>NW_027071948.1:5632500-6937500 GCF_038088225.1 Cyrtonyx montezumae
GAATACTGAATGTGACTTTTTATATAGAAGTCTATAATTGTGACCTTGACTTTCAAATAACATTCTGTTGAAACTCCATGTCTGCCACTCCCTCCAGGCTGCATTCCTTGCCTTTTTCAGAGTCTGTGTGATGTTGGTTTTACTTCATTTACCAGAAATGCTTTTTGGGAAGTCTGCTAATGTACCTCCAAGTCACTGTAAAGGTGGAATGATTGGCAGTCCAACACAGGCTCTCCAGTAAACCATTCATTTATTTTTTTCACACATTTGACTCAAAGCATTTTGCAGCCAATATAGGGAAAATGAAACAACAGAGTAAGAAGGTTGGAAATAGAAGATGAGTGCATTATGACTTTAAGAGATGATGCTTCACTGTATGGATGCTCTCCACAACAGGTGACTTGGTAAAGAGAAGGAACTGATGACTACCTTGAAAGAGAGGAAGTAACTACTGGATATAAATTTTCACTTCTTCTTCTAATTAAGGTATGGGACATGTTATGGGATGCAAGGGACGAGAATACCAGTATCTCATTAAACTTACTGTAGGATGTTCAGGGGTTTGGAGAGGAATAAGCATGGGGAAAAAGGATGGATAAGAGATTAAGAGGGGATGATTTTACATAAACAGCAGTTAAATCACTTAGAGACCAGAGTATCATTAAGGAAGCATGCAGCATGTGATATTTGTGAATACAGGATGTCAGGAGATAGCTGGATTTGAAAAGAAACTGGACAGATTAATGCTTAAACACAGTGAAGCCAGTCTCTGTTTGTAAAGCATCAGCATTCTTGGGATTAAATAAAATCCAAGAGATACAAGCCCTACCTCAAAGAATTTATGGCACGAATAATGTTTTCTCACTCTAAAGTAGAGGTAATTACAGATCCTGTTTCCTGAGGCTGGCTGATCACTTGAAGCTCAAACCTGGCAAGCAGCCACATAGAGCCACATAGCAACACATTCTCATTTACTGTGAAGCTTTATGGGCTGGTGTGGGCAAAGGCTGCTTGCTGCACCCAGTCAGGCAATATCATAGGTTCATAGAATGGTTGGAGTTGATGGGACCTTAAAAGGCCGTCTAAAGCTTCCTTAAACTTGAGGAAGGGATTTTTACTGGGAAGTTAAACATCAGCATGGAACCAAAAAACCAGACACATCGATCCATTGGTCTAACTTTGGAGATCTCTTTAGTGTTGTGCAGATCTACCACTATATCTTAATCACTTGATCTACTTCATTAGGAATGAAAGGGGAGAAATAGGGAAATGCAAGGGTTACCATGATGCATGCTCTCTTCCAGAAGAATATGCCCATATGAACCCAGAATAGTTCACCCAACTATTGATCCGCACAGATTTACAGTGGGTAGTGTATCTACATTTGTCTTCCAAAGCAGAAGCAACTCTTTCTGAAACATTCCTGACATGTCTAACTAACCTAAATCCCTACCAGAAAGGGAAGTCCACAACTTTCTAAGAAAAACCCAAAACTTCACTATGTCTGCTATTTAAAAGCTTTCTCATTGTTCTGTCATCAATAGTGATGATGGGTTGATGTCTGTACTGGATGATCATGGAGATCTTTTCCAATCTTAATGATTCCATGAGTGGGCATGGTGGGATGGGTTGGCTGTTGGACTTGATGATCTTAGAGGTCTTCTACAGTCTTAATGATGCCATGATTCTATCCCTTTGCTGCAGTTTACACCCACTATTTCCAGTTCTGTTCAGCACAGAAACAGAGATCAGCCCAATTTCTTTTAATCAACATCCTGCAAATGCAGGGGATGCTTTCATCCTCACCCTCATTGTGTATCCATTTCTCCAAGGACACGTGATTCTTGCTGAGTAATACTAGCTGGATCACATCTTCTAATGAATGCAAAGGTTAATCCATGTGCTCTGCAGCCATTATTCTTCATATCAAAAACTGTGACTGCCATTTGTACCACACAGTGACCTTGTTGACTCGTGTCCACCTCATGTCCCAGTTGAACACATTGGTCTTTCTTGTCTACATTCTGTGAACATGAGCAATTAGAGATGATGAAATCAATTACTCTCAAAATATGATGGTGAACTGTATTAGAAGTTATGGGGATGTTAGGCAAGTGCATATGCAGAGCTGAAGAGTAAGAATATCCTTTAGATGGAGTTACTTTTACATTGTTTTATTATTGTTTTATTATTATTTATTTCAGAAGGGGTGAGAAGATGAATGAAAAACCAATGGCTGTAGTAATGTCAGCAGTAAACTTTACAGATTTTTTTTTCAATTTACCTTTCTCTCATTTAGCCACTAGCGGGATATCTTATCCTCTCCTTTGTGGGAAATCTGCTCAAAATTTCCTGTTAAGGAGACTCTAAGCAAACGTTTCCTACTAAAGAGCAGAAAGGGAATCATTTCTCCTTGACTGAAGTTAAATCAAAGACAGAGACCGAAGTTGGAAAGTAAATAAATTTGCTTGTTACGCTCCTGCATGTATTAAAATTGTGCCATTATAACAAGAATTGTCCTGTCTTTAGCAATGAGCTCATGTCAAGTCTCATAACCACAGGGAGATTAGTTAGCGTAATAAATATAAAAAGCAGAAAACTCTTGAGAGAGCTGATGAGCGTGGGAAGGCTGACAATCACAGGCCTGGAAGTTGCTCTAATTTTTCTATTTCTGTACCTCAAAAGTTAATATTTTACCACAGTATCCTGGGACCAGATATCTGCATATAACAGATTCAAGCCACTCAATATGAGCCACTTCTCCACTACTGCAGTAACTCCGCAGACACTGGTACATGAAGCCACAAAACTGTGTAGGCTAGAAAAGAACACAGATAGTCTCTGTCTACTCCAGTCCCCTGACCAAAGCAGGTCTGGACATAGCTAGTTGCTCAGAATCTTCTCCAGTTAAGTATTGATCACCTCCAAGGTTGGAAATCCTTTTGGGTCTTTGTTCCACAATTTGATAATTTTCATGGCAAAAAACACGTTTCTTTAATTGAGTTGAAATTTCCATCTTCCAGGTTGTGCCTACTGCCTCTAAACCTACCCCTGGCTGAGTAGGGTCTAGCTGTGTCTTCTCCCCACCAGGCCAGTAGGTATTTTCAGGTAGCAATGACAGTCTACTCTTCCACTCTTCCACAGGCTGAACAAATCCAGTTCCCTTAACTGCTCCCCAATTGGTCTCATTATGGTCTTGGTGGTCTTCAGCTGGACTTCCTCCAGTGCATTAGTACCTTCCATATACTGAGAAGTCTTCAACTGAACATAATATTCAGGTACCATTTCACAAGAGTCAAATAGAGAGGATCTTCACCCTCCCAGAAACACCACTGCTCTGATTCCAGCTTACTGACTGCTTTCCCGGACCCATTTGGTATAACCTACATATTTATTGTGAGTGCACTCTGTCCCATTATTCAGATTATTATAGCAGACATTGTATGATGTTGCCTTCAGTACTGGACCCTGAGTTACTGCCCGTAGGTTGAACTTTGTTCCACTTATCTTTTGAATTGGACAGCCAAATGAATTTTCCACCTGCCTTATAGATCTTTCATGCAGTCTGTATGTCATCACTTTAGGTCTAAAGATGTTTAGGGTCACCATACCAAAGGCCTTGCTAAACAAGTGTGAAATGTCCACAGCTCTTCCCTTGTCCATAGAACCAGTCATCATAGAAGGCAATTGCAGTGACCTGCCTTTAGTAAATCACTGCTAGTTTTTAATTTATTTTCCTCTATGTGGTTAGAAACGGATTATATAGAGATTTGCTCAATAATCTTTCCTGGGGGTGAGGTCAAGTTGACTGGCTTGTAGCTTTTGGAACTTTGCAGGACTCCAAAGAACTTGCCTTGCTACTGCTGTTGCATCCCCTTGATAAGAGTTAAAAGGGGAAGAACATCACCACCACCATTCATCTCAGCACCAGGGGTGCAAGGTCAGCCCCCACGGATCAAAGACGGACAGCGGTTGTCCTCAGGTTACCTGATTGATGGTAGAAAAGGGGTACTTAGTGAGGTTCTTTATGGATGAAGGATGATGGGAGAGAGCAAGACAATGTTTGCATTAAGATGGCAATGAAAGTGGAGGAGCCATAACTAGAGATGTCTCTCCAGATAAGCACGGCTGCTGGAATCTGTCAAGAAAAAAAAAGTTATCTGCAGATAAGAGCTGGGATTCAGCTGTTGGTGCTGGTCTCTGAGGATGGTCCTTCTGCCCTCTCTTGGTAAGAAGGGCCAAGCAGCAAGGCTGGAGGGCCCCTACTGAACCTGACAGCATTTCTTCCTCTGGACTGTCTTTATGGGTGGGGAGAGACACACACCTTTCATTGTTCTTATCCTAACTCTAACCACACTGAGTAATAAAACTCTGTTTGTTGTTCAAAACAATCTCCTTATCTGCGACCAGGTTAAAGATTTTCCCAGCACATGACAGAATAATAACAGACAACCTCTGAAATGTTATTCTAAACAACATTAGCACAAACAGTCATGCAAATAAGTTTCTGTGACCTTGGTCAAAGCATACCCTCCAGCCACAGACAGTGCCTTGAGCTTTAGGTGATTTCTTTCTCTTTCTTCCCATACTTAGACTTGATTTTCTGGTTCTCTTCAGTGCAACTATAGCTTAAATGGTTACTTACACCTGACTTTACCATTGTCTGCTCATCCCTCTCCACCTGCTGTTTCAGATTCATTCAGGGAGCCTCTGGCATTTAATAATAATTAGCAATAGAGCTTATAGAAGATGTTTTTTGATTAATGGTATTTGGAAAACTGTTTTACGCCCTGTCTATTCACATACCATCAAAACGAGATTTTCACTGAGATAACATCTCTTATTAAGACCAATGGATGAAGAGAGAAATGTAAAAGAAAAAAAAAAGAGAGAGAAATACTTGAAGAATTCAACATCTTCAAGTCTTAGCCAGAAACTGTAAATTTCTAGTGAGCTGCTGAGTATAGCTTTGATAAGTTTCATTTTAAGTTTTGAAACCTGTTCATAATGAAAGGATGGCTGGTGAAAATGTGAGGTATGTTGTCTACTATGGGGGAACATATATTGGCTAGAGCAGAGAACATATGATCTTCTATGAATAAAGGCCAAGAAAGTTGAGTTTACTAAAACTAGAGAAGGCTCAGGGGAGAACTTAGAGTGACCTTCCAGTGTTTAAAGGGGGCCTACAGGAAATATAGGAAGGTTTGTCAGAGAGTGTAGCTATAGGAAAAGGAGTAATGATCTACGATTTTATGACTGTATGATTCTGTGATTCTGTGGTTCTGTCATTCTATGATTCTGTGGTGCTATGATGCTATGATTCCATGAAATAGCTGCAATAGCATCCATAACCAGATGAACTGATTGCCCATAAGCAGCTACAATGCATCTTCCTTTTGCTTTAATCGTAGGGAATTTTATGTGCTCTGAAATTACAATGCAAGCCATTTCCTTCTTGTGCAGGGGGCCTCAGGCCTGGACGCAGTACTCCATGGGGGAGTCTCATGGGGGCAGATCAGAGCAGGACAGTCCCCTCCCTCTCCACTGCCACCACGCTGTTGATGCAGCCCAGGGTACAGTTGGATTTCCAGGCTGCAAACACATGCTGATGACTCACATCAGCTTTTCCTCCACCAGAACATCCATCCAAGTCCTTCTCCACAGGGCTGCTCTGAATTCTTCTCCCAGTTTGTACATATGCCTGTGGTTGCCCCGACCCAAGTGCAGCACTCTTCACTTGGCCTTGTTGAACTCCGTTCAGTTTGCTTGGGACAACTTCTCAAGCCTGTCCAGGTCCTTCTGGATGGCATCCCTTCCTTCTGTTGTACCAGTTGCACCACTGAGCTTGGTGCCATCAGCAAACTGCTGAGGGCAGTCTCAATCCCACTGTGTATGTGATTGATAAGTTGTTAAAGAGCACTGGTCCCAAAATAGACTGCTGAAGGACACCACTTGTCACTGGCCTCCACCTGGACATGGAGCTGTTGACCCTCTGGCTGCGATCATCCCAACCAATTCTTCATCCAATAAATACTTCACACTTCAAATCCATGTGCCTCCAACTCTGAGATAAGGATGTGTTGTAGGACCGTGCCAGTGGCCTTACAGAAATCCAGGTAGTTGACAACAGTTGTTCTTCCTTTGTCTGCTGATGCTGTCCCGTGAGATGATTTATTGTTCAAAGTCTGAGAAAATACAGATGAAGATAAGAAGAGATATTTTAATGTTCTGTTTCCATACATAATGGGCAGTGGGTTATATGTTGTATTCCACGAATCTTCAAAATTTGAAATTGAAGTTGAATTCACCTAAATTCACAAGGCTTGCAAAATTTCAGGGTAACGAACCTAGCAGGGTAATCACACAGATCACTGAAACAAGCTATTTGTGATATTGATTTGTGATTATGCGTGTTGATATCTCACTGGTACAAGTCATACATGTGCAGATCACAGTAACTCCAGACTGGTGAACAAATACAGCTGGTTGGTGTATCAGCTGGTCCAATTAATGAGGCAAATACATTTTACAACTGTTAAAAATTAACAGTGATCTCCTGTGCTTGTCCAAGCATTTCATTTTTCTCTGTATCTTTGTATCCCTACTATCTCAGGAATGGTTGAGCTTCTGTTTGCTTCTGAGTCTGTCTAGGGTTTGTGAACCGGGTGATACGTGTTTTCTTTGTCATCGTTACCACTGAACTTAGGGACTCTGCCTCAGATATCTCTGTTTGTAACTTAAGCAACTTCAGTTTCGGTCAGCCTTTACATGTCCCATGTGTATTCACACTTAGACCATTTATAAAGACTTCTATGAGGCAGACCTGGCCTATACTGGGAAGAGATGTGTCTTGGATACTAATGAAGGTCCTGGAAGAGGGGTGTGGGTTCATTGTGATTGCACAAAGATTTCAGCAGAGGATCCCACAAAGGGACACAAAAGACAGAAGGGGACTGTTTTTGCAGTAGTTTTTATTGGCTTTGTCCTTGCTTACTCTGAGCTGGACAGGAGGTTAATGTATTTTGCTCAGGGAAGCTCCATTTAGTAGCTGGCGTAGTAGAAAAGTTTTAGAAGGTTCTCTGAGTCTTACCCTTTGCTCCTAGTTAAGCTAAGATTTAGGCATACGAAAAGCATTTATATGGGTCATCCTAAGCACAGGTGCCCAAGTGGGCATTCACCAAAGTACGTGTCAATGTTGACCTAGTAAGAGCTAAAGGATCTGGCCAGCAACAGCACTCAGTCACTTTAAACATTTTCCAAACCTTACTATATGTTAGCACAAGCGAGAATATGCCAGGTTGAGAGCTAGGAGCAGAAAATTCCCCTACACAGTCATATTTTTGTCCAGGTTGATTAAATTGATTTGTAAGCAATTCAGGGATTTTCTCAAGAATGCCGTATTAAACATCATGTCTAGTGCTGGAAATGCTGATGTTACAGAGTTGGAGTTAAAGAGGAAAATGCACCACTTCCAATATTTCCATCAGAATTCACTCCCTCATATTGATGGATTAGTGCCATATTTTGACCAGACTATGATGCACATTATGTTTGGTTGAGAACTCTGCCTGTAAAACTAGCTGAACCATTAATAGTGTAAGTTTCTTTTATCCTTGAGCCCAACAACTACTAATGGAAATATTATTTCAGGTCTTAGAAATTCTTTGTATAAAAATGATCATAGAATCATTATGGTTGGAGAAGACCTCTAAGATCGTCCAGCCCAACCCCAACCCATCCTAGCATGCACACTGACCACGTCCATCAGAGCCACATCTCCATGGCTCTTGAACACCTCCAGGGATGGTGACTTTACCATCTTCCTGAGCAGCCTGTGCCACTATCACTGCTCTTTCAGAGAAGTTTTTCCTAATATCCAATTTGAACCTCCCCTGGCACAACTTGAGGCCATTCCCTCTCTTCCTATGTAGCAGATCGCTTGCTTCTTTGCTGTTGATTTTGTTGCTGTTACTTGTTACCTTAACGACAGGGCAGAAATGAGCATTCAAATCCCATCTGTAACTTTTGAGCTTACTAAAACATTTTCCTGTAAAAGGAGCTTTGTGCCTTCTGCCCAGGAGATGGCAGAAGAGCCCCAGTGATAGCAGGGAGCAGTCCAGTTGTCATTTTGCCGGGTGACAGCTGTTCAAGCAGAGAAAAAAATTAAGGTTTTAATGATGTATGATACAAATGATCAAAAACTTACAGATTTACAATCTCATTGCTCTCTACAACTCCTGAAAGGAGGTTAATGCAAAAAAGGGGTTGACCTCTACTCCCAGGAAACAGCAATAGGGTGAGAGGTGATGGTCTTAAGTCAAACCAGGGAAGGTTCAGGTTGGACGTTAGGAACAATTTTCCCTCAGGAAGACTGGAGATGCACTGACATAGGATTCCCAGGGAGGTGATGGGGTCACCATCCCTCAGTGTGGAGATGTGGCAATGAGGGACCTGGTCACTGTTCATGGTGGAAATGGGGTGGGGTTGGGGTTGGCTGGATGATCTTAGAGCTCTTTACAGACCTTAGTGATCCTGTGATTCTAAAAGTAAGCTAGACTGATATTTCAGATCTTTGAATGGTGAGACAAGGAACGCACACTCATACCTACACGCAGTAAAACTCAACAAAAATAAGTTTTTTAAAAATACAGAGCTTGTAAGGCAACAAAAACCTGAACTCTGCCCTCTGGTGGCAGCAGAATGGAGGAAGAATAAAACCTATAATCTGCACTGTTCATAAAAAGAGTTTATCAGAAATGATAACTGTAGTTATTCTGTTGTATCTTTGTGCAAAAGAGTTCAGATCTAACTTGGTTGCTTCATCATGCTGCTTTGTAAGTGCTATGTTTGTTTGGCTTTTGTCTGTGGGAGGTGTTTGCATGTAACGTTACACACATTATTGTCCCTGCACTCAAAACGTGATCAATTCAAGACTTTTTCAGAATGTCAGAAACAAAAGGCACATACAGAATGATGCAAAAATCTTTTCCTTCCAGGCATACAGATTGCTTTCCTTTCATTTTAACAAACGTCTTCTATCTCCTTTTTCATATATAAGTATTACCAGTATTGCAAATAAAGAGCATGTGTGAAAAAAAGTCTCACGCACCGGATCAAGAATCCAAACTATTCCACTATTTCCAAAATTGCTGTGAAAGCTGAATTAGTACGAACCAAGAGCATTAATCTGTCTATGACCCTGAATTCCTGTCTGAAGGACTTTTATTGTTACATATTAGCTCTGCCCAGGAATTTCTTCAAGCATTTTAGGAATTCACCATTACTTGCCTGTGATCCTGTGTAAGCTGTTGAGTCACCTCCACAACCCCTATTGTGTTTGGCGTTTTCAAGCTGCAATTTGCACATTTCAGGTACAGCTGAAGCTGGCTTTTGCTTGTAAGTTTTTCTGCTGGAAACTGATCGGTGGGAACAAACATCCAAATGCACGTGGACTGCTCCAAAAGTAAAGCCTCCTACTTATTTCTATGGAAACTACAACTGGTAGAAAGAGCACAATAACACTATTTGGTAGAGTAAATTCTCAGCTACAAAAAGCTATTTTTCAACACAGTCACCAACATTAGCTATGAAATGTATCACCCACCCGTTACTGTGCTCACATCCACTGTTTGGTCTTCATAAACACTCAATGAGTGTCCAAGAATGTCAGTGGATGCCATTTATTCTGCATCAATTCAATGACATGCTTTTGCTTCACGTACACTTCCATGGCAGACACTGTTTTGTCAGACTGTCTTTCTGCTTCCACCTGTCACACAGCAACAAAATGTAATGGAATAGTAGTGGGAATGTTCAACCCCTTCTGCCATACCACCAACATTTGCCTCTTACGTTGTGGGTCATCATCACAAAATAGGAGGCATAACTTTCAGAGCAGCCATTGGATTTTCTAATTAGGAAGATGCTTTCTATACTTTATTTGAACCAGAGGTCTTTGTCTTATTTTAGCTTAAAAACTTTCCCATCTTCTTTCAGATATCCCTGCAGTAAAAGATGTTCTGAGTGTGTACATAATTCATCCCGCAGTGGAGGATGGGTCTACCTTCTTGGGGAGATGGAAGTTTGCATGCACATTAGCTTGAAGGTGTTAGATGATGATGTTATGTAAGGGAAATATGAGAAGAAGGGTCAGAAAAAAAGGCTGAACAGCATTAAACAGTTAGTAGGCTGGAATGGCACTAGCCTTCTCTCTTTGGCAGAAATTGGTCTCTGCTGGAAATGAGGTTAATGGCCTTCCCCCACAGCAGGGAACTCAGACACAACATGCCTTCCCCAAGTTCTGGGATCACAGTAATGCAGAAAACTGCAATTATGAGGAGTCTTGTTTATCTCACTGTGTTGGAAGTGGACTTTTACAGCTGTGATGCAGAATTCTTAATTATAAAATCACTAGTTTTCAGAGGAACGATGAATGCATGTGAAATGTTGTAGATACACCTGAGGCAGTTATTCTGAAAAACCCACAGAGTGAGCATGTGTTGGCACATCCACCAGTTCAACAGGCCCTGATGTGGCTAAAAGCTGTAAGTTATCAAATGCCTGGAAAGGGTATATGGCTCTCCAGGACTTTGAGCGTTCCACACTCCTGAGAGAAGCCAGGGGTTGGACCTGGTGGCCCTTGTGGGTCCCTTCCAACTCAGGATATTGTGGTTCCAGGAGTCTATGATTTTATGATTCTATGGAAGTTGCTTTCAGAAATTTCATTCTTGGCTGTCTGAGTGCTTTGGGCCTCAACATACGAATACGCCTTCAAGATGTGTGATGAGACCCACAGAATGGTTTTGATTATCCATTGGTTATTGATTACTCATTTATTCTTGAAATAATTTATTATTTCATTATTTTGATTAGACAACTCTCAGAAAAAAAAAAGATAGAGACAAAGTGAACTGATGGTGTTTGCTACCCAGCTCTTTCTGCAAAAAGGAAAAGCAAAATAAGGAATTCTTTCACTACTTCCCATATGTGGAAAGCAGGAACTACTTTCACTACTTCCCAGGAAAGCACAAATATAAAACACAACACTGTTTGAGCTCCTCTGAAGAAAAGTATCCCAGCTAAGCCAGAGCAGACCCAATCCTCTTTCCTTCTGTGGTTTTGCACTGTGACTTCAGGCTCTCTTTGCTTACGGTATAGTTTTGCATGGATGGGAGGCTCATCCATCACATGAAGCTATGCAAAAGGATTTATTCAGTCAGTTGATGCTCACTTCTACATATCTACGTATATGATAGCTGACCTTTCATCCCTTCCAGTCCGTGAGATTATCCAGGCTGGGAGTTGGCAAACCTTATGTGCCTACACAAAGTCGCACCTGTTAGAAATCAGCGAGGTTCTTCATGCTTTTCTATTAAACTTATAAACTGAAATTTCTCCTGTTTCTATCCAGTTAAATAAATAGCATTACATTCTCCCCTCAGATCCCTGAGATGACCTCCTGAAGGAGGATGAACTTGCACAAAAAGAAAAAGCCCAGGAAAATCAGAAATTTAAATGTTTCCATTCTTTGTACCGCAGTTGACTTAGAAAATCAAAGTTCAACCCAGGGAGCTGTGATAAGCCTTGAAAATTGTTCTAGGTGGCAGAACTATTACTTACATTCTTCATTCGATCTCTGCAGTAGTGTTGTTGAAATAGTGAAGCTATAAAACCAGATACAGCGTAGAAGGAGGTGAGAGAATGTGCTATTTTTTTTTTATTTTTTGTGAGAAGAGATGGCATGAGGTGGAGACTGGAAAGGCAACCACCACGAGCTCTGCATTTCGAGATCACAGTGCTTCTTGTAGGGCCTTGAGCTCTTCTGAAAGGGGTCCCTTAAATGGCTGAAATCTGGAATTTGATTACTGGTACACCTGTAAAGAATTAGTAGGCTGTTACCCTCCTCTTAGGCTTTCTTACTGGCTGGCATTTTATTTGTATGCAAGACTGCAATGTTTGTCAGTTGATATCCCAGGTGTAGACTGAATTTTCCAACAAAACCCTTCATTAAAGCCTTATTAAAGCAGAGCTCAGATTAAAAGAGCAAAGAGCAATTGGGGAGGGTTCAAATCAACTATAGGATGTTGTTACATGTGCAATAAATCAAATTCGAAGTGAATACAATACATCCGAACAATCCACTCAACACCAGGGAAGAAAAGATGTTAAAACACTTCAGACTGCCTCAAATCTTGCCAAAAGTGATGGGAAGCATTTTTCTCTGCTGCCAACTTATGCTATCTTTAAAAGCAAACTCACATGTTGTGCAGTATTTTATGCCTGAGAAAATAATTCAGCTCTGAAAACAAACAGAGCACCCTTATCTAGCTGTGTAGTTATCAGACTTCCCACTTGGAAGTGGGAAGACTATTTGGATGTCTGTGTCTATGACTATTTGAATGAGTATGAAAGATATGTCTTTCCAATGTAACCTCAACTGGACAACTTGGTTTTATTGTACATGCTTTGAGACAATTATCTCATCATAGAATAATTACAGCATCCATGTAAGACTGATTGGAGAAAAGCACACTCAGTAAAGTGTTGTGAATGATTAGCTCTCAAACAAAGGTGTTATATCAAATGTGATTTGGAAGGAGTCTGTGTGAGCCAGCACTATTCAATATTTCCATTTAACACCATGCACTGGAAAGATTTTGGATACATTTGCAGATGAAACTAAATTGTGAACACATAGCCAAGCACTGTTAGGTCTCTGTGTCCTCCTGGAGGGCTAGTGTTGTATTACATCCAGGCCTGGGGCCCCTCACGCAAGGAAAATGTGAACCTTTTAGAGTGGGTCCAGAGGAGGAGGTAATGAGGATGCTCAGAGGGCTGATGCACCTCTCCTATGGAGGAAGGTTAAGGGAGCTAAGCATGCTCAGTCTGGAGAAGAGAAGACTCTGGAGAGACCTCATTTCATCCTTTCAGTACTTGAAGGGAACTTACAAGTAAAATGGAGATAGTACTTTTTAAAATGTATGTAGTGATAGAACAAGAATGGTTTTGAACCTTATGAAGGTAGATTGAGATTAGATATTAGAAAGAAATTATTTACTCAGAGGGTGGTGAAGCACTGGAAGAGGTTACTCAAGGAATTTGTGGATGCCTCATCCCAGGTTGGATAGGCCTTTGGGTACTCTGAGAGCTGTCCTTGCCCATGGCAGGGGGATTAGAAGACCTTTAAAAGCCCTTCCAACTCAAGCTGTTCTTTGATTCAGTCATATGGGTGCCAGAGAATGGCATTTTACACTCTCTACACTGGCAGTTCTGGACATCATCTTGACTCTCTCATAGAGCAAATAGGTGATGTTTTCTCTCACAGCCTCATGTGTTTGGATTGACACTTGTTGTGTAGCTGTGGTCATTTACACTCTGCTGCAGTTCAGAAACCCTCTCCGTCCTTGTAGTCAAAACTGGAGCTCCTCCGGGATCTCATAGACAAGGGCTGGTGGAGTGTGAATAAGATGGCTGGGCCTGGGACACAGCCTATGAGGGAAAATGAGGTGAGATGGGCTCTGTCAGACATGCAAAGAGGAGGCTGACAGGGATCAAATAGTACAGCCTGTAGATGGGAGCAGATCTCACTGGTTTTCATTCATGCCAGAAAACACAGAAGGCAAAAAAGCCACAAAGTGTGTTTTGAGACAGTCAGAACTGTCTTTGGACTATTATCTGAAGAGGATGGAGTAGCCTAGGTACAGGTTGCCAGAGAGCAGGATCCCTTCCTTATAGGGTTTCAAGATTTCATTGCATATAATCCTGATCTAGTGTGATTATGTTCTTTGAGGTCATTAGACTTCAAGGACTATGTCACAGAGTCACGAAAACGCAGAATCACTGAGGCTGCAAGGCACATCTGGAGATTGTCACAGTCAGTATTTAGGACTGGGACAGCTACAGGCAAGTTGTTCAGGAGCACTGTACAAGAATGCTCTTTTTGGTCTTATTTTTCAGTGCAGAAAATGTCTGTAGAAGAAGAGCGCGTTGTCTGAAATGGAACACACATGTGAACCACAAAGAAATTGTACACAAAGGTGGAGGGCTGAGTCCTGTAGAACCTTTTCTGTTTTATATGGCAATAGGCAACAATTTGGAAACCAGGTGGATTCTTAGACCCAACTTTCAGGTTTGGTCTAAAGAACAAAGATGGGATGGGGATCCTGTGGCTGAATTCAAGTTTGCAGCTGTACAAAACCGAAACGACACACTTGATGGGACTTCACTGCTTGAATACTGGAGAATGCACCCAAATAGTGTTCAGCCTCTTTCATGGCACCGTATAACTCTGGGGACAACTTTCTGATTGTGGCCACAGAATACCAGTGATCACACAGTGGATTTCCATCTTTATCTTTGCTGTACACCATGGAAATTCTTCAGTGCACATCACTCCTTGCTGAAGTAGCACAGTGTCTGCAAGCCTGCAGCTTTCACTGGAACTGTCTGTGCAAAATCCCAGTTGTGCTGTGCTGCAGGGATTAGTGGGGACAGCACTCCAGATCCAGCTCTCTGCATAATGATTTGCGTCACCTGTCACCCTGCCTGGAAGCTGTGGTAATTCCCAGAGAAATCTGGATCCACACGTGGTCTGAAGTAAATATAATCCTCAAAAAGAGGAGTTCATGAAGGGGATCATTCCCCTCCCCTTGAACAATTCCCAACCCTGTTAGCTGAAATTCACTGACACTGTACATCACAATCCCCGTGACACTGAGCCTGGAGAGTAGAATAGCAGTCTCTCAGTAGGCTGGGGTTTTGCACATTTATTTTATGTTTAACCCAAAAAATGAAGCTGTGAGTCGCAGTCGTGATGATTCATTCCATATCCAGGCTTCATAAAGCTCTTGCACCGTGGAGGTTTGGCTACAGTTTTAGTTTCATCTTTGTGAGGTTACACAAAATGCACATTCCCACCGCGCTGGAACACTCCATCTAGGACTATTTATCTTAATTTGGGGGTTAGTAGTCATGTGAGGAACAGGTGTCATGCAGGTGCTTGACTCTGCTGTACAACAGAAGATCAGAAAAGTTATTTTTCCTTAGGAGAATTCCCATAGACAATTAGGGAGCTCATCACTTTACGCATTGATTTAAGATAGACTTGAGCCAGGGTGGCTCACTGTACACATTAAAGAATGCATTAGAATAATAGAATCATTAAAGCTGGAAAAGACCTGAAGGAAAGCATAGATGTAGTGCTTAGGAATGAGTGGGCAGTACTGGATGTATGTGGATGGTTAGAGCTCTTTTTCAACCGTACTTATTCTATGTTCTATGACCTCCAAGATCATCCACTTAACCCCAACCCAGCCCCACCATGGCCACTGACCACATCCCTAAGTACATCTCTGTGTTTACTGAACACCTCCAGGGACACTGGCTCCACCATCTCCCTGAGCATCCTGTGCCAATGCATCACTGCTCCTTCTGAGAAGAAATTGTTCTAATATCCAACCTGAACCTTCAAATCTGCAGGTGTTGGACACCAACAGTTCCTCAGTAGTTCTGTGTAACTCACACCTTTGCTACATGGCAGAGGAGCCCTTCTTCATGGCCTCTAGCCAGAAGATGGTTGATAAGAATAAAGTATAATAATAAAGTTGATAATAATTATTATTATTGATAATAATAAAGTACTTTTGATAATAATAAAGTACTCTTTGCACACTTTTCCTCCTTCACTGACTTTGAGTTTTATGGCTGGAGTTCATGGAGTTGGTGCATGCTAATGTTCTGACAAAGATTTCCTAGCATTTATCTTTCCCTCTAAGTGCATGTGAAATGTCCTTGACAGAGATAAAGTCTTCAGGACATATATTTACATCTATTTATGTGAATTTCCAGATTCACATCCATGTGCAAAATACTCTTTTAAAGTTATGCTTCCTCACTTCTCTCCCATAGGATCTTGAACCCAACTGTGAAATACTATGGGGATCTGGGAGTAGGAAGGGAGTCCCAAAAGCAAGATGTCCTAAAATGGGATGATTCATGCACAGAATCGATGTATTTAGTGTCAGCCACATTGCCAGAAATCTGAACTACAGAAATTACTTTGTCAGCAATTCAGGATTAATAATAAATCTGCTATATTATGCAGGAATTTTGTATTTTTACTGCTCCTTTTTTTTTAATTAGGAAATTTTAGGAAAATGTCTTTTTTATCATCATTTCTCCTATATCCATATGAACATAAAGACAAATAGTCAGGAACCAGCAAAAGAGCCTTACATACAATCAAAACAGTTTATTCTTGAATTTGGTATAAAATTCAGCTAATACAAATTACTATTCACAGTTCCACTCCTGCAAATGCCTGAATGGCATTTCAAGAACATGACATGAATCATGAAGAGAAAAGGATGTGGGAAAAGGTACTGAAAAGGCATAAACCTGTCCATCAGGGAAGAAGGTGCAGATTTTTGTTCTGGTCTGCACTGATGAACTTGAATCCCAGAGTAAGGACATGAACACAGAATCTTATCATAGAAACACAGAGTGGCTTAGGCTGGAGGATGGCTCCAACCATCCAGCCATGGGCTGGTTGCCCTCCACCAGCTCAGGCTGCCCAGGGTCCTATCCAGCCTGGCCTTGAACACCTCCATGGATGGGGCATGGACATGGTGAATGTTTCTCAATGTCTCCTTCAATTCTGAGAACTGGATGGATCTGAATTCTCTAATTCTTAGTCCCCACCTTGAAAAGAATATCCAAGAGTGGGGAAACAGTCCTGAAGAGCTTCCGAGGGTGGGGTAAAAAGGGGCACTGACTTCAGCTCATTGTTATGTAGACAGAGTTTGTGAGCTGTCATGGTTTAACCCAGCAGGCAGACAAGCATCACACAGATGTTCCCTCAATCCCCCACAGTGAAATAGGGGAGAGAACTGGAAAAAAAAAAAGATAAAAGATAAAACTCATGGGTTTAGACAAAGGTTGTTTAATAGGACAGAAAAAGAAGGGAAAATAATAATAACGATGACGATAAAAGAATATACAAAACAAATGATGCACAATACAGCTATGGCTATGAGGCTGTTTCAGAAGTGAGTCTCATTGCTGGACTCCGTTCCCTCTGGGGTGCCATGTCACCGTAAGACTTGCTTGCCAAGGCCCAGGATAGTGTTTTGGGAAGTGTTGTGGGACGTGAGATATGTTTTCAGCATTCCAGTGGTTGCTTCCACCACTGTTAGCACATGGCACTTGCCTTGGAGGGTTTGTGGGAGTGTGGTATAATCAGTCAGAGGCATTTAATGGTAGCTGATGTGAAAATGATCACTTCTCCTTGTTCCAAAGCAAGCAGAAGAGTCTCTGTTACACCAGGCATGGCAAGATATAGTTTAGGCATCTCTACAGGAAATAAAACAACACTGCATCACGTCTGCATCCTTATCTCTGGGCATAATCACACATAACTGGCCTACAGGGAGAATTTGCATTGAGTTTACTGTTTCTGTAGCCCAGATTGAATACTAAACCATATGAGGATGTACAAGGTATCACCTACGAAGTCCAGAAGAAACCCATAGAGCAGCAACCATGACTGATTGTAAGCAAGGCTTACATTATTCCATAGTTTACCATGGAACTGAAATTGTCTGAGAAAAGGCAGGGAACCAAATTTGCCAGTTAGGTTTGTAGGCCATTAGTGATGGTATCTCTGCTTGAAATTAAAGCTGAGGAACTACACACAGAATAAAATCAGGGAGAGACAACAGGGGAAGACAGGATGCAGGGAGATTTACTTTCCCATCCCTAAGAGACATCCACTTTCAAGACTGCTTGAGCAAACAGGAGAAGGAGGTCATAAGTTCATAAGTTCATAAGTTCATAAGGTTGGAAAGGACCTATAAGATCATCTAGTCCAACCATCCTCCTATCACTATCTCTACCCAACTACTAAATTAAGTCCTTTAGCACCTCATCTAAACGCTTCTTGAACAGCGCTAGGGATGGTGCCTCAACCACCTCCCTAGGCAGGCCATTCCAGTGCCTGACCACTCTTTCAGAAAAGAAATGCTGCAAGTCACTCTGCAAGAGGACTCAGCTTCATATCAGTGATAGTATGGAAGAATATACAGTTTGAAAAGTCTTTGATTGTGCTAGTATGCCTAAATTTTGCACTTCTTGCAGGTACACAGCCATTATCACATTTTGCAGTTAGACAACTTAAAATAAGGTTGTCCTGCTCCGATTCTTTGCTTGTTTTTTTCATGCTCCAATTACAACACTCTCCTGAACTTGAAGGTGTATTGCAGGACCCAAGACTTCTCAGTCAGCAGTAGTTGCTCTGTCTTACATGCATGGTGCCTGATTCCATTGCCATCACAGTGATATGGTATTGGCTATTAATGATAGGGTAACTGACTATTAATACACACCATCAATCCTGACTACCTTGGCATGGAGTGGTCACAATAAAGGAGGAAAGAATGAATTTGTTGCTTTGCAGAATGCTTAGAGATACATCTGTCCTAAATGTGCATCTATTCTACTCCCCAGAGGAATGCATTTTCAGTCCCCATCCTCACTTGAGTGCATAAACACAATGGGTATTTATTTACACAGATACCATGCCTCAAACACTCATACACATTTCCATATGTTCCTATACTGAAATACCACACTCATGCTTAAATAACACACTCACACTGCACACTGAGATAGTAACAAACCTGATTCCACCTGGAATGTACCAATATGTGTTCATATGACCCTGCTCACAGGAGTATGCTTCATCTTTAACGCTTAATTGCTACAAAATCCATAGTGTGGCCACAGCTTTTGCAGAAATCCATGGTGCTAAAACAAAACCATATTGCTCTCAGCTCTTTTCACAGTTTACTTGATGTGAACCTGGAAAGAAATGGAATCCCACTTCCCAGTTACCACAAGTGGAGCTTGGTATCATGTTGGTGCCATTTTTGAGCAAACCCAGTGAAAAAATCTTGATGATGGGAGGTGGGTTCATCAACAGCCCTGAAAGAGATACATGAAATCCTGAGCCCTTTGATGGTATCGGTCACCACGACGATCATTACACAGGCATTTTAGTTGTGAAGATCTGAAAGCTGGGACTTTTTCATCCACCTCATTTCTACCTGTTGTTTCTGTAGGTATCCCCCATTGCTAACCCACCTGCCATGCAGCAACAGCATGGCAAGCCACTGCAGTCATTTCAGAAGGGAGACATGATATATTATTTGGAAACAATAGCCATTTTCCAGTATATTTCCCACTAAAACGGCATCCAACAAACCACACAGAAGGAGAGTCTGGAAAGATGCAGATTTGGAGCCACCTCCCAGGAACAGTCAGAAAAGGAGAGGGGACATTTAGCTATAGAACACAGGTTTACGGAGTACACGCACCACGTTGTATGTGTTCAGCCCCGGTGCATCAAAGCCAGGAGACAAACCTTTGCGATCAAATGGATAAAAATTAAAGAGCTGCCCATTCTGAGTCTCCAGCGAGATGGAGGCAGAGCCCAGGTGCAGAACACATGGGAACTCCTTGTCAAAAACAACTTGGAAGACACGATCTTCCAGATGGTGAAGCTTGATTGTCCGGTATTTCTCAGGGATCAGCTCTTCAGCATGAGGCCCAAACTGCTGCATGACCAGCACGCCACCGCGTCCAACTTTGATCTCATAGAAAGTCAGGTTGGAATAGGTATAATAGCCAACAAAAGGGACTGGATTTGGGGGAGGAGTCAGTGTTTTTTCTGCTTCTCTGAAGGCAGTCTCCATGGCAGTAATGAGATAGTCATATGTCTGGGTCACAAGATCTCCGCCCTGAGGCCTGGGCCCAGCCATCAGTACAATGAAGCTCAGGCGGAGCTTGGGGATCAGTGAGAAAGTAGCTGAATAGCCATCAAGGTCTCCATCCTTCCTAATGACATCATATCCCAATTGCTCGTTAATCTCCCAGGGCGTGCCAGTCTTGTTGGCAAAGTATTCAGTGGAGCACTTAAACAGAGGTGTCAGCATTGTCTTCACTGTGTCAGGCTCTAAGAGACGACGATGATAGGTGCCTAAAAAGACCATTGCCAGCTTGGCAAGGTCAGCAGCTGTAGAGTACATCTGGCCAGAAGGTCTGTACCAGCCAAGGTCGTAGAGAGGGGCTGGCTGCTGGCTGCTATAGAAACCCACGGCCATCTGGGAGCGGATAGGTGGTGTGATGTCAAAGCCAGTGTCCTCCATGCCCAAGCGGTCTAGAATGTTCTCCGAGATCCATCGCTGGTAGTGTCCATCAGCTGCATGGTCAGCTAGCACGTGTGCCATCAGTGAGAAGGCCAAATTGCTGTAGTGGCATCTGAAAAGAAACACAGAACCATAGAATCACTTGAGTTGGAAGGGACCCTAGAAAGCCCTGCATTACTTCAGTGACACAGTGTGGATATGACTTTGCAGAAACCAATGGCTAGGTCTCTCACCTCTGGGGAAAGATGCTAATTTTATCAGACCACGTACTAAAGGGAGAGCAGTGATGAGGCTGTGATAGTGTTAATGTCTTAATTTCTTCTTAATTCAGGAGAAAGAAATTTCTTATGTGCACATCAGTTGAGCTGTTTAACTGCTATATACAAAAAGAAGGCCAAAGACAGAAAACTTCAGCTGAAAACATATATTTGCATATTCTGACTTATCAGTCATCATTTTTCACTAAAAGAATGTGTTCATTCTTTTCAAGAGCAGAGGCAAGAGATACAGGTTCGTACTTTAAAGGTCTCAAAATCCCAGATGAGTCTCTGGAGATTTAACACGATGCAATAACTTCAGGACCTAAGCTATCTTAAGACAGTAAAAGCACTTAAAAAGTACTTAAAAGTCTCAAAAGTGGAATCCAGTAATGCTGAGTGATTAAAGGCATCAAAATGTAAGCCTTTAATATCCATAAAGGGCACGGAGTCTCTGCACTTGAATTAAGTTTAATGACATAAAGATATGAATGGGTAATTTTCTTTCAAACACTTTTTCAGAAATTATGTTTTTAACATATTTGATAGTTCTTCAACTCTGTGAAGGCACACATCTTACTGAGGCCTGCTGAGGTCATACATTTGGTACCACTTTAACCAATTCCAGCAAATTTCTCGTGACATAGAATTTACCACAGGAATAAATCCACGTTGGACTAAAAAATTATGTCTGAAATTGAGTGAAGTTCGCCATTTCAAGAAAAATGTATTACAGTAGAATCAGAGAATATGCTGAAATAAAAGGGACCCACAAAGATCACTGACTCCAACTCCTGGCTCCACACAGGGCCACTCAAAACCCAAACTCAAGAGTGGTGTCCAAACCCTCTCATTTTACAAGATCCCTCTTCTGTTGAGGCAGTCAACAGCTCCTCCTAATTCAGAGTCATCCACAAATTTTCTTAGTTTCCATTTGAGTTTTGCATCCAGATCATTTATTAAAATACTAAAGAGAACTGGGCCCAAAATGGAGCCCTGGGGAAACCCTCTGTAGCAACTGACTGCCAGCCTGATGTAACCTCATTTACTATAACCCTTTGAACCCAGCCCATAAGCCAATTTTCTAAGATTGCACACTTTATGTCATCACGAGTCTTCAGCAGCTCTAAGCAAATGATTGGAGAATCTAATTTAAAAAAATCTGAAGATTTTTTGAAGATTTTTTCCCAATTAGTCTAAATCTTTTCCCTCGCTCACTGTCCAGTGGATCTTGTTCATGTTTTTTAGTGTTTGATTGAAGTTCAGGTAACAGACTTAACACTACACAAATTGCAGCAAGCATCTGATTTGGAGACATGCAGATTTTTACAGATACAGCATAACTTTCAATAGGACTTTTTGACAGGACAAAGGGGAATGGCTTTAAACTAAAGGAGGGGAATTTAGATTAGATGTCAGAGGGAAGTTTTTCATTAAGAAAGTGGTGAGGTGCTGGCATAAGCTGCCCAAAGAAGTGGATGTCCCATCCTTGGAGGTGTTCAAGGCCAGGCTGGATAGGGCCCTGGTTAGCCTGATTTTGTATCTGATGTAGTGGGTGGTTGGCAACTTTGCCCATGGCAGGTCAGCTTTGAGGTCCCTTCCAATCCAGCATATTCTGTGATTCTATGAAAATAAACAATGGTTTAAATTGACTGGGTTGATCTCTCTGATCACTGTTGTAAAGCTGCAACTTTGACAGTTGAAGGTTCATTGGACCTGAGTACAATTTATTTGGCCCATCTAGGCTTCTTACTCAGCCAGAAACAAACAAACAATCAAACAAAAATGCCCCACAAAAAAATCCAAGCACCTCCAAAACGATTTCTTTCTAACCTGAGACAGATGTATTTAGAAACATACACTCATAGAATGGTTTGGGTTGGAAGAGACCCTTAAATGCCACCTGGTCCAACTCCCTGTGATGAACAGAGACCCACAGCTCCATCAGGGCTCAGAGCCCCATCCATCCTGACCTGAATGTCTCAGGGTTGGGGCACTCAGCATCTCTCTGCTTAACATGTGCCAGTGCCTCACCTTCCTATCTGTAGATAGATGAGCTGAAGCTCCCTCTAGGAATAGCTGTCTTTTTCTATTGGTCATGGACTCAACCCAAAAGCTCTTAAGTGAAAATATCTGACCTGGTTCCAGGATCAGCCACCAAGACATCATCCTTTAGGAGAGCCAGAGCTTCTTGTGTATTGCCCTTCCACAGCAGGCTGGTAGACCGCAGCCTCCTGGGGAGACCTGTGCATGGAGGAGAAACATTCAACAGTTCGTCACAGGCTGTGGTCCAGCGTCCTGGTCTGGCTGGGTGGGAGTTAATTTTCTTCACTGTCGGTACTATGGTGCTGTGTTTTGGAATTTGCATGAAAAGTCTCTAAACATAAATTCTCCAAAAATATTTTACAAGGTCTTTCTGAAGTGTTACAGTTTCTTTGCACAGTCTATGGCTCACCAATCCCAGAAGCTACATTACATCTGGATTGCATCTAATAAATAATTTTTGCAGTTTAGAGTTGATTTTCACTCAGAAGCTAAGAGAAAATCAGGAAGGCTACATGACATAAAAATGACTTGCAATCATCTGCTCAGTGAGCATGTGCTTAATTATGGCAAAGCTGAATGAGGCCCTATTCTTTTTGTGGCAGCAGGACTTGTTTTTCTGAATTGGCTTGACTTTGGGATTTGAACTGGAACAAAAGCTCTTTTTCTGCTTCTATCCCAGGGTTATTTGTGCATCGTAATGACTAGATAAGAGATGCATTTAGCATATCCCAGCAGATAATGGGCTTCTTCAATTCCCACTTGCCACAGTCACAGCAAAGAAAATTCTGCACTGTTGGGAGAGCTCAACCAGCAGCACATCAGCAGTGCAGTGCCCCTCTTGAGGTTCACAGGAAATGGTAATCCAGAGAATGTGTAAGTGTACAGAATACCCAAAGCCATGGACTGTCAGGACTGCTAACAGATGGGACAAGCACGCTGTCAATAATGTACGATGACATCTCAAACTGTCATTCATACACATTTCAAAAAACACTGTCTTAAAAAGCCAGAACTTCCCTCTAGCAATGTGACCACAAAATGCAGAGGAGAAATATCTTCAGAGTTACTTTTGCAATACAGGATTTAGAAAAGCCCAGGTTGTACTAACAGATCAGTTTCTACTGGAAGAAACACTTCACAATATCCTAGCATCACGGGATCATTAAGGCTGGAAAAGACCACTGAGATCATCTAGTCCAACCATCACCACCATGCCCATTAAACTATGTCCCTCAGCATCACACCGTGGCTTTGATACTGATTAAGCAGAACCTCTTCTTTTTTGTTTTGTTTTATTTTTACAGCCAGGAAATATCACAGGTGAGCTCAAAGTACATTTGATTTTCAGATGAGCTTTTGCAATTGGGCTTCTGCAGCTATTAGATTGTCAGTGCCCAAGTGTGTCAGTGTGCCCTGATGGTGTGCTGTACATGAATATGTTGGGGAAGCTGGAGATAAAAATCAAGACAGGGAGAGAGGCAACATCTATACTCTACAAGCAATTATTCTACGACCAGGTACACTTTTGACATATGCTTCCTATAAGTATTTTCAGGATATATCCTACTATGGGCTGGCTTCAGGTGATTTTCTGCTGTATACTATTGCAATTGGCCTACAGGTGATTTTAATCAAAAATTCTAATTTGGGTTATTATTTCTGAACTGGAATAATGCAAAATGTAATGGAAGTGTTGCAGGAAATCTCAGTATGGTCTCTTTGGCAGTAAATTCTGGAATCCCCACTTTGAGTATTAACAGCTCTATTTCAAAGAGGTTAAAGTTCTCCTGAGTCCTGTGAGCTCCTTCTACCATAACAGAAGAGTTACACAAGTATGAAAGTAGCTTCAGATTAATAGTCTTCTGCCAGCAAGTACAAAGCTATTAATAGCTCAGGAATCCCAGATCAGGAAGCACGCTGACAGCTATATTTAGCTCCAAAATCAAGGTCTATCTATTCAAAGCAAAGAGGTTTGGTGCCACTTTGACCCTCACCTCTACTTCTCAGAAAAATGAGAGCACTCTTGGGCTGGAGTACAAAAACAGTTATGCAATTTGGAAGTGGTTTCAGGTCAGGCTACTGTGTTGAAAGGCACACATATTCACCTTGCATGGGAAAAACAATTCCCCAGTCCACAGTGCTGCTTGGCCCCTTCCTGAGCAAGTGGCCTGGAGAAGACTTTCCATTTATCACTGGGAAGTGCAGAGGTGCAGAGCCCATGCTGGTAAATGGCATCAAGGGCAGACTTTCTTATTCCTGGCATACAATCTGTTCTCTCAGTGGCCTCTTTCAAATGGTAGGCAGAGAGTGAGCAGTGTTGTCTCACCTGAGAGCTGGCTGGCCATTCTCCTCAAGGTAACAGGTGATGGCTTAAGTGGTATCGAACCTTTTTCCAAAAAGATCAGCCCATCTGCTGTATATCTCTGTTCTGACTCCTTGAATCTTCCCAAAGGGTTTTTAATAGCAAAGTTCTGGGCGTATCGTTCCAAAGGGTCATCCAGAGATGTGACTTTCCCTTCCTCCCACATCTTGTACAGCATAAGGGTGGGAAAGATCTTCGAGACACTGGCAATTCTGAGCAGGAATAAATGTTTATCAAAAGTATTAAGAAACAAATGAATCAAAAAGTTAGATGCTCAGTACATGAGATCACCAAACTGATCCACTACCTGCAGCTTCGCATACCATACCTCTGGTTAACTCAGAGTGGAATGGTTAACATGCAGGAAAGCAGCTTGGGTTAATATCCTTAACTGAGGCCTTCATGGACTGCTACACAGAGTAGTCTGCACTGAGTAATGAGTTCTTCAAATGTGTTATGGCCAAAAAAATATCTTAAAAGCTGTTCAAATGATTAAAAGCAACCCCAGCAGTGCAGCTGACTACAGAACTTTATTCACTCGGTATTCATGAGATGACATATTTTGTAAATTATTCCTTACTAAACATCATAGTAAATTGCAAGTCATTTATTGGCATTTTAAGATTAAAATGCCACAAAGTTCTGCATTTCATATTCAGATTTGGTATTTAGGTGGCTTTCAAACAGTGAAATCTGGAAAAGGTCTTCTGGAGGAAATAGTGTGGGTTCCTCTATGCAGGTATGGTACATTAAAGGGGGCAGGGGGTGGTAAGTTAATCACAGCTGCTGAAACTTTTCAGAGTTGTTTACTCTATGGATAACATTTGATAGCATGCAGACCATGTGTTTCATGTACAGCACAGTTATTAATCACTGAAAGTAGGTCTTCAAAGAAAGTAAATACTTATTGTTTTCTTTTCATGATGATTTTTACCACACACTAAGAGCTTTATTCTGTCTTCATCTAAAACACAATAGCCCATATGGCCTTGGCTTCACTTGGAGAGTGAATAAGTATGCAGGCCTACTTTATACATTCAGAACGTAGTCTTCCAAAATCCTGTTGTTTTTCTTATATATTTACATACATAAGAAAATACATATATAAATATATATTTATATAAGACACTGTGTCCTCATTATTCACAATACACATGTTAGCTTTCAGTGTTGAGATTTATGCCCTAGATCTCCCCAAAGAACAGAGACTTTCCTGTGTGAGGAGCAGAACCTTCTGTAGCTCTTCAGGATGTTCACTGTTACTCCACTTAAAAGTCAGATCAAACTAAAACCAAACCAAATCAACAGAAACAAACAACAACAAAAATTAAAAGAGGAAAAAATGAAAGCAATTCAGAGAATTACAAGCATATGATTTAGTGACTAGCGATAGCATTCTCTCTCAAAGATTCAGTGTTGACCCAGAAGTTTCTTCAGAATACACAGGGCCCGGGGCAAGAAAAGAGAGTTTGTGACAGTGGTTCTGTTCCCAAAGATGTGACTTTCCCTTCCTTCCCTTTCTGTGTAACCATTCTGTTCTAGCCCTCATGCCTTCAGTACATCTGTCTCACCTGTAAATAGTGTACTCATTGGGCACCACTGAGAAGGGATCTGAAGCGTTCTTCTTTCCAAAGTTGCCTGTCCAGAGCACAGTGTCATTGTAGATAACGATGGCAGACATGGCAGGGAGACCAGAGTTATGAATCTTTTGGCGCAGCATCATGTCTACCTGGAGAATGACAGAATCATAGAATCACAGATCACCAAGGTTGGAAAAGACCTACAAGATCATCCAATCCAACCACCCACCTATCACCAATAGTTCTCCCTAAATTATGTTCCTCAACACAATGTCCAATGTTCCTTGAATACCTCCAGGGTTGGTGACTCCAACACCTCCCTGGGCAGCCCATCCTAGTGCCTTGCAATAATAGGAAATGAATTACCAAATGAAGAGTCTTGTAATGTATATACAACATGTAACAGCAGTACTAGATGCAGACAGTCAGTCCTGTTTAAACAGCAATCTGAGAAACAGCACTGAGCACAATGAGGGCTGTGATTTCTCTCTCCTTCCTGCTCTTCCAGGTTTATACAGACTCAATTAGCCACTGTGGTCCCCCCACAGGCAGAATGTATTGCTCTTTTGACTTTCTCAAAGCTATACTTAGGTTGGATATTAGGAAAAAATTAATTCTCAGAAAGAGTGGTGAGGTATTGGAAGGGGCTACCCAGGGAAATGGTGGAGTCCCCATCCCTGGAGGTTTTTCAAGAAACATGGAGATGTGGCACTGAGAGACGTAGTTAATGGGCATGGTGGGAGTGGGTTGGGATTAGATTTGGTAATCTTAGTGGTCTTTTCCAACCTTAATAATTCTATGATTTCATCATTACACAAGTTATGTTATGTATAAAATTATGAGGACAAGAGAAATGGCCTTCCAAGATTAGTGTTTGAGACAAGAAGGGCCAAGCCAAATCATGTTTTCCAAATCTCCTCTCTGGATGAGTGGGTAAGGTACACGGATAGCCAGCAGTGGACATAACCACCTTGCTCCATGACCTCATATACCATCATGGTTATGGTAGCCAAGTAAAATATCACACCAACTCAAGCTGCAGATGGACAAAGAAAAGCCAGAACATCCCAGGGAAGGTCTGGAGCTCAGACAGGCTTCAGTGCTGAGACCAGTCCTGAACACTACTCTGGGGACATCTTTCAGTGTGACACTGAACACTACAGAACTGCAAATGGGGCTTGCTGCCCTCCCCACCTTGCTTTTCAAAGCACTTGCATTAGTGAATGTACAACCCCAGCCCCACTGGGAGTGATAGACAGTTTCAATACACTGGCTGAGACTGAACCAAGGATCTCCTGTTCCATTAAGAAGAGATCTCAGCTGAGGTGAGATCTTTAATGGGAGTTCAAGTGTCCATAGACCTAGGCAGAGCCTGAGAGGATCTGAAGATACAGATCTTTACAGTCTTTAGGTGACAATGCCTAAGATCCCTTCCAATACCTGTGTCTTTCTGTGTATATAGTGTTCAGGTTCTCTGTGCCCTGTATCATTTGTGAAACTGGAATAGTTTCACCACTTGCATCCTGAATACTGTCTAGAGTTCTGATTTCCTGCATCTCCACAAGTATGCTAGAATAGGATAATATTCAAAGAAATGTAAAAATTGTGTTCACAGCTGTGAAACAGCTTCTGTATTATGATTACTTGAGCAAGGACTCTGAAGTCTGGGAAAAGAGACAAAGGAAAGTGTGACTGAGGTGTATAAAGCCTAGGGTGTCTTGTCAGAATGTGGCACATTTGTAGATTCAAGTGATCTCCAATGGCCCCAAAGTTTTTGCTCAAAGATACTCAGAGGCAAAATGCATAATGGCTCCTTCAGAACAGCAATCTTGAACTACACCTCCCCAGTTCCCTTCTCACAGACCTTCTCCAATGCGTCCTTCAAAATGGGGATTGGGTGCTCCAGTGGTACTGGTTCAGGGTAGCGTGGGCACATCTGCACAGCTTCTGATCTTACTTCCATCACAGATGGGTCTGGAAAAAAATTTCACAGACAATATACATGACTTGAGAAGATATACAATCGTTCTCCTCATCCAGCTGTCAGCACTAGATTTCTTGACTGCACTGTCCAAAGCTGAAGGATGCATCAGCACAGACATAGAGAGAATCTTGAACTGATTGAACTCAGACAATACAGGACTTGAAGAGAGCACTGTGCTCTGTTATTGGTAGTTCCAATGTGATATAGCTCAGGAGACAAACAGGAGCTGCAACAGAATCATTAAGTTTGGAAAAGACCTCTAAGGTCATCCAGTCCAGCTGTCTGCCAATCACCAATATTGCCCTTTACTAGGCTCCAACTGACTCTGCAACCTGGAATAGGAGAGCAAGAGACTGGGACTACAGAAGACTGTAGAGCATACTTGTATAGGGGAAGATCTGTGTTTGGTCTCAAGAGGAAAGTACTCCCCTGCATATTGTAACCTCAGAAAATGGACACACAAGTGAATTGTGAGTGCCATCTGAAATCCACAGTAACAGTGGCTGATGGAATACATACATTGCACAGCCAACTGTCCTCTGAATTAGCTGTATCCTACATATTCCAGAGACATGTCTTAAAATTGGAGGGCAAGCAAAGATTCAGTGTGACATGGTAACCCATTCTACTTGGAGACACTTCTTTCCCAGTTGATCCCAAGCTGCTCTGAAACATCGCTCCTCTGCCCTGTAAGCTCTTCATGCTTCTCTGAGAACGAAGCATTAGAAATACAGACGAGAAGATGAATAGCAGTACAGATGCTTTGAGCTGACTGGGAATGGATGTACAAGAGCCTACAGGCAGCCTCAGATATTCTGCAAAAAGAGTATGTCTGAAATTTTTCTAGATGTTATTGTCTATGAAGTATATCTGTCACCCTCACTTCGGACTTCTGGTGACCTTTGGGCTAAAACTCTGATTCAGCTACACTGTGTATATTACATCTTTGCACATACAGTGACTTGAGTCTGTCCATTGAGTTTACAATAAATCAATATAAGGGAATTCCAGTGTGAACTGGGAACTCATATCAGTTCAAAGATCTAAGATTAGAGGAATAGCAAAGGAAGCAAACCCACTGGAATGTGAAATAAAAGTATCTATTCCCTTGATATATCAAAAATAATCTGCGTTAAAGATGGGCAAGAATGAGGCCCTGGAGAACTACATGCCTGTCAGTTTGACTTTGGTGCTGGGGAATGTTACGGAACAGATCATCTTGGATGCCATCATGCAACACATACAGGGCAAACAGGAGATCAGGCCATTTGCCACGGGTTTATGAAGGGCACGTCCTGTTTGACCAACTTAATCTCTTTCTATGAGAAGATGACCTGCTCAGTGGATGAGTGAAAGGCCATGGATGTTTTCTACCAAGACTTTTTTGTTAGTTTCTCAGAGCATTTTCTTGGAGAAACTGGCTGCTCCTGGCTTGGATGGGTATACACTTCACAGGGTGAAGAAGTGGCTGGATGGCTGGGCCCAAAGAGTTGTGGTGAATAAATTTAGCCTAGAGAAAAGAATGCTCAGGAGAGACATCACTGCCTTCTATAACTACTTCAAAGGATGTCAGAGTGAGGTGGGGATGGTCAGTTTCTTCTCCCAAGCAACGAGTGGTAGAACACAAAGAAATGGACTCAAGTTGTGCTGGGGAGGATTAGATTTGATATTAGGAAAAAATTATTCACTGAAAGGGCAGTGGAACAGGTTGCCCAGTGAAGCAGCCGAGTCACCATTCCTGGAGGTATTTAAGAGATGTATGGGTGTGTCACAAAGGGACTTGGTTTAATGGAAGACTTGGCAGAGCTACATTAGCACCTGGACTCAATGACCTTAGAACATTTTTCCAACATAAATGATCCTGAGATTCTGTGAAAGAAGTATTGGAAAATCCATCGTGAGCAGAAGGTGTTTCTCCCCACCTCAATTTTCTCTCACAAGCTCCTTTGGACACCAGAAGAACAACTCAATTTTCTGTGCCCTGGCACCAGTAACGTGGTAAATTTGAGTGCCATCAGCTCTTTGGGGAAAGATGTCCACAAGTGGAGAAAGACATTTACTGATAAAGCTTAAGGCTGTCTACTCACTGGGCTCCACCTTGGGGAGGCTGTACTGCCACAGGAAGCAGCCTGTCATAGCAACAGACAGCAGGAAGAAGAAGATGACCGACACATGAATCCACTTCACTTCCATAACAGAGAGCTTGAGGAGGCCACGACTGCCAGATGCTTGCTGTAAGCACAAAAGATATGATCTCATAGGGAGTAAAAGAGAGGGAAAAACAAACTTGCATGGATACCAGATAGGTGAAAAGAGGCACACACAGACAATACAGGGACACGGACTAATTCTAAAACTCTGGTGACCTAGCTGCCCATTCTAGACACTGCAAAAATTAGAACCATAATTAGATGGTTTCTCATCTTTCACTGCAAGACATACTCTCCTCACCCTGTTGGTCTTACTGGTTCTCGTGGAAAAACATCATTCATACACTGAGAGCTTGCCTTCTGTCCTTCCTGGAAATGAATCTTACCAGCCCAGGCTGAAAGAATTCTTTTATAGCTCTCATTTCATCCCTTTTCAACCACCACTGCTTATTCCTGGATATACTTTCCCACCCCAGAGTCCAGCATCTGTTCATGGCAGCCACCAGTCTGAGCAGATCCAGGTTTTCTAAATGAACGATGGAACTTTTCACCATGTACTGCCCTTCTATTTTGCACCTGCAATTCTCATTATATCATGTACCATCTGCAAGCTTGACATTTACAGAGGCTATGTTTCAGAAAACTAGCTAATGTTTTGGGTTGATGCAGATCTCTCAACACTGGAGGCCATCCAGGTTGGTAATACAACTATATAAACATTATAGAGAAATAAGGAACAGATGACCAATGATTAGGTCCATAAGCATGAGCTCTGCTCTTTCACTGACTATATGAAATAAACAGAGTGCTTCAGAAAGTCTGGCAATTAACGTTCTATAACATACAGCCTGCAGTTTGCATTCAGTCTACACTACAAAGCTGTTTCAGGTTCTCTGGACACAACTGTCATAAAGGCAGACTAAAATAATCCCTATAAATTTCCACATGGCCCTTTTCTCCCTTTTTTGAGTTACAGGATAGTTCATAAGATGACTTGGGCTAGAAGAGTCCTTTAAAGCCCATCTTATTCCAATCCCTTGTCATGAGCTGGTTGCCTCTCACCAGATCTGGTTTCCCAAGGCCCCATCTAACCTGGTCTTGAGCAAGTCCAGGAATGCAAGAATTTCTGTGCTCAACTAAGTCTTGTCACAACAACATAACCTGCATAGCTCCTTTCATACTTGCACATGGCTTTGTGGCCAAATAAGAATTCATTTGGGGGATCTCATCCCTGCTGAAACTCTAAGTTGCAATTCTGGGCTGCAAATCTGACATACTTTCTGTATGAAAACAGAAAGATGCCACATTTATTTCTGACACACATGATTTCTGAAGGTGAAAAATGCTCCACATTCTTCCATAATATCATTAAGACTTCAAGGATGGCTTAAGATACAGCTAACTGTACAGCTACTGATACAGCAGACCCACTCTTGAGCCTGAACCTAACACAGCAAACATGCAGCCTGTATTGTGTCTATTAGACTAAGTCTCATGTTCCTAGAGAGGAGAGTGGTGTTGGGGCACCATTTATTTATACATAAACAGTCTCATATAGTGCCTTGGTAGGCATTGAGGAAAAGCCCATGCATCGAGTTTTCTTTAATCATCCCCACAATGGCAGGCTTCTCTTTATACTGACAGACATTCCCTGGAGCTACAATGAGATTACAGAACCATACAATAGCTTAGGTTGGAGGGCTCCTTAAAGCCTGTCCAGTTTCAGCCCCCTGCCATGGGCTGGTTGCCCCCTACCCGGATCAGGCTGCCCAGGGCCCCATTTAACCTGGCTTTGCAGTAAGGAGTGGTATAAGGCTTTCTCTGCACTTAATTTTTCTTGAATTTAGCTCCATCATAATAAGGTGACTGAGCCATTAACCCACAGTTTCTCAGACTACCTACCCTGATGCACTGAGAAACTGAAACCTGCATCTCTTAAAAGAGTTCAGCAAACAGGAAAGATTTTCAGATACATACACTAGACACATCTCAAAAACCCCAAACTCTCCAGACCACTGAGGACCCAAAGATGCTGATGCTGAATTCTAATCCTCGAGTCCAAGGACGGTTTCTGCATCTCATTTACATCACTCAATAACCTACATTGCTAGTAGCACAGACACAGCAAGGCAGGGTGGGGGAGGCTACCAAGTACTTAGGCACACAGGAATAAACACAGACACATGGGAACCAGCGCACTCAGCTTCTGCACACTGTGTCTTTTCACTGAGCTTATGATGGAGGGGACGGAGTGGGAGTTTCACATGGACACCAAGGTACACCATTCTGCCCTCCCCCACGCTCATCCAATCCCTCACATACCATCACCAGAAGCTGTCTCAGTCCCAGAGGACATTGTCAGGCATCTCAGTGTGTGCCTGCCATAACAAATCCAAGGGTGTCTGACCTCAGCCCCAGTAAGGTGGAGTAGAGTTCCTTGCCATGCTCCTAAACGTAGCAGCTTCTCACAGCAGGGAGCTTCTCAGTAACTCCAGATGAGTGGTCTTCCCTCCCCGATGGTTCTGCTCCAAGTTTCCCTGTCCATTTTACCCATTCAGGCCCTCCAGAAAGTGCTGCTGATCTCCCCCAGGCAAGGAGATTAAGTGGCAGGGATAGAATGGAATTTGCTCTCAGGAAAGTGCCTGAGAGACTGAATGTTAATTCTCCCTAATGCTTCTCTGCCACGTGTGTGAATCACAGCTGAAAGCATGAGGGCTTCACCATCTATTTTTAGCAGCTTCATCTCCTTCTGACATCTGAACAGGAGGCGATTAACTCATGAGATGGGCAGCCCCTGTGTGCCTCCAGTCAGCCATCCCTGGACAGGTTTGGGAGGGGGTAGTGAGGCCAGGAAGGGGAGGTGGAGGAGCTTTAAGCATGCTCTGTGCTTAATCCTGCACAGCCTTCTGGAGTTCCCCTGCGCTGATAGCCAAGAGTCATTCCCAGCTAACAGGAGGGCTATATATGGATGAGGCTGGTGTTCTCCTTCCTGATAGCTGCTGGAGGCTGTGGAGGAAAGTGAGAGGTTGTGATTTGTAGGAACTGAGCCTTACCCGCAGCTGTAGCCCCTCCATGGCTGCTGAGAATTCTCTTCTCATCCCTTGTGCTGTCTGTCTCCATAAACAAAAGGCTCATAAAACCCTCTGATATAGGGGAAAAAAATAATAAAGACATTAGTGCAGGAAAATTAAAAAATAAAATAAGAGTATGAACCAGGATGGAAGTCAAAACAGGGAAAGCTCTTCTGCTAACACAGAGTAACAAAACTCAGAGCAGCAGGGATGGACAGATATGTACAGGGAGATAAACCAATGTCCCAGAGTCCAGCCCACAGTAATGCCTTTCCCAGTTCCTGTTTAGTGGGACCATGTATTCAAAGCGAGAACTGGACTCAAGCTCTGGAACTTGTCAGTCCCCAAAAGCACCCTCATCCCACCTCCTGAATGCAAGGAGAACCACAGAATATTAGGGGTGGAAAAGACTACTAAGACCATCCAGTCTGACTCCAACCCAGCCCCACCATGCCCACTGACCACGTCCCTCAGTGCCACACCTCCATGTTCCTGAACACCTGTAGGGACAGTGACTCCACCATCACCCTGGGCAGTGATCACTCTTTCTGAGAATAAATTTTTCCAAATATCCAACCTGAACCTCCCCTGGCACAACTTGAGGCCATCGCCTCCTGTCCTATATCTGTTACCTGGGAGAAGATGATGACTCTCACCTCGCCACAACCTCCTTTCAGGGAGTTGTGCAGAGCAGTGAGGTCTCCCCTGAGCCTTTTCTTCTCTGGGTGGAGCTCTGAAACCTTCAGGACTGACCCATTCCATCATGCCTGCTCAGAAGGGTCCTTGCTGTGTTCCACCTTCTCAGCCTTGCCCCCTCTGTGTATCCAGTCCCTAAGGACCTGAAGCCCCTCCTTAGTCTTGGGAATCACAGACACAGACAAGAAACAGTACCACGGATATTTGGAAGTGCTGAGGTAGCAGCATGGCTGTCACTTCCCTCAAGAAAGCTCCCTTTTGCCTTCCTACCCATCCACAGCAAAAAAAACAAAACAAAACCAAACAATAAAAACCAACCCAAACAACCATGGTGAGAACTCTTACCAGCCTTGCTGCTGCCTTCCTGGTCCCAGTGCTGATGAATTTGGGACTGTCCTGGAGTTGCAGATGTTAAGAACATCTGAAGCACTAATCCCAGCAATCAGCCTCTCTGAGCACAGATTATTTATTGGCCGTGCTTCACCCCTCCTCAAGCAATACAGCATCTGCCCAGAGCTGCAGCCAAAAGGGAGTATTACCGATGATTTCAGGACTCACACAGCATAGCAGGGTGGAAAATGGGGCTGGAAAAGTGAGGTGGACGGGTGGGGGGGAAGTGGTTACACTCTGTGAGCAACGCACTGCCATTACTATGTAAAACTACATTATAAATGCTCTCTGAAGAGGAGGGGAAATTCATGTTTCATTTACGCTCCAAATCCATGCTGGAAATAACCTCAAGGCTCCTGTCACCTTGTTTTCTTCAGATAGTCATAGATGAGGATGTTCTCTTCAACATCATTGCTTCAAGAGGTGTCAGACTTAATGATCCTTAAGGAACTCCTCTTCAACTTGGGATATTCTATGATTCACTTCAGTATCTCTTGTGGTTGCCCAGACTCTGATGGTGCCCAAAATATTCAGGTGGAACACAAAGAGCTCTGTGCCTGTGGCCCAGAATTTCATCCAGGTTTTGCTGCTCAGGGCTGCAAACAACCCTCCGCACTAATTGCAGTGGATCAAACTTATCACAGTTTTGTTGACTGCCAATTCTGGGACATCCTGTTTTCTGTCTCTCACACTTTCCTTCCCAGTATGTCCAAAGACCTTCCATCAAAGCCAAAGAAAATCACACATGTGGGTAATACATGCTCTTAACATGTTACACGTAGGAATTAGATGATCGCTTCCAACCCAAGCCATTCTATGACTCCTGTTTATCCACCCTCAGATCACTAAAAAAAATAATCAGATGTACAGTCTCCAACACAATGTGACTGGGAGTAATTCACCCACACTGTTCCGGTATTTCTTGACACTCATCTCTGAGAACCATGGGCTCTGTGCTTCTACTGAACACAAAAATGAATCTGCATGCCTTTAGCCATGACAAAGCATCAGTGTTTCCTAAATCAGAAATATCTTGTAACTTCATCTTCCAAGCATTTTTTGGCCCTCCTAGCAACTGGATAGCCTACCGCTGGCTCAGAGAAGGATCCACCTTAAATAAACCACAAGAGGAAGTAGAATGGAAGTAACGAAAGAAATATCAAAAGCTTGTACCTACTCTGCCCTTGCTAAAGCCCTGTCATTCTGATTTGCTCTCAATACAGCTAACCACTGCACCTCTGAGCTGTGGCAGACTGTGTGCAATAGGTCATGGACGGGACCTGCAAGCCAGTCATGAAAGAGCTGCAGGCTGCCATGGGCCTCCCTTCCACCTCCTCTACTCTGGCATCTACAACCCAAGGGACTTACCACCAGCCGGAGCCACCACTTCCCTTTCTGGGGGGCTGCTCTCCAGCCTCTTTTTGCCCTGTCTGTACACAGAGCACGGGTTGCCCCATCCTATGTGAAGAATTCAGCACATGCGCTCGACAAAGATGATGTGGTTGGAGATGGCCAGGCTCTCCAATTGGTAAAGATCTCTCTGCAAGGCCTTCCAGGGAGTCAGTGCTTCCTCATACTTCGGTACTACCCTTGCAGGACCTAGCAGACCGCCCTTTGCAGATCCCTGCAGGTGAACATGCCACAAGACAAGTGACGATGACTCCCAATGTAAAGAATCTACAGGGATCTTTATTTGGAACATATTGTACAGGGAAAGGTTCTGCTGTTGAAACAGAGGCAGCAGGGGAAGCAAGATAGGCCCTGGGCCGTCATCGTTCTGCCATGGTGTGAAAGGGCTCAGTATGAATTGGCCGCACTGCGCCTGTGCTGTTCTCTCACGTGTTCTCTGTGCCCATGAGCTGCTGTCTCACACGGCCCTGCGTCTTCCTTTGGCCGCATGGAGCTCCCTCTTGTTCATGGAGCTGTGAGGGGAGAAGCACAGATGTGCACTCAGAATGACAGGGAAGAGGGCAGAGACATCCTGCACACCCTTGGCAGGGTCAGCAGGCCTAGCTGCACTGCCGTGACACACATGCAGCTCATCGGCTCATGACTGGAACTTGGGACCAGGCAGTTCTGGGCTCCCCAGGCAAGATGCCTGAGTGTCTGTACTGTGCCAGGGGAGGGATGGTCTGTCTGGAGGGGAGGGGCAGAGCCAAGTCCCAGCAGAAGCCGTCCACCTGCTCTGCCTGCCCACATCTCCAGGCCTGGAAGGCAGATCTGGCTCCAGGACACGGCCTCAGGAGCATCTGCTCTCCATGGCACCAGGCTCTCAGGGAAAGGCAGTCCCTCCCAGCTCTGCTGTCAGGGCAAGGGAGGCATTGGCCACTGCAGGAAAATCCTTCTGCTGCTGCAGATACCTTAGATATTTCTTGAATTCCTTAGAGTGGAGCTGGTTTTCCTCCACCTTCTTTCTCCAGCTGTCCCGGAGCACCTTGTATGTCTCTAGGTTTGCCAAAACTTGTCTGGCCCGTTGAGATGGTACACTACAAAAGCAGAGACAAATTTCTGCTCGCACCCGGTTTGAGACGCTTCCTGCCTCAGCGCCTGCCCTCTCCCACCCCAGCACACACACTTCCTTTGAGCCCCAGCACCCTGTCACAGTGGGATGAGTTTCAGGCTGCCCTGACCCCACTGTTGGTTTCCCTCAGCTGCTTGCCTCTGCTAAGCTTTGCTGTGAGCTGCTGCACACTTACAAGGCTTCTTCAATCTCCAGTGGAGGGGCAAGTGTCCTCCCCTTCTCTATTCTGGGAAGGTTACAATGAATCTCCTCACTTGCCTTCCTGCGGGACACTTTTCCTGCCTGTGGTTTCTTTGTCCCATGCATGGTGCTCCACAGCGGAGGCAAGCGCTGCTGCAGTCGGGGCACTGTGCAATGGTGCTTTATCTGCATGGGAAAAAGAGGCACATGGAGCTCATGTCGAGGGCTCTCCTAAGGACTCCCTCTCCATTGTGCTGTGTTTCTTGACCCATCATGCCATTGCACATACCTGTGGTGTTCCCTGCTGGCCCTGCAGAGCAGGGAGCTTGACTTCATATTGCTCCCTCTTTTTCCTCTCCAGGCCTGTCTGTGCCCCGCTCTTCTCAGTCCTGCAAACAACACAGGGAGCTTATAGCAGAGCAGCAGGAGCCTGCAGGGAGCCCAGCATGCCCGGCCCAGGCAAGGGCTCCTTGCAGACAAGTGGGAGCTCAGGGTGTCACACTGTCAGTTCCCAAAACTCTCACATTCTAGTCCCTGCTGAAGACTCTTCTTCTGCCAGCAGGTCAAGGTCACTTGCCGTAATGGGAGGAAAACGGCCACGTAGAAACTGGCGCTCAAGCTCCTCTGGAAGTACAAAACAAGGAAAGTCAACAGCTGCATCTCTGGCACACTGACCACAAAACAGCCATGCCATGTGCGCGTGCATCTGCTGCTGCTCTCTGGCGTAACCCCTCAACCCACGGAAGCTCAGGCTTCTCCTTTCTGACATGGATGTCTCCGTGCTCTCCAACCACCACTCGTTCCCAGCCCTCTGTTTCCTATGGCCCTGCTGATCGCTCAGCGGTCCCTGCACCCCTTGCTCCCATGAGTCCCCTTTGGGAAAGGAGGTGACCTGGGACATACGGTCATGGTGGTGAACCTGTGGCATTAGAAGTGCTCCGGCAGTGGCACGGCAACACGTTCCTGCTTCTCTATGTTACATTAATTGTTATAACACGATAGCACGGTACCTTGTTGCGCAGCAGCAGCATTTGCCCGTATAGATTCTAGATCCTCAGCCGTGGGCAGAAAGCTGCAAACAAAGAAAAGAAAAGCTGCAGTGGCCATGGGCTTCACAGAGAAGAGCTCCTGGGACACAGTCCAAGCACAGCAGCTCAGGAGGAAATAGGGCCTGGCAATGAGAGCCTGCACACGGATGGGCAGCTCGACTAAGGGGCTGACAAGTGGCTCATTTGGTCAGTGTGCTTCAGTAACAAAGATCCTCACCTTGGGTACAAAAAGTACCTCCTCCCACACATTTGAACAACTGCTGTCTTTATGCAGGCTCAGTTCAGGGGTATTGGGCTTGTGATCTGCGAGGACACAGAAGTGAGAAGGGATCTCCATCTGGAAAGCTACTGCAGCTCACAAGGGCAGCCAACCTCCACAGCACACACTAGGTTGTGGATCCCTCTCCACATCCATGCGTGCCTCCGTGTCCTGCGCAGAGACATTGCCCAGAGCCCAATTCCAATGAAGGGAAGCATCCAAATGTGCTTACCACCAAGCTCCTGCACTCCTCCTCTGCAGCCAGCAAACACACCCAGCACTATGGCACTGCTTGCCTTTGCCTTCACCTCCTTGCTGCAGATCAGCTGCAGAGAGAAGAGCGCTGGCGAGAGCAGCAACCTGTGCCTGGGCTCATCTCCACCTCTCAGGGAAGGGTGTGAGGCAGGGCAGGGATCAGGGCCAGATGTGGTGCCCCATTGTGGCCTCAGCCCCTGTCACAGAGGGGCTGCAGGGCCCCACCCTGCCTACATCACCCCCGTGCCAGGCTTCTCTTTGCAAGGGGAGGGGGCTGTGCTGTGCATGGTGGGAGCTGCTCCCATCCACCCTCTGCCAGCTGCGCAGAGAGGCTCATGGCACCAAGCTTAGCAGTGCAGCTGACACGACATAAGGAAGGGATGCCATCCAGAGGGATGTGGGTGGGCTCGAGAATTGGGTGGGTGCATGTGACCCAAATGAGGTACCTCACGGCCAGGTGCAGGGTCCTGTGCACAAATCAGGGCAATCCTAACAATGTGTACAGAGCAGGAGAACAGTTCTGTGGAGAAGGACTTTGGGGGAATGAGCAGTGCACACTTGCAGCCCCAAAGGCCAACAGCATCCTGCGCAGCATTATCCGTAGATAATGGCAGTAAAGTAATACCTCCTGTTTGCACTCAGCTGCCACATCTCTGCACCTTTTAAAAGATAAGCTGAAGGCTGTCTTGCAGAATCCAGACATACCAAATGCTATGGCTTCAACAAGATAGAATAAACTTTAGTAGATCATCTAACAGCACAAGGGAACCTGTGCTACTGCCTTCCTCTTCTCCTGAGCAGTGTCAGCTTTTCCTTGCTTGACTCAGAATGATAGGATCACAGAATCACTGACACAATCACAGAATCATTGAAGTTGGAAGGAACCTCCGCAAATTCAGTCCACCCCTCTGCTAAATCAGGTTCCCTAGAGTACACAGCATAGGAAAGCACCCAGGTACGTGCAGTTTGCGTGCTAACCTGGAGCTGCAGTTGTGGAAATCTTGCCTCACACCAGAATTCCATGCAGCTCTGATGTATGTCCATGATTTCATGTGATAAAAATGTTAGTTACCTAGCAAACTGAGAACAGAAGATAGAGGAGCCATGCCATGGACACAGCATTTATGGCAAAATCACTATAGCTCTTTCAACCACTGTAGTCAGCTCTTTGCAGACTTTCTAGCAGCTCTGAACAAATCTTATAGCTAGGACTTACTACAAGGTCTGGTCTGAGATCATGTGTCACTTCAGAACCTTGGATTTATCCTCTTGGCTGAATGAGTAAAGTTAACTGAGATGTTTATTTCAGATCAGTGAGAGATACTCAGTGGTTAGAAAATGAAAGAAACAGAGAATGAACACAGAATAGTTGGATTCTCTCATGAAAGGAAAGGCAAGGAAAAGCAAAAAGAAAGAATACAGAAAAGGAGAGGAAAAGGAGAGGAGAGGGAAAGAGGGGAGATGTAAAGGGAAAGGGTAATGTCCAAGAATCTACCATAGGAAAGAAATTAGCTGAGGGATTAAATGAAAGCAGTGCAATTTTGAACAAAGCCAAAAATAAGTGTGAAAATAAATGGTAATTTTGGTATTCTGTCTCCTCTTGAAATAGGCTTATTTGGATTGTATCTGCAGTGTAACTGGCCTGGTCTCCTGTTTCCTGACTTTCAGTCACATGTAGGACTTACGTAGATTTTAAGAGTCAGGATTAGAACAGCAGTGCTTGTGGTTCTTGATTTCAACATTTTCACACATTTCCAAGAAGGGGCAGATGTAAAAATATTTTTTTCCAAGCCATGAATGTATGGGCCTCAAGGAGAAGCTGGCTTGCACCTTCACATTCTTGCCTACATTTGCAACTGAGCAGCATCATAAGTTTATTTTCAAGACCGTGGTTCGTGTTTGTGCTACCCAAGGTAGATGAATGCATATGAGTGCCAATTGAAGGGCAATATGTCTGCAGAACTAGGGTTGTTATAATTCAGTATCATAATCCTGCTGAGGTTTGGAGGTGATTTTGGGGTCTAATGGGATATTTTTTTAATGATTTTCCATTAGTTTGTGACAGTGAGGCCTTGGGAGATGTACCTTCAAAACAGGCACTGGCAGCTGTAAGTACATTTTACCAGCTCACAAATTCATAAGATAAGTTGGGTTGGGATGGACCTCAGCGATCTCTGCTCAGACCTATTGCTCCAACAAGAGTCAGCCATGAGATCAGATGGGGTTTTTCAGGCCCTTATCATGCCTAGAAAACCTACAAGGCCAAGGGCTGCACAACCTCTCTGGACAACAACTGATTGCATCCATTGAATGGATGTGCCTCATCCTCATCTGTGGAGCTTTTAAATGCATGCCCATATATTTAGCAGAAAATGAGCCAAGGAATTTGCTTACAATTTTATAAACAACAGTAAATAATAATTTCACCTTTGAGTGGATCTGAAGAAACCAAACTATAGAGCATTTCTGTTCACATGGGGCAAAATTATTAGGAGAAAGAGGAGCTGTAACAACCAATGTAGGAATTAATCTCCCCAGTTGTTCTTCTCTCCTGTGTATCTGTCCTGCTCCATGCTGTCCATAGACAAAGTGAGGCTATGCTTTTTGTTTTGGAGCAAGAAAAGAGGAGTAGAAATACAGACACAACATCTTAGGTATAAATTTAGTCTGTCAGTACTGTCTGACACTCGACCTTCTATCCACAGGAGCTCAACTCCTGCCTCAAAGCTGTGGATCCTTGCTGTAATGTACTGTAACATTTACATCGTGACTCTCTTTTAATCCACTGCTTAGTAATATATGGTCACTAAGGCACAGAGAGGCACTGGGTAACTTGCCAAGAGATTGATGGAATGTACTAATAATTGAATTTGCATACATTGCCTCTCAGTTTGCATTCCTTCGCTGTGATGCCTTACAAGAACAACTAAAATATAGCTTAGTCACAATGAGTAAGGTTTTCAATTTTTCTTACAATGCGTTATACACATTTTTAAGCTGCAAGTAGATTTATTTTCATTCTTCCCTACTGCATGCCCCTTTCCATCCTTAGCCAACATTCATCTATTCCTGTTGTATGCATAATCAAAACTGTTAAAGTCACTTGTTTGGGAAGCGTGTCGTATCCCAAACTGTGGTATTGACTACCCAGTTTAAAAGCACTGGTTGTTCTAGTTTTAATATGCTACTCTGTTTTTCATTCCTTTCCCATACAAACAGATTTTGAGCACTTTCTTACAATTGTTTGGTGAAAAATATAGTGTAAGCAGAATTTCACACATTCATAACGTTGATAAAAATTATTCTAATAGGCATTTGCTATGCTGTTAGGGGAATCATATGCAAGATCACATAGACAGGGAAAGTCAGTTCTGCATGGAGCAGTGTGGGACTGGGGAAAATCAGACAATTCTTAGGGGGAAAAGTCTAAGAGGTCCCTCTAGGACATGACCAGCTCTGTCTACCTGTGTTCGCAGTCCCAGAGACCTGTATCTGGGAACTCTTATATCTTGGTCACCCTCTACCAGACCTTGTTTATTTTTCGCTTCTCATTGGAGCAAGAGAATGTGGGGAATGGACCTACATAAGCAGAGTATCCAAAATCTGACAGTATAACCACTGGATAGATGGATATGGTATATAACTCTTCCTGTGACTGTGTATGGCAGTCCTAATGTTGCCCAATTTGTGGTTTCACCTATTTGCCATGAGAGTGCACTGTTGACTCGTGTTCTGTTTGTCAGCTGCCACCTCCTGGTACTTCTCAACAGGGATGACTGATTGTTTCCCAGCCTATACCGATGTCCAGGTTTATCTTGCCCCGGGTACAGACTTGATTCTCCTAATTGCAAAATTTCATGAGGTTAATTCTGGCCCAGGCCTGGAGTTTTTAGTACCTTTAGACTGAAGCTCTGCTACCTATGTGCTGGGTACTTCCTTGTTATTTAGTGTTGTCTACAAATGTGGTGACAGTGCATTCAAGTCATCGTCCAGAAAGCATATGAAAGATATTAAACTGTATGAGGCCAGTGCTCAGGCCATGATTTTGTTGACTATTACTGAAAGTCATTGAGATGTCAGCCCACTAATTACTGCTTTTTTCAGATGTTGGTCCATTACTATGGCCTTTAACTGAAAATTTATCGCATTGTACTAGCTGCAGAGTACCCAGTCTTCTATTCTATGGTACCTCCAGTGCCTTCCATCCAATTTTCACTGCTTAACCACTCCAAATACCTCCTCAATAGTGGCATGAACCCTTGGCTTGAGTCTGACTCCATCCTGAGATCACTGCCTCTTCACATTATTTGTGATAATTTATCATGATACTTTCCCCTAGGCATACGGTTATGTTTTGTGAGGCTTGTGGTATTCAGCCACAATGTTTGGAAGCTTGAATGCATTCCTGTGTGGGTTTATTTTCTCTACCTAGGCAGTATCACACTCGCTTGCCATCTCAGAGCTGGGTACTGAGTACAAGGTAGCGTGTGCTTTACAGTGTGTCTGTATACTGATTCACATCCAGTGATTAAAGGGAAAAGGCAGGAGCCATTCCAAGCACATGGCATATTCAACTAACGATGATAAACAGCATGAGGGGAAATGTACTTCAGTGGCACTATTTATAGTGAGATAGGGGGGAAGAATATCTTCAGACTTTTCTCTTTATAGAAGCCTGGTTTCGGGCTAAGATACAGACTTCCCCTTGATTTATCTTAATAGACACAGGTGAAATACATGCTTATTTCATAGAACCAGGGAATCATTAAGGTTGGAAAAGACCTCTAAGATCATCTAATTCAACGAGCAACTCGCCACCCCCGTGCCCAATAAATCATGTCTCTGTTTGTGCACTAAAAAGTCACTATTAGCCACAAAACACAAACCAAGTGCCAAAATCACAGAATCCAACCCTTAATAGAAACCCAAAGATTATTCTAAGCTTGGCATGCCGACAGAAAGAGGTTTGGTGTCCCAAAGCAGGTCTTCCTTCTGATAAAGGGGACTTTGCGCAGGCTGTTCTGCAGAGGCTGTCGTTTGGGAAACTCAGACTCCTGCAGAAGTCAAATTGTTCCATTACCTTAGACTGAGGATGAACTGGGGACACTCTGAAAGATGTAAAGTTGGAAGGGAGGATCTCTTTAGCAACTCACCATAGAAGGGAGTGAACAAGTACATTTTTTAACAGGATAAGATCCAAGCAAGGGGAACAGGAAGCTTTTGCTGACGGTACTAACATAGCATATGTTACAGGCAGGATATGATGCTCAGGAAGCCATAACACCAGCCACCTGTGTGATGGGGAAATATCTTTGACCTTAATTAGAACAACTGAGCAGCTAGAGAATAGCAGAGAAATTTCTAAGAACAGATAAATATAGCTGTACTTTAGCTCTGCAAGCTTAAGCTTAAAACAGTATTTAACAGATGCTGAGAATTAGTTTTTCAACCCAGATAGCCGTTAATTATCTAGTTGTTCAGCTAACTGTTTTTAAGACTCTAAGAGGGCAAACTGTAAATGTGATCTCTAAGAAAAGAACACTATTTGTAGCCACACTCCGTGCACAAAATCTCTTCTTCCTTCTATTTGGAATCAGACATTTTCCTTTGTTTCATTTTAATTTATCACTTTTCACCTGTTTCACTGGCAGAAGTTATTCAGGCTGTTAGCAAGCTGGTGTCTTCCCTCCTAGTGTCTTTTCTGCATCTCACAGCAGACAGTGTATCAGGAAGGGTTAAACAAGCCCACATGTGTGCACAGACTCAACTTTCATTACTGGTTATAGCACATAAGACATAGAACTCAGCATGTCCTCTTTAAGGGAAAATTGTGTTCCTCTGTCTGCTTTGACTGTGTCAGCAAACCAGTTGTGAAGGATGCAATTTACTTAGTCTTTCAAAAGCCTTTGTCAAAGTTCTTCACTACAGTCACTGAGAACTGAAGTAATCTCATGTAACTCAGTCATGCAACAAGCTTCCCATAGGGACTTCTCTGCAGATTCATATCTAAGTCTAGAAAACTAAGAATTGGTCTCAAATACTTTCAAATGCTATCGTTTATGGTATCTTTCTTGGCTTTACACAAAGACGAGTTGTATGAGTTATCTTCAGGTAAGCTCGTGCTGATTGAAAGAACACGGCAGACAACAGTAAAACATGAAAATGTCGGTTTGCACAAAGACTATGGTTCAAATGAATGTTCAGCAGAAGACCCAGTAGATCTTGCAGCCATACGCTGCAATTTATCCTCCTGCTACAACAACAGAGAGTCTAGATCCACAAGAACCCAGAAATTAAAGAAGCACAGGAAACAGAAAGCAGACTTAGAGAGGGTGATGCAGGCAGAATTCTACAGCAAAAGTTCAAAATATTGACACCTGGGTGGTATAAAATGACTGTCCAAAAAACCACTTCCTCAACAATCAAGAGGACATCATGACTCAGAGAGACTGTGGATGCCCCAGCCCTGGAGGTGTTTGAGGCCAGGCTGGATGGGGCCCTGGGCAACCTGATGTTGTGCTTGATCTAGTGGTTAACAACCCTGGCCATGGCAGGGGGTTGGAGCCAGGTGAGCTTTGAGGTTCCTTTCAATCCAAGCCATTCTATGTTTCTGTGACTCAGCTTTTAATGATACAATAGCTGCCATCCTTTTTCTTCCATCTTACACACAAGTGCTGTTGAGACTAGCTGGACATATCTGTTTTGCTGTTTGTAAAGACTCATGTGAGAATGCAAGTGGGAAGACTCAAATTACTTGAAAGTTAAATCAAATCCCTTTCTGATTCCTTAAAACTGGTACACCAGTTCCTTCACTTTCAGCATACACTAAGCTCCTTCCCAGGCTTTGCACTAGATTGCAGAAAAGAGCCTTTTGCATTCTTGCAAAGATATGATGCTCCCCGGGGCAATTTTGCATGAGTGAATAGACATATTTCCTCCACAAAAGGCTCTGTCTCTGTTCCCTGAACCACAGGGTGCTTGTTGCAGCTTGCATGCAAATATCAAGAAATATGAATTTCTGCAGATGTTTTCCATGAGAAGCAGAGGTGAGCAGGCCCAGGGCCTCCCAAGAGGTTAGAAAAAGGCCAAGCTGTCTGGCCTGAAGATACCTGTCAGTACAGAGTGAAGAACTGGGTCTGTGTGAAAATTGCATTTCTCAAAGCATTTGTAATGCTTCTGTTCTTCAAAGAGCTTGGTTTGCTCACCCCAAGTCACCAAGCATGAGGGGTTTGCCTTTCATCATAGAATCATAGTCATTAAGGTTGGAAGAGACCACTAAGATCACGTAGTCCAACATCACCTAATCCCCATCCCTCCATACCCACTAACCACATCCCTCACAGTGTTACCTGCATTCACAGTGTCCATCACTGGAGATTTATTCTTGGGTCCCTCCTTCCTGCACAATCCTGCAAGTTTTGCCTTTGTTTTGGTAATACAGAGAGGACATGGGATGTGTTGGATGGTAGGAAAAGTCAGCAGTAGCAATATGGTTAAATTATTGCTCAGACCAAGTTTTGATTCCTGCTGTTCTCTACTTTCCTTCATATGCTTCAAAACTAGATGGGATCCAGAACTCAGTGTACTGTGCAGTTTAGCACTGAACTGGAACAAACTGGTGCATTTTACCCAAAATCATGCCTGAGGCTTTAACCATGCCTTACCTTCTTCAGAGTACTGAAATTCTGTGTATAGCAGATGCACAACAGCAGAGACCAATCAGTGTACAGCAATATCCTCCTGATTACTGAAAAGAAAAGCTAAGGAGAATAAGCTAATTCCTGGTTCAACATTATGGCCATCATTCTCTGGGCTGCGTGGCAAGAGGTATATCTTGTATCCTGATGTGCATTCATGAGATCGTCACTGATTGCACCCTCCACCACTGCTAGAAGCTGGAACAAGATACACAGTGCTCTGCTAGTGAAAAGGAAGCTGTCTAGGATCTGGAACTTGCATCTCATGGGGCATGATAACATTGTGAACAGCTGACTCCTATAAAATCCATCAGACTTTTGCCTCTAAAATTTTCCACAAGTGTGAAAAGGATGAAGATCTTTGAGACGGCTGGAAAAGAAAGTCAATCAGAGATTGTCAGTCATGTTAGTTCTAGCTGCATCTCTGTGCAGTGAATGTCTCTGTAAATGCCTCCCCTTCACGCTTCAGCATAAAAATACTTGTTCTTAAAATCATGGGTAATGTTGTCTTTGTCATACAAAGATGTCTTTGTCTTTCAGCAGATGCTACCCTACTTTACTGGGGAGCTACTAGTGACATTCGTCTTCATGACAATCTTTGTCTCTGAATATGAGAAAGCACCAGTTTTATTTGTCACTCAGAGATCTGTGATGTCAGCTTGGCCTAAAGGAATGGGAACTGGTCGAGCAGTAGACGTTCCTGTTCATTGATGAACTTTAAGGACCCTCCAACTCGAGTGACTCTGTGATTCAATGAAAGTCCACTTCTGCCTTTCTCTATGAAATATACATTCTGCAATTTGAAATATTTCAGAACAATACTGCAGCTTCAGCTAAGATGGTCCTTCAAGACCAGGGGAAACAAACAAAAGCAATATGGATGCAAGTTCATTCATTTAAATGAGTTCTCACTGCAAAACCTTGATCCTTTGACTCAGAACCAGTGAAAAGAGAGGATACAGTTTCCTCCAGAGTGAAAATTGACATGGTGAGCTGCAACAGCAGGGGGAACAGATCCCTTTAGGATAGAAGGAGAATGGTCAATAGATCAAATTCAGCAATTGTCATAGTGACTCTGAAGCAGAAAACAGGATAAAAGTAATATATGTTTTTGAACTCTGTCCTGAGACAAGAACTGCATCCAACCTGTAGCTTAATTCACATGCTCTACTTGGACCAACTGACTGATTATGTGGAGGCTATTTTTCTTCTTGCTTCCAAGCCAGCTTAGAGGAGCTGGTTGCAAGCATTTTGTCGTGGTCAGAATTACTGTCCAAACAAGTCATTGAAGATCTGAGGCCAGCTTGAAACCTGTGTGAATTTTAACAGTGTGATTTGATTTACCAGAGGACTCATAGAATCATTTACGATTGGGAAGACCACTAAGATCATCCAGCCCAACCATCAAACTCTACTCAAGTCATCCAGCTTTCTAGTGTTCCCTGGTTCTTCTACTTCTCCTGCTTCCTTTCTGCTTCACTGTAATTGTACGTTGTCTTTTCACAAGAATTCATGAATAGTTTTAATTATAGATACCCTTCCACTTGTATAGGCCCTTTTTAATCTTCGTTTAATTTTAAGTACTTTTGTAGGCCTGAATCTGCTTCTTGTATAGAGCTTGTCTCATTATGGTTGTATACCTGTCCTGTGTGATCACTAATATTCAACACAGAGCTTAGAAATGCTGTGTGGTTTGACAAAATCTGCCTCAGTGAAGTGAAAATATTTAGACAGGATCCATCTCGCATAGCAAACTTTTCTTCTAAACCAACAAATTCATCAAGCCATTTCTCATAGGAAACCATTTTCAAGTGCATGTTTGCAAGCAGTAGGCTAAAACAAAAGTAGAGCGAGTAGTTGGATAAATGGTGTGCTGTAGACAGTAGGATGACATAATTCTGGGCTTTCTTCTTGTGGCAGCAAATTTAAACCCAGGTTGCCTTAGGTCATTTACAGTTATTTTTTAAAGAAATACATTTTTTATCCTGACTTATGTTAGCATGAGTGAGCCCTAAAGAGCAAAGAAAAGGGAAAGGATTCAGTGTCAGATGTCTCAAAGATGTAAGGAGTTAACATATTTATAAGCATACTCTCTAAAAGGTACTCAGCAAGAATGTGTAAGGTACCTCATAAATAATTCAACGTGTGTATGTAGAGCCTGAAGCTGCCTAACACATCCATTCCCCCTGAGAAGCACTGAAGAGAGCAAGGATGGAGGGGATGTGGGAAGCTCTGGTCTCATGGGGAGCACAATGAAGGATTGGTGAGATACAGAGATTTTTCTAACACTGGACTTCAGCTTTTGGTAATTGGCAAACTTGTTATCAAAATTAGTGCTTAATGAAACACTGCTTCTTTCTGTGAATGGAGAGACTGATGAACAGTCAAATCACACTGTGGACCTTTTCATGGCACAGCATGAAGGTCGGGTCTCGACGTGATTGGGGCAGAGATTGGTACTTCACATAAATGATTTATTTTTCATGGGTAGAGCTCAGGACGGTGTTGTCTGAATATGCCAAAGATGAATTATTTGGTTTCACTTTGACAAGAAAGATGCTCTGGTAAGTGGGGATGACCTGGGACAAACAGCTAACAGAAGAATGACAAGAGATGTGCAATAATCCCATGGAAAGTGACTTTCCTATTTATTGGTTCATGAAACTCTTTTCTTACAGAATCATAGATTAGTTTGAGTTGGAAGGGACCATCAGAGGCCATCTGGTCCCACACTCCTGCGATGAATGGGGACACCCACAGCTCCATCAGTGCTCAGAGCCCCATCCAGCCTGACCTTAGGTGTCTGCAGGGATGGGGCTCCACCACCTCTCGGGGTAACCTGTGCCAGTACCTCACTGCCCTTACTGTAAAATGAACCAACTCCTCAGGGTAACTCTGGTTGGTTGTGTTGGCTCTGTGATTGAGACATGCAGTTCACAACGTTAGTGTAATGTATGTCAGATCCAACTCCCAAATCGTGTGCAAGGAACAAGTCAAACTTCTTAATAATGGCTCCAGCCCTGCTTGGCCCTGAATAATCTAACTGCAAGTTAAAGTCAGTGCTGGAGGTATCGCTAAGGTCTGCATAAGTGCTTGCAAATCAGGCAGCTCTCTCAACAAATTTCCCTTGGTATTGCTGCTCCTAATCTACCAGTGAAATCTACCAGTGTGTGTTTCTCTGAAATACTTGCACATAGAGACCCTGCAACACACATTTCCTCTAGAGACAAACATGTAGGCCCAGGGGGACTTTCAGACCAGAATGAATGAATAAGGTTTTGATTTTTTTTATTATTTTTATTGCTGCAGAGATGTACAACGGTGCATTTGGATTGTCAGTGCTCCTGCTTGCTTCCTTGTTGCAAAGTCATCATCACAAACCTCTACTCAATGTAGTATTTTAGCAACTAAGCTACTAAAAATAGTAGGGTTAGAAATGGTCACTGTAATTAAGGTCTTTACTTTCTAACACATTTCACTTTCAGGCATTCTTCTGCACTTTTGATCTTATCTGTCTTCGGACTGAGACTCCTGGGGATGTCTTTCTGTTACATTTTTTCCCCGCTGTTATCTCCACTTATCTCCATCACCTTGGTGCTAACAGATACCCAAAGCCCACAGCTCACAGCACTGAGCTGTGAGTTGGAAGCTCTGACCCTGATGTCACACACACAGTCCTCGAGCTAACTGCAATTGGATTATTGTGCTTATGCCTTCATAAGGGGCTACTCGTAGCAGTTAAGTACCTACAAATTGAATCTAACACACTGTGCTTCGTTCATCACTTTAAATGCCCCCCATCGCAGATGGCAGTACATTTGACATTTCTATGTATAGTTTTTCACTGCCAGCAACGAGGGATTTGGATTTTTAACTGGAGACTGCACAGGTTATCCAGGGAGGTTGTAGAGTCTCCATTCTTGGAAGCACTCAGACACTGTCTGGACATGATCCTGAGCAGTTGCCTCTAGGTGCCCTGATAGAGGAAGGTGTGGAGTTGAACAAGATCACCTCCAGGGGTCCCTTCCAACTTCAACCATTTGGTGATGTGGTGAGTATGATGCACCAGCTTTAAGTCATGCTATTCCCATAAGGTGTGGACACAGAATCAGAAAAAATGTAGAGTCTCTGAAATCTTCTCCAATGGGAGTTGGACAAGGAGATCTTTAAAGTACCTTCCAACTCAAATAATTCCATGATGCTTTGCTCTGACACATTGCAGCAGAAATTTTTGACAGCTTCACCTATAGAGAGGAGGGAGCATTTCCAGCAAGTACAATTAATCCTTCCATACAGGGGGTTGTGGTAAAATGTCTCAAGAATTACTTGGGGAAACATTTTGCCTGACTTGAGTCTTCACTCACATTTTTCATAAGCAGTGCAAACACTTCCTCTATCACTATCAAATGTGTTAGTTGTTTGTGGGTTTGTTTGTAGGAATTCAGTCAAAAAGATCTGTCCTGATGTTTTGATTAAGAGATGTGTTATTTCCTTCAAACTTGTATTTTAGCTAAATATAGATAGATCATCACATTTCAATGAAGAAATCTTTTTCTATAAGGACAGGGCTCCTCAGCTTTAAAATAAAAACTCTGGAGACTTCAGAGACAGATCTGATAGAAACACTGTGTTTTCATCTCAGTTGATGTTTACCTTGGCCTCACACCTAGGTCACGCTATGCTTTCAGCCCTACTCTCACCATTACAATGGCTGGAGAGCCCCCTAGAATGCGATGTGTACAATTCCCCTCAGTACTGTGTGTTCCACCAGGCTACAAACAACTTTTTCATCTTACCTGGCATCAGGAGTATCTGAGGGGCACAGTGTATTTAGCTGATTGTGACACTGTGCCAGGAGTTTCTGAGCCACCTTCTGTCATGAACACATCCATGGGCATGGTCCACTTCATGTGGCAGTGCTCTGGTGAGCACTGGGTCGTGGTGTGCTCTCTGGATACGTTATGAGAGACAAGGGATGAACTTTCAGCACTTTACTGCTGAGAAGAATAAGCATCCCTGATTCTATACATGTCCAACTTGCTCTGTTGGAGTTCTTTGCCTTTGTAAGAACACACACCAATAAACCCATCCTACTTCCTGGACATGCTATGGAGAGAAGTGGTGGCTCATCCATCTCTCTGCTCCTCTCACACCTTGGAGTCACCAAGCACAATCCTCTCCCAGCCTTTCTTTCTCACTTCTCAGCCCTGACATTCCGTTTTCCCCAGGACTCTGGTTGGATTAAATCAGGCCTTGCACACAGCCAATTCAACACCAAGTGTCAGCAAAACCATGTTTGAACAGGGCACCTGCACATGATTTTGACAGACAGAGACCTAAACCTGTCTTTGGTGTGACAAGTCATATTCTTCCATTCATCGGGACATGTATGGGTCAGGGCTGTTTCTCACAGCTTTGGTTTTTCAAAGGCTCTACATCAAAGGTAGCTCTTGGTTTCTGCAGTTTCTTTAATATATTTCACAATGGCCTTGGCCTTGTTAAATCACAGAAACAGTTTCAGCTTTTTTTACTTCTTTTCTTTTCTTTTCTTTTCTTTTCTTTTCTTTTCTTTTCTTTTCTTTTCTTTTCTTTTCTTTTCTTTTCTTTTCTTTTCTTTTCTTTTCTTTTCTTTTCTTTTCTTTTCTTTTCTTTTCTTTCCTTTCCTTTCCTTTCCTTTCCTTCCTTCCCTTCCCTTCCCTTCCCTTCCCTTCCCTTCCCTTCCCTTCCCTTCCCTTCCCTTCCCTTCCCTTCCCTTCCCTTCCCTTCCCTTCCCTTCCCTTCCCTTCCCTTCCCTTCCCTTCCCTTCCCTTCCCTTCCCTTCCCTTCCCTTCCCTTCCCTTCCCTTCCCTTCCCTTCCCTTCCCTTCCCTTCCCTTCCCTTCCCTTCCCTTCCCTTCCCTTCCCTTCCCTTCCCTTCCCTTCCCTTCCCTTCCCTTCCCTTCCCTTCCCTTCCCTTCCCTTCCCTTCCCTTCCCTTCCCTTCCCTTCCCTTCCCTTCCCTTCCCTTCCCTTCCCTTCCCTTCCCTTCCCTTCCCTTCCCTTCCCTTCCCTTCCCTTCCCTTCCCTTCCCTTCCCTTCCCTTCCCTTCCCTTCCCTTCCCTTCCCTTCCCTTCCCTTCCCTTCCCTTCCCTTCCCTTCCCTTCCCTTCCCTTCCCTTCCCTTCCCTTCCCTTCCCTTCCCTTCCCTTCCCTTCCCTTCCCTTCCCTTCCCCTTCCCTTCCCTTCCCTTCCCTTCCCTTCCCTTCCCTTCCCTTCCCTTCCCTTCCCTTCCCTTCCCTTCCCTTCCCTTCCCTTCCCTTCCCTTCCCTTCCCTTCCCTTCCCTTCCCTTTCCCTTTCCCTTTCCCTTTCCCTTTCCCTTTCCCTTTCCCTTTCCCTTTCCCTTTCCCTTTCCCTTTCCCTTTCCCTTTCCCTTTCCCTTTCCCTTTCCCTTCCCTTCCCCTTCCCCTTCCCCTTCCCCTTCCCCTTCCCCTTCCCCTTCCCCTTCCCCTTCCCCTTCCCCTTCCCCTTCCCCTTCCCCTTCCCCTTCCCCTTCCCCTTCCCCTTCCCCTTCCCCTTCCCTTTCCCTTTCCCTTTCCCTTTCCCTTTCCCTTTTCCCTTTTCCCTTTTCCCTTTTCCCTTTTCCCTTTTCCCTTTTCCCTTTCCCTTTCCCTTTCCCTTTCCCTTTCCCTTTCCCTTTCCCTTTCCCTTCCCCTTCCCCTTCCCCTTCCCCTTCCCCTTCCCCTTCCCCTTCCCCTTCCCCTTCCCCTTCCCTTTCCCTTTCCCTTTCCCTTTCCCTTTCCCTTTCCCTTTCCCTTTCCCTTTCCCTTTCCCTTTCCCTTTCCCTTTCCCTTTCCCTTTCCCTTTCCCTTTCCCTTTCCCTTTCCCTTTCCCCTTCCCCTTCCCCTTCCCCTTCCCTTTCCCTTTCCCTTTCCCTTTCCCTTTCCCTTTCCCTTTCCCTTTCCCTTTCCCTTTCCCTTTCCCTTTCCCTTTCCCTTTTCCCTTTTCCCTTTTCCCTTTTCCCTTTTCCCTTTTCCCTTCCCTTTCCCTTTCCCTTTCCCTTTCCCTTTCCCTTTCCCTTTCCCTTTCCCTTTCCCTTTCCCTTTCCCTTTCCCTTTCCCTTTCCCTTTCCCTTTCCCTTTCCCTTTCCCTTCCCCTTCCCTTTCCCTTTCCCTTTCCCTTTCCCTTTCCCTTTCCCTTTCCCTTTCCCTTTCCCTTTCCCTTTCCCTTTCCCTTTCCCCTTCCCCTTCCCCTTCCCTTTCCCTTTCCCTTTCCCTTTCCCTTTCCCTTTCCCTTTCCCTTTCCCTTTCCCTTTCCCTTTCCCTTTCCCCTTTCCCCTTTCCCCTTTCCCCTTTCCCCTTTCCCCTTTCCCTTTCCCTTTCCTTTCACCTTTTTTTTTTTTTTTTTAATTATCTTTTCATTTTGGGAAAAAAGACAAGGGAAAGCGGTTATTGCGGGAGGGAAGGAAATTTCTTCCTTTCTTCCATGACATTTCTTTATTGTCTTTCTTATCAAAGAAGTGGAAGGAACACGCCAAGAGAAATGCACATATATATATTTAAAAAAAAATATATATAGCTTTGGAGATATTCCTTTGATTCTTTTACTCTCCTATTATTTCCCCCCACCTCTGATTCTCAAATCTGCAACTGCAAGTATCTGAAAATATCCTTTTCATTTTTCTTGCCTTGGGCTTCCAGCTCATGGGCTCAGAGAATATTTCTAAGAGCCACCCATGTATCCTGAATTTGGGACAGCCAAATTCTGAGCCCACAGGAACCTGACATGGGTTTGATCTATGCTAGGCCTTACACTTTGGGTTTGAAAGGTGTGAGTAATCTGGCCCAAACCAGGTATGGCATTCTGTGTTAAGACATTGGGATACCTGTCAATAATTCCTGTCAGCACCCACTCATCCGTGGCAACCCAGACAAGGACATCTTGTTCCAGGTGCCACACACTTCCAGTCAGGTATCTTATGATTTTGCCATCCTTATTCTTTAGCTTTTCACTCTTCACTCTCAACTTGAAACTGAACATTTTCCCCAGTCTCCTACTTTCACTGTGCCTTATGCTTCCCATCTAAACTTGTTTATGATATGTGAATTCATCCTTAGCATTTTTTGAGCCATCTGTATTTTTCTCCCTTGTACACCAACTCACAGAGCATCTACATCCCAAATGGGGCTGTATTAGCAAGAACACAGCTGGGATGGGGCTCATTACCCTCTTCTCAGCACTCTTGGGGTTGCATCTAGAGAACCGTGGACAGTTTGATGGCTCTGCAGTATAATGAAGATGTCAACAAACTCTGCAAAGTCCAGTGGCTAAAATACTGAGGGGTATTGAGAGAACTGAGTTTGTTTGGCATGAGTATAGAGGGATGTATAACAAAGGCTTGGTCAAAAATCTCAGCCCTAGGAGATTTTAAAAACTTAACTGCACAAAGCTATGAGCATTCTGGTTATACCTTGAATTTAGCCCTCCTTGGATCAGGAAGGTGGACTAGAGGTCTTCAGAGGACTTTTCCATCCTTTCATGACTGCATAAATCTCAAATACAAGGAGTAGGGCAGATCACATACATTAGTCCGTGCAGGTACATCCTCACAGCTCCTCTTTGTACCTGTTTCAGCTATATACCTCACTTGGAAAATCTGGAGGTTTTTGGTTTCTTGCATGGAATTGGATTCTTATATTGCTAGGAGTTGCTTCCTATAGCACATTGTAAGGACAGCACAAGCCTTTCATGGTAATTTCTCATACAAATACAGGCAAGTGAAAGTGCCAGGCGATCAACATATTTCCTACAAAATGTAATGTTGCTTGTATTCCTCCCCTGAACAGTACCCAGGTGTTCCTGACACAGATTATCTATATGGAGAGTGATGAGAACAGAAGAGTGTCTAGAAACTTACAGTGAGTAGGGAAGGGGTTATTGCCTTTTCTGATCATATTCCCATGACAAAATTCCTCCAGCATTTTGTTGGACTTGTCTATAGATACACAGACTGTGGCTCTTCAAATCCAGTCCCAGAAGCTGGCCTGAATCCAGAACAGTTCTGTTTGCTCAAATATGCCCTTGAGCAATTGCTCAAAACTTGTCTTGGACTGAGATCAAGCACTGCGACAGTACATCCTAACCTCACATCTTATCACAGGTTAAACCAGTCCAGACAGGAAAGATATCTTAGTATTAACATTCTGCTTCCCTTCCCCATTCAATCTCTACCATAAAACTTGACAACTTCTCTTGATAATCTTTAGGTATTAAAGAAGATTAAATGTTCTCAGATGTGCACAAATTATTTCAAAATATCAAGACATTGCAGCAGGAATTCCCCACCCCACCTTGGCCTTCCCTTCTTCATGTAAGAAGGAGAGAAAAAAAACAGCTTTCTCAGTCCTGCCTTTGGTTGCAAAATTAATGTTTGCCTTGACTTAGACCCTTGCTTTGTGGCATCTCTCTGTTGCTAGAGCTCAGAGTCACTCTGGGGTTTGTATTGACTGCTCATTAGAGTTTAGGTGGAGGAGGAGACAGCTTCAGTGTCATTTCTGTGTTGTAGAAAAGTCTAATGGGAAGAACATGCTCCTGTGAAAAGACACTAGAGAGGCTGTTTGGGATACCCCAGTACAGAGCTAAAAGCTGCTCTGATGAGTGAGAGGAAGTACTCACACACTTAGGAGTATGATTTGATGATTTAAGAGTTGGGCTCAGTGATCCTTATGGGTCCTTTAACTGGGGGTGCTTAATGACTCAATGATTCTAGCACTCTGATGTAAAGGTTGTTGTGGTGTTCCTGCAGTGTAAAATATGTAAGTACACATAGAGAGCAGGCAAGATGTGGCCAGATTGTGTGAGCTTCTCACCACAGATCTCAGCTAGGGACTGAAGGAAAATGTCTATGACATGCCCAGTGTCATGTGAAGGCTGAGTGGAGTTAGAGACACAGGGACCAGAAGGCAGAACAGAGCCCAGTGGGTCATTGCCATGGGTCTGGCCCACTAAGTCCCTTTGTTACTGCTTTGGACTTGGGAATTTGCAGTTCACTGGTAAAGGAACACACTCTTGGGAATAGTGAAATATGTGTAAAAGCCAGCATTCCTTTCTCCCAAGCTGGAAAACAGGTTTGAACCTGGCCTCTCCCCCACTGGTAGAGCAGACACAGCTACAGAGCTAAGGAGGCTCTTCTGCCTTAAGACATCTTCCTAATGAGAGCAGTATCAAAGCATGAGAGGTTCAAATAGACTACAAAATCTCCTGATAAAAACAAACAAACAAAAAACCACCACCTTTCTTTGATTGTTTCCTAGCTAGCTGAAAGCCTTTGTACAAACATCATAGGAGGAGCTTACAACAGTAAAGGCAGCACAGGGCATCCCCAGATCTTAGGCATATTGCTTACAATTTTCCTCTCCCAGCACCCATTCTCTTGCTACAGCAGCTAGCAGGAGCCTACTGCTGCTGTGACCTGCTATAGATTCTGTGCAGTTTGCTTCCTTTCTTTGAAGGCCTCCCATCTAATTGAATATCAAATGAAGGGTAAACAGGAGATCAGAGCTCCTTTCAGGAGAATGTGTTTCTAACAGCACAAACTCTTCTTCCTTCCAGAATTATCGTAGAATCTTAGAATTGTTAAGGTTGGAAAGGTCCTACAGGATCATCAAGTCCAACCCCAACGTCTTTGCACCATGCCCATTAACCAAGCTCCTCAGTGCCACACCTCCACGGTGCTTGAACACCTCCAGGGATGATGACTCCACCACCTCCTGGGCAGCCTGTGCCAGTGCATCACCACTCTTTCTGAGAATAAATTATTCCTAATATCCAACCAGAACGTCCCCTGGCACAACTTGAAGCCATCACCTCTCATCCTGTCACCGTTACCTGATAGCAGAGGCTGACCCTCATCTCTCCACAACCTCCTTTCAGGAGTTGCAGTGAGTGATGAGGCCCAACCTGAGCCTCCTCTGCCTCAGACAGAATGATCTCACGTCCCTCAGCCAGTTCCCATAAGACCCAATTTACTCCAAACTCTTCCCAGTTCCGTTGCCCTTCTCTTGTCACGCTCCTATTCCTCAGTGTCTTCTTGTAGTGAGAGGTCCAAAACTGAACTCAAAAAGTGACCTCTCCAGTGCTGAGTACAGATGCTGCCTTTCAGAATATCTCTGTGAATTTCTGCCCCCCACTCAGTTTGTGATGGGCTTTTGGAACAGACCTATGAAAATCTCCAGTGGGGACATATCCAAACCAGAACTGCCCGTAGGTAGATGTGCTGGAGAGACAGCTGGTGTGCTGGGATGGAGCAGAAGAGCTCGTGATGCAGTCAATGAGAGCTTTCACAAAAAGCTGGGTAATGGCTGGACACAAATGTATTCACCATTATCACTGCATTATCTCTTGAAAAATTGTCTGATTAGGCACCTCACTGCTATTAAGCCTAATTCTTTGCCCTTATCAGACATCTTTAGTCAGAGGGGTGAGAGCCCCTGTCTTAGAGACAGTGCCATGTGCACATCCCTTGGGGAGGACTTACTTTGCCCAGTAGGCACCAGGTGTTTTCACACTTTGTGTGCTCCCCCAGGCCTTCACCAAAGGTGTCAAGGTGAATATCAAGCAGACCTGAGGAGCCCCAGGAACCAGGCTAAGGAGGCAGTTGCTATGGTAACAGAATGGCTTATGGTAGATGATATTGAATGATATGTCACATTCATAAACTCACAGCACCGAGGCAGCGTCTCAGAGGAGCCATTAAAGCAAAATCAAGGAACAGAGAAAGTGCTGAGCTGGGGGCAAACCTCCTGCTGGCATCAGGGTGTGTGCATGGAAACGCATGTTGCGTCCATGCACTGTGGGGATCATGCAGTTTTCCTGCATGCTGGCATGGCTGTGCTCTGCCACCAGATCTCAGTGTGCCTGGGGCGGGTCAGAGCAGTTATTCTTTCCCGTTTCTTGCATACAAAGCAGTACAAAAATGGTGATGAAGTCATCAAAGCATAGTAATCAGATTTTCAGGGGCAGTGGTTTCCTGCATATCAGGGCAAAGACAGATCCTTTTTGCTCATTTCATAAATGGTACCCAAATCTCAGGAATCAGAGTGTTGGAAGATGCGGGGCTCTAATAATTCCCACAAGCTTTGTCCTTCCATCATGGGATACTGTTTTTATATCATGTAAGTTCCCATTGAAAGGAGTTGGACTAGATCATCTTAGAGATCTTTTCCAACCTTAATGATTCTATGAGTTCCTGTAGATGGTATGGATGTAGTTCATATGAGCTGGTCTCTGGTACCATGGATAGGTCCACCTCCCAGGCATGGTCAGCATCCATAGCTGCACCAGGTTTGGATAAGGATGATGAAGATGGTAGAACTGTTGAATGGTGAGAGTATAGGAATATAGGAATTAGAAGGTCTCAGGATCCTTCTGCAAGTGTAGGGCTGATTGGAAGTGTTAAGTTCTCTAGCAGAGGGTTTCATTCTTTCTCACTCAGTAAATTAGCAGAGCAGTAGTTTACATTGGGTGATGGAGCAAGCTACTCACCTGTCTGAAGGGACAGATCCACAAAGCTTTACAACTTCAGATTCCTCATGATTTCCTGGTGAGGCATCTATCAAATTGAAGCTGTTCCCCTTAGGGCATAGAGACAATGTGAGAGGAGCCCTCTATGTATCTCACTGTTTGAGACTTTATAACAACAATGTTGTATGTCAACAATAAATGGAAAGAGCAAGAGAGATGTTCTCCCTCCCTCCTCTCAGCCATATGGCAGCAGACAGCTTGTGGTAGAATACAGGTTCAGAGCCTCAAGGAGAAGAGGGATTTGAACACAGGCTTCCCACAGTCTGCACCACTGCCTTCCTGAGCTGGGTTTTGGCCGGCTCTTTTTTTTTCTTTTGTGGATGATGCCTAAATTTAGTGGGGAAGAACCAGCATGGGGAGGAGGGAATGGCACTGCTTATTTCTGAACAGCAGCAGCTCAAGATCTTCTGCGGAGAAAATTATCTCACTGCACCTGAAAGTTGGCAGACTGTTGATTTTTCTTGTGATATAGGGAGAAGTAGGGAACAGCAGATGGATCCAGATCACAATATTATACTTTAAATTCATGTCATGACCTAGCTTTACTATAGGCTTTACAAAGGATGGCTGAGTATGAAAGAAGGGAACAGATTCTTTATCAGGGTCTGTTGTGACAGGACAAGGGGAAACTGTTTCATACTTAAAGAGGAGAGATTTAGATTGGATATGAAGAAGTTTTTTACAGTAAGGGTGGTGAGGCACTGGCACGGGTTACTCAGAGAGGTGGTGGATGCACAATCCCTGGAGACACCCAAGGTCAGGCTGGATGGGTCTCTGAGCACCTGATCAAGCTGTAGGTGCCCCTCTTCATTGCAGGGGATTTGGACTACCTGATCATTAAGGTTCTCTTCCAACTCAAGTGATTCTATGGTTCTGTGAATCTTTGTACTGGACTTGGGAAAGTTTGTGAATGGGACTCAATCCAGTGACCCAAGAACACCCTTATGTTCTCTGTGCCCACAGGACTTAACGATCCCTGTGGTCCCTTCCAGTTCAGGATATTCTATTATTCTGAGGCTGTAATGCAGAAGCATGTAAAGGAGTGATTTTTCCACTCTGTGTTTTGAAAGAGTCTCTTTGAAAAGATATTGAGCATTTGCATGAAGATCTTTGCAGCAAGGGAGTGATGCAGGAGAGCCCTCTGTGGGAAAACTTCAGAGGCTGCCTTGTGCTGGACACAGTGACAGACTCATCATAGGCCAAAACTCAGATGATAAGCTAAGATAGGGTGCCTCTTTCAAAACAGGTTTAAGAAAGGGCACGAAATATTAGGAGAGAGGTGGAGAGACCGAAAAAAAATAACAGTGGAGGGAACTGTCAGAGGAGGTGCTCCACTGTGGAGAAGATATTCCTTGCAGGATTTGGAGGACACTTGCCAGGATAGATGAATATTCTTGACAAAGAATGCAGCCTGTGGTGGATGCACAGCAGAGCAAAAGTAAGAAGAAAGGAGAGGCAGAGAAGAGCTGGTATATACAGAGCACAGCCCTCTACTGCATGTTTCCTCAGTGAATGAATAACCTGCAGTGATAACAGGTGGAGGATGTGCTTGGAGCGAAGTTTAGCCTTGGGAGGGGAGGAAAACTGTTTTCTCTGTATATGTCCACTCCGTTTTACCAGATATGTAAGTCTTCCTATGTCAAAAAAATAAAAGTTTTTACTAGGTTTTCTTTGCCAAGTATTGCTTTCTGTGAGGGTCTCATCATCACTACATCATTGCCACTTCAACTTGTGTTTCACCCACATCAGTCTCAGCTGTAATGTTGGACCTCTGGTCCTGGAACTGAGCCATGTATTACGTTCAGCAGAAACTCTAACACATTCTTCATTGGATAAGTAGACTTTGAAATGCCTAATGGCTTTAAAACCATAAATATCATTTTGATTTCAGTTATATCACATGCTGTAAATTTTTCTACCCCCTGGGCCAATCATTCAAAATTGGTTCCCTAATGAACTCCGTTATATGTTCACAATTCCCTTTACCAACAACGAAGAGATCACCTAATTGGACATACAGTGTTCATTAACCTGTTCTTCCCAAATACACAACAAAACAGACACACACACACGCTTTTTGCACCTTTATTTCTCAGTGAAGCAGTACCATCTCATGTTTGATCTATGTCACTACTGGAATTTCTGTAACTAGATTTTTCCATATTGATCTCAACTCCATTTATCAAGTGTCTATTCTTTCAAATGCATGCTTTTTAGAGATTTTTAAGTGTCTTCTTCACTGTCTTTTTCTCTTATTTATATCTTTTCCTTTTTCAGTAGTTCAGCTGTATCCAACTGGGAGGTGAGGAGTCAAGCAGTGGAAGCTAGGATTGCTAAACTGAAAAGATGGGCCCCGAGGAAAGAGGAATGTGGGACAAACAGATGGGGCAAGATGATGAGGGGAGGCTTGACTAGGATACCTTGAGGGTCTGGGAAGAGAAAAAATGGGTGGATGCCTAAGAGATGAGATTGCTCTAGGCAGCATCACAGCTACACGCTGAAGAACTGCGACAAGCAGTTCAGAAATAAGAGTGATTGGTGGTCTGCTGTTGGTCTGCAGCTGTGCTCCATGGCTATAGCTGTAATTTCAGCAGTTTATGGTGTAAGGGACATGTTGCCACTTCACTGATCAAGGCAATGCTGTCCAGCTGCAGGGAAGGGAGGCAAGACACAGGGAAGAAATAGAGGGAATGGAGAAAGCTACTTAGTCTGGACATGCGCAAGTAACAATAGAGTCTGTGCTGGGTGAGAGAAGACAAAGGGAAAAAAATACTCATAAAATTGTGAAATATGCAGGAGTTAAAGAACATAAAGCAAGGGAAAAGTGGTGGATAAAACACAGCTCCAGCAATCATAGAATCAACAAGATTGGAAAAGACCTGTGAGATCATCCTTTCCGATAATCCACCTACTACCAGTTTTGCCCACCAACCACATCCCTCGGTGCCACATCTCCATGTTCTTTGAACATTTCCAATAATGATGACTCCACCACTGCCCTGGGCAGCCTGTGCCAGTGCCCAACTGCTCCTTCAGAAAATGCTGACTTTCCCACTCCACAAAACCAATTCAATTGAGAACAGTGAATGCTTTCATCTGATGGAAGAATGAAGTACTTGTACTTACTGTATTTCTGAATCACATCTCCTCCTTTCTGCCCAGTGGAGGGTTCATCTTCAGAGATGAAAACATGAAAAACAAGAAAAAAGCAAGACAAAGCCAATGGAGCCATCCCCACAACTGTGTGATAAACATAAAAGACATCTCTAGATGCAGTCGTTAGAGCTCCAGTCCAGTGCTGCACTCACACTGAGTGACACGGTTTAGTGGTACAGTGGTGAGGGGTTGATGGTTGGACTGGATAGTCTTAGTGGTCTTTCCAACCTTAATGATTCTCTTATTCAATGTCCAACTATTTGAAGTTATTTTTTATGTTTTGTTTCTAAGGTCATTGGCTGCTTCATCCCCTTATGTCCTATGTAGGACATGCAGTCTATCAGAGAATGATTGGATAAAGAAAGGCAGATGTCATCCGCAGAGCAGTTGGAAGTGCCATGAATTTTGTCCATCAATCTTGGAAGTCAGACTTTGCATGACAGTGTGTGCTAACAGAAGCAGCATCTGGAGATAAGGAGGGGAAGAACATGTTAAGAGCAGTTATCCAGTCTACAGGAAGAATCATAGAAAAACCAGATAGCTGCACAGATTTTAAAGCAGTTCCTGAGGCTGTTTTTCCAGTGTTTGCAGTGGACTTTACAGCAGTCCTTATATCTGTACTAATAACAATTACTGAAAAGATTAGAAAATTGCCCACTGGAGTCAGAAACACAGGTCTCAGAGAAACAGTCTAATTAAGAATCGAATAATTCAGCATTTAGATGAATGCAGTGTAGCTTGATTGTGTCAAACCATCATGGTTACTGAAGGGAAAAGCATGTCTTGTTAACCTGAAAAACTTAATAAAATCAAAGAGCAAGATGACCTAAGTGCATGTAATTTGCTTGGATTGTTGCAGTGCTTCTGATAAGGTCCTCCATAAAAGACTGATGAGGAAAATAGATAGGTATATGATTAAGGAAAATGATTCATTGGATCTGGTTTCACTGAAAGACACAAAACAGAAAAATCTAATGGAAGTTTTTTGTTTTGCTTTTTTTTTTTTCCATAGGGTAGCAGAGATAGGAAAAAGTATTTTTCAGGAAGTCAGTGTTGTTTTTTACAGTCCTTGATTAAATATTGAAAATATGTTAATTATAGTGTCAATCCAAAATGCAAATTTAAAATATAGGAAGTACCAGATTTCCAGATGTCTCTTATGACAGGGCTTTGAATTGTCTGTAGCTTTCCAGATGGATTTTCTTGGTCTTCTTCCCCCCTCAAAAACCAACCAAACAAACAAAAAAACCAAGAAACTCCTCTCAAATACACACATACAATAAAGGAGATCTTTTCACATTTCTTTTTCCAGTCTGTCCTGTGAATACCACAACTTTCTGGATTGCTACGATCTCTAAACCCATAACAAACAGCCCCAATCTGGAGGGAGCCATCAGAGAAACGAGGAGAAGGAATGGATATCTTGAAAGGAGGGCTCTCCTGACTTGTTGGTGTGAAGCTTTCTGGGCCAGCGGGCTGAAATTTCTTCTAACTTCTTCTGACTTCAGGATCATGTGCCCACCACACTCACCACGGTCTTTTGTTATTTTATGGTCAGTACTATTATCCTGGCAGACTTTACCAATACTCTAGTCTCTGAGGTAACTACAACCCTTCTGGAAGGAAGAAGATCTGAAGGATTCTGGGAGTTTGACTTATTCTGCATGAAGTGTTTCCTATCTTATGCACTATTTTATTGTTTTTTACTGTTTTGTATCTGCAGACATGCTGTGATTCATGGTGCTTGGATATCAGCTTAATACATGGCATGATGGTGCAATATTCTGTGAAAAGATGAAAGGTCTCACTGCTTCCTGCACAGAGAAATGGACACCTGCCATTGAGAACCCTCTGTCTAATAAAAAAACATGAAGGGCAGAGTTTGCTGGATTGCCAGTGACAGTGAAGAAAGCCACAGATGACATATCAGGCTGATTAAAAAGTTATTTAGCTCAGGGCATGGCTAATGATGCAGAGCTGGAGTGGTTTGATGATTGTAATTACACTCACTATCATTGTTATTTGTTCATTGGATGGTAGTGCCTGAAGGTCCTGCAGGAGCCTGGAACAAAGTTGTGCTGGGTGCTGTGCCTACACATATCAGGAGCAATTTGAGAGCTAATAATATGAACAGACAAGACAGAATGGAAGGAGAAACAGAGGGGCAGGGACAAGCAGAGCTTCCTATAGGTCATATTGGGTATCAGCCATGAGTCGAATGCATACAGGTCTCCAGTGCTCTGCCTACTCAACTGAACGAATGAAAAACACTTCAGCTCTGGAAAAATAATATTTCTTCTAATTCCATGGCCACAATTTCTATATTTTAGTCTGCAATTTTTTTTCTTAATTGTCACTGGAAAAGGTGAACATTTTTAATATCCATTCCGCATCAGAAACTCATTTCCATTGTCATGTTTCTAATTTGTTGACAGTATTCATATGTCTACCCTTCATTGGAAGGAAAAGCTCATACCATAAAATTGAGAAGATCACAAAAGACTGCAGTGCTTTTGCAAAAAGGTGAAGGGAATCCATTCCCTTTTCTAAGCAGAGAGAATGGCTGACTTCCAGAATGATATAGGGGTGGGACAAGGCCCAGTCACTTCTATTGAGGACTGGTTTTATGGACTGAGAAACCTACCAGAGCAAGAGACAATGCCAAAAAGTGAATCCAATACAATCAAAGTGATGGAGTACAGTGAGAAGAAGATCTAACTGTTGGGTAAACTTTGAGATGATGTATCAGAACCAAAACAGTTACGACGTGTCGAGATTGAAAGGGCGATCCGAAGACATGAGTTCATGCAGGTACTGATGAACCTTAGGGAGGCTGGAAACCAGAGCAGATGGATGGAATAAGATGGCACTTTGTGTTAGCATGAAGCAGAGGGTAGAGAAATGAAATGCCATGGCACAGCAAAAGAGTGGGTTGATCCAATTCAAAGTGGGTTGCTTAAGAAAAAGGCAGTCTTGCCATCCTGCCCTTTGGCCCTGACTCCCACACAGCAGTGATTAGTCTCTCTACAGCCATCAGACTCCTAAATAATAATGGGAATTATGGGAGACTTTAACTTTCAGCAATGGATTGAAAGATAATTACCACTTTTGTTGGCTCGGGTATTTTAGTTGATGGATTTCTTCACAAAAGTGGGAAAGTATAAAATCATTTGAGCCCTAGCTCCCGTATGGCTTTAAATGTAGTAAAATTTGAATAAAGTGTTATGAGCTGTCTTTTCTCATTTCACATTTCAAGATGGACAAAACCAGGTCTAGAATAAAGGCTTGGAGGCTTAGAAAATCAAACTTTAAAATCTAAAGATATGAATTATTGAGTCTGACTAAGCAGCTCTGGGATTTGAGTGCAGAGAAGGCACGGTTACTTAAAATTCAAAATTCAAAAGGGAGAAAGCAGTGAAAAGAGGTATATTTCAGAAACTGCAAAGTCTAAAAATAAAGAAGGACAGGGAACCTACTTCACATAGGAAATCAAACAACAAGAGTAAATAGTACTTAAGCCACAGAAACCAGGGGGAACAGAACAAAAAGTCAAGTAGGGACAATGTATAAAGTGTAATGTGTAATTATGCAAATCATGGTTAGTCCTCAGAAAGAGGGGGTAGCAAACGTAATTCCTCTGTCCGGAAGAGGATAAAGAGTGATCCAGACAAGTGCAGGCCTGTTAGTTTGACACCAATACTACGCAAAGGTTTTTGGCAAGAATAGGTAAATCAGAAAAGTAGAAAAAAATATGAAATTTACAAGAGAATTAATCAAATTTGTGTTGTCTCAGAATAATTTATTAACTTTCTTTTGTAGGATATGTGCTCCCTTACACAAGAGATACGCATGAACTAAATCAGTCTCAATTTCTGTGAACTTCTGAGACGTCAGACACAAATTTGGGTTCTGGAACTGAAAGCGAACAAAGTGAGTTTGCAACAGCTCATGCTGAAGAGAGAATTATGAGAAAAGGAGGCATTACCTGTGGTGACACTCAGAAACAGTTTCTGAAAGCATAGCTGCTAAAGAAGTGTAGACTAATGGAGAAATGTAAGCTGGAAGGGAGACCCAACCTTCTACTCAGAGAGCTGACTTCAAAGTTGGGTGTGTTCAGTATGGTCATGATGACTGAAGACTAAACATTAGGAATGAGCTTTGAGATTTGCAGGTGACATAAAGTTAGGAGGTTTTACCAGCACTGACAGAAGAATGAGATAACTGTTGATTGGCATGGTTCAGAGGGAAGTGGTATTTGATAATGCAAGGCAGACACATATTCCTAGAGTGTCTCAACAAAGGGCTGAGACGCTCAACAAACACAGCAATTAAATGAGTTGATAGATGCTTATCATTATGATTATCATTATCATTAAAATATCAGTTTTAGATATTAGTAAGTTTGTGAAAACCCGAGCATTTAAATGATGATTTTTTTCCAATAAAGTTTTATTTTGCATAAATGATTTAGAATAAAAAGAACTTTTTATGTAAAAGTTCCAGGTACTCACTCGCTATGCAGAACTGAGGTCAACATGGTGGCTGAAACGCATTGTGAAAAAGGGCACATCTCTGTCAGATTGGATACTGAGGCACCCACCTCCACAAGAAAATGGTTTAATTACAGGGATGATGCCCCAGTAGCTCCAACTTTCCTGGAAAATTGTCCTGTAGAACAGAAATAAAGCTGAAGGTCACTGGCAAAAGCAAGCACCAGTATAATAAATACTTAGAAAGAACCAAGCTCAAAGCCAGCCCTGGGGTTCATCAGTTGAACCTACAAGCTAGAAAACTATCATGAAAGCATGGGAAATGGGCCTGAAAATGAATCTGTGGAGTCTCCTAGTCCATTGCTCCACTTCTATATGTGAGGAATGACACATTTATCACTACTGATAGAAGTTTTGTCATGTGTGTTCTTCAAAATAGTCCACTGCCTCCCTGGTGACTGTGACCTAAATCTTGTCAGGCAAATTAAACCCAGTAGTTTCTACCCTATTCACAAGAGAGATAGAAACAAATTTATTCCCTCATTCTTTTCATATGTCCCTATATCAGCTCTTCTTCTGGACAAATGTCTCAAATCTGTTTCCCCTTCTGTCCAATTCATCTACCTCTTTCTTGAAATGTGATTTTCTAAATTGGCAATAGTACTCCCACAGTGACCCTACCAGTACTGAGTAAAAACAAAAATTTACTGCACATGGTTAAAAAATGGTAGTTCTATATATATATAAATATGTATAACATATATACTCCTATTTTCTCTTTCAACAGTAATGTGTTATGCCTGACTCATGTTTGTCTCATGATCCATTATTGCCTCCCAGTCATCTCCTACAGTATTATTGCCAAGTTAGACTTTTCTTGCCCAATACTTACTGGAATAATTATCCTCACCTAGGAGGCTCAATATGTTGTATCAGTGTCTATCAGAATGTACAGAGTTTCTTCAGTGCATTTCCCTGTGTTATCAGGATTATTCTGCATTGTAAATGTCCTCATTTTCTTTCCTTTGTCCTGGACAAAGGAAGAAGAGACAGGGAAATTTGTTAGATGAAAATAGCAGCAGCAAGAAATCATAAGATCTGAGGCTTTGGTGGAGTTTTGAACTGCAGTCATTGAAACTGGCATCCAGATGTAGTCTTAGCCTTCATTCTGATACAGTATATTTGTAGTTCAGATGTGTTGTGGATGACTAACTACAACTAATTCATTTTCTTCTATGTGTCAAATAAGGCCAGAGTACAAAGAAAACTAACTTCATTTACTTATCAAATCCGTGAGTAGGGCTGATCTGCTGAGAAAAACCTGTTCAGCTCTCAGTTTTTCCTAGTGAATATTGCATACCCTCAATAGATGGAAGGGAATGGCCTCAAGTTGCACCATGGGAGGTTCCAGCTGGATATTAGGGAAAATTTCTTTTCTAAAAAAGAAAATTTCATTTCTAAAAAATGCACTGGAACAGAGTGCCCAGGGAGATTAAAGGAGTCACTGTCTGTGGAGGTGTTCAATAACTCTGGAGATGTGGCACAGAGGGACGTGGTCAGTGGGCATGGTGGAGATGGGTTGGGATTGGACTGAGTGATCTTAGAGGTCTTTTCCAACCTTTATAATTCTATTGTTCTATGATTCTAAGATCTGTGGATATACCCAAATGACATAAGACATATCTTTTCAATTTTAGTTGTTACAAGTAGGCAAGTGGATTTAATGGCTCATTATCACTGCTAAGCAGAGAGAAGAAGGCACAGCACTTTAAGATGGAATACAAAACACACCTCATCTCGACCTTCACCCCCCTTTGCCCCTCCACCCACTTTCTCTGGAAAAATCCCCACCCTATCGTGCAACACTGTGAATCAGCACCTTTCTCTGGAGCTCTCCAATTAAGATTCAGCAGTGCTTGGAGAGCAGCAGTCGGCCCACACTGGACTAATTAATTTTTCCTGCCTGAATAATTACAGTCCAGAGGTGACCATGAAAACCAAGCAAATCAATTTGTGTTTTACTGAGATCCTCATCAGTCACGGAGCACTAACCAAGAAGAAAAAAAATGACCAGAGACAGAGCTGGGCCCCAAACAACAAATAACAAAGATTGCTCTGAAACTGCCTGCTGACCACTGGAGGCCGCAAAAATAGCTCACATAATCTTATTTTTTTTCTTCTTTTCCCCTTTTTCAACAGTAAGTCAGTTGCCACAGTCACCCTTTTGAAAATGTAAGCTTCGTCTCCTTTGCTGGCACTCACATCCCATGCGTCTGATTCATACTGTAGCCAAAACACACTTCAAAGCTCAGTTTATAGAGACGAGCAGGCTCGTTTTGTGAATGTCTTAGCAAGTGCTGGGAGTGATGTTCCCACTTTCCAAACAGAGACAATCTGCTGCTTTGCTGAACCAGTGCATTGCTGTCAGCAGCTCAAGATATTTTCCAAGAAGTAACTTTTCTGTATGTGCCAGGGATCCAAGAAAAAAACGCCTCCACCTATCAGTTGTTGTTACACTAATACTCGTGACATACCTCCACGTCAGCATAGAGCATCCTGGATAAATAGCCTCCTGACTTCCAAAGTTTTGTTACTTCTCATTCAATATTGCCATGAAAATTCAGATGAAGAAACAAATGTTTTGTGGAGATGATGAAGTTTTTTCCTACATGGCAAAGAATTGGTACAAGTGGTTATCTCAGAGGAGTGTGTGAGTCTGTGGTCAGGAGCCATCCCTCAGAATCACAGAATCATTAAGTTTGGAAAGGCCACTAAGGTCAAGTCCAAAACAAACCCATGTCTGTGGCCACTCTAGACCACAGCCCTCAGTGAGTATCTAACCTTCTCTTGAACACCTCCAGGGATGGTGACTCCACCACCTCCCTGGGCAGCATGTCTCACATGGAAAGGTGCAGGTGGGATGGATTTCACTGTACACGACATTGTGCTCATACAGAAATGATTCCTCTCCCAAGGCAATCCAAGGGGAGCAGTCCAGTGGAGTACAAGTCCCAAAGACACTGATTCATCTGAATTTTTATGGCTAATTGTGGTAAGAAAAGTCATGTCTTCGAGCTTTCCTGAACTTTTTCTCAACATGTATTGAGAGGGAATGGCCTCAAGTTGCACCAGGGGAGATTCAGGTTGGATGTGAGAAAAAACTTGAAAGAGTGGTTGGGCACTGGAATGAGCTGCCCAGGGAGGTTGTGGAGGTGATCAAGACACATGGAGATGTGTTACTTAGAGACATGGTTTAGTGGAGAATATTGGTGGCAGGTAGATGGTTGGATTAGAAAATCTTAGAGGTCTTTTCCAACCTTAATGATTCTGCGATTCTATGATTCAACAGCCTTCATAAAGTGCTGTACTCAGCAGCACAGGAAAAACACTTCAAAAAATAATGATACCTAAAAGCTGCCTTACCTTGCACAGAGAAAAGCACCTCCACCTCCAGCAATGTGAGCATCAGCAAATACCTGCGGCAGTCAGATTTTCCAGCTCTTCTCCAAGAGAAGCCTCACCAAGAAGCAGAGAAGCAACGTCATCACTTTTTTCCCCTGAAATACTGGATACTGGCAGCTACAGACAGTCCACTGGACACTGTTGCCAGAATATTAATATTTAGGGAAGGAATGAAGGCCCCTAAGGAGTGCAGTTTCTCCAACCAGCTCTATTCCTGAGCAGTCAAGGGAGGCTTGATCAAACACAAGGCTTTGAGTGTCATAGAAGAAGTGTGACTCCATTCTGTGGTACTGTCACAAACCTGCATTTTTGCTGATGCCCAATCTGAACCTCCCAATCAACTCTTGTCTGTTGCCCCATGTCAGAGGTCCCTTGTAACTCCTGTGATTCTGTGATTCTGCAATTAGATCTTTCTTAAAGTCCCTCTTCGCCTGGATAACCCAACACATATCTCTTCACTTTCACCTGGATAACCCAGCACAACTTTCTTCACCTTCAGCTGGATCACCCAACACTACTCTCTTCACCTTTCCTTGTGAGCCATGTGACCCAGATCTGTCTTCTTCACCATGAACTGGCTTCTCTCTGCCTTCTACCTGTCTGTTTTAAAATGGCCACAAACCTATATGTAAGACCCAAAAAAACAGCCACAAGAAGTAATATTTGTCCTCACAGACATGGACCAGAGAGAAAACTAATTTCCCTTTATTTGCTTGACACAATTCTGCTGATGTTGCTCAGGACGTAGTTTGCCTCGACTTCAAGTAGAACAAAGTCTGCAAGCACTCAGATTCAAATCCTCCAGGAAATTTCATGAATATTCAAGGAGGCTGAAAGCATCCATTGCAGTCAGACAAGGGATTTAAGCTGATTCATAATGACTGTGGGTTGTTATGGTGCAGGTATTGGCCTGAACAAGATGAGAACACTACTTATATGCTAAAACGTTATCTTTAAAAGATGTGTATGTGTATATGAACACATGCATGTCTGCAAACATACACATGAGTATGTGTTTGACTCAGTAAGTCTCACTCCTAGCTACTTGCTGCAGAGGCAGATGGTTGTCTCTAGAAGTTGAGATTCCACAGAATCATAAAATCATAGAATCATAGAATTTTTGAGTTGGAAGGAACCCTTAGAGACCATCTGGTTCGGCTCCCCTGCAATGAACATGGATACCCACCACTCCATCAGGTGATCAGAGCCTGGTTTCAGAAGGATAAATTTTCATAGAGAAAATACTGTATTGTTTGGAAGAGCCCACTCAGTTTTTTTGGGGTTTGTCCTTGTATCCTTGATGAGAAGTCATTTATTACAAAAAGCTATTCTCGCTAACTGGATTGAAGTTGTTGGGTTTGGGTGCTGATGGTTATTTCTGTGGTGGCTGTAGGTTTTTTTTGCTTTCGTTTTGTTTCTTTGGCAGCTGATTGTTTTGTTTTGTGTTTCCCAAGCACAGTAGGTGGCTAGTGGTTGCTTTCCAGAACAAATTTTTGTTGCCAACGCATTTGATTTTGGCTTTCACAGTCCTCCAGATGAGCGTATGCCAGAGAAAGTTTGCGATTGGATAGACCCAAGTGCCAAGTTCAGCAAGAATTTGTGAAGAGGGTTGAAATCGTTGGGATTTTTTACTTTGCTCTTTCTCCATGTTTCCTTCCCATCATTCTCCCAGCTGTCAAGAGAAAGATCTTGTTTTTTCAACTCTACCAACCTCAGCGAAGCAGAGACTGAGGGACCCTGAGGCGCTATTACCACAACAAATGGCGCGCCAAGAGCTTTTTGTCCTTCATGTAAGCAGCTTGCAGCATGGCAAACTCACTCCGCTGGGTCGCGGAGGTTAATAAAAACACAACAAATTATTTATCAACATGGGCGTTTGAAAGCCGCTGTTGGTACAAAGTACCAAATTTGCATCCCAGAGTAATTATCTTTGGCTATAAGACGAAACCCTCCCCAAATTTCTCCCGCCCCTTGCGCCAAGAAGTTGATTTCTCTTGACGCGCTGAACTCTTGAACCCGACGGAGAAATCTTTTTTTTTAGTTATACAAGAGAGTCACCGAAAGTTCATTGCCCTTTCTCACATTTGCACCACCAAAGGGACATAAGGAAAAACATCAAGTGTAATATCCATCAACGTGAGAGAGGCATTCAGAATACATCACCGATGCATAAATAAAGCAAATGAAACTCCGATGGCAGGAGGAGGTTCTGGAAGAACGGAGATACACAACAATATTTAATTATAAATTGCATCAAAATGATTGTCTTCACTCATCAAAGGACCTCTCACAATCATTCCTTTGGTTCAGATGTAAGCCTGAAATCCTGGGTGCCTCCATCCAAAAGCTCTGTATTTTTCTTGGTTCACTGGCTACTTTTTTCCTGCCAAAGCTCATAAAAATCCAGACACCAATTTACTTAACACGAGGGGTGTGAAATCCCCACTTAGGGAACGTGAGTTTAATTGGAAAAGAAAAAAAAAATCATAAATCCAGGCCACTGAGCAGTTTGAATTGGCAAGCTCTCCTGTGACCTTGATTTTTTTTTTTTCCTGATATGTTTTTCCCAATGGAAGTTGGATGGAAAAATTGCCACTGAAATTACCAAGCTTTTCCTTTAAACAGAGCAGTGGGGGCGTATACTTTGTGTAAGACAGATGCTGGTGAAAGGTCTTCTGATAGAACATGCAAAAGAAAGCAGATAACCCACCTGCTCAAACATTCCATCTAATGGGAACCTACAGCTGCCAAGTAGTTGCCATTACCAGTGCTTATGGAAATGCATGTATGTGGAGCACTTTCATCTCTGTAAGTAGAAAAGTATTTTCAGGTTGGATACTGGGAAAATCTGCTCCAAAAGAGTGGTGATGCTCTGGAAAAGGCCGCCCAGGGAAGTGGGGGAGTCACTATCCCTGGAGGTGTTCAAGGAATGTGGAGATATGGCACTGAGGGACATGGTCAAGTGGGCAGTATTGGTGGTAGGTGGATGGTTGGACTGGGTGATCTTAGAGATCTTTTCCAACCTTAACGATTCTACGATTCTATGAAGAAGTCAGTCTAGAAAGTAATGAAGTTGCCTTCTGGTGGGAGAGTCTCTGAGGACTCATGGAAGACAATTCTGCAATATGGCCCACAACAACAGACGCCTCAGACCGGTAGAGATTATAGTTACCAGTGGTAATGACAGTGAGGCTGGAGAAAGCACAGTGGAATGTAGGCCACAGACTAGTTTTGCACTGGGAAGAATGATGCACGTTTCCTATTTCTGCAGTAAATGTCTTCATGTTCTTGGAATCGCAGAACCATTTTGGTTGGAACAGACCTTCAAGATCAAGACCGAAGAATCTACCTGAGTTGGTAAAAACACTTCATTGTCCCACTGATGCTAATATATTCCTTGTTGTTGGAACAAGCTATAAGTATAGTCAAATCTTAACTGCTTGGCAGGGGAACAGTGAAGACAAAACAACTCTGAAAATCTTGCTCAAAAGGTATGAGACTTCCACAATTTGTGGTTGCTTCTTAACAAGTCAAAAAAGGAAGTTCAATGTCTTTCAGTGGGACAGTATCTGTAGAGGAGGCAGGGGAATATCTACCAGCATTTTTCTCTGTAGGACTATCAATGCGTTGATATGAGGAAGTGGCATGAGATTAGAAATCATGTTGGATGATCAAGAGACCACATTTAGCTTGAGCATTGTGTTGATAATGCCAGATTGTGCAGCTATCATCCATTTCAATAATCTGCATTAATGCTACTGGAGAAGGGCAAATAGCACATCTGTGAAGTTGGGTGGGATACCCGGGTGACATTCAGAGAATCATAAAAACGATAGATAATGAAAAAAAGAGAATCATGGGAAGATGTAAATACAGGAGAAAGAAAACCAAGGTTTGGTGTAGAAAGTAGATAAATAATTGTTTTCCATCTTTGGGTCTTTTGGACAACTCCTGTTTATTGAAAAAAAAAGTGCAAATGCACTTCTTTTCCATATATCAACAAAACAAACAAATTTATATCTTTCCAGTGAAAGAAATTATTTATTGATTAGCCTTCCTCCCCCCCCACCCCCCCCCAATAAACATTGAAAAAAGATGTTTCAACCTATACAAAGGGGCTTTTCCATCTTGGTTCATCTTCCCATTTCATTACACTGTGTTGTGCTGTCCATATGTATTTATTACAGTTCACTGAGATTTGCTGATTGTTACCAAGGTGCAGAGGATGTTTTATCTGTAACAGTCCGTTGTAATTTCCGCAATACCTGGATTTATGGCATTATTTACTCTATATAAATTATTCACACTTTTTTTTCTCGTGTATTGCAGTTGATCAGAATTGCTGGATTTTTGGTTTATATTCATGGAGAACTAACTGCCAACGGGGCTGAATGTAGGCACACAATACACATAAACATATGTGTGTATACATGTTATTAATAACAAATTAATAGAGAAAATGAAAGAGAGTATATATTGATCTCTCTGAAAATCTTCCCCTAGCAGTTAGAGCTATAGAACTTCTTGTGAATAATGTCCTCACTAGCATGAACGTGGCAGTCCTGTACATGTCCTGCTCTGTTTAGTTGGGATGTTGTTTTACTGTGGTCATTTATTTAGACAATTGACCTAGAACACCCTTTTAATTTGGTTATATCCACAAATCAAAATAACTGCAGTATTATTTTTCGTTGTGCTTGTGGTCAGCCTGGGTCTTCACCTAGGCAGCGCTGCATTTTCTACGTTGATGAATTTCTCCATTGCAGTCACAGAAAAGCTCCCTCTGTATACATTCCAATGTTTAACAAAATATGGCATCGAGGAAAAAGGGTGAAATGCAAAACCACACTTATTTAAACATATATAAGTCAACAACGGAAAGGAGAGATTTGAGACACGGGGAAAAACAAAACAAAACAAGAAACAAAATGAACAAAAAGTAGAGAAAGGGGAAATACTTGGATGGCAATTCAAAGATGGGAATAAAATGAACAAAAGGGAAAAATATGAAGAAAACAAAAAGTACAAAAAATGATTTCAAAAAAGCCCAAATTCAGCACTAATTGTCAGTGAAGGTTTGGACAGAAGAGGGTTAAAGGAGATCATTCTGTCTAGTCAGATAACAGTTGAGAGGAGAACATGGTGTCTCTTTATATATACATCTCCTGAAGACCTGTGGCAAGAGCTGCGAGTTGAGGTCTCAGAGGAGGCACAACTTCCAGGGTCCTTTTATTCTTCCCCCAGAAACATACCCCAGCAATGGTGGGGCACTGACACTGCTGCCCACAGAGCTGTGGATTCCCCACCCCTGGAGGTGCCCAAGGCCATGGATGGGCAGCTGGTGGGGGGCACCCAGCCTACGGCAGGGGTTGTGCTGTTGGGCTTTAGGGTCCCTTCCAATCCAAGCATTCTGTGATTCCGTAATTCCATGGTAAAACTGAGCTGCTTGATACATACTTTATGGGCTGCCACTGCTTGGAGACCACCATCAGCTCTGTCCTTCTACCCCCTTACTCTGTCCTAGAATGTCACACAATGCTGTGCTGCTGTGGGAACATATGCTACTCTGTGCTGCAGACGTCCCTGAAACGACCTGAAATGTCAAAGTTTTTATCACGTTCTTCTACTTAAAGCATGTTCGAGGGAGCCTTGTTGAGAACAACCAAGGCTTACACAATTATACTGCTGGCAGAAGTATGAACAAAACTGGTAAGCACAGCATGTACAAAGTAGAGGTGATCTAGAGGAAAGCATAGAAAACATAAAGCTACGAGGCAAAACGGCCTCAAAATTGTGGAACAAAAATAAAGACGTATAGAAGAGGGAGATGAATATGCAAAGAAGCTGTGCAGACAGTGAAAAAAATGCCTTAAGAAAAATGCCTCACCATGTGTCAAATAATCAGAGCTGTATCTAATACTTGGAGGATGAGCAACCATTATAGATGTGGCACTGAGGAACATGGTTACTGGACACGGTGGGGATGGATGTAGAGATCTGGATGGTCGTAGAGATCTTTTACAACCTTAATGGTTCTGCGATTCTATGATTATGGGAAAGTTTCCAGATCAGGAAAAGCCAAGGAAAGAAAGCAGCATACCTGGGATACAAGCTCAAAATATCATATTTTATACATTTGTGGCACTGGCACATTCAAAAAATGTCAGAAGTATTTTTTTCAGAGCTCTGGCTAGCACCAGATAAGGGGAAAACCTGGCAGAGGCACACAGACAAACGGGAAATTAAATGGGAAAGAGAAATGAATGCATCTGTGAGTGAGCAGAACTACAAAGGCTTCGCTGAATTGTGCCAAGGGAGAAAGCAAACCTGGAGCTGAGCAAAGAGAAATTAAAATTTCATGCATGCTGTAAAGCAGTGTCAGACACAAACATTATATCAGAAAGGATATTCATCAGCCAAACAGCACAGGAATCACTGCTGTCAGCAGTAAATTAAAGGGATCCTGATATGAAAACGTAAAGAAATAATCCATAAAAAATTTACAGGAGTGAAGCAGGCAAACAGGCATAAAATATTCAGAACAGATATGATATATCTGTGAGCTAAAGAGAAATCCTTTATGGTAACTCAGTCTGGGGATTCCTACCAGATATTTCTGCAGCCTCAAAGCTCGTGCCAAGCCTCCTACACAATGCCTATTGCACAAAGGTGTGATCCTGACTGAGGCTGTGAAGACCTTGAGCTGACAATTTACTGTCGCAGAGAGCATCAACCACAGCAGTGTTAATGCAGATGTATGGAGGCTCTTAAGAAACCCAATAAGCATTGAACCAACTGTATGTGGTCCTTTCGGGGAAGCATGCCTAAGACTATCACAAGAATTAGGATGTGTTGAGGGCTCGTAGGAGAATCATAGAATCAGAAGGTTGGAAAGACTGCTAAGATCATCCAGTCCAACCCCAGCCCATCCCTCCATGCCCCCTGACCACACCTCCACATGGAACACCTCCAGGGAAGGTGACCTCGCCACCCTGGGCAGCTGTGCCAGGGCACCACCACTCCTCCTGAGAAGAAATTTTCCCTAATTAGGCCACATCTGCAGGGAGAGCTGAGATGTAGTGGTAGATCTCCCTCGAATGTCATTCTTTTGGTAACTATCGCTTTTGGAAATCACAACTCTAGTGGTAGATTCTGATTGCACAGCAGTTTCTCATCGAGCCCTTCCTCACTAATGCTCACTGACTTATGCATGGCTTGCATCAGTGTGATGGGAGGGAAATCTGAACCGCTCAGTCTCCATGGAATGCAGCAGAGAAGCTTTGGGGGAGATTTTGGGCTGCTGTTTGCTGAAAGGAGAGGGGAACTTGAGCTATGCATTTCACTGCTCATTTTGTAGCAGCTGGCTTTCAAATAGCAACCAGTTACTTGGAGAATGGATGACAGAAGGCAGAAACAGTATTATCCTGGAAAGTTCCCTTTATGGGTCAGAAAAGGAAAAGCTTACAGCTTAGGAAGATCAAGTTTAAACACAAGATCTATCCAACTGAGATTTCTTGTTAATGGTTTGCTCTGAAAGCAAGTAAGCAGCCTGGAAGAAGAACAGGTAAGACCAGTTTCGTATGTGGACAGTGTTACTCCCCTCCATAGTGCTCTACTGTAAATCATATAGAACCACAGAATGGTTAGGTTGGAAGGGACCACAAAACCCACCCAATTCCAACCCCTGCTGTGGGCTGGCTGCCCCCCACCAGCTCAGGCTGCCTGGGGTCCATCCATGGCCTCGAGCACTCCAGGACTGGACCGCTCACAGCTTTGGACAGCCCGTTCTGGGCATGTTTTTCTCCTAAGAGATCAATGACCCTTAGGTTTATCTGTATTTACACTAAAGCAGAGTTCTAGGGAAGGCTTAAATTTTGACAGAGCACCTAGAAAAGAAAGCCACAAGCAAATGCTTCAAACTTTACAATTCACATTTATTTTGAAAAAATGTTTTGTTAAAAATACTCCTACAAAGGCATTGGAGCAGCGGGTTTCTGTTTCCTTTATAAATACATCTGATTTATTTCTTTCTTTATTTTTCTCAGTAACATCGATAAGACATCTGACGAAGCCAGGGGAAGCCCTGATCTGAATGGAAGACACATCCCTGTGTAACAAGGACCTGCACACTATCTCCCCATTCACAATTAAAAAAATACAAATACTGTCATGAAAAGTGTTACACTGTCCGCAGGGCCATGGCCAACACACAGGATGAAGAATAGTAGGAAACCAGGCTTGGGGATGCCCCTGGAGCCCAGCTGATGGATCCTTGGACTTGGGGAGATGGTTAAGATGTGGTGTTGACTAGACATGCTTGGGTGGTTGAACGGTACACATAATTCCCCCATCCTAAACTGTCAGATCCTTCCAAGTCCTGAGGAATTCAGAGCCTGGCAAAATCTCCCTACAAACTTCCCTACATCACAGTTGTATTCCCCCACAAATCTCATCTCTCAGACCTCACCTCAGGTTTTCCCTCCAAGACCCTCTTTACTTTCTCCTTTGCATTGCCAACCTGAGGTCTGATTGTTGAGCTAGGACAGATCCTCCCTAAAAAATAGAAACACAGGCAGCTATGTTAGATCTTCAGCTCCTCAGCGGCCCATAGGTACAAGATACCTGGGGCTTCAGAGGGTGTTTTGACTCTCTGAGCCCACCCCACATTGAATAGAAGTCTCAGGTCCCAGTTACACTCCCCTATGTCATACCCAGAGCACAGCTTGGCTAAGTGAGTGAGGATCACTGAATAGAAAACGATCATTTAGGAAAAGACTCTGAAGATCATCAAGTCAAATCATTAACCAAACACTACCAGCCCTAACAGATCTGCAGAACCATTTAGGTTAGAGAAGACCCTTAAAATCATCAAGTCAAACCCAGCTCAGGTTTACCTGGGACACCCCAATCATTTCTCCAGAAAGATCTACTTTTTTTGCCCTGGCATCAACCAATTGGACACTCTCACAAAACTTGAAAAGGGTTTCTCTGTTAATTCTAGACAAACAAACAGAAGAAAAGCAACCCTACAGCTGAGCTGTTCATAGCTCCATATCAAAGGTTTCCTTTGACATGTGGCACCACGTAAATAGGGTCCTGTGAGAGACTTTAGGAGTGGGTTTCAGGCCTAGAGAATTGCCCATTGAGGGCATGACCATTTTTTGAAAGCCTGGTAGAGAATTCTCAGGCTCAGACTCATGGGTGTGCTCATTTACTTGCCCTAAGAGGTAGTGCTGGGCCCTTTGCCTTGAACGGTCCCATGGAAAGGATGGCCAATGACCCTAGCACTCTTGCCTCAGTTTTATATAAATTTCTCCTCCTTTCTCCAGGAAGATCTGGAATGTGAAGAAGATGATGTTTCCAAGGACAGGAAGAGTGGGATGTATCAGAAGTATCTGGATACATGTTTACGGCAGAGATGTGCTGAGCCAGGTCCAACAAAGGGGAATCCTTGATGATGACCCAAACCTAAGCAATCCATCCAGCCCTCCTGTACTGGGAAAGGGACAGAGGACAAGGAAAGCATGCAGAGCAGACTGCGCTGATGCCAGGGGACAAGCAATAAGACAGAACAGGGATGTAAGGATCACAGTGTGCAGAACGGATGAAGTCACAAGAGGAGGGCATTCAGCACAGCGCCTTCTGATGAGGTGTCTATATATCCACAAGTGAAGGAACAGATGCAGTCCCTGGTTTGCCCCAGTGTCTGTCCATTCTGCACATGGTTGATCCAGGGAAGGGTGAGCTGGGTCGCTCGCTTCCTTTCACTGTTGAACAGCTTAAAAGAAAACTCCATGTCCTTAAGGTGAGTTGCTTATAAGAGAAATTATAAAACCATCAGCTGATGGTTTCCTGAAGAAAGATCAGAGTTATACTGGAGATGAGAGACAGATCTGAAGGCAATACAAGAGCACCAAGCACTGTGTGCCTTTCATCGTCTCCCATAGCTTGCAGGGGTCTGCAGGCTACACTGAAGAAGGAAATAAATCATAATAGCTTTTATTTATTCTACCAAAGTATCCTAAGTGACATGAGTTTTGTTGGGAGCTAAGTTGTCCTCAGGACACAGAGAACAAATTCACCTTCAGAACTGGGTCAGCACTCAACAACTGAACTCTGCACTCAGCACCTGTTTGCACGTTGTCCTGGAAGCCCCAGCACTCAGTGTGTGCTCTTGGATGCCTCTGGGATTTCACTGCATGCAAGCAGCCCAGACCTGAAGGACTACGTTACACTGATACCTCTTTGCCTGTTTTAGAACCTGTCCCAGGCTCCTTTCCTGAATTTTCATCCTCAAGGCAATGTGTGTGGGTCCATTCGGACTCGTGACCGGATAAGCACGCAACCAGCACACTGCTCATGCAGGCTGAGCCAATATCCAATGCAGAGATCCCAACACTCTGCTGAGTGATGGTTGCCCCCACCAGATGAGGCTGCCCAGGGTCCCTTCCAGCCTGGCACTGGGCACCTCCAGGGAAGGGGCACACACAGCTCCCTGGGCAGACAGCGGCATCTGCGACCCAGAAAGAACAGAAGAGGTATTTTTGTGTTGAGGAGGCTAAGACAAACTTTACTTATATAAATATGTCATACTTTGAATCTAATTCTTACCGTCAACATCCTGCAGCAGTGAGTTCCAGCATTCAATCATTGTGATTTGTGTCATAGAATATTTCACTTCATCAGCATTTGGAGAGAAATAGTGGCTCCTTCTTACTCACCTTTACCACATCTTTCCTTATTTAATGGCATGAAATTTCTTATCATTGTTTACCTCAGTCAGACCTAAATTCAAAATTTAATATTTCCAAATATCTCTGGCTGTTCCCACAGCCCTTTTCTGCATCTCTTAGTTTCCTCCCTTTGAGAATTCAGTACATGAGACATCTCCAGACTCATAACACTCTCATATAAGTGCCAGCATTTGTTAGCAATCAGGAGTCTTTGCATTCATTCTCCAAAAGCAAAAGCCAAGCAAGAGTGTGCATTTGCCAGACCACCAGCCCCAGGATGGTGTCCACCATTCCCAAGGAACTGTTCAGATGGGGTATGGTGCTGACTCCCAACCTCTTAAGCCAGCTTGATGACCACAGACTGGAGCCAATGAGTAGGCAGCACAGAAGAAGGATAATTTCAGGGGAAAGGAGTATTTGACTGTCGTGCTTTCTCTTTCAGCAGGAGCTGAAGACTGACCCTGGAGGTAGAGGTAGAAGTTACAGTTAAAACAACTGAAAAATTCCTGAAATATACAACTGGAAAAGGATCAGACAAGTATCTGCTGTTTTCTTTTCGTTTTTCTTTTCTTTTTTCTTCTATTTATTTATTTGTTTAATTTTCTTTCGCAAAAGAGGAATGAATTTCCTGGAAAAGATGAGGGACACAACTTAAAGCCTGTGGTGCTCTGAATGGCAACCAGGAAACAGGAAACTGTGAACATCCAACCGCCAGAGGAGAAATGAGTCAGGGATCAGACCATATTACGTGTGTGTGGCAGCTATCCCACGAAGCACAGGGCTGCAGAGAACTGCAAATCTCCTACAGAACTGAGAACAAGGGTGAGAAGCTGCTGAGTCATTTGTAGGACAGTGGAGAATACGAAGACAAAGGGCAGTGATGACATCTCACTTTCTAGTCCAAAATCTCCGCAGCTAACATTTGAGAGTGCTGAAATAACACAGGGGTACAGCAGTAAATCATATTCCAGGAAATATTTGTATGATGCAGGGAGTTTTCATGTAGGACTTTGGAAGTACACAGGGACAGAAGCAGTGTCCTCTTTCTGGGATGGGTTCAGTGGTTACAAGAAGCAAAATTATCCTGGAGATGACTCATCCTGAAGAATTCTGAAGATGAGGCCAAAATGTGTCTGAAGCGAAAAAGAAATATATATATTTTTGCATAGTAGGAGAACTCCAGTAGCTCTCAGCAATAGCAAAATGAAATCAGCAGCACAGAAGATAATTTTTGTGGTCAGTGCTCATGAAAAGCCAGTGGCAGAAGTGCACTGAATTGTGAACACGGTGGAACCATCATGGTAAGCAGATGGCACTGCTGCTCAAGTCACAGACTGAAGATACAACGCAGAACATGGCTGTATGTAGGTAATGCAAGGGAAGATGGCTGCAGTTCTGAGGACACCTTGGAATCCCAGAATACCCCAAGCTGGAAGGGACCCATAAGGATCGTTGAGGCCAACTGTTTGAACACTGAGGACCACCCAAAATAAAATTTAGTTCAATTGCTGGGCGTAAAGGACTGTTGATCCTAAAGCTGAAAGCACTCCGAACACCAGTTTCACTAAGAGACTGGAGTGGAACACAGCAAAGAAGATAAATTTTAGGGTGTTTTTATTTGCACTGAGTAACTGCCACGGACTGTAACAATGAAGCTGATGCTACATCAGTTCTTAGAACTCTGAAGGGCAAAATGCTGAATCCTATATGTGAAGAACTTGTTAAATGTTAAGATGGAAAATACCTACAATAAATCATCCTTGAGTTAGACGCATGGAAAGGAAGATGAAGAAAATATAGACTAAAATATATTCTCCATATGTTTTGGATTCATAAATCCAAGACAGATACAGATTTATTGCATTATTAGAGGATGTAACTGTTAATGATGCAGCAGAGTACAAGCTCTGATGCTAACTGGTCCGACAACACCAACAGGATGGCTCTGCTGCACAATGGCTGCCATGGAGTTGGGGGATAAAATGCTCTGCCTTTGAAATATAATATTAAGTAATGCTGCAAAATTGCCAGACCCTGGGACAGCAACACTGACCCGGACCCCATGGAGAGAATGAAACCTACTGCATAGTAATGACAATACAATGGAGAGAAGGAGCCAGATGATAACTAACAGATCCTCATCTGCTGCAAGCTGCCAATCTACATCAAGTTCATGAAATTCTGGGACCTTAGGGGAGAAAGGAAGATAATTTGTGGAGGGGGAGTGTGGTCTGTAGTGCCCTGTGCCTCTGTCCCCACAGCTGGTGAGGAGTTCGTGGCCGTGCCGTACCTCGTAAGTTCATTGTTCTTTTTATTTTTCCCTTTGCTGTTAATTCCAGGTAGAGGGTTGAAAGTGACCCATAAAGTACAGTATTGTGGAAGAATCCTTTACCTTTCTACTATCCACATATTCATGATGTGTGATTTGAACTTGGCCAGCTAACGTATTTTCAACTTAGCATCCTGCTCAGCACTTCTACTGGATGCCATCACAAGACACGTGACCTCGGCAGCAGATGGCAACGGGCAACAGTGGAGGAGAGGAGTAGGGCTTGGAGGTAGCTTGAAAGATGGAGGTTAAATCTGAAAATTGCAACAAGCTGCCTGAATAATAACATGGTGATGAGTTTTGTTAAGTATTCACACATGCACACATGCATATGCACAACTATTTCACAGTGTAAATGTTAGCAAGTGACTTTTCCCCGTTTTCCCCTTGTTGTTCGTTGAATTTTGCCATTATACTCATATTTCATAGCAGTACATTTGATACCCATGAAGTAAAAACATTAAAGTCACTTCAGTGACTACGCTGTCCACTGGAGCATGCACCAGAATAATTTACAACCAAAGTACTTAACAGGAACTCGGTTCCTCATCCTCCCTGGAAAGCTGTAGGGATGCAGAAAATTGCAGTGTTTTATGGATCATTTCCATTTTAGATCTCATTCTCCATTAGTCCTGTACAAACACGGACAGATGTCGCAGCAATGCCTGATATAAATAGATGGGAGGGTATTGTTGTAGTACACCATGTGATTTTTTTGGTCAGAGGAGGAGATAAGGATGTGCTTTCTCTATCCTGCAGACAGCTGCTGTGGCACCAAGCTCTGTGTGCTCCCTTCTTTCACAGTGGGTTGGGTCTGGTAGGTAGACGTGTTTAATGCAGTTCAGTGAGGAGATTCAGTGCACTGAGACAAATAACCTGAAGTGTCCTTCCAAGCCTGACTGGCTGAAAGGACACTGCTTGGCCACTGCTCCTCTGTGGTCTAAGCACACATGCACCGACGGCACAGAACAACCAAGGGCTGTCTGAGAAAAGACAACTGAAGGGCATCACGTGCTCCTTCCACATGGCTGCCCCATAGGAATTTGCTGGTGAGTTTGTGAGTCAGACAGCTCTCCTTGTCCTGCAAAGCTCCCTTGTACATAAAGTAGTTGGTTGGCTGTGGCTAGACGGGTTGGCGTGGCACCTTGCTTCCCTCAGCCCCAACTGTCACCAAACAGCTTCCGAGACCTTTGGGAAAGCCATGCCTCTGGGAGCTGACAACCACTCCTTGTTAAAGTACGGCTGCGAAGCAGACACCCCCACGTGAGCAGTTCTATGGGACAGGTGGCAAGGAGAAGATTCTTCTTTCTTTGTGTGCCCTCTGAAAACGCTCTGTTTAGTTGACACCGTCAGTTTTTGCATCCTGCTCTTTAAAACTGAGTTCATTTCATGATCCGGAGCAGTGCTTTTTGAATTCAAGGGCATTCAAAGCATCCCGCCAGCTGGATACACACACTAAGCACACTGCATATAGGACAGCTGAAATGTCCAGGTCCTACCTGCATGCAACACCTGTTGTCCACTCACTCCAAACTCCCTCTATATCAGATTCTGTCCCAAAGGAGGCGGTAGGGCAAGTAAAGGAGCTAGCAGAGAAGTAACTCTCACTTGCAGGGAATGCTCTGCTGCCACTTATATGTGCTTCCCCATCTGATCTGATCTGAAAGCAGAAAACGCTGAGTACTTTATAAATGGCCACTTATCTAGAAAGAGGATGTCTGGCCATAGAGGTCTAGGCAGCTCGGGAGTTCCACGTACAGCTTTCCTCTTGGATTCAGCTCCTGGACAATACAGCAAATCAGCTCCCAGTGAACATGCCTTCCAACACCCCATGCTGCCAAACGTGAGCTCGGGACTCTACGAAGGACATGGCAGTGGCAGAGGAGGGTTTATCAACAGAGGTTCAGATGTGTGCAAATATGCCACACGTGGACAGATGAACCCTACCATGGGGGCTGGTAGGTATGTTTCAGAAGACATGAGGTGGTGCTGAACAGGGAGAACAATCCCATTCTTGTAATTTCTATTCGCCCTGCACTTGTTTGGTGGTATTTACACATACCAGAGAGCTGTCCAGTAACTAAAGTATTTATTTCTGTTATTTATAAACCCACCAGCTGGCCACTGAGCTTCAACCATGGCATTCTCCTACAGAGACCTGGACTCTTAGCTTGCTCTCCTATGTTCTCCTAGAGGCAACAGGCTGAGATGATGCTCAGAGCCAACTGGGCATTGCCTAACGAAGGGACTGTGTGTCCAAAGGGCACTAAGCACCACCACAGAGCTTGGTTACAGTATGAAGCATCCACAACCTTGCAGCTAGAAACCATGTGCACCAGCCAACCTGGACACCTCCAAGGGGCTCCAACAGCCATCACTCCCACTCAAAACACAACTGCCCTCCCATCTTTCCCTCCCTTCCATAAAACAAAACCAATAACCCTTCCGTAATACTGCTCATCAAAACCCTGAACTGAGCAGGCAGTCATTTCATCTCGGCAGACAACAGGAGACCCAACAGTCAGAAACACCTGTCAGGCTGAAACGAATTGCAAAATAACAAACAAGCAAACATGAGGAAATGTGCATATAAAAAACTTTTTCTCCTGGCATATTGTCAATAAGCAATTTTTCCTTCCACAAGGAAAGGATTTAAGTTCTTGAATGATATGATGCTTGGAAATGTCGTTTCCTTTTTGTTAAAAACAAACAAACAAACAAACAACCAATCGACCAAAAAAATTCCAACCCCAAACTCACCAATTGGTGTTAACAAAGGAAGGTAAAAGGACGAATCTCCCAACAATGACAACCGAAAAATAAAGGTACACATCAGCATTTGTAATCAAAATCTACTACATACTGTACTTGGGAAGTCTTCTGGGGAAAGATCATTGGCATCGAGTGAGGACATCACTATAAGTCTTGTGCATATGATATGTATGAAACAATGATGCCATTGGAGGGTGGATGGACGGACCCTTAGGAAACTGTCACTCACAAAACTGTTCCATGACAAGAGAAAATAAAGAGATGTAAAAAGGACTGATTTCCCCATTCCCCACCCCCCGCCCCAGTGTTACAGATTCCTTCTCATTTGACGGAAACAGCCTCTTCTAGTATCAGTTTACTTGCTTAAAAAAAAAAAATGAATGTCTTCAGCTTTTGTAGAAGTCCAACGATTTCTGAGATGCACTTGGTTCCACAGCACCAAAGAGCTTCAGCTCTCCTCTTCCATTTGCCAACAGGGATTTCAGGAAGGACTGCTGGGCATTCCCAGAGCTGCCATCCCATGTGAGCAAGAGAAGTGCTTCTCGTGACCATTCTTTGCATTCATCTTCTTGAAAAGTCTCATTACTCCAGAGGTGTCTGGGCCCAGCTGCAGCAACCCTTGTGCAAGAGGAAATAGATGAAGCTGCTCTATTCTCTTCCTTTGGAGACTCCCATTGGTCTTGGAGCCCTTTTCAAGACTGCAATTGCTTTATTATTATTTAAAAATAATTCACTGTTTGTATGTTTTCAAAATAGCTGTCTTTTCTTGTTCCCTTTTTCCATTGTTTTCCATTGTTTCACCTCCTGGTGACTTCTCGTTGACGGCGATAGGGCATTTCTTCCTGTTGCCATGATCCTCAGAGCAGCTGCCTGTCTCTGATCCACGCAGAACACTCAAGAACTGGAGCTCAGACACACAGGGGCAGAGGGGAGCAGGGCCTCAAGGAAGTGGAGCACGAGGACATGTCGCTATCAAACCTCCACAGACTGAATTTGGTTCATCTGTGCTCTCATCACCTGGATACTGTTCAGAATTTTCTTCTGGTGTCCTGCTAAAGTGACCCCAACTCGTAGAATGTCCCTTTGGGAGGAAAGAAACAAACACCACATTAACATCAGCAAAGATCACAAAGCACATGAGAACAAGGCTATGCCTGAGCATCCCCTTGGAGTGTGCTACACTAGGAGCTGTAGTCTCCAGACTGCATCTGTAGCACTTGTTCCACAAATGCTATGGATGAGTGAGAGCTAGGTGAAACCTCCACTCTTCTGCCTTTTCTTCTCCTGGTTGAACCTCTCAGTCTTTGAATTTTCAGTATAACTGCAGCACCCCCAAAGCACTGGAAACCTCAATACTGAGTGCCAATGCAATGCTCTGCTCACTGCTTGTATGTGAACTGGTCTTGGAAAAGCCATACGATTTCAATCCTTTTATTGTTTGGATTCCTGCAAGCTTGGATTCTCTCTCCTGTTTTGTGAGATAGGAAGTAGAAACCTAATTTCCCATCCTTGGAGATGGACAGACAGGAGGTGATACACTAATGTTACTCCCTCAGTAAGCATGACGAGTGCGCTTGTTACTACTGCATTATCACAGAGTCACAGGATCACTCAGGTTGGAAAAGTCCTCTAAGATCATCCAGTACAATCATCCACCAACACTGCCCACCCTACCACGTCCCTACGTACCACATCTACCACACTGCTCTGATGAGGCCATGAAGTGATATACTTTTGCTACTTATCCTCTTTGCTGAAGCGTGGCAATCTGATTTTTGCACTGCTGCTGTTTTTGATGGCTATTAGGCATCTGGGGAAGATAAAGCTCACACCAAGAGCACGAGTGTTACTCTGCATTAGTGCTATCTCTGATCACTCCAGCTGAGTTTGCTACTCATCTCTCAGCTGGTAGATAAATTTCAGTCATGAATCTTCCTATCAGAGAATGGATGGCATTCGTAAGATGCCACTCATGCCTTACTTTAAGGATTTTCAGTTGCCTTTTCTCTTTCCTTCAGTGTTAGGAACAGAATTTTATTTTAAGAATGGGCATCAATGGGCAAAACAGAACAAATGGGAACTCCAAGGAAATGTGGGAGAAAATCCTTTAGAACAAGTGGCAAATGAGCTTGTGTTTGCTTTAGTGCTTGCTCTACACCTTGTCTCTTTCTGGTCAAACAAAAGAAGCACGAGAAGGAAAGCTGAGGATGGATCTCTGCCACAGATTGACATGTTCTGGCTGCAGAGCACTGCTGAAGCAGCCTTCAGCCTCTGAGAATGGTGGGAGAGTGAGCACCCAAGCCACAGCTTTGCTGCCACTCAAATTTCTGCTCAGCAAAGCAACTGGAAACCTGTTAGTGCACTACACAGCTGTGGCACCAGGTCTGTGCCTGTCACGGTGACTACCTGCCTTGCTGCTGTTTTTCTCCGTGCTGCCAAATAAGCTGAGCTAGGAAAAAGGAATATTCCCCATTGGAAGAGTCTGGCAATTTAAATTTTGCTTTTACTCTGACTGGGAATAAAAAAACCCAAGTCTTTACTCTGGCTCACATCCAGCTTTTCATCCCTCAGGACCCCCAAGTCCCTCTCCACAGGGATGCTCTCAATTAGTTCCGCTCTCAGTCTGTACTCATACCCAGGATTGCCCTGACCTAAGTGCAACACCTTGCCCTTGGCCTCGTTGAACCTCATTAGGTTCAAGTAGATCAGTGCTGAAACCACCTGCATTTGGTACTCTGGAGTAGTTTCCAGTAAACATTTAAAACTTTGCTGGCTATCCCAATTTGAAGAAAAGAAGGTCTTATGGCAGTTCACTTCCACTGACACACGATCAGCTACTTCTGCAAAGACCAACATTCCTTGGAAAGTGGTCTCAAGTAATGCTGTGGAATGATTTTCCAAGGATAAAGGACTTGGACTATCATCTCTATTATTCTGTCCAGTCAAACCAGGTGAGAAATGTGGGAATGAGGTTTGTCAAAACTGATGGGAACACGGGAATGTGCTGAGGGCACCCTTGTGATCACACTGAAGGCACACAGAGAGGACTTGGAAGATATTGTGAGGCATGTGCTAAGGTACTGGGAAAAGTAGCATTTAATGGACACTGAGCACATCCAAGAAAAACGCTGACTTCACTAGCCTGGCTGCAATACCTGTAAAAGATATATTGCATGGAGCCCACCAAAGTTGGCAGGGTTGGGTTGTGGTGTGGGTCTGATGTCCCAGTTTGGTCAAAGTTCTCCTTCGTTATCCTTCAGATTTTAAGGGCTCTCTTCCTGTAGTATGAACACAGCCTACACAGTGCCAAAATCACCCCCATGGCTCTGGGGGTGTACCATGGATACACTGAAACAGTCAGAACTGCCATGTGAATTTCCTGGCAGCAAGTAAGAGCAAAAAGCCAAAAAAGTTCAGTTTGGCTGTTTGTGCGAATACATTCTGATTGAGTGATAGTCTTAAAGTGTGAAATTAGGCATCAATTCCAAGAAACCTTCCTGGTTACCAGGCACGGAAACATCACAGCACTTACAGATGGCTTTAATGCTTGGTGCTTTCCTGGCAAGGGTTTCTAAAGCTAACTGCAACCAACTACAAATCTTTCCCGAGAGGCATCAAAGCCCCAGTTAGCCCCAAGGGACTTCAAAAACTACCACAAATGGATTTCAGCTGCCTGCTTCCTCTGAAGAACTTGCTAAAATTTTGCCACTGAGGAAAGTTTTTTGTGCATACAGGACAATTCAGAACAAAGTAAAACCACGTGGACTTCCAGAGGCCTTTCCTAACCAGAATTTTTTCTGTAGCATATTTGTCTCCTTCACCAACAAGCCATACATACAAGAGGACTGCGGAGTCCTGAAGTGCACTACAGTGGTTGGAGAAGTGCCTGATGCCATCATGAAATCTCCATTTGTTCCATGGAGGGGTTTTGGAGACACTAATGGCAGTTTTCATTTTCACAGTGGGGACATGCAGTGTGAGAACATGGGACAGAATTCTGCAGACACAGAGCAATAAATAGACAAAGTCTGGACACAAGACTGTCTGCAGAATACAGAGTTCTGCAGAAAATGAACAGACCAGAAGGGGTCTACAAGGTAACAAGTTCTATAAGACAATATGAAAAGAAAATAAATTCAATTAGTGATCAGTTGTTGTTGAACTATTTTTCCTTGTGCTTTGGGACTAGAAGCCTGGGCACTTACTCTACAGTCATCTGAGATACTATATCAAAGGTGGTGAAGCCAGCACTGGCAAAGCTCTCCTTGTACTGGCTCATCTTGATGGCATCCAGCCATTCATCCACAGTGTTGAAGCTGGTATAATCTGGGATTGTGCGGTCAAGTAGAGGGAGGTTAACCCTGAAACAAGAAAGAGAGAATGATCACAACAAGCAACAGCAAGTAAGCACATGTATTTCTGCACCCTCCATCAGCTGGAACGACTTGGACCAGCATTACTGAGTACAGTGGAGAGAGACAGGAGTGACCTTGACATCTTTTACTGATCCTCTATAAAGGAGCAAACAACATAGGTCAAGTGGTCTTTAAAACAGCTACCCAGGAGAGATGCAAGGATGGTGCCAACCAGGCCACAAACAACAGCTCCTCTGCAAACAGAAGCCAAAAGACAACAGTATGCATACCCAGAGGAGAGAGGTGCCATGGCTTTCAGACTATTGGGATTTCGGATCATTTTGTCTAAAGTGTTGACAATCTGTCCAAATTTGGGTCTGTGGTTCCGATCCTTCTGCCAACAGTCAAGCATTAGCTGGTGCAGAGCATTTGGACAATCCATAGGGGGTGGCAGCCGATAGTCCTGCTCAATAGCATTTATCACCTGCAACGAGAGGGAAAGAGATCAACAGAGTGGCAATAACATCTTCATCCCTGAATGGAGGAGCAGGCCAAAGAGGCACTCATTTACTTCTTAATGATCCTTTTATTAGCTCCTAAGGGTGACTGTCATGGTGTCAAGATGGCTTTGCCTGATGCCTCTTTGGAGAGAGCATCTTCCTCAAGAGCAACCACAGCTCCCTGTTACTCTGGTAGAAGGATCTCAATATCTCTGTCTGTTTTCACTCCTTGATTATAGCCACCATAGCTTTGTGTAGCACTTTTCTTAGGACCGAAATCTCCTCTGGTGAGCTACCCAAGACATCCTCCTGGGGAAGGACTGGGGAGAGTCCACGCAGCCATCAACACTTGGCTCTGCCACTGACTGAATGTCTTCCCCAACTGCTGCCCGCCTTGCAGCCAGCAGTTACATCCAGCGAGGGGGCACAGCCTGCACTCTCCATCCCTTTTCCCTTCCCTCGCTTCCTCAGACTCTCACACCCTGGGGTCAGGAGGCTAAACTGCAGCAAGTGTCTGCCATGTGCTAATTCACAGGGAGCATCAGCAGCAATTAAGTGGTGACATCTTCTGGGGCACGATGTCCTGCGGCACAAGAAGGGGGAGAAGAGGCTGGCGAGGCAGGGGAGCAGCCAGCATGCAGCAAGCTGTGCTGAGGAGATGGGCATGGGCTCTGACATCCCCACCAGCTGCGTGATGGAGGGAGAAAGCTGCAAGGGAAGACACAGAAGGGAGAGCACAATGACATGGGTGTGGAACAGCAGAGTGCCAAGTGCACGGCAGGATGCCAAGGCAGGGAGAAGGGCAGTGAGCTGTCTACAGTAAATGCTTGAAACTGAAAGGGGTAATGAAACCCAAATGTGAATGGGAAGTGGCCTTTCTGAGAAAGGCCTAGCACTTAACATCCTTCTCTTTGGCACACAGAACTGATGTAAAGATTTTATTGGTATGCTGGGAAAAGGCCATGAATAGCAAGGCTTCAGCTATTAGGGACTTCTTTCAACAAATTCCCCACCAGGCACTGAGGAGGGATTTGCCCTTCTCTGAACCTGATATGGTGAGGATGGAGTTGTATTGACCTGAAAAACGTCTAGTTTGTCACTGGGGTGGAAGGAGTTGTGAGGACCAGGTAGGAAGCCCAAAGACTGAAGAGCCTGTAGAATGACGGAGATAGAGGTGGCAGTAGAGAGGGTCCTAACTGACTGCCCAGAGGCAGTTCTGAAACAAACTAGAGGTCAGGAAGATGCTGTGGCAAAAAGGTTTTCATAGCCAGGCTTGCAGAAGAGAGGTAGGCGAGCCTTCTGCACACCCAAGACCTTGATGTTTTATCCTGAGGGTATCCGAGGCCTAGAAAGCATGAAGGACACTCATCAAAGAGACGGCATAACAAGAACCCTGGAAGATGTTGACCGTGGGCCCCACTCCCATGACAGAAGGTTCTGGACATGCCACAGGCTGTGTCTAGATACAACCACGCCTTTGCAATGCAATCTGCTCTTGCTTTCAGTGTTCCTGCTCCTGGTTTCCTAACAACTCACATCTTGATTGGTCATATCCCAGTAAGGCCGCTCGCCGTACGACATCACCTCCCACATGACAATTCCATAGCTCCACACATCACTGGCTGACGTGAATTTTCGGTACTGAATTGCCTCAGGTGCTGTCCACCGTATCGGAATCTTCCCACCCTGCAGGGAAAAGAAGAAAAAACAACTCAGATTGGACAGCAGCAGAAAAAGAAAGAGCAGTTGAAAGAGACGAGTCCAAAATATCTTTGTCTGATATACCAGTAAAATCCTACAAGAACCTCAGAACTGTCCCTGTCACCAGGATAGGAATGACTCTGTCCAGCCAGTTCTTGCAACCTTCAGGGTTGATGATCTCCCCCATCTGTCTGGTGACCTGTCTGGGGCTGCACCAACCCCCCAGGGAAACAGCTTTTCCTATGAATTCATATATATTCCTATATATTCAACTTGAATGCCCCAAGCTACAATTTTATCCATAGCCCCTTGTTTACATCATATGGTACCAATGAAAACAGTTTAGCTCTGACTTCTTCCTGGTAGCTCTTCAAGTACTACAGGTCAGTTATAAGGGGCCACTCAGCTTTCTTTTTGCCATATTAAACAAGCCCAGCTCCTTCCACCTGCCTACAGCTACAGTAATCCTTGGCATGTCAAAATGTCCACTGTGCTGGCAGTATTCTTGTAGAAAAATTGACGACTGTGAAATTGGAGAAAATGAAACCAATTCTCTTTGAATCCCCTCTCCCATCCTTTTGCTGTCATCTATCTCAGAAGCAGAACAAAAAAAAGAATTAAAAGTGTTAGGTTTAGGTATTCAGCCATTGTTACAATTCACTAGACATCTTCTCACTGGAAGCCCCACAAGATCTGGGAGAGATCATTTCCTACAGATCAGGTCCCAGCCCTATCAACAGTTATTTCCAAGAACACCTCTCATAGGTATTGCAGTGGGGTGATGCTCTCTGCCTCTGCAAAAGATGGTATCAAGGAAAACTACTGCCTGCAGTCTTGCTGCATCAAGGAAGTCTTCAAGTACTCCTGTTTGCAGAAGGTCTCCATAGCTATGACTACAACAGCTGCTGGAATAAAAACTGGGCACAAACTTGCAAGAGAAGACCTTCCTTCATTTATTTGATTGCTATTTCCCACTTGGCACATTATTCCCATTGTTGGTACCCTGAGAAAAGCGTTCTTAACATCAACAGGAGACTTGTCCCTCAGTCCTTCCTTCCCCACCCACCCCTCCTGCTGTGGAAAAGTGGCTTTACCAGTGCGCTGGTGTAAGTGGGATCAGAGGTATCATCCTCCAGGAAACGGGAGAGGCCGAAGTCAGACACCTTGCAGACCAGGTTGCTGTTGACCAGGATGTTGCGGGCAGCCAGGTCCCGGTGCACGTAGTTCATATCAGCCAGATACTTCATGCCAGCTGCGATGCCACGCAACATGCCCACCAGCTGGATCACTGTGAACTGACCATCGTTTTGCTTAGGGAAAAAAGGGAAGAATCCACGTGAGAGGTGCAAATCCACAGCCTGCCGTGGGTGGGCAAACAGCCAGGTGCCTTTGTTTATCCCACGTGTCAAGACACAGCTATGCCACAAGCGCCACAAGTTCCCTCTCAAAGAAAGAGAGGGGAGAACTGAGAGCTGGAAGTCACCCTCACACACCCTACAGGCACCACTACTGACGGCTGCTGACATCCAGAGGTGACAGATCTGCCACACCTTGCACAGAAGGGTTCGGAAGGGGCAATCTATTTCTATTAAGCAAGTGAATTCAACATCCATTCCACACAGTGAATTATTCATTTCAGACTCAGACCTGTAAATATTTGGACACAGCAGCTGGAGGTGAAGCCCCGCTGTGTAAAAGATCTGGCAGAATTCACCTCCATGTCTGTAAAGGAGGAGCTGCTCTGAAACGAGCAATGCTCCTCTAGTACAAGTGTACAAACACACAGAATCACAGAATACCCCGAGTTGTTAGAGACCACAAGGATCACTGATCAACTCCTGGATCAATATGTACAAGCCCAACTCCATCCAATACCATTTCGACCTGAACAGGACGGCCTGACCTAGATGCCATTACATAGAAAGTGAAAGAACAGCAAATTACTTGAGAAAACTTCCTTTTTCTTTTAACCTGGACCTTTGATTTATGTAACTGTACAAAAGAAAAAAAAAAAAGTAAGACTTGGTTCAACCTTGAATACACACAAGATGACAGCCCGCATCCCACCACTTCTCCTTAGACCACAGACTTCCCCAGTGGGCAATGAAGGAGAAGTTATAATGGCACAGGGAAGGAATCTCTCCCTCCAGTCCTCCTCTGACCCTGGGATATCATACCCTCAAGAAGGAGTCCAACGAGCCATTCTCCATGAACTCTGTAATGATCATGACTGGGGAACTCTTGGTCACCACCCCCTCCAGGTGGATGACGTTGGGGTGGTCAAACTGCCCCATGATGCTGGCTTCACTCAGGAAGTCCCGTCTCTGCTTCTCCGTGTAACCAGACTTCAGGGTCTTGATGGCCACAAAGATCTCTCTTTTGCCAGGAAGCTTGAGATGCCCACTGCACACCTCACCAAACTCCCCTGTGAACAGAGAGAAATAGGTTGGGCTCATTGGCCTTTCAGAGCTCTGCCTAACTCCTGAGAGACCCCACTCCTTGGGGCTCCAGCAGTGAACTCCAGGAGAACTCATCCTTTGGTGAGGAGCACTGGGCACTACGGACACACTGGATGTGCTCCAGAGACCACCATGTTCCTGCCAGTCCACGAATGCTGTAGTTCAGCATAAAACCTTAGCACGTTCCTTTTCCTGGTACATTTAAGGCTAAATCCTCATCAAGACCATGCTGTTGGACACAGCCAACATCCCCAGTTCACCTACCTGCCCCAATCACCTGCTCGATTTTCACACAGGAGATATCGATTTCTTTTGCAAATTCCCTGACAGCCTCATTGGGATCCTCGTAGGTAAACGGATCGATGTAAATCTTCATCCCTGGAGTCACTGCATAAAGGTGAGGGAGAGAGTCAGACAGACACAAACGGAGTGACCAAAAGTTGACATCAAGAGAAACCTATTTGTGTGTGCATGTGCGAGTCCACGTGGGACTGTGTGCCCATGACTGCATGTATACCCACATACGCACACGTGTGTGAGAGTACATTTGTGTGTGTGCATGTTTCTGTGCAAACTAATGCATGTGTATGCAGGGGGTTAGAGCAACCAGGGAGCTGCTCAGCAATCCTGGCCTTCCCTGCATCCTGCTTCCATCACGTCAGATGCATGGGAAAGCAGAAGAGAACACCTCGGCTTGTGTGGTGCAGGACCTAATCCTGGAGATGGTGAGGGTTGCCTTGAGATCCATGCTGCTCTTGGTTCTCTTCCACATGGGTGGCTCCAAGGTGCCTAGTACTGCTGTACAGCCACAAGCCAGACTGAGCCCTCCATCAGAGATTCTGTGGCCCTTCCAGGGCTAATGCAATCAGGACAGCATGTCCAGTCTGTCCCCTGTTCTGACTGCTACCTACAGCCTAGGACAGCTCTAGACCATAATCCTGGGCTCTGGCCATTCCCCTGACTGGGAATATTTGTAAAGCAGAGACCATAGAAATAGAGGCACAACCCCCAGGTCCAGATGTAGGATGGTGGTCAGTCTCATACAGGCGAGATGCTGCGATGCTAAGGCTCCAGGCTCCCCACACCTTGGCAATCTGCTAAGCATAAGCTGTAGCCTCTCTACAGCAATTGCTGCTGGGAAACAGAGTAGGGACTATGCTTTGGATTGGTGTCTTGAGTGATGTGGCTAAAAGGCACCCCAGGCCTGTTATCAGTCTGTCTGTATCTGGTGGCACCTCGCCTATTGTGACAGTTGTGAAGGCACAGCTATTAATGCCATCCCAGCCTGAAGCTGTCATGTTGCACACCAGACCCCGGCAGAAAGTGAGAACGTATGTTTACACATGCAGCAAGGATTGACAAACAACTGAGAGCTGCATTTACATAATCTTTCTTGAAGAGTGTCATTTTTAGTGGTAAGTTATAGCAATGCAGCCAGCACAATGCTGCTCTGGCATGGAGTCACCATTCAGTGCTCTGCCTTGTGGAAAATGTTTCCAAGATAAGAGCAGAAACACCAGTGAGTCCCGTGCCAAAATATTACTGATGATCTCCAGGCACAACCATTTTCTGAATAAAGCCCAAAGTCTGTAAAGGAACGAAGTGCAAACATCCCGAAGCTGCAAATATAACATGATGTACATAACAACTGAGATTGGAACAAAGCAGAATTTTAGCGACAGATCTCTAGCTAGGAAGCAGAAAGGCATTTTAGAGGGCATGCAGCCAAGGGCTGGTGAGGAGAATGAGGGTGAGGCAGGGTGCGTAGGGAGGCTGGAAGCAGGAATGTTGGCTGTGAGGGAGTGCCTTGTAGTGCGTGAGGACGTCAAAGAGACAGGCTGCAAGAGAGGGCATGCTGTGTACTGTGTCTATTATGTAGTATCATTTTGAGGTGGAAGGGACCCTAAGTCTAGTCTGTCTCCCCTGCAATGACACCCACAGCTCCATCAGGTGCTCAGAGCCCCTCCAGTCTGACCTTGGGTGCTCTCTGGGCAACCTGTACCAGTGCTTCATCATCATCACTGTAAAAAACTTCTTCCTTATACCCAATCTAAATCTCCGTATACAGATATAGAACCCTACAGATACAAAAATACCCCCTATAATACATATAGACACAATGCAAAACATAAATGTGTATGTTTTATGTTTTAACATAAACATAGATCATGTTTTCTGGGATTCTGGAAGCAGTGGGATGGTCAATGGCAAAGGCACCATGCCAGCTCCTGCAGGAGGACAGTGCTCCATGGGAAGCAGGTAAGTTGGGGGAGGATCACTCTGCTGCCCTCAAGCTGGGAAAAGCTCAGGAATCTGAGCAGCAAGACAAGGCATGGTGGCAGGGGTTGTACAGAAGGAGAGGGTGAGGTTTTGTGGGCACGTGGAAGGGTTTCTGTTTGATGTTGCAGAGGTTTACTGAGCATGCATGGGTGCCTGATTCATTGCCAGTAACCAGAGCACAAAATCTACCAAGCGTGGCAGAGACCACGGAGGACAAGTGGGGGATCTAGATGATGCAAGTGAGTGATTCAGGGAACAAATGGCAAACTTGGGTTCTGGGGGATGCAATATGCTGGTTCAGAATGCACAAGGCTGCTACAGCCACTGTCTAGAAAGGGTGTGGGGGACAGGGGGCAGGCTTCAGCAGGTGCATAGTGAGGTCAGAGAATCACAGAATCCTTAGAGTTGGAAGGGACCTCTGAAAACCATCTAGTCCAACTCCCCTGCACTGAATAGGGATGGGGGGAAGAAGTGGAGGGCAAGCAGACGTAAGCCAAACATGCAGCCCAGATCCCTTCAGTTTCCTGGAAGAGCTTTGCCTTGTTAGACAGAAGCTTTCTAAAGAAGGATCTGGCCACACTTCTGGGAGCCCTGGCTAACACAATGATCCTCTTGTCTTCACATGCACAAATCTGCCTGGCTAAAGACCCTGAGCCCTGCCCGTACAACGCAAGGAATGAGTGAACAGGAACACAAACCGAAGAGAGAGCGGACCCCCAGGCCTGGCGGGGGACCACGGTACGTACTGTGGCCACTGGTATAGTGCTGCAGCTTGTCAGTGTACTCAGAGTCGGCACGCTCAAAGCCCCGTCTTCTGGAAAGAAAGGGAGTCCTGAGCACCGTGCACAGCTCAGCTGAGGCTGAGAAATGCACTGAGAGGTTATCTCTTTCCCCCACTTTGTGGAATCGTAGACCACCCCAAATTAAAAGGATTCATGAGGATCACAGAATCATTAAGGTTGGAAAGATCACTAAGATCACCTAGTCCAACCATCAGCCCATGTCTGTGACTGCCCACTGAGTCCCAACTCCTGAACACTTAGCATTCCCACCTACATCCTCTCCAACTTCTACTCCAGGCCACCCTCCATCTCTAGCTGCCCTCCCTTTGCACAGCCCCAGCACACGGGGCCTTTTGGTACCCAGTCCTGGTGCTCTCAGACTGACCTACCTGTTGCACACAATAATGATGACAACAACAGCAATGAGAAACACCAGTCCTGCTGCAGAGGAGCCAATGATGAGTGGCAGCTTCTCCTGGACACTGGTCTGGTACTCAGCTGGAAGGAAGAGGGAATGGGTTGACAAAACGTTCATCAAGGATGGCCTGTATTTGCATGGCTACTGCTATGGTGCTTCTTGGCATGGTTTTTGTCTGGGCTAGCTATGTCCAGAGCATGTCTCATGTTGGCTCTGACAGAAGATGTTCTCAAGCAGGAAGGCTGGATGGAGCTATCCTCTTTGGGTGGGAGTGTTTAGTCCTGTGGATGCATGCTGTTCCTTGCTACTTGGCCTCGAGGCTAGAAAACTGGCTTGGCTTGTTTTATTTAGCTGCACAAATGTAGAAAGTAGAGACCCAAAGCACATTTGTCATCAACAGCTCTGCAGATGAACAACATAAATTCCATTTCCTTTAAATCCAACTGAAAAGGCAGGTGCCCATGCCAGAAAAGCTTGGCAGAAATTGGCCTAGACTATATGATTTCCTGCATGGAATATCAAGTACCCATATCTGTCTCCAGTGCTTGCCAGGTTGAATAAATCCATGTGACTTACCAATTCACCCTTGATGGGATTATCAGGGAGGGGACAAGCAGTGCAACCAGTGCACCTCCATCTTGTTCAAGGATCTCTAGACCTTTTTTCATGTTTATGCACAAGCAACTGAAGACTCACCTTCAGTCATGGTCTGGAAGTACATCTTGCCACTATACCGGCCATACCCAGCCACGGTGCGTGCTCGCACTTGGAAGACGTAGATGGTGCCAGCTTTGAGGTTTTGCACTGTCACAGTGTTGGTGGGGCTCTTCACTGTTGTTGAATTTAACTCACTCAGGTTCTGCCAAGAAAATATACATCTGTCATCAGAAAAGAGAGTCTAGGCATTGGACATCGCTCCAGAATCAGGCACTGCATTGCTAAGAAGTATAGAAATTCCAGATTTCCGTCCCACCCTTTTTGTGTGGTTACTCACCCAATTCATCCTTTTCAGTAGCACCTCCCATTGGGAAGGTGAGGTTGTTTTGGCGGGATCACTGGTTGGAACAGAACCCTAAAAACCCTGGCAAGTTTACAAGTGAGTCACTGAGAACTGCTGCCTTCAAGGAGCTCAGCAAGCCCACCAAGACCAGGATCACCAGTGAGGTGAGGTGTCTCACTTCTCTTGAGACTTTAGGCAGGGACTGGTAGAAAGAAAACACACAGATAGAGTTTGCATAATCCCATCAAGTGGGATCTGTGGGTGAAGGACTTTTCAGTTTTGAAACTCCAATAGGTGGCAGGGAGGGATTTCTTCTTGTCTCATGCTACCATGAGGTAGATCAGAGCAAGATCCAGCCCAGAAGGCCAACTGCATCCTGAGCTGTATCAAAAGAAAGGTTTCTGTCTACACCAATGCATGCACAGCATGGGAAATTAACAGGAAGAGCTGAAAGCCACTGTTCAACTACAAAACGATGACCTAATTGCTATCATGGAAACATTGGTGGGACCATTCACACAATTGGACCATGACAATCAAGTTGATACAACAGAATGAAGGGACATCATCCAAATGGATCTGGACAGGCTCCAGGAGTGGGCCCAAAAGAACCTAACTGAGGTTCAACAAGGCCAAGTGCGAGCTGCTGCAATTGGGTTGGAGCAATCCCAAGTATGTGTACAGAGGGGGAGAGTCACTCACAGACAGCAGCCTTGTGGAGAAGGGCTTAGGGGTTTTGGTGCACTCAATAAGCTGAGTTATGGATAGAAAGACAACAAAGATCAAGAAAAAATGAGCTCACAGAAAACTGATGGCCTTGTTTGTGTGATGGCCTTGGGTCTTTCCCAGGAAGGCAAGAAGAGGAGTATGTCAGAAGTGTTTTCACTTTTACTGCCCAAGGGCTCAGATGAAACCTCCCAGGCCCTTGGATGGCATTAACACTACAATTGTTTTTAAATCATCTGTCCAACTGTTTGAGAGTACCTCCTCTCCAAACTCATCATCCTGGAGGATTTTAAGTTGAATGCCACAGATATGCTTACAAGATGGTTTATAGGCTAGGAAATGGATGGCTGAGGAAGGTACACTCATTCCTACGCTCTCTAATCCCCTTGTGCAAGGAAAAAGCATTCATGTTTCCACAAACCCATGGCTGGAACCAGGCAGAGGATGACTGCAGTTTAATCACACCTCTGTAGCACTTTCCCTCAAGCCCAACAAGGCACAGACTTAAAAAGGGCTTGGATAATCCCTTAATAAATCTTCTCTTTCCCTTCTTCATATTGCTCAGACATCATCCCTTCAGCAGCTTGCTGGTTCCCTTCAAACACTCCTCTCCTTTCACCCTCCTGAGCTTCTCCAGCATGTCCAGGTGGTTTAAAGTCTATGTTCCTTTGCTGTTTCTCCCACCTCACTTTTGCAGGGCTTTTCCAGATGATTTCGCTTTGAGTTTGAAAATAACGTACTTCTAACTTCCTGATAGACTTCATTTTGTGTCCTCATCTGGTTCTTCTCCCTCTGAGCCAAATCTATTCTGAAACTGAAGTCTGATCAACAAAGAGTTTCTTGAAACATGCATAGTCTGTGAAACGCCCGAAGGATTTGCAGAAATGGTTTCTAAAAAGTCATGTTTTATCAGCCAAAAAAAAAAAAAAGCAAAGAAAAATGTCAACCAACTTAATTTGGCAGACAGTTCCTCTCTGCATCTGCACAGCAGCAATCTGTTGTGGTTCCTGAAGCAAACAGAGTCACACGTACAAAGCCAGTCCAAGGCTGGATGCCAAATAATAACACAAACCTGAATTTCAGCCCCCATGGGATCAATGCATTAGGAGGGATGCACGGATGTGGTAGGAGGGTCATTCTGGCTGCTCTGGGGATAGATCCTTGGGGCCCACAGCTCCTTACTCTTCTGGGTAACACCACTGAGCAACTGTATCTGGGGACATCTCACAGGTACAGAACCAAAGAATCATCAAGGTTGGAGAAGACCATGAAGATCATCCAGTCCAACCATTAACATTTCCAATCCCTGACAGGTATATGATCAAGTGTCCCTCTTGTAAGTAAAAAAAGGATGCAAAAAAATGTACCAAGAGGTTCAAAGCCCAGGAAGAGAGAGCTCTGCAGTGACAGCACTCGAGCAGCTTGGGTTGCCCCCTCTGCCTGTGCTAGTGTCTCCTGAAAGCCTTTTGCCATAAAAGCCATCGCCCAAGTGTAGCTTGGAACACTTGTCCTTGGGATCAGGGATAGACTTTCTCCAAATCTTTGACAACAGGGGAAAGTAGATGAACACCTTGTTGCTGGCTGCCAAGACAGGCCATGAACAGCAGCTTCCCCTTTAGTCAAGCCTCCCCCACAAAACTGAAGGAAAAAAGAAAGAGGATGAGACTAAGAGAAAATAAGATTGGCAGAATGAACTGCCTGAGATCATTCTGAGTGTCCCTGGGGAAAGGACCCTTCTCGCTTTCCAGATGTGTCTTGTTACCTTCTCATCCATCTTGCCATGTATTCTGGGATCATCTCCAAGGGTCAAATAAAAGGCTGTGATTTATGCAATATAGGTCAGGACCTATTTAACAGGCTACGAAGAAGCTCCTCCCGCCTCCCTGTTCTCCCCCTAGCTCTTGGTGATGAGAAAATAGGTCACAGGCAGGCAGTGGGGGGGATTAATCATTTCTTCCGGCAACTGCTGGGAAAATATTTTCAGTTCCATTTAATCATAAAGCTTTTTAATTAGTTAGTTTGCATTTTTTTAACATATAGTTTATAAGCTCTTAGGCAAAGGGACAGATTACTGGAAGGAGAAATCTGCTTTCCAAACCCCATCTCCATTGTGTAGCATGGAGGAAGTTCAATAGTCATGCAGAGCTTGGCATGTCCTGGGACCAACATCGGTGCAGTCTTCATATCCCTTAGCAGACCCACAGGACACCACTCCTCCACTGGGAGAAGGTGGAATTGGGGATGGAAGAGTCAGAGCTATGGGATCCTTTCACGTGAGCCTCGCCTTAAGTTGGTAGTGCAAGATGTTCCTTCCGTGGGGATCTAGAGCAGCTTCCCCCTGGAATAACACTCAGGTAAAGGGGTTGAGGCTGCTGCACACAGGTACAAACTCATCTTCTGTGCAAATGCACTGACACAAAATCACCAAGATTGGAGAGTCAGCTAGCACGACCCTTCCTGGCACAACATGCTAAGTGACAACCCTACAGTCTCCACTCCCCACTAACAGAAAGGAAAAAACTAAACCCTGAACCTGGTTGCTGGCGGCCTGGCTCTCCCTGCAATGAGTTCACCTTACGTAAGTGATGGAGAGACGAAGGAAGGAGAAGCTTTTCCTGAAAGACCAACACGATTATGCTGCCTAAGCACTGAGCTGCAACCATTGCTTTGCTCCAAAACGTTGGCAGCCAATGCCACGCACACTGGTGAGCCAAATGCAGTAGCCAGTGCACGCCCTTTGCATCACCTCCTCTCCCCAAATCTTGCAGCCAATCCCTGCCAAGGTAATTGCAGTACCTTCTCATAATATTGCAGCTCATAATCCAGGATGACTCCGTTGGGCTGGTCAGGCTGAGACCATGACAGGGTAATGCTGTCCACAGTGCGGCTGACCTGGTGCATGATGGACACGGCTGAGGGAGCTGGAAGAGAAAGAGAGAAGCCTCAATCAGTGCTTGCACAGACACGACCACATCCCCTGGCTGGAGGCAAGCAGCTGTCATTTTTTGCTGTTTGGAGCTACTGAACTTGCTTCCAGCAGTGGCAGGACTCTCCAGGGGTCTGGAGATCCTGGTTTTTGCTTTTTGAAGACATTAGTTCAGGTTTTCACTGCTCACATAATTAGAAACCACACAGGGCAGCATCTTTGGCAAGAAAACTGGAAAGAGATCATTCATTCCGAGGCAGAATGAGCGCAGGGTTGGAGCAAACACAGCCTTGTTCTCCTGGAAAAGTGCTACCAGCCCAATAATATATAATCCTCCCTGCTTGCCATGGGGAAGTAGGGGGGTTTTGTACTTTGACATTTGCATAGAGAGGCTTTATAAGGCACAAGCAGACGCAGGAAGCAAGCAGCTTCTCTCCAGCTTGGTGTGCTGGGTCTGCAAGTTGCACATGCCAATCAAGGGAGGTGCATACAGCAGCCTGAGCATGCAACACAAACCTGACCTGACATGCTGACAATGGTGAGTCTTCTGCCGAGTCAGAATGCCCTGGAAGTAGCACACCCACAGACGCTGCTTGTCCCACTGAGCACAGTGGGACCTTCCAGCAGCTCCTCGGACAATCCAGGCAGCTGTCCACCCCCTGCACTGCCCTGGTGTTGCCTATGGCCAGGTAGGAGCACTGCACAGTCTGTGCTGTGGGAAAAGGGGCAGGCAGGGAGCTGTGCTAACAGCAGGTGGGGCAGGGACCACCGTGTTACCGAGCTACTGGGCAACTCAGCAACCCCAGTCCCTCCTTGTTGTCCCAGTCCCACTCCTTCAGGGCCCATATTTACACATTCCTGGGACCAGTTTCTCACGCTGATGCTAAGATAAGACACAGGTAACATTTCCGGAGCCTGCCAGCTCTTGTCAGAACTTGCTGTTTCTTCATCAGCACGCATCTCATAGGGCACCTGCCATCTCCAAGAAAGAACACTTCCCTCTGCAGAGAAAGGCTTTAGAAGGAAGATGAGGCCAAGCTACAGATGGCCCTGCAGTAGTGATGGGCTCTGCACTGAGATGAACACTCAGCCTGTGGGTGCTTTGGGAATCACAGAATGGACTGAGTTTGAAGAGACCCTTAAAGGCCACCTGGTCCAACCTCCCTGCAATAAAGCAGGGACACCCACTGCTCCATCAGGTGCATCCTGACCTTGGGTGTCTCCAGGGATGGGGCATCCACCACTTCTCTGGGCAACCTGGTGGGAAACCCACAGTCCTAAACACCAGGACAGGGCTCTGAGCACTGATGGAGCTGTGGGTGCCCCTGTTCACTGCAGGGGTGTTGGACCAGGTGTCCTTTAAGGATCCCTTTCAACTCAATCCATTCTATGATCCTCAGCAACTTCTCTTGTTGTGAGAGACATCAGGGAAATGCTCAATAATGAAATCACAGAAAGATTTAGGTCAGAAGTGACCTCTGGAGGGTTCTAGTCCCACTAGCTGCTCGATGATGAGTACTTTCAAAGTCGCATCACTTTGCTTAAGGTCCATCCCCAACTGACATCCAAATACATCCAAGCCTGGAGACCCCACAGGCTCTCTGAGTACCTTTCCAGAAGTATTTAAAGCATACAGAGGAATAGCTAAAAGGGAAAGAGATGAAAAAAGCACAGTCTGGGGTAGTGCTACCCAGTGATAACCTCATCACACCTTGTGATGAGGCTCTAACACAAACACCAAGCACCTCTGTGACCGGTCTCAACCACGGCACACAGAGAGCTTTGCTGATATGGGACATGATGAAGTGACAAACTACAGAAAAAACTGTAAGATACGGACACTTTCTGACACATGATAGACACTGCTGGGCAAAGATGGCAAAAACTGCAAAATATCTAAGCTGACTTCCCTGAACTGTTGTTTCTGAATAAGCTGTAAGCTTCCCTTAGGTTGTTGAGTATTTCAAAGCAAACACATAACGAACTGCAAAGAAGAGAAGACAAAATGAAGTCTTTGTTGTTTCAGCTTGCTTTGTGCAAAGCTCTTTCCAGGACTATCCAGAGCACAGCTGGGCTGTTAATGCCAAAGATTCCACGGCGGCACTTAACCTGGCACTGCGGGACCGGTCACCTTGTTCCAGGAGCAGTGAGTCCTCTTTGTTGCCTCGTGACAAAAGAAAGAGCTTTGGGGACCATTTCCAGGTCAGTGCCCAGCACCAAGGACACTCCCTTTGCCACTGGTTCTCCCTTGCTCATGGAAGGCATTTGAATTAGTGTTGCTGTGGAAAAGGGATGCTTTTTCTTGACTGAAACCCTCGAGCCCCACACTACTTGAAGGTAAAATGAATGATGCAAGTCCTTGAAAGACACTTTCCTACATCCTCGTTATCTGGTACAGCCTCAGATTCTTTGGATTCCTCTTAGAGATGCCCCGTGGCTGGAGAAATAAACCATGCCAAAACTACTGCTGGAGTGTAAAACCTGCTTAATGAAAATCCCCTGATGTAAAAAGGCAGATGACCTGTCTCCTGCTGTAACAAAATCTGCAGTGCTGGGGAGGAGATGCAGCAAAATCTCTCACGAGGTGATCTCTCTGTGCACAAGCACAAGAGGAATGCAAGGGATGCTACCATGGTTGTCACCCCAAGGGTGAGCTCTGCCACACAGCCAGACCCCTGACTGACCATTTCCCACGACAAGCCACAGAACTGCTGGGAAGGAAACGTAAAGCCATCATTTGCTCTGGTAAGGGAAGTACCAAAGATACAAATAAGCAAGGAGCTTTAACAGCAGAGAATCACAACATGGCTTAGCTTGGAAGAGTCCTTAGGTTGGATCCAGTTCCAACTCCTCCAGTGCACTGGTTGCCCCTTGCCAGACCAGGTTGCCCAGGGCTCCATCCAGCCTGGCCTTGGGCACATTCAGGGATGGGGCATCCATTACCTCTCAGGGCAGACAGTCTTTGCTTCTCTTGTCTTGCAGTCACTGTCAAAGTCAGTCTAAAACGACCTTCTGCATGAGTACTCAAAGTTAGCAAAAGGGGAATGGGCAAGAAAAGGCCTCCTTCTCTCTTCTACTTCACCATAGCCATGCTGTAGAAGAAACTTGTCAATGGGAAGTGCTCTGGTATCTCCCAGGGCAGTGTTTCTTGCCAAGATAACTAGCCTGGCACCTTACTTGTGTACAGTTGAAGCTCAAGAGACCGTATTGGGGAGAGAGATGAAGCAGAAGGCTCAGGTGCCTCCTCATTTCTGAAAGCTGAAGGATGTTTGCTTGCTGATGGATTTCTCATCTTGGGCTTTATTGACAAGCTTATTTCCGTTAAAGAAACAGATTCTTGGCCATGCAGTGCACTTACCCCAGGTGCTGGGCTAGCATTCTCTGAGTAAATAAGGATGAACATCTTGCCTCTGACCACGAGACAAAAGGTGGGGCTGGAGAAGACTCTGAGCAACCTGATCTAGCTGTGTTCACTGTGGGAGAGTTGGACTAGGTGGCCTTCAGAGGGTCCCTTCCCACGCAAATGATTCTACGATCTCTGACAGCTCTAGATTTCTCCATGGGAGCTAGCACTGTTATTCCCTCTTGATGGTTGGACTCAATGATCTTAGAGGTCTTTTCCAACCATCATGATTCTATGGATCTCTGGATTTCTGCTGAGAGGCTCAAATAATGATACCTAAACTCAAAGCTGAGTCTCCCTCCTACCATGGGGATATCTACATCCGAGCTCCTGGATATTGATGACGAGGTCTCCAATGACGACAAGAGAGGCAGGGCTGAGCCACATGTTACCTCTGAAGCTCAGCATGTATTTCCAGATAATAAAGAAATTATTATTCCCTCTGGAAATTGATCCTTTTTTAATTTGACCACAGATCTGTTTTTAAAGGTTCACATCCTTGCTTGAAAGCATATCCCAGGTCTCCTTCTGGCAGAGTTGGCATGCAGGCTAATACCTCCATGGGCAAGGAAGCAGAGAGCTCCAGACCCACCAGCCTCAATGGCATCTTAAACAACATAAAATCTTGGAGAGAAGGAAAGGAGGGAAGACAAGAATGAAAGGAATGTGTGCTTTTCTGGGAGAAAGAAGCACTTTCTAAGTGCAGCAATTCCTGGTCACACTGACCACAAAACACAGGGCAGTTCGATGAGACTGCCTAGGAACACACAGATTTCACAAAAAATTGGAAAAAGTTACTCTAACAACACCCAGGTCTGAGCATCTGCACAAGACTTGTGATAGAAGCCAAGCAGTGAGTACAGGTTGGGTATTAGGAAAATCTCCTCCAAAAGAGTGGTTGGACACTGGCACAGCTGCCCAGGGAAGTGGTGGGGTCACCGTCCCTGGAGGTGTTGAAGGAATGGGGAGATGTGGCACTGAGGGACGTGGCTGGAGGCATGGTGGGGGTGGGCTGACAGTCGGACCTGGTGATCTTAGAGGTCTTTTCCAACCTGAATGATTCTATGATTCAGCATAGCCGCAACATCTGTGGTTGACTGTGTGTGTATATTACAGACAGACATCCAGTTTTCTTTGAAGTCTGCAAATTAGGACGAGCCCATCAAGCCTCCTGGGAGGCTTCCCTTGCGGTTACTTGCCACGTTATAAAATGCACATTCTACTTTCAGGCTGAAATTTATGGACTTCAGCTTCCAACTGCTGGATGCTTCCTGCTTTTCCTAGCAAAACCAAGGAGGAGTCAAGAAACTGAGCTTTGTCCACATGAAATTGAATAGAAAAATCATGAAAATGTTTTCTTTTCATCTTTTATAACTTAAGTAGACTGGGTTTCTTGTGTGTCTCACAGATTTATCAGCCCACAAATCAATCTGATAACTCTTCTCTGAAACCTTTCCAATCTTTTGTTAAGCTCGTTTTCAAATCTAAATCTCAAAACGGATCTCACAGCCACTAACAGTCAGCAGCACCCCCTCCCTTAGGATATTCCTCAGAGTGTGACCAAGTCAACACTTCTCTGACTCAGCCCAGTTCCCACATGGTTTTTGCAGGGCTGGTGCTCCCTTTGTGTTGTGCACCTTCAATTTTCTTCTTGTTATTCATATTATGCTGAGAGAGAGGAGGGCACAGCCATCAGACTGAGATCTGCTCTCTAATAGGAGGCCTGCAGTCGGACTTTTTATTCTACTGCCTATTCTCAATGGCAATCCCATTGAAGGGAGCACAACCTTACCTCTAACATGGACACAAGGCCGTAACTTTTGGAGCCCTGAGTGCCTTAGGAAAAGACCATCTTGACTTTAAACCAAGCACCTCAGGACACAGGCTGTCTTGGCATTCCCTACAAACCCTTCTGTCCTGCTGGGAGCAGGGTGAGGGACCCCAGATGCATCAAAATTAGTGTAATTGGTGAAACTGCTGTGTCAACCTTAGGGCAATTCATTATGATAAAAGTGACAAAAAGCAGCAGGAGGGCGTCACACAGTGAAGGACTGGATTGGATGAATGAGCAATAGATAGGCCTATTTTCCTCCTCTGTTTTATGCCTGTGAGATGAGGTTTGGAGGCATTCTTAGGAAGCCCACGTGCTTCCCCCACACATCTCCACAGCACTAGGTTTTGTCAGTCTGCTTAAACATGACCAGCAGTCCTAAGGACAGCTGCTGGGTGCCTTGCTCCTTCCATTCAGTCAGTGATTATATGAAGTTATCTTCCTCCCAGACTCTCCCATCTCTACTTTTTAAATACTCAAATGTGACCTCCCTCTCTATCCCACCTCTACCTTTTCAGCACTGAGAGAGCAAGAATAAAGGCAGGACAGTGCATCAGGTCTTCCAAGCATCTTCCTTGCAGGCACTGAGCTACCGCCCTATGACACAGGCTGCTCCCTCAAATGTGCTGGTCCACCCCATCTTTAGACTCACCATGGGTACAGGCATCCTATTCTTCCACTCTTAGATTACAGAGGCCGAATTTCTATGTCAGGTCCTGACCTGGGACTCAACAACCAGTGAAAGTCACACTGTGCAGACGGAGAGGTTGCTGATGTAAATGCAATAAAACTGTGCTAGACACTGCATCAGTCCCAAGGAGGGAACCAAAGCCTTGGAAGCCCCAGGCAGCACCTCCTGCAATGCTCCCTGGCAGTTTGATGGGGAACTGGGTAGGACCACGTAGCTCCAGGCTTTGGAATGCCAGGAGACATCAGGCCCTTTGCACAGCTTCTTGTTCATGATCTGTCTATGCATTTGTAATGCTGCCAAAAGCAATCTGCCCCTGGTTTTGCACCTAGCCCCTTGTCTCCTTCACCTGCCAGCCCTGCAAGCTCAGCCTTTCACTCCTTGCCTGTCCGTGGGTCAGGGCTATTGAGATCCCGGTATAATCAAAGGGCCTCCGTTCCTCCTCTGGATTAGCTGGAAGAGTCAGGTTACAGGCAGCAAAACCACTATCTCTGATCACTTTAATACCACTAACCCATGTCATGTCAGACAGAGTCAACATTTGCTCTGGAAAACACGACAGAGAGAGAGCAAAGCCAACCCGACCCACAGCCTCTCCCCAGCAGCACTTTGAAATTACCCTGGGGAAAAAAGAGGTGAACAGCTGGGAGTTTTCCAGCATCTCCTTGGAGCCCTTCTGACAGATCTCGGTCCCTGAAGTGTCAGGTTACTGGATGGGGAACTGCTTTTATTATAAGAGGGTCAGTGGGGAATTCTGGCATTTTCAATTACCCGCTCGCAGGAGCGGCTGTGATCTGGGGTCAGGATTAACTGCGTGACCTCCAGCTGAAGACGGAGTGGTAGGGAAATGCAGCATGATGCTGCAAGGCACCAGCGAGTCCAGAGGCCAAGGGACAGGGCAGAAAATGGGGAGATGGGGAGAAAGTTGCTCACTCTGGTGAGACCAAAGGGCGATGCTGTGCGGCAAGGAGGATGTGCTGTGATCAGTCATGGAGCACGGGCTTCCCCGAGCCTGAAGTCATGGGGCCTGGTGACATCTAGGCTGGGATCCAGGCTCCACAGTGCCTGAAAAAAAAGTTGGAGAGAAAGGCACAGAGCAGCACTCTGGGCAGCTCAGACACACATGCCTGCCTCTCTGTGGGACAGAGATTACATCCGAGGATGATCCTCTTTGAGAGTGCAGAAATAGCCTCAAGTCCTGTCCTTGTGCATGACTGGGAAACTTCCAGGAGGTCAGGCAGGTTGGATATTAGGAAAAACTTCTCGGAAAGAGTGGTCAGCAGTGGCACAGGCTGCCCAGGGATGTGGGGGAGTCACTGTCCCTGGAGGTGTTCAAGGATTGTGGAGGTGTGGGACTGAGGGATGTGGTCAGTGAGCATGGTGAGGGTGGGCTGGGGTTGGACTGGATGATCTTAGGGGTCTTTTCCAACCTTAATGATTTCACAGTCCTAAAGGGGACAGGGTGAAAAGTCAGGACAACTCACTCTGCAACTCCACAGACCTGAGTGTCTTGCACCAGCATCCCACTCATGGGGAATATAACCCAGACCAGCACTCCCTGCTTGCCCTGAGATGTCCCAGGCCCACATGGTTCCCAGCAGTAACTGCCTTCTTACCACCCTGAGCATCAGTCCACCTATCCTCAGTGCAGTTCCTGCTGCTGACACCAAGGTTCCAGTTCCTGGCTCAGGCCTCAGCTAAATCAACCTAGATTTGATGTAGGTTGCAGCCTTGAAAGCAGCTCCTAACGCCACAAGCCCAGCCACGTGGCTCAGGCAGAAGGCTTTTGGTGTCTTTATGCTCTTTGTTTAACCAAGTTTGCAGCCTTCTCTTGCACACTGCCAACCTACCCATGGAGAAGGGCTGGACTTTGTTCTCAGCATGGAGAGGAGATGCTCCACTGGCACTCAGGAGAACCTCAGCATCCAGATACAGCTAAGGGAGTGAGCTTGGGGTCGCCCAGCACCAGGTTTGTCCCCACCTTCACATGGAAATCTCATCTGTTCCAGATCAAGGCATCAGCTCAGGGCTGGCAAGAAGCAAGAAAGCTGGCAGAAGCCACACCTTCAACTCGTTCCCCAAATTTTCAATAACGTGCTATTTTCCTAGAAAGTGCCTAATGGCAACCTAAAATGTTCTTAGAGATATACCCATTTTGGAAACTGCAAACGTGAAAAATGGACCAGAGCAATTTTTCCTGATAAAAGCTTGGAAGAAGGATGCCTGCTGCAGTGCATCCCCTTCCACCCAATGGCTCTGGCTGATCTGAGGCTCCACCAGGCTGCCTTCGGCTGTGCACTGGGAAATTCTGGAGCTATCAGGATTATTTTATCGCTGTTCCAACACCGTGCCCCTGCCATTTTTGTTCGTGGCACCTCTCCCTGGGTCTCTGCAGCTTCACATACCTGCTTCTGGCAGCTCCACCTGCCCAAACGCTGGCACTCGGTGCCTCGTGCGCAAGCAAGGCGATTAGCACTGCAGATCGTTTGCCAAGTGCAGCAGTAAAGATAAATCACCCCTCCTGAACACATAAGCAAAAGGTGAGCACCTGAGCCACTCGGTTGGCTCACACACAGCAGGGACAGCAGTGCCCTGCAGGGAGGAAGGGAGGAGTTGATTCACTGAAGGGGATTTTCCACTCGCATCTATCACGGGTGGTTTTTTGTCTTCCACACAGAGTCAGCTCCAGATGCTCTGAAAAAGGTTTCTGAAGCCCCAGGCTGGTGTGGGAAAAAATGATCCTCAAACTCAAGAAGTAATTTATGCAACAGGGAAATCTGGAAGTCAGCAGGTGGAGGAGCCCACAGAGCTGGTAGTGGGAGAAGAGCATCTGCTAGGAAAGCTTGAGCCATGCAGCTTATACCCTGCCTTGCCAGCATCCCCCTAACTGCCCACCACACAAGCAGAAAGAGGAGTCCTGAAGTGCCAGCAGCTGGCAAACCTCCTGCCATCTGGGAGCCCTGGCTCCAGGCAGTCTCCAACGCGCAGAGCAGAGGGGATTTGGGCATGGCTGGGGCTCTCCCAGGTGCTCATGGCCAGCTGCTGCAGAGCCCTCAGCCAGTCCAAGGTATGCAGCAAGGCAGTAAGCTGGGACATCAGGTCTGCCACAGAAGAAGACCTCAGAAGTAACCCTATAGTAGCTCAGCAGATGTATTCCTGCTTCACATTCCTGCCCTCACACAGGCACAAAGGCTTCTGCTCTGGCTTCCCCACCCAAAGTCCATCACTAGCCAGTCTGTACCACCTGCTTTTGTCTTGTTTTAATAGCACTTCTCTCTTTTTGGTGTCCCTCCATCCTACTACACCCAATTACAGCAATTGTATCCCCCTCACCAAGATGAAACACACAATGCCTTTTCAGTCTCCACTCTTGAACATGGGCTCTCCTGTGTCCTGTTCACCTGACCAGCCTTTCTATGTACCTAACACCAGCACAGCTCAGCTCTCTTGAATGCAGGCAGCCAGAAGTACGTGCAACGACCATATGAATCACAGAACCCTTAAGGTTGGAAAAGACCTCTAAGGTCATCCAGTCCAAGTTTCACCCAGCTTTTTCAAATGGTAATGAGACTTCAGTGCAGCTGGTGAACCTACCTTACTGGATACAGTCCAGTCTTGCACATGATCCTTTTTTCATGAGGTGTTATATGGAGTTGTCTCCTTTTCATGGTTTACCCTTGGGTCCTACTCAGCTGTCTCCAACATTTGGTCCCAGTGGCACCAAAACAGCATCTTGATGTCTAAAGTAAAGGCTGGATGCCTTTCTCAAAGATGCTTCAGTCAAACACAGGGCTGAATGTGAGGTTAACAGGTAGACAGGGTAATCTATAACACCTCTGGGCCTGAACATCTGAATCTCAGTGTAATGCAGGACAGCATCCACAAATCACAGCTTGGGAGATCCAGGCTGGACATGAGAAAAAGTTTCCACCCCAAGAGGGTTGTGCAGCCCTAGGACAGGTTATTGGAGATGTGGGGAGATCTCTGCCTTGGTGATTACCAAGAATTATCCAGTCAAAGCCATATCTGTCCTGACTGCTGGTCGCAGTCCTGCCGCAGCTGGGTGGTTGGATGAGAGAAGCAAGATGCTGGGGTGCTACAGTCTCCTGGCTTTTATATTTACACGGGAACATAAAAAGAAACAGACTCATTTTAAGAGCTGAAAGGCTCATTCCAGCTCTCAGAAGTGATTTCTGCACATGCTTTCCTAGGTTGTTGTTTCAGACAGAGAAATCTCTTCCAAGCTGCAGCCAGTTCAGGGCAAAGCCAGGAGGAGAAGCTCATGAACCATGGCTACAAGGGAATTTTACACCTTAATGGTGTCTGGCATGAACCTAGAGCACAGGTGTGAGCTGTACATCTCCCAAGCCAAAGGACTTGTGTCATAACATACATCATCAGAGTAAGTTATCAGCAGCCTCAGAAACAGAGGAGATGGGTCATTCAACTTCTGCTGCAGATGCTTCTCCTTATCAGTTTATTGGGAATGAATATCTGTTTCCTATGCCACATATGAGCTGGTGTCACACTGTATTACCCATCCCAGTGTCTGTTTATAGCTCATTTGGGCTCTGTTTGCAGCCAAGAGCCTGGAACAAATCCTCCCTTCTTATTCTGCGTGACACAAGAATCCCTCACAAAAGGGACACGTTCCCAAAAATCCGGGTGTTCTTGTTTCCCCAGACACTCAGAGGTCCTGAAGTGGTGTAATCTGCAAATCTGTTCTTCCTCCTCCCTTCCCAGTGAGCAGCAGCCACATATCAAGAACCACACCAAGATCTGCTCTTCCCATTCACTGTTTTAAACTTCCCTGCCCAAGGAGCCCTTTCCTTTCCCCAGTTTCCCAGGCACTCAGCTCACCCACAGCACAAACGGAGACCAAAAATCCTCCCAGCACCAAGATTATCCCCCTCACCAACCCTCCCCACCGAATGCCACAAATTAGCAAGCAGGAGCGGTGTGTTGTCACAAAGTGAGAGGGTTGACACATGGCATGGTTCTCAATTAGTCAAGTGTCATTATCCCAAGCGTTGGGCCATGCTCAGCTCCTTGACCCCTGGCTTTTCTCCTGCTCCTTCCCTCCTGGGATGCTGGCATGCCTCTCAGCTCCCCTCTCAGCTCACCCTCCTGGCACAGATCTCTGGTTCTGGAATGGCTGAGAAAAGGGTTTTGTGGCTTTTTTTTTTTTGTAGCACCCTATATCTGCATGGCACGTTTGTTTTCTTTTAGGCATCAAGGTCTTGTAAGACAGCGGTGGCTGGAAAGACCTGGACAGAGCTGTAGGAGAGAGGTACCATGTGGCTGCTGGGTGCAACAGGCAGGAAAGCAGAGGATGAGCCATTGGGAAAAACACAGCTTAGGGAGTCACGAAGGAGTCTGCTGAGAGGAGCAAAGAGAAAATACAACCTGGCCTTAAAGGAAATGGGATCATACAGGTTTGCTGGAATGGGTAAATCCGTTGAGTTAGTTGACTGGAGAGCAGGGATGTGGTGGAAAGGGCTCTTCCAAGCTCTTAATTTCTTTGTTCTGATGCTGGTCCTTCATAATTTTCTGGTCTGGTCTGCTAATGAAGGTGGTAAGGGTGAATCTAATCTTAGTCACAACTGTCTGAAGAACAGTTAAAGGGTGGAAGCAAGCTCTTCTCATCAGGGATAGATGACGTGACAAGGGGAATGAGCCACACATACAGGCTAGAAATCATGAAAGGCATCTTCTCAGGAGGGTGACATAGCCCTGGGAGAAGATTAACAGAGAGATGGAGTTTTCCAGGACTCAGAAAAGGCCACAGACAAAGAAATATCTCTGTACAGCAATAGATCACAGCTTGATGGCTGAGCCCATGAAAACAACAGCAAGGTTATGCTTGGGACTGGAAACCCAAACATAGGTCTTGCAGAGAGGCACCCATGGAAGCAGAACCTTAAGGGACCAAGATCAGAGAGACCACCAAGGATGTTAAGAGCTCCCAGCACAGCCAAGTGAGGCTGCACAGTCCCTGGATGTGTAAAGCAAACAGTGAGCAAACAGTCCAGAAAGAAAAGCAGTTCGTTTGTAGCAGCGCTTCTACCAGCTACAATATCTAATTAACACAAAATATGAAAGTGCTCACAAAGAGCTAAAGGGAGAGCCACGTTCTGGAAAATCGTAGCACAACAAAGGTCTAATTGCCTCTTATTTTCCTTTGAGAGAAGCTACCCACTGTGTCTCTACATGAGGAGGAATATCCTACTAACACAGGACAACAGCAAAAGATGTGGTTGATGTCGACTGTTAGTGAAATCCAGACCAGAAATAAGGTGTGTATTTTAAATGATGGCATTAATTAATCACTGGAGAGGGATATGAAAGTGATGAACTGTCTTTCAGAGGGAGATTTTTTCAGAGGCTCTGGCACAGTCTGCCCAGAGAAGTTGTGGATGTCCCATCCCTGGAGGTGCCTGAGGCCATGGATGGGCCCTGGGCAGCTTGAGCTGGTGGGGGGCACCCAGCCCATGGCAGGACTTGGAACTGGGTCAGCTTTAAGGTCCCCTTCAACGTTAAGGCATTCTGGGATTTTGTGATTCTCTGGGAGAACTGGAAGGTGAACAGTGTGTTACCTTCTTTGATCTCGATTTGATTTGATTTAGGGTCAACTGTCCTCATGCTGTCGCAGACACCAGCTGCACTCCTCCGGTCACACTCAGTAGCTGCACTCTGGTCATTCTACACAGATCACTTTCCCACTCTCTCGTAGCATCCTTTCTCTGGGATGCTGAAGAATTTATGATATTTGAAGGTTAAAGACGCTGCTGGATTTCAGTACAATCACAGAAGAGCCTGAGCTGGAAACTCAAACCCTTTGGCTGAGAGCCGTGTCCCAGTGCTCCCTGAGCTCCTGCAGCTCAGGGCTGTGCCCACTGCCCTCTGCTGAGGATCCTTTCCCTAACACCCACCTGACACAGCTCCACGCTGCAGCCACCAGCTCCCAGGCTCAGCGTCCCACTCCCTCCATGCACTCTCCTCCCAGTACAACACCCTCCATTCTCCTGTCCCAGCTCTGCCTTTGTGTGTGCAGCTTCTGTTACCAACTGCTAATGATCTACACCAAGGCTGCCAGGCAGTGTAAGCTGAAGAATTCAGAACCTCTAATTACAGAGGAATTAGCAAGCAGACAGTTACTGTTCAGTGCTAATGAATAGATACATTAAGGGAGACATCACACAGGCTGAGAAGTGTGAGTCCTGATAATGAAGGAGTATCAAACAAGGAGGAGGATGATCAGGGGACTGCAAGAGGATTCGCCTTCAACTCAGCTCTCTGCTTTTCACCAAGATGGTTCACAGGTGACCGAAAAATTTCTGCAAGTTGCCTCTCTCAGCACTGTGTGTGCCCAACCAAGCGATGCCCATCTGCACCACCACTTTACCAACAGCCAATGCCACCACTTGTACCTGCAGCAAGCACCACAGCCTCCAGGCAATGCAGTGCAACAGTGCACGCCCATCCCATTTAGTCCTGAAGGTCTTGCCGTGTCCAGGAACCCTGGGGAACATTCACAGTCCTTGCACACAGTCTGCAGTGTTCAGACTGACCGCTTGCTTGCCTCCTCACACCATATTGGTGTGCTTCCACCGTGCAATAGGATTAAGCTCAGGCCTGGCCCCAAGAGGTGCTCCAGCTCCAGATGGCTTCCAGGCAGGACAGGCAGAGCAGGGTCTCCAGGCCACCCAGCCACTAGCACAGCTGCCACCTGCAGCTCTCCTAGGACAGAGCACTGCCAGCAACCCCAACACATCTCTTTCCTCGTTATAACTGGGGGGGAACAGCCCCCTGGGCCAGCACAGAAGCTAGCAACCCAAAGGGAAACCACTACAGCTCTGATACGTTGTCCTCTTCACCAAGTAGAGCAGAGAGAGGCTCGTGAGCACGGCAGGTGGCTTGCAGCAGTAAAGGACCTGGAGCAGCTTTCCAGGCAGCAACCCTGTACAGCTGGCTCGCAGCCTCCCATCTCTACAGCTTTCCTCTGTTTTCAGGGCCTGTTCTGGTGCTTGGGCCAGAGGCTACGCTTTCTCTGCAGTTGGAGCAGAGACAACAGCTTGTGTCAAAACACTCGAGCTGGTATTACCTTCTCTCCTCAGGAACCAGGAGCACCAACAGGGGCTGTGAGCAGCAGCGCGAGCTGCTGCTGTGTCTGCAACGCTGCCAGCAAGCAGGATTAAAGGCACCTATGGTGCATGTGCCTGCTGGCACAAAAAAATGGTTACGGGTCCAATCCAGAGGGAAATGCTGAGACACCAGAGCACAGTGACATGAGCTGGTCTGCTGTGCTGGCTGAACTGCCAGCTCTGTCTTGGGGCACACTGAAATAGGGGATATTTTTCGTATTTGAGGCTTGGGATTCCCTCTGGTTGAGCTTCTACACAGGAGGGAAACCTCTACGTGGGCAGATAGTGACAGGACAAGGGGGAATGTTTTAAAACTGAAAGAGGGGAAATTTAGGTTAGATGTCAGGAGGAAATTCTTGGTACTCAGAGACTGTCCAGAGAGCTGAGGGTGCCCCATCTGTGGCTCAAGGCCAGGCTGGATGGGGCCCTGGGCAGCCTGACACAGGAGTGGAACCAGCCCATGGTAAGGGCTGGAGTTGGAGGCCCTTTAAGTTCCCTTCCAACCCAACCGTTCTGTGATCCTATGATTTGTCCCTGAATTGCCAAGCCACTGCACCTGCTTACCACCAAACAAGAAACACCACGCCACATCTCACCCCACTCTGCCTCCCCTTCAACCCCTGCTCATTTCACAGAGCTTCATCCAGCAGACGGTTTCAGACCCTAACCCCCACCTCCCCTTCCCACATGGGTCTGACTGCAGACAGGGCCTCTTACCAGCCTGGTTGGTGGTGATATTCACTGATGCAAACTGCGGGGAGAAGGGGCTCTGGTCGGTGACCCCATTCACTGCCTGGATCTCGAAGGTGTACTGCGTGTGGGCCAGCAGGTCGCTGATGTAGATGCGAGGCTCCGTCAGGCCCAGCTGGCGTGGGGCAAACTGCACGTTGTCCCCACAGCGTGTGCATGCCCCACGGCCCGACCCGCAGCTCTTGCAGATGATGTTGTACACCAGATCCTCTCGACCCCCCGAGTCTCGTGGTGGGGTCCACTCCAGCATCAGGGAGGTTTCGTTCACGCTGGAGATCACGGCCTGGGGGGCAGATGGGATGGCTATGGAGGGAATAGAGAGAAAGGTGTAAGAACGAGGGCTCTGCTCGTCGCTGTGGGAACTCATCCCCAGCAAGGACTCGCCCTGTGCTGAGCCCAGCTGCTTCTCTTGCTTGACCTTGACAAGCTTGAGAAGTGGGTCGGTGTGAACAGAGCGGGGTTCAGCAATGAAGATGCATCCCTCCTATGAAGGGTTGAGGGATCTTGGCCTGCTCAGGCTGCAGAAGGGAAGACTCCAGGGAGACCTCACTGTGGCATTCCAGTCCTTAAAGGAGCTTATCAACAGGAGGGAGATCGTCTTTTTACTTGGTCTGATAGCGATAGGTCACAAGGGAACGGTTTTAAACTGATTTAGATTTAGATATTAGGAAGAATAGGATGCTAATTATGGAGTCCAGGCTGCCCAGAGAGCTGCATGTCCCATGCCTAGTGGTACCCAAGGCCAGGTCGGATGGAGCCCTGGGCAGCCTGATGTGGTAGGGGGCAACCAGCCCAGAGCAGGGGATGTAGATGGCTTTATGGTCCCTTCCAACCCAAGCCATTCTGTGACTCTCTTGGTGTCACAGGGATGCGTGCAGGAAGCTGAACAGCCAAAGGCAGGAGTGGGAACCAAACCTACCTTCTTAACTCAGCCCTGTCCCTGCTAATTTGACCACACAGCATCCATGACAAGATTCACCTGACATTTTTTTTGTATTTCTTCTGATTCCTGGCCCTTGCACTAAACTCCTGAGTGCCTACACCCAGGCCTCCACATCCAGGTGCAGCCCCGCAGCCCAGAGCTGCACAGGCCTCCACTGAATCACCCCAACAGCTTTGGCTGATGTATGCCTTCTTCCCCAGCTCTGTGCCACCCCTCCCCAGTTGCCTGGAGCTCACATACTGGTGCATGGCATGTCGACAGGGTCAGCATCTGCCCGGTAATATCCATTTCGGCACACACAGTTCGTGGCCCCTTCCGAAGTCGTCCGGCTGTTAATTGGACAATGGACGCATCCTTCATCCCCTTGGCTGGCCTTGAAGGTCCCTGATGGGCAGCCTGGAAGAGAACCAAGAGCAGCGGTGAGTTGTGAGGAAGGAGGGCTGGCAAGGATGCCCAGAGCTTGGCAGTGCTGCTGGAAAATGCACTTCGGGGCCTTGCAGCATCCAAAGCCAAAACCTGACAACTTGAAATTAGCAAGTGGAGGAAGAGCAGCTGGTCTGAAGGCCCTGAAAAGGCAGGCTGAGATGGGGTCCCTTGTTGCGCTCCCAACCATGAATGCAGAAACAGGGTCCACCCAGCAAGTGTTAGGACTGCAAAGGGGACTCTTATCTGCTACCATGGAAGAAGTTCAGAGTGGCTGTACCATGCCAGACCAAAGGTCCACAGTCTCCCAGAGAGGATGGCATGGAGCTGGACTGCTTATTTTCTAGTAAAGCCTTTTAGGGTGGAGATCCTTCCTCCTGCTGGAGCTGGAACTGACCTCTACAAAGCAGGGCTGACCCTTCCTAAGAATTTTACAGTCATGCAAGAGCCTCCATTAGTTTCTTCTTGCTTATGTCACTGTTTATCATGCCATCACCACGCTCAGAGCTCAGCCACTCCAGCAGCAGCGTGCTGGGGTCTAGCCACTCACCAACGAGGATGCATCATTAGCAACAGCCACTCAAACAACATGTGTTCAGCCAGACATGATGTGCTCAGGAGAGCACGTGGTGCCTTGCAGCGGATGGGCAGTCAAGGCTGGACCCCAATTTGAAATACAGTAATAACAGATATGGTGCATATGGCTAAAAATACCATTGCAAAGCCGACAGCAACAGAAGGCCCTTTCCAACTCAGCAGAGCACCAGTGCCAAAGCAAAAGCTCAGGTACAACCATTTATCAGCATGGCACTTGGTGACTACTCCTCGTTGTGACTTTCCGCCACTGTTAATTTCTTGTGCAGCATGAAGTGCCGGGGGGGGTGGCAGGTGGTTTCTGCACTGAAATGAGTTAAATAAACTTCGATTTTAGTTCACCATTGAGGCTTTCAGGGATGAGGCAGAGCAGAAAAACAGCCCAGGAAAAACATAGGCTCAGGACTGAACCGTATCGTAGGATCATAGAACGGCTTGGATTGGAGGGGATCTTGAAGATGATCCAGTTTCAACCCCCCGTTGTGGGCAGGGTTGCCAACCACTAGGTTGCCCAATAGCAACAGCTATTACAGAGAAGTACCTATTTTTAATCTGCAAACAAACAAACAAGAATTTTCTCAGTTTTCAACCCTTTCCTTGAAGTTGGGTTTCCAATGAGAAAACCATTTCTGACATGCAATAAAAGCAACACACATTATTACTCCAGTCTGACCAAGCCGGGCTGCTAGAACTCCTTTCATCTGCCCTCAAAGCACGGCCAGCACTTCTGGCAATTTTCTTCCTCCCCATATGGATATGGGACAAAATAACCCTGCAAAATGAGAATATTTTGGTGTGATTTCTCAGCAGCGTTTTGAAATCAAGCTGAGAGACAGTAATCACCGAATGGCCGTACAGCACTTTAAACCCACGGTACTGGTTCTGAGAAACACTGCTCCTCAGCTCTCTGCCCATCTTTATCTCCGGGCAGCCCTCTTCCACTCGAGCAAGGCTCTGAGTTTTACATCCCTGGCCTTTTCTTCCAGCTGCCCCTCATCTTGCTGTGGGGTGGAGGCCAGGGTGACTCTGTAGGCCCGAGCTGTGGGGTCTCTGCCATCTCCTGCCTCCTGCACAGTGCTCTCGGGTCAACCAGTGTGAGTGCAACAGGGAAAAAGAGGAGACCCAGCCCTAAAGGACAGGGCATGAAAGCAGAGTACCCTCCACCAGCACTTCCAAGTGTCCACTGCTCACAGTGGTGTGTGGTATTTATGATTACCTCCTGCAAGGAATAACATTTTGCCCAACCAGTTTGGAGTTTTATCCCTTATACCTCTCACGAACCACGCCTGTTCCTTACAACACAGACAAAAATAACTCTCGTACTTGGCATTAGAGTTGGCTGCTAGCTCTGAAAAAGACAGGATCTTGGACCTGGAGGACCAGCTCTCAACACTCATCCTTCGTGGGACAGCCTTCCCTTGGGCAATGCCTCCAATTTCCCTCCTGATAAATGTAATTAGCAGCCCACAATGTTACCTCATCCTGGAGATAAGCAATTAATCCCATTGCCAGGTGCTGTCACTGCCAACGACAGTGACAGCGTTTGGAGAGCAGAGGATAGAAATGCAGGAGGGAAAACGAGGTTAAATGAGATTAACTGAAGAGGAACGCAGAGCTCAGCCGACCTCTGCGATGTGAATTAAAGAGTTGTCAATAAAGTAAGAATGCACAATGCAAATGTTCCTCATAAACCCATTCATTCTCCATAAGAAAGAAAGATAAGCTGACAGCACAGGCCTGGAAAAGCACCTTTCCATTGCTAACAGCTTTTAGAAGGGGATTGGAATGGACCACTTGACCTCCTCAGCGCACAGCACTGCTGCTCCTGCCTCCCTGGAGAAGGTGCTCTGAAACTTACATCCTGAGATACTGCTCCCCAGCATCATCCCCCAAGACACCTCCTCCTTATCCCAGCTTCAGCTCAGGGCATCTGCAGACACAGCTCCCTTAGAAGTGTCTCCAGCAAGGACTTCCCCACTGCACCCTGCATGCTTGCAGCTCACCACTGCGTGCTAGGTTGAAGAGGAACATGGATCAACCCAGCACCCTCAGTTTCTAAGCCCTGTTTGCAGCCACTCCTGGGGCCACGTGAGATGCACTGGGACGGTACTGAGCGTGCACAGCCTGCAAGTGGGATGCAGCAGCTCTGTGGGTGTCTGCAGGGCCATCACTGAGTCAGCATGGAGCTTCGATGGGACCTAAGGACTGTGCTGTCACAGAGGTATGGAGAGGCCCAGGCAGGGCAGAGTGATGCCCTGTTTGAAAAGCACCACTGGAAGGCCCTGCAAGGGACAAAATCCCCCAACCTTTTAGCCAGGCTATCCTAAAACAGGCTCCAAAGACCAAGACAACAGGATGGCCAAGAAACTCAGGTTTTTGGACACCTCTGTTGCTGTTCATGCTGCAGAGCCTGGGCACTTACAGCCCCCTGCTCACCTGCAAGAGCACCAGCACACTCCCAAGGATAACCTTAGGGAGGGAGCACCCTCATCCAAAGCCCAGCAGCTCTGTCCCAGTGCCAAATCCTTGCATCGCACAGCCTTCACGCCAGGATCTTGCCAGCAAATCCCTCCTGCAGAGTTCATAAGGTCATCTCCCTGCAAGCACTGTGAGGAGTTCAAGCATCTGGCTAGACCACCACACCTGTGGGCACGCACACCTGCAAGCCCCCCTGCTCGGGGAGGCACATCCATCAGTTGTGATGGGAATTTAGCTGTCAGGGAGAAATGCTTGGAATTTCTTACCTGCTGCTCATGGTTCAGCATCCCTGACCTGTCACGGGGGCTCTTAAAGAGAAATGGAAAGCTCTCCATCCCTGCCTGAGCACAAGGGATCGGGGTATTCTCAGATTAAGGGAGGCAAGGACCACAGACTGCTAGGGCAGACATCCAGGAAGAGTTTTCTCTACTCAGAGGGCGATGAGGTTCTGGCACTGCTGCCCAGAGCTGTGGGTGCCCCATCTCTGGAGGTGCCCAAGGTCATGGATGTGGCTCTGAGCAGCTGGAGGGGGGCACCAACCCACGGCAGGGGGCTGGAAACGGATGATCTTCAAGGTCCCCTCCAAGCTAAACCATAAACCATTCTATAATTCCAACCAAAGGACTTGAGCCCCAAACCTTTCAGGAGCTGTACGTTCAGCAAGGGCAGCTGGCAGTCCCAAAGACATCTGCAGCTCAATTGCAGAGGCAAGCTTTCCTGCATGAAGCCAACATTCAGCTGAGAGTTTACAGATCAGAAGCACTTCGGATGCTCTTGCTTTTGCAGATGGCCTGAAGAGCATTTAAGGACATATTTGTACGTCAAAGGTCAGCAGTCAGCAGTGAAAGGGACCTACAAAAATATCAAACCCAACTGCCTGACTGCTTCAGGTAATCAAAAGTTCAAGCACATTATTGCTCTGAGCACCTGATGGAGCTGTGGGTGTTCAGTGCAGAGGAGTTGGACAGATGGCCTTTAAAGGTCCCTTCCAACTCAAACCATTCTACGATTCATGTCCAAATGCCTCTCGGAAGTGCACCAGGATAGGAAGGTTGGACACTGCTGGTCTAGGATTGCTCCCAGCCCCAGCACAGTGGGTAATTCATACGCTGCCCACAAGCGAGCAGTTTTAACCTCAAAACCTTATCTCAGCAGCTTGCCATGCATCTAAGAACCCAGAGCTCGAGGTGCTGGAAAACAGCACTGCCCCAGGAGCCACGGGGTGATCTGTATGGAGTGATGCCAACCGAAGCCAGACGAGGTGCCAAACCACAAGGTTGTTTCTGTGCAGTTACGTGCTAGCAGATGTACCAAACGTCATGTTCTCCTTATTCACCCTCGTGCACCACAGTGCAGAGTACAGGCTGATGCACGCTCCGTCCTCTGCCTGCAACACTGTAGGGTTGTTTAGCTTCTGCTTTAGACTCCTTTATACGACAGTGATTTGTTTCACCTTAGTACTGAAAAACACACTTTCCAGAAAGCAGAAAGCATGTTCTTTCTCAGGAGTTGTAAACACTGCTGTGCTATGTACTGAAAGACCAGTTGTTGAAGCAGCGAGCCCTCTTCCTCCAAGTGGTCTCCAGAAGAATTTAGGACTTTCACATTCTGTTTCTTTGTTTGGTCTTGTTTAAATGTTCCCCAGAGCTTCTGCCTGGGAGAGCTCTGTCTGGGTAGGGTGGTATGTTAACCATTACGGGAATGGCTCCCAGCCTTTTAACACAAGGAAGAAGCAAACTGAGCAAGCAAGTGGTGACATCAAAGTTGCACTGATGGAAAACCCCTAATCCCATAAACCCTTCCTGCTTTAATTGGTGTTAAAACAAAGATAATCTTATCTCAGCCCTATAAAAGGAGGTAGAGGATGCACTCTCTAAAAGCCTCTCTAAAAGCGCTCATAAACTTGACAAACATTCCATGTTTAGAGCCCAAGGAGAGTGGCTTTAATCCTAAAGGAAACATGAAAGTAAAAAAGGAGCTTTTCCTGGACAGGAGCCCTTCAAGTGGACCTTTCCACACAGCAGTGAGTCCATGGAGGGCTGAGCCAAGAGGAGCAGGTTTAGGGTCACGAGTCCCAAAACCAGGGGCTCTGAGGGACACCCCTCCCCAGTTCAAAACCCTACAGGGGTTCTGGTGGCACCACTTCCACACTGCTCCGCCTGGACACAGCAGTGCCCTCCCACCCTGCAGGTCCCGGAGGAGCTCTCCCTGGGACACGAGGATCTTTTCCAGGTGGAGGTGGCCAGGAAAGCTCGGCGTGGGCACGTTTCATCGTTCCGTTTTAACGCAGCTTAGCACCCAGTTCAGACAAGCTTCCAGCCCAGCCAGCTGGTTCAAGGCCAGCACCGCTTTCCAGATGACAACATTGTTCTTTGTCAGCAGCCGGCGCTGAGTGGAGCTGGCATAAGGGCTGATTAACAAGGGTTACTTATGGTGGTTGAAATCACCGAGGGTGTAGGTCCACGGTTAATTTTCCAGCCCCACAGCGAGTTGGGAAGGGAGGTCACACTGCTCAGGGCAGCAGCGTGGCATCACCTCTGCTTTCCAAAACACCTTATAGGCTGCTTACATATTTATGAAGCACCAAACCTGCAGTGTGGGTGCACTGTCAGCCTGAGCTGAAATGGTGCAGCAAACTGACACGGTGAGATCCTCCTGGAGCACCGTGCTCCTCCCGAGGAGCTGACACGCTCTCCTGTCCATGCAGCAGCCCACCACCACCCACACTTTTGTATTCCAAGCCCCCAAATGCTCCTCCTGCCCTCTGCTCAATGGACCACTGCTTCCTGGCTGCAGGGATGCATGCACAGCGAATGGGATTACGCAGACACGCCGCCGGCCTGAAGGCAAAAAGAGCCACTTCTAACAAGAGCACAGAGGTCAAACAGTCATTTGTAGGCACAACTCAGAGAGCGAACTCTGGGTTTTCACTTTTCTTAAAGCTACAGGCTTGCTAACTCAGACGGCAGTGCCCTGCTCTGAGGCAGAGCCCCCAGGAGCTGTCACCTCACAGACCACAGAACCTCAGCTCTGTTGCCATGTCCATCTGTCCCTGCCACCTCTGATTCACACATGTCCAAACGGGCACATTTCTGGCCCCTGAGTGCACACACAGAAGGGGACTGCAAGGGGACACCATGGGGACAAAGCTCACCAGGTGCTCGAGAAACACACCCCACGTAGACCTGCGCAACCCATGGTCCCAAGCAGCAACGAGGCTGCTTGCCAAGTTTGCCCTTTCTCTGATGCAACAAGCTTTGAACCTCCAGGTTTTCAGTCTGCAGAGGGAATTGGAAAAAGAAAAAAAAAAAAAAAAAAAGCCAACTCACTGTGCCTCAAATCACTCGATCTGCAGAAAAGCTGTGGCTCAGCTGAAAGCCCTGCTGCAAGGAGAGAAGGATTTACAGACAGCCGCCCCTACATGGGCTGTATCAGCTCTGAGCCAGGGCTGGGAAAGCAAGGGCAAGAGTGAGCCATGGAGAGAGGGTAGAGCTGGAACTCCAGTGTCTTACTGCTGCATCCATTCGTGTTTATAGTCTGTCTGTCTGTCCCGAGCATTATTTAGGATCAGTCAGCCTGCTATCTGAGCCCTACAGATGAAATAAAACACACCATCTATTCTAATAGGGAAGATTCACGATGGGGAGAGGTGATTTTTTTAAGGCATTCTGCTGGCTTGAGTGCTGGAATGTTTGGAAATGGCAAGATTAAAGCTACTCGAGCACCCCCTCCTCACACCCCCAGCCCCCAAGCTCTCTTGTCTCCGTGCGTCATCACGGCATCTGCAGCACAGAATCACGTGCCAGTTTTTCCCCACGTGCAGAGGACAGGCAGGGCATGGGAGCACACTGGCTTCTGCAGTGACAGGCAGCTGTGTGCACGTAGGCTACTGCTGATCAGTGCAAGAGAGAGTTCAGCAAGGCAAAAAAAAAAACAACCTCGCTAGGAGAGCTCTCTCCCTGCATTTGAGAGATATTTTGCAAAACCACAGAATCACTACGACTGGGAAAGACCTCCGAGATCCGCTAGTGCAACTATCAACCCATCCACACCATGCCCACTAACCCACGTCACTGAATCGGAGAATCATTAAAGCTGGAGGAAACCTCCAAGTTCACCCAGTCCAACCATCAACCCATCCCCACCATGCCTACTAAATCATGTCATAGAATCATTAAGACTGGAAAAGACCTCCAAGATCCAGCTATCAGCCCATCCCCACTAACACATCGCAGAACCATTAAGGCTGGAAAAGACCTCCAAGTTCACCCAGTCCAACCATCAACTCATCCCCACCATGCCCACTCACAGAATCGTTAAGGTTGGAAGTGACCTCCAAGATCACCAAACTGTTGTTTCTCCTCTGCCAGAGCAGATTTGGGAGCCGACACACAACTGCACCACTTGGAGGAACCGGAGATTCCTCCCCAAAATGCTTTCCTCTCCCAAATACTTCCCAGTCCTCTTCCCTCCTTCCTAGAGGAATGCCCAGAGAATAAAAAAACCCCAAATGAACCAAAGCAATTTGACTCCATCTCATCCCCATTGACTATTGCAGCAACTACATTATCATCCTGCTTCACTCCAAATTGAACGGTGTGGAATTGAGAATATTTATCAAGTTTTCACCCAGAAATCCCCTTTCAGATCAAACCCAGGGGGAGATAAAATTCTTATTACAACCTAGAAACAGAACAGGAAACTATCGCAGAGGAGAAATATTCTTTCCCCCTTTGAAGTTAACTTCAATAAACAGGAATTTTTGAAGGGAAAACAAGGAGAAAATCTTCGCATTCCAAACAAGCCATGGCAATGGCTTGGAGATGCTGAACTCAATGGGACCTTTGGCACACCTGGTGCAAAAGCTGGAAAATAATTAAGAAAAAAAACAGCAAATCAAACTGCTGGCTACTCTGGGTCATGAACAGCAGTGGAGAGGTGAAGCAGAAACCAAATGGCTTGGTTTTAATGAGAATCTCCACTGCTGGCATTGACTCCATGCTCAGTGCATCACTCTGGTAGGAGTTTCATGCAGTACTGGGTACAAGGGATCAACATCAATGAGCAGGAAGAGGCTGAACCCAAGGTCCCCTGATTCCTATTTGGCTGGTAACTTTCTCTGTAAGGATGCTCTGATGTGGGAAAAACAGCCCTGAATAATGATCTGCCTATATCCATCAGGAGGAGTGTTGTATGGCAACCTGAGGCCAAGCCAGCAGAGTTTGGGGAGAAAACACAGCTGTGAAGAGGCAATTTTCAACAGCTCATATTCCCCTTACATGGGAGGTTTCATCTGTATCCATCAAAATGCACCTTCCACACTTGAAAGCTTTTCTGCACCACATTTCGTACAGAAGTAGATGGACCTGGGAAAGAAATTCTCCGTTCTGACACAAAAGGAGAGGGGTGTATCATGAACACCACTGTGTGTGCAGAGAGAAGGATCACTGCACAACTGACGATTCCTCTAAATTTTCCATTCGTCCTGAAAGTAGGAGGAATATCTGCCATCAGTCCCCAGTGCCAGCCAGGATTAGATAACTGCACCCAGGAGCTTTAGCAGTCAGCCAAGGAAAACTCCGTGATGCAAATGCTGAAGTTTATTAAACCACTCACAGAGGGGCTGTTTCAGGGGACCAGACAAACTCATAATACAGCAGCGTTTGATTTTCAAGGGTAAGAGATGCTGTGCTTGATGCTGACATTATAAAGATGATGGCACTGCTGGCAGAGGCAGTCAGTGGAAGGAATGGTACCGACCAGTTCCCCTGAAACTCTTTGTTTGGTGGTGTTTCATTCACAGGGAGCCTGGGTTACTGGTTACTGGGCAGAGTGGGACCAGTGACACTCAGTTTGCTGGTGAGGGTGACCATCCTCCCAACTGCAACCTGCAAGAAGTGGTCCTTGGTACTGAGTGCCACACTGGGCAAACAGGAAAGCAACCACGCTTTCCTAGGTGGGAAGCAGCTGGGCTATTTGGAGAAGGGGCTGTGGTTGGAGAAGGGTTTTCCTCAAGGCTCAAGGCATCTGGAGCAATTCCAGGCAGACCTGCGAGCAGGACAGATGGCAGGGCCCTGTTCATCCAAAACCCATGAGTGTGCAGCTCTTGGGGATGATGCCAAGCTTCAACTCCTCACAGATGAACGTGGCCCCTGAGATGATGGTGTCTGAAAAGATTTGTGCCCTGCCTGGTGAAGGAGGAGCAAGAGATGGGAAAGCAGAGCCGAGTTGCAGCATTTCCAAGCCTGTTCCTGCTGCAGTCCTCGCTGACGGAGTGTAAAACTCCAACCACCACATCCTGACACATCTGTGCCCTTCACTCTAGCAGGGTGCACGCTATGGTTGGAAACAGCGCCAAGGAATTGGGTTAACTATTGGGTCCACTTAGGAAATACTTGTGCTGTTGTGCTCCAAACCTATTGGCCAAGGAAGGAGCAGTGCCAGCTGAGCCAGTCCTGCGGGGGCTGTCCCCCAGCTGCCCCTGCCAGCATGCATGTCCCGGGCAGATCTCACACGATGCTTACAGACTCCTCCATACAACATGGCCAACAGCATGGCTGCACCAAGATGGGGAAGGGCCAGCAGCTCATTGCACCGTAAAAGAAGGGAGATGCAGGCAAAGCAGCATATGGAAGAGCACAGGGGCACCTACTGATGTGCTTTTCCCCTGTGGCTCTGCTGGGCCACCACTGCTGCCCTGTCAGGCTGTCCCACCACACACAGTGCTGTGGTATACTGGAACCCAGTCACAGGACTGCAATCTCTGGTCTAGAGCTGAAAATTAAATTAAAACTGCGACAGGGACAGTTAATTAAAGCAGATTAGTGTGAGACTAATTAGGGACGCTGACACTGCAACCATCAAGCCCTGCGTTGTTAATTAGCTGTTCGTTAATGTCAGCTCCCTGTTCAGTACAGAAATATGAACTGTGTTATCTCCTGGGCTTCACTGCGCAGCCGTGTGGCACTGTCCCCTGTGCCACCACAGTGCAAAGGCACTACACTGTCCCCATCTCACCACTGTGCTTCTGGTTGGGACAGACACAGGACTGAAGGCATATGAGCAAAGCCAAGCCAAAACACGGAGCTGCTTGTGTGACTTTCCATCAGCTCTAGGATAGGGGCAAAGAGCTGTTCCCCAAGGAGCATATACGGACTGTAGGGAACACACAGAGGTCTTTAAGGCGCACAGAAGTGAGCACACACAAGACTATGGGGAACATACATGATTCTAAGGAGCATGCAGGGTCTGGATGTGGGTGTAGGGACAGACACGGGTGCACAGGGCACACACAGGGGTATAATGGAGCAGAATGTAGGGAACATGCGTGGGATGTAAGGAGAAAACAGGGCAGCAAAGAGCACATGCAATGGGATAGGCAGCAAAACGGAGTCTGTAAGGTAGCACACAGAATGCTGCAGAGAGAAAACATGAGGTATAAGGAATATCCTGGGACTGCAGGGAGCACGCACACAGTGCTGAAGGGAGCACAGGAGCATGGTAAGGTGAACACACAGGGTTCAGGGAACATTAATGGACCGGTGCAGAGCAACAGTGAGGCTGCAGGAAGCATATGCAGGCTGTAGGCAGCACAACCAGACTGCAGAGCACACATGCAGGCTGTAGGAAGTACACACTGAGCTGCACACACACATGGGACTGTAGGGAGCACACACAATGGTTTGTAGGGAGTGTGGATGGGCTGTATGGAGGGAAGGGTGTGGGGAGCCTATACAAGCTGTAGGGAGCACATCATTTCTAGCAAGCATACGTTAGGTTATAAGGAACATACACTGAGTGCAGCGGGGAGCACAGGCAAGCTATGGGGTGAAGACAAAGGCTGTAGGGTGAAGACAGAAGCTGCAGGGAGCAGACATGGGATGCAGGCAGCACAGACAGGCTGTATGGAGCACACTGGGGCCCATCAGTGCCTCTTGGGCTGCTCCCATTCAGCAGCATGACACCGGTCACCAACACCGTGCATGGGGGCTGGATGCACCCAGGTCCTGCAAAATCCAGCACCAACCTCCTTCCTTCCCCAGCTCTTCAGTGCAGCCCTGCAGGGAAAGCTCCATGATAGCAGAGTGCTGATCCATGCAAAGTGTTTCCCAAATGCATCACAGCTGCCAGGCTGAAACAGCTCAAACACCACGCAGCCACCCAGCCTCCAAACAGTGACACCTCCACCGTGCAAGCATGCACGCTTTCCCTCCAGGGCCAAGCTGTGTCTCACATCTCACCCTGGAAAAGCAGTGAGGATGCTCACACTTGCTCTTCTAACCTGCATCCTCCTCCAGCTCTGCCAGAGCCTCTCTGCACGATGCATCCATCACCTCTGCAGAAAAAGCCATGCCTGGTGCAAACTGGTGGTGGGGCAGGAGCAAAGAGAAGACGTCCTAATGGGAAGCAATCAGACTCCACCACTTCTCCTCCCCAAGAGCGCATTCAGAGCTTTCAGAGGGAAACAAAACTTGTTTATCTTAGCGCTAATCAATTTATAGCAATCAAAATAAAACCCATTAGGAGCCATTCCCCGTTTGGGTTTCAAAGAGGCTTCTGACCCCAGGAGGCTCTGAGCTGATTGATTAGAAATTTCTGACACTAATGTGTGTCTTCCAAGGGTCCAGTGTGGCTTTAATTCCTCTCTCCCGAGACCCTGATTGTGTGTTAACATCTGTCAGCCCCTTCCTGCACTTAGGGAAGGGGAAATTCATGAGCATACTGAGTTGCATGGCACAGCTGGGGAGAAGGCAGCATTTGTCGGCTTAAACAGCTCCCACAGACCCCTTGGGGCAAATAATTTGCAAGATCCTTTTCTCCTTGGGCAAAAAGCTGTAGAGCACCAAGAGATAAAATGCAGAGTGGGAACGGCAGGTGGAGTGGCTGCAGCTCAGGGCTGGGATTTTGGCTTCTGCATCCCAACTCTGCATCCTGGTATCCTCAGGAAAGGTGCTCCCCATCCCATGAGGTGGCAGAAGGATCAGAATAACTGACCCAACAATGGAGGGACTCTGTCACTCGACCTGTTTAAAGCAGGGCCAGGGAGCTCTCCCAGTTCTTCGGCTGCAGAGTCACACTGCCTGGCAGACCCCAGAGCTATGGGGTCAGGGATAGATGCTGGATGTCTCCCAGTGTCACCAAAGGGTCGTTGCATTGCTGGTGAGGGCCAGGAGGCCAAGCTCGTTCCCACAGCCTCCTTTTCAGGACTGCAAACTCATGTGCTGACACATTTCTTTGTGCAAAAAAACAAAAAAAACAAAAAATGAAGGGAGGATGTTTGTGTATACAAACACGCTCAGGCAACGTGTATATGCGTGGTCACGTGCCTCTGCAATGGGGCGATCGATCAGGGGACAGCACAGGAACAGCATAATCCCTCTCTCACTCTTCCATCTGTACAAAGAAAAGGGCTGGAGAACAGGTGGGAGGAGAGGGGAGAAATCCAGCCCTACAAAGGGTGTGCAGGAGGGGCAGCCAAGGGCGCTGGGAAGCGGTCCCTCTGCAGCCAGCTGGCTCCCAGCTGCCTCCATGCAGCCCCACAGCTTGGCCTCACCTCTCACCAGAAAGACTCCCTCCGTGGCCTTCCTGAGCAGGACTGCCTTTCACTTTCAGCAGATTAAAGCAGCTAATCTGGTTAATGAAAGCAGAGCAGCCTCAATGAGCCGCGGGCTGGTGGCTCACCGCGAGCTCGGCCGTGCGAGGTTACACACCCTCAGTGGGTGCCGTGGACTCTGCTCGTGGCAAACTACAGCAGATGACGTGTCCAAAGGAGACTCGTGGCTCCTGCAGGCACAACCCCTGGGCCAAGAGACCCTTCTGTGACTTGTGATGCTCCTGGGGACCACAAGATGTGCTCGGCGGAGTTCCCAACATCCACCCAGGGGCACTTTGCAGAGCCCAAGTGCTTGTCTTCAGCGAAGGCCAAGTGCCCAGAAAATGAACCATCTTGTCTAACATCCTCCAAAACATGGAGAAGTCCCTCTTTTCTCATTAGCCTGCTCTAGTGGTTAATCACTTAGAAACACATGCCTAATTTTTTAATTTGTCTGGCTTCAGTTTAACCCTCCTGGTTCTTGCGATGCCTTTCTCCGCTAGATTAAAAAGCTCTTTAGAGTCTGGTATTTCCTTTTGGTAATCATCTCACCTCTTAATCTTCTTTTTGAGAAGTGAAACATATTGAGCTCATTCAGTCTCTCATGGAAGGGCATTTTTCAGGGCTCTCAGGACCACGCTTGTATTTCTCTGCAGCACTCTACAGGTCTATTCCTCATACCCCTCTTGAGCCATAGAGAGTAGAACCAGCTGTTATGGGCAGCAGCTTGCAGCTGGTCCCGGCATACTGTATGTCACAGGGCAGGATTTTTGGGGGGTATCAGGGACCTCTTTGGCCTCTCCTGCTCACCACAGGGCTATATTCAAACGTAAAGCAGAGGATCTGTAGCTGTGTGCAGTGAAGTCTTGCAGGAACGGACAGTGGACGGCAACGTTCAGCCTCTGAGGGGAATTGCTTCTTCCCAAAGTCCACGCTTCAGGGTTGTTGTTCCTTCTCATACAATCTGGCACTGAGTGGAGCCCTGGCTCCGTTCTCTTTTCACTGTACTGCACAGAGCTGTAGCTTTGATCAGATCCACTCCACTCCCTCCACCTCGAAGTCTCTCTTGCCCAGCTCCAGCCATGAGCTGAGCAGCCCTGTTAGTCCAAGCAGCACACAATCACAGAACAGCTTGGCTCGGAAGGGACCTCAAAGATCATCCATTTGCAAGTCCCCTGCTGCAGGCAGGGTTGTCAACCACTAAATCAAGCACTAGATCAGGCCGCCCAGGGCCCATGCAACCTGACCGTGGGCATCTTCAGGGATGGGGCATCCACAACTTCCCTGAGCAGCCTCACAAAACGCAAGAAAACACCATCCAGACAAAAAATCCCAGCATCTCTAGCAGCATCCAGAGCTCAAACTCGCCAGCCACTGCATAATGCATGAGCAACACCTCCACTAGCACACACACAGCACAGGGCAGGAGAGCAGATGCTGAGGGTGTTGCTCATTGGGTGCTGGCACAAGGAGTCACCCACCTGGGCAGGGACAGTGAGGCAGTGCTGTCTCCTGACCTCTCCACATCAGCCAGGTTTAGCGGAGCTAAAGCCACTCTCAAAGAGTGGGTTGGAGATAATATGACAAATGAAATTCAGTGGTGACAAAAGGAAACTAATGCACTTGGGGAAAAAGAGCCCTAATTATACAAACACAATGATGGGCACTAAATTAGCTATTAACATGCAGGGAGGAGATCTCGGCAGCACTAGAGATAATTCTCTGAAAACATCACTTCAAAGACCATCCATCATCAAAAAAAAAAAAAAAAAGGAGAGAAAATGTAAGGAATTATTAAGAAAGAAACGCAGTCCAAAATAGGAATCCTATTAAGCCATTGCATGGAGCCACAGTTTGAACAGTGTTTGCAGGAGTGCTCACCCTTAGCCAAGGTCACGAGGAAGATGATAAAATGGATTAGGGATCCAGAGCAGCTTCCATATGGCGAGTCTACCAGATGAGGACCTTCTGTTTGCACAGAGACAACTCAGGGAGGTACACAAAGCCACCCGTAACATAGCAGGCACAACGGGAAAGGGCTGCTTTCCATTTTTTACAGTGTAAGAATACGGTGTCAAAACTAAAATAAAATAAAGCCTCATGCATAAAACAAAGGATGTATTTTTTAACACGGCACATCATTAAACTGCATAACTTACAGCCACAAGACAGCATGGGCACTGAGAATACGAACTGCGTGCCAGAAGACAGGAGGAAGCAGCACTCCATCCGTGCCTTGTTTCTCTCGCTGTCTCAACAGTAGAGATGTTTGCAAACTGATAAAAAAACCAAGATGCTTCTGGAAAGATCTGAAGGCATAGTGCATGGGAAACTCTCTGGCAGACACCTCCCGGATGTGTCTGCTCTGCACAGACAACAGGATCTATCACATAGCTCACTGTGCTGAGCCACAGCTATGAGCTAAGGACAGTCACAGCCTCCCATGACAGAGGGAAGACCTGCATTAAGGACCATGGATCGTGTCCAGCATCCCACGGACATCAATGCTGCAGCCACAGGAGCGTAAGCAACTTCAGATTGGCTCTGAAGCCTTCTTCCATGCAACAGGTGTCTGACCCTATGCATCCCCCACTGAGCTAAATCCACAGCACAGCACCTGGATGTGCATTAAACCTGCTGTAGGAGGCTGCTCTAACCCTTCATAGCCATTTCTCCTGCCGGCCTTCAGGAGCCTTCTGTTCAATCAGAAGCCACCCCAAAACAGATCAAAGATGTCCACGGAGAGCCTGTTTAAAGAGAAACAGCTTCTGGGCTTCCCATTTGTGGGGAATGTTTCCCTCCGTGCTCAGCCCAGTGATTAGTGTTCACCAGGGAATTGGAGCTGCAAAATGAATTTGAGAAGACAGAGCAGTGTCAGACTGTTAGTAGCTCAAAAAGGATCTCGGCTCCCCTGAGCCTGAATGCTGAGCACTTACCATTCAGGCCCCAGCGATGGATTTAACAACCAAACGCTTCAAAGGCACGCAGTGCCCTGCCTGCTAGGAACTCCTGCTCTGATTCCTCCCGGAGGAGACCATTAGCACCTGAAAACGGAGAAGCCATGCCCTTGGCCGCAGCATCTGGGGTCGGATGCTTCTCTGTAGAACAATGCAAGATCCATAGGAGAGCCGGGGCTACGAGACAGCTTCACGCACAGCCACTGTGCTGAGGCTTGTATTTTTGGAAACAGCATCCCAGAGGGTTGCAGTGGATGTTGCTTGTTCTCTCGCCAGCCCTGACTTGGCTGCCTCCGAATTATTCAAGCACAGAAAGAGGGGTTATTGGTTGCAGGAGGTTTCACGTTTTCTCTGAGCGCTGTTCAGGAAAAAAAGCACAAATTTGGCCTGCCTGGTGCAGCTCCTGCAGCGAGGCAAAGCAGCCTCTTCAGACCAGGACACAAAGTCACTGCTAACTTTGCAGAGCACTGTTCACAAGGACACACAGAGAGCTCACAGCCACTGTCTGCTCAGTCCCACCTCTTCAAGAGATGCAGCCCTCCATTGTTAGGCTCTCTTCCTTTGTTCCTCTTCACTCCTATGGCAGAAGCCCCTCTTGCTGCACCTTGCACTGCTTGGAAGGCTGGACATGCACAGGCAGCGATGCTATGGGCTGCCCTGCAGAGCCCGTGCAAGCTTTCCATGTGCACCTCAGTTTCTCTCTCTGCCTGGGAGCATCCTTCCCTTCAGCTGCTCGCTAGCCGCAGTGCTGGCAGTAACCAAACCTCTGTGCGTCTCCAGGGAAGCGGGACTCAGAGAGGGGCACAAAGACTCCCGCAGCTGTGTGTTTGCAAACAACCCAGCCGAGCTGTGAAGAGGGGCTGAAAGCAGTAATTGTCTTTAATTAAAGGAGGTTGGAGGCATCTCAAGCTTTGACAAAAGATATTTCCAGTCTGCGAGCAGCTCCGGCACTCAGCACTGCTGCAGCCACAACCAGGCCCACGGGTTCCAGCACGGTGTGTGACAGCACGGACACAGGGGGCAATGCCACCCACCACCGTGGAGCAGGATGATGTATCCCCAGACCAACGGCTCTGGTGCTTTGTGGTGACCTGAGCCACATGTGCTCGCATCAGGAGCCAGCATCTGCCTGAAGGTGCCCCCAGGTTAATTAATCCTCCTTGTTAGCAAGTTGGTGTGGTAGCCCAGGGACGCTGGCCCCAGTGCATGGGGTGAGGGTGCCAAGGGAGGGCCCGCTGCCCACAGTACGCTGCCTCCTCCCCCCGCCACGCGTTTGCTTTTGGCCTTCCAGCACGGTGTGCAGCAAACCATGGCTCTGGTTTCCATGGAAACCCCATCTCGCTCCCCCACAAGTGTGCGCACACGGCTGGGCTGCAGGTCAGGCACGTCCTGCTGGCAGAGCCCCAGCGCTGGGGCAGAGACTTTCCTGAACTCGAGACCCTCCCCAGACACAGCTCCATGCCATTCCTCTGGGCTCTGTTGCTGTCACCAGAGAGCTGAGCTCAGCACTGCCCCTCCGCTCCATGTGAGGGGCATGAGGAGCTGCAGGCCGCCATGGGGCCTCTCCTCCACCTCCTCTACTCTGGGGTCTACAGCCCCGGGGACCTCAGCCCAGGGCTCCAGGGCACACCGCTGTGTGTGGACACTCAGCTTGCCATCAGCCCCCACGTCCCTTCCTGCTCTCCAGCCTCTCGTCCTCCAGTCTGTACAAAGAGCCAGGGTTGCACCATCCCAGGTGAAGAACCTGGCACCTGCACTCGTTAATCTTCAAACCCCACCAGTACTGCTCACGTTCCCATGCACTGCTGTCCTTCCCACACTGCTGGAGCAGCAGATCCATAGAATCATTACAGCTGGAAAAGACCTCTAAGATCATCGAGTCCAACCAGCAACACGTTGGCAGGGATTTCACGAAGCTGATTAAGGGAAGAGGAACAACTCTGGGAGGGAAAGCAGCTTTGTAGAAACAGACGTGGGGACAGTTGTCTCGCAGCCAGGAGCTCCAGAAAGTCAGGCTGTGCACATGGGCAAACCCCTGCAGAGGTCCCTGCTGAGGTGTGTAGCATCAGCTGCACCCCAAATATCATCAAAGCCTCTGATGTGCACACGCAGAGGCCTTGATGGATCCTAGACGAAGTGCCACACGTGGTCCCCATTGCACGTATTTCTGCCTGGGAAATCCTGGAAAGAGCAACAGTGCTCTGATTCAAGAGAAACAAAAACAAACTGGGATCGGTTCCATCTGAGCTAGACAGCAAAAAACCTTTCCAAAAGCAAGAAGAAGAAGAAGAAGAAAAAAAAAGACCAGTTCTAATTATAGGGTATCCTGAAGATACATGCACTTAAGTTTGTCACTCTATTTGCAAATTAACCATACTCATGGTGACAACACGATTAAGCAGCAGCAACGATGAAGTTCCTCTTCCAGCCCTCCTAATCCTCTTCAGAAATCAGAACAAGCAGTGTAAGACATAAATGGAGGTGAGCAGGGCTGCCCTGCCATTCGCAGTGCCACGGACCTTTCGCAGATCCTCAGGCGAGGATTTGCTTAGCAGCAGCTGGAAGATCAAGGCTGAGGAAGTCTGGAGACATTTTCCCTACAAACAGCCACCACCTCTCGTATTCTCCAGTCGGTGCCACAGGTCCACTCCCAGGGTGTAAATTGAAAGTAAAACACCGACATTATTGCGCGGATCAATGATGGAGCTGACGTAAGTGATGGTAATGGCATAACCACTGTACTTGTGAAGGTGACTGGAAATTACAGGCTCCTCCATACGAGAGGAAGGGTGGTGAGGCAGCGCACGCCATGAGGCACACTGTGGACTGCAGGTAGCTCTGCAAAGGCAATGCGGTGGTAAATTAAGGCATTTTTTAGTCCGTAATTGGGGTACGCAGCAGGTAACAGAGAATGAGAAGCCTATCTGGGTGTGAGTCATTCCCCAAATGTTTCAGCTAATCCTGTTTTCCCCGTTCCTGATTTATTAAGGAGGGCTGCACATACACACCAGAAGGGGCAGAATTAATTTGTCCTGCTCCACAGGGTGTTACCAGGAAAGGTCTTCAGACTCAAACCCTCTTGTGCATTTATGCCTTCAGCTCTGGGGATCCTCTGGGTGCTGGTTGGTACACTAGAGCAGCTCCAGCATCTCGTTGGCTCTATAGCCTGAAGGCATCGCCCCTTCCCTCGTTGCACCTCCCAGCAAACCAAGCACTGTGCTGTAGGCTCCTGAGCCATCTGTAAGACAGCACACTTAAGCACCATAACCAATGGGCAGGTAATTTGCCAGAGCAACACTCTTTATCATGTCTGGAAAACTGTCAGTGGGGCACAAGGCTGGAGGGACGAGGAAAAAAGGGAAGAGTGGCAGTGCTCACAAAAAGAGGTTTCCATTGACACCAAAATGCCTCAAGACAGATCAGCACGAAGCCTGCTGAGATCCCTGCTTAGGGATGTGATGCCAAACAATGCCTTATGCCCAGCCTGCCCCTTGGTGCTCCCCACACGTGAGTGCTTCAGCCACAAGCCAGAATCCACACACACTGCACAACCCAGGATGGTGCAGATGCTGTGATCTCTCACAGAGGATGGGGAGAAAGGTGGAACAGCGTGATGGAAACCACGGGCTGCTGTCTGAAAGCAAACATGCCTGTGATGCTGCACAGACCACTTCCTCATCTCTGCAGAAAACCTCCTGGAGAGCTGATGCCATAAAAAGGCAGATATTGTGCATTTAATGGAGTGTGCTGTTTGCTGTTTGACAAATATTATCTGTTGCTGCAGCCGCTTCAGAAGTCACTGCGATCTTTTCAAAAGCCATCCGGACTGGGAGAACTGCCACTTGGGAGAAAAGCACCCACGGTACTCCAGTTTATGGGCACCACTTCGGGCTGCACTTTAATCCTGAATAATCTTGAGGGTTTGTGCATTTTTGGCAGTCCGAGATGAATTGAGCTTTTATCGTGCGTCAATATACTGTTCACTACTCCTGCCTCCCGTCACAGCTGCAGGTGTAACAGCCACAGTGCTCCCGGGATCACCGTTGTTTTGAGCAGAAATTGCTAGCTTTGCTTTCAGACTTAAAAACTGTCTTCTGGACCACAGGATTTCCACCATCTCCAAATGTGACAACGTGTAAAACAAGCTTCTGTCGTGTGACAACAGCCCCCAACCCACCCCCACTGTGCCCACTGACCATGTCCCCCAATGCCAAATCCCCACAGCTCATGAATGCCTCCAGGGATGGTGATTCCTCCCCCATCCCCCTGGGCAGCCTGTTTCAATGCATCACCACTCTTCCTGAGATCTTTTCCTCCTAATATCCAAGCTATTGTAATGCTGCACCACAGTGGCGTGCAGCTTTGCCTGTACTGCAACACGGTGTGGTGCCACCTGGATGCAAACGAAGCTTCAGAGCTGCTCTCTGTTCTGCACAGACTGCAAGAGCTCCTTTGGCCAGCTGAAAGCATGAGAACTGGTTTTTGCAAAGACTCCACTTGTGCTATTGGGAGCAAAGCTAATGCACATTTACTTCGAGGTAAACTGGAGGTAAACTGTCCTAAATCCACAATCCCACATTACCTCCAATGACCCCAGGATGATGCTAACACCTCGGCTAGTGTCATTTTAACCCACCAAACAAAGGGCAGCTCTGTATTTGAAGACCAGGCAGGCACTGGGGTTGCTGTATACCTGGGGAAGGGCTTCTGCTGAAGCTTCCTAGTGCAGAGGTCTAAGGTGCTGGCTCAGGGCCTCTTCTGCTGCCAAATTGTATGGAAACTGAACGGCCTGAACCAGTGACTGATCACCTGAGGTGAGCACTGAGTCAGCCACGGGAGCACAGGTGAAGGCAATGCACCTGTGTGACCAGAAGTGATGGAGTCTGAGTCCATCTCTCCCAGACCCTATTTAAGGGCTGACCACCACTGGGGAAGGATCTCTTGCTGGAGATCCCTCCCCTGTGGAGTTATTGGTGAGCCTTTCTTTATTTACCGGTTGTCTGTTTACCACCCAGATAAGCCAAGCAAAATATACCATCCACCTCATTACTTTCTGTGGATACTGTTCTTTCAGGTTATTCACCCTACACAAATGCACTTCCAAAGCTCTCACAGCTCACCCAAAGCATATGGCACTGCTCTGCAGTCCCGCCTCGCAGCACCTGGTGGCCAGATCCCGCAGCCCTTCCTTCCTGTTTGCTCTTTTTAACACCCTTCAAGCTCTTTCCTTTTCTCCTTTTCTTTTCTCAGACACTGGTTCCCCAAACATCAAGGAACAACGAAGGCGATGCGGGGACGGCACCGTGCTGCATTCACAGCCCTCTGCTTCTTTGCACCGTGTCCTTCATGCTGCTCCATCCCAATGCTGCTTCAATCCCACTCACACAAGGACAGAGTGCTGCTGGTCGGTGCCACCGAAACCCAGGGCTCCTCCAAAAAGCACAGCACACACAGAAGCGTGTGTTTCGCTCAGCCAAAAACTAATTTCACATCGTTTGAAGTCTGGTCTACGTAAACACAGCAATCGTGTTAGCTATGAAACACTTTGATTCCATTTCCTAACCTTTATGGGGACTTTTATGCATACTTTCCAGTGATATACTACGTTGCTAAGGCATATGGGGAACAATAAAGAGTTTCCCTGGAGCTAATTAAGCTAATCATGGCTTCTAGATTAAATTTTCTGTATGTTTTTTTTTTTTTTACCTTGTGTAGCTAAAGTAAAATAACTGTTCTCTCACAAAGCGTTCATCTGACATCGTACCAACTTTAAATAAGTGGCTCTCTGTCCAGAGAGAACGTCTGAGGGTATTTCCCAAAATTAAAAGTTAAAAATAATCCCTTGGTTTTGGCCCAACTCAGAACATTTTCAAATGAAAAACATTACGCTCAACAGCAGCATTTTTTTCCCCAATCTTCCCTATATTACAGACAATAAAGAATATCCTTCTGCTTTCCCCACGAAGATTCATCACTCTTCTGAGTGCGGGGAAAATACCCCTCTGCCCCCCTCAGATCTCTCAGCTCCCCTTTTCAAGCTAAAAACCACTGCTTAAGACATCTTCCATTCACTTTATGGTAACAGTGAGTTAAGTACTGGAAGCCTGGGCCAGAATCCCAGCTATTTATTCCCATTAATGTTTACCAGTTTTCTCAGAAAAAAATAAAAATAAAAATAGAAGGCCTATGAGGGCAAGTGAGGAAAAGCAGGAAGAAATTCAGCTCTCTGGAGGAGTCAGGGCAGTTATTCCCAGCTCACATGGGTGTAGCAAGAAGAGGAATGCGGTACTTGATCCAAAATGCTGCTTCATGTGCAAAAATAAGTCAGGGGAAATTTTCTCATCTGCACAGATGTGAGCTCCATGAAAATCCCTGTTTTACAATGGGGTTCCAGCCCCCGGGCACAGATGGTGCACGTGGAGGTGTCCAATGGGATTTTACTCTTGCATCAGTTGAGAAGCAAAAGCATGGGTCATGCAGGGAGCAAGCAGGGGGAAGCACAAGCTAAGAAAGATGAGCGCTCTGCACAACTCAACCTCATCTCTGAGAGCCCAAGGGATGGCTCCCACAGGGTTTTGCTGGACCTGAGAAACCCATCCCCTCTTCAGCACTGGACTTCAGAACACCCATCCCTTCTTCCAACACTGAACCTCGGATATCCAACCTTTCTTCCAACACTGGACCTGAGAACCATCCGTCCCCTCTTCCAGCACTGTACCCAAGAACCACCCATTCCTTCTTCCAACAGATTCCCATCTCTTCTTCCCACACCTCCTCAGCACGAAGGACAGTGAGAGGTGCCAACGCCCCATGTTGAACCACCTGTGTGCCTCCTTTCCAGGTCAGCATCTCCTGAGGCTTCGGACCACCAGGAAGCCTCAGCCCCACCTGTCTGACACCTCCTTGCCCTCCTGGCTCCCCCAGCTCAACTCCTATCTCCAGAAGCCCAAATGGGATCCAGGAATATACAGAGCATAGGCTGGCATTGTCTCCAATGGTGCAGCAAACAGGCTTGGCGTGGTTAATACAGAGCAGCTACAATCCCCACCACAGCCATGACTGGATTCATGACATGGAAAGGTCAGCAAGGAGGGAGAAGAATCAAAGCAGTGGAAAGAAAGACACTGGATTCTTGCTTCCCAGATGGAAAAGGAGGAGAGGGAGAAGCCCACAGAGTAGCATCCACGATGACACAGAGCCACTGCGGGCTGGGAGCATTCCAGTTGTCAACAACCTTGTAGAAAAGGCAGACAAAATCCTGTTTTGTACTTGGGAAGAAGCCAGGTGACGTAATCATCTTATAGGAGGATGGTGAAATACTTTCCATTCCAGCAGTAACTCAAGATGTTAAATAGCAGCTACTAAAGTTAAACATTGTTAAATCAGTATGTCAGGACAGCATCTACCTACGAGTTTATGAAGAGTTGGCTGAGGAACTGCTGGACAGTTAAATGTTCACTTTCCATATGCCGTGAAAAAGTGCAATGTTTAAGAGATGTAGGAAAAAGCTATTTGTTAAACGAGGCAGCTCGGCCTATTTTAGGACTGCCACTGCAACACAGGTACCAGTCAAATAACGACGTGCCAGCAATGGGATTTGGTCAGTGAAGGATTAAGGGAACACAGCAACAGCGGTGCCAATCTATGTGTATTTATGGAAAACAGATTAAGGCAAATTAGCCTCAGATGGTTTTTGATGCAATTACAAGATTGGTTGGGAGAGGTAACAGTGTTCATGCAACGCACCCAAACTTCTGAAGAGCATTTCCTTTGGGAATGCACGATATTTTGATTCAGAAATTAGAAGGTCCGCAGACACTGTGGCACATACTCAACGCATTAAAACTTGGCTAGCTGAGGTCACTGCAGTCTGAGATCTAAGCAGGGAATGCACAGAGAGCAGGTCTGTTTCTACTAGAGCCAACAGGTTTGATTCACAGCTCTGGGCCGTGTAACATATTTATCAGTGACCCAGGAGAGAGCCCCAAGTTTTGCTAATAAAGTTGGCTGACGATATGGAAGTTGTAGCGTGGTACATCCTGAAGATGATGGGTTACTGACACACAGCTACCTGGATGGGCACAAGCAAGCCACGTGCACTTTAGTACAAACACATGTCAGATCGTGCCTCCTGGGAAAAGGACGCAGGCCACAGCGGTTCTCTGCTCATGGTCCTGCTGCAAAGGACAAGATCCCTCCCCAACTACCAGCTGAGCAAAAGAATACAGTCAAAAACCGCTGCTGAAATGGTTAATGTGAAGATGGCACAGAGAAATGTTAGAGAGCGAGGTGCCACTCCAGCACTCAACTGCATTGATCCGTGGGATGGAGGCTGTGCCAACTGCAAGGCTGAAGGAGCACGAAGGGCTGGGAAGAGCCAAAAAGCTCTTAGCACAAAGAGGGCAGAGGGTCAAGGAGTACTCTGAAACAGCCACGTGGGATCCAATGGGATGAGAATGGAGGCTCCGCTGGACACAGTTCACTGAGGTCCAAGTGCCAGGCAGCAGGGGCCAGGTAAGGAGGCAGGAACACCACTGGAAGTATTTAAGATAATTCTCCTTCTCTGGAAACATTTATATCACAATTGGCTGTATCTGCTCTAGCTCAACCAGGAATGTTTCCTTTAAGAACTTCATTAACCCTAGGGCCTTACAATCTATTGGCTGGGTCCAGCACTATCTGTGGAGGCCCAGAACCAGAGCAGGCACGGTGCCATAAATAGCTGCTAATCACCAAAACATGGTGTCCATACGGGATGTGACCGTAACATAATGGGAACATCCTCTTCACAGAGCCCACGTGAAGGCCCCGTACCTACAAGAACCAATCCAGCCAATCTTTTACAGCCTCCAACAGGGATGGCTACAGCAGTAATCCCAAAGGCCGTGCTCTTGCCTTGAGAGCTGGTCTGAGGCTCAGCTGGTGCTGGGGTGGTGGAGCTGGGCTGTGGGGTTGGTGGAGCTGGCCAGGCTGGGTGGCCAGGCTGGGTGATGGCATCAACATCCTTCATCCCGGCTCTCTACACCAGGGAAAGAGCAGGATTAAGGCACCTCGCTACTGCTGTAACTCCTCTCCTCCTCCAAAACATCAGTGACCCTAAGAGATGATGCTACGGGTCTCTTACATCACCACCATCTTCTGCAGGACAGCACCATCAGCAAGAGCAGGGCTCCCCGTGCTCAATGTTATACAAACGCAATGAGGAAGAGGCTGCCCACTGCACCACAAGGCCATCGAAGCTGGAGGAGGAGCTGGAGATGGAAGCAGAGTTCAGCAGCTGCCATCCCCGAGCAGGCAAAGGCAGTGCTCGACTGCCGTCCAGCTAGAGAGAGAGAGCAAGGAGCACAATGGCTCTGCCTCCTCTGTTGCGGAGCAGAGCCAATGAATAAGGGAGGCAGAGACAGAAATGCGCTTAATATGCTGCTTGGGAGGGACGGGCGGGGGGGAAGGGGGGAGGCAGCCAGACAAAGAACAGGGGGATGGAGAAAGAAAGATGCAGGCAGAGAGCAGGAGAAGGTGAAGCATGGGAGCAGGAGGACGGGGCTGGGCGCTGCGGGGCCCCCGGCAGCACAGCGGGACGGAGCGGGGCAGGCAGCGTGCGGCGATGCGGAGCGCAGAGCCCGGCGGGACTGGGGAGCAGGGCCCAGCAAAATGAAAAATCTCTTAACCACACAGAATTGTTAACTGCCCCCAAATCCTTTTGTGCTGGGGCTGCAAGCTTAAAGGAGCTTAAGCTGTTAGATGCATGAACTTCCTCCATAAATATCCCTTGTGTGTGCTGCCGTGAGCAGGCTTGTGTTGCATTAGCCAGATGAAAAGCCCGGCAGAGAAAATGAGCAACTCCTTCCAGCGCTCTCTGCTGCGCTGTGGGGCCGGGCTGCCCATTGCTTGGGGTGCACCGAGGCCCACTGGCAGCACAGCACCCGTGGGCCGTCCTTGACACGTCCCGTTGGGGCTACGGAGCCGTGCGAGAGCACTTCACGCCGAGAGCCAGTTTGGATTTGCTTTTGTTCTGCTCCTGGAAAAGGGCCCAGATTTCCTCCCACCCCTCAAAACACAAAAAAAAACCTGCCGGCCATATGCATGAGCAAGTCCCCCAAGCCCAGGCTCACACACTGCCCACGCAGCAGGGACTGGCAGCGGGCAGAAGTGTGACAGCATCAGGGCAGTGATGCAGGACTGCAGCCCACAGGTCCCCACCCCCCCCCAGGGTGCTGTTAACCCAGCCGGGGTGATGTGCCCCCTCCCTATCCCCTCTGACAGCCGTGCCATCTCTGTGTGGTGGCTCTCCTGACCCCCACGTGCCCCATAGGAACCAGAGGAATCCTTCCACTTGGCGGCAGAGCCCCGGGCCCATCCAGCCCTGCAGCCAGAGCTGCCCCACGGAGACGGCGCGCTGCCGGCCACCGTGTGATTGATGACGGCGGGGAGCGTGGGGCTGCGTGCGCGCCAGCACCGGCTGCAGAAACAGCTGCTGAGGTACCGGACCTCCCAAAATCCTGCTGCTGCACAGACAAAGAGGAGAGCCAGCCCTTCTGCTCTCCCCCTCCACCTCGGCCCCCTTCCCTTCTGGCTGATAGAAATGGGCTCTGGCAATGGGCACTCGAAGGGACCGACCCTTGGCTGGGCTGGCATCGGGACCAGGGATGCAGCACAAACTGAGAAACTGGAGCTGTATCAGAGCAAAGCATTGTGCAGGAGTGAAACAAAAAAAGGAGTGAAACAACAAAAAAAAAAAAACACAAAAAAACCTCGAGATGGAAAAGCTGACATGAAGCATTTTGGCTGCCTCGTGTTGCTACGAATGCTCCACTTGGGCACTGTAAAACATCCAGCTGGGATTAGCCGGGCTCCCTTTGCACGCTGTGCTGCAGCAGTACTCTCAGAAGCCCCGGCCCCACTGCAGCTCTTGGTCCCCAGTAATGGGGAGAGAAGGGCTACATGGTGTCCCAGTAAGCAGCAGATTCAAGCAAGGATATCAAACATCCCTGCCAACATCAGGACCTGCAGCTTGACATGTGAGCAGGCTGTGCTCACCCCTCCAAGGGAGCGCTGCAAGGAGAAGCCATGTAGTAAAGGGAAGAGGCTTCACTCTGCTGCTTCGGCCTCAACACGTAACTCCTACACTGCTTTCAGGTTCTGAAATTTCTTCTTATGTCCTCCTCAGACTCTACTTGTCGTCTTCCCCCATCCCTTGCCCCTGTGAAAGACCCTGTTCCAGCCTCTCCTGCTGGGGGCCTGGGGCATCCCTCAGCACCAAGGCACTCCTCGGAGCCCACGGTGTTTGAGGAACCCACTCTCTGTGCCTGATCCTGCAGGAGAGCCCCAGGTCAACCTTGCATCCTTGAGATGGATACTGGGTTGCTGTGACTGGTGATGCGATGGCAGAGGAACCAGCACAGCCATTCAGCCTGCAGTCCCAACCAAGCACGGCCACAGACTGTTCCCCTCTCTGCAATGTCCATTTCCCCCCACCTGCACCTTCCCCATGCTTGTGGTGCTGCCCACACACCCCTTCTTGCAGCAAGCAGAGAGGAGAAGCAGCTCCTTCCCTGCACAGTACTGCAGTACCTACTGACATATCTATAATTGATCTCAGAGAAATTCCAGCTCTGCTCAGTGTGTTGATGCTATCAAAACTGCAGTGGGATTTTGATGTTCAGCCGGGACAGGGAGGGAAGAATCGGTTTGCCAAACGCTGCAGTGTGCTCTGCTTTCCTCTTTTTGTCCCGTTCTGCAGCTCTTCCACTCCCTCACCTCCTTCTCCACAACCCCAACACCTCTGAGCACATCCACCCAGCACTCTCCAGAGATAAGCTTCTGTGCAACCAAGGAGGAAACTATTTCTTCCAGACCCTCTGTGCTTTCTCCTGTTCTCCAGCTCCATCCCAGCCCCAGAATTCTGGGAGGTGGCTGCAGAGCAGAGGCACAGCTCAGTGACTGAGTGTCCCTCCTGGGGAGCACGAAAGGCAGCACTGCACCCCTGCACTCTGCGGACCCATAGCTAAGGCAGAGCCCCTTCAACAGAGAGGCAAACCCAACTCCTGTGAGAGGTCCCTCCCGCTTTGCAGATCACAGCCTCAAAATCCAGAGCAGCGACACAAGCACAGCAGCGAGATGAGCACGAGAAGCAAGGGGAAGGAGTTACCTCTGCAGACGGTCCCGTTCTCCACCGACTCGTAGCCCGGCCTGCACATGCAGCGGCCGATGGGCACCAGCCACTCGCCGTCCCCATTGCAGTACAGCTTGATAGGCACATCCACCTCCTCCGCATTGGTGATGCACGTCCCCCGTGCCGCCACCAGAGATGTGCTCTCCGCACCCGAGAGGGTTTCCTGGAAGACCGCCCCGTTCTGGATCACACGGGGACACTTGCGGTAGAAGACACGGACTGCAATCAAGGACATGCAGCCCCCATAGTCCTGGAAGGCCAGGTAGAAACCGTTCTTGGAGACAGGCCCGAAGCTGCGCACCTCAGTGTTAATCTTCATCACCCGCCCACCGAGGTCCACCTGCGAGAAGCTCTCGTCGGCAGCAATTGTATCTACCTTCATCCAAGGGTTTTCCATCCAGTTAGGAAAAGTCTTGGTGGCAGAGTCAAAGTCTGATTCGTAGTAATAGAGATTAAAAGTCTCCTTACAGGAGCCTGGGACATTGGGGATGCTGCTGCAGTCCCGAACGGAGAATTTCATCTCCACGTGGATGCGGTGCGCACCTCGCCTCCGGATGTACTTGGTCCGCAGCCAGTTGTTTTGGCTGGATTCAAAGACGTTGCACACCTGGTACGTGCGGATGGTGTTCATGTTCTCATCGTATCCACTCACCTCTTCCCACTGCGGACAGGACACAAAAAGTCAGCGGGGCTGAGCGGACATTCACAGCACTAAGCACAGGGTCCCTACCTGCTCTGCCGTCCTGGCAGAAGCCGTGCCACTCCGTACCACATCACCCTAACCCTGTGCGAGTCCAGAGGGGTCTCACCCACGGCAAAACCTCCCTGCACGTGGTCCGGGTGTGGCAGGGCACGGCAGGGCCACGCACTCCATCTGCAGCAGTAATGTCTTTAGCAGGGGCTCTCTGCCGTCGGCTGCACCGTCCTGCAGAGGCCTCCTCAGAGCTGCAGAGCCTCCCAGCTAAGTAACACGATGCCTTCAGCAGATGTATTCCCACCGGTGCCACTACGGTTACAACCGTGGCAGACAGACCCTGCTTTATAACGTGACCGTAAAACCTCCTTCCCGGCTGCAGCCATAGTGCCATGCAAGGTGCGGGGTGCCAGCGGGACAGCCAAGCCCCTCTGCACGGCAGCAGGACAGTACGAAGCAGTGGTAATGCTTGACACAGGCTGCCCAGGGGAGTGAGGGAGTCACAGTCCCTGGGGGTCTTCAAGGAATGGGTAGATGTAGCACTGGGGGACGTGGTGAGCGGTGGGGATGGGTTGGGGTTGGCCTGGATGATACTGAAGTTCTTATCCACACTTCATGTGGGAAGCTTAGCCCAGCTCCTCCCAGCTCAGGAGGAGTTTCCATAGTGCTCAGGGCAGCTACAGCACTGCCTGTAACTGCACCCACTGCAGACTGGCCCTATTCAGCTCTCTGTCCTTTTGTCCGATCCCTCAGCTCTTTGTAGGGTGGGGGAACACTTCAGAGCAGGTCAGAGATGGGATATGCCCAATAGGATCCATCAAGATGTCTGTGGCTGAGGGCAATATGCTGCTGGACAGCTTGGGAGGAGGAAGGTGAGGGAACAGGACGATGCTCAGAGTGCAGGAGCAGATCTCGCGGTTGAGGGAGCTGGGAGTGTTCAGCCTGGGGAAGAGAAGGCTCTGGGGAGATCTCCATCATCACCTTCCAGTACTTAAAGCAAGCATACAGACAGGAGGGAGATCAACTTTTTATACAGTCTGATAGTGATAGGACAAGGGGGTGTGGTTTTAAACTAAAAGAGAGAAGATTAAGGATGACTGTTAGGAGGAAATTTTTTACTCAGTGGGCAGTGCTGCCCAGGAAAGTGCAGGTGCTCTATCCTGGAGGTGCCCAAAGCCGTGATGGGCCCTGGGCAGCCTGAGCTGGTGGGGGCACCCGCTCCAGGCAGGGGTTGGAACTTCAACGTCTCTTCCAAGCTTTAAGGTCTCTTCTTTTGGCTTTAATGTCTCTTCCAAGCCAACCATTCTACAATTCTATGAACATCTCTAGAGCAAGAGGAGAGCAAGCACATGGGATTCACCTGCCCTTTGAGCCTCCCTCCACTCCAGCATGGAGAGGATAGAGGAGGGCAGGTCTGGGGAAGCTTATGGAGGTCTGCCTTGAAGGGAACCACCAGGGTACCCATCCAGATGGAATGCTTCTTCATGAGCTTGCTCATAAACCTGCTCAAGTGGAAGCAAAGCTGCTTCTCACGGACATAAAATCCAATGTGCAGAGCATAATCGTGCCCTGGGTGCAGGACCTGTCCGCAGTGCAACCCTGCTGTCACCACATCCCTGCACTCAGGGCTGCAGAGGGAGGCTCCCGAGAGCAGAGACAGATTGTTCTTTGCATACCGAGGCTAACGGCTGAACAGAAGGCTGTCAGAGAAGATCCCCAAACAGCTCCAACCACTTCTGATGGGCTGTGGCTGCAAATCTGCTACCATCGCAAGGAGAGAAGGAGAGCATCCTCACGAAATGCAGGAGGAGCGTTTGCTTTGTTTTCCATAAATAAATTAGATGTGCTAGTGGAAAAAGAAAAAAAGAGCAGGATTTCCCCAGTTTTTAGGGCACCGGTGAGGAGGAATCACAGACAAGATGTAAGGAATCAGCTTTCTCCCCCTGCCTGGCCTCTGACACAGCTCTGCTAAGCCTGCATCTCTCCTGATGCCAGCAGCACCGTGCTGGCCACCAGGACCCATCCACCTGCCCCACGAGCTGGGGCTGCTCAGGCCCTACAAGGCCTTGCTCCCTTCTCGCAGCTGGGAGTGAAAGTCACTCCCGTGCATCAGCCCCTGTTCTTCCTCAACGCTTAATTAGAAGCCTCTCCCTTTCTCCTCGTTCTCTAATTAACATGCCGGGAACTCAAAAGAAGAAGGCAGCACAATAATACGGAGAGACGGCTTCCAGCAGGCCCAGGCCTCATTACTGCGGGGCTGGCGAGCCGGGAGCAAGGCGTGCTTTACATATGGAAAACCTGCAAACAAGAAAGGCTGGGCGAGGAGAGAAAAAGACTTGACCTCTGCTCCTGCCCATTGTGTGCCTGTCATCCCCCCTCGGCGGCCAGGCCGGTGCTGGCGGGGCGGGCGCGGGGCTTTATCATGGTGATGGGGGCCCGGTGCCTCAGCCCCCACATCCCAGATCTGGGCAGGCAGAGGAGGCTGCTCCTGCAGGATTTAATCTCCTCAACAGAGGCTTTGCTCGCACATTTCCTTTCTTCTGCCAGGCTGGCTCAGGGAGCGGGCTTGCTGTCAGGTCCGGGGTGAGGCCTAGAGGAATGTCTTCATCCAGCCCGCCTGGTGCCTTGGTGGGGCTGGGTGCAGGGAAGAAGGGAAAGAAAAGAGAACAGAAGAAAGAAAGGGAAAGAAGGGGAGAAAAGTGGAAAGAAGAGAAAGTGGAAATGGGGAAAGGAAAGGCAGAAAGGGAAAAAGGAAGAAGGGAAAATGAAAAAGGGCAATGGGAAATGGGAAAGGGGGAAGGGAAAGGGGAAAACAAAGAGAAAAAGGAAAAAAGGAAAGGGGAAAGGAAAGACGAAATGGGGATAAGGAAAGAAGGAAGGGGGAAATAGGAAAGTGAAAGGGACAAAAGAAGGGAAAGGGGAAAAGGAAGATGGGAAAGGAAAAAGGGAAGAGGAAAAGGGAAAGGGGAATAGAGAAAGGGGAAAAAAGGAAAGGGGGAAAAGAAAGGGGAAAAAAGGAAAGGGGAAAAAGAAAGGGGGAATGGAGAAAGGAAAGAGGAAAAGGGAGGAAGACAAAGGAGAAAAGGGAAAGATAATAAGGGAAATGGGAAACAGGAAAAGGAATAAAGGAAAAGGGAAAAGGGTAAATGGGAAAGGGGAAAAGGGAAAGGCAGAATCTCCGGGCTTGGGTCAGGCTGGCTTTGGCCACATAACACAAGGGCGAGTGTGATGCTAGACCAGCAGGCATGGCTTGGATCAGGGCACTGCAAGGGTACCCTGCCAGCCCTACCTCCACCCCAGCACTAGCTGCTGGCACACAGGAACGGGGGTGGAGAGGGCACTGCGGCCCTAAGTAGCTTCTGGCCACTGCAGGCAGAGGGGAGGGATGCTCTGAAGCACCCTGATTTCCCATGCAAAGCTGGTGAGGGCAGAAATGGCTGTCACCTTTTCCATGGGTGCAGAGACGCTGTTTTTATACCCCTCCCACATCTTTTCATTCAGCCAAAGCACTTCACTTCAGCAGTTGACCTCCCCACCTGTGTTGGCTTCCAGTCACAGACCCCAGATGGGGCACCCAGCTCCCGTAAAGCAAGAGCTCAACTCACCCCTGAGGGAGGATGCACCATCCAGCCCAGCTCTGCCGTGGCCGTTGTGGAGTCCATCAGTGTCTCTGCAGGAGGAAGGGGAAACAAGGAGTCAGTCCATCACCTTCCAGTTACATTTGCAAAAGTGGGACACTTTCTCAGCCTTCTGCATGGTAGGCAGCATCCTCGGCCATGCAGCAGCAGATAAGAAGGAAAAGCACTTCCAGGACTTGCCATACTTAAAAATTAAACCAACATTAAAGCCAATTTTCCAGGCAATTTGGGCAGAAATAGGTCAGATGCTGCTATCGCTAATCAGCACCGAACAGCGGCAGAGGATGGCTCAGGAAGGTCACACTGCATGCTCAAGCAAGACACAAACATGAAATCCATCTTGCAGCTTCAATTTCCCTGCCTTCCCAATTACTACGGAATAGGCAAGGAAAGAGTTTATTTTCAGGGTTCTGCAGCTCTCAAGAAAAAGCACCTTATTTACAAGGTGTACACCCACCCAGCTTCAGCTCACTCACCAGGAGAGCACTGATATAGTCAAGACCTCCAGCCACCAGCCTACAGACCCAACAGACAGCCCCAATATAGACAAGATCTCCAACAGCCTACAGACCCACAGACAGCTCCAATACAGTCAGATCCTCCATCCATAAGCCTGCAGACCCAACGGACAGCCCCCATATAGTCAAGATCTCCATTCACCAGCCTATAGAACTACAGACAGCCCTGATAAAGTCAAGATCTCCAATAACTCAGCCCATGGACCCAAAAGACAGCCCCAGTACAGTCAAGGTCTCCATTCGTCAGCCTGCTGACCCAATATAGTGCCACTTCCCATGGCCAGAGCAGGGATGGAGAGTTCCTGATGATAACTGTGTCCTGCTCCTGACCACTAAAAGCCCAAGCATCCTGCCACAAATACCCCAAAATTATCTTCACCTTCTCCACTTTCACTGCTTTGAACAAAAATGAAGGAAGAAAAGATTAGCACTGCACAGATCCATCACTTAAAGAGATAAGGCTGGATCCAGAGATGGCAAAATGACTTTTATTCAGTCCACGTAAACTCCCTTTTCCCATTAGTAAGCCAAAAAGTGCCTCGGCATAGATATGCTGCTTGCACCTACTTCTGGCAGTAAATCATTTTCAGACTGCGGGTTGTTACTTACTCCTGCTTAGAGCCAGTGGTTTCCAGTTCACAGGAAACCAGCATTTCAAAATTTGGTTTTATTCCAAAAGCAAAAAAGCAAAAAAAAAAAAAAAAAGTTCCTTTCAAATTTGAAGAGTTCTGGAAAACAGCTCTCCCAAAAATTTTGCCGTTCAGATTTATGAAATTTCTTTTTAAACTGAGGGTCTGTTTACACGGCTTAATGACAGTGTTTATTTTATCCAAGTATCTAGCTTTTTCATTAGAACACCAGTGGCACTTTGATCTAGAGGGAGAACAACATTTTTCACCCAGTGCTAGCGAGGAGCTGAGCTACTTTAAATAAAAACAACGCTAGCTAAGTTGATTTGTCTTAACTATCAGTGACAGTGACTACCACGTAAAAGAAGATGCACTCTGTGACAGCGTACTTCCCCAAATAAAAACAATTTTGAAGCACTTTCTTCCACAAAAACATGGTGCAATGGACACGTGCCCAGCTCAGCACTGAAGCACACACTGCCTGCAGCCCTCACCACTGCCCCTTATCCTCTGCTGAAGAGTTGCACGAGGCCATAAGTTGTCCTAAGGGAGGCTCATATTGGGTGTTAGGAACGATTTCTTCTTGGATGAGTGGTGGGGTGTTGGCACAGCTGCCCTGGGGTCCATCCCTGGAGGGGTTAAATGTGGCAATGTGGCGATGAGGGACGTGGGCAGTGGGCACGGTGGGGATGGGTTGGACTGGATGGTCTTATAGACATCTTTTCCAACCTTAATGATTCGAAGATTCCACCTCCCTGGAGTGACACTTCCACCCGAGCTGGCTCAAGGACATCCCATTTCGACACAGTAACAAGGAGCAGAAAGCTGCAAGTTTCAAGCAGATTTTTCTAAAGGTCAGTACAAAAAATATATCTTCTCTTACTTTAAAACTGAATTTATGCTGCTCAGCTGCCAGTTATTAGATTTCCTTTTACTTTCAGACCCTGTTATCCAAAACCTCCTTTCCCTCTTGTGCTGCTCAAGGGTGGCAAATGAATCATCTCCCAGCCCTCCCCAAGGTAACCAGAGTAACTGAGAGTCCGTATTCATTCAGTCTACATCTGGTCCCTTTCTTTAGGGGCTCCTGTTCGTCCTTCTTTATGTAGTGTGGACCCCAAGACTGCAGTCCCCTCTGCACACGGCTGTAACATCCCTTTGTGTGACTTTCTGCACATCTTTTCCAGCAAATCGCTGTCCTGGCTGAAGTCCAGAAAGCATGCGGAGATCAGTTGACATGTTAGCATTTGGCAGGAGTTGCCTGAATTCCATAAAATCGTGAATAACTGATCTCCACGAATCAGAGCAAACCTCGTTAGCCGCACTGTCTGCGAATGTGTATGTGAAGCCAGGTTGGATTTCAGGGGTAGGGGTGTGTTTGCTCCTTCATTGATGCTTGATCTCAAAACACACACTACTGCCTAAATCATCACAGAATCACACACTGGCTTGGGTCGGAAGGAATCCTAAGGCCCACCCAGCCCTAATCCCTGCTGTGGGCTGGCTGTCCCCTACTACGTCATACTGCCCAGGGCCTCATCCAACCTGACCCCGGGCACCTCCAGGGATGGAGCACCTCCATAGATGTGGTGCTAAGGGATTGGATTTAGCAGTTCAGTGGGTAGGGATGGTGATAGGACCAGATGATCTTGTAGGTCCTTTCCAACCTAATGAACCTATGAACCTATAGTTGCCTGCCACAGAACTACCTCGCCTGTTTACCTGGACAAAAGCATCTCACACTCTCCAGTGAAGAGCGTGAAAAGGCCATATAACTCTCCAGAGAAGCTCACTGTCTCACCCTTGAGAAGTTGCTTATTGCTATACAAAGGGAGCAAACAAAGCCAGGAGAGGTGTCCAATAGGCCACTGTACTTCTCATCTGCAGCGTCCTTCCTCTGCCTCTCTCCCAGATTCTGATCAGTTCAGACCTCCACAGCAAGAGGCAGCACCTCTGGGTCATAGAATCATTAAGGTTGGAAAACACCTCTAAGATCATCTAGTCCAACTGTCCACCTATCACCAACAGCTCCCCACCAAACCATGTTCCTTAGTACCACATCTATTTGTTTCCTGAACACCTCCGGGGACGGTGACTCCACCACCTCCCTGGGAAGCCTGAGCCAGTGCATCACCACTCTTTCAGAGAAGAAATTTTTCCTAATATCCAATCTGAACTTCCCCTGGAGCAACACAGAGCCATTCCTTCTTGTCCTATAGCTATTACCCCAGGTCCTTTTCCTCTACACAGCCTTCCAGCCACTCTGCCCAAGCCTGTGGTGTTGCATGGGGCTGCTGTGACCGAAGCGCAGCACCCGGCGCCTGGTCTTGTTGAACTTCATCCCGTTGGCCTCAGCCCAGCTATCCAGCCTGTCCAGACCCCTCTGCAGAGCCTCCCTGATCTCAGGCCAGGCAGGCAGAGTCCCAAGACATCAGCTGTACATGGGGTGAAACACCCACAAGCCCCCGAAACCCATCACTCTGCAAACCACGGCGGAGAGAAGCTCCCTACTTCAAATCCAGCAGCTTCGCTCACTGTCACAGCTGATCCTTTCACAGCACCATCCTCCAGGTCTGGCAGCACACGTGGGACCCCAGCAACTGCACGGAGCAGCAAACCTTCAGCAGTGATGGTGACGATGCAATGCTAAGCCCCCACGAGTGGCGGGGGGGGGGGTCCCTGGCCCCCAGCCCACCTCTGGCGGCCGCCGATAGCCGCACTTCAGTGAAACACTTTTGCCGGAGCAGCGTTTTCTCGATATCTTTGTTTGTGTTATTCCCTCCCCTGTGTTTATCTGCGGATTCACATGCTACCCACAGCACTCTAAATAAATCTACAGCTGCTCAAATCCAGCAGACGCAACTCTGGCCTGACTCCCACCAGAAACCGCGCTGCTCCCCACGGGATGGTTAGGAGATAAGTGCCTGTCCTTTTCACTTTGAAGATGCTTTCAATAAGCAGCTCTCCGCCCGGCACGGCCAGGGGAGGCACTGCTGCTACGAGAGCATCTCGGGCTCTGCAGGCTGCCACACTGTAGGCTCCAGCTCGGGTATTCTGCATGCAGAAATGCACCGCTGTCATCACAGCCTCTGGGATGCTCGTGGTCAGTGCCACTGACCTGGGAGAGAGGCTCCTGCACTTCTTGATGCCCTTTCTGCTGCTCAGCCACGAGCAAAGCAAGCATGGGCGGCTCAGCTGCACCGGCTTTTCCCATCTGAGACTGGTGAGCAGAGGACAAGGATGGCAACAGGCGCTGGCTGTGATCGGGGACACCAGAGAGTGGAGACTGGAGAGTGACAGGAGCAAGGGACGGTGGCAGAGAGGCTGGGAGGGATTAACAGAGGATCTGTGCACACTGCAGACACACTTCTCTGTGTCCAGAAAAACAACGTCCATGGAGTTTTGCCAATTTCGACCAATTTAGACCATCTGGACCTGGGTTTCTCAGAAGTCCTGGTAAATCCTTCACATCTGCGGGCTCCAAACTCGTTGCAGATAAAGAAACAGCTGGACAAATAAATAGCCCCACAGATAGCTGAAGCCTCCACCCTCATTTTTCCACCCACAACTTTTTCCTTTCCCTTTGCACTTCTCACATCGGTCCCTCCCTCGGCGCAGGAAACCTGCCAGTTACAAATAACACAGGGTGCAAACGTGGAGGCTGACCTGGGATCGGATTAACCACGGTCAGTGCTGGATGTGCAAAGGCAACCAGTTGCCCGGGCCTCACTGATGGAGCAAAGGAGCTGGCACCAGATATCCCACGTCGAGGCAGACACAGGTCACACTGCCTCGTCACCATCTCCCAGAGCACTGCAGAACATCGGATTCCTCCGTGCAGGCACACGTGCTCCCGAAGCAGCAATTCCAGCCCGGCCTCACGCGCAGCCACCGCATCCCTACACAGGAGGGGGGGTTAATGAGAAACCCGTCTGTCCCCCCGCCCCAAAGAGCCCTCGCTGCAGATCTATTTATCCTTCCAGAAGTTGAAAGGCCCCTCTCTGCCTCCTGTGCTTTACTGGAGCCTTATTATAATATTTTTGCCAGCAAGAGCTAAGAGGGGCTGAGCAAACCCAGTGGCCTTTCCCTGCAGCACCGAGCTTTGCTTTGCCTGGCCGATGGCCAGCGGAACAAACTGAAACCCAATCCCCCCCGGCCGACCCGCTGGCGCGGTAACAGCACGCTGCATTGTGAGCCGGCGGCTGCAGGATATTTTGGATACTTCACTCAGGGATCCACTTAAACTCCAAGAGGGAGAGTGATTGATAGGGAGCGAGACGAAGCAGTGACGGAGCCGGGATGGGGACTGCCCGCATCCTGCCTTGCGCATGAAGCCCCACAGGCCGCCCCAAGGGCTGCCATAGTGCATGCAGGAGCGGGTTGTGCCGGCGGTCCCAGCGTGTGACAACACAGGAGCAGGCAGGTACTTCATTTTGGGCTGAGCTGTGCTTTCCTCGCTCCCACACAGCTCTCTCTCCTTGCTCCACAGTCCCTCATGCACTGTCTGTGTGTGTGTGTGTAACAGGATTCATCCCCAGGGGACAAAACCCAGGGCTGACGGATGCCACCAGCATCCAAAGGGATCGGTGTGCAGCGGCCATTGCAGGCACTGCTACGTATGGTGCTGGCTGCTCTGCCACCCGCAGGAAACACCCCTAAAAGAGGGGACAAGCTCAGTCCTTGCGGGTCACCCAAGCACATCTTGCTCTCTAATTAACCCATCCATACAAAGTAATGCTGCCAGACAGATGGGGCTGCCCAGCTCATCCACCTTACAGGAAGAATACAGCCTGGCTGCAGCACCTGGGAAGACTGAGGAAGGCTGGAGCTCCACAAGGAGCTCAGATTTTGGGGTCTTTCAGGCTCAGGGCTCTGCTGAAGATGCAGGTTAAGCTGGCTGTGGAAGACAGCCTGGCTGCCAGGCTGCCCAGAGCCATCACTGCCCATGCAGTGCTCCTGCTTTCCTGCCACCATTGGGCCCAGCAGTTAGCAGAAACCTGATAACTGCATCAGAGCCCCCAGAAAGCTGCTCCAGCAGCACCAGGGCCCGCAGCCCTCGCTGGCAGCATCTTCCCCAAGCAGAGCTGGCTTTTGTAGGTGGTCTGAGTTCAGCTGAGGGCAGGCTGCGAGCAGAGACAATGCAGATGCTAAATGCCAGCAAGCAGAGGCCCTCCTGCTGCTGCCGGGAATGCAGTAGCCACACAGAGAAGGCACAGATGCAGACATTTAACAGCCACCGCTACTGTCAGCGCTGATGATTCGGTCTCTGCAGTTGCACCAGCCCCACTGTCTGCGGGACACCTCGTGGGGGGGTTAACAAAGACTCATCCTTACAAGCCCAGTGAGGGCAGGACACAGCTAGACCACGGTGGCCAAGAAGGGCAGGATGCAGCTGGGGCACGTCCCCCTGGCAGCACCGGGGATGGAGGCCTCATGCCTTCTAACCCTGACCAAGCCCTTGGCCACCGGTCCTGCTTGCTCATGTGCCAGCTCTTGGCTGCAGCACGTATGGGAAGAGCATCTTTGCAATGTCATAACCTGCTCCCTGCACTGTGCCCCAAAGCTGGCCGGCACAAGCTGCAGATGCAGGGCTCAGCTCCCCCACAACACCCCAGGCCTCACATGATCCCCTGTGCCACTCCAGTATTTGTGCCTGCAAAGAGCAGCAGGGTGACCTCAGGAGATGAGAGATGCACCAAAAAAGCCCAGAGACTGAGCAGCAGCACCAGTTAAGCAGCATGTGCAGGGTTTTTGTGTGACATCCACCCTTTTTCCCTGCTAAGCTCCCTCTTGATCTGATGCAGTGAGCACTGATGGGACCAAGAGGAGCAGCATGAGCCCAAGGACACTGCTTTTGACCTGGGCTGGCTCCTCTTCCCCATGGGGCAGCGTCCCCACCCACCCCACCCAGAGCACAGAGCGATCCCCGTCCCACCTCCCAGCACCACCGGCACTAAATGAGGTTTTGTCACCCTGCATGGTGGCACAGGCTGGAAGTAACCCATTCCCAGCAGGCTGCGGAGCCATGCTCAGCATCCCAATCGAGCTGTCCTTAATGGGCTTCAATTTTAATTTGCTTTTATTGGAAAACACAGATGGTGACCCCACCTCCCCCTTCCACCCCCCCCGAACACATACAGGGTAATAACATTTACGGGGGAAAGATATTATCTCCAAACACAGCCAAAGCTCCAGCAAAAGCCCCACCACCATGTACCAACGTGCAGCTGTGCTGCACGGCCCTGTGCCTGGCTCATAAAGGCAGGGCCACACAGAGCACAGCCACACTGGGTGCAAGGGGAGCAGGGAAGTCACAGCAGGGCCCAGCAGAGAACTGAAAAGCAGAATTAGACCACGCTGTGTCACAGCAAAGCCAGCACACTAACTGAGTGAACCCCTTTCATGACCAAGCCTTGCAAAGCACAGAGGGATGCTCAAAGCAGTGCCTGGAGGAGCTGTGCTGATGGGATGGGAGCACCCACGGCTCCAGTCAGCCACCTGCAAACAGGCAGGGTGCTTCAGAGCTCAGGGTGGATGCAGGGAGGTGACAACAGCGCAGAGATGAGCTGTGCAGGCAGCCAGGTTACGGATGAGCTGCTTCAGAGCATGCACAGTGAGTAGAGAAAGGAGAAACTTTCTGTCCCGGCAGCAGCAACTGGGAGCAAGGGTATCAGGAGTGATGCTCTGCAGCTTCACCTTGCTGGCCCTGAGCCTGCAGCATGGCGAGCTGGGACGGGGGGTCCTCCAGCAAACACAGAGCACCAAACAGCACCTGAACTGTGCCGGAGCACCCACACGCTGGGGAGATGCTCCCCCTCCCCTGGCCCCACTGGCTCCTCCACACAGAGCTCGGCACAGCGCACAAGGAGTGGGTCCTGAGCTGTTCCACATCCCCCTCCACCACGAGCCCGGGGCACACGGCTGAGCGGGGGATGCTCTCTGCCGCGTGTTTGGCTCCATGCGCTCACCTGCCAGCCAAGTCTTCCCAACTTTTCACTGTTTTTACTGACAGGCTGTAAATCTGCTTCTGGTTGGCAGCCCCAAGTGGGAACAGCTTCAGAGGAGCCAGCTGTAGGCACGGCTGCACTGAGCTGCAAAGGGGTGCACCGTGCCCCCGCCCCAGGCAGCCCTGGCAGTGGGGGGGCTTTGAACTGGGCTCCCAGCCCATGGAACTGACGCAGGAATTCCCAAAATCCCTGGCAGGGAGCTGCTGTAGTGCTCCCAGGCTGACTCGTTTCTCGCAGCCCTCAAGGACAGCATTCAAGGCAGCATCTCTCCGCATCGGTGTCCTCGGGGGATGGTGCACAGCCACGCCAGAAATGTGAACCCCGCATCTCCGCCGCAGATAAAGCGATGTCGGAGACGGCAGCTGTTAGCGGTGGGTATTTTTAGTGAGCTGCAAATGTTTCCTCCCTTGGGAAAACTCCATCTTCAATACCTCACCGCAGAGAGGGGCTTCCTCTTTCACCACACACTCATCCAAGGGGGCAGAGGATGGCACGAGGCTGGTGCTGCTGCCCAAGCCATGCGCTGCGTCAGCACCGCCCACCGTGCAGATTCTGGTTAACCCTCCCCCTGGAGATATCAGGAGAAACTGCCCTGAAAGAGTGGTGATGGATCGGCACGGGGGGTGGGGGAGACCCTGGTGGGGCTCAAGGAACGTGGAGATGTAGCACTGAGGGATGTGGCCGGTGAGCACGGTTTGGGATGTTGGACTGGATGATCTCACCTTCATGAGTCTATGGTTTTATTCTATGCCTCCACTGTTGCATAAGCAGGAGACAGCCAGGAGGATGGGGTGGGCAGACAGTCTTCCCATGCAGAAATCCCTACAAAGGTTACTGCTTCCCACTCCTAAATGTGTTTCCCAAGTAGGAAACCAAGCTCCACACACAGGACAGCCCATGGGAGCTCTGCGTGCTGCGCCAGTACAGAGACATCACCTGGCAGAGCAGTCCATGAGAACAAGGTGAAACAGCAGCCCCAAAGCAGGCAGGGATCAGTTGTGGGACTGCCCACAAAGCTGCCATACCCTGCAAGGGCTGCACTGAGTATCTGGGGGCTGCAGACCAATGCACGAGCAGAGGAAGCATCCCGGAGATGTTAATGCACGCCTGCAAATCAGCCTGAAGAAAAAGCCAGCAGCCCTATGGAGCAGCATCAGGCAGGAGCCCTCCCGTGGGGATGGTGGAGGGCACGTTGTGCTGCTGGGAGATATTCCTGGAGACACTGACACTTAAGGAGATTCGTTTCCAACACAAAAATACCACAATCAATGCGGGCAATCACGGCGCAGACCTCATTTTGACAGCTGAAGATGAGCAGATCAATGAACCGAAGATGAGCAGTTGCCTAGGTACAGACAAACATAATCTGATTACACATATGGGGGAACAGATTTTTGCACCCACCAATGAGGAACACACTCAGAGGTGCAAAGGGGGAAATTTCCCAAAGTTGAAAGGGTTTATTAGTGAAAATTGATTAGGGAAAAAATGTAAACAAAAACAACGACGAGCAATTAGAGCTGGCTTACAAAGGCTTTGCCAAAAATCTCATAAATCTGCCATCATGAGAGAAGGCATAGCTCGCTAAAAATTGCCTTGGCTTCGAATAAAAGAAAATAATGCAGTAAAAATAAACATATTGTATAAATTAAAAATAGGGGGAAGTTGGCAGCAGTAAATTAGCAGCTCTGAAACGCAGACTAAAGGAAGTTAATGCACCCATGAAGAATCCAACGTCAGGGAGAGAAAGCGGAGCTTTTAAACACATCAAAAGTGAACAAAATCAGTCAGCTCACAGGGATGCTCGAGTGTAAGGCTGCTTGGGGAAAGCATGGACTCCTCATGCACGTCGCTGCTGCTGCATGAGACCCTGAGGCACCAGTGAAGCAGCCAGGAGGTAGGACAATACTACAAGCACAGGGTAGGGAGGACCTGGCACTGAGAGCAATGCAAACCCTGCAAGGAAGCGGTGTGCTGCAGCCCTTGAGTGCTCCTGACAGGGAACACAGTGGGATCTGCATCTCTGCTCCCTCCCCACGTGCAGAACTGGCTGGCCAACGATGGCCAAACACCTCCAGCTCTGCAGTGCTCAGTGCTTGCTCTCTGAGTGTTGTAAAAGCAACATGCCCCCAGAATTTAGCGTGCAGAGTGACCGAGGCGTTACCTGACAGCCTCCTCAGCCCTGACACGGGAAATCAGGCGAAAAGTCTCCATGCAGCATCCCCTGAATTCCCTACTCAGCGTGAAGCTGACTTATAAATCAATGTCTGCAGGAATAAAACACACGAGGGAGCAACGAAGTCCATCCTCCCCGTGCTGCTGCACTCCAGATGATCCTTGAATCCCACAGGTGTGAGGGAGGGGATCTCCTGTGCAGGGATACACCGAACCCCAGGGAGCACAAAAAGAAGAGGACATGACCGTGAGTCACTCCTTGGCAGTGCTCTGGGGACACCAGTAGGGCGGAGGGCTCGTGTGGATGGGATTTTTCCCCCCCTGTAGGACTTTAAGCCCAAGTGGCCACCAGCCTCCTGCCATCTCCAAGCCCAGCAGGGCTGCTGGGACAGGCTGCCACGTGGGCACCGTAACAGGGTGCTGAAATCTACCCATCCTGCTGGAAACCCTCCCTTGCGAGCCACTATTGTGTGCTGTCTGCTCCAGGCTGAGGTAGAAAAAGGCTCTTTGAGTGAAAACCACCTTGATTCCAGGAAGCAGCTCTCCCACCACAGAAGGACACCGTGTTCTTCCATCACCTCCTGCTGCATCCTGCCTGCGGAGGAGAGGCCCTGGGGCGGCTGCCACCCCCCAGCACAGCCCTCAGTGTGCTCACACTGCTGGAGATATAGAGACAAATAAAAATCTGTTGGCTGACCCTTTGTTTACTCCTCTCAGAGGAAATAATTAACTCTTGTCACAGCTCTGATTCACAGTACATGGATTTTAAGATTGCCCTTTAAAGATGCCCCAGTTCAAGCAGTGGTTTCCACTTGTCCCCATATGGAGATGCCCCCTGGAAGGATCCCATACAGATCCCACCCACTCACACATCCCCAGCTAAAGCTGAAAGAGCCATAAAGCTCTGGGACGGGGAGACTGGGAACGCACCTACAAAGGGATTGTGGAGAAGCAGCAGTTCTGGAAATGTGGATGGAATGGGATGGGTAGGATGGCATGGGCATGGGCATGGGCATGGGCATGGGCATGGGCATGGGCATGGGCATGGGCATGGGCATGGGCATGGGCATGGCATGGCATGGCATGGCATGGCATGGCATGGCATGGCATGGCATGGCATGGCATGGCATGGCATGGCATGGCATGGCATGGGACGGGAACTCCTGCAGGTCACAGCCATGCTGTGCTGCTCAGGAGTGGTAGCTGCTGGCATCAGTTTTCAACCACAGCATCACTGACCAAGAGTCAAACAAGATGATCTGACTTTCAGTGACTTCTGCCACTGACAACTTTTTTTTTCCTTCAGATTTGCCCAAAGGGGTTCCCTCATGTGAGAAAGCCCTAAAACTGCTCCATATTGAGACATCCCTGCCTTGCCTAGGGAACTGCCCAGTGCTCCTGGCTCAGAAAAAGCCCTGGAAGCAGCAACATTTTCCATCACAGAAGCACAGGTGATACGACAGCACGCCGAGCTGCTCATCCACCACCAAACACACAGCAGCCAAACACACACAGGATGTGGCAGAGCAGTTGACGCTCCTGCAAGCAGAGCCCATCAGCACTCACTACACGGATGGTGCTGCACCCCAGCAGGGACTGACATCCAAACCGGGCTCTGGGAGCCGAGGAGCCCCCCAGGAGCCCCCCAGGAGCTGTAGGTGGCTGTCTGGCCCAGGCCTGTTGTCATCGACAGGGCAGCGGGTGTCCCGGCACGGCGGCGGGCGAACAAAGAGCAGTTCACGGCTCCATCGATCCGGAGGTCAGCCGGGTGAAGCGCGAACATCTGGTCCGACACTGCCCAGCGTGGGCCGAAGGGCTTCCCTGGGTTTATTGAGACAAAGCCTTTCAGAAGGAAGCATCCAATATTGCACTGAAGTTGCCCAGGATGGAAAGCCCTCCCTGGCTCCGCTTTGTGCCAGGTTGGAGCCCTGTGCTGCCCAACTCAGCCATCCAGCGCTGCCAGGAGAGCTCTAACAAAAGGAATGGGCTTTTGCTGCTGTGGGCTCGCACATTTCAAAGCCAGAAAGGGGGCTGCCTGCCCAGCACGTGCCCAGGGACGCCATAGACAGGATGGTATTAGCCAGAGGGAAGAGCCGTGGGGGTCAAAACGGGTTTACGAGAAATCAGTCACCTTTGATCTACAGATTACCAGCAATAGCGTATCGACTGCATCCCTGGGTGAGCTGCTGCACAGTTAATTAGACACGTTATTAAAAACATGCTCCTCTACTAGCCTGAATTAGTCCAGCTTCCAAGCCACAGAGTCCTGCCCTGCTAAATTAAGCAGACTTTCACTATGAACAACCTTTCCTCCAGGCCAGTACCAGCAGACAAGGCAGAAGGCACTCCTTAATCTGCTGGATAGAGCGAACGGCACGCAGGATTTCCATCCCTTGAGCCACGGCTGTGGGTGGGGTGCCTTCATTCTGACTCTCCTTTGGATGCAGACATCAGAAGCAATCCCAGCATCCAGGGGTAGGCTCCCTTTCCCATTGAAAGCACCCAACGATGCGTCCTGCTTTCACAAGCAACAAGTTAGGGTCAGAGGCACGGGTTGATGGTTGGATGCATGATCTTAGTGATTCTAGGATCTTATGATCTGATCAGCTCTTACCAACCAGGGGAAAGCTCTGTAGTAACCTAAGACCCCCCGGTTAGTATCCCTTGCCCCACAGCCGAGGTCTGCTCCCAGGCACTCAGCGGGACTTGGACAAACTTGCTGTTGGGATCTCATTGCTGGAAGACCACGGGAACCTCCCTGCACGCTCCTGAGCACACACAGGTGGCTTGAGAACCCTATTTACCTTGGTGAAAACCCTTAGGGTGACACACCCGTCCCCCAGTTTGAAAGCACCAAGTGCTATTCATGTACTTTCTTCTAGGCTAAAGGACTCCACACAATCTCTCCCCATCATCTCCTGTCCATTGAGAGGACAAGGGAGAATGGCTGTAAGCTGAAAGAGGGGACACTTAGGTTAAATGTTATTCTGTATAAAATTCTGTATAAAATTCTATAAAATTCTGTACTCAGAAGTCAGCGAGGCCCTGGCACCGCTGCCCAGAGAGCTATGGGTGCCCCCTTCCTGGAGGTACCCAAGGCCATGGATGGGACCCTGGGCAAGGTGGTGGGCAGCAACCAGCCCATGGCATGAGGTTAAGGCTAGGTGGACTTTAAGGTCCTAAGCCATGCTGTGACTCTATGGTGATTACTACCAATCTAGGCACAAGGAGAAGATGCACGTCCTCATGCACAGTTCCACATCCCATGATAATGAAAAGCCGGTCCTGCTGCTGCCCTCTTCCCCCAGACCACACATTTCCCTGGCAAAACTGAGCCCTCTGCAAAGGGCACCGCTGTGTGTTTATTCCTTGGCATTTGTTCCCAGTGTTTCAGAGCTGGCCCCAATGCCCATGGCACCCAGCTCAGCCCCGCTGCCAGCCAGAGAACCCGCCTCGCTCCCAAAGCCTTTTATTAGAAACACACAGTCACAAAATGATTCAAGTGGAATCCATTACACAGCATTTAGTACATATCATTTGTATTTCACAGCCAGCAATCCTTCCGATTTCACACAGTAACGGCTATTAAGAAACCCCACTGCAGCCGACGGGGAGGGATCGGTGCTCCGAGAGGCAGAGGGGATGGAGGGAGCAGCTGAATCTGACCACTCTTAGAAATATGCAATTCCCTAAAGGAAAGGCTGAAAGGAAATAAAAGGAATACAGTTTTCATCAATGCCTTGCTGCACAAAAGGCATGTGATCCCATCAAAACCAGAACTGTCACTACTGCTCTCATTCCATAAAACAAGAGCAACAGGTGACTCCAGCATGAGCACCTTGACCCATAAGAGCCCTCTAAAAGACACAAACCATGACTTAGAAATCATGGAACAGTAAAGGTTGGAAGGACCTCTGAGATCCAGTCCAACCGTCCACCTACAATGCCCAATAAACCGTGTCCCTCAGTGCCACATCTCCACTGTTCTTGAACATCTCCAGGGATGGGGAATTCACCTCTCCCTGGGCAGCCTGTGCTTGAGAGGCTGAGGTTGATTACTAAAAGATTATTTATGATATCGCTTCCTCAGACAGGTGGAACACCAGAGAGGCAGGGGATCTCCAGCACTAGAGGTTTCCAGGGTTTGACTGGACAAATCTACAGACACTCTGACCATGACTCAGGCCTCAGGGATGGGGACACCAGATATGGAAACCATTTCCTACTCTGATCAAAGACAGAGATGTCTTATTTTACTGATGGAGCTGAAAAAGACTAGGCTCTTCCACATGAGCAAGCACTGCTTCCAATCACCTCTCCAGCATAATGGCTTCTGCACAACAATACAAGCCACTGTCTCATCCAAATTCTAGTTTGACACCCCGATGTCCTCTTCTTCTGGCAAGTCAAGCTACAACACACAGTTCTGAATTTTGTCCACAGAAAGCTTGGTTGGAAATACCATCTGGGAAACGCTCTCCCACGTCATTACGACCTATCTCCACATTTACCATCCACAGAAGTAGGAACCCCATCCCACAGACAGCACAACCCCTTCTGCCTACGCCACAATCTGTTTAGTATTACAACTTAGATGGTGGGAAAAAAAAGGAAATGCATTGCTTTCTCTTCACTGTGTTACGGAGCAAAAATTCAGCAGATGCACAAAGACAGCAAGGCAGAGTCTCATGCCCTACTGGTTAGCTCACGGATACAAAAGCATAAAGTGGGCTAGGTTGGAAGGGACCTCAAAGACACTGAGTTCCAACGCTCTGCCGTGGGCTGGTTGCCCACCACCAGATCAGGCCCCCAGGGCCCCATCCATGGCACTGGCACATCCCCATGGCACATCCAAGGATGGGGTATGACTTCAGAAGATGCTAAGCAGCAATAATACATCAAGTCAACTGAACCCTCACAGCCCCAAACCACAAGACGTTCTCCCTGGTGAGAAACCAACAGGTATATATGATGGACACAGAGTCAACACTTCAGCTCTCACCACCACATTTCTGCTTCCTACACTGCTTTGAAACACTGGAGCCTCTGGTACCTGTCAATATCTGTCATCATTACACTATATCGTGCCCTGCAATCGGTGAGGACAGGCTCATTACATAATTTTAATGCACAAAGTACATTAAAGACCCCGAGGTCTACAATTTCATACCTCATAATGATGTGGAAAGAGGGCTGAATCATTGGACTGGAAGCAAGTAACTGCCCCAGAACTGGTGATCACAGTCTGCATTGGCCAAAGGCCGGACAGGCCACATCCAAAAAGCCTTTCCCCGAAGCTTCAATTGCAATAATTTCCCAGATCTTAGAAAATTTCCAGGCAAAGTCAACCAAGAAGCAAGAGAAACATTTACTTTTTTGCTTTACATACAACCAGAGCTTCTTGTGTTGCAGTTCTCTGTTACACTTAGCTCACAGCAAACCAGCCTGTGTGTTTATTACAGAAGTAGGATGCAATTTCCATAGTCCCTCAGGAGGACAGGGCTGCTGCCTCCCATCAGAGGAAGGATTCCTCAGCTCATACATAGCTAACAGCATGAGGATTGTTTGACTGCAACTCTTCTAAAAATCACACACACTATTTGGAAGCACCCAGAAAATAACTAAGCCTTTGGCCACAACCTGAACAAATGCATTGAGGCCACAACTCAGCTCATTTCTACACAGACAAGGCTATGAGAGGCCAACAGCCATCATTTATTTTCATTTCTGGACACTTCAGGTATGACACTTTCATAAACAAGCCCAAGAAACCATGGCCACATGAAATTCCTGTAAGACGTCTCGACAATAGGTTGAAAAATCGAATTCTGGGATTAGTCATTAACTTCTAATTGGAAGAAAATCACAAGAAACCTCCACACACCTTCTCCATTGCTGGCATGAAAAACTGGGCAGCAGAGCAAACCTACCCAGTTATTTCCAGTCCCATTTTTCCAGTGTCTCCTTGACCAATGAGTGTTACAAAAACACAACGTAGATGATGAGTGTCACAAAAACACAACGTAGAGGACAATCAACCTCGAAGTAGCAGAGGTCATAACAGAATCATAGTGTAATTAAGGTAGGAAAAGACCTCTAAGATCACTGCATCCAACCATCGACCCAACTCCATCATCACCGCTCATGGAATCATTAAGGTTGGAAAAGACCTCCAAGATTACCCCGTCCAACCATCAGCCCACCCCACCATGCCCTTCAGTGCAGAGATGGGAACTGGGAGAAAACCCTAACAAACCAGACACACCTCGCAATCAAAAGACTTCAGCAGTCAGCAAGTAGGATGAAAGACAGATCTAGTGGTTGAACGTGATGATCTTTAAGGTCTCCTCCAACCTAAGTTGTTCTATGAAAGGGTGGATGGGAGAAGAATTAAGGAAATCTGGTGAGCCCTTCAAGACAATATACAGAAGCATCTCAGTGCAAAGGAAGGATCAGGTTGGATATCAGGAAAAAATTCTTCTCCAAAAGAGTGGTTGGGCACTGGAATGGGCTGTGAAGGAAGGCAGCTGAGCCACTGCCCCTGGAGGTGTCCAAGAAACATTTAGATGTGGTACAAAGGAACACGGTTTAGTGGGTAGCACTGGTGGTAGGGGGATGTCAGAGTGGATGATCTCAGAGGTTTCTTCCAACCTTGGGCATTCTGTGACTTTATGATCAAGTTTAGTAGATGCACTCTGATCACAATGCAGTGAAGCCGTGAGCTTCCAAGGTCTCGCTCAGGCTGAAATCACTTCTGGGAAAATAATGAAAATGCTGCTGTAATTCAAATCATAAAGAATTAAAGAACAGGAGTATAATTAGCAGCAGTCAACATACTTCTACAGGAAACGCGCCTTGTCAAACAAATCTGATTTCATTCTTCACTGAGATTACAAGTCTGATTGGTAAGGGTAACCATGTAGAGGCTTTCAGAGAGCTGAACCAGGAGGCGTGACGGTGGCACGGGGACGCAGAGCAGCACTCCTCTGATCACCTAAAACGTGCTGAAGGGATTAAGAGCTGATTAGCTGGCAGGTTTCGTACAGCCGCTCCCAGCTCCGCCGCCTTCCGTGGGTTCTGGCCTCACGTTCATTTTCACCTTACAGCTGGAGAGGGATGAAGGAAACTCATGCTGAAATATCTATTGCTCTCTCATACTCGCAGAGCATCCTCAGGTAAAGGATGTGGGATTCACCTCCCCTGGTGTTAGCCATATGGAAAAATAATGCTTCTGCTCTAATGGAGTTGTTAATTTTCTACAGATAGGAATGACAGAGAGAGAAGAGCCTCAGAGGACGTGTAGGAAGATCTAAAATAGCCATCCTAGATAGGTGGATTGAATTGCCCTCTGCAGGATGCTATCTGAGGGGGTCCTCCTAGCAGCCTACAATTACTATTTCTGTTCCAGTATTCCAATTGAACAAATCGTCCTCTAAGGCAAGCTGGGGCAGAGGCAAGACCCTATAAATAATATAAAGTGTGTTGGGAAATGCTCAAAAAGCTGTGCTTGTCCTACAAACACCCCTGAAGCCACTGCTGCTAGGGGTCAGCACAAGAACCAGACAGGAAAAGCTCCAGGTGGTCCAAGTGGCAAAGGGACAGGGAGCCAGGGAGAACTCGTGCACCTCCTGCCCAGCTCCAGCACGGCAGTACAGGAGCTCCCCCTGCACAGTCACCTGGAAAAGTGGACACAGAACTGAGAAACAACTGTAAGGACACTACTCAAGAAATGGACACTCTTCTTTCCCTTCCACTGCTCCAAGAGCAGGATTGTAACCACTGTAAGACCAACCACCAGTACTGCCCACTACACCACATCCACCCTTTCCTTAAGCACCTCCAGGGATGGTGACCCCTCTGCCAGGGAAGGCAGCCTGTTCCAGTGCCTGATCGCTCCTTCTGGGCAGAAATTCTTCCCAATATCCAACCTGTTAATTCCACGACATGCATTCCACCAAGTGCTATGAGTGTGGGATCTTCAATGGCAGGAGTCACATGCAAGGGTGACACTGAAATTGCTATGCTATAAAGAAAATTAAAAAAAAAATGTCTTTTAGGGTTTCCAAGAGTTTTGGGGAGCTCATTCAAAGAAGAGCAGAAAAAAAGGTTGGCTATGTGCTGGAAGATGAGAAAGGGACATTCTCAGAACCCTGCCCACCCCAAGGGTAGGCAGCACTCCCCAGTGCCCCAGCAAATGGCAAATCCATCCTGAAAAATCCCCTAGCAATGGGGAGGGAGCAGCTGCTGCTGTCAGTGCCTTCTGGGCTTGTCACCACTGCCTCTTACCCCCTGCAGCCCCAGCCAGCTCTACTGACATCCAACACCGCCTCTGCCAAGTCAGCCCAGTTGGGTTCCCCCACTAATGCAAGCAGAAAAGCCATTCTTCGGGGGCTCCTCTAACGTGCTGTTTCCTCCCTCCCCCGCCAAAAGACTTAGTCAAAGCAAATGCCAGACCCATTAAGAGCAAAGGACCTCACAGCCAACAGAGGAATTCTTGGGCTTGATGGACTGTTTATAGAGTCTTTTATAGGAAGGATGGGTAACCTAATCCCAACTACAACATTTTTTATGCCGCTCTATGATGGTTCAGCTGTGATTAAACTGTTGGCACAGTCCCATGGCACATAAAACCATGGAGACCAGCAAGTCTCATCCCTGTCGGAGCCCTGCAAATGCAACCGAGAAAACTATTCCAAGCATTAAAGACCGCTGGGCCCTGCTGCCATATCAGTGACACGGCTGCTCCCGCTGCAAGCATCACTGCTCACACCTCCAACAGCTTCTGCTGTCTCAAGAGACCAAAATAAAAGCAGCGTGGCAGTCACTGTGCTGATCTCAAGCCGCAGTCCAGAGTGGTACAAAGGATGATCTCCCCCAGGAATCATTCTGGGTGCCAGAAGCTGGATACAGAAGCAATGGCTCTTGCAAAAATACGTGCTCAAGTCGCAGAGGCTCCATATCCACCTCTCCCAGCAGCAGGCCCAGGCCCAGCACATGGCCTCCATCCTAAGATACCAACCAGGTCCAATAGCAACATCTGACTATTGGTTAGGCTTCATTTTGAGTAAGATGAGGGAAAGAACCTCTCAGTTTACCCCCGTCTGCCATCACACACACGGCCTGGGTCTTTCATGTGTCCCTCAGGAACACCAGATGAGTAGGGACCACCTCAGTGGGTGGGATTTCAGGGAGCAGAACCACGTAAGAACCAGCGAACACAAAGCCAGCACCTTCAGGCAGTTCCTACGCAGTGTTTCTTTTGTTTCATTGTTATAAAACTATTACAGAACAATGACTTTATCTTATTTTTGCTTTGCAGACTTGTCTGTGAGTTTGGCTGCCCTCGTGCTAAGGTCAGCCCACAGGGCCAAGCACGCACCTGCTCCAGGTGGGCTCCCAAGGCTTCTGCTGACCCATGGCTACGCCTGGTGGCTTTTCAGAGTCCAAACTCCAGAGCACATTCATTTCAAACCTTTTTCTGCCCGATCACAATACAATGAAAGACATCCCAGCCCCAGAACCCCTGCCTTGAGCATCCTCAGAGAAGAGTTATGTCCCTCAGTGCGCAGCAGGTCCCTTTATGTGGGAGGGGACTTTGCCAGCAGTTTAATTCTGGTCCTGCACGAGCCTGCAGTACAATCCCGTCGCCAACAGAAGGAGGCTCCTGAGTGCTTTTCCAGTGCTATCACCCGATGCCATTAGCATATAGCATGGTTTATCCCTCCAGCAACGCACTGAGCCCGGAATCCCGGACATAACCTGTGCAGGGAGATGGGAGCTTTGATGAAATCCATGCAGAGAGTTCAGCCCACTGGATGACGATGAGAGATGACAAGGGACAAACTGTCAGCTGCGGAGCCCCACGCGGTGCTGGGGAGGAGCTGGGTGCTGTCAGACACGCTGGCTGAGGAAGCAGGGATGCCCTCTGACAGGGAAAGACAGGAGGGGAAAGCAGAAGTGCCCTCAAACATCTGGGGCTGCCCACGCTCCACACGCCCAAGCCCAGATGCGGCCAAGAGGCAAGGCAACACCCAGACACTGAGAGCCTGAAGGAGGGGACCGTGCTCGTCCAGAGGGCTGACAATCCCTGCCAGGAGACCCACAGAAGGGGCTGACCCTCCTCAGCACCCCCGGCCACCAAGCAACTCAAGGCCAATGGACGGCACACCCAGGGCTGACCTCAGCAGGACACCCAAGCTGACGAGTAATTCCCATTTTTAATTTTTCCCTGCATAGCCCACACACCAAAGACCTCCCAGACACATGGTAAAATGCCAGGTCAGCTTTTCCAAGGGCTCAGCACCCACAAAAGGGAGCCCGGGTCATACTTAGGCCATGCAAATTACAAGGCAAGATTTCTGCTGGAGGGTGACCCACTGTGCTTCCTCTGGCATAAGACCCCACCTGAGAGGCACAGGCTCTGTTGGTCCCTCTTTGGCAATGCTTATTTCACCAGAGCCACTCCCAAACCTCTGCAGCCCCAAACCCACTGGGCCACATCAGCCAGCCCCAAGCACAGAGACCCAGATGACAAACGAGAGCAGCTGCCAGCAAGCTCAGTGCTTCCAGAGGATCTGTGTTTATCAAAAGCTGTCGCTCTCCAGCCAGAACAGGTGTCAGTCAAAGCAAAATCTCATGGCAGCTATTCAATCTGAAGGCACGGAGTCTGACATCAGGGAAAAAGAAAAAAATAAAATAAAAAGCATCGTTAGCAGCTTCTCTGCTCTCCATCTCTTACAGCCCTGGTGGAAGGAAGGTGAAGAGCCAGGGGAGGAGAAAACGGTGTGCAACAGTGCAGCACAGTGCCCTGAAGCAGGTATCCCCCCACCAGGAGGAGATGCTCAGAGCAGCCCTGGCCACCTGCCCCAGGCTCTGTCCCACCCACGACCTGCTTGCTGCTTGGAGATTTATGCTGAGAGCAACACAGAGCAGCCCCTGAGCTGCCAGTGCAACACCTCCCACTAGCCAGACACCAACCCCTACTAACACTGCCAACATCCTAATTAGCACCTTCCCTATGCCTACCCTGCTCCCGACTGCTCTGCATCTGTCCGAGGACACGGCACAGGACTCGGAGCATCTCTGAATGTACAGCAGCAATCCTATGTGCACCCCTTCCCTTCCGGAGCAGCTGGCACCGCCTGCTCCTGCAACCCATGCCAGTGCCCCTGCTGCTCTGCTATGTGTCTGCTGTCAGGAGATTTCCACACAGCATCAAGCACGCTTCTGTGTTTATCCTTTCCAAGCCTCCACAGCAGTGCTAACATGCAACAAGGACAGAAGAAGCCCAGAAGATCCCAGTTACACGCGTGCTGCAAACTAGATAAAAGGAGTAAGGCTTTGTCCCCAGGACAGAAGTGCATGCCAGCCATCCCCGTGCCCTGAGCAGCACCAGCCACTCTCCACTCCCCCTCCACAAGGCACAAATCACCAGCTTGCATTTCCCCCTGCAGCTCAGCAAGTTGCGTGTCTGCCTGCACTCAGCACGCAGGTGCTATCTCAAGTGTGCATGCATGCAGCCTGCAAGCTGGGGCGTGCATACAAAGGCTGCAAACAGGCACAAAACCCGACACCTGCACTCCGAGAGGACAGCACGCAGCTCGTGGGGTGCAGGATCCCGCAGGAAATGCTTTCCCCAAAGCTGCCATACCACAGTTAACTCTCTGCAGCCTGGCCAGTGCTCTCTCCCTGCAGGCAGTGCACCCAGCCACCTCCTACACCTTGCTTTATTCCATCCACGCTGCCCCCAGTTCACACGCATTTCTCCTGCTCGCTTTGTCCCCTGATACCAGGGCAGGCTTAAAAAGTAAAACAAGGCAAAGATTTATTAAGTGAGGCTCGCAGTAAAGGTTTCCGAGTTACAGTTGTGGAGCCTGGAAACAGGATTACGAGCAAAGCAAATCATAAAACGCGACTGTAACCTCGACACAGCAAGATGTGACCCCTCACGTGTCCCAGCCTATCTCACACCCAAGCATGTGGTGTGCACAGCCTGCAGGCTCAACCACTGCACAAACCTCTCCTGAGCTGCTCTCCCCTCGTGCTGCAGTCACCCCTCTGTGGCAACCATCTGGGACCACGCTGTCCTCCTCAGTCAGACTGGGGATTCACGTCACCCCCCACCCCATACAGTCCACCACAGAAATCATCACTGGACGCAAACACAAGCAACTTTTTTCACTAGCATAACCCCAAAAAGCTGCTGTAATAAGTATAAGCTCTGTTACACTAAAAGCTGAGCTTGCAAGAATGGGATGCATCTCATGAGATAGAGGCTTGAAGCCAAATTCTCACAAGAGATATATAAGGTTGTGGCGAGGTGGGGGTGAGCTTCTTCTCCCAGGTAACAGCTATAAGACAAGAAGGAACAGACTTAAATTGCGCTGGGGAAGTTCAGGTTGGATATTAGGAACAATCTCAGAGATTAGTCACGCAGCAGAACGGGCTGCCCACGGAGGTGTGGGGTCACCCTCCCCAGAGGTGCACAAGGAACGTGGAGATGTAGTACTTAAGGACATGGTTAAGTGGGCAGTACTGGTGGTAGGTGGATGGTTGGGCTGGATGATCTCAGAGCTCTTTTCCAACCTTAAAGTTTCTATGATCCTTATCCACGCCCAGTTGCAGAGAGCTCCAGCGAAGGATGCAGCCATCTCCTTCCTAGGAGCACCAGCCACTGTCTCATGCCTGGAGGGAGTGGAGAATGGTGGATCCAGGCAGAAACAAGCCTGGCAGGAGTGAAGAAGGCTCTTCTGGGGGAAGCTGAGAGTGTATCTAAAAGGTCAGTATCTAAAGGGGCTGTAAGAAAGAAGGGACAGACTCTTCAGCAGGATCTGTTCTGACAGGACAAGGGAAGTGGTTTCCAACTAAAAGAGGGAAGATTTACATTGGATATAAGGAAGATTTTACAGTGATGGTGATGAGGCATTGGCACAAATGGCCCAAAGAAGTGGTGGTACCCCATCCCCGGACACCCAAACTCAGGCTGGATGGGGCTCTGAGCACCTGATGGAGCCGTGGATGTCCCTGCTCATTGCTGGGGAGTTCCAACTCAAACATTCTATGACTGCGTGATAAGAACCTCCAAGACCATACAATGATGTCTGCAGACGGTAAACTTCGCATACATTTCCTAAGACCCCCCATGCATCAGTGCTGCAGAGGATGGAGATGCCTTCTCCCTCCTGCATCCCTCTGCTGAAATCATTTGAAGAGGCTCTGTACAGCTCTCCCCCTCCCTGAGACTAGAGCTCCACTGGAGCACCGGGAAGACCCTCAGAGCCCACGTGGGAGTAGAGGGAAGCCAAGCCCTTCGCTGCCCACCCCACAGCCACCCCCTCCTCTCCCACCCCACGGGCTCGGCAGCCAGCCACAAGCAGCCCAGGAACGGGGCCGCCGAGCCCATTGTTCCCTTTGTCTGGCCCTTGGAGCATGAGCCTGCACTGCTCACGCCGTCCACTCCACCTCGGGGCCGTTCGCACGCCCAGCTGCCCTCGCTACCCCCGGCCCACGGGGTTGGGGCCTGCAGGGAGCAGGAAGGCTATGACCCCAAGAGCACAGCCCTGCACATGGCAGAGGGCTGCAGCCTGGCTCCTCCTGCAGCAGGCCTTGCTGTGGCCTCGCTGCTCCCTTGGCTCGCTTAAAGCAGGCCTGCACCCCACAACAGGCCCCAACCCCCTGACACGTGGAGCAGGGCGGAGAAAAGTGCTAAGAGTTGTCTGCCAGGCGACCGTAGGCCTTGCCCAGGCTGCCCAAAAAAGCAGGGCCGGGCAGGCAACACGAGGGGTGCAAAACACATCCAGACCCCAGCACTCAAGGCCCCGGGGTCTGGCTCTCAGAGATCCCACTAAGCAGAGCGAGACTCCAACAGAAAACCTCTCAGAGACCCCCAGAAGGTTTCACAACAAGAAGGGCGAGAGCCAAGCAGCTGGACAGGCCCTGCGTAAGGCTCAGGTCCTGCACGCTGAGGTCAGGAGGGCCACACAGTCACAGCAGTGAGCAAAACAGAGCGGCACGATCCCCTCCACACCCCTCCAGGGATGCCCCAGCCCTGGAGGGGTGTGGAGGGGATCGTGCTGCTCTGTTAGATGCCCCATCCCTGGAGACAGCCGAGGTCAGAGCACCTGACGGAGATGTGGTGTCCCTGCTCACTGCAGGGGAGTTGGCCCAGTTGGTCTTTAGGGTCCCACAACTCTACCATTCCAAGCTTCTCCTTCAGTGGGGTGCTCTGCCCTGACCAATGTGCACCTCCACCTCTCAGTGCCCCTTCAGAACACAACACCGAGAGGCAAAATATAACACACCACCCCAACACCGCCTTTAACACACCCCATCCCAGGTCCACCCACCTCCACTGTACAGCCACCTCTGTCCTTTCCCAGCATTTCCCTCTTCTGAGCCGATGCTTTCAAAGAGCCATCCACAATGACTTTAAGATCTCTTTCGTAAAATGCTAATAAGTAATTTAAAGACTGCCACTGTGCATGCATGGGTTTAGGGTAATTTTTTCCATGTGAATCCCTTTTCATTCATCGCTGACTATGTATAATCTGCCATTTTATAGCCCGGTTATCCAGTGTCATGAGATTCTTGTACAGTATTTTAAAGACAACTGTTGTTTTTATCACAGAATGCTTTGGGCTGGTAGGGACCTTAAAGACCATGCAGTTCCAACCCCCTGAATAATTCCGTATAATCTGCAAACTTTCTTGCCATAGAGTTCCCATCCCTTTCTCGCACACTTATAAATACATTGCAAAGCACAAGCCTCACGCTGACCCCCATCCATTGGGGAAAATGACTCTTTGTTTCCCCTTCTTTAAGCAGATTTTAATCCATAAGAGAGCCCTTCCTCTGAAATTACTAGTCTGGAGCTACCGAGATCACCCAGGGAGCTCTCCTTAAAGCATGTGTGCCCTGTCTGCTCTGGCCCCAGTATCCATTTTCCCCATTTACTCTATAAAACGTGACCTCCTCAGCCGACACTTCAGCAGTGGGGCAGTCCCCCTGCAAACCCTCCATCCCCAGACACTGCCGTTCTGAAGGGAGAAATTTAAGCTGTCCCTGCATGCTCTTTTCTGATTATTTTTAACTTCGCCCCCTCTGATTTCCCAATTCTGTTGGTTTGGGGTTTGTTTGTGTTTTCTTTTCCCACAAGTTATTCTTAAAACTCCTCTTACCCTGCCATATACGGGCTCACATCCACCATGCCACAGTTTATGTGCTTTTCTGCTTTCCCCTTTTAGACATCACTTCCACATTCTGCAGAACATCCTTTTGCCTCCAGTGATATTTGCTGTGATTTTGTGGACGCGATGCCCGTCCCTGAGTGAGGTAAGGCTTGAAGTGAAAAGAAGGTAATTTTCCAGACCTAATTAATAAAGCTTCACAAACTGCTGGAGCTCGCCAGCCCTTCCTCCTTCCCACCTGGAGACAGCAGTGAGCTGCAGCACAGCTGCTCCCACAGAGCCGGTCCTGTGCCTCGCACTGCGCCGGGACTACATCAAGAGATCCTCCTCTCGTGGGCTCTCTGAAGAGCTGCAATTATTCACAGTCACTAAAACTGTAATTTCTGAATAACGCCCCTTTGTGACATTTACCCAGTTCCGATGCGGGCAAGTACCATCTGCAATTACAGCCACGTTTTCTGCCCTCGCAGCCTGTTTAATCTCCCTTAACATTTGGCAATCAGGGCCACGACTGAGGGCAGAGGGGTAACAGAGACCTAACGCTGCTCCTTCATCCACGAGCATGGAAACCCAGAGAGGGGCTGACAGCACGGCGTGATGCCTGCGTACTCCCTCACCTCTACGCTGTTCAGCTTCGGTGCCCGCACCCTGGCACAAACCATCTCCCATCCAGGGCAGACACCTGACAGCAATATAACATCCTGGTATTGATACATCTCTGCAAGCCCCGAAGAGCCACATCCCTGCTGCGAGTGCCAGGTCCTGCACACGTCAGCCCGTTATCACAGGAGGCCCCATCTTTCCCCCCTTATCTCCCTGCTGAACTTTTGCCTTCGAGGGTCTCCCTGTTGCACGCAGCAGGGAACGGGCGAGCCGTGTTTCACCCTTGCATTCCAGCGAGCCAGAGGAAAACGAGAGCTCACTGAATTTTTCTGGTAAAATCTGATTTTCTCCGAAACAGGCTCACGCCCAAGCAGCCACCTCTCAGCCCAGCGTGGTGTGGCCGGGCTGTGGGTGCATGTTAGGGCAGGAGCAGCGGACTCCAACTCATTTATCACTGCCGCGGCTGCGCTCGCACAAAAGCAGAAAGCCGAGGACCCGGTATTTACCCAGCTTCTCCAGCAGGTTTTGCAGTTACACCGGTGTCCACCCTTCTTTACAGCCGCTGCAGGTATGTGTACACACACAACGAGTGCAGGCAGATCCTCCAGCACAGAAGACCCCCGCACCCAACCATGGGGGTGAACCCCTTAGAAACATCCCCGGGGCACAGCTGCACCTGCATCACCCCAAGTCCCCCTCCAGAGCGCTCCCAGTACATGGGTGGCACTGGAGCACTGCCACTCCGAGCCCTGTCCCCACAGCTGGCTTCTCACAGCACTGTCCCCAAGGCACTTCCCCCTCCAGCATCCCCCCCCACCCCCCCCGGGCTTGGATCAGCCTATCTGGAATTACAGCAGGGACTGAGAGCGAATGGGAGAAGCAGTCCCTGAAACCTCAACTACTGCGTGGACACCTGAACTGGGCACCAGCGCCTACTCCCAACTGCCCCACGGATGCAGCATGCACCTTGTCAAAAATTAACCCAGGAAATGGAGCCCTGAAGGAAGGCAGGGCACACAGAGCTATCACAGACCCAAAATCAAGGTCTCCGCTCCACACCTCAGCGCAGCTTTACAACGTTTGTTTCCAGCCTGCTCCCAGCACCGGATAAACGAAGCGCTCAGCTAATTGGCATTGCTCCTCCACCTCTGGGGCTGTTGGAGGAGGTGGAAGAGCTCTGCCACGGGTCACTCCAGGGCCACACGGGTACGACAGGGGAGACTGCACCTGAACACTACAGCACACACACAGAGCACAGCATGCCATATCTCGAGCACACGCACACCGTGCAGTAACTGCACGATGTGTCTCATACACATTACACTCTGTGACAACTGTGCACAAACGAGCAGCTCCTGCCTCCAGCTCCCAGCAGCAACGGGACCCCTGCCCACCCCACATCCCAGCCCTCAGAGCCCAGATCCCCGCTCCGGGGCCGGCTGTACCCTGGCAGATAGGAGGGCCATCTCATTCCTCCTTCCACATTTTTTGGCACGGAGCTGGCTTTCCTCCAGCCCTCGGGAAACTTGCCAGGTTTACGAAAAGTTAACTCCAAAGAGGGGTGAAGAGTGCCTTCATCTTTTTTTTTTCCCCTGGCGTGTGATTTTTAAAACGCACAGCTCCCATCCTCACCTCCCCCCTCCCCAGCCTCAAAATACCTTGGAAGCATCCCCGCTCCAGTCCGCCGTGCCACGCAAGCAGCACACGCGAGCAGCAGCACAAAGAAGGCTGTGAGCGATAGCAGCACTCTTACCAACGGTGTGGTGTGGGATCCAGACCCCTCCAGCACTCCTTTGTTCTTGAATTTCTTTTAAAAAAAGGAAAAGAAAAAAAAAAACAACCCCAGAAAAACTCCCCTTCCGTAAGCCTGAACTTTCTCAGAGAGATACCTTGCGACGGCCTGAACGACTGCACGCAACTCTTACCCTCTGCTTTATGTACGTTGTCATCCACCTCCCCGTTTTCCATATTGATTTATGCCTCATGTTCTTTCCACATTTCCTTTCAGCAGAGATGTTTCTACCCCAGCAGCCTCTCCTCCCGAGCCCGGGACACACACTCTGCCGGCCAGCGAGTAATCAACTTCCAATTTCCACGCACGCTCCTGTTTATATTTCCTTCCCTATCGGCTTTGTTTCTAATTAAGGTCTGCTAAATGCACGAGAATATATAGCGTACAGAGAAATATAAAGCATGTAGATAAATAAACACCGTGCACACTGACTAAGGCTGCGTTCTCACTGCGCTCTCAACCACGGATCCCAAAGCACTTTGTCATGTTCATTAACAAAACCTCGCAGCTCCCTTGGGAGGGACGCGCGTATTATTTTACGCCTTGTAATTAGGCAAACTGAGGCACGGAGATGAGTGAAATTACCAGCATTACGGCGGAGCTCTGGAGCAGAGCTGAGAATAGGGCTCAGGAGGAGGGTTCCCTGCGTAAATCACCAGGATAGAGCTGGATGAGCTCTGCCCTTCCCACGTTGGCCATGGACACAGTGGGGAACGTGACGGAGATGGTGACAGTGACATTGCCACCACGGCCTTGGTCATCACCCACAGTCAGAGCCGCTGCTTGCACCAACAGGGCACGGAGCATCAGGAGAAGAAGATGAATGCTGCTCCTGAAATGGCAGCTCCCAAAGGGAAGGACAGAGCAGACAGGCACCCGAGGGAGCTCAGCCCACGCTCTCCTGCCACGTCGGTTCTGCAGAAGGGGAGGAAGGCCGGGGCACGGCTCGCACAACCCTGAGACACACATAACGCGGCACAAGGGCACAGCACAATGAACTTCACGTGAGGAACTCAAGGCCTGGATGGAGATGGCCACCGGACCTTCAGCTCTCACCCCACAGCATCCCCACCGCTGGGACCGCATCTCACGTCCATCACCTCGGTGACCTCCCCACCCACGGACATCTCTTCCCCATCCCTTGGAACAAGGATCCACACACCCAGCCCTGCAGACACAGCTGTGGGAAGGTCAATCCGTTCCTCTTGTTTCCAAGCAAAGGATGACACCATACCGCCCCAGCATCTCCTGATGGGGTCCCACATCCCCACACAGGGCTCCTGGCCCCCAACCCCACCATGGCTGAGGGCTCTGAGTGTCAGCACCGCTGTGAACGCGGCTGCCGCGGGCAGCTTGGGCCACACGTCCCACGTGGACATGTGCTCCCACAAACGCGCTCATCACCCCCCCCCCCAACCCCTAATTAAAACCATACCGTGCTCATTTGAATAGCATAGCTGGCTAGAGCTCTCTGCTGCAACGTAAATAGTCCTATTTATGCCAAGCTCCCATATTGTAAATATCACAATGTATAGCCGGCCAACCCATGAGTCATCTCCCAAAACTCCAACTTAATAAATGGTGCCTCATCCACTGCTCCAGACAAACACCGTCCGGACGTCTCCCACCACCTCCACACCCAACGCAGCAGCAAGGCACAGCCCCACGGAGCCCCCCAACCTCTGCAGCACCACAGGCGTGGCCGGGATGCGATGTTTGGGACCCCAAAACGGGAAACAGGCAGAGGGCTCCCAACCACGCAGCCAGCCCATGATGGGAATCCAGCCCTCCTCGGCCGTACATCCATCCCTCGGCCACGCACCCACCTGCCGCTGCCGCTGCTTTGTCTCAGCCCCGGGGGGAACCCTAAGGGGGAGCGGACGGAGGTCACAGGAGGCCTCGCTCGGGGGGACCCCAAAGCCTCTCCCCAGCATCCCCGGGAGAGGGGCTCGGCGGTTCCCAGCGGGAAGCTCAGTGGGAGATGCCCACCTCGGTACGGGGATGACGGAGGGAAGGGAAGGGCCGGGGTGAGGGGGAAAGCTCCACCTGGGGCAGCACTTCCCCGAAACTTCGCCTTCCCTCCTTTTTCCCCCCTCCCCCCAAACACACACACCCCCCCCACCCCCAGGAAGGGGTGCGGCGTGGAGGGAGGGGGGAAGGCCGAGTGCCACCCCTCGATCGAATAAATAAATAAATAATAAACGAAAGGGAAAAAAGATTAAAAAAAAAAAAAGCAGAAAGAAATAACAACGATAATCATAATCAGAAAATAAAACACAAATAAAAAAACAGTGGGTTCTGCCCCCGGAAAGGCCCCCTCATCCTTATCCTTACCTTCCACGGCGGCGAGCAGAGGCAGGAGGGCGAGGGGCAAACAGCAGAACCACAGCGGCCCCATGTTTCGCTCCGGGCCGGGCATCAGAAGCGGCGGCGGAGCTCCATGGAGGCGGCGGAGCGCAGAGCCGAGCCCCTCGCTGGGGCTGGGGCCGCCGCCGGCGCGGGCACGGCCGCGGGCACGGAGCGCACCGCCGGCCCCGCCGCCCCGACCGGGCCGAGCCACCGCCGCCGCCGCGCGGGGGAGCGCCCCGCGCCGCCCTCCCCGCCCCGGGGGCGCCGCGCTGCCGGAGGGGGCGGCGGGCGGAGGGCGGAGGAGCGGCGGCGGCGCGGGGGGCGGAGGGGAGCGGCGGAGGTGCGGGGCCGGCGGAAGGGGGGAGAAGAGGGAGGCGGCTCCCCCTGCGCCGAACGATGGTTTCTCCCGGAGCTGTCGATCATGCAGAGAAAGCCGTGATTTCAGCCCAAATCTTCCTCTCGGGGTTGAGTGAGCGCTGCGAAAGCCGGAGGGGGGGGGGGGGAGGGTGGAGAAAAGGGGGGAGCTCCCCGAGGGCCGGAGGGATGCCCCCGCCTCCGCCCTTCCCACCGCTCCGCCGCTCCGTCGGGGGCGGCACGGACGCGCTGGCCTCCGCCCCGCTGCGGCTGGGCGCCTCCGAGCTCAGCGCCGTCCCGAGCTCGGGGCATCCCCGTGCTCGGCATCGCTCCCAGCCTGGGCTGCGCCTGAGCGGTCCTCACCACAAAGCCCAGAAAATGCGGCTGGTGTGGAGTAATCCCGTGGGGGGCACAAAGCGGTCCGGCCGGTGGAAGGGGTATGGCTGCAGAGGGACAACGAGAGGTGGTGGTGGGAGGCTCAGCTCGGCTCTGACCCACTGAGGTTACCGACCCAGGTGAGCTGGGAGCAGAAATTCCTTCGTTTCCAACTTGGGAATTGCTTATGTGCCGCATTCGGACCGCGTGGGGTTCTCCGCGCTGAGACCCAGCTCCTCCTCTCCACCACAACACTCTTAATTCCCCATGAGCCTGGGATCCCAATCTGTGAACCAAGAGGCACGGAAGGAGTGGGCTTGTCTCACCGTGCTCCTCCTCATCACCCTGCTGCACCAGCAGCTCGGAGTGCCCTGACCCCATGCAGGTAACTCATTTTGAGTCTGGAGGAAAGTCAAGTCTCCCTGATGACATTGGCCAAAACCAGACGACTTTCCTGAACTCAATGTGGCCAACTGTCAGCTCTGATCCTCTTTGGGAGCTCCTACAGCTCCTGAGCATTCCTAAAACTGTTGCTGCTGGAGAGGAGATCACGCAGATTTATTGTCTGACTGCAGCAGTGCTTCTGAAGCTTGCATGTTCTCCTTCAGAGATGCGTTTGTCCCTGAAGATGCTTTTTAGAGGCACTCGTGAGCTACGAGCACTGCTCCCACCTCGTGTCCTTGCCATGCCCCTAGGAAGGGCCTTTGGGGGTGTCCCACCAGCCCCCTACCCCTGTCCTGCATCTCACAGGGGCTCAGCAGCCCAGACTGGACAAGCAAAGACCACCAAATACCATCCCATGGTATTGCCAGACTTCCCCTGATGCCCTTTATTCCCCCCCAGATCTATTTTAGTGCCCTCCATAAGGGATGGTCACGGACCACAGGAGCTGACACTCTCCTCGCTGCCGTCATGTCTTTTGGAACTGACCTCGCACCCTGGGAGCAGGGTTCATTGGTTCTGCCCTGACTGCTGCACCCACGGGATGCTGAAATCCTGCTGCAGAAAGAAAGTCGTGCCTGGGAAAAGCAGCAGCACTGGGGTTACAGAAGTGAGGCAGCCACCGCTTCAATTGCACACGTTAGCTTCTATCAGAAGATGGTTCCCAGGCAGACAAGAGCCACAAGAGATGGCATCTAGAGGACATTAAAGCGGGTTTGATGGTGACTCACTGCATGCAGCATTTACAGTTCCCGGTGCAGGAAGAACAGGTTGTATTTGCACATGAAGCCTTTGGCTCATCGCACCTGGAGGAGGTGGCTCCGTGTCAGTCTGCGGGGTTAAAGAGGTGCAGCGGGCGGGAGGGAGACGCTGAGGGAAGGGATGAGGCCACCTCCTCCCCACTGGGCAGGGTGAGCCCCGCCAGCACCACCTACACGCTGAGATTTGGGCTGGACCTCCAGGATCCCGAGCTACTTCATCCAAAATACAGAATCGTGAAGGTTGGGAAAGAACTCTGGATGGTCCCACCATCCCTACCGTGCCCACCATGCTGTGTCCCTAAGAGGGAAGGGGACGTTAAATTGGGATGGGGAACAAGTTACCTGGGTGGCACCTAGAGCCGTAAATCTGCCCGCTGATGCCCCACGGGGATCTGGCACCTCGCTGACATCCCCTCGTGCAGCAGGAAAGCTCTCAGCTCCCGGCTGAGTCCCTCGGGCTCTGTGCAGCTCCCAGGGACAGGTTGGGAGGAGGGAAATGCCAGCATATTTGTACAGAAATCGGAGTCTCCCTACAGCAGCAAATCCCATAAAAGCAAAACCCAAGTGAAAAGCAGCTTCAGCTGTTCTGGCTCTGGCTGTGACGGGCTTGGCCTCAGGCCAGTGAGTTAATTCTGCCTATTAACTAATAGTATAGTATTGTCGGCAAAGGCTCATTGCTAAACTTATGTTTTTAAGATATCACTTATCATCCAAACACTTAACTCTTGATCCTCAAACATGTACAGGCACCATGTAGCCCTGCAGCCATGCTGCAGATAACCAAAGGCACCACTGGCTGTGGGGGGGGCAAGCTGTGTTTAACCCTTTTTCCCCTATCTGAATGATAAATGGTCTGAAGCAGCACTGCCCAAAGGCCAGCAGCCGCTGCTTAGCACCTGCTCTGTGTTCCCAAGCTCATCTGGGATGCAGGAGCTGTTCCCAATAGCCCTCAGTGAAGGGTGCATGACTGCAGAAAGTCGATCTGTGTGATTGCAGCCTGATCCCAAGAGTGGACTCCTCTGTCTTAGAATCACAGAAACGTTAAGATTGGAAAACACCACATCCAGTCCAACCCCAACCCGTGCCTACTGTCCTCCCCTGCCTTCCCCCCTCCCTCCCTTCTAATAAATGCTCTGCTGCCTGGCAAAGAACCCAGGCCAGTCCTTTGGGATGAAGGCTGTGAGCAGCAGGGATGCCCCAAGCTACCAGGGCTGCCCTTGCCCCGTCCCCTGACCTATATGGCAAGGGGACGTTAGGCAGTGCTGCTCCTGGTATAGATTTAGGGGATCTGGGGGGCTGCAGAGCCCATCCAAGCAGAGCGCTGGGTCCCCACCCCACTGTGGGCTTCTGGCAGAGCTTGAGCAAGATAGGGCTGTGAGCTTGCTCTGCGCAGATAGCTGGCGTTGAGTGCCTTGTGCTGAAATGTGACACTGGAAGCTGTTCTTGCTCAACCCGTTTGGCTTGTTGTGGGGTCCTAACGGAGGAAGCTGCTCCCTTCAGCACTCCTCCAGCATTGCTCTGTTGTTAAATGATACGTGCACACCGTGAGCTTTGGTGCTACCTGGACCAGAAGTGGAGCTGAGGTGGAGGAACAGAATGGGAGGAAAGCAAGAGTGTGGTGTGGGTCACCAAGCATCATCCCACACCAGGACCCCGGGGATGCACAGAGCAATGGGATATCATCCCTGCAGAAGGAAAAGTGTGGCTGCAGACAGCAACGAGCGAAAGATACCTTCATTTCTGTTGCTGTTGCTGTAGATTTTAAAGCCTTCGGCTAATTTAGGAAGCAGAAGTCAACTGGTAGATTGTGATAAAGATTTGAAGAGGGTTGCATGCCTAAAATGAATGGAACTTCTGAATGGTATCCATGGGAACAAATTAAAGAGGCACTTTTGAAGCATTTAAAACAGATTTAGAAAGCTGGAATTGGGCAGAAAACTTTGGGTATTTTGCTCAACAGCTAATTTGTCACCAAATTATGGTGACAAGCAGAGCCACATCAACCTCATGTGAGATCCTGCAGAAATCACCTGATGGTGGCTGCGTGCTCGCTGTTAACAAAGAAACTTTTGGAAAGATAAAGGTTGGAAAGTCATCTCCTCGAGGGCTGCAGATATGTCAAACTTTCCCCCAGAAAAGTTTATATAAAGGAGGAGGATCTTATAAAGATGTCTTTCTAGAGATGTGTAAAAGAGAAGGGTCTGACCCATGCTATTGTGGCAGGGCATCCAGAGCCCAGAAGTCTTCTGGAAAATAGTTTTAAAGTTGCTCAGAGGAAGGTAGAAGAGCTGAAAAGTCAAACTCAGGTCTCTGGTTAATACTGTAAAATTACAGGGTGGCATCCTCGAAATTGAAAATGCTGAAATGGCATTTAATAGGAAACTGGGGAGAAAACGACCTGTTTTTTGTCATTGCTGGTGTTAAAAGCAGAAGTTTTGCAAATGCTTATGAATACTATGAAAAAATGTAATAGTATGTGTTATGTTCAGGGCACTCATGAGCAAAACCTTGAGATAGCGTAGGTTGACGAGAAAGCAAACATAGGATCAAAGACAACAGCGTGTTGTGAAATGGCTCTTTTCTGCTAAGAGGTGATTACTGTGAGAGGGCAGGAGCTGAAGGAGGAACCACATCTTCTTTCACGACAGAGGATGAAAAAGAAGCAGCATGTCTGGGTTGTTCTGAAGAGGAGCACATGAAGGGAGATGCAAGGGCATGGAGCAAGGTGCACAGCGTGCAGACAAAAGCCCTCCAAGGTCTGCAGACAAAAGGTCAGGAGTGAGCAGGAGCAGTGCCACATGCTGTACAGCAGGCATATCTCATTGTCTTTTGGCTGTGGGAATTTCCACTCTGTTTTCCTGGCTAAAATGTGACTGAGCTGGAGCAAGCCATCATAGAATCAAGGCATGGCTTGGATTGGAAGGGACCTTAAAGCTGACCCAATTCTGACCCCTTGCTATGGGCTGGGTGCCCCCATCAGCTCAGGCTGCCCAGGTCCCCATTCACGGCCTTGGGCACATCCAAGGATGGGGCACCCACAGTTGGCCTTCTGTGACTGCAAGCACACGCTGCTTGCTCATGTCAAACTCTTCATCCAACAGAACACCCAACCGAGTCCTTCTCTGCAGCGCTGCTCTCAGTGAGTTCTCCCACTCTGTACATGTACCTGGGATTGCCTCGACCTGGGCGCAGCACTGTGCACTTGGCTTCGTTGAGCATCCCTTCCTTCTGTCGTGTCAATGGCACTGCTCAGCTTGGTGCCATCAGCAAAGTGCTCAGGGTGCTCTCGATCCCACTGCCCGTGTCATTGATAAAGATAATAAAGAGCACTGGTCCCAGGATGGACTCCTGGGGGACACAACTTATCACCAGCCTCCACCTGGACATGGAGCCATCGACCACGGAAGTCCTGCAGGTGAGACAGATGCTGGCTCTGGCAAATTCATTCACATGCTCTTCATGCTAATACTTACTTGCAGGAGCCAGCAGGAGATGGGGCTGGCGAGGAGCGAGGGGAAACACTGCCCAATTAGCTAAGATGGATGGAGCTTGGAGCAGCCCATCCATCTGCTCTTTGGGCTGCTGCCCTGGTGACACGAAGGACCTGCCAGCAAGGCAGGTGACTGCTTCCACTGACATACTGCCATGGCACCAGCAGGTGAAGCAGAGCCTATCCTGCCACCCTATCCTGGCACCAGAGAGGAGCAGGTGGCTTGGGGAAGGCTCAGGTGACACCAGCTTTTATGGGAAGCCCCAGGAAGACATGGAAGACTAGGTATGAGGCAGAGGATGTGATAATGGCTAAGTGTTGTCTGCTAGGAAAGATACTGTGGGGCTTCTGTAAGGGGAGTTCTGCTTCACAAGTCCTTGGGATAGGTCAAAGAGAGCAAGCACATCATGGAATCATAGAATGGTTTGAGTTGGAAGGGACCCTTATTTGGGGTCTAACCCCCTGCAATGAGCAGGGAAGCCCACAGCTCCATCAGTGCTCACAGCCCTTCAGCCTGCCCTTGGGTGTCTGCAGGGATGGAGCACCCACCACCTCTCTGGGAATGGATCAATGGATGTTCTGTGTCTTTTTGACTTGTTAAAGATGGTGAAAGAGTGTAGGAGTAAGCAGTGGATGCTGTAAGTGGAGGAGGTCACCAATAGGTCCTGCAGGGTCAGAGCTGGGACCCATCCTTCCCAACAGACTCAGAAGTGAGAGGGATAGGGTCAAGGAGGGAGGTGGCAGAGGATGAGCAGTACACGAGGGGAAAACAACCACAACCTCACAATAACCAAGACCATCAGACAAAGCTTATATGAAGTTCATGGTCAGGTAAGAAAAGATAGGTGCTCAGGAGGAGGTGATGCTCCGCATGGGCAGAGGAGCTCTTTGGCAGAAGATGCTGTGGATACAAGAAGTTCACAGGGATTCAGATGGAAACTGTACAAGTTCTTGAAACAGGGATTCAAGACACTAGGAAATCCATAGGAACTAAGAAAGAGTTGGGACATCTTTAATATGGGAAGCTCTGCGCTCAGGCAATCCATAGACTGTCTCTGATCTGTGATTAAAACCCCTTCTGGGCCCACAGGAGATGCTGTGGATGCAGTGGGTTTGCCCCATTGACACTCCCTGGCACCAGCATGGACAGGACCTCCAGCACAGCCATGCCAACTGGCTGCTGGCCCTGTTTGCTCCAAGCTCAGCTCATGAGACATAGGCTGCTGTATCCCATTACTCATCCCCAGGCTGTGATCAGATAGGTCTTTAATTTGATTTTAATTAAAACAACTCTTTGCTTCTTCTTTTCTTGAGATGGTTTGCATTCTGTCTGGAGGGCTGCGGTTGCCAAGAGGAAGAGCTGCTGCAGCAGTGCTGGGCTGGAGCTGCAAGAGATGAGCAATGGTGGGGTGCTGGAGCAATGGGGCAGGAGGCAGAGCAACTAGAGTCCTCCACACTCAGGACGTGGACATGTAGGGGTGTTGGGCTGGCTCTGCACAGAGCACAACTAGACTTACCTGGCAGGACTGATCGTTCTTTTCAACTGGTTTTTAATTTGGAGTCAATTTCCAGGACTAGCTGTTCAGATGTCACTGAGATAAGTGATCTGTGTTTCTCCTTGGTCAAACAGGATTTTCCTTCTTTTCAGACAAGCAAAACTGTGCTCTCTAAGTAGATGCTCCAGCTAACGAGGTGTTAAGCATGTAGAGCACCACAAGTACTTTGTGGGGCTGCCTCGAAGGCAGATCCAGCTGCCAGTAAACCAACAATCACTACCAACCTTGTCCCCAGCTTCCACGAGTGACTCCAGAGAAATAAACTGTCCCAGGGCCAGGACCAAGCAGAAACCTGGAAAATACAGCTACAAAAATAAGGCTGTGTGTGATGCTTCAGATGTGCTACGTGGCTGCAATATCCAATACGTGCTCCTTTTCATCATGCCACAGCAGGAGTATGATGGCAAAGGGCATATTTGGAGCAGACACTATGGAGGCCCAGCAATCTCCAGCACTGGGGTTTTCATTTAAAGGGACCTCTTCAGTCATGTAGCAGTGACACAGTCTCATCTGGCACATCAGCTGGACAGCAAGGTTAGGGACAAAGCCAAAAAGAGGTTCAAGAAGACCAGGCAGTGTGAGTGTACTGCAAATGCAATAGCTGAACACTAGGATGTCAGCATGGAATCCAAGTGTGGTGGATGGAGGATCTGAGATAGAGGAGGAACACAACACATCCCCTCAAAACAATCATCTTTGGTGGATATCCTGCTGGTTGGACATTGCTGGGAGCTTCATAGTCCCTGTGGCACATGGTAGGACACCATCAGCTCCAAGATCCCCCTCATAAGAGCTGCAGCAATGTATGGAGTCACAGAAGCACAGAATCAGTAAGACTGGAATAAACCTCCAAGGTCATTACATCCAACGGTCAGCCCATCCTTCATGCCCACTCATAGAGTCATTAAGGTTGGACAAGACCTCCAAGAGCACCAAGTCCAACCTCGACCACCATGCCCACTAACCATGCCCCTCAGAGCCACTTATATATGTTTCTTGGGCACCTCCAGGGAGCCTGGTGCTGCAGGAAGCTCCCACATGACTTTCCAAAATCTTTAAACATAATGACAAGAGCAGGTTTCCTCCACTGCCTGCTCCCAGGATCCTGCATCCCAAGATGCCCAGAATGGGGCCATCCACTGGGAGGTGAGCTGCGTTATCTGACAAAGGGGGATTATGCTGTGAAAACTGCTCGTGGGGATTGTATATTAACAGGATATGCTCGGCTAGTTGACAGGAAGCAATAAAGTAATTTGAAGGAGACTGGGAAAGAGTGTGTGAGTTCCTGCGTCTGTGTTAAATCACGGCGCTAGATAAGCAAACAGTGCAGCCCTGTGCCGGAGGAGCTCTGCCAAGAGGGAGCTGAGCTGGAGCATGGGATGGCAGCAGATTGGGAGCAGGCAGCAGTTCCCAGCCCTGCAGGCTCCCAGGGCTCAGATCCTGCAATGTAGGGGGGGGAGGTGGGGGGGTTGCTCAGGAAAGCTGCCCTTCCCAGCAGAGCTAAGTTTGGAGGAGAGCCAGGATGAGGAATACATGCAACCAGCAAGAGTGCAGGGCTCAGATTTAAGCACCCTGTTCAGATCCTTGCCATGAGCATGTTGGTGAGCACAGCCAGCCCTTTCTCAACCTCCTGCATCCTGCTGGATCAAATATAGCAAATAATCATCATTTTTTGCTCTCGAGGAGGCTTTGCTGGCCTGCATGAGGGGGCTGGGGGCTTTGCAGGTCTTCTGGTGCAATCTCCAATCCTTTTCATCAGGAATATTCTTTGCCACTCTGTATGATTGCCCAGGGAACTTGCTGACTCTGCAGGATCTACAGAAGTGTATCTAAGTTTGGTGAGGGCTGAAGACACACAGTTCTCTCTTCAGAAAATCAGATATAAATAAAAGTTTTCCCACCTTTTTTTCTGCCATAGGCAAAATCAAAAACCAACACTGACCTGTGATAAGTGTTGAAAATTTTCCCCATTTCTTAAGAACTGCTAGGCTGCAAGGCAGGAAATTTACTCTGGCAATGGACGATGCTCCACACTGTGTCACTCTGAAGCACCTAATGCTGTTCTCCCCAAAGAAGACTTCCTTGTGGGTAGGGCACCAATCCAGTGGGTTTTAGGCACTGGTGCATCTGATCAACACATTCTCCAAGGAATTAGCACCACTAAAGTACTCACAGTCCTGCAGCTGTGAGGAAGCTTCCTTGGAGACCTCCATGCACAGGCAAATAAATTCTTGATTATATCCTTCATAAGCATGTGGTCATATTTTGTGTGGCACCATGAGTTCTCACTGCCTAGGAAGACACAATGAAGGGATACAAAGACAGAAATTGAAAGCCAGATACACCAAAATAGGACCATGTCCATGCATTCCTCTTTTCCTTTTCCATCATTCCCTCCCTGATCAATGCTTGTCCCTGCTTGTTCCACCAGAGTTAGCACCACCATGTGAACTACCAACAATAGTTGTTTGATATCCAACAGTAACTGCACCATGTCCAACAGTACTTGTTCAGTAACCAGCAGTAGTTGTACAATATCCAACAGTAGTTCTTCGATATCCAGCAGTAGTTGTTCAATATCCAACAGTAGTTGCTCAATATCCAACAGTAGTTGTGTGATATCCAGAGCTGAGGGAATCAGGATGATTACAACTCCTCATGAGCTGCCTGAACATCAGCAAAGCCCTGTGCATGCGAAAGACTGTAAGGCAGCAGATGTGGTGCAGCCTTTTGCTTGCTGCTCATCCCCTGGGATTCCTGGTTCAGTGGACATCTATCTACTCATGTCTCTCATAATCACTAAGGGATAGAGAGAAGAAAATGCTTCTTTTCTCTTTCTACAGCTCTCAGTGACCTCGTTATGGTCATAGCACTGTCTGCACAGCTCTTCATGAGAGCACAACGGTGCATGGCAGAGGGAGAAATGCAGTGAAGGCAGCTCTTGGACACAAGGCACTTTGCTTTATTTTGGGGAAGAGCTCTTCCACTGCCAGAAGAAGGGCTCCTCTGCAGCAGAGACACCTGTGCGAGTCAAGTGAGTTGAGCTGAAGTGAAACAGCCTGTGTGCGTCTCTGTTTTAGGTACTTTGGGGCACTGGGAGGTCTGCTGCTGCAAATGGAAATATACAGTATTTGTTGGCCTTTTCGGTGTAGGCTTAGATGGGGCAAGAGGAAATGACCAGGTTGAAGTGAGTGCCTCTCTCTGAGAGCAATGGTAGAGGAGAAAAGCAGAAGGTGGGTACTCCTGGGGCTCCAGTCTCTCTCTTCAGGTACAAGATACAGTTTATGGTCAGGCATTCATTTCACTGTACCCGTTGCAGTGATCTTGGCAATGTTTTGCACCCATTCTTTCTCCCATGTGCCTCCCCCAGTTTTTGGAGTAGCTAGACTGGACAAAAGCAATGTATTTTCCCACCTGTGGAAGAACTGCTCCAGCTGGCTCTTCCAAATGCATCCAGGTCAGCCACAGCTTGAAGTCTACTGATAGTAATGTTGAGCTGCTTGAAAGAACAAGGGGAGAAAATACGATGAAAACAGGCTCGTGGGTTGAGATAAGGACAGGGAGATCACTCAACAATCACCAGGAAGGGAGATTAATGTTATTTATTACCAACTGATAACAGACTAGAGCAGTGAGAAACTAAAAGTAAACTGAAAACACTTTCCCCAGCATCCACCCTTTTCTACCTCCTTTCCCTGAGGAGTACAGGGGGATGGTGACTGTGGTCAGTCCATAACACCATCAGCTGCTGCTCCTCCATGCCCACTCTCTGCTCTACGTGGAGTCTCTCCCATGGGATGCCCATGACGTGGGGCAGCTGCCACCAAGACCTTGCTATGTAAGCATTACACAGTGGTGCAGTCCTTCGTATTGGACTGGTGTGGCTGACACACAGTGACCTCCAGAAGGATGTTTATCCATCACTGATGATGACTGTCAGTCCACTGCTGTCTCTGTCTCACACTCTCTCACCCTGGAGAGCCACACGCAGACTGTCTGACCTTCATCACTGCCTTGGCATCCGGAGTTACCTGACTTGCTCATGAGTCATTTCTGCATGCAGCAGAGAGAACAGTGTTCTGCAGATAATGGCCATGTCTGTAGCAATGCATCTCTGATTACAGAGGGCTTTGGAGCTACCCAGGTGGGAAGTACAAGTGTACACCAAGTGTGCACCACTGCTACACTTTTGCCCATTTTCCATGTTTGAAAGCCTATGAGAGCCTGATGGGACCAGGACTGCCCAAAGCAGTCCAAATCTGACCTCAGCCCCACTCCTGCTCACAACTCCCTGCCCCACCATCTCTAGAAAAGCCTGGGAACCCCAATCCTCTTTGTTTCTCCAGCACTTTGTCCCTCTTTCCTGACATCTCCACCCAGCTGCAGGAAAGAGATGTTCTCTCAGTGCATGACCCAACTGTATCACGATGGAGTTGGAAGGGCTCCTGGAGCACTGGCTCCAGGCCACCAAAAAGGAAGGACCACTCCCTGGACTGGACCTGAGCCAGGCTAGAAAAGAGACACAAACTGCCTTATCTGCAGAAATTAAATCAATCCTCAGCCCAGATGAGAGGGAACATCATGTCCTGGTCTGGACTGACCCAGTTAGGCACATTCTTGTGCTCACCCATTTACAATGCAAAGAGAGTTGAGAATGCAGGATGGACAGGAAAAAGGAGGTCCAGTAAGTGGGAGATGGGACATATGATGTCCTGCAGCATCTACAATTGGGTATCACTGTATTATAATGTGCTGTATTATATACTGAGCCACCTTCCTCATCTGTTTCTGGGGAGGGTCAGATGGTTTCTAAAGGCTGGACTAAAAGTATCCCTTGATTTCCCCTGTCTTATAGAGGAACACAGTCCCGTTAGCTTTGCCTGGCCTTCTTAGAAGCTGAAAGCCCCAACAAACGAGTTCCTCGACAGACACAGACTCCCTGTCCTTACTCTGCTCTACATGACTGCTCACCCTCAGCTGTGGTTCCCACAGTTCCTCTGCTCCTGACAACTGCTGGCTTGGAGGAAACTTCTTCACACAGTGATGGTGAGAAGGCTGATAGGATGTAGTCCTTCTGACCTCATCTACACAAAATGATGGAATCATAGGACCACCAAAGCTGGAAAAGACCTCTGAGATCACCAGGTTCAACCATCATCCCATCCCCACCATACCCAGTAACCAGCAGCAGGAACTGTGTGGCAGAAGTGCCATCACTCCAGTTTCTGAGGTCTGTGTGATGCAGGATACCCCTGCACCTGCCCAGAGCCCCACCAGCCTCCTTAATCTCCTGGGAGGGTCCATTTCCAGCAGGGTCACAGTGCCCCAACACATGTGGGACCAGATAGCATCCTGAACACACTGACTTCCCACGGGGCCATGTGTCTCACCTGCAGCCCCACCCCCAGCCCAGCAAGGCACCCTTAGGCTCACGGAGGCACCCTTAGGGTCACAGGGGGTCCTGCAGGATGGCTGGAAGGCGATCTCTGTGCCCAGGGAACCGGTACCACTCTTATTCCCTGGCACTGCCCATTGCCCACAGGAAGGGTCTCCGTGCTCCCACTTCATCCCGAGGTCTGAATCAGTGCTCACACAGCCCCCAGGAGCTGCCTCCCTTCCCCCATCCGCAGCCTCCTCCCTGCGCCCGCTGTGGCATCCACAGAGCCGCATTGACCGCGGGCTCTGCAGCGGCATGGCACGGCCTTTTTCTTCCTTTTCATCCCTTTCTCACTCCCTGAATGCACTTTGCTTGCTTTGGCGGCGCAGGGCAGGGAGAGCCCCTCTCCCCCCGCGCGTGGGGATCCCCCCCAGCAGATGGGGCCGGGGCTGTGAATGCGCACGAAGCGAAGGCCCTATAAGAGGATTTGCTGGTGCCCCTTTCATTGCGTGCCTTTGTGTGCTGCTCCGCTGCGGTGGGACGCCCCCGAGTTCTCCCCCGGCTCTCTCCCTTCCACTCCAGAAGAAAAGAAAGTGCCTATAAAGGCCTTGTTTGTCCGACTCGTCTGAAGGGACCATATTGCTGTAGGTGCAGTGGGTCCCGGCGTGACGGCGTCGTCTTTTTGAGAAAGGGTGACGTGCAGCTCCCTCCCGGGAGGGTCCGCGCGGGCGGCTTAGCCAGGCGCTGGGAAAAAGGTTTCAGTTGCATTTCAATACCCATTGAAACCCCGAATCCCAGGCGTTGGGTTCTCCAGGGGCTCTGCTGCCAGACAAAGCACTCCGAAGGCCACCGAGGCGGCGGTGGGGGACGAGGGTCTGGAGAACATCGTTGCCTTTCCTATGACATCTAGTGGTAAAACCGAGGAAGAAAGAAAATGTCGGCTGGATTTTCCTGGCCCCAGCTCGGTCATCTCCTGCTGCGGCATTTTGCCCTTTGTGTTCCGGCCTTTTAGAGAGCAGACAGCCCCCGATTAGCGGGGAGGCAAAAACAAGCTGCACAATGGCCCCAGCAGATGAGGGATGTCAAACAGTCCACCCCGAAACGTGTGCAGTCCCCGTCTGTGTCTTCAGGGCATGGAACAGGGCTCTGAAGTGTGTGTCTGGGCTGGAAGGGGAAATATGCTCGAACGTTCAGCCATTCTCACTCCGCTCTGAGCGTCAGCATGGCCCCTTGGTTGCTTGCCAGCTGCTCAAAGAACTCTATGACACCTAGATCAGGAAAACTTCCAATCAAACGTAGTGCGCGCACCGTGTCTCACTCAGCAGAGAAACACTCATCCAAGAGGCAGAGTTAGCATGCACAGCAAAATGTGGCTGCAAGGATGCTAGAATCGTAGAATCATTGTGGTTGGAAAAGACCTCTGAGTTCACCAAGCTTATCCATGACCCATCCCCACCGTGACCACTGACTTCAGTGCACACCTCCACGGTTCTTGAACACCTCCAGAGACAAGTTGGTGCTCAGAGGGCACCGTGCCCAAGCTAACGGGGCTTCAAGCATGCACGGTCCTGGCAGGGCTCACTGCTCACATCCTGTGGGACATGGAAATGCTGATAGCGCAGAGATTGCTCTTCCTGAGCCAGGGGGTGATATCCAGGGGTATTGGCCCCCTGGCTGGGGGTGGCTGGGGTGCTAAGTAACAGCCTGGGTCACTCGCTTTTTAACCAAACTGTGTTAAGGGGACAGCAAGAGTCTCCATGTCATACTAGGCCCATTGTATGGATGCCCCATGGGTGCCCCAACCCTGGAGGTTCGCTAGTCCTGGCTATATGGGGCTCTGGGTGGCCTGCTATGGTCGGGGGCAACCAGCACACAACAGGGAACAGGAACTCAGTGATCTTTAAGATCCCTTCCAAACTAAGCCATTCTGTGATTCTGTGATTCTGTGCCAATTGGAAAATCCACTCTGTAGAGCAATTAAGGTTGGCAATCTCTCTCAATATCATCAGCCTCTCTAGACCACGTCCCTCAGTGCCACATGCACCCTCTTCTTGAACACCTCCAGGGATGGTGACTCCACTGCCCCCCCAGGCAGCCTGTGCCATTTTATTTGTTGGTTCTTCACAGAGGCCCAGCATCTGTACCTTCCACCAAAGCCCTTGGGCTGCGCTGGGGGGCTGTGCCAAGTGATTGTGCCATGCCACGAGCTGGCAGCCTTGCAGCTGAACCTGGTGTCTTTGCCTGGCAGTTGATCTTCAGTGGCTGCAAATTGCTGGAGAAAACATGGGGGCCACTGCCTGTCTCCTCTGACCTTTACTTCAGCCTCTCTGAGCACTCCTGGCATAGGTGATGTCGCAGCAAAACGTCGATGGAAGACTTTGGACATTCAAGAAAAAAAATGTAACTTTGGAAAATAGGAGTTATTAGACAGCATCCACATTTTAATGTTGGGAGGAAAAACAGAAGCAAAAACCAGAACAACACAAGCTGCCTTGAAATACTAAATTATACTCAGAATCACAAAGAGCAAAATGTGATGATAATAAATGGGGGATGCATCTGTCTTCCTGGGCTCAGGGTGCACGAATGCTCTGGTTCAGGTCCTTGGGGCCATAAGCACACAATATTCAGACACTTCTGATGTTCCTGCAATGCATTTTACTAGGAAAAAAGTGAAAGTAAAATGAAGAAGGGGTGAGGCAGGAAATTAAGACAGAAAGTATCTGAGGGGAGACCTCACTGCTGCCTTACAGTAGCTGAGGGGAGCTTACAGGCAGGAGGGAGACCGATTTATACACAGCCTAATAGTGATAGGATGCGGGGGGATGGCCTTAACCTGAAAGAAAGGAGATTTAACCTAAATGTTAGGAAGAAATTATATACCCAGAGGTAGTGAGGCCCTGGCACTGCTACCCAGAGAGCTGGGGGTGCCCCATCCCTGGAGGTGCATGGGCCCTGGGCAGCCTGAGCTGGTGAGAGGCAGCCAGCCTATGGCAGGAGTAAGGTTCCTCCCAGCCCAACCATTCTGTGATTTGATGCAGTCCCTCCTGCATCTCAAGAGAGAGTGCTGCTCCATGGAGAGCTGGTGGCATCAGCAGGAGGATGACAGTTTGGAGATCACTGTGTGAGCAGAACCCAGGTCTTGGAGGGTGCTGGGGATTCCCTTGCTGCTGCAGGTCAGGCAGGCATGCAGCTGAATCGGGAACGGGCGTCCCTCCCAGCTCATCTGGAAACGTGCTGATGACCTGCTGCTGCTCCGTCTCCTTGGTGACTGCACATGCCAGTATCCCCAGACAAAAGCTCTCCTGGCACATAATGGGAACAGAGGGAGTGCTGGGCAGCAGCATTCAGTCCTGGGGGCTGCTTTCCTCGCGCTCAGCCTGGGGGCTGTTTTGCAGCCTTCAGCCCTGAGTCAGCCAGAACTGCAGCCTCGCAGATAATTCCTATTTGAAAACCAGATGGGTATTTCAGGTATGTGCCCATGTGTGCTGCACACATTTCCCTGGGGAACTTCCTGTGGCTTTGCAGCCCCTGCGAGACTGCACATAGCAGCATCTCACAGCGCAGCGGGCTCCTTGCTGTCTTGCATGATTTTTTTTTCTCTGTCTGTAAATGCAAGATTTAGGGCAATGGGGGGTGGGCAGATGAACGCTGGACTGATCTGTCTCAGTGTAGATTTCTCAGCCTGGTCATGCTCTGCTGTAGTGCTGCGTGCTGAAATCGTGTTGTTTTTACAGAGGCATAGAATGGTTTGAGTTGGAAGGGACCCTCAAAGGCCGCCTGGTCCAACCCCCTGCAATGAGAAGGGGCACCCACAGCTCCATCAGTGCTCAGAGCCCCATCTGCCTGCCCTGTGTCTGCAGGGATGTGGCATTCACCCCCTCTTTGGAAAACCTGTACCAGTGTCTCACCACCCTTATTGTAAAAAATTTCTTCCTTACATCCAATCTAAATCTCTCCTTTTTTAGCTGGAACCCACTTCCCCTTGTCCCATCTCTGCAGACCCTGCTGAGGACTCTGTCCCCTTCTTTCTTGCACCCCCTTTATTTGCGTGGCTTGCGTTTTGCAGCATGTGCCCGTTACATGCGCTGGGTGTTAATGCACATGAGCACTCACCCCCAGACTCATGGCGGCGTATAGGATGGGCCTCGAGTCTTATCTCACAGCCTCACAGAGCTGAGCTCACACCTCATGCTCCTGCCACATTCTGCAAAACAAGGGCTGAAGCACCCGTCCCCGTGCGTCCGCATGGACAGCTGGGCCTAGCTGCAGCCTGTAGGTCACCCAGGCCTGCTCTAGGGCTGCAGCCTCCCAGGGCAGCAAAGCAACCCATGGCTGGCATTGCTATCCCTGTTGCAAGCCAAGAGGATGGATGATGCCCCTCCACCCTATACCCTCCCTGCTAAGCATCCTCCCCAGCTGCCTGCCATGCCACAGGACCTTGCAGGCCCCATCCCATCGCCCCACGGCCCCGCTCTGGTCCCTCCCCTCCTGCTCTCCCTCCCCAGCGCCGGTGCCCTGAATGCTCCATTTGAAGCTAATTCTGGCTGAAATCTGGTTTGCTTTCCGACGTTGCTGCTTTAAATTGGAGAGATTGACCTTGTAGCAGGAGGTGACATGCAGATGCACATCAGCGGCCCGCCAGCGCGGGCGGCGGGGGCTGGGGGCTGCTGAGCCGCCTCGGGGACAGGACGACTATTTTATGAGTAATTTAATATCTGGAACACAGACTTTTCATTCCCAGAGATCTGCTGGGGAAAGAAAGAGCCTTTCTGCAGCTCTGCGAAGGCTGTTCCTCATAAGGAGGCAGGACTTAACCCCTTAGTGGCCAGCTCAGAACAGAGCCTCTGCAGCACCCGGCTCATGCAAAGGGGATGGGAAAAAGGGAGGCAAGCCAGGGTGTGTTATTCTAGGCAAATTCTCATTTTAATGAAAAAATACAAGCTTGAGTAGGCCCAGGGAAACAAACTCATCAGAAACTCCAAGATAAGATACGGGATGGAAATTGCTGTGTGTCCTCGCTTTCCTGTCTCAGATTGCTGAGTGCTTCATCCATTCCCTGCAGGAGACCCACTGAGGCTGCAAGTCCTCATCCCGCACCCAGCAGACCTGGGCCTGAGCCCCACAGAGTCCAGCTGCTGGCTGCTGCTACAGTCCTGCCCTGCTGGCAGTGAAATGACTGCGTGGGACCTCCGTGCCCACCTAATGTGAGTTGATTTTTCTGTGTCCCATCTGGTGAACCTCCCCAGGATCTCCTTTGCCTGGAGTCAACCAACATCACAGCTGTACAGCGCAGGGCTGAGCCTGTGCAGGGTTCCCCATGTTCTTGGTTTTGGGAAGGGAAGGAAGAATGCAAGAAAAAAAACAACAAAATAATCATCATCTTACTGCACAAGGGCAGGGGGATAGGGGAGAGGAGCCGCCAGCTTGATATCAGTGTCTTTCATAGAGTCATATAATGGCTGAGGTGGGAAGAAACCTTAAAGCCCACCCAGTTCCAGCTCCCTGCTGTGGGATATTTGCCACCCATGAGGTTAGCTTGCCATCCAACCTGGCCATGGGCTCCTCCAGGGATGGGGCATCTGTTATCTTGGTGCTGGGAGGCTGAGGGGAAGGAAATGGTTTGGGACTTCCAGAGGGCAACTCTGGCTGGGAAAATGCATCACCATGACCAGGGGGCAATATCATTACCTAGATAGGAGAACAGCTGTTGTGCAAGATTTGCATGGGAGGTTTCACTGCATGGCCTCCAGATTCTTCTGGACAGTGTTTCCGCGCCTGGGTGATGTTGCCAGAAAGAACTGAGGTGAGCTAGGTGAGATTTAGCAATGGGACCTGAATGGGAAAGCATGCTCTATTCCCACTGCATAGCTCTGTGCACATGGTCTGTGTGGAGCTGCCAGGAAAAACACTGCAAGTGGCACTATCTCAAGGGAACTGCTCCCCTGTGCTGCCTCTGCTGGCTGTGTTCCTCACGTGCCTCTTTGATTATAGGGTCCTTGGGACTGGCTGGGTTCAGGATAAATGAATCAACACCTGTGAAAGTGTTTGTTAAGGACGTTAGACACCCGACCAGAGTGCAGGACCGACATCCCTGGCTAATTCTTACAGTGCAGCCACAACTCCCACTCTGAACACACCCTCTGAAGCGCTTTGATCTCTAGTTTAGCTTCACTTTCCATGAATACTGATAGGCACTCAGCATGCTGCACAGCATCATACCCTGCTCCACGTTACCACTCCCTCCTCTCGGCTCACCAAATCCATACGAGCTCCAGTATTGAGAGGACGAAGCATCCCACTGCTGCTTAGCAAAACACGCATACCTAACAAGCCTGCTCTGAAATCACCTAAAATCCCCACCTGCTTCAGCTTTTAGGGGATATCTTCTGAGCACCTGGTGACTGCACACAGCACGCCTGGTGGACGTCTGACTCCACAGATGAGGGCCACAGCACCACCTGGTGAAGCTCCACGGTGTAAGCTCTGGCTTGGCCACGAGGAGATGCTGCTTCTCCAGTTTTAGCTGTGGTAGCATTTAAACGACAACAAAAGGACTAAAACACAACATAGAAAACAAAGCAGAAAAAATGGAGAAGGGGGAAGGGAAGGGAAGGGAAGGGAAGGGAAGGGAAGGGAAGGGAAGGGAAGGGAAGGGAAGGGAAGGGAAGGGAAGGGAAGGGAAGGGAAGGGAAGGGAAGGGAAGGGAAGGGAAGGGAAGGGAAGGGAAGGGAAGGGAAGGGAAGGGAAGGGAAGGGAAGGGAAGGGAAGGGAAGGGAAGGGAAGGGAAGGGAAGGGAAGGGAAGGGAAGGGAAGGGAAGGGAAGGGAAGGGAAGGGAAGGGAAGGGAAGGGAAGGGAAGGGAAGGGAAGGGAAGGGAAGGGAAGGGAAGGGAAGGGAAGGGAAGGGAAGGGAAGGGAAGGGAAGGGAAGGGAAGGGAAAGGAAGGGAAGGGAAGGGAAGGGAAGGAAGGGAAGAAGGGAAGGGGAAAAAAAGAAGCTAACTCCTGAGGTGGCATTGCTGAGAGCTGTGCTGGTGCTGGCTGACACCCACGGGAGGAAGCATTGCCCTCTGCAGCTGTTTTCCCATTGCATGATCACAGAGCTGCAGTTGAGAGTTATCTGTTCTCTGCACTGACCCTCTCTGGGTACAGCCAAGACCCAGGAACCTTTTGGCTGTTGCTGATGTTAGGCCAGACATCAGTTTTGAAAAGGGGCTCTGACAAAGACCTTTTCAAAAGTCCAAATGGATTATATCAATTATACAGAAAGGCAGAAAGTTTCAACGTCTTGTCCATCAGCATCCCAAATCTTTCCCTGCAAAGCTTCCTCCCGCTCTCTGCTTGTCCTTCTGCATGAGGTCATCCCATGCCAGATGGAGGACTTTGCTTTTCTCTCTGCTAAATGTCAGTAGGTTCCTGAGAGCTCATTTCTCCTGCCTGGTCTCTTTGAATGGCAGCCCTGTCCTCCAGTGTGCTGACAGCTCCTCAGTTCTGTGTCCTGCAGACCTGATGGAGTTCAGGAGGAGGCTCGGTGTGTGTATGCTGCCATTCAAGTGTTTCGTGGGTCAAACGCTGACCCATTTCTCCTACCCCTTCCCACAGGAGACACCCTATTCCCCTCCCCTCCATCGAACCCCTTTAAAATTCCATACTCCACAAAAGCTCTCCTTTTCTGCATCCCAAGAAACCCACGTGCACTCCACACACCACAGCTTGGTGCCAGCTGCCTGTGATGGGGACAGTGCTGGATTGGGACTTGGCCTCACGAGCCCTGGATTGGGAGTTTCCCTGTGTTCCTCTGTAATGAGCTGCCCTCCCTTCCCTCCTCCCACGCTGTACCCAGGGCCTGGGAAAGCTTCAGGGCCAAGCTGAAAGATAAGGAAGGAGGCAAATTCTAGGACTCAGCAGCGGCGCAAGGAGCTGTCATTTAATGTGGACACAACACACTTAGGGCACCGAATCTGGAGCTAAGAGTCATTCCAAGGGGAGACCTTGCCTCTCACCAGAGGACAGACAGCAGCTAAGCATCAGGGAAGATCAGGAACCCAGAGAAGATGCTGTCAGCCCCTTCGATCCCCACGACGGAGTTCTTCTCTGTTGGCTCCAGCCAGACGGACTCGTTAGCTGCCAACCTGATCACCACACCTCCCGTGGTGACCTGGTAGCTGCTTTGCACGAAGTCGCAGAAGGTCACCACCTTCTCTCCCTTGCTGCCGCCCCGTCCCTTCTTCATTCTGAGGCACAGGTTGCCCTTGGACGTGATGTGGTAGGTAAAGTAATAGATGCCAGGGAGCTGGCAGGTGAAGCGGCCGTACCGGTTCTCGTAGTGTCTGTTCTCATTGGTGATGATGCGATCAAAGCGGATGGGCTGCTCCCGGCGTGGGAAGATGCTGATGGTCCTGGCGGCGGAGAAGGCGGACTTGAGGGTGAGCTTGTAGTCACCGGTGTCTCCCTGGGGGCCAGGGGGTCCCATAGGACCTGGCAGCCCCTTTGAACCTGGGGGCCCTCTGGGGCCAACCTTCCCAGGGTATCCTGGTTCTCCTGGGTCTCCCTTCTCACCGATGTCTTGTTCGTGCTCCACATGTCCAGGAGGACCTAGAAAAGAGGAGGAGGAGGAGGAGGGACTGGGGTCACAGCTGAGCCCTGTGGATCTGCAGAGGGGCACTGGAAAATATACCACTGATGCCTGTGCTGAGATGTGGGACAGAGGAGACCCGCACCCGGCTGGCATGGCTCCCCTTGCTCTCTGCCCTCTCCAGGTCCCTCATGGTGTTTTCTTCCCACTGTGTCTCTCAGCACCACATCTCCACTGCTCTTCAACACCTTCAGGGACAGTGACTCCACCACCTCCCTGGGCAGCCCATGCCAACGCCTGACCACTCTTTCTGAGAGGAAAAATGTCCTGATATCCAACCTGAACCTCCCCTGGCACAACTTACAGCCGTTACCCCTTATCTTATCTAGTTCCCTGGCTATCACTCACTCCTGATAACACCTCAAAGAATATTGTGTAAAGGGATTTCTGCTGGATTGCTTTCCTCCAACCGTGTGCCTGGCACCACCTCTTTCTGCTCTCAGTGATTATGTTTTCCACATCCATAGCTTCCTCCTTACCTTGCTCGCCCTTTGGACCATTCTCCCCATCTCTGCCATTGATGCCAGGTTGGCCTGGTGACCCCGGGATGCCTGGGATGGTGCCATAAGTCTTACAGAGCGTGGCACTTGCCAGCTGCCCTCCACCGAGGCAGATCAACATCACCCACAGGGTCTGCATCTTGTCTTCCTGCTGGAGCACAGAAGGATGCTGAGGTTCTGCTTGGCTTCAGACAGTGGGAGGGATGGGGAAGCCTCTCTATGCTGCTCTGGAAGAAGATGCCCTTCTGAGTGATATCATGAAGGAAAGAAAATATTTTGTTGCGGGGCCAAATCCACTCTCCTTGTGGTCTTGGAGGGATCAGACCCTCTGGGACCTCATCTTATGACTGCAAACTATAGAGCCAAATCACTGTGCTGGAGCAGTTTCAAGGTCTTGCTTTCCACTGGCATGTCTGAGGAACACTGTCTTTGTAGATAGAAAAGACATTCCCAGATCTGCCCTCCTAATGTCTGTGGCTTCCCTATTTGCCCGTCCACATGGTTGATTCACCCCGGGAACATATCTGTATCTAACTAGCCCTACTGTGGCAGGAATGGTACTCAGTCCCACAATCACACCTCTGGACCCCTCTCAGCCCCTGTCTCCTTCTCCCCCTTCCCTCAGGTGGGGCAGAAGTTGTTGGGATTCCACCATAGGTCTCCTCCATCCCCAGTCTAGCACTCCCTTTCTGTTCTGCCCCAGCCACCAAGAAACTCCAGCAGCAGTGGGGTGACTGTCCCTCCAGTGCTCCCAGGTCCCCTGTGTGCTCCTACCTGCAGGAGGGAGCTGGGGCTCAGCCTTCCTACCTTGAGCTTCTCGTTGCTCTGAACGGGAATTAGAGCAAGACACCCTCACGTCCTGCTTGGAAATGACCCTAAGGGGAAGCAGAAGTTTGCTGCGAGGATAGTTGTGAAAGAATCTGGCCACATCCCTTTTTATATCTTTAGCTTCAGTCCTTTCTTCAGTGTCACTTTCATATCCCTTATGAACGATATCAGCTCAGCAGAACGTGAAGTCCTGAAGCAGCAACACAGAGCCCCAGAGGTGCGCAGCTCTGGTCCAGGGAAGTGGGGAGATTGTCTGCCCTGCCCTGCAGGGTCTCTGTGCTTTGCTCAGCTGTTCTTGCTCTGAGGAGCACTCCCATCAGCTCCATGCAAATGGAGTGCAGCAGAAAGGTGTGTGCTTTGTGCTGGCATCCTTCAGGCTTCCCTGTGCACACCCAGCCATGCTGGGAGGTGCCACCAGCCCAGAGAATATGACATGGCCTGAGCATCTATCACCTTGAATCTGAACCCCAGACTGGGAATGGGAAATGATTTCACCTTGCTACACAAGCATTTCCAACCCCAATTTCTGATGATGCCCTGCAGAAGTGAAGCGCAGACATTCAGGAGAGATGAACTCCTGTTTCATACTGTACAGGAGGAATCTCTGTTGGGTTTTGGTGGGTTCTGCAGCCTCCAAAGCTCCATGAGCTCCCTCAGCCAGGCCTTCTGGATCCCCTACACTTTCCCCACCCTGGCCCCTTTCTGGCACAGAGCACACCTTGCACCTCAGGGCTTTGTCACAAAGCCACATCCATCCAGCCCCTCCAGCCAAGACTCTGTGCTTTGGCACTGCAGAAATAATGGTCTCCCTTGAGGATGTTCCTTTTGTCCAGCCCCAGGCTTTTTTTTTTTTCTCCCCATCTGTGCCAACCCCCTGCTAACCCACGACTCAGCCCCCTCAGGCACCCCTTGGCCACTTCTTCCCAGCTAGCAATGAAATCTCTGTCCCTGATGCCTGCACTCTGTGCAGTTGGAGGTGGTGGAGCCCTCTGGCTGTGATCTGAAATTGCTTGGGCAGAGTCCCTGGTGAGAATGTGTCCACGGGGATGTCCTGAGGTTTTCTCTGTGGTCAAACTGAATCTGGCTGGTTGTAAAAGGGAACATCAGAACCCTTTCCTGGGGGAGTCTCAGTCCCCCTTCTGTGGGCATTGTGTATATGTGGTCATGGGAACAGTCCCCTGATTCCTTCGGTGCAGGTGGGGGCTGTACAGACGGGGGTTACAAATGGAATAGAGGACTCAGAGATGTCCAGGTGCTGTGCAGGCACAATTCACACATACACAGGCTCATGTGCACACCACATCCATACAGCCACGTGTGGGCTTCACCTGCAGGAAGGCAGAAAGTAAAGATGCTCAGCCAGGCACACTGGGGAAGGATTTATTGACAAAGCAGAGCACAGAGCTGTGTGTGCTTGGTGAGCCCTGGTGCTCCTCTAGTCTGGAAAGAGAAGAAACCCTGAGAAGATGCTGTCAGATTCACCAGTGCCCACCATGCCATTGTAATCATTCACCTCCAGCCAGACCTGGTTCCCAGCCTCCAGGTGGAGGAGGACCCCTCCAGAGGTGACCTGGATGTTGTTGGTCTTGTGGTCACAGAAGCTGGCCTTCTTGACTCTGTCCTTGTATAGGAGAACACAGAGGTTCCTCTCCATTGAGCTGTGGAAGACGAAGTAGTAGAGGCCAGAGATCTTGCTGGTGAACTTGCCTGTACTGGTGCTGTAGTCGTTGTTGGTGTTGGTGATGACGTTGTTGAAGATCACAGGGATGTTCTTCATGGGGTGCTCACCAGTCTGTCTCGTCACTGAGAACGCTGACTGCTGCATCCTCTTGTAGCTGCCCGGCAGCCCCTGCTGACCAGGAGGACCCATCACCCCTGGGTCCCCAGGGGGACCAGCAAGACCGATGGGGCCCATCTTTCCCCGCAGGCCAGGAGTGCCCGGCTCTCCCTTCATGCCCTTGGGACCTTGTGTAGCACGAATGGCCGGAATGCCTGCAGGGAGATGAGGAGTGCAGTCAGTCACAACGGAGGGGCATGGAGAGAAACCCACCGTCACCTTCCCACCTGCTCTGTCTGCACAGTCTGGAAGCACTGAGCAAGTCTCCAAGTGTGGGAACGTTGCTCTCCACTGCCTGCAACTGAGGCAGCCCAACCATGGCAGGCTCTGTGCTCACTCACCTGGCTCTCCTTTGGCTCCCTTCAGCCCATCCCGGCCATCCCTGCCTGGCACACCCGGCATTCCTGGCAGGCCTGGAGCCCCATAGCAGCTGTGAGGGGGATCGCTGGTCGCCACAGACTCCAGATGCAGAAATAGGAGGATGAGGGCAAGATGGAGGTGCTGCCTAAAACTCTGCCACATTTTGGTGCTCTGGATCATGGAAAGGGAAAAGGAAGAAAGTTCTGGGATGAGGGGGCACAGTAGGGCAGCTTTCAGGACATGGGGCAAAGGAGGCATCATGCTACAAGATCCACAGTGCCGGGAGCACCTGGCTGTGATGGTTGTGCCATCAACATCATCTTCCTATGCTAACTGTCAGATGTTGGAGAGGCAGGTGAGTGGAAGTAGGGCTCATCATCAAGCCCAGGGCAGCCCCTGGTGGCACCAGGATGCTAAGCTTTCAGTGTGGTGCCCATTTCCATCCCCAAGCTCTCCTGATTCAGCATTCCAAGTCCCCTGCAGATATGCACCCCACTACAGAGCACTGCACCCTGCATACTGCTCATCTCACCCTTCCCTCAGCAGCAGCCTGACTTCCCTGACTCTGCCCATCAAGGTCAAGACCCCATAATCCAAGGGGCTCCCATGGCAGTGCCTGGCCCAGGAGCACTCGTCTTCCCCCAGCTTGAGATGCGTGCAGCTGGCGTGCTGGCAGTGCCTCTTGCCTCACCCAGCACTCCACCATGCTGCAGGACCCTCGTCCCCACGCAGCCCACCCCAAGCAGCTGAGCCCTGCAGTGTCTCTTACCTCTGGCACAGGATCCAGTGCTGTGGATCCCTGCCTGCTGCCAGCGCTGCTGCTGGCTTCAAACAGCACGGGTCTCTCGCTGCAACACCCGCCTGGAGGAAGTCACAGAGTTAGGAAAAGTCCCCATGGAGACCTCAGCCCCTCCAGCTGAGTTTCACATCCTCTTGCCTGGCCATTTTCTTTGAGTGAGCACTTTCCTTGTCGTCCAGCAAGACCTGCACTTGTGCCAGAATTCACCACTGCGGCAGCAAAGGCTGAGAGGACGGATGTGGGGTGAACCACAAGCAAAAGATCCACCACAAACACTCCCTACAACGTAAGAACTAGCTCACTGTGGGTTGCCTTCCTTCTTCCCATCCTCATCTCATTTCTGAGCAGGTAGACAATGAATGGGTGAGGAGTAGAACCTCACACCATCTCCACAGAGCCAGAACAACTTGTGCAACAAAGGGTTGGTGCAAGGACACCTCTGGCTGTGGTGGGAGATGCTGTTGCATGGGCAAGAGGAGTTAATGCTGATGATTCAAGGACTGCTGCTCCTTTAGGCTGAGTTCTCCACCTGCTTGCTGCTGGGATCCCAGCATCCCATGTCAGAATGTTGTTCCTTGCAAGTGGGGAAAGGAGAAAGATAGAGGCTAGTCCCAGAGATTCCCCCTGCTCCTCCTCATAAGTGAAGGCTCTGGTTGTATGCCCTGATCTCCCCCTGCTGGGGGTCTGTCCTTGACCAGATACAAGCTGGGATCGCTTCCCTCCTTCGACAGCATGGGACAGCCCAAGACATCAACAGTTGGCTAAAAGTGCGTGGATAGGAAAAGAAAACCCCAACAGCCATCAAGAAAGAAGAGGTTTATTCACAGCCATGAGGACATGAGAGGCGATGCTGGCCTTGTGCCGGGGACGCGCTGGCAGTGGCCAGAGATGCGAAAGCAGTGGCATGCAGTGATTTCACACTAAGGAACAGTGACAAGTGATCCCCTCCGGCACGAGATCTGAGCACGAAGCCGCCATCCCTCAACCTCCAGGAGGCACCGGGCTGACCTGCCTGGCTCCTGCAGGCAAAGGAGACCTCTGCTGCTCGACTGGAGGCCATCCCCTCCAGGGGACAAAGGCACAGAGGCACACACACAGGTGCTAAGCAGCTCAGCTCTGGGCTGGCAAGTCTGGGGGCTGGCGGCCTATCAGCCCGTGTGTGGGAACAGCATGAAGCCGCTGAAGACGCTGTCTGCCTCGGAGCCGTGGTAAATCATGTTGCCCTTTGTCGGAATGGTGTTCACGGACACACGGTCGCCCACGGCCAGGCTCAGCACGCTGCTGCCCGAGTTCACCTGCAGGATGTTGCGGCTGTTGTTGTCGCAGAAGCTGACCACGCGCTCCCTGTTCTTGGTGATGCTCAGGCAGAGGTCTCCGTTGGAGATCACTTGGTAGGCGAAGTAGTAGATCCCGGGGATGCTGCAGGTGAACTCCCCGGTCTGGGGGCTGTAGGAGTTCTCCTCGTTGGTGATGACGTTGTCGAACACCACCGTGGTGCCGCGGGATGGTGGGGACATGCGTGAAGCAGAGAAGGCAGGATGTGGCTGCTGCTGGAAGCTGCCGGCATTCCCCTTGGCCCCTTTCATCCCCGGCTCCCCCTGCAGCCCTGGAGGACCCGGTGGACCGTGGTAGCCCTGGTTCCCTGGGATGCCAGGAAGCCCTGATTCACCTTTGTCTCCTTTGAGTCCTCGGATGCCCGTCCTTGGTGCTGATTTCCCTGGGGAAAGGCAGTGGGGAGGCACCATTCATGCTGAGGCCAGCACGCCCACAGCACTCCCACGTCCCTGGCTCCCTCTTACCTGGCTCTCCCACATCACCCTTCTGCCCTGGCCTCCCATCGAGGCCAGGGATCCCCGGGAAGCCATCCTTGCCATTCGGTGCCCGACACACCCCGTCCTCCAGCAGTTCCATGCCCAGCACTGCTGCCAGGGTGCTGGTCAGCAGCCAGAGGCTGAGCTGCATCGTGCCTCCCTGCAAGCACAGCACAGGGGTTGGGGGTGGAGGTAAGCACACAACAAACATGCTCATGGTGCACACAGCAGTGGGTGCAGCTTGAACATGGATGTGCAGACATAAATATATGCTTTCCTCCAGATCTGTGGGCACGTGCAATGTGCAGAGAGGCAAGTGTGTGCTCAGACACAGCCCTACCATGCCACCCATGTGCTGCCTTACGCAGGTAGCCAGACGCCATGCACAACGTTGAAAACAGCATTTCATTGCATGTTTCATTGCATGATTTCATTGCTGTTTCGTTGCATAATCTGAAATGTTAATGAAAATCTCTGACGTGCCCAAGGAAGGGCTGTGGGATATGGAGAAGGGCAAAAAAAGCTCAGTGCACATCTCGGGGATGAGTGGGCTCACATGAAATGCATTCAGTGAGTGTAAAGAGACACAACAGAATAGGGAAAAACAGGAAAGGCTGGAGGAGGAAAGAAATAACCAGGCAAAAGGGATGCAGATCCCCAGCACACAGATCTGGGAGAGAGGAGGCACGTTCTCAACATGTTTCAAGAGTCTGGAGCAGTCCTGCAGGACACAGCCATGTCCACATGGTGGAGGGAAGGCAGATTTGCCCCTCTGCATCATCTTCTCCCTCTTTTTCTACTTCAGACACTTGTAAAAGGGGACAGGCAGCCAGGGTTGGAGGGAGGTGGTGGAAGAGACCACCTATTCAGGGCAACTTACCTCCTCGCTGGGCTGAGAACAGAGCTGTCGGAGCTGTCTGCTCTGTTTGCTGGCAGCTCTTCCTCGGGAGCAGGGTTGGGGGGTGGAATTGCACGCACAGAGTTTGCAGAAGGGAAGTGCCAAGTTTCACTTGTTTGCATGGTTCCCTTTTCTGTGCTCAATCCTGGCTGTGCCGGTAATTGTCGGGGAACAGCCTGCTCAGCAAAAGTGCTGACCCCTCAGGGGGAAATCCTGCAGCACAGGGAGACACAAAGATGTGGGAAACCCAAAGGCATGGCACAGTCTGAGGTGACACTGCTATGCAAGGAACTGTGTGGTGCTGGGGTGCCTGATGTCCTCGTTTCAGAGCCACCATGCTTGGGGGCCATCGTTTCTCTGGCTTCCCAGTTGCATCCCAGTCCCCCTGAGGGAACCAGTCACACTCCCAGTCCCACCACCCAGACCTGGGCAGTCCCTGGAGATGTATGTGGCCTGACTCAGACCTGCACAATTTCCTGCTACAAGTACGTTTTAAAAGCCCAGGAGGAGGTAATCTCAATGGGCCACAAGTCAAGGAAGCAGGGCAGAAAATTGACCTGGCTGAAAAGGGGTCTGCTCCTGGAATTAGAACAAAAAAGGAAAATACATGACCTCTGGAAGTGATGCCTGGCTTCACAGGGAGAGTATAGAGAAGCAGGGAGAAAACAAAACGATGAAGCTCAACTTGAGTTGACACTGGACAGTGCATTCAGACCAGAAAAAAGAGATGTTTTTAAGTAGGTGGTCTAAGAAAAACATTGAACTAAAGATGTTCACCTGAAAAGTAATGAAGTTGCATTCAATGCCTTTTCTTCCTCAGTTTTTGCATTAATGATATGTCTTGGGCTGCCTGGACCTACATATTGAAGGACTAATTACTGGGGAGCAGTGACTTTCCATCTGAGGTCACCAAAACTGTATGGGACCAGTTGTATCTGCTGAATGTTCCTTAGCCCACGATTCCTGTTGGGATTCACCCAAATCCTGAAGGAATTGGCTGGAAAAAGAGCTGGACCCTCCTCTGTTCACAAGAGGGCAGTAAGGCTGGTAGAAGGCCTGCAAGTCAGGACCAACTTAAAGAGCCTGGGGATACTGAGTTGTTTAGCTGGGAGAAAAGGAGGACAAAAGGCAACCACTGCCCTCTGCCAACTTCCTGACTGGGGGAAAGGAGATGCCTCTGGTCAGCCACAGTGGAATACACAGGAATGGCACAAAGCTGAACCAGAGAAGGTTCAGATTGGACTTTAGGAGATATTTCTTTAACATGAAGGTGAACAAACTGTGGAAGAGTCAATGTTCAAGAGGCATTTGGATAATACCCTTAATCATGCTTTTTAACTTCTGGTTAGTGGTCAGGCAGATGGACTCGATGATCTTCGTAGGCCCCTTCCAAATGAACTTTCTTTCTCTCTCTCTTTCTATCTCTCTTTCTCCTCTCCCCTCTTCTCTTGTCCAGTTCAATTTGAAAATGAACCATGGAAGTCCTTGCACATAAAACTTTGCTAATCAGTACATCTCCAGTAATAGCTACCTTTGGAGATCTGTCACTGAGCTGGTCTTTAATTCATACGCCCTCTTAATGCAATATAATACACATTTTTAATCAAAATGTCAATCCTGTAATAAATCAGATGCCCAGAAGAAAAAGCAATTTTATTCTATCAACACAGATCTTCTGTCAACTGGACCTGTAATCGTGTCAAGAAAAGATGACAGGTGAGCTTGAAAAGACCTACCTTCCACAAAATGGTACTTCTGGACAGTAATTGTATTTCTGCCCTATTACCCTTTGTTAATATACAGCCAAAATGAGTCCACTCCATCATTTCGTCTGGGTTTGATGGATGGCTGTGTCTTGGTGTTCCTGCGTCCTTCGTCCCATGTCCTTTGACATCACATAAACGCTGAAGTTATGGGGCTGACCATGGATTTCCAGCATCTCCTGGAAGCTGATGTTGGGCCATGCATCACTTCAGGTCCCTGAGTCTGCTGAGCACAGGCAGAGTGCCACGAGGTGGCAGTGCTCTCTCAGCCATTTGGTGTCATCTGCCGCTCAAAGCTCTTTCTCCAAACCCAGGGCTGGAGGTGGCATAGGATGACTGCGGGAAAACCCAGGTGACGTGAAATGGGTCCTCGCCCGAGGGAGATGGGAAGCTGAGTGCCTATGGGAGAAACAGCGTGCGATGTATGTGCTCTTCAGAGCCCTGGCTGGCCCCAAATCCAGCCCCAAAGCAAACAGCCCTGAGTTCAGGGGGATCCAGGGCACCCCAGCGAACACCCATATCATCAAGGTGTCCATTGCTGCCTTTGGATGAGCAACCTTCCCCCTCCTTTCAGGACACCCAGGCTCCTTCACCTCCTTGCTCTCCTGTCCAGTGCTGCCAGGCAAGATAGATCAGTGCCAACCTTGCAGCTCTTCGTGGAAGAAAAATGACCCCCGCAAAGCCTCCTTCCTGTCTTCCCACTGATGGCAACCACACACCAGCTGCCTGACAGCAGAAAACAGGGAGAGATGTTCCCCTGCTGCCTTCCCGCTGGGGATCCCCTGCGGTGCCGAGCAGTGACAGGCAGGAGCTGCCAGAAAAGGAAAATCAAGCAGCTAACACCCGCCTGTCACTGTGAGGGAAGCAGTGACAGAGGCAGGCAGGTGAGACATCATCAGTGCTGTCAGGTATGCACACACCCATTGGCATCCCAGGCTTCCACCATGCCCGTGGGGACGGGACAGCTCAGAGCATCCGTGTGTCTGCAGTCACTGATGGTTTCACAGTGCCCAAAGAACAGAGCCCGGAGCACTGGAAAGCTGTGATTTTTTGCTGCCCAAATGCCCAACCCTGCTGACCACCAGATAAACACCCTGCGAGATGTGATGGCTTTGGCATTCCATGTTTTGATGGCTGAAACGAGAAGCCGGGGTGGTTCAGATGCCCTGGAAGGATTTCCTGACATGCTAGCTGAAAATCAGGCTGCGTGGGCATTTGACACTCCGTGTTTAAAATGTGTTAATTGCTGTCCCAGGGGATGTGTCGTTCCCGAGACAGATGCTTCACATGGAGCACGTGTAAGAGACAAAGACAGGTATGGGCTTTAAAAGCCAGGATTTCACGCTCCATCCCTTGCTTGCTGTCTCCTGGCATTGATGCGCATCCCTGTTGGCTCATAGGATGAGAGGAGATAGATGAATGCTGAGCAGCCCTGGGCAATGCTGAGAAAGCTTGTCCCATTCCTCCTCCCCTTGTTCTCTGTTATGGATGTCAGAGTTTTCCGTTATTAGACATCTAATTGTTAATATGGCTGATTGTTTCTCGTTCTTTAATGTTTCTGTTATTTATTTATTCGCTTGTGTAACAAGCAGTTGCAGATTGATCACTTTGGCATGTAAATGAGCTGCTCCAGTGCTCGTCACTGAAATTTGTAGATTGGAAGAGTTTGCAATCAAACACAGCCAGAATCTAAATTACAACATTTCAGACAATAATCGCTGGGAGAGGACAGGAAGGATGTGCCATAAATAAGATGGGATCAGAGCAGGGTGCCCAGAGCTATGCTGTCAGCATGCCAGGAGCCCCGAGGCATGCAGCAGGAGAACTGCTTTGCTGTGCTGAGGTGTGCCTGGCAGTGCTGGCATTGCTCTGGGGCTGCTTCCCTGGAGGAGAAGGGGGGAAGAGAGAAAGAAAAAGGCTTTGGGGAATTGATGGGAGCTGGCTTGCAACCAAGCAATTCTTGTGCTGGTCTCTAATGAGGGCTAGTTGGCCTAGAATGTTGAAAAGTATGCACACACAGGACTATGGGCTGCCAAGTGAGTCCAGGTATCATATGTGATGCTGATTTACTTGCCATTGTGTGGGCAATTTTTGGCTTCTTGCCACTACTCAGGGCTCCATCAAAATCCAGTGGGTAGACACAAGGCACAGTCCTGCTCATTTCAAGGTCAGTGAGAAAAGCCTTCCTGCAGGCAGCAGGCACTGCATCTGGACTGAGGAGCCAGGGCCTCCAAGTTGGTCGTGCTGGTCACATTTGGGGTTATACCACCCCATGGCATCCCTGCACTGAAGCCTAATCAGCAGATAAGTGATGTTCAGCAGGCACAGTACTGTGAAACCCACTAGGGACGATTAAAGGACCTCTGAGATCCCCTGCCAAACTCCTTGCTCATGGCAGGACTGTTCCCAACTAGATCAAGATACCAATGGCTCTACCTACACCTTGAAAACCCCACAAGGACAGAACTGTCCCACCTCTGGGGACATGTCTCGGTTTAGGGTAAGGGTTAGGGTTAAGGTGAGGTTTAGGGTTAGGGTTAGGGTTAGGGTTAGGGTTAGGGTTAGGGTTAGGGTTAGGGTTAGGGATAGGCTTAGGGTTAGGGTTAGGGTTAGGGTTAGGGTTAGGGTTAGGGTTAGGGTTCGGGTTAGGGTTAGGGTTAGGGTTAGGGTTAGGGATAGGCTTAGGGTTAGGGTTAGGCTTAGGGTTAGGGTTAGGCTTAGGGTTAGGGTTAGGGTTAGAGTTAGAGTTAGGGTTAGGGTTAGGGTTAGGCTTAGGGTTAGGGTTGGGTTAAGGTTTGAGTCAATGTTAGTTAGAGTTCAGCCCAAGGCTCTGAGGGATGTGACAATGTGACACACTTTTCTAAATCACCTGCCTCCCACACTCTGTCCTGCACACATAGCAGAATAACACGTTCCCTTCCCAGGCTCCTCTCTATGCCATGATCTGGCTTTCTTGACATAATACCTTAAAAATGGAGTAGAAGTTTCCTGCAGGCGAGTGTTCGTGTTAACTGGGTCAGTGGCAGCTGGAGGTCCATGCTGGCTGGAGACTATTACGGCTTATTCCTATTACAGCTCGCTTACCACAGTGGCTTCTCCAGGAACTCAGCTTCCCTCTAAGCGACCTTGGCTGCCAGATCGATCGGAAGTTGCAAACTCACTTCTCACGTCTGCTCAATTTGGAGGGCGTCTGATTGCTGCTTTGGAGGCTTTGATTGCCTTTGCTTCTGGCTGTCAGGACCCCGGCTGCTGCCGTGCAGGCTCCATTAGCAAAGCTCTGGCTTAGCAGATTTGCTGAGGAATATCCCAACCAAGCTGCATCCATGCAGGGCAGAGTGAGGAATGCTGTTTTCTGGGAAGGGATGTGTAGGCACTGTGACCTCTCTGCTCTGCTCCCTCCCCTACTCATCCACTTCTGCTGCTTTCCAATGAGCAGAAAGCCCATTCCCAGTTCAGGAAGACGCTTTTCCACTCGCAATTGTATTAACTGTTTTGGATCCCCTCCCACAGTCATCACCTAAATGCTCTCCTCTCTCTCTGCAGGCAGAGGTCAAACCCGTGTCCTTGCTGCCAACTGAAAAGCAAATCGATTGACATCTTCTAGGAGGCAATTGCACTCTTCGGTGTGTCTCTGCGTGGGAGGCAATCGTGTGGCCCCAGCACTGGCTGTCTGGCCTGGAAGTTATTCTTCACTCCAGCTCTTAATTTCAGAGCTGCACTGAGGGATGGGAAGACTCCTGGCTTCTAATTAATTACTGAGTTCCCTGTAATTGATGCAGTTTACTGCCAACCTATCTGTTTTATTGCACTGTGGAGAAAGTCATTCTGTTACGCTATTTTCTCAAATGCCCTAGAGAGTGGCCGTGAGACATGTCCTGAAACTCATCTCTAAACTCCAGACATGGGGGGGAGTTTGTACCAGGAGACAGAAGGCAACATGGCCCCATGCCCTGTACCCTCCACCAGGAATGGTCACCCAGGAGGTGAACATAAGCTGTCGCGTGCAAGATCCTCCAGCTGTGCATCTGTGGCAGTGCAAGGAATGGACAGTCACAGTTCTGACTGACCCTGTAGTGGGATGTGTTTGTCCTCTTTAGTCTCCATGGGGGGGTGCTGCCTTCCTGCTTGCTGGTTTGGGGGTCCTTGGGTTGGGCAGATCAGGGAATGGGATTTCTAGGGAGCTCTAATTCTTCTCTAATCCCCAAGCTTTTCAAATTAATCTTTTTTTTTTTTTTTTTTTTTGAGGGGGAAAGACAAATTAACAGGTCGTGTCTCCCATTCCTGGCCCTGAACAGGATGGACCTTCAAGTGAAAAGCATTCACTGGCTGGAAAGTTGGTGGGAAACACACTGTGTCTCATCTCAGTCATCAGCTCTTGTGTTTTAGTGTAGTGCTGTCTGGATAGGGCCACATCCTTGTGCCTGGAGCTATGCTGATGTACCTGATTGGGGCTTAAGAGGGGATTGCACTGAGCTCCTCAGATTGTCTCACTCACTAATTAATGACTGGGTTTCAGTTTCAGAACATGCACTTAGATAAACTGCATAAGCGCATTTCATTAATCTTAATTAACAATTTAAATACTCAGAAGCCTCTGCTGAGGCCCTGTGATTGATGGTAGGTAGCTGACTGCATCATCATGCTTTGGTCCCTCAGCATCCTTGACTGTGCAGTAGGGATATGGACACGGTTCCTCCTTTCCTTCCCTTTGCCTGCTGCTGTCAGATCCACACTGGCCATCTTTCAACAAGTGAGTGAGTGACAATTCCCACCTTGTGCTAGACAGGTCGTCTTCCTGAATTTAAAACCCCATATGCAGCCACTAAAGCAGTGCAGGGCAATAGATAGGGCTGGTGGAAACAAGCTTCACAAGGAAGAGCTGTGTCCCCCAAACTGGGCAAGGAATTGCACTTCAGGCCCTTGCAAAGTGTTATCCAACCTGCTGCAGGGTGATGGGTGTGAGCATGTTGCATGCCATCCTACTGAACATGGCACCAAGAGCATTTCCAGGTGTTTTGGCATCAGAAAGAATTCCTATTAGATGCACATGGAAACGAAGGAGGTGGTGGTGTCACTGTCCCTGGAGGTTGTCAAGAAATGTGGAATTGAGGGTCATGGTTAGTGAGCATGGTGGGGATCGGTTGATGGTTGGACTGGATGATCTTTAGTGGTCTTTTCCAACCTTGATGATTCTATGATTCCACAGCAACAAAACCATGCTGCTGAGCCCAAATGTGGAGACAGCCTCTGCTGAACCCTGTTGTCATGTTCTGCATGCTGGAGGGGGTCTGCCTGTGGTGGTCACACTCCATGACTGCTGAAGGGGATATGATAGAAGTATCTGTCATAGAGATACAATAAACATTAGGATATGTGCTAAAGGTTTATCTGCTTACCCATAGAGAAGAACAACAAAGAGACAATGGCAGGAGGGGGACACCAAGCAAAGCCCTTGGCCTAACTCCAGACACATCACAGGAGAGCCAGGAGCACACAGCTCATCTCCAGAAACCCAAAGAGCTCAGGGACACAAAAAAAAATAATGTGGGATCCAAGACTACTGATTCTGAGGGTCTAGAATGTGGCCTGAAGTCCTTGAGGCCTAGGGTGTTGCAGAATGATAGTGGCCTACAGACCTGGAGACCAAGAAGCCTCAGACCTTTCCCAGTCCCCTCTCAGGACATCCCCTACAAAGTCACCAGTCCTTCTGTCCTGTTGGGAATCCCATCAGGAGCCGTTCTTCAGGACACCTTTCAGTGTAAGCAGAATTGCTACCCAAGAATGCGGGACAACTCATGGGATGCAGGAGGAGATCTCCTTTGGATTGCACAGGATTTATTATGAGGAAACTGAGCATTTGAATCTAGATGCTGGAGAGATTCATCTTCTATATATAAGAGCCAGTCACCCTGAAAGTAGTGCCTCCTACTCATTTCCATGGAGATTACAGCAGATACCAAAAACACAATAACACTATTTGGTAGAGCACATTCTCAACTACAGAATGCTATTTTTCAATGTGGTCACCACCATCATCTATCTATCTATCTATCTATCTATCTATCTATCTATCTATCTATCTATCTATCTATCTATCTATCTATCTATCATCTATTTATCTACCTATTATCTATATATCATTTTTTTGCCAGTGATGAAGAAGAGCCTGCACTCTTGCTCATCAGAATCTTCATGGCCATCCAGAATGTGGCTTGTCACCACTGCTGAAATGCAGCACCCACCCCTCACTGTGCTCACATCTACTCTTCTCCATAAACATTCACAAGAGACAATGAATGTCACGGGTGCCATTGTTTCTGCACAGAGGAATTCAATGATACCCCTTTGCTTCGTACACTCTCTTGTGTCAGATGCTGTTCTGTCAGGCTGTCTGCTGCCATCTGTCACACAGCTAGAAAGTGTAATGGGATATTGGTGAGAAGGTCCAACCCTTACTGCTGTTCCACCAACATCCACCTCTGACGTTGTGAGATGATATAATGAAATAGCAGGTGTTACTTTTGGAGCAAAGATGCACTCACGTTTATGCTGCCTACAGAGGTCCCCATGCAGACTCTGTGCAGCATGCTGGATTTGCAGATGGACAGCAAATTCCCCTTTCTGGAGAGAAGGCCATGAGCTGCAGCCCGTGAACTGCTGTTGCTCTCCCAGAAGGTGAACACCCCGTGCTCCTCTGGGCATTAGAAAAGGCTGCAGATATTTTAGACGTCAAAGGCTGAAGATGAGAACTCCAAATCATCTGCAAAATAGAAATAATGGTTTTTAAGCCATGCCTGAGAAGGGGATTTGAAGTAGCTCTGGGGATCCAGCAGTACTCCAGCTGATACTAAGGGACAGAAGGGCTGCGGTCCTGCATCTGCACACACTTCAGATAACTGCAGCTGATCCTAAGTGGCCCTTCATGGGATTTTCCTGGTGAGTGTAAACCCTCCCTCCCTCCACTGTCCTAAAACCAGATTCCAGAAGGAGGAGGTGTTGCTACCGATTGTGCGTTGGGATTGTTTGGATCAGACTGAGGACAGCTAAATAATCTGCATGCAAAGCGTCGTCCTCACGCACAGCTGGCTCACATCTCAGATACAGGCATCAGGCAGCCAGGGATGGTTTATTATACCTGGGATTATAGAAGTGTCTGACAACTGCTTACTGTAAGCTGTCCAGAGGTAAGGGATGCTCTGCATTTTGATGAGAGTGAGTGAGCAGCAGCAGCAGGGGAAGGGCTGCTGTGACTGCTTTGTGTGAGGATCTGTCACAAAAGTGACTTGGGACATTCTGAGTAAATGGCTCTGGCTCTGCTCCAGAGTTGGAAGTATCTCAGAGCAGGACTTCTGGTGATGCCCCCAGCACATCCCTGCAGCCTGTCCCTGCACACTGACCTCCTGCACGGATGCACCCTCTGCAATGGCCACAGCTGCCCTCGGAGGCAGGGAGGAGAGGCAGCTCCAGCTGGGCAGAGTAGCTGGAAATAGCTTTTTGTGAACCGTTTTTATCAGTTCATTTGGAGTTGTGTTTTGCCAGCAAAACCTCTGCACACTGTTTATCTCTCTTAGAGTAAGGCCATTATAATTGCAAAATGAAGCAGCGTGTATGCGGTTCCTCGGCAGCACAGTGCCAGTCGTGCAGTGGGGGGATTCAGGCAAGCACAGAGAGTGGCTTCAAAGTGCCATTATTAATTCAAGCTCACATTCATTGTAATAACACCTTGAATCATGGCAAATTCAGCTGGTGTCATCCACACGGTGCAAGCAAGGGGCTTTCCAGGGGAAAAAATCTTGTACAAAGGAGAACATGAGCTTTGCAAAGTGCAGCTTCAGATCTGCTCATCAACATGAGTGGGGTAGCGTTGGCTTGGCTGGGTTCTGGGCCATGTCCCTGGTGGAGCTGGTGGCTTTGCAAAGTGTCATAGAGTCACAGAATCAGAGAATGGATTGGAAGAGACCTTGAAGCCCATCCAGTTCCACTCTCCTGTCCATAGGCAAGGACAGCTTCTGCTCGACTCGGTTGCTCCCCATCCAGCCTGGCCATGAACACGTCCATGGATGAGATATCCACAGCTTCTCTGGGCAACTTCTCTGTTTGCCAGCAGTTGGCCTTTGGCACAGGGCTGAGGTCACTGCGATCCTGCAGCCAGGGATGGTTTGCACTTGCCGAGCCCTGTAGTTTGTGGGGAAAGGCAGATGGATCCTGGTCCAGGGCTGGCTCTGAGCCCATTGTGCTTGACTGAGGGATTAAAAGACTGCAGTTAGATGAAAAGAAGAGGAAAGGGGAAGGCGGTGTGGTGGGCACATTGCTTTGTAAGACTGTAATAGGTCCTGAAGGTGCCGGGCAGACTCAGAGGAAGGCTGCAGCAGAGTTGTGGGCAGGGAGACACTCCCAACCCAGGCAGGGATGGTAAATCCTTCTGAAAGCACTGATCAGAATATTTGCATTGCTTTTCTGGCCTTTTCTGATGTACTAATGAAGAGCTTTGAGGCATAGCGTGAGTGAATGTGCTTCCTCAGCACGGCTACTCTAGGCAGTGTCTGTTAAAGGCAGCCTGCTCTGCGTGCGTGGTTATTAAGATACATTATTTACAGGGAGACAGAGAGAAAGCAAGACGTGCAATCAGTAATGACAGTGTAATGCTGCATCCTGGTTAAGGTGGGCTCATTTCAGAGGCATACATTTTAACAAGGCTGGTTGCAAGGTCGCATATCAAAGGCCGATGTGGATGGGTCACATTCATCCGATGGGGGCTGTATCCTGGAAAAGCAGTGCCTGGGCAGATGCTGTGCATTGCTTTAAGTGTCATTTAAACACAGGGTCCTCCGAGGTGTGACCTGAGACCCCCTGCCCCAGCACGGTCCCACCATCACCATCACATTGGCTCGTGGCACAAGCAGAGCACTTTTGTGTAAAGCGAAGCAGACGCTCATTTGTCAAAGCTTGGAGCAAAAGGCAGACAGAAGAGGCACAAGGATCAGGAGCTCAGGCTGACTCAGTAGTCACCTATTTTCTACTGCACTGGCAAACATATAGTGCATCAGGAAGGAGAAGAGGAAGGCTTGGGGGAGATGCTCTGATGCATTGTGTACATTGCTCCTGTTTATGATTCAGGAGGTGTATGAAGCTGGATAGCACTGCCACCAAGAGCCATACAGAACAGTCTCTAGGAGATGGGACCTTTCCCTTCACCCTCCAAAAGCACCAGCACTCACAGCAGGATGCGTGCACAGGCTTTTACACTTGGAGACACCACTGAGAACCTTGAAGACCTCCTTGTACTATTTTATTAAAAAAAAAAATTAAAATTGGGGGCAGAGTTGAAGGCAGATGAGCTCTGCCTGGAAAGCAAGGCTTGCTGCAGGGAAATGCCTTCTTTAATCCCTTATCTTCCCTATGTACCTTGAGGCCATGTGCTGTGTAGAGTGGATGGAAAACTTTATGTATGGCACATGGAGCCAGCACTGGGCATCAAGTTGGGCAACCCAAGGGAGGTATGGAGGGTATGAAGTGGGACATCTCAATGAGAGGCATCTCAATGAGAGGCATGAAGTTGGCCACCGCAAGGGAGCTATGGGCCATGGCAATCAGTGACACGAAGCTCTGGCTTGACTTGAGCGTTGACTTAACAATTCCAGAGTTGTACCGATTCATACAGAGATGACCCACTGTGGTAGAGCCCCTTTGACGCCGAGGAGGTTCTAGCTTCCCTCCACTGTGTGGCATCTACATGAGGGTTACTCCTTCCTCAAACCTCAGCTTCTCTCTGGTAAAGTCTGTAGAGGTTCAGATGTACAGGGATGTGGCAGAGTTCCTCTACTGTACAAGTGTTGGCTTTCATGGCAAGCTAATTCCAGAGCCACGAATGTAATGATGATTAATGACACATACACCACCCTTTCCTTCCTCCTCTCATCGACTGGGAAAAAAGCCCAGAGCAGAGCCGGAGATTAATTAATTCTCTCAAGTGGAGGGGAAAGTAATCAGACTAAAATCAGATCGAATTTAGGATTCACAGGCGAGCAGGAGGATGCGCTGAGTGACATGTAAATGAAAGATGAGCCGGACCTTGTTGGGTCAGGAGGGACACAATTCCAAAGTTGTGTTTGTCTTTACTACAGCGTCTCAGGAAACATTAAGAGCTGCTATGGAAAATCATACATTCCAAATCCCCTTAACTGTAGATTGTTTTCTTTGTGTTTTTCATATTTGCTTCACCTGTGAATCCCAGTATAAGGCTAATCAAGGCTATGGAGGTTAATCTGCCATTCATTTAATTGTATTAAAACATCACATCCTCCTAGAATATATGTTTCACTTTGAGAAAACGTCTCCTCCCCTATTTTCCTGCAAATCGGTTCACTAGCAGGGCAGACTTGAGTCTTACAGCTCATGCAGGCTCAGGGCTCCAGCAATCTCCCATGTATTTAAGCATGACTAATTGGCTTGTGCTTTCTGTACCAGGGATTTAAAATCTGCATCCTAGTCAAATACTGGTCAGGCCCCCAACTGCTTAATTTCTGAGAGCATGCACACACTGCCATCAGCAAGTCAGCTGTTCCAGAGTGCTTTTCCCTTTGCAATCCAGCGCAATGCCGACTCACATTAAGAATCTTAAATCTGTGACCTCAGTGAAAGAGTCAGTTGTCGCCGGGGGAATACCACAAACCTCAATCTTTGGACTTGATGCTTCAGAAAAAGACTTGCAAAGAAACTGAACCGTCTTAAATACATGGTAATAAACGGGCATTTTTTGCATCATTATAGGGCTTGCTGTGTTGATCCTGGGATGAGAGAATTCGATGTGCTCATAAAAGACCCTAGAAAGGTTTCTGGTGATGCAAAAATCTGCAGTTTGGCTAAGGCCAGTATGACCACTGGGGTCCTGACCTGACCGTACTGACTGAGCATGGGCCAGATCAGACCACCTTGAGCCAGAGGTGATGGGGGCTTTTGTTAGACTGGTCCGCATTAGGCAAAGGATACCTGGTACATCTGAGAAAGTCACCATGCCCCCTACTCAGCATGTAATTAGCCACAGCTGAGCACTGTGTGACATTCTGGCCACTCCATACAGCAGATCAAGGAATCATAGAGTCATTAAGGTTGGAAAAGACCACTAAGATCATCCAGCCCATCCCCAACCCATCTCCACCATGCCCACTGACCACATCCCTCAGTGCCACACCTCCATGTTCCTGAACACCTCCAGGGACAGTGACTCCACCATCACCCTGGGCAGCCTGTGCCAGTGCCTGATCACTCTTTCTGAGAAGAAATTTTTCCTAATTTCCAACCTGAACCTCTCCTGGCACAACTTAAAACCATTCCCACTCATGCTGTCAAAGTCCAGCAGTTGACAAGTGCAGTGTAGGCCACCGAGATGGTCAAGGGATAGAGAAGAGGACACAAAAAGAAACCAAGGGAACTACTTCAGTTCCAGCTCAGGGAGTTGCACCTGTAGTTTCAGATTGGATAATAGGGAAAGCTTCTACAGAAGACTGGTTGGGTACTGGCACAGGGACACCAGTGCTAGCACCCAGGGAGGTGGTGGAGTCACCGTACCTGGAAGTTTTCGAGATCCATGGAGATGTGGCACTCAGAGACACGGTCAGTGGGTTTGGTGGGGGTGGCTTGGGGATGGACTGGATAATCTTAGAGGTCTTCTCCAACCTTAATGATTCTGTGATTCTCTTTCACTGCCTTAAGTAGAGGATTTTAAAGGAGGCTGAAGTATAGAGTGAAAGAATGGGAGGATACGGAAATAGTGCTCAGTTCAATGGAGCATAATCAAAATATCCCCATGTGAATGGTACAGCCCCCAGACAAGAGCTCATGGGATCCCCGTCCCTGAAAGTTTTCAAAGCTCAGCTGTTCAAGATCCTCAGCAATGCGATCTGACTTGGACGCTACATATGGGAGTACAGCCTCAGTTATCTGCTGGTGGGATGCAGCTGCAGCATCCCGATGCCGCGGGCAGGCAGGGCTGCCTTCCACTGCAAGCTCAGGACAGGAATAGCAATGAGTTATTCCCGGCCCCTGCAGAGCAGCTTCTGCCTACCAGAGCCATCAGCACAGCAGGACGCAGCAGGGCTGGCAGCAGCTCGCTGCAGTGCAGCACTGGCAGCTCCAGGCTCCCGTCGGGAGTGAGTACTGCCTGTCCAAGCAGCCCAGATGCTCTTCTCCAAGGGTTTGGTACCCTGGGGCTTGGTGCAAGAGCACTGGCCCTGCTCAGAAGGAGGACAAGTTTATCATTTATTATTGATCACCAAGCGCAAGGGAGTGCCTCACATGGTGCAGGGGGCATGGGGAGGCACACAGGCTCTCCCAGTGCTCCTTTGTGATAAAAGTTTAATAAATTGAAAGCCACGGTTTCCATTCCATTGGTAATTAATTTCTGCCTCTGTGTTCCCTCCTAATTGTCTCTATTACTCCAGATAAAACTGAGATCAATAGAAACCAAAGTCTGGAGACTGGGAAAGTCTCAATTAATTAATTATCTCTGTGTGAATCCTCAATCTGCTGGTAATCGAATCAGACTGGCTGGTCCCCACAAAAATCCCAGGCCTCTCCATTGCTTCTGGCATCCCAGGGGCACTTTGCAGTGGGCTGAGCAGCTTGTTTCGGAGCAGAGAGTCCAAATGGACAATCTACACCACAACACACTTCCCAGATGTTTGGTCCCACTGGTATGGTGGTCCATGATGCACCAGTTCTCCCAGAGGTGAGACTGCACATCCAGTCCTCAGGCTCTGTGTTTTGTTGATAGGACACAACCAATAGGAAACACCTGGGAGGCAACAGCTCTGACACATTATCTGTCATGGAGCATCAGCCTCTGGTCTGGGACTGGGAGAAGAGCTGAAAAGGGAATTTGGAGCACAAGGGGCAGCCCTGGAGCAAACATGGCACCAGGAGTGGACACTAGGTAAGGATTTGTATCATTCTATCCATGTTCAGAGAGATTAACACTCACTTTGCAAAGACATATACACAGTGAGCCAAGCCGTCAACCCCATCTGCTGGCACATACCCCGTCATCAATAGATGGTGGGTCTTCATGGCTCATCGTTTGGGTCATGCCAAACCAATGTCACATATTCTTTGAATACTGGAGTATTTCTTTGTGTCATGCGCTGGCAGATGCTGCCATATTTATAATGATACAAGTGATCTTAGCATCTTTCCCCACACTTCAAGCTGTCTGTTCTTCAAGATGAACTGGCAAGTGTGGGCGATGAATGGTTCCTCACCCCAACAGCCTACCTGTATCATCCTCTCAGGACTCTTTTAGATAAAGTGAGTCTTGGAAACACCTTAACCACATCTCCTTTCCTCTGCAAAGCTCCCCCAGCAGTACCGAGGCAGTCACTTCTGCTCTGTAGGTATCAAGGAAGAGAACTGCAAGCAGGTGATATCTCTGGAGGAAATTCCTGCTAATCCTAGGGAGAAGAGGACAAAGGCTACAGTATGGAGGGATAATCATAGTATCATAGAATCAAAGAATGGCTTAGATTGGAAGGGACCTTAAAGATGATCCAGTTTCAACCCCTGCCATGAGCTCGTGGCCATGGCCATCTGCAGGGATGGAGCACCCACAGCTCTCTGGGCAGCAGTGCCAGTGTCTCACTTAATAAAAAGTCTCCCTCTAAGTAAAAAACAATCCTCCTAGGATCTAGTGTAAATCTCCCCTCTTTTAATTTAAAGCCATTCCCCCTTGTCCTGTCAAAATAACCATCCTCTTTGGCAAGAGAAGCATCTTTCCTGACCTCAGTTACGGTGATGGTTGAGCAAGGCCTGGCTGGTCCTCTCCTGGGTTATTCCATCTGTTTCAGTGCCTTTGCATGGGAAAGAACCAAAAGGTGGAGCGATGGGAAAAAGTATTAAGGAGAAGAGTCCTTTCTGGCTCGGCAGGCGGTCAGTGGGACTGAGGCAAGGACAACCACCCCAACAAAGAGATGTGAGCAGACAGTGATGGACCATCCTTTTCAGCCTCTCTGGGGGATGCTGCTATTCTGCCCAAGCGAGTAGTTGCATTTCTAACACCGGGCTCACTTCTGCCTTGACCCTTTGCTATGGTATTAATCTCAGGGCTCTTTGTACCCTTCTCCCTGCTTGGGAAACCATTCCTCTTTGTGTGCTTATGAATCTCTTAATTTTCCGTGTCAGTGTGGTCACAGGCAGTTTATGCAGATTTTACGTGATAAAAGAATCGTCACCGAAATCAGATCATTCCTTTCTCCTCTCATTATTTATATCACCCAAAGCACATTTAAAAGATCGTGATCTCCTTTCTCAGTCCTGCTTGTGTCAGCTGCGTGCAAAGCAATGCCTCCATTCCCCAAATCCTCCCAGCACTTGTCGCAACTGTCATTCCCTTCTGAGCTGCAGATAATAACCTAAGTAAGATCTTAACACCGCCCTGTACGTCCCTGTCTCTGCTGCAAATGCTTCGTCTGGTGCATTGTATGCCTGCATTAGCCACACACTATTGGGAATCAAATTAGATTACAGGAAAAAAGAGATATCAACTACCCTTGATCTCTGAGGTTTGAGACCAATTGTTTGTGACTAAGATCTTCACTAAGCCCAATTTGAGAGGCACATATAATTTGCCTGGAGTGAAACAAATTAATGGAAAAGCCTCTCAAACGAGGTAAATCCATTCTGGGGTCTTGGCCATGCTTGTTAGTTCAGAACTGCCTCTGCTATCTCCCAATATGATAAAATGCACTTTAAGGGCAATGATAGACTTTTTTTCTTTTTAATTATTATTTATTAAAAATATAGGAATGTAGGTAATGTTTAAAAAATCTGTGAAACCTCTGCATTGCTATGAGAAATGTTCTTACTGGAGAAATGCTCTTTGAAGCACTGTACAGCAGAATTGTTAGGTTTTAAAGGCCAGTATGGTTGAACTACAGATTGGACCTATCTCTTAAAAAAAAAAAGAAAAAAAGGAAAGGAAAGGAAAGGAAAGGAAAAGGAAAAGGAAAAGGAAAAGGAAAAGGAAAAGGAAAAGGAAAAGGAAAAGGAAAAGGAAAAGGAAAAGGAAAAGGAAAAGGAAAAGGAAAAGGAAAAGGAAAAGGAAAAGGAAAAGGAAAAGAAAAGAAAAGAAAAGAAAAGAAAAGAAAAGAAAAGAAAAGAAAAGAAAAGAAAAGAAAAGAAAAGAAAAGAAAAGAAAGGAAAAGAAAGGAAAAGAAAGGAAAAGAAAGGAAAAGAAAGGAAAAGAAAGGAAAAGAAAGGAAAAGAAAGGAAAAGAAAGGAAAAGAAAGGAAAAGAAAGGAAAAGAAAGGAAAAGAAAGGAAAAGAAAGGAAAAGAAAGGAAAAGAAAGGAAAAGAAAGGAAAAGAAAGGAAAAGAAAGGAAAAGAAAGGAAAAGAAAAGAAAAGAAAAGAAAAGAAAAGAAAAGAAAAGAAAAGAAAAGAAAAGAAAAGAAAAGAAAAGAAAAGAAAAGAAAAGAAAAGAAAAGAAAAGAAAAGAAAAGAAAAGAAAAGAAAAGAAAAGAAAAGAAAGAGAAAAAGAAAAAAGAAAAAAGAAAAAAGAAAAAAGAAAAAAGAAAAGAAGAAGGAAAAGAAAAAAGAAAAGAAAAAGAAAAAGAAAAAGAAAAAATAAATGAAATTACTCTCCAAATGAGGAAAGCAGACACTGGGGAAATGAAGCACCAAACCATAATGAATTGGATTAAATATTTTAAAGAGGAACTTATTAGCAGCTTAAAAACTAGGAGTTGCATTTTTTCCTTCATTTTAGGAGCCTGTATCTACAGGAGATTGATGGGAATGAGAGACAACAGTGTGTAAAAGGAGCACAGGAGGAAGGGCAGGTAAATTAACCAAAAATAAAACTGAACTTTGCAGTGGCATTCTGCACATCTCACATCCTGGAGGTCCCACACCATGAGGGCTTCTTTCAGGGGGTAAATCTGAGAGGTTGCCTCAAAGGTGCTGGAGAAATACTCATAGAGCAGAGCAAGCACACACACAGTTACAAAGGGCCAAGACCATGTGGGACTCACACAACACCTCCAGAGGAAATCAGATGGCCTACAATCACCAACGCATTGATCAAAGTGTTGCTGAAGGTGACAGATGTGGCAGCAATCCATTACAAATCTCCATGGCCATCTGGAGAGCACGTGGCTGTCAGGCCTGAATGCTACATCAAGAGCTCAGTGCAAACTGTGGTGATGAACTGACTCCATGGACACCTGGATAGGATAATTCATGGAGAAAGAGTCCTGAGACATGTGAAGGGTAGCCAGGTCCCTCGGGTCGTGGGGAAATCTTTGAAAGAGTCAAAAAGGATGTGGAGGAGAATGACATGGTCAGTTGTTTCCACACTGTTAGCTCCTCCCTGTGCTCTCTTTCCACTTCCCCTATGGATGCTCCTCTCCTTTTTTTTTTCTCACACCTGAATCACAACCCTCTAATTATTCCCACTGCAATTTTTGCCTCTGAGCTCTCTGTAAAAAGTCCTCCCTATCTCTTCTCTTCCTTCCTAGTGCCTTCTTCTCTTCTCACACCTTTCCTTCCCAGTGCCATAACAGACATTCCCTTCAGGCCCTGGAGGTTCTGGAGGATGGACATCAGGGGAAGGTTCTGCTCCAGAGAGGGACGGCCATGGCCCAGCTCCCCAAAGCAGTGAACATGGCTCCAAGCTGCCATGGCATCGGGGCACCTCTCTCAGCCATAGGATTTGGGTTTGTGTGGTGCTGCATGCTGCCAGGGGTTGGGCTCAGGGATCTGTGTGGGTGCCTTCCAGCTCGGGGTGTTTCTATGATCCTGTGATTCTACGCATGGCGACGACTCTCCCATCCTTCCCAGATGTGTGAATGCATCTTTATGGGGTCATCCTCCCTCCCTGCTGCCCCATCTGCAGAGTACTGGTGGGCAGCTCATTAAAAAGGCAGAGCTGCAGTTCTTTCAGGTTATGCCACATAAAGCACAGACCAAACTGCAGATCTTCTGGCGAATGCACGAAGTAATGTAGGTTTTGGAAACAGCAAAGCTCTTTGTTTTGCTTCAGTGCCATCAATTAATTCCAGCCAGGGCCAATCAGTGCACATCCCATTGTGCTCTTGGCGCTCATGGGGTCCTGCATGGGGATGCCTTGGTAGGGTGCACCCCACAAGGATGCTGGGACACGGGTTTGGTGCCAGCTAATAACGACGAGATCCAATTTTCACAGCAGGAAACCCAGAACAATTCATCTCATTTTGTAGAAAATGCAGATAAAGCCGCAAGCTCTGTAAGGAAAAGAGTTACACTGAGTCAATCCCATCCTGACCACACTCCCCCAGGCACAGCCACGTCCCCCTGGCATAAAAGTTTCAGGACAGAGAAAGGCAGGGACACCATGGGAAGTAGCTGTAGGCGTAGGGAGCTGGACTAGATGACTTTTAAGAATCCCTTCCAACTCAACAATTCTATGACTCTATGGGGCAGGTGCCTGTCCCAGGATGCTCCCACCGTGCCCCACTGGAGATGTTCCCTCTGCAACCCAGAGAACTTCAGTTGCACCCAACGTGGCTGTGCTGGCAGAGAGATGAAACCACAGCACAAAGCCAAGGTTGTTTGTTCACAAATACCCGAACAGTCTCCTATTTTGCAAAGGAGCCGAGCAGGGGGTGGGGGTGGGAGTACTTGAAAAGCAAATGAACTTATGTTTTATGCTTTTTAAGATGTCTAACAGAGTACAAAAGTTCATCTTTAATAGGAGGGCAACACAGAGTGCTTAGAGCTGCAGTTTGACACAGATACAGAGCTAAAATGCCTTTGAAGTATCTTCTGATTCCTCATTCTGCCTGAAGTAACTTTAGATTTATGCAGCAGATGGGAAATAGTCCCTCGTTACGTGGCTCTCTACTCCAGCACTGACTCGGAGATAAGGCAGCTTCATTGCATCCACGCGCCTTAGAAGAGCTCTTCGATGCTGCTTTAGTCTTCAGGGGCCTGAGTCTGTAGTTTGCATATTTTTTTTTCTGTTTTCCTCTAAAATTACTCTTGATAAGTCTAGCATGTTTTCAGCCATCTTCAAAGGGGAGCGAGGAGGAGAAAAGTTTGTCAGAGGAGTAGAGGTGATTCATTTCAGTTCATTTGAAAACAGCTTTGTGTGTTTGGTGGGTGGGGGGGGGGGGGGCGGGTGGGAAGAGCTGACAGAGAAGCGACAGGGAATGGCCTCGCAGTGACCCCAGCCTCAAACACGGTGGCTTTGAAGAAGTGTCTATAAAGGCTGCAAACCCCACCCTGTGCTGATGATGCTCCCGGAGGGGCTGGCATGTGCAGCGAGCTGGGACAGGGGGAGGCAGAGCCTCTCCTCTCCACGCTGTCATACAGCATCCCTGCAGTCTTGGGTTCTTGCCCGGGAGCTGACACACACCTTACACACAGCTTTCTTGTAAGAGCTTCATCCCTCCCCACGCCTCCTTGCAAGGTGAGAAGACCCCACTCAATGCCACTCATTGCACTGTGGGTTTCTGTCCCCAGTCTGAACCTGCCCCTGCCGTGTTGCTGTGCACTGAAGCTCTCCCTCCAGGGTGAGTGGCTTCATCTTACCAAGAAAGGCAGAGGGAGCTGGGAGTGTTCAGGCTTGAGAGGAGTTTATAAGCAGGAGGGAGAAGAGGAACTGTGGGTGCCCCATCCCTGGAGATGCCCAAGGCCAGGCTCCGTGGGGCCCTGAGCATTCTTCTCTGAGAGGGGCAACCAGAACACGGCATTGGATTGGAACTGGATGGGATTTAAGGTCCCTTCCAACTCAACCATTCATGCTTTTGCACAGTTCTGATAAAACTAAGTTCCTGGGGCTGCTCTCTCCTCTTGTCCTCAACAAAGGGTGCCCTGTAGGGTGCTCAGTGCTCATAGGGACATTCAGAATCATAAAGTCATTCAGGTTAGAAAAGACCTCTCAGATCATCCAGTCCAACAACCTACCTACCACCAATGTTGCCCAATAAACCATGTCTCTAAGTACCACATCTACCGTGTCCTTAAACACCTCCAGGGATGGTGACCCCACCACGTCCCTGGGCAGCCTGTGTCAATGGTTAGCCACTCTTTCTGAGAATAAATTCTTCGTAATATCCAACCTGAACCCATTTGGAACATTCTTCATCTTTTCAGGCCTTGGATCGGATCATGGCTGACAGGTGCTGGATGGGGCAGAGCGATGTTGCTGCACCAACTATCACCAGGAAATCCTGTGTGTTATATTGCACACACCAACTGAAGTAATTGAGGTTGTGCAAACACAATTTATCCTAGCAGGATTTGCAGCTGTGACTAAATTTGCTTTGTTTTCAGCTTTGAAGTTTTCCCCACTGACCAGACGCATGGGGTTGTGTTGTTTATCCTGTGCAAAAAGGCATCTTTTTACAGACAGCTCAGCATTACTCGTTCAGGTTGCTTGGAATACACCATGCCAGGGGATCACCCTCCTCAGATCCCACATAATGACTTCTGAAGCATCCCAGCCCATCTCCTCTATGGGCAATGCTTCAGGCACATGAGTCCTGCTCCCGACGGTGGTTCTGAGCAAAACCCTTGAGCTGCCATAACCATGGCCAACTGAAGATGCTCGCAGCCTCCTGAGCTCCCAGGGCTCAGTGATCACTGCAGAAGGCAATAGGTGATACTGTTTTGCACTGGGCTCTGGGCAGCCTGATATAATAGCTGTCGACCCAGCCCATGGCATGGGGATTGGAGCTTGATGATCTTTAAGATCCCTTTCAACCAAGGTCATTCTACAATTCTATGATTTTAAGGCATGACATCATGCTCAGCTGCATGTTTTGAGTACAGCTGAGTTTCCTATTCATTGCTGCCCCATTCCTGCCTTCTGCATTTCAGCCTGATGCTGGAAAGATGCTGAGGCTGGGTGCCCAGTAGGTGTCTCTGAAATTGCTGGTGTGAGTGGGGAGAGAATAGGGGGGCTCTTATAATTGAGACAATCCTTCTCTCAATCCATCTTCTGCAATGTTTATGCCTCACGCTTTGCCTCTGATGTTTTGAGCAAGCTGATACCCACGGTATTAATAAGTTGTTTGGACAATAATTGCTGCTTAAGATAAATGATTCATAAAGTCCTACGATAGCCTTGGAAATGGGGTAAACAGGGAAAGCAGCTGGAGGACAGCAGTGGGATGCTAATGAGAGACCACCACAGGGAGAGAAATGTATGAAGAATGGGGAGGGGGATTAATCCATCCCTCAGTGCTATAGAGCAGCCCAATTCCAGTGCTCACCTACAGCACAGGGACAGAGCCCAACATCAGAGAATCAGAATCATTGGAAATGGAAGGAGCCTTTAAAGGGCACCTGTTTCAACTCCCCTACAATGAGCAGAGGCATCTGCAGCTTGATCAGGTGCTCAGGGCACAGTTAAGCCTAGCACATGGTGACTAGATCCATACCATCACTCTCTTGTCCCCAAGGTCTTGGTGTCCCCAAAAGACACCATGAACACGGAGCAATAAGAGCTGCTGAAGCCACCAGTGCAGCTCTGACTGCTTCTAGTTCCTAAATCCAGTTATCTGGACTGGCTCCTTCCACACCACATGCTTCTGGATTATGAATGGCTCCCAGGAGTGAGAGAGGAGTTGAATCCCCATTCCAGCAAAGCAATCAACCTCACATTTGGCCTGGACCAGTTCAGATGGACTCCCATTTTTAAGGGCTCATTTTTAAGGGTTCATGATGTCAAGATGGCATGTGTAGGTCAGCACGAAGGCAGAGGAGTGGGGTGAAGCATGGGGCTGTGCTCCTGAATGGCGTTGAAATCATGGCTGGGGCTGAGGGAAATGCTGATAGCACTGGGATGCTCTGCTCCATGCTGCTAGATGAAGTGCAAGGAGAAGAAAAGTTTTAGGACCGAAGGTTGTTCTGAGGTGAGGGTCAGCCTCACAACCAGGTAACAGTGAGAGGCCAAGAGGGAGTAGGCTCAAGTTGCACCAGCAGAGGATCAGGTTGGGTGTTATATTAAGAACAATTTCTTCTCAGAAAGAGTGGTCAGGCATTGACACAGGCTGCCCAGTGAGGTGGTGGGGTCCCTGGAGGCATTCAAGAACCACAGAGATGTGAGGGACATGGTTATCAGGTATGGTGGGGATGGGTTGGAGTCGGTCTTAGAGCTCTTTTCCAGCATGATGGTTCTACAATGAAAGATGGCAGCAGCCTCCAGCGTTCCCAGCATCCTCACAGAAAGGCCTCTGTGGGAGCTGGAGGTGATGCTAACGAGCACCCGTTGTCCCTTGGGAGCTCAGGACTCCCTGGGAGCTGAGGACCTGGCTGAACCTTCAGCAGCCCCAAAATCCAGGTGCCCACACAGCTACCAGGACTTGTCCAGAGGAAAAGGAGCCGCACATCCCACCTAGTGCTAGCTCAGCTGAACCCCAGGAGCCTTGGGACAAATGAAGAAAATGACAGGCTAGAAGGAAATTAATAGAGCAGAAAATTTGAAATGATGTGGAAATAATTCCTCTGGCTTAAGGAGAGCTCCTTGTATGCTTAATTTCAGAACACAACTGTTTCCGTGTAGCTAAATTACAGTATCAAAGTGAGGGGCCCTGACTGGAGCCGGTGGGATGCGGGGACATTTCCATGCACATGGTGAAGCTCTCCTACCCGGAGCAAGGTAAGAGATGGGGTGACCTCATGTCTCTGTGGGGTCATGGACAGGGGGGTGATGAGGGAATGTCTGGAGACTTGTGGGGATGGGGTGAAGCTCCCTCCCTTTTGCAGATGGGTCTGTGGGCGACAGAGGGCAGGGAGTGCTTCTGAGGAAATAGTGCACCTGTGAAAATGGATCCGTGTTATCCCCGACCCAACTGGAGTTGATATGGAATTGTCTGAGTTGGAAGGGACCCTCAAAGGTCGTCTAGTCCAACTCTCCTGCCATGAACTGGCCACACCAGGGCTCTACATCAGACCCTGGGTGCCAGGGGAAGAAATAGAGGCGAGCAAGGTGGGCGAGGGGAAGATGCTCTCTCCGTTGCCTGAAACCTGTGGGAAAGTCCCCAAGGAACCCCAGAAAGCGAGAAATCAGCTCCTTTCCTGACAAAAGCAAAGAAGTTTTCAAGGTGTCCTTTAGGCTTCACAGCGCTCAGCGAGATTGATCTGTGCTCAGCCCCCCAGAGAAAATCACCAGTCTGTATTTTCTCGTTCCTTGCACACAGATGGGCAGGAGCTGCCCACACGTCCCCAGCACTGGAGCTGAGTGCTGTCAGCCCCAGCCCTGCAGCATGAGACTGGTTCCCTTCTGCAGCTGCTGCAGTGCAGGAAGCAGGGGGATGCAGGCAGGGAGAGGCACAACCTTGGGCATGGGCCTCCCATTCAGAAGCATGATCCTAAACGGGTCTGGAAGAGTGAAAGCAGTGCCTGGGGCTGCCCAAAGCAGCAGCAGCAGCTCCTGTCGGGATGTTCCAGGTCTCCCCATAGTGCTTGGCATCCAGACAGCACCAAAAATTCTGTGTTGCACCGGGACACGCTGAAAAATCTCTGACTCACATAAGCAGTGCTGGAACAACTGATGCCTGCTGAGCTAAAGCACTCCTGCCATCAGCGCTGAGCAGAGGATTCAGCTTTCCTGGGAAACACCTCAGCTCAGGGGCTGTGGCCACGTCCTAGTTTTTCCCATGTGCCCTAGTTTTGTCCCACTTGCTGCTAAGCGCCGGCGGCATCGTGTTGTCAGCTTGGTGTGAGCTGTGGAAATTCCACATTTATTACAGCAGATGGAGTCCAAAGCCTGACGTCCAGGAGCAACACACGCCCGATGCACCTCCCTGGCTCTGCCCTGGCCATCGCAGCTCTGCTTGGCTCTGCATGCAGCCCCCAGGGCCATCAGAGCCCCCCAGGCACGGATGTGCACAGATCAGCCATTTACCTTTCACTATACAAACCTACAGCAGCATGAGAACACTCAGCATAGCTTGTTCCAGTGCTCTGTCATCCTCAAAGCGGAGACATTTTTTATCATATTCATATGGAATTTCTGGGTTCCAGTTGGTGCCCCTCATTCCGTTGCTGTCCCCATCCACTTGCCTCCCACCTTTCAGACATTTTGAAGTGTTAACCAGGTCCCTCCTCAGCCTTCTCTTCTCTGTGATGAACAGCCCCAGGGCTCTCAGCCTGTCCTCATACAGGAGATGCTCCAAGCTCTGATTATCTCTGCAGCCCTCCGTTGGGCTCTCCCCAGCAGTTCCCAGTCTGCCTTGAACTGGGGAGCCCAGCACTGGGCCCAGTGCTCCAGATGTGGCCTCTCCAGGGCAGAGCAGAGGAGAGGAGAACCTCCTTCACCCTGCTGGCCACGCTCTGTGCAATGCACCCCAGGGTCCCATTGTCCCTCCTGGCCAGCAGGGCACCCTGCTGCTTCATGGTCAACTGTTGGTCAACTGTTAGTCAACCATTGGTCACTTGTTGGCCACCAGGACACCCAGATCCTTTTCCACAGAGCTCCTCTCATCAGCTCAGCCCCCAAGCTGCACTGATGCATCCCCACATGTAGGAATCCACACTTCCCCTTGTTGAACCTCACTGTTCCTCCCCACTCAGCCTGCCCATCTCTTCCCCACACTCAATCCCCAAACTGAGCAGAGCCATGACACATTGACACCATTGTGATACGGTCACTCTGTTGATAATAAAGAAAGAGGGCTGCTCCCTGGAAAGTAAGAGGACAACAGGGGGTTTGTCCCCCTCTGCTCTGCCCTTGTGGCACTCCACCTGCAGTACTGCATCCAGGGCTGGGGCCCACAGCACGAAAAGATGTGGAGGTGTTCGAGCAGGTCCAGAAGAGACCACAAAGATGCTCAGAGGGCTGGAGCACCCTTCCTATGGAGAAAAACTGAAGGAGCTGGGGCTGTGCTCCGAGGAGCAGGGCAGGGAGGACAGCAGAGCGCAGGGAGCAGAGGAAGGGCACAGACTGCCGCTGGCTTTGTTGTGACGGCCGGGGAAAGGACAAGCCCGGGGAGTTGCAGGGAGGAGCGTGTGAGTCAGAGAAACCCCTGGCTGCTTGCTGTGTTGTGCCAGCAATAGCGTGTAAAGCACTCTCAGCGCGAGAGGATTCGCGTGTCAAGTGCTCCCGGGGGCCGCGGGATCGCTGCTCCCTGGAGGTGAAGGCAGAGCTGCAGGCAGCGGCACTGGGGTGCAGCCATGGGGCAGCACAGGCTCTGAGGTGGGGATGTGCTCCCAAAAATGGCCTCTGCTGGGTAAGAACTGGGTCAGCCCTTCGGCAGCTGAGTCACCGAAGCCTTTGCAGTGTGAGTGCTCGGTGCGCACAGCTCTCCACGCTTCGCTGCTGCATCCGTTTTAGCTTACGCATACCCGTTGCGCACCCAGGGCTGTGCTCCCCCACATATGGGCATAACAATTAGCTCCGGAGTTAATCACTGCAAGCAACAATGCAGACCCCTGCACTGCACCAACCGTAGGTCCGGGAGGGAACGGAGTGGGGAGTGCAGAGCTGTGATTGAATCAGTGGGTCAGAAAGGACAAACCTTTCCCACAGCAGCACCGAGGAGCAGTAGAGGATCCAGGAAAAGAGTGCAAACTTGGCCACAGAAGGACGATTTTCTTCCACTCAGTGCTTCCTGGGAAGATTTACCCATAGGCATAATTAACAGTGTGGGTAATATTGGGGTTATGCAAAAGGCATAGGTTTTCAGCCAGATCACCCAGGGCTTTTCCAGATAGCTGAGCACTTGACTATGCAAAGTTCTGTTGCTTTGATGCCTCCTGCAGCTTCTCCCTCGGGAAAAGAGACAACCAAGTTCATGCTGAGCATGAGCCCGGTGTGAGGAGGGAGGTGGGGAGGAATGGCTCTTCCACAAAGAAAGTTGGTCTAAATGGCACTGCACAAAGTTCTGGTGGTGCACATCAGACTCAGTGTTACCTACAGAAGCCCAGGGACAGACACACGTCGAGCTTTGCACATCCCCCTCTCCCTGCCCCAGCTCTGACGAAGCCAAATAGCACTCACATTGTCCCAGATAACTGCAAAATGGGAGCAGTAGGAACGAGCAGGTGGAATATCCTTGTGAGGTACAATTAACCTCCTGAAATAGCGCAGCAGAATTCTCAGGAGCTGGGCTTATTGCAAGCCTGGTCATTAGGAAAATCATGAATCTGAAGGGAGAGCATTCATCAGCACGGCCAACGTGTGGGACTTGACCCTGTGCTGTTTGTGGGCAGTACTGGTGACAGGTAGATGGTCGTACTGGATGATCTGGGAGGTCTTTTCCAACTGGAGTGGTTCTATGATTCTTAGTCCCTTGTCTCATAAGCATCACTGCCCCATGTCCGGCCATGCCCGGCTCCGTCACGCTGTCATGCCACGAAAAAAGTACCAAAACCTTTGTTGTAGGATGGACCTGTGACAAACAGCAGCATGGGAAGAAGGAAGGCAGGTGCAGACTGCAGGGTGAGGGCTCGCTCCGGAGCAGCAGGATGGCAGCAGCAGGCAGGAGCTGCGGGCAGCGGGTGGTTAATCAGCCGTCTGCTTCCGTGACTGAGCTCAGCAAAGAGCTCCGTAGAGGAGAAAGCCTTTTGCTTATGAAAGAAACATCAGTGCTAATCGAATCAGGGTACAGCCCGGCAGCACGCGACAGGCTGCGGCGGCTCATTCATATTGCATGCTTTGCTCCACTTCTGCAAGAGGAAGCCCAGTGCAAAGGGTGGTGGTCCTACCCAGGAGGGGTGCAGGGACCAGGATGGGGGTAGAGGAGGGGAATGCAAAGGCTGAGCTGATGAGCTGGGATAGGGCAATGAGTTGTCCAAGGTAAGGATGCTGCGCCAGAAATCATTTTGGCTTCTTTGCCTAAATCCACCTTTTCCCCATTGTGGGTTCAGCATCTTTTCTTATTGGAGCACTGTTCCTGGAGGTGATGTGGCTATGAGGGATATAGTGGGCATGGTGGGGGTGGTTTGGTGTTGGACTAGATGATCTTAGAGGTCTTTTCCAATCTTAACAACTCTGATTCTAAGGAAGGACAGGAGAATGGAGAATCAGACAAAGGGACAGGCAGCCATCCTCACTCCCTTGAGCCCTAAGATGGGAAACCCAGTTTCAGGGACTCAGTCCCTTAACAGTGCCCACCTCCAGTACAGCAGCTGGGAGCAACTGATGAGCCTGTCCCTGGGTAGAGCCACTCTCCCTTTTCCTTCCCTTTGTCCTTGGCTTTCCACATGGCTCAGGGCCCCAGTATGGAGAAGCAACTGATTCTGGTGGAGTGCTGCTGGGCAAACTGTGCAGAACCAAAGCTATGTCCCAATGGAGAAAGAGTAAATGAGGAGCAGAGAACAGCAGTCACCATGGCTAGAGGTGATGGAGAGTTGCCATGTGTGGCACCCCTTGTCCTCCTTTCAGGGACTCAGAAGGAGCTAAAAGGGTTCGGACTCATGACCAAAGGAGTGAGATGCTGCTGGGATCTTAAAGCGTGCAGCCTGGACAGCAGATCTCTAAGATCATCCACTCCAACCCCAACCCATCCCCACCATGCCCACTGACCACATCCCTCAGTGCCACTCCTTCATGCTCCTTGTACGCCGCCAGGACAGTGACTCCACCACCCCCATGGGCAGCCTGCTCCAACGAGAAAGGATGGTGAAAAAGGAGGATTGGGGCAAAGAAGTCAGAATGCTAGCAATTTCCTGCTCTGCATCTGCAGATGGGGCCCTTCCTATCTCCTTCTGCCATCCAGTATATAATCTCATGGCATGTCTGCCCGGATTTATCCCTTGTCCTACACCTCACCCACACAAAAATCTGGTCTCAGTGAGAGATCAGCCACCAGCAGCAGCGAGAGCTTCGAGTCACTATAAATGCCACCCGTGGATATTGAACATCTTTAAAAATCTGGGCGATAACACCCAAGATGTAATCCTGGCCCTTGGAAAACAGCCCCAGGTGCCAGCCTCAAGCTGTGCCCTTCAAGCACAGATTTCCTTTGGTTTGTGCAGTGGATTCTCAATAGGAAATATGTATTTTTTCAGGCTGCAACAGGGCAGGGCCAGCAGCCTGCGACACAGAAGGAGAGCAGGGTGGTTGGCAAGTGGGTGCCTGGAGGGCTCTGTCCCCAGGGCAGGACTACATCCCAGTGCCAGAGGAGCAGCGTTGAGGGCTTGCCTGCTAAAGTGAGGACATGGCAGAGCATAAAAGCCGAGAAAAAGGTTTTTGTCAGTGATGGGAGCAGTCCTGGGAGAGGATCAAAGTGAAGGGCAGAGTCAGCGGCCGCGGCTGTCAGCGCCGACACCAATGGAGCTGTCAAAGCTCAGGGAGCTCTGCCCAGCCACGTCCATCCACCGCCCCGTCCTCCTGGAGCTGGGGGTCTGACAGGCACTCTGCAGAGACGAAGCAAAACGCTTGGAGCCCTCCCTGCTCCCCGGGATGCGTGTGCAGGGAATTATAAAGAGGCTGTGGCTGCGCTTCCTGTGTCCTTCAGACAGCACACATCAGAACGTGGCGCTGCCCTAGGACATGGATGGGGAGCTGACACCCACTCCCCATCTGCTTCAGCCCTGCTGTTGGGGAGCAACCCCTGGACAGGATCAGCCTTGTCCTCAGCTCAGGGCATGGTTGAACCAGAGGTCCAGGAGGAAGGTAAAGTGATGGGATGCTCTCAGGAGTTGCTGAAGGCAGTGTCAGGAGAGCAGGAGGCTGAAGATGTCCCTGTTCATTGCAGGGGGGTTGGACTAGATGACCCTTAAAGGTCCCTTCCAACTCAAACGGTTCTATGATGCTGTGATTAAGTATGGAAGAGTGGCACACATGACCCAGAAGCAATCTCAGGGGTACATTCACTCAGGACAGCGTCACAAGGCACATTGCAAGCTTGGAGAAAAGCCTTGCCTCTTTCACATCTTCTCCTGGACATATGTAGATGCAAGCTGAGGCTGCCACCCTCTTGTCTGTAGGGGCACTGCTACATCGCATGCTCTTTCTGCAGCTGCCGTTTATTTCCATAAATCATACAAGCAGGCATTGCTCCATTCTCACTGCCCTGTGTGGCTGAACTCCTCCAGGGGGAGAGGCACGGGACAGGGCCAGGCACACCATGAGGGTGCCACCTACAATGCTCTCAGATAGCCCACAATCAAGTGCAAAAGGTGGAAGGCTCAGATACAGCCAAGAAAGATGGGTCCTAGCATTTCAGCATGTTACACACAGCTTTTATTGATGAGATTTGCTGCTTCAAGACATCCCACTGCTTAGAGGGTTGACCCAACTGGATGCCTAGCTGTGCAACCTGGGCTGGGGAGCTGCTTTGGCAGGGGGGTTGGACTCGATGATCTCTGGAGGTCCCTTCCAACCCCTACAGGTCTGTGGTTCTGTGATTCTGTGACCTGTCCAACATCTCTCCCACAGTGGGACTGCCACTCGACACACAGGGTGTCCCACAGGATGTGTTCCCTTCAGTCCCCTCCAGAGAGGGATGGGGTGCTCCCCCTCCTGCTGTACCCCTCCACCACCAGATCTCTGAACTGGTTATCCTCAGTCACGGTCTTTGCTGATGCCTGGTGGCATGGTGAGATGGAGACCCAGTGGATGAAGAATGAGATCTGAGCTCCTGGCTCAAGCATGGGGACAGGACTTGGAATGGGAGAGGGAAACTGAGGCAAAGAACAGGAGGATGTTTTCGCTTTGAGCCAGCAACCACAAGACAAGGCTGTGCCAGTTCCCATAACTATCATAGGGCTGATACAGAAGTAAACTGGGAAGCAAAGAGCCTGAGACAGTGAGGAAGGGATGTTGTCAGTTGGCTGTAAGGGGTGATTTGTTTTGCTGGAGCCAGGAAACACGGTGACAGCATGCACAGAGCTGTGTCTATGACCAGGGAAGGTATTGTGCATCAAGTCTAGCCCTGCTTTCATCTCTGAGCATAGAAGCTGCAAAGACTTTGTTCAATGTTTTTTATTTTATTTTATTTTATTTTATTTTATTTTATTTTATTTTATTTTATTTTATTTTATTTTATTTTATTTTATTTTATTTTATTTTATTTTATTTTATTTTATTTTATTTTATTTTATTTTATTTTATTTTATTTTATTTTATTTTATTTTATTTTATTTTATTTTATTTTATTTTATTTTATTTTATTTTATTTTTATTTTTTATTTTTTCCCAAAGAAAAACATGTCTTCCTCAAGAAGACATTGCCTTTAGTTACAAAGTTCTTTTAACACCAGGAACAGTTTGACCAGACAGACTTCTTAGTTCAGCTGCCCTCCCAGCTATTTGGCTCTCTCACCTCATCCCCTTCCTTTTCCTGCCACAGCAAGTCCCACCACCACCTTCTACTTCACCAAAATTTGTCCTGGTCAACCTTCTTCCCACCATCCTTCCATTCTACCTCAAAAAGCCATGTCTCTTGCTTTATACCCTTTAATGATATTAATCACAGAATCAGTAAGATTGGGAAGACCTAAGATCACTCAGTCCCACACCAAACCACCCTCACCACACCCACTAACCATGTCCCTCAGTGCCACATATTCATTTTCCTTAACACCTCTAAGGACAGTGACTCCACAGCCTCCCTGGGCAGCCTGTACCAATGCCCAACCACTCTTCCAGAGAATTTTTTCCTAATATCCAACTTCCCTTGGTGCAACTTCGAAGTTTTCTGGTGGAAACAGTCACACAAAATGAAATTTCTCTAATATAACAGATTGAGATTGATGATAGGACTTGGAGGCATTTGAGGCCAGGTCGGATGGGGGCCCGGGTAGTCTGATCTGGTGGGGGCAACCAGCCCTTGGCAGGGGTTGGAATTGGGCTTTAAGGTCTCCTGTAATCTAACCCATTCTGTGATACCATGATTCATGATTTAGTTCTTGTAGGGGATGTGAGCAAAGATTCTGAAGAAGGAGTGTCAAGTATCAACAGATCAATTTTTCAGAAAAAAAAAAAGAATGATGTTTATCAATGCCGTTATTTATTTTATTGCAAAATCTCTCATCGTTTGAAGGTCTCCATCCATGGGAAGCTCTTCACCAGGATGTATTTGTAGAGCTGGTGGGGTTTGTCTCTGCTCTGGAGCATCTTGGAGACCTGCACAGAGCTCCAGACGTCTCCAGGAGGCTGCTGCTCTGCTCCCCAGGTTAACTCCTCCCTACACCCCAGTGGAGAGTTAAATCAAAGAGCACAGCCCTTTGTTTGGGCCCTGTTTGATGTTCACTGCTAATTTTTTTGGTATGCATGCCGCAGTGTTTGACTCGTTCTTGTTCCCATAATAAACACTCATTGCATTGCTCTTAAATGATTGGGAGACCTCCAATTTTAATCTTTTATTCATCATCTTCTTCCAGCTCAGACACAGGAAAAAAACATGTAAATTCAAAACCTGCGAGAATTGAAAATTTCATAAGTGCTGCTGACCCCTCACTGGCAGCTCTGAATATGAGAGAAATAAAGGAATTGTAATGAGGAACCTCATCTTCTGATGATGGCTTTAGAGGAACCCACCGCAAGGAGGGGTTGCATCTTGCCCTGCATGGAATGGGGTGAGGCAGGAAGACATGTGGTGACCTCCTATATCTCACCCAACAGCAACACACATCCCACAGCCTGCTCCCTGAGGGACCCTCTTCTGGAAAATGGAAGAGCAGAGAGTAAATGGAAGAAAAGGCAAGGAACAAGAAGTCTACGGTGGAAGACTCTTGGTTCAGGAAGACATCAATGGCTGCTGGGGAATAATTCACTTTCAGCGTCAGCAAAATGAAAGGGTCTGACGTGACGTGGCTAAGGGTCTGAATCAACAGTTTCACCCACTTTGAAGACTCCTGTTTTCCTGGATGTGGTTGGTATCAGTGCCATGCATCTCCTCCTTCTGTAATAGATGGCTACTCAGAGGGAAGACCTCTTCATCATGGAATCATAGAATGGTTGGGTTGGAAGGATCCTTACAGGCCACCCAGCCCCTGCCATGGGCTGGATGCCCTTCACCACATCAGGCTGCCCAGGGTTCCATCCATGGCCTTGGGCACCTCCAAGAATAGGACGTCCACCATCTCACTTGTCTGTGGTGGTTTCCAACCCAGATGTGAGCAAAGAAATGCTTCAAAATCAATGCAGAACTTGACCCGGGACCCTTTCAAGGGTTAAAATGGCAGCTGCAGAGGGTATTTCTGTCTTATTTCACGTTATTCTGAGTAATTTACTTGGGCATGATGCTAAATGGCTGTGCTCAAAGCAGAGTGAGACAGAGGTTTGGGAATACTGCCTTCCTTGGCAGACCAGGCTGGTATGTGATCAGGCAGGAATCGTATCAGTAAATATGAGGCAGAGTTCACCATCTGTTAACACCATCCACAGAGTGGATCTGCCCCCTGCGAGCTTGCATCACGCTGCCATACTGCAGGCGTGGGTGCAGAGCTGAAACAGGTGGCTTCACGCAGAGCTCTGCAGGTCTGTACTGCCAATTCCAGGCACAAAAAGCTCACAGAGCTGACAACAGATCCAGATTTGGCCCAGGGAGGTATCAGTGAAATGGTTCAGAGGTGATTTATTATGGGGTGTGACTAGAACTGAAAACTGGAAAAGGGGGAAAAAACAGCTCCCAGTGGAACAAATTGGAGATGCCCCATGGGGAATGCAGAAGGAGGTCCTGATGGTCAATGTGGTGACATCCCAGGAGTGGATTTTCATGGCAGTGCGAACTAATGATGTGTGAGCATCCTGGGAGTTCTGAGGACTGGGAGGAATTCTTGTTGTAGTGGATGAAGGGATGAGGGATGGAGTGTGTGTGAATTGTTCCACTTCTGCCAGTGGAGCTCGGGAGCATTTGGACACCACTCTCAGACAGAGTTTGGTTTTGAAACTTAGCAGTCCTTGAGAGTTTTTCCCAACTCAGAATGTTCTATGATACTGTGATTTTAAGATTCTATAATCTCACCTGTCTGAAGGAGTCTACCTCCATCTCACCCATGTTTGAACTACAAGCAAGAAGTGACACAGTGCTGCCCCTGTCTGCATGGTGGGGAGACAGTCTGAGCAGAGCCCACACAGCTGTGTGCATTGGGATGCTTGCAGAGGAGGTGGGTGATGTGTCCTTCAGAAGTCCCTTCCAAACATTATTCTTTGAGTCACTGTTTGGTAAAGGCTCCAACAAACCAGGAAGGTGGGCTATGATGCCTATAGTTGTGCTCGGGGGGTGTTGGGCTGCACTGCCTGGGGATGTCAGGGACATGGGTTAGAGACAATCCTACCCTGTGCTGTGGTGCCATTTTGGATTTATATGGCAAGAAAAACATGATTCTTTCTCATAGTTGCCAGAATCAGCTTGGTCTCTGCAACTCATATACTGGCAAAATATTTCCTGGAGGGCAGATAACCCTCCAACAAAATGTCCACAAGATGGGCTTTGGTCTACAAGATGCTTCAGCTCAGGTTTTGGGAGAGAAGGGTTGAGGTTTTGCTGGGTTTTGATTTTATTTTTATTTTTTTCAACAATACCAACATTTCCAGAAGAGAGTAAGCTTAGGTCTGGACAAGACATCCCTGAGGGCTGGGACCTCTAGTTGAGCTCAGGAACATGGGGTGATGCTTGGCTGCCCACTCTGCATCTGCTACTGCTGCTGTTCCATGCAGAACCACTCTGAGCCATCCCCTGCATCCTCACTGTCTTTCATATCCAGTGGGCTTTGATCACAGCTCACAGTGAGCCCAGGAGAGAGCAGAGAGAGCAGCTGTGGTGCTTCAGAGGAACATCTGCCCATGTGGTCTGTCATGCTTGCACAACCTCCTGCCCTATGCAGCACTGATGTGGTGCTTTGAGGGAGGCTTCCCCCAGTGACACACAGTCAGGAAACCCACAGTCAGAGTTCTGGATATTCACTGCACGTGTGGGCTCATCGTAAAGGCTGCTCCATAGGGGCACATCCTTCAACTATGGGCTATTTCTGGAGCAGGGAAGAAGATGGGTATCAAGTGCTGGACCTTCTGTGCATGGTGGATCATCCCTAGGGATCTCCACACTCTTTGTGCAGCACAGGGACAAGACCAGGAGAGAAGACAGCCCATGGGAAGAGGGAGTTTTATTGTTCAGGAGGAGGTGCACACTTTGAATATAAAAGGCAAACCCTGTCCCACCGTCCCCCCCCACTCCACCGGCCGCAGTCTGTTCATCTTCAGGCCTTGGGGCAGGAATGGTCCAACTCCACCATGCTGAAGGGTCAGACCCATGAGCAGCCTGGAAAGGGGCCACCTAGCAGCTCCCACACTCAGAGCCTGCAGCCCTCATCACCACCAAACCCCGTGGGGCCAGGAGCACCCAACCATCATGACCTCAAAGGCACAGGCCTGTCCTTTGCTCTCCCTGGGTACAAGAACAGTTTGCCCAGGACAGACTGACCCACCAGGGAGTCCCATCACTGGGAAGAGAGGACTTGGCCAGCCCCATGTTGTAGGGCTTGGGCTGAGCTCCATCATTACACTGACTGCAGGGTGGATGCGTGACAGGTCTGAGTGCAGGACATAAGGTGCAATACAAATTAAACAACACATTGCATCTGTCCCCCGTTACAAAGAGCTTCCATAGGAAGAAGTAAAGTGCCCACCACAGTCAGAGAATTCATCAGGATGTAAGTGCCCAGGATAGAAAGCTAAGCTAGCCCCAGCAGGGCCAGTTCAGCCAGGATTATTGCAGCTGGGAAATGGCTTTAACCCTCCCCCCACCCTCCTTGTGCCCAAACAGCACCGAGAGAAACAGACACTGGGACAGATCCCACCAGCACTTGTACCAGAGTGATGCTGGATTTACTGTGCAAGTGCTACAGTCAGGATGCTGTGGGTCCTGCAGACAGTGCATCCCCTCCAGCACTGCTTCCTTCCCCAGCCATGCTCCCAGCAGTTTTTTTTTTGTTTGTTTTTTTGCAGTGAATTCAGCCCCATGTCTGAGGCTTCTGTGCTTTGAGAAAATGTTGTGTACTTGACATTGGATTTCAGAAGAACAGTCCCCAAACCCATAGAAAATCATATTTACAACCAGGAATAGCCTTCCCAGCCCACAGCCTGCTCACCCCCCTGGCACCTCCACACCACTGCATCCACCTCAGTCTCTTGAACCAGCGCTGCATGTCTCCAGAGGCCATTGCCCCATGCCAGGCAACCTTGCCAGAAGAGATGCTCCTGTGGAGGATGGAGAAGAGCTGAGGAGGAATGGTCAACCGCCCATCATTGAGCTCACCATTTGGGTAGTGCTGGAGATCCTGCCAGCGTTGTGTGACATGGATTGTGTGGCTGCAGCTGGAAATATTGCTCAGGATCCACGCTCTGCAGATAACACAGCAGCCCCAGGAGTAGGATGGCAGTATAGTACTGTGGTAGCTCTTGGGTTCCTCCAGGGTGATACAAGAACAAAGTTTGGTAGAAGTTTCTCCATCCCCAGTCATGTGAGGTGGGAGCAAATTCTCCCACTGTGCTCTGCCACAGCTGGGGGACACCAGAGGACAGGAGATGGCAATTCTGCCAGGGGAGAAACCTGAGCATGTGGCCCTAGAAAGCATGCCTGGGCTGCCCTGGAACGCTTGTGCTGTGTCCAGACAGGAGCAGTGCTGGTGTGTTCAAGAGGTGGAGACTCCTGCAGGACATGGGGCTTCCAAGGATCAATGTAGAAAACCCTGCTCCCCTCTCTCCCCATGTGGGGAGAACGTGGGGAGCCTGCCAGCAGTCCTAGCACTGCCAGCAGTCTCTAGTGCTGCAGGCTGGCACTCTGTCCCCTGCTCTCCTGGGCTTAGTGGAGGTGGCCCATGAAGTCACCTGCAGGCTTGTGCTGTTCCAGTCTGGAGCACTGTGAGGTACTGGGAGCAGGGTTGCCTCTGCTGTGTGGCAGTCTGTGGGACCCTCCTCAGTTCAGAGATTCAACAGATTCCCCTCCTATCAGATCCAAAGGAGCTGTGGCCTATGACGAGCCCAGTCCTATCAGTCCTGGTATTGCTGTTTTGTTTGCTACTCCTCCCTCTTGGCTTCAGATGGGGGGAAGGAGGCAGCAGGATTGTCGAGGTACCTGGAAAGCCATATTTCCTCCAATGCTCAAATCAAAGAGATGCTGGAGGAGTTCCAGATCCTGGTCTGGTGCCCCTTTCCCACTCTCCCACCCTGCTGCCCTGTGCCAAAGTGAGTGTTAAGGAATGTTCAGTGTGGGTCTGCAGAGCTGCTGTTCAGAGATGCCTCCTGGGGCTGTTTGTGTTCAGCAGCTGGGAGCGCATGGCCTGGATGCTGCTCAAGATCTTCTTCTGGTGGCCCATCATGGTGATACCCAGACTCCGAACGTCCCTGGAGAAGAAGGACACTGTCAAAAAACCCATAGGCTGGTCCCATAGGCACAAAGCTCCTGACTGTATGCACTCCCATGGACCCCTCGCCTGTTTCTCTTCCAATGGCCTTGGGCATCCTGCCTGGGGAAGGAGAGCTTATCATTCCCTGTGGCACAGCCTCCTGACCATCCCAGGGGGAGCAGGAGCAAAGGGCATTGCTCATGACTGGCTGGTGGGTGACAACATCGATGCTCTGAAATTGGATACAGTATTAGTGAGATGTCCTCAGATAACCCAGTCAGAAATGCTGACAGATGATGAGCTTCTGTGCTCAAAACTTCCCTGACATGTGTGAGCATCAAGGATCCGTATCAGCTCAATGCCACAGCAAAGACCCCAGCTACAGCCCCCAGTCAGTGCACAGGACAGCCCTCTGCCTGCATTTCTCCATCTCCCCTTTCAAAGGTTCCTGCTTTACCTGTCCCAGCATGGCCAATGCGTGCACCATCACATCGTTTCCGAGTCACAGAAGCTAATGCCTGGCTGCCTCAAACCTTCTGTCAGGGAGCAACTCTCCTCAGAGGTAGAAAATATTGCTTTATACTCAGAGATATGAAAGCAAACACCAAAAGTAGGGGAACATAAGCCCAAGATGAGAGCAAGTATAGCTGCCATTCCTTCTGGTATCACTTATGGCAACAGCTACCCCAGAGAACGTCTGGAGAGATGCTAGAGCAACAGAAGGAGGAGAATGGATGGATGGTGGAATAAATCTTCTTCAGCCTCCCTTTGTCCAGCATTGGGCACTAGGGAGCAATTTCTGCCTCTGTTCCACCTAGTTTCCAAACAAACAGGACCACTGGGACCAGCAGCATGAAACGTGGTGATGCCTGAAGCACTCCTATAACATTCTGATTACCCAGTGGTGGATTTCCAGAGCATCCTGGTACAGCTCAAACTCGATTTTCTGAGGGGCTGAATCCTCTTGTTCAAGGACCAAGGTCGAGCAAGCCAGGGCAGGATGACCACTGCCTGGGGAAACCCCACCAGTGTTGTCTGCTTCCTGGTACTCACTCGATGTTCATGCTCATCACCATGCCCAGGGAGGAGTATCCTGCCATGGCAAAGTTGTCCCGGTAGTGCCCCAGCCGGATGGAGTCCAGCCAGTCCTCCACTGTCAGGCAGGAGGAGAAGTCGAGCAGAGTCCTGCTGAAGGGTGTCTGAGTGAACCTGGAGCAGGACAGAGGGCTCGGGTGGAGATCGTGCAGTGGTTTGAGTTGAAAAGTCATCTGCTCCAACCCCCCTGCGATGAACAGGGACACCCACAGCTCCATCAGTGCTCAGAGCCCCATCCTTGACCTTGGGTGTCTCCAGGAATGGGACACCACCACCTCCCAGCTCAACCTGTGCCAGTTCCTCAGCATCCTTATTGCACACAACATTTCCCTGCTGTCCCTGCAGCACCCAGGGAACCCTTACCGGTTCACGGTGGCGGTGCACTTCAGGTTGTCAGGGTTGCGGATCAGCTTGTCCAGGATGCCGACGATCTGGGAGAAGCGAGGCCTCTCGCTGCGGTCCTTCTGCCAGCAGTCCAGCATGAGCTGGTGCAGGGCTGTGGGGCAGCCCATCGGGGCTGGCAGGCGGTAGCCTTCCTCCACTGAGTTAATGACCTGAAATGAAGCCACACACTATAGGGGAGCTACTCTCCTGCCCGTATCCAAGCACCCTGAACTGCTGTCCACGGGGAAGCACTGGTGCATGAGCTCTTAGAGCTGTCAGAAAGGGAAATAGCGGGGTGCACACCAGATTCAGGCTGAATGACAAGTTTATTGCCAGTGAGATGTGTGCAGCCTCTGCAGAGAGCTGGGAGCAGGCTGGATGCCACACACATACAAGAAATCACTGCTATGACAGCAGATTGATTAAGTGGTCCAACAAGCCTAAAATATCACAGCTTGCCTCCAGCAGATAAGTCACGAGAGCTTCATTCACATTCAGTTGTTCTACAACTGGAGCTTGCCACTGCTCAGCAAGGCTGCAAGAACCCTGCTCGAAGGAATGTGCAGAGGATGTTGTGCAGATCTCTGTGTCTCCATCACCACTTTCTAAGATAAGAAAAGCACTAAGGAGAGAGGGGACACTCAGGACTCGAGGGCAGTGAGAAAGCAGGCAGATATCTAGTTTCCATAGGTAACACAAGGAGCCCTATGGTTCTGACAAGTTGAAAACCAAAGCTGGGTGGTACAGGTCTGGGTTTCTTGGGATGCCAGCACAGGAGGAACCAGCAGGTGAGTACCTAGGGACCATGGATGCTTGACTCCTAGCAGGGAATGTTAAGGTGGCACAACAAGTTGGAACAGTTAGTGTTCAGGTTCTGGTTGGGGTTTGGGTGTGGGTTAGGGTTAGGGTTAGAGTTAAGGTTCAGGTTGGTGTTAAGGTTAGGGATTGGAGTGCAGTCAGGGTTCAGGTTCAGGTTAGGGTTAAGGGTATGGTTACAGTTAGATAGGGATGAGGAGACCCATAGTGCACAGCCAGGCACAGACAGGAGCCACTGTGCAGCAAAGCAGAGGCAGTGCACACTGATGTCACCACTCAAGGGACAGGCACATTGCACGCTGCCCAGAAGGGATGTGAGGAGAAGTAGGGGCTCTCAGGGGTCTCTTTTCCCCAGCACCCTACTAGGCTGGCTTGGGATAGGGCAGGAAGGGCACCGTGCTGCCGTGCTGCCCCGAGTCCACTCACATCCCGGTTGGTCATGTTCCAGTACGGACGCTCTCCGTAGGCCAGCACCTCCCACATGACGATGCCATAACTCCACACATCGCTGGCGGAGGAGAACTTGCGGTATGCGATGGCCTCTGGAGCTGTCCAGCGAATGGGGATCTTGCCCCCCTGAAACAACAAGCAACAAGTGCATCATTTCATAGACTCAGAGGATCGCAGAATCACTAAGGTTGTGAAAAGACCTCCAAAGTCTTCCAGTCCAACCATCCACCTACCACCAATGTTGTCCACTGACCACGTCCCTCAGTGCCACATCCCCACGTTTCTTGATCACCTCTGGGGACAGTGACTCCACCACTTCCCTGCGTAGCCTGTGCCAGTGCATTACCATTCTCTCTGAGAATAAATTTTCTTAATATCCAACCTGAACCTCACCTGGCACAAACCAAGGTCATTATCAAAGCGTTGAGATGGAGCACAAGAACACGGAGCTAACTCTGGGTGCAGGCAGAGTGCCTGGCTTGTTCAGTGAAGCAAACAAGAGTAGTTGTGTCATGTACTCCCTGCCTGGTACTGATTTGTTAGGCAAGTGCTGAGGAGGAGAACTTGTTGAATTAAAGGCTGACTATGCTAACACAAACCAGCAGTAAATGGGCTAAGAATACATCTAGGCTGCAAATGTGGCTGCTGGCAGTTTGCAGAGAAAAGTTGTGGTACAGGGAATGTAGGAGGGCTTTCCCAGAGCAGCAGAGAGAGTCTTAGTGTGCCTGAGACACCCTTCCAGGGGTCCCTGTCTAGAGAGAGAGTTGCCTTCACCCAACTTTGTTCTACATGCTCTGTCACGCTCTCTGACCCTTTGAGATGGGATACCTTCCTACACCAGTTTATGAAGAAGAAAATGTCCTTATATTAAGGATATTCTGAGTGAGACTTTGTCAGAGAGTTTACGCTCCTGATCCTATCACTGCACGCTCACATTTTATGTCATGAGCTACCCCAAACAAAACTGAGACTCTATTTGCTCCTCTACTTCCTGTCCTGAAAAGTAATGCTCAGATTCCTCAGCTGCCTTTCTGAACTGACCCACATTGAGAATATTTGTCCAGCCAGAGGAGTATTATGGGAGAACACAGATTTATGTCATTGCCAGGGAAAAGCAAAAAGGACACGTTCCCTTAGTAGATTTCATTTCTCCTCTTATGACCTCTGGTAGAGGAGCATATCAAACTCCAGAGCTGTCAGATTGGCCAGAGAATCTTAAAATAGATTCATGGATAAATGTGTCCTACATTAAAAGTCCAGCCATCCACCTATCAGCAATACTGCCACTATACCATGTCCCTAAGTACCTCATCTACATGTTTCTTGAACACAGTGGAGAAACACAAAGGAGGAACAATCTCATGTAAAGTGATAAAAGCCAGAAACCCTTTGGGTTCATGTCCAAATAGCAGTGATGAGGTGACTTTCTCCTTTCCTGCACTGCCTGTCCTGACACAAGTGTCTAACTTCACCAGCCTGGAGCAACCACCATACCGTGGTGGTGTATGCAGCATCAGGGTCATCCTCGAGGATGCGAGAGAGGCCGAAGTCAGACACCTTGCAGACCAGGTTGCTGTTGACCAGGATGTTGCGGGCAGCCAGGTCCCGGTGCACGTAGCCCAGGTCAGACAGGTACCTCATGCCAGCTCCGATGCCGCGCAACATGCCCACCAGCTGGATGATGGTGAACTGCCCATCATGCTTCTGGAGAAGAAAATAAATCAGAGATCATTTTGTATTTTTTCCATACCTCTTGAGCCTCTCTTCTGGCCCCCAGGCCCACCACCCACTCTACCCGTGGGCAGGTGCCCTGCATTGGTGCTGCTGCATGGAGTCTACTGAAGAGGTGAAACCAAGAGCCCTTTGCTCAGGGGCCATGATGGTTGTGGGGCTGAGGATTGCAACCCAATCTCATCTCCAGTCTTGCAGCCCAGAGGACCAGAGGAGTGTTAAGTGAATACAAATATGAGAGCTCCTTACCCTGAGAAAAGTGTCTAGAGAGCCGTTCTCCATGTACTCAGTAACAATCATGACCAATTTGCCTGCAGAAGATAAAGGAGGTCAAGTTAACAAGTCACCTTCCTTCAAGAAGCCCAGTGCTGAGCTTTTACTGGAAGCAATGCTAATGCAGGCCTGGGGAACTCCTGCAGCCCCACACAGCAGAGGGCATGATGATGGAGAGGTGGCCCAAACCCCGACACTTCACCCTCCCTCTAGGTGCTATTGAAGTGTCTGGGTCAGCTTCCTTAGCCCATTGAAATTTGCATGCCATTAGCATAACACTCAGCATCCCAATGTGCCTTTTTGAAGGAAGGCTTCAAATTACTATGCTATACAGGCAGCTTTTAAAAGAAACGCTCGTGGGTAGGACATCTCCTGATCCAATAGCCCTGACCTGGGGCACCAGGGAGTGTTGCACAGCGAGGTGGGGAATGGCCATGTGGAAGAATTGTCCTGCAGCAAAAGACATGGGGGCAAACTCAATTAATCTCATTAAGCCCCCTCCCTAGGACCCACAGGACTGGAATGCAGCCAACAAGTGGTTCATTTCTCTAATGGAGTTTGAAGGGGAAGGAGGAAAGCAGTCGGGAACAGACTGTCTCCCTCTGAGGATGTTAATGTCAGTCAGGAGAGAAGGCTTCCTGGCATGAAGTGTAGCAAGAAGGGATCTCTCCCTGCTGCATGAGCTCTCCCATGCTATCAGAAGTAGAGGTGGGCTGCAGAGGACCAAATATCTGACAAACCAGTAGCCAGGGCAGCACCCAAATTGGTCTCTGACTTCAACCTCCTGCCCCTCCCCATGTGCAACCTACTCTTGGTCACCACCCCCTCCAGGTGGATGACGTTGGGGTGGTCAAACTGTGCCATGATGCTGGCTTCGCTCAGGAAATCGCGTCTCTGCTTCTCCGTGTATCCTGCCTTCAGAGCCTTGATGGCCACAGGGATCTCCCTCTTCCCTGGCAGCTTCAGGCGACCGTAGCACACCTCTCCAGACTCCCCTGAAGGGAAGGCAAGGCAAGGTGAAGGAGTCACTAAGAGTGAAAAAGACCTCTAAGATTATCCAGTCCAATCCCAACCAACCCCCACCATGCCCACTGACCGCATCCCTCAGTGCCACATCTCCAGGTGCTCTGAACATCTCCAGGAATGGTGACTCTACCACTTCCCTGGCATGGGGCACTCCCCAGCTCCCTGCACCAACCCTCCAGCATCAGAGTTTGTCCCATCCTCCTGCATCATGCTTCAGCCCTTGGAGCTCCTCAGTGCTGGTGAAGCTTTGGTGTCATCTTCCTGCACTGCTCTGCAAGCCCTTGTTTCTAGGCAAAGATCTATTTTGTTCTGAACATTTACCATTTTGCTTGCAATTTTCTTGCATCTCATCACCCCAGGTGCTTGCACTGAGCAGGGTGGCTGTGTTTGGGCACCCACGCGGGACAGGCTGAGCCATCTGCCAGTGTCAGCAGGAGCCATCAGTGCCACGCCAGCTGAGCAACTCCAACCTGTGCTGAGCTGACATGGAGGGGTTTATTTCATGCACTAAAAAACCATCCTCCCCACGATCCTGGTCTCAGAGAAACAAGGAGCAGATGAAGCCCTTATGGAGCATTGCAACAGATGCGTCTCAGAAAGCAAATTGCTCAGGGAAACATGATAGAAAGGAATTATTCAGGCTGCAAAAGACCTTCAGGATAATCCAGTCTAACCATGATGCAAGACTCAGCCCAGACTGGGGACTCACCAGACCCAATGACCTTCTCGATCTTGATCCGGGAAGCTTCAATTTCACGGGTGAACTCATGCACAGCTTGGCAGGGGTCCTCATACGTGTGGGGATCCACATAGAACTTCGACTCAGGGAACTTCACTGTCAGGTTTCAAAGGGGAGAAAGGAAACCAGCTCTTCCACACAGCCCTGCTATGGGGTTGGGCATCCAGGAGCTGATAGATGGATGGGCAGGGGCAGAACTCCTTGGACAGCCCCAAGGAAACCCACGACACTCCTTGGCAGGGCAATGTCCTCAGAGCAGTCCAGGACCTGGCCTCCCCATTCTTCTCCATATGATCCTCACCCCTAACACCTCCTTGTGTGAGTCTGTGGTGAAATTTTCACTCTTCTGGCCTGATGCTAAGTCACAGAATCACAGAATGGTTGTGTTGGAAGGGACCTTGAAGCCCACTCTGTTCCCACCCCACTGCCATGGGCTGATTGGCCCCCACCACGTCAGGTTGCCCAAGTGATGAACCTTCCACAGCCCCATCTCACAGTGTGCAGCCACTCCATCCCACTATCAGAGCCCCAGTTCATCTGCCTCGGTCACATCCCTAGAAATATGCAGTGGTCAACATCCTTCCACATGGAAACCACAGCAGTGTCAAGGAAGATAGTGCAGGCCCCTGTCCAGAGAACTGAAGTCCACACTTTGGGGTCAGGAGCAGGGAGGGCCCTACCTTGACCATTTTGATAATGCATCTTCTCCTCATCAGAGTCCTGGAACGCCTTGCTGTACCCGCAGTGCCTGCCATAGGGACACAAGGGTCGGATAGTGCTCCTTGCTCCCACCAGAAGCCCAAAGTCTGGGTAGAAAGCAGCTCAAGCCAGGCCAGGAGCTGGAGTAAGGCTTTACCCACATCCCATCACAGGGGATAGCAACCCACCACCTCCATTTTCCCCCTCTAAAAGTTGCAGGGAGCACTGAGGCCTTCTCTTGCCCCCCTTTTCTCCAGACTGGATAACCCTAGTGCCATCTCACAATCTAGAGGGGGACGTATGGAAGTTGGTTCCACCTTGGGGAAGGTAGAAGCAGGATGACTCTGTTGGTTTCTTATTCATTCCTGACCTATGACTGCTCAGGTCAAAACTGGTAGAGAGCCCATGCTCTCCTGTCCCTCCCACCACATTTGGTGACAGAGCTGCACCAGCCTCCCAAAAATACTCACCTCTTCTTGCAGATTAAGACCACCAGCAATGCAACGAGGCCAGTGATGAGTGTCAAGCAGATCCAGACAATGGTCATTGTGTCATAGCGGAGGGAGACTGGAAGAAATAGAGCAGGTGGAGGTGAGCTGGAATGCAGAAACCATTGCTGAGCTCAGAAATCCCCCTACCCTACCAGGGTCATAGAACCATAGAAGCATTAAGGTTGTAAAGACCACTAAGATCATCCAATCCAACACCAACCCATCCCCACTATGACCACTAACCACATCCCTCAGTGACATCTCCACATTCCTTGAACACTTCCAGGAGTGGTGACCCCACCACCTCCCTCAGCAGCCCATGCCAGTGCATGACCACTGCTTTCAATGATGAAGCACCATCACCCGTCCAACTCCTGTTTTGGGGGTCTCCCAGCATACAGGGCCCATTGTCTGTAAGGAAACCACATACTCACCTGGCTTCCCTGTTTCCACCTCCACAGTCTGGCTGAACCTCCCACATCCCGCAGAGGTACGGGCCCGAACCTGGAAGATGTATCGGGTGGCAGGCTTGAGCCCCGAGATGGTGGCAGAGGTGCCCTTGGATTTCAGGGTCGAATAGCTCTGCATTTCCTTGTCCTGTGGAAAAGCAACATCAAAAACCTTGCTGCATCAGCACAGCAGCCATAGGAAGAGAACAAAGCCTTCCAAAATACTTTGTGTGCAGCTGCCTGATTGCAGCAATTGAGGCTGAAACCAAGCCCCATCCCTGCTGCCACTCTGGGAGTGATTTGCAGCCATGAGCTCAGTTTTACCTTCTCGTAGTACTTGATCTCATACTCCAGGATGATGCCGTTGGGCTGGTCTGGCTCCTGCCACAGCAAGGTGACACTGTTCTGGCCCGTGCTCTCGTGGCGGACGGCCACCACCTGCGATGGGGCTGGGGATGCAGAGGCATGGGGTTAGGGCAGCAGGGAATGGTGGAACACAGAACCCAGCAAAATAGTTCAAAACACATTTCTGCTTTAATTAAAGCCACGTGGGGCTGAGTGCTGCGCAGGATGGGCTTGTATATGGGCTTGTGTTTGCTGCAGTTGTCTCACTTATTTCCTATGGAGTGAGCAGGCATCCTGTGGGTGAAAAAGGCAGCTCTGGGACAGAGCAGTGGGGTACCTGGGTCCTGGAAACATCATGGGAGCTTGAATGTCAGTGGTGAATTCTGTTTTGTCTTCAGGCTGGCTCTTCTGAGGAGAAATGTGAGTGCAGTGGTTGATACGACAGAATGAAGGGATCCCACCCAAGCTTGAGAAGTGTGCCCACACAGATTGAATGAGGCTCAACAAGGACAAGTGCAAGGTGTTGCTTTGGGGTTGGGGCAACTCCAGATATACAGACAGCCCAGGAGAAGAGCACACTGAGACCAGCTCCTGTAAGGCATCAGGTTGGCAGCACTCGGTGTCTCCAGATGGGCTCAGCAGAGGGATGAAGAAGTGCTAGGGACAGGCAACAACAGCACCTTGCTCTCCTGCCAACCGTGAGCTAACTCAGGGGGTCCCTGGGTTTATTCTGCCAGCAGGAGGAGATTGGATATAAGGAAGAAGCTTTTTACAGTGACAGTGATGAGGCACTGGCACAGGTTGCCCAGAGAGGGGGTGATGCCCCATCCCTGAGGACACCCAAGCTCAGGCTGGAGGGGCTGTGGGCACTGATGGAGCTGTGGGTGTCCCTGTTCATCGCAGGGGGTTGGACCAGGAGGCCTTTAAGAGTCGCTTCCACCTCGAACCGTCCGGTGACGGTATGATTTGCGAGGATGAGATGCGCACTTTTCCCTGCGACCATTGCCGTCACCTGCCAGGGGGTGGCACTGCTGTGAGCTCAGACAGCACGAACTGGTGCCTGCCCCTCTGGGAAGGGACAGAAGGCTGCAGGAGCAACCTGGAAGATGCGTGCTCCACTTTGTGTTCCTGCCAATAAACAAGTGCTCTCCGTGCCACTCGCCTCCTGCAGATAGGGATCCTCCACCACCAGCTGATGTGGAGGGAGAGGGATGTTGACAAATGACACGAAAAAGCAGAGAAAATTGAGAGCTGCCAAGAACAACAGCTTGTCCTCGGTTTATCCCCACTCCTCAGCAGCAGAGGGAACAGAGGCCCCTCCTTGTGTCACCAAGGTAGGATCAATGCTGGAGGAACATCCACATCATCCACACAAGTGAATGATGGAATCATAGAATCGTTAAGGTTGGAAAAGACTTCTGAGATCATCCAGTCCGACCACCCACTTCTACCAGTAGTGCCCACTGACCACGTCCCTCAGTGCCACACCCACCCTGTCCTTAAACACCTCCAGGGACAGTGACCCCACATTGCCCTGGGCAGCCTGTGCCAGTGCCAACCACTCTTTCTGAGAATGAATAGTTCCTAATATTCAACCTGAACATCCTCTGTGCAACTTAAGGCCATCACCTCTGCTCCTATTGCTGTTACCTGGGAGCAGAAGCTGACCCCGCCTCACACAACCTCCTTTCTGGAGTTGTAGGGAGCAAGGAGGTCTCCCCTGAGTCTCTTCTCCTCCAGACTGACCCCTCCCAGCTCCCCCAGCTGCTTCCCATAGGACTGTGCTGCAGACCCCTCACAGCTCCGTTCCCTTCTCTGAATAGGGACCTCAGTGCCTTTCCTGCGGTGAGAGGCTCAACACTGTACACAGCACTGAGGTGCAGCCTCACCAGATCTGAGTGCAGAGGGACAATCACCTCCTGCTCCTGTGGACTGGAATATTTCTGGCACAAGCCAGGATGCTGTCAACTTTCTTGGCCACCTGAGCACACTGCTGGCTCATGGTTAGCTGAGCATTGACCAATACCCCCAGATCCTTTTCATCCATGCAACTTTCCAGACACTGCTCCAAGCCTGAAGCACTGCCTGTGGTTGTTGTGGCCAAAGTGTAGAATTCAGCACTCGGTCTTGTTGAACTTACTGGCCCTCAGACTTGATCAGACTGTCCTGGTCCCTCTGTAGGACCTTCCCACCCCCAGGCAGATGGTCATCTCCTCCCAGTGGACCTGGCTTTCAAGAACCCAAAGCCTCCTACCTGCCTGGTTCGTTGTGATGTTGGCCACGGCAGCTCTCCTGGCCTCCACGCTGAGGTCTGACACCCCGTTGACAGCCTCCACCCAGAAGGAGTAGTTGGTGTGTGCCAGGAGGTTGGTGACAGTCAGTGCTCCCTGCACCAGGCTCATCTGCTGGGGGACGAAGCGGATCCCACCGCCGCACACCTCGCACTGCCCCGCGTCCGCCCCGCAGCGCCGGCACTGCACGTTGTACACCACATCACTGCGTCCCCCCTTATCCAAGGGAGGACCCCACTCCAGTGTCACCGAGGTGCCATTGACGCTGGAGACAAGGTTCACCGGAGCAGAGGGGGGGCCTGGAAAAGGAGGGGAGAGTGAGGCAGAGCAAAAGGATGAAGTGTGAGTGGGCTGCAGGGTGGGGAGCTGGTTGTGGAAATGAAGCAGTGAACTCGCATCTCTTGGGAAGATGAACAGTCATAGAATCGTGGAATATCTCAAGCTGGAAGGAAGCCATAAGGATCACCGAGTCCAGTCCCTGGCTCTACACAGGACCACCTAAAATCCAGACCCTGTGTCCAAGAGCATTGTCCAAACACTTCTGGAGCTCCAGCAAGCAAACCCTCCCGTGATCCGTTCAGCCCTTTCCAATAGCACTGAGCTCCCATCACAGAGAGCTGGGCTGAATCTGCATGCCAAGCCCCAGTGCCACCTTCCACCCATGGCACAAGACAGCTTGCCCTGCCTTGCAACACAGGGAGAGCTGGGGCTGGAAGGCTGCAGCCCCTGGGCAGCACACACAGAGCCATGCTGGGGGGTACTTACGTGTGCAGGCAGCCGAGGGGGGGTCCTGCACTGCCCTGTAGAAGCTGCTGTCACAGCGGCACACGAGGGCTGCCCGGCTCTCCGAATGGCTGTGCAGGGGGCACTTGGCACACAGCTGGTCTCCAGGGTCCGACTTGTAGAAGCCCAGCTGGCATGCTGCCGGGAGGAAGGGGCAGTAGTCAGAGGGAGTATGCATGCTAAGAGTGCCCAAAAGCATCATCCGCACCTGCACGCAGTGCACAGCTCTCCACGCACCCCTCGTTTGTATAATAAAGTGATGGGCTTCCTTTTTCAAGGGGAAAACATCTCATTTCGTGTTGCAGCAAAGAGACTTTGCATGCATGCTGCCTGCTCTCTGCAGAGGGACAGCAAGGCCAGGTGAGGTTTGTTTGGTGACACAGCCCTCACTGCTCTGCACCATAACACAGAGTTTATTCCTAAATCCCTGCTCCTCTGCTCACCCAAGGGCATCAGAACACAGAGTGGGAATGCCCAGGATGAGAGGGAAGGGAGATTTGATGGGGAGAGGTGATCCTTTCCCCCCGATCAGCACTGGTGAGGTCACACCTGGGGTACTGGGTCCAGTTCTGGGCTCCCCAGTATAAGGCACATGAGCATACTGGAGGCAGTCCAGTGGAGAGCCAGCAACATGGTGGGGGGATTGGAGCAGCTCTGCTGTGAGTCCTTACAGGGCACCTCTATCCATGCAGCAAACAGTGATCAGGGACTCCTGATTAAAGGAGAACTGGAGCGGTTTCCCCAACCAATGTTTAATCAGGGGCAGAAGGGTGAGAGCTATCTGGACAGGAAGGATGGGAACACAAAGCACAGCAGATTCACACCAACTGCAATCACTTAGCATTTAATGCTGTAAAGAAACATTAATTACCTGCTGCAATAATTCACAATTATTTTAGATGCACCCAGGAGGAAAATTATCCTAAATGACAAATTGCAAGTGAATCTGTGCACCCGGGCAGCACAAGCTCACAGCACCTGGACAGTACAGGCGTGCATGGAGGTTGAGGGGAGGCTGGGGCTGGGGCAGGTGGTGCTGTGGATGGAGACTTGTTGACTTGTGCAAGGCCTTTGGCATGGTCCCGCATCACATCCTTATCTCTAAACTTGGGAGAGATGATTTTGAAGGGTGGACAAGGAATGGGTTGGGTGGTTGCAGCCAGTGGGCTGTGGTTGATGGCCCCATGTCCAGGTGGAGGCTGGTGATGAGTGGTACCCCCCAGGGGTCTGTTTGGGACAGGTGTTCTTTAACATCTTTATCAGTGACGCAGACAGAGGGATGGAGAGCACTCGAGCACTTTGCTGATGGCACCAAGCTGAGCGGTGCAGTTGACACGACAAAAGGAAGGGATGCCATCTAGAGGGACGTGGATGGGCTCAAGAAGTGGGTGCATGTGAACCCAATGAGGTTCAACGTGTCCAAGTGCAGGGTGCTGCGCTTGGGTTGGGCTCCTGGGATCCCTGTAAAGGGTTTCTCTTTTTGAAAAGAAATGGATTTCTTTTTGCAATAAATCCCCTCCCTGTGTGTCTGAGGATCTCAGGCAAAACAAGCAGCCCTGGATCAGCAGGTTTGTCTCAGAGGCAGTGAGTGTGGGTAGTGCTCTGCCAACCATCTGTAGTTTGGTCCGTTTGTTTCCCTCCCTCCCCATCCTCTGGGGACAGGACAACATCTGCTAATGATCTGGCACGGCAGGGGAGATGATAGATGGACCTGTCGGGGAGTCACCAGCCAGGACGCACTCTATTCAGCTTGGGGAGCTGTCCAGGATGCACGCACTGCACGCACCCCATGGGACCACCAAGGCTGCAAATGGCAGTCCTCACCCCATAGGATGTGTCCCCATCCCATGAGGTCTGTGCAGGGCATGGCTGGGAGGGTGCCATGGGGCAGCTCTGTTCCCTTCCTTGAAGCAAAGCTTTTCAGGTTATCTCTGCAGTTGATAAAAATGGAAATAAGTATATCATTGGGTTCCAGTGCCCACCAGGCTTCAGGAGAAGCTAACACTGAATGTTCCAGCTCTTTTAAATCCACCTTCAGTGTGATGCTGGCAATCTCTGCTCCAGCATGACACAGGCACTGACACAAAGCACATTATTTAGAGCCACATAGAATTACAGAATCATAGAACTCTTTCAATTGGAAGGGACCCTTAAAGGCCATCTGATCCAACTCCCTGCGATGAGCAGGGACACCCACAGCAACATCAGTGCTCAGAGCCCCGTCCAGCCTGACCTTGGGTGTGTGCAGAGACGGGGCGTCCATCAACATCAGGCATCTGCCTCCTTGTCCCAAAACTTGTGCATTTGATCCCAGGACAGCTCAGGTCCTATCTCCAATTATTTGGCGGCCTGGGGAGGGACCTGCCTGGGTTTCCATACTACGCATTGCCCCATGGCCCGATGTTAGAGTAAGAAAGAATTTTTTTTTCCAAAACTGCCTTGACAGAGACTTTTAGAGCTATTTAAGGTTTCTAGAGAAAAAAGAAAAATAAAGGGGAAAAAAAAAACCATAAAAAAGAAACTAGCAATTTTCATCAGACCAAAAACAAACCCTGAGAGCTCTGTTCAGGAGTGGAGCTGAATGCAGATGAAGGCACAGGGTGTACCCCCGCATCCCTGCTGCAGGGCCTCAGGGACTGAAGATGCCTACATGAAAAAAAGGACACGCAACATCAAGACCTCAATCCCAGCCCCTGCTGGAACCAGCTCGTGGTTTTGGGTGGTGTGTGGGACTTCTCACTACATCTTTATGGCTACGGATGTATACATGGGGCTAAGGTTTAAAATAGGAGCCAGCATGCAAGTGAAAATCATCCCAGGGGCCAGCGCAGCCCCCACACAGCTGAGCACCACCAGCTTTTGGCTCCCTTTCTCCTTCTCTGGGACGTGGTATCAGAAGCATCTTGTTTTCAGGAAGGGGAAGAAGACATCGTGTTGCATCAGAAGTGTTGACATGGGTGGGATCTGGATCTCATGCCAAGCGTGGAATATATTTTTGGCAGGGTTCTGCTGCTCTGTGGGAAGCAGGAGCATCTTCCACATGCAGGGTGATCACACTGAGACTTGTGGGGAATTGAAGATTTCCAACCTCCAATTGCAATGTGCAGTGTACTGTAAGCACCAGTGCACAAAGCAGATTGCTGGTCTGTGAACTCCAGCGGCATCCCAGCGCCTGCATGTTGGTAGTGCAGAGGGATAACCCCCAAACCTGCACAGATTCTGCAGGAAAGAAGAGTTCACTCCAATGTCATCTCTTCCGAAGGGGTGAAGGTCTTTGAATGCTGACAGAGCCATTTATTCCTAAACAGAAAAGGACTGCCTTCTGCCTAGGTTAGTCTTGGAAATTCCCAAGGAATCTTAGGCAGCTCTTGCCCCATCTGTAGTGACCTCTTCTTGGCCTGCATAATCCATTGAGAAAATAACTTTTTCTTAATGTACAAACTAAACTTTGCAAGCAACATGCAGCTCCAACACATCTTCTTTGCAGTCTAGATGTCGAACTTTGCTTGAGATGTACAGAAGGTGATATCATCTCGCCAGATGCTCCTGCCTGCATTTTTACAAAGCTTGCAAACCAACAATGGAAATCTTGTGAGTCACTGAGTTAATTTGATTTCCTTGCTTGGCATTGCTAAAAGGATGCTTGCATCCCTCCCACTGCATGTATTCAGAGCTACCCCTGCACAGGGCAACTATCCTTCCCTACCAGCTTTCTTCCCATGGACACACAGCTGTACTCATGAGCAGGTAATTACCAAGCTGGGTATTTTCTCCTCCTCATTAGCAATGCAGTGGTGCTTTAATTGCTCGATTAAAGTTGCCCACTAGAAAGGTTTAAGGTACATTAAATTTGCTGATTGGCTCATCAGTGCAAGTTTCACCAACTGGAAAAAAAGTAGCTGGCTTCCAGATTGCCAACCAGAGCCTCCAGATCCATTTCCATTGGGCATGAGAGATCCCAGTGGTGGAGGAGTTTGTCCATGGGGGAACAACTGAACAACTGCCTCATCCCATTCCCATCTCTGTTTGAGAACTGGAGGTGATGCATCTGAGTCCCATGCTCTCAATCCTGCTGCACAAACAGGTTGAGGGAGATGCAATTGGTCCTTGATTGTCCCTCGTCAGTGCTTTCCAGCCAAAGGCAAATCAGCTGAAGCCCCTGAGCACTATGGAGGTTGGCTGACCCCACTGCAAGGTCTGTGGCCCCAAAGCCTGGTGCCTCTGTAGCCCAAATTGGGGCAGGTGGGAGAGCTGTGTGTGAGAATCCACCGTCCTCACCCACCTCAGGGATCCCTTTCTACATCTCCAGGCACCCAAAGGACACCAGGAGGGATACCATGCCATGTTTGATTGGGTTAGGGTGTGATAGTAGTGGGTTAGGGTTAGTGTTGGAGGCTGTTGGAGGAGACAGTCTTCCCTCCCACAGAAGCAAACCAGGATTGAAGTGCTTCCCTTTTGCATCTCACTGGATTGCACTGACCTTATTGAAATGAGTCTCTACTTGGCCCATACAGTGGCTGTATATAAATACAGTGAATTATGCTGCTTGTCTTCCTACCTGGTAAATTGCCAGGACGGATACTTTTCACTTATGCTATCACTTATTCCGCTATTTAGGCAGAGTGGTGGCTGTTTGCTGTGTGTAAGAGATACTGTGGACTGTGACACTTCAAGGAGGAAACTGAGGCTGCCTGTGGATGATGGGAAGGGAAGGGCACAAAGTCTTGGAACACTGAAAGTAAAGGAAAAAAGCAAGTATGTGGCACAGTTCTGTTGCCCTGGGAGGGAGACCCAGAGAGGTTTCATCGTTGGCGTTTGCTTGGAAGGAAGTGAAGCCTGAGAGAGCCCAGTAAAGGTTGGGTTGCAAATTGGATAAACAAAAAGGGTCAGAGATCCCATCTTCGTCAAAGAAAGGGGCACCCAAGATTACAACCAAGGAAAGAAGGATGATAGGGAGAGTAATGAGCCGGTTCCCACGCATCCTCCACTGAGGCCAGCCCCCCTCCATCCTTCCCAGCTCCATGGCACTGCCTGCTGCCTCCTCTAGAGGGCTGTGAACAGCTCCGGCCGCGGTCTGGTTTCATGTGCACTCTTCCTTTGCTCTGGCAGGTCCTTAGAAAAACGAATGTTAAAGAGGAGGGGGGGAAACCTCCACTGTTCAAACATCTTTAGCTTTGACAAATAAGGCGTCTGGCTGTGAAAGGCAGAAGGAAATTAATTTGGAATCACATTTTAAACACGGCCATAAAGGCAAAGTATCTTCTCTCTAATTTTTTCCCCCAAGCAAAAAAAAATGAATGTCCCTGATATTTATAGAAAGATTATTAGGGCCACAAGGAGTGATTTATATCATCTCATCCCAGTGACGGAAAATGAAAAATTACTGGGGACGACAGCCACTGGAATCCTGCTTTTGTTCATCTGACAATTAAAACGGCTAATTTCCAACTCTGACGGATCCTCCCGGGTTATAAATCATCCCAGAAAGGCACTTTTCACCGTGAAAAAAAAAATGAACTCTGCCCCAGTCAAGCACGAGAAGCTAAGATCAGAGATTTGCATCTATTTTGGTTTTGTGTGTAGATGTATGTACTCCAGATCCTGACCCAAAGGAAATGCTGGGAAGGAGGTGCTGTCCCTGTTCACTTGGTGCTGGGCTATTGGACTCTCTGTGCTCAGCACAATCTTACTGAACCCAGATGGTCTATATCTAGTTATTTAGGTTGGTGGTCCTGACTGGTCATCATTACGGACCTGGTAGGTGTGGATGGGGCTGAAAAAGTCACCCACCCTCTGTTCCCAGACTCCATGCTTTGGGGTGGTGACCTCCTGCTGTGTAGGACTGCAGGAGGAGGAATATTCAGAGGGTGTTTGGCTCTTTGTAACCAAACATTCAGCTCACAACTCCTTGTAGTCATGGGGATGGGACACAGCCATCCTGGTGGCCCACGCCAGTGCCCTTTCCATGGTGGCATATGTTTGATACACTTCACACACACCTTTGAGCATGGGAGAGGAAGAGATATTCTGTATTATCAGACCTGTCGCAGGATGACTTTCAAATCAGCGGCCACAGAGAGGAGGAATTTTGCACGCAGGCATTTATTCTGCCTGTCCTTCCCAATCTGCATAGTGGGGAACTCTCCAGGGCTGGTGCCAATCCCCACGGCACCCAGATCTGCTCCAGCCAAGCGTCAGACGTCCTAACCTTGCACCAAGTCTCCCTAAGACAAATGCTTCACTTAACACTTCCACGAAACTCAAACAAAGGCCCCCTGCTCTTATTTGCAGAGGCGGAATGCTGCTCCCTTTAACATCCCTGATGAAGAAACAGAGAGCAAACAAACCCGTGTGGAGGGCTCTCACTGGGAGCCCAACACGCCGAGCTCTGTACACACGTGGCCCCTTGCCAGCAGCGGTGCCCGGTGCTCAGCAGCTGTGGTCACCCCTCTTCCTTATCACAGTTTGTACAGTTGGCAGCCTGCAGCCTGCCCTGCAGCACAGAGGACCCCGGGGATGGCTCTTGCACCCCCAGACAGGAGGGCTGTGCGGCAGCCCCGGGGAGGGGTGATGGGTGGACGTGATAACCTTGTTTCACAAAGCTCTGTGTCTTTTTTCTTTCAAACCGCCTACCAAAGGGAAGAGAGTGTTGAGGTATTTTGGAGAGGCCACGGGTTCTTTGCAGAAGCATGCCAGCTTTCATTGCAGCACAGCTGCTGGGGACATGGGGCTGGAGTGTTGTCTTTGTCTCCCTGCAGCCATGGAAGCCCCCATCCCATATCCAGCCCCAGACCCAAAGTCACGTGCTGTGGACCAAGAGCCAGCCTCACAGGAGCTCTCAAGGAGCTTGCCAATGGCATAAATGACCCTTTGGGGAAGCACCAGTCAAAGGCTGGAGCATCTCTCGGTTGGCTTTCCAAGTTTTTGTCCACAGCTCTTCCCACAAGAGGCAAAGAGCTCCTCCCAGAGATCCCTCATCACTTTCCAGGCACTGCTAGCAAGAAGCAGGACTCACCCATGCAGGAATCCTGCTGCTCTTCGTAGCCAGCACTGCACACGCACTTCCCGATGGGCACCAACCATTCTCCCTCTGCACTGCAGTACATTTTGGGGGTGTCCCTCTCTTCTGAATGGCCCACACATTCTCCCCTCACTTCCACCAAGGAGGATGAGTCCGCCCCAGTCACAGCCTCAGAGAAGGACGCCAAATTCCTCACCATTGCTGGACACTTCTTGTAGTACACCCGCACTGAAACAATGGCAATGCAAGCACCTATGTCCTGGAAGGCCAAGTAGAACCCCCTCTTGCTCAAGGGCCCCACGCCCCTCACTTCTGTGTTCAGTTTCAGGCGCCTGACCCCCAGGTCCACATTAGTGAAGCTCTCATCGGCCGCAATGGTGTCAATCTTCATAAACTGGCTCTCACGGGTGCTGGTACCCAGGTCACGGTCTGACTCCAGGTAGTAGAGGTTGAAAGTCTCCTTGCAGGTGCCCAGCACACCCGGCATGCTGTTACAGTCCCGCAGTGTGAATTTGATCTCGGCGTAGACTCGCCGCGCACCGTCGCGCTGAACCCAGTTGGTTCGCAGCCAGTTGTTCTGGTTGGGGGTCATGACGTTACAGACCTGGTAGGTGTGGATAGGACTGAAAAACTCATCCATTTCATTGATGGAATCCCACTGCGGGACAGAGAGAAGACAGGTCAACCCAGTTGCACCAAACTTCACTAAACAAGGAATTCAACAGCCTTACTCCAAGGCTGAAAGGTTGGACAGGGGCATTGGGAACCCAGAGGTCTATAGCCATGTAGCAGTGGCAGCAGGATGAGCTTGGGGAGGGAATGCTGGGGAAAAGCAGGTAGCAGCAAGCAGGACTGTGATGGAGAGATGGTCTGGGGAGTCACTGGGTGGGCTGGGAGTGGACAGGGACATCTGTGTCACCCTGAGGAGGTCGTTAAGCAGTTCTGATTGACAAGACATTAAAAGTACTGAGACAGTGGATACAGATGAGCTCACTTGCTGAGCGAAGGTATTGGGGACTATTGGACCCTTCTGGGGGCTCGCTCTTGTCTTGCACGTTTCTCCACCTCTACAAACCCTCACCAGGATCCACCGACCTTCCTTCCTTTCTCTGGGGGCTCCCCACCACCTCTTCAGCCCAAGTCTTTCTCAGCAGCAGTGCAAGTACATCATCAGCAACATCTTTAATGAAGACTTCTCCTTTCTCCTTTAAAAAATAGAAAAGTCCTTCCTCATTTAACCTCCCTGACCTGTAGCTCCTTGTGGTGCCTTCTGCAAGTGCTAGGGGTGATCAGAGTGGCTGCTTCACTGATGTACGTCTTCAGAACTCCCCCTGCATCTCACCTTTAGGAGAAGACTCCACTTCTCCCTCCTAACAAGCACAAAGCAGCCTGGAAAAGGCAGCAGCACCAGGTGTGGACTTCAACAAAAGCTCATTCAGAGGGGAATATGCTGGCAAAGGCTGTGAAAGTCAAGACACTGCCGGGAGAAAAAAAAAAAAGCATTTCTGGTTCTTTTAAAAAAATCACCTCCTACATTCCAGAAATGCCCAGGTTTGTTCAGAAATGCCAGGTCTGAATTTCACTCCGAAATGACCCTCACCCTGCCATGGCCCCACTCCCACCCTAATATGTGCATGCACCACAGCACTGCAGAGGGTGTGGAAGTCCTCGTCACAATTAATAGAGCACAAATTAACACAACATCTGTTTCCTGTCTTTTCCCTGCTGAGTCCCCTGGGAAATGAGGCAGAACCACACAGGGGAGGAGGCATGCGGGTTGCTCCCTGCATTGCACAGCTGGCTCCCCTTGGAAAACAGTGCTGCTCAGAGCTCTCCAGCAGGGCCTGCAACATAAGAAGAGGTTTCTGCATGCTCCAAGCCCCTATCATCTCTGCAGCCCTCCGCTGGGCTCTCCCCAGCAGTTCCCAGTCTGCCTTGAACTGGGGAGCCCAGCACTGGGCTCAGTGTTCCAGATGTGGCCTCTCCAGGGCAGAGCAGAGGGGAGGAGAACCTCCCTCACCCTGCTGGCCACGCTCTGTGTGATGCACCATGGGCCACGAGGGCACACTGCTGGCTCATGGTCACCCTGCTGGTCAACTGCTGGCAAACTGTTGGCCAATCATTGGTCAACCATGACACCACTGTCTTTCTTGGCCACCAGGACACCCACATCCTCCTCTGCAGAGCTTTTTTCCAGCAGTGCAACCCCCTGTACTGACACATGCAGTTGTTCCTCCCCAGGTGAAGGACTCTACACTCACCCTCATTGAACCTCCTCATATTTCTTCTCGCCCAGCTCATCGCCACGGAATGTCATGCAGTGCTGCTGGAGCTGAAACCATCATAGGATCCCAGACTGAGCTGGGCCAGAGCACCGTGCCTATGCCAATGGCACAGGGGAATACTCTGCCAGCAGAGGAAACACGCAGAGGAAGGCTGGGCCACGTACACCCGTGGCTTGGATGCTACAGGCACATTTTCCCAGCAGCCGATGGTTTGAAGCAGCTTTTCTTAAACGAAGCTTAGCCCAGCCCCATCACTGTGATAAGATCCCCCAGCGAGACGGAAATGAGGACATCATAATTAACGTGGTGAGCACACGTATGTGTGTGTGCTGCGGGGGGAAACGCGGCCACATCTGTATGCAGGGGCTTGCCTAATAGTTTAAATTAAAGTCAACACGAGTTATAAAAAAAAAAAAAAAAGCCAGATTATGAAAGGCAAAAGATGCAAACAGCAGATATCTGGGCGGCTGAGCAAGGACTTAGAAGTCTCCCAGGGCCTCTGCGACACAGCAGAGTGAGGAAGAGGAGAAGTGGAGGGGCACAAGGAAGGAGGGACAGCATTCCCAAAGGGGGATTCAGCCTCCTGCCACCTCACAGTGCCCATGCATTGGCCATGGAGTCCAAAGGACAATGCCCCCACGTGCCTGGGATAGCTATGGGGAGTCTTCCCAGCACTGCAGACCTTTTGCTTCAGCCAGAACTTCCAGCACTTCCCCTTGTCCCAGGGCAAGCTCTGAGCTGCGGCGTTAACCAGCTGCTATCAAGGCTCTTGCACCACTGTCACCAGGAGAGAAAACAGAGGACATTATTGAGGCTATAAATCATTAGATGGGGGGCGTTAATGGAGATAATCCCCTGAAATCAGTCACTGCTATGGCTGAGGAGGGATTTGTTTGGCAGCTAACTACTCTGAGCTTCACTGCTGGTGATTAACTCCTGGTAGTGACCAGCGTCTGGAGAATTAGCAATAACACAGCGTTCACTGAACAAGCACTGGGAGATGAGCTTTTATCTCAATTACTAGCTTAAATCTTCGCCTTGCAACGTTCCACACCTACACTTTCCTTTTGAAAGAAAATGGGTTTCGTCGCAGTAGTAGCATGCTGGTAGAGACTCTGGATCAGAAGAGTTACTCATGGAAATGGCACAAGGACACTGAAGTGACTAAGGGCAGAAGGCTGTGGGAAGATGAGAGAGCCCCAGTGCCTTTTGGGTCTTCAAGGAGGCAGCTGGGAACTAATGTGGGGTTGGAATGTCAGGTGCACAGCCACGGTTTGAGCAGGGTGAGCTCAGAGCAAAGAGACAGTGCTGTGCAAAGCCAGCATGGGGCTCACATCTGGGGAGTGCTGTGGGGTGGGACTGTGGGGTCAGGGGCAGCGTAGGGGCCACTCCCAGAGCTCAAGGTTTTCCTGTTATAATTAGCTTTTGCAAGGCATCACTCAAGCTCTTTAGATAACCCATGCCTGAACAGAATCATTTCCTGTTTGACTTTGTAAATCAAAGTAGACGATACAATAATTATTAATAATATGTTGACTTATCTCATCAGCATTTTAATTAGTCAGTAGAAAAGCAATTTGCAAAGGGGCCGATCAGGATCCCTCTGATCTGCCAGGTCACGTGCCAGGAAAGGAGAGGGGAGAGAAGGGCACTGGGGCACTGGGGCACTTTGCTGGAGAGAGCTGGCATACTGGAGGCACAGAAGGGCAGAGGCAGCCTCTTTGACAGCAGTGATAAGAGTCTAATTTTCAATGCGAAGGGAATTGTTCTGGGGATGGAGCAGGCTGCAAAGCTCCTGGGAACCCTTTGAAGGCATAATTGAGAGGAGCCGCAGCCTGCAGGATGGGGGTGCTCCCGGTGACCCTTCTGCTTACTGCACGTGTCTTGGGGTGGAGGTGAGGGGGGACGCAATTAAACCCCTGAGCAGCTATTACAGCCAATTACCCCTCAGACGATTATCTGGCAAGAGGAAATGTCAAAACAGGACACGTATGGCTCCCTGATGGCTTGGCACTCCCTGGGGCCAGCAGTGCTGCTGACCCTCAGCTGCGCCCAGGGCTCCCAGCCCCCTGCTCCTCCACCCTGGTTGGCCACAGCAAACCCAGAAAGGAAAAGCATTCTGGTAAGGTTCTTAAGGTCTCTTTCCACTCCACCCCTCTATGATTTCATGTGGTGGCCCATGGCTCACAAAGGACAGGGGAAAGGAGAAGCAGGTAAAGCAAAAACAAGGGTACCTTCAGCCTGGGGGTTAGGGCCAGCAGTGCTGTCCCTTGACAGGGTACAGTGAAGGATGTGTCCCTGGACAGAGCAGAGACACTGTGGGGAAATCCTAAAGCAAGAGGGGCCTTGCACCACCAGGCATCCAGCCCTTTCCTGGATGCCACATTTGGAGCCAGATGGACACAAGATGTCAAGTTGTGGGTCACCCACCTCCTGCCACAAATAGAATGGCAGTCGGTTCCAAGTACAAAGTTACTACCCAAAAAAACCCACTTGCAGTTGGAAGACCAGCAGGAAAGTAAAGAAATGAGATGCTCTTTCAGGGTGATGCGATGCAACGATACATGGAAGAAGAACAAGTCCAGATAGGTGTTCAGGGGTGCCATCAAAACTCAGAATCATAGAATCATTAAGGCTTGAGAAGATCTCTAAGATCAACCAGTACAACTGTCCACCTACCACCAATACTGCCCACTAAGTCCATGAGTACCACATCTACCATCTACACTTTCCTTGAACACCTCCAGGAACGGTGAGCCCACCACCTCCCCGGGCCTGTGCCAGTGCATTCTCACTCTTTCAGAAACTAAATTCTTCCACCCAGATGGAAAAATACATGGAAAGTTGTTTGTGCAGAAATGTCACATCAAACCCAGGCATCCTCCTTGGAGTTGTTCATCAGCTTTCACAGAGCTGCGTGGTTGCCATTGCAAGGCCACGAGCTGGACAAAAGCATGGCATAAGTGAAGAGAATTGTCCCCACGTGACTTACCTAGGGCTTGTATCTATTATATTTCCACAACAGTCATCACTGCAACAGCTAACTGCTAAAATTAGAGCTGAGTTAATGATTTAATATATTTACATGTATGATAATATCTGATATAAATCTCATCCCTGTTCCTATTATGAACTCACAGTTCTGATCACTCCTTCCTCAAACAGACAGCACAAGGACTGAAAGTCTCAGGCAACAGATCAATGAAAATGATTAGGGGCCTGGGAAGATTTCTGTAGGAGGTGGAATTGAAAAGATTAGCACCATTTAGTTCAGAGAGGGGATGAAAAAGAGTGGACATGAAAAACCAGTGCAGCAGCACCAGCTGGGCAGGCACCCCGACTTAGCACATTTTGCGTATGCAGTATGCCACACTGTGCCTCGCAGTTGGTCCTGCGTATACTTATGGAATTATTTCTGCTCACTCAATTAATGTGAAAAGTCCTTACAGACAGGTCACAGCCACCTGAAACTGACATTTACAGTGTGCAGAAAGCTGCTGTGGCAGGAGCACCTGGCTGTGGAAATGGGAATGAAGGGAGGATGTGGGGTGGATAGGGATGATGGCCCCAAAGCCCTCCTGGCCACACCAAAGGGCTGTGCATAAGAAGTCAGCTGCAGGGGGTGCTCCCCTGCACTATTTGTTCTGCTTCCACGTCAAACACATGCACATACAGCCTAGTTCACCCATGCTGCATCCCCCAGATGCTGGCAGCCTCTTTGTACTTACCCCATGTGAGGGATACGTCAGCCAACCCCAGTCCCCTGGCATCGTCGACGTGTCAAGCAAGTTCACTGGAAAACACAGGAACAACACACTGTGTTAGAAAGCTTGCTCTACACTAAAAGCAAGGAAGCAAAGCACCACAAGTGACCCCTCCTGATTCACCCATCATGGGACACTTTGGGGTTGGTGACAGGGACCTGTGTGGCTGTAGCTCAGCTCAGTGGCAACAGCTAGGAAGCAGCAGAGTTGGGCTGTGGCCACAGGAGGAAGCAGTGAAGGATTTTGGGTTGGATGGGGCCCTGGGCAGCCTGACCTGGTGGTTGGCAACAAGCCCATATCAGGAGTTTGGAAATGGATGAACTTTAAGGTCCCCTCCAAACTAAGCCCTTTCAAGATTCCATGATTTCAGAGATGAGGGGGCTGCAAACAACAGGCCAACGGGGATGCACAGCAGGAACTTGAGAAACGAAAGCCATGTTCTCCACCAGCCCCACTTGGGCCAATGCCAGGACAGTTGGGGCACCCTTCCTTAATCATATACATCCACCCCAGAACCCCATCAAAGTCATACCTTCAAAGCCCTGCTGCCACTAGGAGCCCTACCTAACGATACGGAATCATAGAATCACAGAATGGTTGGGTTGGAGGGGACCCTAGAGATCATCCAGCCTCAGCTCCAGGCCATGGGCTGGGTGCCCCCAACAGGTCAGGCTGCCCAGGTCCTTGGGCACCGCAGAGATGGGGTACCCACAGCTCTCTGGGAAACACTTCCAGTGCCTTACCACTCTCTGAATAAAAAAAAATCTTCCAACATCTGACCTAAATCTCCCTCGTCCCTTCATCCTGATCCTAAGGCCCATTATGGGAAGTGAGCTTCTGCCCTCTGTCTCATGTGCACCTTCAGGCTCTGGAGGGAAGGTGGCTTCGGTGGCTGTCAGGGTGGGATGAGGCACATCGGGACCACAGCTGCAGCCCCACCAGAGTCCAGGCCCACAGAGTGGGCCCCAGCAGCTGTAGGAACGGGTGCCACTTCCATTTACGATTACCAGGCAGGGAAGGAAAGGGGGGAGAAGGAAGCAGGGACGTGAGCTGGCTGTGAAACACCCGGGCGTCATGCTCCTGACAGAGCAGATTAGGAGCTTTTGAGGCATTTATTAATGTTAGCAGAACAATTTGAAAGAATTTCCAGGGTTTCTTGTGTGACTTCATTGGCCCAACAGCGGGCCGAGCCCCTCTGCTCGCTGCAAGACGCTGCTCCCACTGCTAGAGAGGCCCCTTGCCCTCAGCACGGAGTAATTACCTCGGAGATCTCAAATCCATTTTTATTTGTTATTGTTAATCTGAAGATTTTCTGCCTATTTTCCCTGGGTAATTCGCCCAGCGGGAGCCCGGGCTGCGGAGTTTCCCTGCTCGCGGCGCTGGAGCACAGTGCCAATGACCCTCGGCAGGACAGCCGTGAGCAGGGCTGCGTTCACGGCCCCACTCCCCCCGCTGTCTCCATGCCCTTATTCCCACGCTGCAATGCATGAAGCTGGGCACGGCTGTGGCTCGCTGCAGAACGGGCTCTCCAGGAGTGCCAGAATTGGTCACAGCTAGAGCACCGCCATGTGGGGAGTAGTGATGGGGTCAGAGCACACAGCCCCGCGGTGGGATGTTCCCCAAAGGCACAGTGATGGGATAACAGCTCTGAGACAGATACACGTGGACACAGCTTACCTGCAGCCAGATTGCAGCACTGCAACCCACCACATGGACCCTCTGTCTGGTTGTGGTTATGGTTATGGTTATGGTTATGGTTATGGTTATGCTTATGGTTGGTTATGGTTATGGTTATGGTTATGGTTATGGTTATGGTTATGGTTATGGTTATGCTTAGTGTGAGAGTTAGGGTTAGGGTTAGGGTTAGGGTTAGGGTTAGGGTTAGGGTTAGGGCTAGGGTTAGGGTTAGGGTTAGGGTTAGGGTTAGGGTTAGGGTTAGGGTTAGGGTTAGGGTTAGGGTTTGTCTTAGGCTTTGTCTTAGGGCTAGGGTTAGAGTTGGCTTAGGCTTAGTGTTAGACTGAAGGTTAGGCTTAGGTTAGCCTTCTTTCAGGTACTTTGCTGTACTGCACTACACAAGCACACGTTCCCTGCAGCACTCCCGTGGAGCGGATTACTCGTGCCTCCTTGCAGGAAGAGGGCTAAGATATTTCTTTTATTCCTTAGAAAGCGTTTCTGCAAAGCACATGTAGGGGTCCAATGCGTAAACCCACTGCAGTGGGCACTGCACAAATAGAAAGGCGTTCTCTGACGCAGAGCTCTCACATTAAGTTGCTGTAGAGCAAACATGAGGCTGTGCACATGACGACTCATCTAGCAGCACTATTGCATACTGTGCTCAGTTATAGAATCATAGAATGGTTCGGGTTGGAAGGGATCTTGAAGGTCATCTTGTCCAACCCCCCTGCAATGAGCAGGGGCACCCACAGCTCCATCAGGTTGCTCAGAAGTCAGACTCACTATGGGGAAGTCGGTACCCCACTGGCACAAGAGCCCTGACACTGAGCTCTGAGACAGTCGTGTCGCTACCACACACAGTATTGGAGCATGGTCCATAGTGTGGTTGGTCCAAAGCACTGCAGGGAGCTGTGCTGTTCTTCTGGTGCTGAGCTCCAGCCCTAACTGCAGGGAATTACTGGCTTAGCTGGCAGCATCCTCACAGCCCTCAGTGGCTCCCCATGGGGGCCCCTTCCCAAAGCTCAGCTGGGAACCCAATGGGAGCCCAACTGGGAGCCCTATCCAGCACCTTGCGGGCGATGTCCCAGACACAATCGCTTCCCTGGAGGCTGGAGGCTTGATGCAGGAGGGCAAGCAAGTCCATCACAAAGGACTCCTTTCAGCCGAAATGTTTCTCAGAAAACCTGCTGGTTTGGGAGACCTCTATCCTACAGCTGGGTAATTCTGTTTGATGTTATGGACTGTCTGCCTGTATCAGTCTCAAACTGCAAGCTCCTTTTTTTTTTTTCTCTTTTTTTTCTTTTTTTTTTTTTTTTTCCTGAGCACCATTTTGATTTCCACTATTCTGCGCCTTGGCTTTGACTCGGCGTATTGAGCCAAAACACCAGGAGGTGTCAGGGGGAATTCTCACACTGATGGAAGAGCTGTCAAGTCTGATTGCCCGTTCGAATGGAAGCACCTACAGAGCTGCAAGGTTGCTTCCCTGGTGCAAACTGGGGTGTCGAGCCGGAGTCTCACGCAAAGGAAACCTACTTGAAAAGTGGTGCCATGTAATGCGGTGTGATTAGCACACACTGCAATCTCAACCATGAAGGAGTCCAAGAGTAGATACGTGTGTATGCATATATATGCCAAAAAGTAGATGTGCATGTGCCGAAAAGTAGGTATGCATTTACGTACACGTGTTTATTTATATATACCAGCACCTACGTTTGTAGACATGTTTCATCCAGATTCATGCCCAAATTCACATCTACCAAATTCCAGTCCCTGCTTGGGACGCAGGAGCTTACATCCAGGGAATGCAATCCAGGGAATTCTGCCTGCACCCCTGTGTCCATTACCCATGGATGTCCCTTCCTTCAGAGGGAGCGCTCCCAAGTCCTTCCCAGCACTTGTGCTGGTGACCACACACTGCACTGCCGTGCCCAGTAGTCCCAGCATGCGAGTGGTGCTGTGGGAGCTGCTGCTGCCCAGTGTGGGGTGCACGGTGGGGCAGTGGCCCTGCAAGGGACATGCTGAGCCTCAGCCTCCAGAAAACCAGCAGGGGACCTAAGAGGGCTCAGAGCTCCCTCATAATTGTTAACCCACTGCGATCCTCACTCTAATTACTCCACGGTCTCCCTCCAAGGCAGTGGGCTTTGTAGCGCAGGCGTGGGGAGGAAGGGTCAGTGGGAGCAGCCCCGTTCCCTTGGGCTTCAGTTCCTCTCTATCACAACTTCAAAGGCCTCCCAAGATTCACAGCAAGGCTCACCCCCACCCCCCCAACAACGCCTTTTGCATCGATAATTAAACCCTTAGCAGTACGGTTGGATGCTCCAACTCCCTGGCACCCGAGGACTGGCAGGCTCAACCTGTGCACCTTACAGGGCTCTGCCCACCCCACAGCACCCCACGGCCATAATCCGCTCAGCGTGGGGAGGGCTGCCCTCAGCAGGGATGGCAGTGGGGCTATGGGAAAGGGGCAGGAAGAGGCAGGAGGGGAACAAGAGGCAGAGGCTTTTATTTCCTATAATCTCAAGCAGGACATTGGAGGGGCAGGTGGGGCCAGGAGGGGTCGGCTATTTGTATCCCACCGTTTAATCCACCAGCCCTCTGAATAGCCAGCTGTGACCCCTCCAAACTCGAGGAGGGGGGCAAAATCACATGGCAGAGCCGTGTCCTCCTGGCCTCAGAGCATCGGGGGGAGATGGGATGAGACGCTTCGTTTTCAGGCTCCCATTTCCCAAGACAGAAGCGCTTCCAGACTGACACCAGCCTGAGGGCAGGGCATTTTGTGCCCCATGCATGTGGGTCAGCACCAGCACAGGCTTTGCCTGCCCACAACACAGCAGGGACGATGCTTGTGCCGGGACCCAATGGCCTCTGCTGTCCTGAGAGGAAATGTAGGAAAGTGTCGGGGGTGAATAGAAAAGAGGTCGCCAAACCCAGCAAGAACACGGGATTTTCACCTTGCTGGAAACACCAAAATCAGGCTGAAAAAAAAAATAATAATAGATGAGAAATAAGCATTGTCAAACTCTTGCCGTGAAAAAGCAGTGCTTGGGTTTGGACATGCTCTAGTTCCCACTGCAGGATTTCTTGTCAGACCTTTGGATTATCACTGTGAACTTTATGTATTTAATTTTATATCTTTTTTTTTTTTTTTAACTGCATCGGGAGCAGCAACGCCTTTAAGGTCTGCCCAGAGGGTCACCCCTTTTCAATAGACCAGGAGCAGGGAATACTTTGATGCAGGAAGAAAGCTTGTTTGTTCAATCTGTGCTAACAAAAAAAAAAAAAAAAGCTGCCGTTCAGGTTTTAAAAATAAAATAATCAACCTGATCCTTCTGGACCCCGCAGGGTATCGTGCAGGATAATACACAGCGCGAGAGCATAACCTGTGGTAGGACTGAGACATCGTGAGGCAATGTGAAATAAGAAAAAAATGAATTAAAAATAAAAGAAACAAAACAAAACACTCTGAATAAAGTATTTCCGAGGCTAAAAATCTTGATATTCAAGGACAGGAGAGAAAATAAAAATAAAAAAAAGAGCAGCACAAAAACCACCAGAAGCCAAACAGTGCTCTTAAAAATACAGGTGAGAAAATATAGACATGAAATGTCGGTGTTTCTCACTCCTGATGCTCACGTGCAGTGGGACACCGGGGCTAATTGGGCGTGCTGGCTTAGGCAACCCAAATTAAAGCCAGGGCAGCGGTGCATATCCCGATCCCGGTGCACAGCACACACAGTGCTGGATGGAGATAACACATAGGGAACGCTGGAAAATGAGCGCTGCGCCCGTGGACAGTGGGGCTGGAGCTACTGCAGGGCTACAGGGCAGCTGGGCTCGTTGTAATTCAGGGCAGGAGTGCAAGGAGGAGGTGGGAAGGCTCTGGGGAAGGGGGGTGAGAAAGGTCAGGGAGGCAAGGAACGCCATGGAAACATCCGATGTGTGCAAAGGGTAGGAGCGTGAGCGCAGCAAGGATGGGGTAGGGGCACCTCTTGGGTCCCCGCAGCATCAGGAGGGGCTCTGCAAGCAGTCCTTGGGGAGTCATCCCTACCCTCAGTTCTTTGGGGTGGTGCCCACATCAGCCCCGACTCACCCCTCTCTCCTCTCACACGTGTTGGGTATATCTACCCAACACTTTCTGAATCTACACTTTCATTTATTTTGGAGGGATGAGACTGTAGCAGGCAAACCCCAATGTACTCCAGCTCTGTCCCACAGCAGCTCAGCACTTCCACTCCTTGTCTGCACCCCACACGCCCGCTCATCTATCTTTTTCCTGCTTGGGATTTCGCATTGCCCACATCTCCTACCCCAAACAAGATTTTGCTGAGTGTTCCTTGCCACTTGTGGTGACCAACACCACATTCAACCTGCTCACCCCTTTCAGTGCTCGGCACAACCATCCCCCCCCCATGAAAGCTAGGCTTCCAAATTCAGACAAATTAAAACTGAAATCACAGAACGTGTAATAAAGCTTCGAGTTTTCAGCCCTGGGAGGTCTGTGTTGTAACCCCTGTGCCGGACAGAGCCAACTTGGTATTTGGATCAGGTTTCTCTGGGTCATATCCACTCAAGCACTGAAAGTCTTCAGGACAGAGGATTTTGGAGGTAGCCCCTGCAGGACATCATTACAGCAATTTTAAATTTAAAGAAAAAAAAAGGTAAAATAAGAAGTAAATGGGAATGTAATCATTCAGTGGTTGTAGCTCCGCAGCTACAAACCCTACAGCATCCCGCAGCGGGCACCCTGCTCATCCCTCTGCCTCCTACACCCCAGCAGTCCCAGCAAAGATTGGAGGTTTATCCCTGGAATATTCATTGAGAAAATGTGTTATTTTGGCTAGCAGTTACCTGCATCGCTTGGGCAGGTTTGGATGAGAACAGTTCAGGTTGTCAGATGTGTTTCCTAATTTCTCTGAGGAACTCCTCTCACTTTCATCCCCGTCGTCTAAATCACGTTCAGCCCTTTGTTAATCAGTGAGTCAATCTGAACGAGTTAATTCCTTTAACAACAATTTCTTCGCCCACTTAAAAATCGTTTTCTAAACCCAAACATTTTCATGGGCAAAATTACGAATCCTAAAATCTGTGACGATGGGGCGGAATACCGGCGTCGCTCTTCCCACGTGGCAGGAAAATATTTTACAAGTCTAAAAATGTTACGGTGGCATTTCCTAACGGAATTTCCTCCTTGTAAGGCTTGTAAGGCTTCTCATCAGATTTCAATATCAGGGTGAATTAACCACCAGGCTTGAAAGTGGTGGTTGCCTACATCCATTGCTCGCTGTCCCTACACCGCGGAACATACAATCCCAATGAGTTGTGTGTGATTTGCGTTCAGATACCCAATATTCTCAATGTGGAAAACTGGAGATGGAGCAGAGGGTGCAGGCACAAAGGCTGGAGGAAAAGCCTCCGAGAAAGGAACTCAAGGAGCTCCTGGTTTGGTTGCAATAGAGAGTGCGAGGCACCGCGGCCATGGGTTGGTTTTGGATCGCGTGAGCAAAGCCCAACAAGAACCAACAGCTGGAAGGTGAAAACAGAAATTTGTTTTAGGGAAAAAAAAAAAGGTCCAATTTTATTTTATTTTTTACCACTGAGGCTGATGAGACTTTGGGATGAATTATTAAAAGAAGTGATGGTTGTGCTTTCTGACTTCAGGTAAATGTCGCGTAGCATCCTGGGCAAACAGAATCTATCAGCGTGTATTGATGTGGCCGGACCAGATCCATAAATGACAATGTCCTGTAGGTCATTATTTATGGCCTTAAATACTGCACACCTATCTGAGCGTGACATGAGAATTTTGGTCTGGTTTTATTTCTGCAGAAAACACACCTGTGTGATCCCAAAGCTCACTCCCAGGGCTGAAGGGGTTAATTGCTTCTCCGGGGCAGAAGAGCAAATTTGAGCGTTGGTCTTTCCTCCAGCCCGGGTTAGGAGAACCAACTATCAAAAACCATCAGGGCAAAAATAGAGTTATCATATGAATGGAGTCGCTGGGAGATAAAGGAGCACCGAGGGCTGCGGCGAGGAGAGCGGGGATGCACAGGACCCGACCGAAACAAAGAGCGGAGGGATCGGGACCGCAGCACAAATCCCGCGCCGCGTGCCCCCCGCCTGGCAGTGCAGCTCTGGGCATTCGTTTCATTTTGTTTCGTTTTCTTTCTTTTTAGGATTTATTTTTCTTTCTCTCTCACTCTGGTAATTTTTCAGCAATCAAAAAAAATATAAATAAATAGGGATTTCCTTCCCTGTTTCCTTTCATCCCGGTAGGGATCGACCACGTTTTCTGCTGTACTTCGATTCGGATCCATCAGATCCATTTCTGCCCTCACCAAAATGGGCTCCCGTTTGTTTTCACGGTACATAAATCCCTTCAGGACCTCGAAATAAATATTTGAGGATTTGGGGGGAAATAAAAAAACACCAAAAAAAACCACCAAAAAAGGAAGAAAGGACGTGCGTTTTGGGCACTGCTGCTTTATTTTTCCTGCAAATTTTGGCTTTTGATTTTTCCAGAAGTTTGGTAAACTATAAACGTGGGAAATGAAGGCGGGGATAGAGAGATACCCTGAGCTCAGTGACAACCACGGAAGTATTCCCTTCCTAGCAGCTTTCTGAGAGCAAACAAAAAAGAAAAATCACACCTAGAAAAACCTGATTTTATCTATTTTTTAAATGCAACCTGAATCCGTTCCCCACCTCAACGCGATGCCCCTCTGCCCTCCTCCACCACCACCCGAAGTCCCTCTACATCAAAACCCTCTCGTTTCCTATTCCCACTAAGGAACAGAGCGTCCCCAAAGTCTTTTCTCAACTGCAAAAGGATTTCCTCTGCCTTTCAGCGCTCAGCTTGCCCGCAGCCCCGACTTCGGCGATGCCACAGAAGGGTTAGCAAAGGAGAGCTGAATAAAAGCACGGATGAGTTTTACCTCTTTTTTTTTTTTCTTTTTTTCTGTTTGAGCAGAGGGGCAATTAATGAGATTACAATTGGGAGATTAGCGGAGGAGATTGGCACAAACCCTCCTCGGCGCCGTGCGGCGGCCCCAGTTGCAGCAGCGAAGGGAAACGCTGGGTTTTCCCATCCTCCTCCTCCTCCTCCTCCATCACCACCAGCGAGGACCTCCATCACCCGTGGCCGTGCTCCCACTCCCCTCTACGTGCACAAATCCCGAACCCCACCTTATTCATTTATTTATTTTCCCACTTCTCCTTTTTTTTTCCTCTCCCCTTCAACACATTTTCCCTCCTCCCGCACATTCGGCCATTTCGGAGGTGATGCTGCTGCGTCCCTCTACCTCCCACCGTTCCCCACATTCCCTACATGCCCTAAAACCCAGGGGTACCCCACCCGTGTCAGCCCCACTGTGAGGGGGATCAGACCCCAGCCCCACAGCGGGATGTGAAGTGCCATTTTCCAGCAGAAAACACAATCCTGTCACACGCGCACCAAGCTCAAAATTGTGGCAATTTTTGCTCTTCCCATTCTGTCTCAACACAGAGAAGATATTTTGTTTTCTATTATTTAACTTTGATACGTGATGTCATATAAAATATATATCACGTGGATTTTTTTGCCTCTGTGACTCAGTGTATATACTCTGAATATTACTTCATTCTACGGCGCCATTTCCATATTACGGAGAACTTTTTCTACGTGCAAAGCCATTTAACGATTTCAAACCAATATTTTTGTTTTGTTTTGTTTTTCCAAATGTTTCCTGCTGGGAACATTCAGTACCCTTCAGATTTTCTCTTCTCTGGGAAATACCTGAGTTTTGGTTTTCAATCTATTTTGCAATGGCCAACACACCGAGCTGCGGGGATTTCCCATAAAACTGCGATCCCCACTTACTGCCCGCTCCCTTTCCCATGGCACTGACTGCAAAAAAATTAAAAACATAAAAAAATAAACATATGAATGAATGGAATAAAAAATATATCACATTCTGGAAGAAAAAAAACAACTTTGCAGGGAAGAGAAAGGCTTTGAGAACTCTTGGAGTTGTGGTTGAGGTTGGAGTTACGGTTACGGTTATGGCTATGGTTAGGGTTAGAGTTATGATTAACATTAGGGTTAGGATAAGGTTGTGGTTTAGGACTAGGTCTAGGGCTGGGGTTAGAGTTAGGGTTAGGTTTGGGGTCGCGAGTTGGAGTTAGGGTTGGATAACCGTGTGTGATCACATCCTCAGTGAGCACCTTGGTTTGCCCCGGTTGTGGGCATGTGCTGTAGGTCCTGATTTGTGGGTAGTGCTCTATGGAGCCAGGGTTTGACTCTGTGATCCTTCTGAATCCCTTCCAACTTCTGATTCTAGGATTCTTTGAAGCCCAGCACAGGCAGAAGGCTGCGAGGCCATGCCAGCCCCATGCCAGCCCCATGCAAGCATCAACCTGCAGCCCCACAGCTGCCCTGGTACAGTTACTGTTGTCCATCTGTCCCAGTGCCCTGCACTGCTGCGTCCCACACCCCAGCACTGTGAATGCTTCTCTGCCCCTTAGGTTGGGCCCAGCTGACACAGAATCTTCCTATGCCATCATGGAGAAATGCCCAGGGTTGTAGAGAGGCAGATATCTTTGGGGAATTTGGAGGGTCGCTGCTGGCTATCTGCAGGACCCCACATGTCCTCCTGAGGCCTTCCCACTGCCCCATAGTCCAGATCCCACTTAGAGCCCAGCATATCCCTCACCCCACATGTTAGCTTTCCTTTCCAAACATCCTGGGGAAAGCCTCGATCTTTCCCATCTGGGTGCACATTTCACGACCCAGGTATCCCTGCAGACCCTGCGAAACCCACTCCAGCACAGATATCACTACACGAGGCCCTGACCCCCCCTCACAGCACAGCCAGGGCCCACACTTTGCTCTCCCACATCTCTGGGTTTTGCCTCTGCTTTGGGGCAGGCGTGGGGAAGCAGAAAGAGTAGGCACAGCCGAAGGCGTGTGTCTAGATCCCCTCTCGTGCTCTGCCCATGGTCAGGGTGAGCTGAGGTCAGGCTGGCTGCTCTGCTCGGTGCTCCCTGTGCTGACACTGGGAGCCCGAGGGAGCACAGGACCCTGGGCATGGGGCAGGTGCTGCAGCATGAAGCAGGGGCTCGGGGGGCTGGGGTCCACTCCTCTTCTCACAAAGCCCATCCCCAGCAGCGAGAGCCTGAGGCAAGGGCAGGAAAGCCAGTGGGAAATGAGCAGGAGGAGTGTCGGAAAGCAGGGGTAGGAGTAACAGAGAGCTAAAAATGGGTAATACAGGTAAGGAAGAGATGACGGGTGGGAGGGGACGTGGGGCTGCGTGTTGGAAGATGGCAGCAGGAAGCCAGCCCTGCTGGGTACTGCAAAGGGCATGAAGCAGCCCGTGGGCCTCGGTATGGCAGGAGGACATCAGAGCTGCAGCGAGGAGAAGGGAGGGATGCCACCACCATCACGGCAGGGACACCGGCATCGGGCTCGCTGCGGCTGTCGGGCGTAGCAGAAGGGAGGAAGGATGCTGCTGCCAGTGCCAAGGACACGCTTGGGAGTGAGAACGGCAGATCTCCGGGTGATGAAGATCAGCAGCCCTGGGAAGCAGTCACACCACTGCCAGCACGGAAGGAGATGAGCGAGCGGATGACAGACAGCGGGAGCAGCACTGCCATACTGAGGGGGCCTGAGCTGGTGGCTGCACAGCCAGCACGGGCCAGGGCTGAGCGCAGCCGGGAGCCGGGTGCAGGCCTGTCAGCTCCAACTCTGACATCCTGGCTGAGGGGCCATGCCCGAAACCCCGCGTCCCACTTCAGAAGTTCGCAGCCCTTTCCCTCGTGACAAGTTTCCCACCTGAGCCCTTCCAGCTCCCACCACCTGCCCCCACGCGTACCCCCGGCACAGCCCTCCCTCGCCCGCCCGCAGCCCCTCTGCCCCACCAGCACACCTCGAGCTGGCACGGGGACAGCCACAGCTCAGCCAGCCCTGCACGCTGCAGCAGAGCCCTGGCGGGGGAGGCCGGGCAGAGCTCCCAGGTGTTGCTGCAGAGATCGAGTCCTGCCCAGCTCTGAAGTTTAGCCACTGTGCAGAAGCTCCGGGAGCAGCAAACTCAGGCAGGAGCCGGGAGCTCTGCTCCCCTGAGAGCGGGGTGAGGCTAAGCCTGGCACAGCGAGATCCTCCTGACAACAAACCCCACTGACACGTCCAAACCCACAGCCGCACCGGACCCCCGCATCCCCCACAAACGCTGCCCCGCAGCACCAGGGCCACCCCACATCCTACCTTCGCTGGTGGTGGCGGACAGGCAGGCAGCCAAGGCGATGACGATGGAAAGCGAGGACGTCAGGTCCCCCTGTGCCCATGCCATGGTCCGGTGATGCCGCCAGCAGCGGGATGGGGCTGCCGCGGTGGTCTCAGCACCTTTGCAAGCGAGCGCCCGCAGCTACGGCACACGCCGGCTCATGCAAAGGCACTTTGCGCACATTGCTCTCATCCACACAGGCGAGCGGCTCGGGGGGGAGGGCTCAGCCTGCCTGTCACTGCTCACAAGCCAATGGGGTGGGTGGGCTCTGCAGCGAGCCCCCCTTCCCGCTCTGCACGCACACGCTGGACCCAGCCGGAGCATCCCGACCACGGGCTCCCGCTCCCCCCGGGCCGTCCTCTGTTGTCTCTTGATGCCGCGCTCCCCGCTGTCCCCCTTTGCAGCTCTGGTTTGGCTGCTGTGAAAGCCAAACCTCCAGCCCCGTGCCGTGGCTGTGCTGCCTGTCCCAGCCCGGCCGGTGGGACGGAGAAGCAGTCAGAGGGGACAGAGGAGCTGAGAGGTTTCCCCTCCGGCCAGCAAAACAGAGGCACATGCTTGGTTTGGATCAGGTGCAAGGGGAGGTGGGGTTGCCCTTCAGTTCTGGTGCACCAGGAGGATGAGAATGCGTTGCGTGTGTTCCCCTTGCACACCCAGGGCTGGGGGGGGGCAGCCAAGCCCCTATCTCAGTGCCACATCAGAACAGAGCCTGGGAGGATGCAGACCCCCAGTAGTTCTCCCACTCAGGTGTGCAAAGGGGCCCTACACGAGGTCCGGGCTGCCTGGGCACGAAGCATTTCCCTGCTGCCCGCCATGCACCCCTCCTGCTCGGAGCTGCTGGTATTGCCAAGCTCGGTGAGTGCCTTGCTCAGCATTTAGCACTCAGCATCTGCCAGCAGATCCCCTCCAGCTGCCACAACCGCTTCTCCATCCGAGCAGAGTGTTTGCTGATTCCTGGCCACGATCACCGTGGGCGCCGGCTCCAACCTGTGCCACCGGAGGTGTTGTTGTCCACCCACTCGTGGCCAGGAAGAGCGATGCATGGCCCTGGCCAAACTCATCCCACCAGGAGCACCCCATGCAGCTGCCAGCAGCCCCCTGCTGCTGTAGCCAGAGGGGCTCCCAGCCCATCTCACAGCCCAGTGCCAACAATTCCCCATTCACAGCAGCTGAGGATTGTGTCTGCAGGGACGCGTCCGCAGCACTCATCACCAGGACCTGGGAACGGCCCGGTGCATCGGGTCCCTCCGGCTCGGTTTCCCCTCTGGCAGCCTGGGAAAGCTGTCCGCCCGCAGACAGCGCTGGAGAGGTCCTGTCATCAGCGGTATCGCAGGGTGGGATCACTGAGCAGCTCGGGACACGGGCTCTCCTGTCCCCCGGGGCCCCCTTAGCCCCAGATGTCCCAGCAATGCTGGTCCCTGTGGCCTTTGGCTTCACTGTGATGCAGACAAACTGCCATGGCTGGGCCCCATTACAGAGTGTAAAGGGGCTTTGAGTGAGCCAGCATCCCATAACCCCAGAACTGCACGCCCCCAGTCCCCCCCATGGATCAGGAGACCTCTCCGTTGCATCACTAGAAGTGAGGAGGGGTGTGTGCGTGTGCAGTGATGGGTGCAGTGGGTGCTGAGCCCCAGCAGAGGTCTGCACTGGGCTCAGTGTGTCCTGAGTACCACAGCACACGCACTGTGTGAGTGGGAGCATTTGTGTGCTGAGCCTGAAGGGGTGTGGAGGAAGGGTCCTGCTTTCACCTGACCCCTGGCTTTGACTCCCTGCAGCTCCTCATGGCACCACAGCCCCTCATGGCCCTAAAACTCATGGCTCTGCAGTTCCTCGTGACCCTACAGCTCCTCATGGTTTAACATCTCCTTGTGGCCCACAGCTCCTCATGCTCTACAGCTTCCCATGGTCCTACAGCTCCTTCATGTTCCTATAGCTCCTCATGGCCCTACTGCTCCCTCATGGTCCTACAACTTTCCACACTTCCTCATAGCCCTGCAGTTCCCTCGTGGTGGCCTTCTCTGGATGCTGTTGGTGAGGGCTAGCCCTCAGCATCAGCAGTGACGTGGTATGACTGTGGGAGGCCCTTGACCAGCTGAGCAATCAGCCCCTTATTAATTAAGGTCATGGTTGTGCAGGCCTGGCATGCCTTTCTTCCCTGTTGTGCTGTGTATTTATATCCTTTAAATTAATAATAATCTTATCATAATTTTTCCTCACTGAAGGAGATGGCTTGGAACTGGAATTGAGACAAACACAATCCAGGAGCACCAGCAGCAGAAGGGGAGAGTTTAAGAAAGGCCTTTTGGTAATACCCATCGTTCCCTTATCAGTGAGGATATTAAACGTATTGAAATGCTAAGCAGCTCTTTAATGGCTGTCTCTGATTTTCATTAAACAAGCAAGGGATGAGCAGGAGGGAAGGGGATGCAGCACTCCTCTCTCTAAGAAATTCTGATTGCTGGATATTAACGGCATTACTGCTCTTTCATCCAGGAGCGCCGGGGCTGGGTTTGCCTTCTTGCCTATTTTCCATCTTGCTGAAGTGGAACGAAGTCTCCACTCCCTAAGGTGGGTGCACAGTTGCTGCAGAGCTGGGTAGGGACAGGAGCTGTGTAATGCTGCAAAGCAGTGTGCCTTCTCAGGCACCTCTTTGGTGAAGCACCTCCAAGCCCTGCCACACCAGTGCTGCCCAAGTGGATGTACCTGCTCGTGCCTCGATGGAGCTCTCAGCTCTGACACCCAGAAGAGGCACGTGGCAGCCTGCTCTGGATTTCTCTGCAGACAACCCAAACAATCCAAACTTGACTGGCTGAAAAAGCAGAGATGCAATAGTTAAGCCCAAGCGCTTCAAAGGCACGCCAGGAAACAAAGCCCATTAAGCAGGCACTAAAATGGGAGGAGAGACACAAGTACACCTCGTTGCTCTTGTTACCTCTCCTTTGCTTTGCAGTTTCTAGCCTGTGGCTCCATTCTGCACGGCCGCTGAGGTCAAAGGCTTTGCTGTTATAATCGTATGCCTCCAGGAGCTGGGGCTTGAAAGCAGCCAAAAATATCCTGATGCTGCCCCTGGCACTGAGTGTCAGCAGCTACAGAGGAAGGCTGGGCCAAGCATGGGACCAGTGGCTGAAGTCTCACCTCTCTGTCCAGTGCACATCATTTGCACTGCAGACAAAGTGCACTGATAGCTGCTGAAACTGCCAGCTTTATTACAGGCACTTTGTTTCTGCTGGAAGTGGAAATCTCAAAGAGACTTAATTATAGAGCCGGGCAGACACGGGCGTAATCCTTTTGAAAGCCTACAATGAGGCGCTCTCCAAAATTAATTTCCAAACTGCAAAATAACCAAACAAAGCTCCGTTTGAAACGGGGTGAGTGATGGGTGGAACAATAGGGAGAAACACAGGAACACCCACAGCCACTTCAGAGCTCAGCCGGGGCTGCTCCTCTGCGGGGAGGGGCACTGGGCAGGGACGAGCTGACAGTACAACTGCCCACTGCTCCAGGCACCCTGTTTGGCTCACACCCTATTTGAAAAGCTGAGGGTGTGCTTTCAGGGAGGTCAGCTCTCTGTCTCTGTATTTTTATTGCCTCCGGAAATTTGGGATCAGGCCACCAACGTGCGAATGCAATGTTGGTCTGGCAATGGTGAAGGACGGCACCAAGCCAAGGTCTGTGTACTTAGGGGTATGGTTTAGTGGGCAGTGCTGGTAGCAGGTGGGTGGTTGGACAGGATGATCACAGAGGTCTTTTCCAACCTTAATTATTCCATGATTCCACGGTTCTGTGATCTTCTCCTCCAGCCAGCACACAGTTTGGAGCCTGTCTCCTGCCCAGGAGCTGTGTTCCTTCATGTGGGATCTTGGATGTAAGACTATTTAGGAAGAACTATCTCTGCTCAGGCTATAATACGAAGTCATAAATAACCTGCTTACCTCGGGTAACCTTGTAGAACTGCCGCCTCATTTCTTCAGACATGCACCTCTCCACCTTATTTCACTGAGATTTAACTCCCTGTGGGATGTGAGGGGTCAGTGGAAAGCCCTTCGTTAGTTCAAAGGTCAGCAGAAGATGAACAAACAAATGTGTAAAGAGTTCATATTTAATTAATACTGTCTCAGGAACTAATTAACAGATTCACTTGGAAGTCGACAGGAATATAATCTATGTTTCAAGGGAAGGTGGCAAAGGGTCAGGGAGAACATGCTCTATATTTCACATGGAGAGAAGTGCTCAGACACAGCAGTCTGATGTAGATAAAACCCCACCTTCACCCCTAAGCTGGGGCAGTACTCTAGGAAGGAAAACGTGTTACCTTAACACAGTCTCTGTGCTTCGGTGAAGCCAAGGTTGAACCTTACAGTGTTACTGGACAGCTCTGTGCCCACCTGAGCTCAGTTGTGCTGATCAACTTCCCATGGGGCATCAAGAGCCAGCGAGAGGCCGGCCAAGCCCTGCTCTGCCTGCAAGGCAGGACACTGTCTCCTGAATTGGCATCCCAGCCCACCCATGCACCAGCCCTTAGACCACTTGTCTTCCCAGCTGTCTTTGCTGCCAGTCTAGCCATCCATCTTCACAACAGGGTGACCTAGGTCTCAACGTGCCCTAAGAGAGGATTTAAGGCACTGGATTTGATAGAGGATCTCTCATCTGAATTTAACCAGTGAGGTCTCTGTAAGCACAGCAGCAGACACCACCCCGTGGTTCCCTACCTCTGCCCATCTAGGAGGACATTCTCTAACAACTTTTGTTCCTTTGATCCCCTGTGTTATAGCATTCATGTCTTGGGACACGGGTGATGGTGCTAGCAGAAACAGGATCTTCTCCAGTCAGTGGCACACTTGGGTCACATCCTTACAAAATCACAGAATCATTAAGAGAAAAGAGCTCTAGGGTCTTCCAGTCCAACCTTAACCCACCCCCACCATGCCCTCCTCGTCCCTCAGTGCCACATCTCCATGTTCCTTGAGCACCTCAGGGACAGAACCTCCCTCCCCTCCCTGGGCAGCCTCCTCCTGTGAATCACTCTTTTAGAGAATAAATAATTCTTCAGATCCAACCTGAACCTCCTCTGGTACAACCTGAGGCCATTCCCTCTCATCCAACCGCTGTTACCTGGGAGAAGCTGACCCTCTCCCTGACCCCCAACATTGTCTGAAGAAGTGCCTGTTGATGAGATAATTTCTGGCTTGCTTTGAAATATACACCTTTAAAGCAAAGCAACTTAACTTGGCCTTCAGATTTCAGCACTTGCCTTCTACTGCAGCACTATCCTGTGTTCCTTTGAAGAAACCACCTGAGCTAATAACATGATCACCTTCTCCGTTATCCACCTTGCGCATCTGCTGCTGCTTGTGTGCTCCTGCATTTCCTGCCTTCCTCCAGTATGCAGGGCACTGATTCCACTGCTTATCACAGTGCATGCAGCTTCCAGGCACTGTGTTGGCTTCATTCCTACTTTCAGATCTGCTCTCATCTCTGCCACGGGTCACTCAGGTGGTGTCAAGTGTTTTCAACCGTGTCCATAAAAGCGATGTGCTACTCACCCTTCAAAGTTGTCACTCTGGACAGGGTGACTTCTGCTGCCTTGCAAATTCTAACAGCTCTGCTTGGAGTTAGCTCTGCAACCAGCCCTCTCTCTCTGCCCCCATCTCTCCCTTCAGACAGACATCAGTTACGAGCTCTTCCGAGATTCCTTTCAGTGCTCTCTGATTAAAACTATGTCTTTCATATATTCTGTTTCCCCCTCCCCCCCCACACACACACCAAGTGCATTGTATTTTTGTGCTGTGAGTCAACTGAAAGCTACCAGAGAAATCAAAGCTTCAGAAACAGCTAGTGCCAAAATTAAGAGTGCTGCTTTAGCAGATTCCCTTATACCACAACCTGTTGCTCACCCAATCAAGCTGTAGACGTCCCAGTTGACTGCAGGGGAGTAGGACTCGGCCCTTATGGGCCCCTTCCAACTCGGGATGTTCTGACTCCACGGGGAACGAGCTCAGAAGATGGATCAGTGGTGGTGATCACACCTGAGAGGAGCACCCCGACCATAGAGAGAGTGGAGACGGTGGCTCCCCAGCTTTTCCCAAGCTCCACTCTGTCTCTGCAGTGTATCCAGTACCTTGGACAGAGAAGGTGGGCTGAAAGTTGGCGTAGGTGCCAAGGTCCTACTGAGGATGTGCGCTGACACGGGGAGGTGCTCGGAGGGGATTTGTAAGGCTCTGACCAGAGAAGCAGAAATTATGTCTCCCTGTTCACTTACAGTGCTGTCTTTAGCAGCAGAGATACCTGTGACACATCTGAGCCTGGGGAATTCCAGGCCATTTTTCTCCTCTACTCACAACAAAACGTGGCTGCTCCAGAGACTGTTAAATGAAGTGGCTGAAGGACTGAGTGCACAAAAAATGAAGGAACAAAGCAGAGTACAGGACAGTTTTGGCACAGTGGATGGGAGAGCTGGGTCCTCTTCTCTCCTTTCTTTGCACCATTACACCCATCTTGCCTTCCCTTAACCATTGGACAAGTGCATGTCCTGGCCAGGCCACCATCTCTCAGCCTCTTCCACGTCCTGAAGAAAGCAATGTCTTCACCCTGTCCTCTGGGCCCATGTGGGGTCAGCAAACCATATTTTCCCAAAGACTTCGCAAGTACTTTACATGCAGCAGAAGAGAGGAGCTGAGGACAGCCCACATCCAGGAGTGACAGATGTCCTAAAGCCCTAAAGCTGCAGCAGAGCTGATTTCAGCTCAGCGTGAAAGCACTGCAATGGGTGCTGCTGTGCGTGGGGACAGCAGCAGAAAGCAAACAGCTTAGACTGAAATCAGAACTGTGATTTGGGATCAGTATGAATATCCCTGCAGCTCTGAGATTATCTTCAGCCATCGCAGCCTGTCCCACTTTGGCCTAAATCCGACGACCTTGCCTCAAAGGCAGTTCCCTGCTCTGATGGGCAGGGGGAGCACGGATGAGTTGGGCAGGGAGGAACCTCCACTCTTGGTTTTTCCATGGACAGAGCACGCAGCCCAGCAACGCAGCGCTGGTGCACTGAGGTCTGGTGCATCGCAGGAGAGGAGGAATGCACAGTCTGCTGCACGGTGCATGCCAGGAACTGAGCCCCACTGCAGAGGGATCTGCTGCAGGCTTTGGAGCCAGGTTGGAAAAAGACCTCTAAGATCATCCAGTCCACCTACTGCCAATACCACACACGATGCAGGAGATGCAGGGTGCTGCAGTGGGGCAGGGGATGCAGGGACAGGGGACGTGGCACCGTGAGCCCGCAGCCTTGCGTGAGGCCGCTGCAGTGCAGCCTGGCCCTGAGCAAACTGCATACAGCTGCTGCGACTGCCGGCCCTCCTGCTGGGCACCAATCTTCATCTCTTTGAAACAGGCATTAAAATACATGAGCCACACTCTCTGGCCAGGGCTCCCAGCACTGGATAATTGCTTCTTAAGTGCTTTCTAAATGCAAACTGCATGTCATTCTTACCACTGCTGCCACCTCCCCTGCACTCAGCCTTTGATCTCCTTCATGTCATGACAATATTGCAATTACCCCGTCAGTGTCCGGAGGTGGTGGTGCTCCTGGCTGGAAGGCCACGAAGACCTGAGAGTCCTCCATGATGGCCAAGGCCCAGCCCAGCAAGGGATCCAGGTGAGCATTCAGGAGCTGAGGGAGAGGAATGCTACTACTGCAGATCTCAGCAAAATGATGGGGACAGTCTCCTTAGTGGGGTCTGTTGTGATGGGATAAGGGGAAATGGTTTCCAGCTAAAAGAGGGGAGGTTTAGATTGGATGCAAGGAAGTTTTTTACAATAAGGGTGGTGAGGTACAGGTTTCACAAAGAGGTGGTGAATGCCACATCCCTGCAGACACAGGGCAGGCAGATGGGGCTCTGAGCACTGATGGAGCTGTGGGTGTCTCTACTCATTGCAGCGCGTTGGACCAGATGGCCTTTAGAGTCCCTCCCATCTTAACTCATTGTATGATTCCATGATTCTCACTATCTTTTCTTCCCAGCCCAAACCTCTGCACGTCCCTGAGCTCTGCTGCCCAGGGCTCACCCGTGGGGTCCATGGCACAGGGCTAGGAGCAGGGTCCCAGAGGGCCACGTGCTGCTGGGAACAGAGGTCCCACTGGAGCAAAGCACCAAGGGTCTGCCAAGGGGTTCCTGGGCTGGCAGTGCTCTCATAGAACTGCTCTCAAAGCCCAGACAAGCCGGGGAAGGCAGCCAAGGCAGTCCCGGGAGAGCCCATCCCTGCTCAGGAGCAGCACGTCGGAGCCTCTTTGTTGTCTGCTGACAGTGACGGGCCCTGTGGAGGAGCTGCTGCCAGCGCAGAGCTGCTGATGGGAGGCCAGACCACACGACTCAGGGGCACCAGAGGCATTGTGCAGAGAAACAGACAGTCATAGGATGGTCTGAGTTGGAAAGCACCCTTAGAGGCCATCTGGTCCAACCCCCTGCCATGAGCAGGGACACCCACAGCTCCATCAGTGCTCAGTGCCTCGTCCAAACTGACCTTGTGTGCAGGGATGGGGCACCACCACCACTCTGGGCAACCTGTGCAGTGCCTCACTGCCCTCACCATAAAAAACTTCTTTATATCCCATCTAAACGGTCCATGCATGCAAAGAACAAACGCTTTGGAGAAGCAGCACCTCTCCAGAGGACTTCTTTTGGGGGCAGACATAGGGTTCCTGGGAGCAAAGCCTGGTTGGTAGCTGTGGTGGCTGTGCCTTTGGTTTATCATAAGGCATTTGTTGGTTTGGGTTTTGCAACAAGCCAGGCTAAGAGAATTTAAATCCAGGATGATGAGTTAAACCCTCCCTTGCTCCCAGACCCACAGTGCTGCCTACACCCTGGTTCCCATCTGCTGCTGATGGTGGGCTTGCACACAACCGTGTGGATGCTGGTGGCACAGTGCTGCTCCCTGCTGTGTCCCACTGTGCCCTGGGGTGTTCCCAGGGTCAGAGGGCCCTGGGGGGCCATGCTGCCCTCCAGCACACTCCCATGATGCACAAACATAGGTACAAAGCTGTGCACTCAGGGTGTGTGAGCCATTCTCTGCGCCTCGCCCCCATCCATTTGCAGCCTGCCCTACTGTGGCCATGGCAGCAGTCTGTATGTGTAGGTGGAAGAGCCACACGCTGTCAATCTGTCCCCTCATCCATCCTGCAGACGAATGGTTGCCTGCCTGGCAGATAGCACCAGGAGGGCTGCTGCTCCCTGGCAGGAACTGCTGAAGAGCTGCCTCCATATCGATTGGCCCCATCACTGCTTGAGGGATGGATTCGTGGGAAGGGACTCTGGCACTAGCAGTCTGTATACACGTTGGCTGCACCAAAGGCCACCAAAGCCTCCATCCCTGGCAGGGACAACAGGGTTTGGGTTTAGGGTCACACTCAGCAATGCCTCCTATACTATAGCAGAACACAAGGATGGCTGAGGAGGTGGTAGAATGAGATGATCATGTAACTTGGGATCCAGGTAGGCTTCAAGATGTTCTGCAGCACTAAGGCCACTGGAGGATGAGTGGATGGATGGATGGATGTACAGATGGATGGGTGGATGGATGGGAGAGGAGGATGACTGAGGCCACAGTGAATTTTTTGATAGGGAATGCTGATTTGCTGATCTCAAAGCTGTCAGTATGAAATGGTTGGCTTGGACAAACATTCCTCTTTGAGAAACGCATTTGGATTCAGAAGGCTCCACATTTCAAAAGTGACCATTCTGGATGTTGTCAGAAAGCAAAAGCTCAGGATGTCTTCATTTAGAGCTGAGCTGTGCTTCGACAGAAATGGTTTTAAGCTACAAGAGAGGAGATTTAAATTCTATGACTGTATGACTGACAGATGAGCATTGATTCCTCTTCTCCTGGTACATCTCCCAATACTCTCAGATGGAAAACTCACCCACAGTACCTCCTGCTAGAGGTTTCTATTCAACTTGCCCTCTGGATGGCTGCATCTCCAAGGCGAGGTCAGCCTTTTTTGTAGGGCACTGTAGGACATGGCATTCATTTTGGGGGTTGTGCCCTACCAGCAATTCAATTGCCGAGCCAGAAACATTGATGGTCCATCTGGGGAAGGTAGTCCTGGAGATGTCAGGAGCAGGAGCCGTGGTTTCATTCTGCCAGTGCAGGGGAAAAGGCTCACATTACAGTAGATTTCACCAATGTGGAACCAGAAGTGAGTAGGGAGATCCACTAACCACTGGTGGAAATATTTGGGTGCTATTTCTGCTATGTGGATGGCTAGAGCTGTGTCTTGAAGGAAAGCAGTGACCCAGTACAGGCAACGGCCACGGGTGATGGGATGATGGCAGGACTTAGTGTTTTTTTTCAACTTAAATGATCCTTTGATCCTTTGATTCACCTTCAACTTCTACATCAAGCCCTTCATCCCAGCACCAAGAGCCAGACAAGACCATGGGGAACACAATTTTGCTGCTGACCCACCCTGAACCCCTGAACCTCTCTTGGAGCTGTGAGATCCTAAAGGCACGATACACGAAGATGTGTGAGTTTATGTGGTGCCACTCAAAGTCCCATCTCATCAGCTCAGTAATGACAGGAACAGCTCTATCCATCAGCAGCTGACATGAAAAAAAACAACCACTGCACAGAGGTTTGGGGCAGGCAGGGGAAACTCAGTATGCTGGGATGGGCTGGGGGAGGGCTCACAGCAGGCAAAGCACTGTGCTCAGTCCCTTGGGGAGGGCAGGATGGTGTCATGCAATGGGGAAGGGGAGGGAGAGGAGGAAGAGGAAGGTGGGGAAGGGAGATGAGAGAAAGGGAAAGGAAAAAGGGCAAGGGCAAGGGCAAGGGAGACTCATCCTCAGGGCCAACATTTCTGGGCAGATACCTATGTTGGGCAGAACTGGAGCTGGATATCAGCCCTGTTTTGTCCATGTTGGGAAATATTCACTAATAGGAGATGCTCATTCACCTCCGTTGGCAGTGCCCCATCCCTGCAGACACCCAAGCTCAGGCTGGAGGGGCTCTGAGCACTGATGGAGCTGTGGATGTCTCTGCTCGTTGCAGGGGATTGGACCTGATGGCATTTAGGGTCCTTTCCAATTCAAACCATTCTATGCTACAGCTCTTCTTGGGGCCACTGGCCCCCACCCCATCGTGGCCAGCCACTGTTCCTTGGCCAAACTAAACGGGACCCCTCTCCTCACCACTGAACCAGCTCCGCTAACGAGGCAGCTCCTCATCAGCACTGGCCTACAATTAGGAGCCAGGTTGGATTGGAGGGCATGGGGATGCAGGGCCGACTCTGCCTTCCCCCTGAGCGCCAGCCCAGCCCCGTTAATGGGGAGCTTCAAAATGACCCTTTCATTGATCCTAACGCAATCAGAGCTCGGTTGGAGCGCGGTCTTTGTGCGGGAGCAAACTGCCTCTGCTCCCCGGAAAGGCGGCATTGTGCCGTCTCTCGCACTCCCGTATGCTAATACACCAACTCCCTGCAATTTCATTTTCAACAGGGACTAATTTAAAAGAAATGACCGGCCTGCCAGTGGACTTCAAAGATATCTTTTGATGAGTTTTAGCAGCTTCAGCGAAACTCTAATTTGAATTTCAGTGGCCGCCGTGTGATTTTCTCGGTGACAGTTAAGAGAGATGACAGCAGCAGCTCCATCTGTCATTGGAGCCTCTCCTCGTCCCTCTTTTCGGCGATTTGTTACAGAGGGGGGGGAAGGAGAGAGGGGAAAAGTTGAAAGAGAGGGCAGTGGGATTTGGGTGCAGGGAGGGAAGGGCTGGTTTGGAGGAAGATGGCCAATTTGGAGCTCGTGCACCAATGTTCGGGTACAGAAAGCTCCGTGCTGCCCCAACAAACCTACACGTGGGGGGTTCTGATCCCTTTATGGTGGCTTGGTGGATTTTGGAGAGGCAATGAGGTATTGGTGCCCCCAGTCAGCTTGGGGTCACAGCCAGGGATGGGACAGCACATCACCTCAGAGCCCACAAGCACTGGTGAAGGACAGAGGTCACGGCACTGGGGGAAGACAAGCAGTGGGGCCAAGGATGGGATATCTTTGCTGGCCTAAGGGCTTTTCCCCTTCTTGCAGGGAGCCTAGGTGACAGGAGCTGCTTGGGGCCTTAGGGGTGGCTGTCAATCCTAACCTAAGCCCCTGGAGAACTGACTGGGACCTGCTCAGGCTTTGTGAAACCTTTAGGATTACAGAGCAGTGTGAGTGTCCCTTGATGCCGATTACTCCTCAAGACTTGGGCTGGCCATTGTGCTGGTGCTGGTCAGTGTGTGCTCTCTGCTTCCTAGGAACGGGGCACTTCCAGTTGGAGCCTTTCAGTGCTGAGCATCCTGGTGGTGCTCCAGCCCACATTGATGCCAGACACACACACCCATCTCAGGAAAGCACTGCCAAACCTATGAGAACCCATCACTCCAGGGATTAATGCCAGGAGCTGCTCCTATGGGATAAAATATTGCTCTGTGGTATCTGCTGGGAGGAGTTATGGGTGAGGACCATCCTTGGCTTGGGTCAGCTGCATGGATACAGCCACCAGCCCACGGCAGGCGGTTGGAACTGGATGATGTTTGAGGTCCCATCCAATAACCCACCCAATGGTTTTGCAATCTTTGATGTCCTTTCCAACCCAACCACCCTACGGTTCCATGGATGCCACTTTTGCATGCTACAAGTTGGCAGTGAAAGGGATGGCGTGAGGAATAAAAGGCAAAGAGAACAGATCCCACCCTCTGCAGGGACCCGAGGCAGGCGGCGGGCTGTGGGTCCCCGCTGTTCCCTTTGTCTCCTGCAGCAAAGAGAGGGGCCGGTTGTCCCTAAGCCCATCTGACAGCGTCACCGCAGCGCTCCCGGAGCCACTCGTCACTCTGAGCCCCGCCATGAAATTGCTCCGACGTTAGGCACTTCCTAATAAAGCTGTCACAGACACCCCATTATCTCCTGGCCCAGCCCCCTGCCCTCTGTTTAACCAGATAATCCGCTTTTTAAAGATACACTTTCCTCCGGTGCCTCAGCCCTATGCACAATGCGGGTGTCTGCAGTCCTCATCCACCCTTTTGTCCCCAGCCCTGGGAAATTCCCTGCTCCCCACCCACGGCTGTGTCCTTTACACCAGATGGGCCACGGGCTGAGTCGGGGCTGCGTGTTTGGGGTGGAAGGTACCTTAAAAATCATCCAGCTCCAACCCCCTGCCGTGGGCTGGATGCCCTATAGGGACTATGGGTCTCTGTGAGGTGCTAGGGTGGCTAGGAGGGAGGTCTGTCGAGTGCCAGGGGGTCCTTGAGGGGCTATGGGGTGGTAACAGAGGCCGTGGGGGGGAAACGCAGGGGCTATAGGTGAGTTGGGGGGGGGAGATTCTTGTTGGTCTGCTACAGCTATAGGGGGGCTACAGTTAGCTAGGGGGTACTGGGGGCAATATTGGGATCCTATTGGGAGCTATAGGGTCCCACAATAGGGCTGGAAGGTGCAGATCCCCAGCTGCACCATAGTACAGTTGTACAGGATTTAGGGGCAATATGGAGGTGAGGGAGGAGCATGGGGGGATACAGGGCTCTGGAGGGAGGGAAGCATAGGGGTCTATGAGAGTCCTGGGAGGGATTACCACGGTCATGGAAGTGAATACTAGAGAGACATAGGGGCAACTACATGGGTCCTGGGGGGTCTGTGGGGAGTTATGGGTAGATCACTTGAGTATATGTGTGTGTGTGCATAGGGGGTGGGGGGGAAAGAGAAGGGCAATACATGCTGCTATGGTACTGTATAAGTGGCTATGGGAGTCCTAGGGGACTCTCTGGCATCCTGGGGGATGGACAGGGGCTCGCAGTAGGGCTGGAAGGCACAGATCCTCAGCTGCACCATGATGTTTTGTACAGAATCTGTGCAGGTCAGGGGGAATATGTCCCAGAACATCCACGGGGTTACATAGGGTTACAGAGTCACATGGGTTTATAGGGTCAGATGGGGTTATGGGTCACAGTTATAGGGTCATATGGAGTTACATGACACGGTCATGGGTGAAGTAGGAGCAGGGATCAAAGAGTTGTGGGGTCATGTGGAGTCAGGGGACATAGTGTCATGATGGGTCATGGGTCATATGGGGTTACAGGTCAGCACCCCACCTTTGGCCTATATGGACCTCCAGCCTCCTCTCAGTAATAAATCAATAACTGAACTCCAACACTGCCCACCATGCCCCATCTTTTACCCTAAACTGCTCCCCCCATACCTACGTCCCTGTGCCCCACATCTTCCACTTTCTCCTCCTTGGGGATATCCAAACCCACCCAAACATGGGAGGGTGGGGGTGGAGGGGGGACGCAGCACAGCTCTGGGGAAGGGGAAAAGGGAGCAAACAGGGAACATTTGATGGGGGGTGGGAATAACAGGGGAAACTGGGAGAATAAGGTGAACGGGGATACTGGGGAGGGGGGTGGAATAGGGAAAATGGGGGGCTGGGGATAGGGAGTTAGAACACTAGGTCAGAAAATGATGCTTTGTAGGGAACCTGCTTCAGCAGGGGGTTGGACTTGATGACCTCTTGAGGTCCCATCCAACCCCTGCTACTCCATGACGCTTATGGAGTACTGTGCTACCCCCACCTCCTCGAAGAGACAAAGAGAGGAGCCCATCTCTTCCCCCTGAATGATAACTGCCTCCAGAGCACGGCCACTGAAACACATCTGATCCAACTCGAAACGAAAGCGGTAATAAATCTCCCTGCTGAATAGGAGATCAAAGGCAGATCGTTAGGGCTCTTGGATTACCCCGTGAGAGAGCTGGTCCCGTGTGCAGAACGACCCCAGGACAGCAGAGCTTTACCTCACAAAAAGGACAGGTCCGCTCATAGGGCCTCTTACGATCCCCTCCCAGTCTACAGCTGAAATTACAGAACCACTGAGGTTGGAAAGGAGCTCTAAGATCACTCAGTCCAACCCCAACCCACCCCACCATGCCCAATGCCCATATAGTGGAACCACAGACCCATTAAGGTTGGAACAGATCACCCATTCTGACCCCAACTCATCCCAGTGTGCCCGCTCACCGTGCCACAGAACTGTTAAGGCTGTGTTCTGAGCTACAGGAGGGGTTGGGATGGGCTCAGACTGACAGGGACAATATTTGGGAATCTGCATTTGGGATTTCAGCAGAATTCACCACGCTCAAAGTTTGCTCCGGTGCCATCGAATCAAAGCATGCTGCTATAAATCATTAATGCACTCCTGCGTTGCGACGAGGCCGGAACATTTTAATTGCTGAATAATGAAGCCAATGCTCACCAATTTCAGCTGTCTCCTTCTGTGGGAGAGGAAAGTGTCATGACTGGACAGGACTTATGTCTGGGGGTGCTGCCAAGAGGGGCTGTTTGTTGCAAGAAATGCTTGTGTGAGCAGTAAAGGATGGTAACCTCTGGAGCACAGGACCAAAGAGAGGACCCCAAGCATGCTGGACCAGCATGGCAAATCCCGTTTCCTCATCAATTTTCTTCCTCAGGAAGAAGCTGGGTGCATGCAGCTGGGCTCTCACTGTGCCCCAGCCTGGGTGACCACAAGTGATTCCCAAAGGAATACAGGCAAAGCAAACACCCCCTCCTATTCTCCAGAGCTGAAACCGAGCCATGCCAACCATGCAAAGCCCCAACCTATCACCCAAGGCCCCACCAAGCAGTGCTGTTCCTTCCAGATTTGTTGGTTTGGACTTCCAATAGAACTCCGACAGCATCCCGCACTCGGGGGAAGTCAGAATCCCACAACCTACCCGGCCACACACAAGGACACCAGCAATCATGTGTGTTTAACAGGCCTATGGAGACGTGGCAGATAGCAGAGGATTATCTGGGTTAGCTGGAGGAGCAAGGAGCTGCAGAGGGATTTCACCGCTCACAGAAACCCATTTTGCTGCAAGAGAAACGTCGTGTTGATAAATGGAAGCTCCCGCGCACCGCAGGGATCCCCCGACCTACTCCTGTGTACAGCCAAACCTGCTGCAATCCATAAGCAGGATGGAAAAGGTCCCCGTGTCACTGGACTGCTCACTGACAGCAGCTGGGGGATGCTCAGAGAGCAAACGACCTCAGGTTCAGTGTGTGACGGGTGACTGCGCCAAGGAGAGCAGTGCCATGGAGTGGTGGCATATGGCCATGGCTTCCGTGGGCAAAAAAAGAGGCGGATTTGCATGTCAGGGAGAGGCATGGTCACGCCTGACAGCAGGTTCGGCACTGCCAGAGGGGCAGGGATTATCTCTGCAGGCAGCTGGAATCCCGAGGCAGAGCTCTGCTCACCTGACTGCAGCCAGGAGGAGAGCGAGCTCTGTCTCTTGGAGGACACCTCCATCTCTCACAGCAAGCTAGATCTCATCTACCTGAAAAATAAGAAAAGCAACACATATTATTGGCATCTACTTTGTGCTCCTAAGGGAGATGTGGACCAGGCCATTCCAACATCTTATAAATGAGGGGGATCATTTACAAGAGGCTCCGGGAAGTACAGAGAACCCAGAGCAGGTTTCTCAGTACCCCCATCATGACAAATACTGTGTGACCCACAGGTGTTCCCCAGTACACAGCGACCCAAGGGTGGTACATAATGCCTGCACGCCTCATGCTATAAGTGCTAGCTCACTCCACCAGGTCTGCCTGAGTACAATTAGAAACCAGGACGCATTTCTTGCTCAGAGGAATCACAAACAGAGCAGGGGAGGCAAAGTCAAAGCTGCAGGGTACAGACTGGAGAAGCGAGAGAAGCAATTTCTGCTCTAACACGGGAAATGAGGAAGTGCTGGGACTCGCAGCAACAAGGCAGAGGACTGCAGGCAATGAGAGGCATTAAGTGCTGCTGGAGAGGCAACCGAGCCCTCTCCATTAGCCAACCAACCCCTTCATTACAAAAGGTCACCGAGCCCGTCTCACGGGGACACACTCTGCTCTCCGCAGCCGATATTCAGTGCTCCTGCCACTGCCACCCCTTGTTCCTGGGTAACGCAGCAGCACCGAACTGCAGATGGGCTGGGTCTTAAATAAAATCAGATAATCCCAGAGCAGAGGATTTGTGATGACACCGCGGGGGCTGTGCCACCCTGCGGCATCCCACCTGCTTCCAAATGTTGTGCAGCACACCGGGTCGGGACAGCGGTGCAGAAAGCGGGCACCAGCTTAACCCTAAGTGCAAACCCACCTCCCTCATTAACTGATGTGGATGAAGAACTGTTGGATGTTGTTGCTGTGTCCAGGGTGATCTCACACTCCAGCCCGGCCTCACTGCTTCACCTCAGCAGCGTATTTTAGCCTCTCCAGCTCCAGGCTCTTCTTCAAGCAGCGATGTGCAGGGTTTGGAGCTGAGCTTCAGCCTGGCAGGAGCCCAAGGGCCGCGGTGCTCCGGGGCTGGCTCTCGGCGGAGCAGACACCTGGTCGCTGGCACTACTCAAGGCCTTGAGCACCACCTCCTGGTCATTGCTGATTTCAGTGGGAGTGACACTTCCTCCTTTGCGCTCTCTCACAGCAAAGTCCTGGAGATAAACCACGTGTACAAGAGACAAAAGGTGGGAGCACTCTGCAGCATTTCAGCAGGGTCACACACTTGCTGCTGCACAGAAAATAACCCCACAACGACGTCATGCAGAAGATCAGCTCCACCAACCCCTGTCCTCCAGGCAGGGGCTGTTCACTTCCACAATTTGAGCTGGAATGGGAATGACCAACTACCACGCTGTGACAAAAACCTCCTGGAAAACTCCAACCTGTTCATCTCCCGGGCCGTGTGATGAAGCTCACCGCAGGGCTGTGGCAGGGATCACCGCTCTGTATGTAAATATTGCAGTGGCAGAGTTCAACCTTTTGGCATTAGGGAAAGGAAGATAAATGCTACCAGTCCCCTCCGAGCCACAGGAACCCTGCATCTATCTAATTGCACTTCATAATGGATTCAGCAAACCATTAATTATCAGATTATATTTTAGGAAACTGTAGATTAAAAAAAAAAAAAAGGACTTGATGAAATTTTACTCTTAAAGGGGCCAGTGTGCTGCAATGAATGTGCTTCATTCTCCTGGCAGCAACGAAGCAAGCCTCACAGCAGGTCTGTGAATGCACTCTGCAAAGCACTGTCCTGTATGCTGCTCTCAGACAGAAATGCTTTGTTAGTGCCTTATGAATGAACATCTACGAACGCATCTAGTCCTTGCTGCACATCATTTCTTTTGTCAGGGTTCTATATACAGGGCTGCTTTCCCAAAAATAAAAAATAAAAATCCAAAACCTGGATCTCCCTTGAGAGCAGCATGACTAGGCATGGCTCTGCTACCAGCCCAGTGGACGCCAGGTGCCACACATGAGCACCACTGCTCACTCTCACATGGTTTCTTCACAAATCAGAGCGACTTTGTCATCAAACAAGTCCTCCATAGACACCGTCACCAGCTCCAAGCTGTTTTGGCTCACTTGGGTTTCAGGCAATGTCACGAAGACCTGGGAGCCAGCGAGTTGGGCCTCGTCAAAAGAGATGATGTGTTCTGCTGCTCCCTGCTCTGACGTCTGAATCACCTGTGTGGAGGATGAACTGAGAGTCAGACACTGCACTGCACTCCTTGTGGCTGCTTTGCTATTTACTATGCACGTTTTTCCCAGCCCAGCTCCTGTAGGAACATTCAGCTTCACACCAGAGGACTGCAATTACAATAGGCTTGAGACTAATGGTAAACTCCAAGCTCTGAATATCAGGGATGCAAAAGAGAAAAATAGAAGAACCATTTAAATATTTACCTCCACAAAATTGCTATAATTTAGCTCCATAAGCAGTCATAGACAATAAGGATACTATGATTACACACTAGAGGAATGGCAGCCCAGGGAATCCCACACACTGAGCTCCTTCATGCAAGGAGCTAATCTCCACCGATGGCTGAAATATTACGTTTGTCACTGGGAGTTTCAGTCTGCGAGGAAGAAAGTATGGAGGGGAAGGAATGGATGATGATGGTGGGGATCCAGCCAGGCTGAGGTCTTTGCCCTACCTGACTCAGACTGCAAGTGCTGCAGCATCTTACTTGAGCCCTCCTGCAAGCCAGCCTTGCACTAGCACAGAACACTCTAACCCCAGAGCACTCTGGGCTTAAAAGCTTATGTCCTGGATACCTCTGATCAATACTGCAGAAAGACGTGACAGCTACCACAAAGTGGATCTGGGAAAGAACAAGAAGGTTGAAAGGGAGGGCTGTAAAACAGAGCAATCTCTACCTGTACAATCTGGGCTGCGGTGGCTTGGGCCTCTGTGAAGACCACCTTGGGATGCTCAGTGCTGCAGTGCCCATCCAGCTCACCCTGGGAGGTGAAAAGCTCCCCACAGAGCCCACAGGTGAAGGTGCTCTCGGTGTGCTTGAAGTGCTCAGTCGTGACATGGTGCTGCAGGGCTCCTGGGAAGCACAAGGAGGCTGAGTGCTACAAGAAGAGAAATGTCTGGGACTCTGGGGTAAGATGAACTGTTCTCAGCCTGGGGTGCAATGGCCAGGGTCAGCCTGAAAGCAATGTGCAGTGCTGAAGCCCAATGGGGACTCACTGCAAGGTGCGTGCCACTGTTCCTTTTCCCCATGTCCCTTTTCCCTGTTTCTCCACTATTTACCAAATGCTCTGAACACCTTGTGTCTGTTCAGACCTGCTTTAGCTTTATCTCCCTGCAGTACTAATGTTCAGAAACCATATCTGTTTGCAGGAGCAGCTGTCCCTTCTCCCTGCTCCCTTGCACCATCCATCACCACTTCTTGTCCACCCTGTTCGCAACCCTCCTGCTTCAGCTGTTGCTACTTCACTGTTTGCCCCACAGGCTTTCTCCTCTCAGACAGAGCTATGTAGCTTTATCAAGGTCTCCTTTGCTGTGCAGGTTGCTCCTTGCTGCACTCTCCTAACTTCTCCCTCTTCCCCTTTTCCTGCTATCTCCTTGAGGACCCACCGTTGGTAGTGCTCTGGTTTGTCACTTCATTCTGTGTTTTCCACCTCACTTCAGCTTTCCCACTTGACAAAGGGCCCTCGATACGGACTCCCCAAGCCCAGGTTTCTCTCTGATCTTTTTGGTGCTAAACTCCCTTTTTCTTCAGACTCCTATAGAGCAATCCTCCACACACCCCAGGGCTTAGGGTTCAGTATATCATTTCCCCATGCTGATGTCTCGTTTCCTGTACTTAGCTCTCTTTTCTATACAGTACAGTACTACTGCAGGACATTTACCAAACTACAAGTAATGTCAGTAACAGCAAATTAACACACCTGAGTGCTGGCACTTCACGTGTACCTGCAGGAGAGCCAGTGTGGGAAATTGCTCCTTGCACATCTCACAGTCATGGAACTTCACATCTGCAAACAAGACCATGAAGAGAAAAGTGTGCACCCAAGGTCTTCTACAAGAGACAGTGCTTCTGGATGAGAGTCTTTTCAGTTCTTCAGCAACAACACATCTGCACACAGTCACAGGGAGAACCTTCGGAGACAAGGCAGGGAAAGGAGAAGCCAAGAGCAACTGAGCTGCAAGATGCTGAGATGATATTTGCTCCCTGCTGTGGGATACAAAGAATTTACTGTGATTTGTAGGTAAACAGAATGCACAAACTTGTCCTGTAAGAGTTACTGCTACATTTCTGCCAGCAGTCAGCACACATTGTTGCTGGCTAAGAAACAGGCCATTACCTGCATGCTCTGCTTTCACGTGCTTTCGGTGAGCAGCAGTGCTGGAAAAGGTTTTGTCGCAGGAGCTGCACTGCAAAGATGAGAACCTGGAGGAGCGGTGATTCTGAGCTGCAAAGACATCGGGATGGTGGGTCCGGTTGTGATACCATAACCCTGACAACTGCTGCAATGATAAGGACCAAACAGTGGTTACAACCCAAAGTTGTTCCAGGAGTATTATGACAGCAAGAAGCTGTGCGTGGAGAGCAAGAGCGGGACTGTGCTCAGCAGATACAAGACACCAGCCAGACCCACAGCATCTTCCCACAGGACAACAGCCAACACCATACTCCTTCTCCATCACCCTCGAAAAGCTGAACACTGAAGAATCCCTCATTCCCATTTCACTCACTGCAGGTCATCTCTTGAATTTCTGTTGCCTTGTAGGAATTTGCTCCCACACACACTCCCACTGAAGCATGCCATTCACCATACGAGTATTTTTACTCCTATAGCTCTTGGCAGCTAGAAATTTAGGTGAAACAGATTCCTGAGGGTCTGGACAGGCAAGTACACGGTCCTTTGCAATCATGGGCCATCTGTCTCCACAGACCTGCCTTTCCCTTATAGTCTTGCCTCCTATGTGTAATTTTTATCTCTGCTGATGACACTCTGTACACACAGCCAGGGGAGATGTCCTCATGCAGTAACAGGCCACAGCAATCTCCAGCACATGACATTAAATTCTTGCTGCCCCAGCTCACCTGGTAAGCTTTGTTGCAGATGTCACAGCTGAAGGGCTTTCCTCCAACATGGGTCACCATGTGGCGCTCCAGGAGGGATGGGGCACTGAAAAGTTTGGAGCAGTTGGGGCAGGGGTGGTACTCCTGGGAGTGGGCTTCGTGGATGTGCTTGCGGTGCTCCTGCAGGGTGACAAAGCTCATCTGGCACTTCCTGCAGTCATAGGGATCTTCAATGTCTGGTGCCCAGGGATGTCATAAAAAAAAGGAGGAGATAAGAACACAAGGAAAAAAGAAATGAATTGAGAGGAGAATTCACAGTGGGAGGAAAGAGAAGGGAAAGAAGTGCTTGTTACTTCCCGGATGAAAAATAGCACTAAGGCTGTGGCCTTGCACACACCTAAAGCTTCCCATGTTGAATTCCCAGCAGCCCATAGCCTGCTGGAAGCCACTCTTGATGTTTTCTTTGGGATAACCCTACCCACAGCACCCAGCCACTGAAGAGTCTTGCTTTTCTTGGGAGAGAAAATCCCAACACGAGACACCCAGCCAGTCTGTGGGAACTAGCAATACCTGCACATGTGTCCCACGGAACGGGCTGCTCTGCCACAACCCTGAAGAAGCCATGCCTTGCAGGCTGGGCCACCCAAAGCTGAGGAGACAGCTGGTCACACTCACTGTGAAAGGTCCGCAGGTGGACGGAGAGCCCATTGGCCTGGCGAAAGCCCTTCCCACACTCCCGGCAGACGTACGGTTTGTCCCCCGTGTGGGTTCGAACGTGGCGTGACAGCTCAATGGACTGGGCAAACACAGCGTCGCAGTACTGGCAGGCATACATCTTCCCTGCAAGGACACCCAAAGTGAGAGTCTGTGTCCAGTCAGGGGCAGGAGCTCCAGCTGGACTATGCCTAGTTTCAGAGGGAGAGGGAAGAGTACTGAAAAGGAGCTTATAATCAGGAGGGAGTCTGACTTTTTATGTGGTCTGACAGTAAGAGGACAAGGGGGAATGGCTTTAAACTAAAACAGGGAATTAAGTCAGCTTTTAGGAGAAATTTTTCACTCAGAGAGCAGTGAGGCCTTGGCACTGTTATCCAGAGCTGTGGGTGCTCCACCCCCGCAGGTGCTCAAGGCCATGGGCAGCCTGACATGCTGGGGAGCAACCAGCATAAAAAAAACAGGCTTCAAGATCCCTTCCAACCCAAGCCACTCTATGATTCAGCAAGACCATAGAATCCACAGGCTTTCCTGAGGTAGCCAGATCAATTCAACACCATGTAGAAAAGGTCCCAGAGGAAATCATGCCTGCACAAGGAGTATTCAATTAGCAGAGACCTCAAGTGTCTGGAGGTATATGTTGGTGTGTCTCACATTCAAAATTAATTGCCCAACTGCATCATGCTAATACAACATTGTAATGCTTGAGCATATTCATTACAAACACAGTGACACATCCTCTGCAGTCATGAGCTGAAAAGGGCATGGCTAAGCCCTGCCTGTGGGGAAGGGGCTGAGTGTAGGAGCTGACACGAAACATTATAGGAAATTCAGAGGGAGGGATGGGAGAAGGCAGGTAGGTCCAGAGGGAGGCAGTCACGTTGCACGAGTTTAGATTTGAAAGGACAGAGTGGAGCTACCCGCTCTGGAGTGGGTAGAAGAAGAAGAAAAACAAGTAAGATAGAGAAAGATCCCTTTAACAGGGGGCAAACTTCTAACATGGAGAAGACAGAATGGAGCAGTGGCAGTGCTGGGACTGGGAATGGTCAGCAGTTGAAACCATGCAGGTGAAGATCAGAGAGCAGCCTGCTACTCAGGCACACCCAAGACATGCACAGACCAGGAAATACGCCAGCAGCAAGGAGGCAGATGAAGAAGCAAGGCAGGAAAGAGTGGATGGGGTGAGCCAAGCCTCACACCCCAGCAAGGGATGGGCTCCTGTGGGGAAGACTCACCCTCAGAATGCTTTTTCTTGGTGTGGTAGGCAAGGGCTGAGGCTTGCATGAAGGTCATCAGGCAGTGCTTGCACACGAAGGGCCGGTCCCCGGTGTGCAGCCGCAGGTGGTTTTTCAGCGTGGAGTTGGCTGCAAACTTGGCCCCGCACTCCTCGCAGGAGAAGGGCTTCTCATCAAAGTGCTCGGTCAGCTTGTGGTACTGCATCCCTGGTGAAAAGGGCAGGACACTGGTGCAGCATTAGTGAACTGCAGACCACCCCAATGCCAGCTCCCACCAGCCCTGCCAGAAGCACCTCCCACTGCTTCACTCAGCACAGAGGTCTCCATCCCAAGAAGGCACTGCGAGCTGGCCAGTGGGAGGGCAGAGAGCTTCCACACCTCTTGCTGGACCTGCTAAGCCAGCCACAGAACTGGAACAGCTCAATTATTTTTGGAGGCTTTTAAATTTACCAGTAGCCCCACTTTTCCTTGATGAGCCATGTGGAAAACCAATTAGGGAAGAACTAATCAGAAAGCGGATGCGCTCAGTGGGGCAGGAGAAACAAGCTGAGCTGCATTTCCCGTATGTGGCACTCACAGAGCTGCAGGGAGGAGGAGAAGATTACAGATTATCGTTTTATTGTGTCATCCAGGTTCACCTGGTATGTGACCAGGGCCCCAGAAAAAACCAGCCCCCTCCCACCTGCTATCACCAACCCTACCTGAAGCATGAGCAAACTCCCGGCCACAGATGTCACAGGTCACAGGGAGACGCTTCTTCTTCTTCCTGGCCCTTCCCACCGCTCCATGGACCTCCAGCTGATGCTTCTCCAGCTCCTTCTTTGTTGATGTGACTTCAGAGCATTCCTTACACTGGATTTGCTTTCCTCTTGCAACCCGACAGCGTTTCATGTGCACCTTCAGGCGGCAGTAGAAGTGGAAGCTCTTCTCGCAGGCTTTGCAGATGAAACTCTTCTTGGAAGATGCTTTCTCTTGTGGTTCCTTGATTGCAGCACCTCCTGCCTTGTCCTCTTCTTTGTCCAGAGCTTCCACTTGGGATTCACTGTTCACCTTCCACTTCCTGATTCCAGGTTTCTCTCCACTTCTCTCAGTCAAGATCCCTGTGTAAAAAGCAACTCCTGCTTGAGGGGTGACCAGGCCTGAGTACCAAACCCCTGGTTTCCTACACAGCAAATCATCCCCACGTGGCAAGAATGCACATGCAAGAGATGCTCAGTGGACATGCTGTCCATCACAATGGTTGCACATGGCTCTGCCTGAAAGCAGTCATGGTAATCCATGCTATGAGGTATGGAGCAGTCCTTGAATTCCACCCATGTGTACCAAGGGTTTAATTAGATGTCAGAGCAACAACCATGTTTTTCAAAGAGCTCACTCCTCCCCTGGCAAAAACAGAGATAACTGCTGTTTCTAAGAGTTTGCCACCAGCTCAGACATGTGATGTTGGGCTCGTGCTGACATGTTTGAAGATCTGAGCCCCAGGTATGATGTTGTGCCACCAGGTCAGCCATTGATAGTTGATATCTAGCCATTAAAATAGCAAGAAATCTCAGGAATACTTCCCAAACACAAACTCCTTGAAAGATAAAACACAGTCTTGCTACAACTCTTTCAAGTCTTCTGGTTAGGGCCCTGGGGGTATTTTAAATCACTCATTACATTCATTTCTTTAAAAGTCTAATGCTTTTCTGAGTCCCTGTAATGCCATCATCTTGAAAAGCACAAGGTTCTCAATCTACAGAAAAGACCCACATGGAATACACATATGGAAGAAATCAAAATACAAACAGATATATTTGGCTCCTTTGTTATAACGAGAACCATGCGATTCTGTGGTCATGGAAACCACTGCAGAGTTATTTCACCAATGCACAGGAAATTCAGCCCATATTTGCAAAACTTCTTTTCTGCCTTCCTCATCAGGGGAAGAGCTCAGCAAAGTTTTCTCCCTGCAAAGTGATAGAAGCCCAAATTTCCAACCAACCAGAAACCAGATGAGATATTCCAACGGACACCAACTCAGAAATGTTAAGATGTCAAGTGGTGACCCATCAGCCCCTGAATATGTCAAGGGAATAAAGCAGACTGTAAAATTGTTGTCCAGTTTGTCCTCCTCTGTCAAAACAGCAATAAACACCCTTCACCTCTAAGGTCTCTTCCCTCATCCCTATAACCACCACTGACAGTTTTTCTGATTTAAGCAAACAAGAATCTTGAAATGTTGAACATCCAAAAGGGATGAATGTGGATGAAGATATGCGTGCTAAAGAGGCCAGAACTGGATATGTCTAGAAGTGCCACAACAGTAGGAGCATAACCTGAGTAAGACTGAAGTGAACAAGTCTGCCATAGACTCACGGTGCTCTGGCTCATATGCCTGTGATAGTGCTGCTCAGAATCACAGTCCAGAGAACCTCAAGAACTAATCAGGATACAGATGTGTTGCAATATAGCTTTGGGAGAGGTACAGGTAAGTCGTCAGCCTGCATAACAGCACAAGGCTATGTTATAAAGGCCGGGAGAGCTCACAAGCTCAGCTAACCGTCATGGTGAAAAACATCAGAGTGGCCCTCTTTCTGCAGGGTGATGCTACCACCACTAGAAAACAGTTCTGAACGAAAGCTGAAGTAGATAATGTGAAATCAGTGAGTAGGTACAAACAACCCTGTGCCAGAATAACACACACATCTTGGATGGTAGGTTTGTGTACATCAGAAATGCCTCAGGCAGGAACTGCTGACTGTGCAGTCCTCCAGGACTTCGTTTCACTTCGCGTTCTCTGGTGGCAAAGACACCAGTACTGGAAGCAAAACCCTGCTGTTAATTATCATGCATCTCCTCGTGAGTTCTCTTCCTCCTTTATAAGCTTTCTGCTGAGTTGGCAATCCTGGCAGCTGCCCTACTCTGCTTGCAATTTGTGGCAGACACCAGATTCCAGAAGCCAAAAAAATTCTTGATGTACAGTACAGTCATTCTGTCTCTCACTTCTTCAAGCTGGAAGAAAATTCCACGTAACTTTTTGCATTTATCCTGTGTCAGTGAGCACCTGATGATCATACACATGGCTGCTGACAAGCACAGAGCCATGAACAAAACTTCTACAGGAAAGAATGGAGTTTTGCTTGCAGAGCTCTTTCAGGCCCACGCTAAATCCCAACCGTGTTTTTCAAACTCATGATTATGCAGAGGAAAACCCTTTTATTGGGAGTTCTTGACACATTTCTAAAATTTGAAAATTAGGCACATCTTGACAAGAAAGATCTCCCAGGAAGTGACTCTAGAGAGATCTGGAAAGCAGCTCGCTAGTGAAGAGATGGCTGGAAGAGACAAATCTTGTCTTTGCAAGTACCAGCCGCCAACAGCAAGAGCATTCCAGCTACTCCAGTGAGGAGAAACCAATAGACTTCATAACATACCTCCATTGGAGAAATGAACTCCTTATTTTAATGATGCTGAATGAGATGGAGGATGGATGCAGATTCCTCCACAGGAAGTCCTGCTGCTTTCCAAGTTGCTCAGCTCATATACATTAGGTATCGGAGATACCTGTTCTTTCTTTCAGTGATGGAGATGTAAAAAAAAAGATAGCTTTCAAACAGAAATGCAAACTGTATGCAACTCTTTGGGGCACGTATGCTCTTCAGAAATGTAAGATTTCCTCTGTTTTACGTAGAGGCTCATGTTCCTTAAACATGAGGCCCTCAGTTATCATTCACATTTCATGCTAAGAGACACATGTAATCCAGAACGCCACCTGCACCACTCAGGGCTGATAAGCTGTGATATCAGAGCTGAGGAGATCAGTCTCAAAATTAAGATAGAATGTCAATGCAAAGATCATCAGATACCAAGAAGGGACCGATGACTGGCAATTCTCCTCAGATCGATTCATACAAAATACATGTTTTTGCCAAGCAGATACCATTTTTCCAGCACTTTTGTTTTTGATGTTGTTTCTTGCCTGCTTATGTCTCAGCCTCTCCTTGGCTTGAAGCCCTGCAAGACACTCAGTAACAGCAGTCTGCTCTCTTTGATATTGGTGCCAGAGAATCAGGCATCTGCCAGAGCAATTTAGCTGACTCCCCAAGTCCCCCACTGGTAAGCAGTGCAAGGTGTCCAGCAGCTAAGGTGGACTGCACATTCAAAGCCACGTGCATTTGCTGTTGGCTTAACTCTTCTAGAGCCACCAGGGCATCAGTCCTGGCACGTCCCGCAGTTGGTTAGGGTCGAGGGAAGTAAAGCAAGTGACTGGAGCTTCAGCAGGGGACAGAGAAGGAATGGCAGATAAAAAGGAATCACCTTTTGTCTGGAAATCTTCATCAGAGCCATCACCAGCCAAAAAGGCCAGCTGGATTGGCAGCAGTTCTTCTGGAGGGGAACTAGATCTGAACTGGGCATGAATACTTGATCTACAGAACAGGAGATTTCTCGGGGAGACCTTTAGTGATAAGGGAGTTCTATAAGCAGTAACCTGGTCCTTGATTCCTTCTATTCGTGTACCCAATCCCATCTACCACCCTAACAACTTCTCCCTGTTGCTCAAGAACAGAGGCAGACTAATGAATGGCCACTCTCTCTCTACCCATTCATGGCACACAGGGAACATTTGCTTTGTCTGTCACTGACAAACATGAAATGATGGCAAAGCCAGTAGGCTAGTGTTCATCCATAAACAACAGTTACGTTCCTGACCCAAATATTCAAACCAATTTCCCCTAAAAAAAAGACAAGACACTACTAAAAAGTTGCATACTCCAACTAGCTATCGATCTGTGAGTATTTCCACAGTGCCTATGCTAAGCAGCTCTGGCACCACAAATAAATGGGGATGGACTGAGCTGAATCAGCAGTAGTGCTTAGAAAAAAACACACTGTATGCATCCCATCGGACTGTGCAGCCCAAAACATCTGTACTTGGATGCACTGGGAAATGTGGTGACATAAAAACATATGTGAGAAGACAGAAGAACCAAGCCACATTTGCATCCTTTTCAAGAGAATGCAAACCTGCAGTTGTCTTTCTGGCTCTCTGTTATCTTTTTTCATTAAAGCACCAAATCCTGTTAAGCGTTCTTCCGTCAAATGATGGATGCAGAGACACAATTCAGCTCAGCTGGAAATAATTCCATAGCTCAGGGCAGGGTCTCATACACTGTTATTGATATTCATTTGTTTCTGAAGTTCAGGAAATTGCTATCTGCATATGCTCCACTCGTACTTTTGTCAGACTGTTACAGTACATAACACTCACCTACTGCTGTGGGACTCTCCTGTGGGATCATTCAATCTGGAAAATGTACATATAGCAAAACCAAATTAAGGCACGGTGAGGCAATTAACTCAGGAAATAGTCTGGGACTACAAAGTGCACCATCACTGTCATCCTTTCACGAGACAAGTGCACTTGGATGTGAGCTTTTCACAATCAGACTGTGAAGCATCTGCACATACAGCAAGTCAGCACAATACAGCACCACAATACTGATGTCTGCTACCATCCAAAATACCCCAAACTCACAGTGCTATATGTAACTGACCCCAGAAGAATGGAAGTCTGTTAATTCCTTACCCACGTGCCCTAGCTCCTGCATCACTGGCTGCAGGTCTGGGAAAGACTCGTGGACATTGCACAGCAGCTGACAGATCTTGATGGCTGGGACAGATTTCTCTTGTGCTGCACTCAGAGCTGCTTTCAAGGAGGCCTCTGAGCTTTCCTTTTGAGCAGAAACGCTCAGTAGCTAGAGAAGAAGAAAACATCATGAGACAGAAAAATTTGGGCTGTCAAGGGTCGGGATGGTCTGGGAATGAGGGCAGTTCCCCTTTTTCTGTTTCATCATTACTGCTGGGAACCTGCTCAGAGAAACCAGGAATAAAATTACCTTTCCAAACAAGTCGTTGCCCTTCCACTGATGTATGAGCATGAGCAGAGAGAATTCCTGAACTAAAACAAGTTATAATAAATTCTCAGACTTTCTGATTTGGCATTTGCTTACTTAAAACCACCTCCGTCAAAAGAGAGGTTTCTTAATGTCTTACAGCACTGAGTATACCTAATGTGTAAATCTGCCTTTCATGCACAGCTTTCTCTAGAATGCAAACCGTGCTGGCTCCAAAGAAGGCATATGCACTGCATCACCCCTTCATACCTCTTTTACTGCTTCTGTGAGTCCTGCTTCCCCTGAAGCCAAGCCCTCCAGGTTTGCTCTCTGCTTAATAGCCTCTGAGATGAGCTTGCTGTGTCGCAGGATGATCTCAATGGCTGTGTTTTCACTGGTGGCAACTGAAGGGGAAAATAAGTATTTAAAACCCAATATGAAAAATGCAATACCCAAGGAGAACCTCAAGGTAGCTTTTCTTCGCTAAAGGTGGTATGTCAAAAGCATGAGTCCCTTCTTGATGGAGCAGGAACAGTGAGCAGACTCAGAAGAACTCTGGTTACACTGACTGCCTGACAGACATCCAGCCTAAAACACATCAGTCTAGCAGACTTCACTTCTCAGTGTTTGTACAACACTGGGTGAGAAGATCAGGTTTACCAAAGCTGAGATTTCCAAAGCTCTTTCCAAAGAATGCTAACAACCTCAAAAGGCAGACATGACTGTCCCAACACACAGGATTTCTTCTCTCCCCTAATTCTAGATATCCTGTTTTGACATTTTGCAGAGTGATGCCTCATCTAAGGATATCACATAAAAAGGAATCACATGCATCATGCACCAGAAGTGCTGACTTCTCTGCACTGAGCACAGAGATAACAGAGTTCAGATGTAGATAGCTATCCTACAGACATCTGATCAAGTGGATCTCAGCTTCATGCACGGGCACGTGCACAGCCTCCCTCCCATTCACCCCAAACCCATTAATTTTCATGAGATTTCAGCAACTGAATAGGGAGTGGAGAGTACAGGTTATGTTTTCAAGTAGAGAAATGCAATGACAGATTCCCACAGCTGGCCGGGAAACTCAAAGCCAGAGGCCGAGGCTCTGGGGAGGACAGGGGAGAGGCTGCACACAGACCTCCAGTTTAACCCATGTTTTCAGTCTGACGGGCCTTCAGCTGCTTTTTAGCACACAGTGGCAGCCAGCTCTCTAAAGGTTTGCTCACAGCAAAACCTTATGGCCCTTGTAACACACAGAGCTGCAAGCAAAGTAGTGGCATTTGCGGATGGAAGTGTTTTTCCAGTGTATAACCAACTGACTGTTTCAAAAAAGACATGAGGTTTTGAGACACACTGGAAAAAAAAAGTAACACCAGACACCAAAGGAAGGAGTGTGAAAGGGTCTGTGAAACTTGCAGCTGGGGAGAGGAAGGAGTTAGAAAGTACTTTCTGCCAGCAGTGGGAAAAGAGGAGACTGAGGCCGTTACCTGCTTGGAAGAAAAGCTCTGCGCCTGGCTCCTTCTGGATCTCCTCCATGAGCACGTTCAGCGGCAGCTCGGCCTCTCGCACAGCCAGCAGCAGCTGCCAGACCACAGAAACAGACAGAGAACGCTCCTCCAGCGCCGCAGACATGAGCGAGACGAAGCCACCTGAGCCGGTCTCACACTTCACAATCTGTTCCATTGCCTTCAAAAGATCGTCAGTGAGGTGCTAACGACTGACTTCATCCATCTGCCCAGTACGGCCCTAGCCAAGGCCACAGTTTGCCCCAGCCCCAGCCTACCCTTACTCCTGCCCTGCTTGAGACCTGGCACACAACACAACCCAAGCAACAACCACTTCAAAGCCCAAACTTCTGCTAAAAACACACCGGACATTTCCTTGCTCATCTCTCCTCAGTCCCCAGATCAGCCATTCTTCCTTGCTGATCTTCACCTTTATACACATAACTGCTTTGCTCCCATTCTCTGATGCTAAGGAGGAATCTTCAAACTGAAGCCTGACAAAGGACTGTCTCAAAACCAAGCCATGACAGCTAGTAAATCAAGTCCTTACGACACCTTGCTCCCAGTATCTCCTCTAACATGCAGACAGGTTTACCACTTACCTCTCTGTCAGCAGGAGATAGGCTCTGTGCAGTGGAAATCCCACGCAGCAATGTCTGGGTGTCTGTGAGGTGCTCCACTAATCTTTCTTGGTATCGTCTCAGCAGTTGGGCTCCATAATCCTCCAAACTCCATTTGGCTGAATGCAAGTGAATGAATAAGATCAGTTCAATATTCCCAAAGGGCTTCAAGAGCTACAGAAGGCTCAAAAACACCAAGGCAGCCAGATCTCCCTTGTCAGAGAATGGCTGGGGTTGGAAAGGATCTCAAATACTATCTAGTTTCAAGCCCTCTGCCCCAGCTAGGGCTGCTAACCACTCACTTTAAGGACACTTGGTTTCACCTTTGTTTGCAGCCAAGCAGAGCAGTAAATGTGTGGTTTTTCTATGTCAAGACACCTCAAGATGTTTCTCAGCCTCTTCCAGTGCTCTGGTAGCAAGAAGAACCCATTAACTCTTAACTTTAGTTTCACTGAATCAGGTTTTTAAAGTGAGTCTCAGATCCACTCCACCATGAAGGAGCTCCACAGCACACTCTGTCTCAGCAGTGTGCAACTATCAAACACAGAAACATTTTGCAAACACCCATATGGTCCAACATAATCAAGAACTGAGTGGGCTGAGTTGTCTTTGGTGAAAATGTTACGGGAACACAAACCAGACTTGTGATTGCAAAATAGCAGTAACACCCTCTTCTCTCTCTTATGCACAAAAAAAAAAAATACAACTTCAGCCTAATTCCAGATTTGATCTGATGAATCTGAGAAGTAGTAACTTCAGATTAACAGCACAATCCTTAGTAGATATCACAGCAGCAGAACACAGTGAACTAATTCAAGAAAGAGGAACGGCCTTTACACAGGGTAATGGAAGGATTTGGCAAAATATGTGTGCACCCAAAGTAATGTACGATTGTACTCATCCCCAGACTGGTTGATGAATAAAACTGAGAACTGCCACACAGATGAACCTGAAAGTTTTTTTTTATTTTTTTCCCCACTGTTGGAGTTACAGAACTGTAGGTAAAGATGCATAGCTACATTTTTGTAAGAGAAACAAAAATAAAAAGCTGTAGCTCATCCAAGACATCTGTGCATGTTGTTTTTTTTGTTTGTGTGCTTAGGTTTTTTAATCATTTTGGTTCAGCACCAAACACAAAGTTCAATTACTCAAAAGAAACTACAGGTGGTTGTAGAAAAAATATATGTATTTTTTGGTTGGTGAAAAAATATATGTAGTCCTTGGGACCCAGAATACATACAGTGCTAAATAAGAAGAGAAAGCTCTCCCAAGTGGTGAAGGGAGCAATGGCAATCTGTGGAGTAATCAATGGATGATTCTGAGCTAATATGAAAAACTTCCTGAAAAAAGACTTGTTGGAGACAGCTTAGTTGCTCCTTGGTGAAGTTAAGGCAATCTCATTCAGCTCTATAAGGTCTGGGTATGACTTGAATGTGCCCTGTATGGATCAGGGCACAGATAACAAATAGAGAGGTGGTGGGTGTCCCATCCCTGGAGACATTCAGGTCAGGCTGGACAGGGCTCTGAGCACTTGATGGAGCTGTGGGTGTCCCTGTTCATTGCAGGAGAGCTGGACCAGATGGCCTTTAATAGTTCATTCCAAGCCAAGTGATTCTATGATTCTATATTTCTCCCCTTCTCCTATCAAGATGTTTTTGATCTTATTACATAGACTCCAGTTGCTACAAATGCAGTCAGCTCTGCTGTGAGCACCACGCAGGTCTGTTAGCACTAAGGCACAGGACAGCAAAGGCAGCCTGTTAGCTCAGATCATTCCCTCCCTCTTCATTTCCATGATAAGAAATATTTGTGCTTCTGTTTGTTCAAGCTGCAATTTGAGGAGATTCAACTCTATGTAATTAAGGAATGCTCCTCCTTGGATTGGGTATTACCACTAGATAATTAACCATGTTGGGAGTCTGGTGTTTCAAGAAAGCAATCGTGCTTAACAAATGACAAAGCAAATTGCCTGTCGGGAATGTTTGCTACAGAGGAAGTTATCAGCATTATGAGTGCAGTTTTGCTTTCTATTAAACAGTAATTTACATTTCACTGCATATTAATTTAGTTTTTAATTTTTAAGTGACTTCAGAGCCAGTGAAATTTGCTGTTCTATCTGAATTGTTCAGACTTGTGCCCAAACCCACTCACACTTGGAAAGCTGTTCCGACAGCTGAAAGACAAGGACTCCAAGTCCTGGCACTACCACAGGCAAGCAAAAGAAAACCCACATCATCAAAAAGAGGTCTAGCTCTCCAAGATAAGGATGTATAACAGGGCCACTGAATGTAGGACACCCAGAAGATTATAAATCAATGACTATAATAGGATCATTAAGGTTGGAAAACGCCACTAAGATCATCCAGCCCAACCCCAACAGAAGCCCATCACACCCACTCACCCTGTCCCTCAGTGCTACGTCTCCATGTTTCTTGAACGTGTCCAGGGATAGTGACTTCACCACCTCCCTGGGCAGCCCATTCCAATACCTCATCACTCTTTCTGAAAATAAATTTATCCCCATTTTTCTTAATATCCAACTTCAACCTCCCCTGATGCAACTTCCACTGCAATGCAACGGGCTTTTTTCTAGTGTAGCCCTCTCAAACCAGTGCTCCCAGATCTGTTTGAGTTTTTTTTGGTTTTTTTTGCCTATAATGGGCATCACAATCTCCTGACAAGAAATTAGGATTATAAAATCACAGTGAAGTGCAAAAAAGCATCCAGACTTCCTGGTAATTCCCTTAACTGAGCCCCCATGTGAATGCAGCAATCATACCTTTGCCATCAGAGATGCCTGCTTTTACCACCAAGTTGTCTAGCAAAAGATGGAGACCAGGGAATGATGCCTTCACAGCCCCCAGAAGCTTGACCAAACTTTCAGCTTTCAGAGTTTTCTCTTCTTCCACCTTCTTGAGCAGATTGTCCACGGCCTCCCTCTGGGAGCTGCCCTCACAGCAATTCAAAACTACCTGTAACAATGAATCAGACAAGAAACTGTTAGCACTTCCTTCAAATTCTCACATCTGAACAACCCTAAAGAACAGGGACAGTATCACAGTGCAACAAATCCACATCCACTGTTTAGATTGGGTATCAGGGAAAATTTATTCATGGAGAAGATGATAAAGCACTGGAAGGGGCTGCCCAAGGAAGTGGCAGACGTGCCATCCCTGGGATTAATTAAGAGATGCGTGGATGTGGCATCAAGAGACATAGCTTAGTGGTGAGACTCAGTAGGTCATTCAGATGGTTGGACTTAAAGGTCTTTTCCAACCCTAGACAATTCTATGACCTGGCACCTTGAAAACCATCCTGGTAGGTTCTTACACTGAGTCTGTATCTTGGAAGTGTCTGACAAACAGAAAACATTTCTTCAAAGGAATCAAGAAAAGACTCAAAGACAGGGTTCAAAACAATTCCTCAAATATTTTTAGCAAATGCTTTCTAAATTGGCAGTCTCTTTTCCCTCGTTTCCCCTCATTTTTCTACTTGCCACTTGAAGGAGACAAAAAAAAAAAGAGAGACTCATTAAACAAACACCCTATTAATTGAATGATTATTTTTATGTCGAGTCCACATAAGATGTCTCACATGTGAGATATAATCGCTGTAGCTCTAAAAAGTTCGAGTATGCCATAGAGTAGCAGCTTCCCAGCACACCCAGAAAAGACAGACAGTTTTCATGGGGAATGGGAGGGGATCATAAAAGTGTACACACACAGGCAGAAATTTTGTCGATGGCCCTGTTAACAAAATTATTAATATCTGCCCTAAAACAAGTTGTATTTTTGCTCCCTTTCCTCAGGTTGGAAAGTTCATCTGCAGTCTCATTCCCCAGATGGTTCCTCTAATTTTCAGTTTAAATTTATTCATGGCCAGTGTATACCCACTTGTTCATCTGCCAACATTATCTTTTAGCTTAAAAAGCTCTCCTAAACTCTCTGTTTACCCTGTTCTTCTCTCCAATTTATTTATAAAAGCAGGATCATATTCCCTCTCAGTCTTCATTTCACTTGTCTAAATAAGGCAGCTTCACTCGTAAAATTGCTTCTCCACTCCCCTGATCTTAACAACTGTCTCTACTTCAATACAAATTCATCTTCTTTGGAAGAAGACTAGAACTGCATACAGTATTTCAGACAAGGTTTTACTCTCAGTTCTTGTTACTGATCTGAATTTGCACCCTTCCATTGACACTGCTGAATCATTTAATCCTCACTGCTTCGTTCTCCAGCCACGTTAACCTTTTCCCACTTGTAGAAAAGGAAACTTCCTCCTCCACGTAGAGGAAAGCTCGTGGCTTTGCTCTTCACCAAGTCTTCCTACCACGTTTTGATATTTTTGTGTCAACAGCATTAGAGATAACATTAATCGAGTACCAGGAAACCTGCTGGTAACCTTGCTTCAACATGCCAATCCTCCCTTCAGCACAACCCATAGTTATCTCCCAATAAGCTACATCCTCTTTTTAATATCAAGACCTCCTTTGGTTTAACAATTTCCCCACATGAAATTCAAACGCTTTGCTCAAGTCTAGATTGAGGCAGAAAACCCCATTTTTATCTCATCAAATAAAGATTCCAGGTCAGGCAGAAACAATTTACTTGCACACCCTTGCTGCATTTTATTCCATTTCTTTGATTACATGCAGTGCTTCAATTACACAAGCCTTCCAGCCTGTCCCAGTGCATATTCCTGTGCAGCCATAGATCTAGTTGCCTGGATCACTGCTCCCTAGCTTCCTACACGTATGTCCTCGTGACTGATCATAGGGGCTATGCCCAGCTTGAAAAATGCAGTCATAAACCTTGCCACTGCTCTCACAGCCATGTGAGGTGTGGGTTAGCTCCTCCAGTCTGCTGGATGATTAACCAGCCTCCCCTCTGCCCTTTGAGTTGCAGTTTCAGTTCAGCTGCAGGAAATTTCCATTCCTGTATCTCTGCTAGAGCATTTGTGCCTCAGTTCATCCATGAGATCATGGGTCATCTCCTCTCACTATCCTCTTTTTCTCACTTGATCAAACAATTGTTTGCTACTTGACTCAGTATATACTCTGATGTCCAGCAGCCTGACGAGCTGCAAGAACTTCTAACAGGCATTTTCAGACCACTGAAGCAAACTCCTTTGTCTGTTGGCTATTTCAGCCACCCTGGCAGGTTCCCTACTTGGCCTAATATTCTTCAAGTTATTTATTTACTCAGGTCTGCAACTTCTTGTACAAATTCTCCTCTTTTGTTGCGGAAACAAACTTCAGACAGTTCTCATACCTTTAACATGAAAGAAATGAATTCAACAGCTCCTCCTGAGCGCTTATGAGCAGCTGAACTCATTAATTAGTTTCTCTCATTTCTAGGAATCTGTCCTTTAATAGCAAAAAACTCTGTTAGCGAATCTGCAGGCATATTCTCCCATTTAATTCACACCAAGCTGACCCTTGATCACTCATTTTGAAGTCATCTTTTCAGAGAACACAAGAGGGGTGCAAGCACAGCATCCTTATGAAGAGTTCAGACTGCAACCTGTTGCTGCTCCCAGACAAGTTTCCATGCAGGCCCAGAACAGGCCCTGGCTGGGATTCTGAGACTCTTTTTGACCACATCTGAGTGGGACAGTCAGAAACACACCCCAAGTGCACCTGCAGGCAGTTTTCTGCATTCTCCAGTACATCCAGATAGGACTGCTCTCTCAATGGCAAGTAACCTTGTTTGCATTGCCATTAATAAACCCTAGCAAAACCTTCTTGCTCATGTGCAGACAAAAAGGATGCATGTTTTTACCAGCTACTCTGCTGCTGTACTGAGGGTTGGTCACTGAACTCAGCAGCAATTCAAGACATCATGCACAAGAGGTTACCCTGCTTTTTAATTTTATACAAGTTTGTTTGCTGAATAAACGTGTGTCCGCTGAGGAACTGCAAGAAGAAAAGTTTCATCTTTATGAAACCTTTCAGAACTAGATCCTATCTCTACCAGCCCACAGCTGGAGTGTGAGTCAGTAAGATGAAACCTTCAGAGATGGCTGATAACTCCAGGCTCATTTTCCCAGTACCACACCTGAGATATGCCACTTAATCAAGTCAACTTCTGAATTAATTATGCACATTTCCAGTTGTCTAGGGGGAAAAAAGCAGCACAAACAAATGAAGAAGATCTTAAAGAAATAAAAATAGGATGAAAGGACCCCTGCCCCTCAGGTCAGTTGCTACAAGGCAATTTCTGCCTTACTTTCCTGGGCCTCACTTCCCAGTGCACAGCTATGCACCCAGCCTCACTGAGGCCCCCTGAAAAAAAACATTTGTTATTTGTCAGCAACCTGTGAGCTAAAACAAGAACACAAATATAAGTCATCAAGAAGAGAAGGATTTTGTATTCAGAGCAAGGTTTGGAGGCTCTGCAGCAAACGGGGCGGGAGCAGAGAGCGACCGAAAAGCACAAGAAGAAATATTGAATAGCACTACCCCTTCACCGAGGCAGAAGCCCTGAGAATGCCAGAGTGTATAATCAAGCAATTAAAGACTGAGTGCTATGCCCAAGGGTCAGAATTATGGAACCTCTGAGTATCCCTAGTATCACTTCTTTGGCTCTCCTACAAGCTGTGGGCATATTCCAGGCTGCCCCATGCTGGAAACCTTGTCAGGGATTGCGTGCAAGTGAGCAAGACAAGAATCAAGGCACTTATAAGAAAAGCAAAGATTTTCATCCAGCCTGTCATGGTTTTGGTCAGGCTCACTCAGACAGAAAGCAGACATCATTCATGCCACTGAGCACAACAGTGCTTTCCTCTCAGTATAATCCTATGTCAGGGGAACTAACTGATGTGACAAACTAGGACAGGAGGTCTGCAAGCTGTGTACTGAACACAGCATGCTAGGACACCTGCAAGTTTCAGCTGCACAGGCAGGGTATAGGCAGCTCCTCACAAAACACAAAAGAAAGCAGGTTGTGCACAATGTTGGGTTGGGTTTTTTTGTTTTTTTTTTTTTTCTTTTCTTTATGGCTTCTGCAAATCAGCATACATAATGCAATTGCTTGCGGGAAAGAAGTAGTCCTCCACACCAACTGCTGCACTCAAGTCATCAAAAAAAATAATAATAATAATCTGTCAGTGGATGTGCTAGACTTGCAAGCAACTGTGTGCCCAGAGTTAAGGAAGGGAGAACCTGGGAGAGGCAGCTGAAGGCAAGCTGATGACTGAATATACAAGGATATTCCTGGTACACAGGCAGCACACGGTTTTAATGGTTCTGCTGAAAACAAACTGAGTTACAGAACATTCTTCAGGCTCACAGAGACCATGAAAAACACCAGCTGCCTCCTTTGCCTCACTTTCTGCTTTCAGGACAAGCTGGCACACTGGTCAGTGTTCCCCCTGGTCTTGAGGTTACTTTTGCAGTCTAGCTCTCAGTATTCCCACAGTTCAGCAACAGAGACAGCTAACTTCAGCAGTGTATGCTGTACAGAGGGAAATCACCAACTGAGACTAGCGCATCACTGGGCAAACCATGTGGAAAGACAGTGCCTGGCAGACCCACACATACACCCCTCACCCACAGAGCTTCCCTTATCTCAGATTTGTTACCCGCTTCTCCGCGGCGCTCAGGAATCCCTCTTCTGCTGCCTCCAAGAACTCTACGATGGGGCTCAGCTGTGTCACGCTCTGGATTAGCTCCTCCTTGCATCCCAGCAAACGAGCGGTCAGCATCTCTCCCTCTTCTGCACTCTCTGGGGAGAAAAGGATTCAGAAGCACAAGAGAAGAAACAAGTCAGTCTGAAGGAACTGACAGGCTCCTGAAGCGAGTGAGACTCTGTGAAAGATCTAAGTGAATAGCAAAGCTCATCCCAAGCACAAGCAGCAGAGAGAAAAACCACTTTACGATTCTCTTTAAACTCTATGAAAGGAAAACGTCTCATTTATCTAACAGAGCACAAAGCCATAAAGCAAGCTGGAGGTTAACACCAGGTTTGCAAGGCCACTGCTTTGTGTCAGACTCAAGTAAGAAAGGAGCCTTCAATCCCGAGGCTCAGCTGTGCTCTGGCCCACGCTGGCTGTGCAGCCATCGATCCAACCCTGCAGGCAGCAATGGGGAGAGCCCTGCATTGCCCACACCCTGCTGCTGTGGAGCAGAAACACTCCAGGATCTTGGCTAGCACACAATAAACCTCCCACATATGAGTAAGGATACAAGCTCTGAACAAATGCTGGAGCACTGCAGCCTGCTAGGGGGGACACAAATAATCTTCTGAAGCTTTGCCTGTAAGGTTACCCACTCGCTTTGCCAAAAGCTGTGCCCAATCCTCTACCTGTCTGCTGCAGGACTTTTCCACTGCCCTGCTCCCTCTCCAGCAAGGCTGCTTTCAGCTTGGGATTCACATCTTGAAACAGCTTCAGTAAAGACACAAGGGTCTGAGCATCCAGAGTGTGAGCATCCTTTACTTTGCCCAACAGCTTTGTAAACAATGACTGCTCCCCCACCTCCGCCAGACAGGTGAGCACAACCTAAAACAGGCAAACACAGGGAAGGTTTAGTAAGAGTCAACTGCCTAATGCAAGCTGACACAATGAGCAGATTTCATTGCAGAACAAGGAGAGCACTTGCACAGAAAGCAGAAAGGATTTTGGTAGGACTTTAGGAATCCCCCTTCTCAAATCACAAAGGAGTCACGTCTCCCGGCGAAAGCTTTGGAGATAAGGCACATAAGTGCTGTGTTGTGGGCTCTCTGCACACCTGGCAATCAAGCTCAGAGCTCCAAAATCCACTCCTGTGACCCCAAATGGCAACCAGAGGCAAACATGCCTGCACAGTGATGGAAATAAAAGGAAAAGAAAGAAGCTGGAACTCTTGCTCCCATTTCCCTGGAGCCCTTTAACGCTGTAAATATTGCCCCTAAAGACACACTCCCCAGCTCTCCACGAGAGATGCCAGCCTTTCAGAGCAGGCATCCTTTATTAGAGACTCCAGGGATGCTATAAAAGTACCTTTGAAGTGGAGAGCTTAGCCCAGCTCCCGAGATAACGGCCATTTTCTGCTGTCATTGTCATTTTTATTTCTATGATAAAAAGACTGAATGTAACTGCTTGAGGCCGCACCAGGGGGATGGTGGACTTGCTTTTCCTAGCAGGTGTAAACGCTCATATATTAGGGCAGTGTGACAGTGCAATGACCTATTGCAGAGTATCCGCAGAGGGGGAGCTGCAGGAGCCCCAGCTCTTACCCTCTAACAGCATTTTTCCTGCCAAACAGAGAAACGTGGACATGAAGGGCTCTGTTATAAAGGAAGAAAGTCTTAATTAAAATTAAAATCAGCATAGAATGACTACCCAGAGCTTCAGTTAACATCCCTTCCTCGGTGCATGGTTTTCATTAACAGCACTGAGTTTTGAGAAAGCAAAAAGCTCTGCTATTTATAGTTTCTTTCTGGAAGACCTTTCCTCAGACACACTGCTCAGCAGGAACAGCAGCCTTTTAGCATTGTTTTGAAAGAGCACACAGTGCATTTTAGACTTACTTTGAAGCAATAACAATTCCCAGAGAACCTGGAAGAGCTGGAGAAATACCCATATTATCTGGAATCCCAGATTCCACTTAGTCATAAGGCTCCCACGCATTATCGCCTCATCCATTATGTTTTTAATGCATAGGATATTTGTAAAACCCTTTGTGGCCACATTAGTACAAAGCAGCACACATTCACCTTCCAGATTCTCCAGTCAGGTAAGCCAAGACTCTAAGACAGGGCTTCAGCTTGAGTTGTGCCACCAAAGAGGATCAATGCCCACTGAAAAAAATGGCTCACACTGCAGGCATCAGTGACAACACACCCAGCTCAGCACCAAAATGATCACAGGCAATGAGAAAGCCCTCCCAGTTTATCCCACCTGGCCCATTTCCCCAGAAACCTCAAGGCAAGATAGGTCCCCTCCCTGTCATCTTCCACATTTTTTCCTAATACATTCAGCCCCTACACCATCACATCCTTTTGTTCCACTGCATGACTTCTCAATCTTCCTCATTGCTCCTTCATACTCCAAGTTATCTTTTGCTCCTTCTAACATCCCCTGGAAGATGCACTAGGCTGCTCACACCAAGCCACTGCATGTTTCTGAAATGGGAAAGAGCCAAGTGCTGCATCCACCCAGCCAGGCACCACCCTACCTCCTCACACCAATCCACAAAAGCCATGGGAAGAAAGTATTTGTGGGACCCCTGACCCCTTCCCAATTGCCAGCTGTGCACTGGGGTCATAGTTTGGTGGGCACAGTGGGGATGGGTTGGCAGTTGGACTTGGTGACCTTGGAGGTCTTTTCTAACCTTAATGATTCTGTGATTCTGTAACTGAATCTGCAGATTTCATCCAGGGATGTAAGGAGAGAAAACGGCCATAAGCCTTGATGGCTGCTAACCCACAGCCTTGCCTCTTCCCTGTAGGTGGAAGAGCACTGCTCTGGCTTTTCAAACCTCATCCCTACTTCTATTCCCACACGAGACATCTCAAAGAGCAAGTGATCTAAGCAGAAAGCCACTTCACCAACTATTCTTGAGTGAGCTCTCCTGAACAACAGCTTCAGGGCAACACAAGCACCTCAAGCAGTAGGAGGGATCTTCAAGAGACAGCAGAGGACACTGGTTCCTCTTGTGCTGCTTTTAAAAACTCAGCCAAAACTTCCACGCGAGCATACCTGAACAAGGGAAAAGTTTTGCCACCATTAAAACAAGCAAACTCACAAGCTAGCACTTCTCATCAGGATGCAGAAGATAAGAGGAAACTTTTATGCCTCATCCAGAAATTCCTGCAGCTGCAAATGAAGGACAGCAATAATTGGACAGGCCCATATGCAATGGAAATGCTCCACAAGCACAGTGACACTTATTCTGCACTAGAGAATCAACACTCCCCACTTCATCTGAAACCAGTAGCAGAGGGAACAAATGAGCTGTGCAATGATTTGAATTGAGTTTCTCTAAGAAAGCACAGGAAGATAAGACTTGACACCAGCAAAGCTCTTCTACGCTTCCCCAAATTACTGCAATTTCAGACTCGTTCTCATTTCCAAGCAGGTTTCATCCAGGCCAGAACCAAATTAGATAGGAATAGTTTATGCGAGTTACAGAGAGACTTCAGAACAAAAAACAACTCCCCAAAAAATCACATCTCCCTAAATAGGAAACCAACTTACAAGGGTATGTCTGCATTTTTCAGCCCAGGGAGCAGAAAGTAGCAGCAAACAAAGAAAAGTAGAAATTCTACAAAACCAAAGCCACAAATCTCACCAGTAAAAAAAAAAAAAAACCCACTGAATGTCGTAGGAAATAAGGCAGCAACACCTGAGGGGAGCACTCAGGAGCAAAGCACAACCTCTTACTCTGTGGGGATGCTGGAAACGAGGCACCCATTGATGGATGAGCTCATGAGCAAAGGAACAGAAAGAGTGACATCCAAGGCAAAGTCCCCCTGAAACCTGAGGAGCCAGAGCAGCTTTAACAGGCAGGACTGCAAAATCTTCACCAGCACTTCAAGCCCCAGTGCTGTGCCTGCCTAGGCTTTGTTGTCAAAAACTGCTTGCTGATAGAGACAATGCACCCACAAAGGAGTTGTGAGCAGAAGGACGTGCACAGGGGACAGGAGCTGTCCTCTGCAGCATGGCAAGTACTCCCCCCACCAGTGTGCTCAGGATGAAGAAAAAGCAGCTCCTCGCATCGCATGGTTGCGCCCACAGCCATTTCACTGTCTTCCAAAGCCGGCTTGCACTTGCACTAAGGTGCCCAAGAGACTTCAAGGAAATAAGTAGCGAAATAATACAAAAAGGAAATTAAAAAAAAAAAAAAAAAAGGGAGGGGAAAAAAAAATCCATTGACTTTTTACCACTGCCACAATTTCAGCCCTTTTTACACATCCTGAGCTGCGCTCTTCTCAGCTAAACCTGCACTTTAAGCATGACTTTGAAACACACCACTGTGTTTCCCCAAAGAAAACACCAGGCCCTTTTGGGAAAGAGCTACACCCCATGCTGGAAACAGAGCTCAGAGTCGTGCCAGTGCCGACAGATGCTGCTTATCCCAGCAGGGAGCTCAGGGAGCGACAGAATGGCCTGAGCTGAGAGTTTTCTCCTAAGCCCTTACTTAGAATGGGCTGCAATCCCCCTCCTCTCCCCACTGCCTTTGGGGCTAACACTTTTCATGCTTGTTGCAGCTGAGAAGTGATTTTTCTGCGAGGCTTAAAGAAAATCCATTTCTCATTTATTCAGCATTTATTTATAGCTACAGAAAAATTGCCCAGGTGCTGTTCTGCAGTCAGATGCCCACACTGTCTCTGAACTCTTCCCGTTTGGATCCTATGGCAACAGCTCATTTGGGAGCAAAACAGGCAGGGCACATGGCATAGGTGGGCCCACCGACCCCATCTGCCACATATTCGCAGTGCTGAAGAAGCAAGAAACATTACAGTTACTGCAAAGCAGCAGAAAATAGGGCTGTTTAACCATCACAGAAGCAAGGCAGCGTACGTGCCGGGCTGAGTATGCTGTGATGGACAGACTGTGCACACGGGCAAGGAGGTCACTCTGGCACAGGCAGCACCTGTCTGCATTGCAAGGGCTCAGCACTCTTGTGGGGCACTGCTCCTGTTGCAGCACCAATTGCCCATGTGTAGAGTCAGGACAACTTTAAGCCTGACAGTTTTCTAATCTGGAAGGTGAATGAACAGACAAAAACATAATCCTTCTGAGGCATGCTGAGAGCAACATGCTCACAGGTGCCTGTCAGCCTGGCCAGGCTTGGACTTGCTATGCAACCATGAATTAGGACCCACATCTCCTTCCTAGAGACAGATAAGTTCAACGCTGTCAAAAGGGCCAGCTGCTAAGGGAACAAAGACTTCCAACCTATCAACATTCAAAGGCTTATCAGAAAATAAATCTGTACTCCTTGACTTGAGGGAATTCTCCTACCTGCTGTCACACATCTTTTTTTCTAATAAACACATTGCCTTCGGTTTTCCTCAGCAGAAAGATGTCTTGGCATCACACAGTTATGCTGCTACTACAGGGTCCAGGTGATTCAAACCCATATGGCTTCCCACCCAGCGAGCTTGTAAGATCTAGAGATCTCAGCCCCCTACCCATGGAACAGGACTTCCCTTGCTTTTAAAGCCTTGTAAGATGGCTGGTATCTGTTGTTCAGAGTCCAGAATATCAGTTTAAGCATCAACCAAGCACATTACTCAAACATCTTTCAACAATAGCATCACTCATCTGCAACGACGGCTTTTCAAGCTGCATGCCACCAGAAGCACCACAAGACAGCAGGCCAGCACGCCCTGAATCCATCACCACGCGTAACACTCCTCATGAGCAGCCTGCACAACACAGAGCAGAGCAGCTGCTCCACAGCAAGTCCTCACCACGGGCTCAGGAAATCTATTTTGGGATCTCACGTGTCAGTCATTTCCATGTCGATACAGTTCCTGAAGCAAATGCCACAAACAGAAGGAGTGCTGGAGCCCTCCTACCACAGGGAAGATGTCTTTGGGGCAGGACATACACTTCCTTACCTACATGCACAAGCAGCTTTGTCTCACAGATGTTTCTCAGGTGCATCGTTCAGGTGAGCACAATCTGCCCGTCCAACAACAAAGCACCAGAGCCCCAGTTTCCCCATGAAAAGATTTCCTGAACAGGGCCCGAACTATTCTACCCCTCAGCGGGGTGGAGAAGAAAAGACTTGTATTATTTATCCAATAAACACACCTACCTCCCTTTGAGAGGCATCAATTTCTCTGCACTCTTCTAGTCTTCTCAGCACGGCTTGGGCATCAGAAAGGGCCTCTGAGAAAACACTTTCATATCGAAGAAAGAAATCCAGTTTACAGCTTTGGCTTGCTGCTGCTGTGAGAGAGAAACAAGATGAGTTATTTGTTAATTGAAGGGATTCACAGAAAGCGGGATGTGATTGAAAAGCATCAGTTTGTAACCAGCACATTGGCTGTAACATGGAAACTGTGACTCACAAATCCCTTCTAAAGATATCACACAGCCTAGAGGAAAAACCAACAGTTTATTTAACACAAGTTATAAATGGAACATTTATTTTAAATCCAGTGCAGCCTCTGTTTTCCTCTCATGCTGAACATGAGTTTAAAAGATAAAGTAGCATTAGCAGGCAACTCTGTTCACTTACTGCTATAAAGATTGACTCACAAACCTCATGCTCTGCATTAACACAGATCCCACTATACATGAGATGCAATAGATAAGATATTCATCCATACAAAGATAAGTAGATAAGTTTTGCTCAGTATAGCTCTGGTAAAGTGCTAAGAGAAAAACAACCACAAAGGCCAAAGGAAAGCACGGCACTGTGCCAAAGGAAAAAAGTCCATGCAGAAAAGGGGACATCAGTGCTGTTACCAACCCAGGGTAAATTAAAAAGATGAGACACAGAGAAAAAGGTTCCCTCTGACCAAAAAAAAAAAAAAAAAAAAAAGTAAAGCAACTCAGGTGTAAATCACTGAGAGGCAACTCTGTCAAGGCTCACCTAAATCACTCACTCTTCCTTTCCTCTCCAGAGGCTCAGCAGGCTCCACCTCAAAAGAGTGACTGTGTTCTGCACAGGCAGCCCGGGCAGCACAAGAGCCAGAAGCATCCTGGAGGGATCCCGAGCTGCTCAGCACCACATCCTGGCAAAGCCAGGTGTGATTCACAGTCAGCTCCTGCTCAGGAGGAGAAATATCTGCTTCCATCTCTGCTTCTCCAGGGCCAGAAGGGTGCAGGACATCTGTTTTTTCTTCAACAGCAGGTTTGTCGGATTGGGGCAGGTTATCAGCTTCAGCATTGCTTCCAGATAAGTCTGCTGTGTAGGCAGAGACTTCTACCTGATCCTGACTTGAACAGCTGATGAGGTCTCTCAGGAGGGTTTTGCAACTAACAGCCATATCAAACATCTGCAGACTACTTGACACGGAGATGACTTTGGTGAAGTTGTGTTTCCCCATTGGGAGCTTGCCAGTGTACATCATCTCCAGCAACAGTGCAAACTCCTCAGGTGTCACCACAGAAGCATCAATGGAGATGGCATCTGTGCTGTCCAGCAGTGATTTAAAAAGCAGGCTGGCAGCAGCTAAAACAACCTTGTGTGCTCTGAAGTGAACAGTCCCAACCAAGATGGTGCAATCACAGAACTGCTGCTCTTTGCAGAGAGTGTACAGCTGCTGTAGCAGCTGCTTGCTGTAGCTGGGAAGCTCCATGGCTCCTGGGGTTTCCTCTTGCTTTGGTCTTCACACTGCTTTCGCAAGGTCCAGCTAAAGGAAAAACAAAGGATTCTGCTAACAAAAGAAAACAAAAATTACTCTTCATTTAACTCTTCCTAGTAGTTTACCATGCTGCACTTTAGTGGCTGTAGCAAGAAAGAGGTTCCATTCTTAGCTCTGACTCCCCAAATTCAGCAATTTACCCATTGTAGTAAGGCTGAATAATCTAGATATTGTTCAAACTTCAGAGAGAGCTTAGGAGTGAATAGTGAGTCCCAGGAGTTACAGAACTGAGATAAGCGCCCTGATATAACTTCTACTACAAAGCCTTAAGAAACACAAATGCTTTTCAGTGAGGCACTGCAGTGCCAGGCTTTGTCTGCATCCAGAAACTGGAGCTAATGCCGGATCCAGCAGTCAGTTCCTGAAAGGGCAGGTAGAGAACCAGTGCAGGAAGACCTGCTCAGACTACCAAATGCAGAGGAAAATCTGAAGTGTTGATTTTGACCTACAAAGCACTAAGTGATCTGACTGTACAGCACAGAGGCAGAAGTCCATAGGCCATGTCTCATCTACTACAGCATCTCTTTTCCTTTTTTTTTTTCCCCCGTGTTGCTGTTGGCAGAAAAAAAAATAGGACATCCGCCAGCAGAATTTTTATCAGCAGGATATCTTGAGTTCTTTATCTCCACTAGACAAGATAAAGATGTTACTGTCTTGTCTATACACTACGATGCCTAACACTGATGCTGGCAATGATGCTGAAACAAAACAGCGTGAGTGCTAAAGGAGGAGCACCTGGATGGACAAAGTTTACATGACCTTCAACTGCTTAACATCTTCACACCTAGCTTCCTACTCTCTCATAGAGAACAGAAATAATATTGGCTATCATCAGGACATGAGTTTTAATGAGCTAACACTCACACACCACCTCGAAGCACTGCCTGTGCACAGGACTGGCCACCTGCACTTCAATCCCATTATACGTCCGGGTTCTGTTATCCTCCCACACTGTTGTAAATCACAAACAACCAAGATGATGTCAGAACAGTTGCTGGCGAACGTGGGAGAAGAAAGAGCCCCATTTCTTTTGCCAGGCTGGGTGTAATAGCAGTTTTAGTCCACCCACTCCTTGCCCGAAGTTGAAGGGCTTCCAGCATTTGAAATTAAATTGGGTCTGCTGGTTAAGAAGTAATAGCTGCAGATCTTTCTACAAAAGGGCAGGCATGAAACATCAATGCCCTGGAAGAGATCTTGTGCATAAAACCTCTCACTTCTATGGTTGTGAAGCAGCAGCACCGTCTGCTCCCTCTGTTTCTGGCAAGGATATTGAAGATATATTTGCCCATGACAACTCAAAACAGTAAAGCTCTGGGCAGCCTAATACCACCTTCCCTTCCTTATTACAGTAATTTTGAGCTATGGAAGTTGCGTCCTGAGCAATTGGAACAGATATATTTGTATAAATACATTATATTTCCTTAATTAGAGGGACCAAAATATTCAGTCCTGCCAAAGAGAATGATGGTGGGTTTTTTTTAAACAGGGGTGATTGCCAAGACCATCGTCAAGGCAACTGCCTGCTACTTATAGCAGTCTTAAAGCTTTTATTCTGAGCTGAAGGCCAGAAGGGACCACCAGCAGCAATCTGACATCTCATCTGTCACTGTCTCCTAAATTTCTGGACTTAATATCTTGAGTTTGGCTGAAGCTGCTCTTCCAGAAAGGTGCCTACTCACGATAAGAACTGATGACGAGAACCCTCCATCGCCACAGTGAGTAATTCTGAGTGTTAAAATACCTGCCTCATTTCTTACCTGAATTCACCCAGCTTCATCTCCCAGCTGCCTTATAAATGACTTCTGGGAGATTTGCCTGCAGAACTGGGCTGAACTTGGAATCTCTCTGAGAGCAGATAACTAATACTTCAGCAATGATGAGTGCTTGCAGAGTGTGAGCTATCTGCCTCTGCCAGCACCACTGGTGAGAAAAAGCCATTTGTCATTTTTCAGCCTAAAGCTGCTTCTCTGCACTGTCTTTGGGGCCACGCTCAAAGATAAGACCAGTGTTGGTATTCTTTTTCTTTCTGAATTTCAAACTTAAAGTAAAATGTATTAAGTTGACAGCTGCAGCCTTTGACACCTAAGCCACACAAACACTGCCCTCCTCTTCCAAAAATGTCGGCTCACTGGAGACAGAAGTGGGGACAGAGGAGAGAGAGATGTGCTTATCTTAGCTGCCCTCCAGGCAGACTTTGTCAAAGAATGATGAATCTTTTAAAAGAAAGGTGTGACACATCCCAGCTTACAGAGGAAAACACCAGGGTAGTTTAGGTATTTTGGTTGCACTGATGTCCAGTGAGACTGCAAAGTCAATGAATTTGAGCCAAGACCTGAAAAGCACACAAAATTCTAAGGCTCCACTCAACCGTATGTTGATACATGTTCTTTTGTTACTGTTAAGAGAGCAGTCCTGGGTGACAGCTGCTGCAAGGCTGCCACTTCTTCTGAACCTCCCAAAATCAGGTTTAATCCTCCATTGTCCAATGCAGCTCCTTCTTCCTTCTCCTAGGTATTGCAGTCCACAGTTGGAAAGAATCACATCTTTTTCTCCAGGCTACATTAGAATAAGAAAAGGATAAGCTGATGGTAGCAGAGATGGGTGCTCCAGAAATGCCCAAATGAGAACACCACTCCCCTCTCTACCTAAGGATGTGACAATAACCTCATTCCTTTAGAAAGTCGTAACTGTAAAGTTGTTAGAGCTGAAGGGACCCTTAAAGGACTTCTAATCCAATCATCTGGCACTGCAAGAATTGTACTGCCACTTCAGCCTTAGCAAAAGGAGCTTCTATGCCACAATAATGCCAAAAACAATGCCCAAATTTGCTTTCTGCATTGATTAGTTAAAACCTCAGTGGCCAACATGAAGATGGGTTCCATGTCTGTGGTTCTTTTCTGAGATGCACGTGCAGCAGGCTTTCTTGAGATTTCAAAATAATGATAATAATGATGAAAGCTTCACTGCCAAGAAATTAAGCAATACCCCAACATTGCTTTTTAAACACAAACCCACAGCCTTGTGCTCCCTCTGCTGACAGCACCCTGCTACCAACCCAGCCTGGTGCACAGATCATAAAAGGAAAACAATCTGTATCCAGCCCTGAGCCAGTGCATGAGTTAAAGACATTGACAAGTCTGGAATCAAAATCTAAATACTTTTTGTGTGTTTATCAGCCACCTGTCTTCTTGTTGCAAAGACAATGTCCTTACAAAAAGGGTTATTAGAAAGCCAGGAAATCATGTACTGCAATTCAATTTTCTCACCTCTCCCAGCAGAAGTAATTGTGTCTTTGAAGAGCTGAGAGAGGCTGAGAGGTCATTACCTTTCCCTGGGGGGCTCCAAAGGGCCAGAGCAGGCAGCACTCCCTGAGGGTAATATAAAATCCAGTCTAGGGAGCCAGGGCATACCAATTTGTTTTTCAATCTATTCTACTTCAGTACAGAGCATCAGTGCAGACAGATAAGAGGAAAACAAGCAACACTTTGACTAAATTCAGTGCTCCACAGTCTCTCAAAGCAGCAGAACATACGTCACAAAAACAAGCAACGTTTTAGCTATCTGTCTGCACTGATGCTTTAAATGGAAATATAGCAGATCGAAAAACAAATAGGTGTTCTCCAGTCCTTAATAGCAAGTTTTCCATTACCCTTCAAAGCAAAGGCCCTTCAAAACAAAAGGGTGAAACCATGCAAGGGAAGACCCATAAACCCAGAGCAATGGCCAAAGCTTACTCCACTCTCTGTTCATCCTTATTACACTATGCCCAACACCAAAAGCACTAATTATCAATCAGAATACAGTCATAGAACCGTTGAATTGGAAGAGACCTTAAAGGTCATCTGGTCCAACCTCCATGCAATGAGGAGGGATACCCACACTCCATCAGCTGCTCAGAGTCCCAACCAGCCTGACCTTGAGCATCTTGAGGGATGGGGCACCACCATCTCTCAAAGTGACCAGTGTCACACTTGTCAGTTTGAAGTGCTTTGAGCTGAACATATTGAGAGCAAGAGGCACCTGGACTCCCACTGCTATCACCACCTTCACAGCTCCAACATCCCTGTAGGGAAAAAGGACGTATAGCCACTTTTCAAAAGAAGACTGTGCAGCTGCTTTAAAATACACCTGGAGGAGGATGTAATGACGTAGACACTTAAGGCATTTACATAGGAAACAAGCTTGCTTCTTCCATCTCCAGGAAGGCTTCTATAAACCACTAAGTTGTGGTCTGGGCTAAAAGAGACATTTTCAGCACTTAAAGTGGTGTATCTCATTAGTTAACTAAGCATTCTGGAAAGGGAGATAAACCAAGAGCGAACTGGACAGTTCACAGGGGCTGGAGCAGTCAGATGGGAGAGGACCTCAGTCCTAGCTCCTATTCCAAGGGCTGCTCCCTCACCAGGTAGTTCATGGAATCAAAACGGTTGGAAGGGGCCTGTGGAGATCCCCCAGTCCAAATCCTGCTAAAGCAGATTCCCCAAAGCAGTCACGCAGAAAAGCACCCAGGTGGGTTGTATCTCTAGAGACTCCACCACCTCCCTGTGCAGCCTGTTGCAGGGCTCTGTCACCTTCAAAGTGCAGACAATTTTTCTTGCGTTCAAATGGAACTTATAGGACCCAGTTTGTGCCCATTGCCCCTCATTCTGTCACTGGGTACAATCAAAAAGAACCTGCCCCCATTCACTTGCCTCCCACCCTTCAGTGCTGCTCAGATCCCCTCTCAGACTTCTGTTCTCCACACTGAACAGCCCCAGCACTCTCAGCCTGCCCTCATACAGGAGACACTGCAGGCCCAGACATTTTTGTAGCCCTCCGTTGGGCTCTCCCCAGCAGTTCCCAGTCTGCCTTGAACTGGGGAGCCCAGCACTGGGCTCAGTGCTCCAAATGTGGCCTCCCCAGGGCAGAGCAGGGGGAGGAGAACCTCCCTCACCCTGCTGGCCACGCTCCGTGCGAAGCACCCCGGGGCCCTCTCGGCCACCAGGCCCCAGCAACTCTATCGAACTGGCGAGCACAGGACAAACTGGAACCGATCCAGGCGAGAGGAAACCCGGCCCGGTCCAAGCAAAGCCCGCAGCAGCGCCGTCACCATGGTTACCTTTATTGGGAGCGGCGCGGCGAACACGGCGCGCGCCCGCGACAGCCGCGGGAACAATAAAGCTTCAACAACAGCCATCCCTTCCCCGCCCCTTTCGGCAGCGTCGGACCGCTCTGTGCGCGCCGCCATCTTGAGGCGACTGCGGACTGGCTCCCGCGGCACGTGACGGAGGAGTCTGGGCGGCGGCGCGGCGCATGCGCGGTTCTCCGCCCCGCTCTGAGGGGTGGGGCGGGATGGGGTCGGGCGGCTGCTGTGGGGTCGGAGGGAATGAAACTTCCATTTGTATTTATGGACGTGCACTGGCAGTGTGGGGGTGTTCAGGGCCGGTGATGCTTCCCCGTGTGTTACACCAGATGGGGAGCTTCTTTTAATGGGCTATCAGCTTGCACACCCGACAGATGCAGGGTCCTGTGTGTGCAGCTCTGGCATGGCTCTCTGGAATGGGCTTGTCTGAAATGGTGGAAGCAAAAGGATTTGGTCATGTTTTATGTGAAAGAAAAAAAAGGAGGGAAGGGGGAAAGGAAGGGAGAAGGGAAGGCAAGGAAAAAGGAAGGGAAGGGAAAGGGAAGGCAAGGAAGGAAGAGAAGGGAAAGGGGAGGCAAGGAGGGAAGGCAAGAAAAAAAATCATGAGAGTGCAAATTCAGGCGTTGCTATTTGTGTTTTGATGCCTGAAGAGGGCTATCTGCTGCCATCTATTGATAGATTGAGAAGAAGACCTAATGAGCCAACTCATTTGCATGAGCAAGAATTAATTTCTGGATAAATGCGTAGGGTGGGGGAGTAACGGCCTCAGCTTTGACACCAGGCTAAGTGTGAGCTGCTGAAGAGCAGCAGGCAGGCAGGGATTGGGACTCTGTGTCCTGTCTACTGTCAAGCCTTCTCCACGGGGATGCGAATGAAATTCTGGGGCTGGCATGTGGTCAGGCAGATCATCTTGCAAACAAATGGGTATTAATTAAGAACCCATAATGTCATGATGAGACCTGCTCTGTTCTGGGGCCTCTGCGCACTGCCAGGGAAATGCCTTTGGCTGTGATCCTCAGCTGTGAATGGCACAGCCTGCAACTGGGGCCATTAGGATACAAATGGTATCCCTGCAGCAGGTTTCAAGGTCACTTCTGGAGGATGCAAGAAAGGCAGGCTTGGCTATTTTCTAGTGGGGCTATGGAGCAAGGCTTCTTTCTGCTAAGACTACAGTCCTTTGCCAGCCTAATGCAACAAGCTGTTTTTGTTAGAACTTCAGTTCCAGCTCTGCCACTTTTCTCACAAATGCATTTGCCGTTAGTTTCTTAGAATCACAAAATCACGTAGGCTGGAAAAGATATTCAGGAGCATCAAGTCAAACCACCAACCTGACCTAGCAAATCCCACCACCAAACCATGTCATCCCTTAGTGCCACAGACGTGCATTTCTTAAATCCCTCCAGGGATGGGGACTCCACTGCTTCTCTGGGCAGCCCGTTCTCATGCTTGATCACCTTCCATCTTGAAATCTAATCAATGAAGAAGGAACTTGCAGCGCTGGCACTAAGCAGGCGTCCATTGATGGCATGAGTTTTTTGCTTGCTTCCTATGAGCCTGTCTGTGTGGTACCTGCTTTGTTCTGCAGTGCTTCTAGGGAGTATCTGGAGCAGGTGGCAGGGAACTGCCATGGGATAGCAGCATTTCAATTGGGATTACAGAGAGAAGAAAGGTGAATGCCCATCGCTGCCCAGCTCAAAGCAAAGGATAACCAGGGCATGGCTGAAAACAGCCCTGGAGCCTCTGGAACTGAAATACACATTTGGTAATACCCGATTCAAGAGGGGCTGACTGGATGATGGCAGACTGCTGACAGAGCAGCTATGGTCTCCTGCCAGGTGATGGATAGTCTGTGGAGATGACAGAGCAGTAGCATGATGAGAACTGGTGGATGAGAGCAGCAAGTATCTGGCTTCGGAGAAACTGGGCTTTCCCCAGGTGCTGAAGGAGGACAGTTAGAGGGGACAGTCCCATGATTCTGTAGCTACAGGGTCAAAAACAGAAGAATCCAGACTTCCTCATCTGCTAGTTTCTGTCAAACAGTTTTGGGGCCATGCATTGCAAATTAAGCCAACGTTGTGTTCCAGGCTAAGAGTAATCTCAGATGATGAAAAAAGACAAGAAAACAGGGACAAGAACAGTGTCCTAATAGACCTTTTTTGGTTCCCATCACAGTAACACTCTGTTGCCTCTTGGAAATGTGTTAACTCTCATCGTGTAGGTCCTGGTGAGGTACTTCCCTCAAAGTGGGGGAGGGAAGGTGCCTCAGCAGAGAGCCTGCAGACACAACCAAACCGTGCTATTGTCTTTTTGATATGTCCACCTTTTCTGGGCAGCAGACCTCAAATCTACTTTGGCCTCTCTATATATATATGCTCTCTTGGTAGAGAGAGCATCTCTACCATCCTCTCTCTATATATATGCTCTCTTAGAGCATCTCTTGGTAACAGCTGAGACACGGTAAGACAGAGCTGCAGCCATTTCGGCCCAGTACAGCAGGGACAGCAGAGATTTCTGTGCCTTTTTGCAGATATGAGAGCAAGCTCAAGGCCATGCAACTTCATCTTTCCCAGTTCATAATCCCTCGTCTGCAGTGCAGTCTTGACGGCAGCAAGCCCTGGCTTGCGGCTTCTCCTTCGAGCGCTTGAGGGCACTGTTGGAATTTGGATCGAGGCAGATCTGTGGGGTGAAGGATTTGTTTCCTGCCGTACCGTGCAGAGGCGCATCAGGTTGCCAGGACTCTGGCTTCCACTGGAAACCTTGTTGCTTGCAGGGGTATGTAACTTTAGCATGCATGCACTGTCTCAGGCAAAAACTTTCTGAGAAAATACTGGGAAATTGAGGCTTCTTACACCTTCCTTTTTTTTTTTTTTTCTGTAAGCATTTCTCCCTTCCACTTTTAACCCCAAAGCTTCTCTTGAAGGTCTGATTTTAGGGAGAGGAGCACGTTGCACAATCAGTTCTTGGGAGGAAGCAGACCATAAAAGGTCAGATCTCATGGAGATATGCCTCACCTGCGCAGATACTGTGAGTGCTGTTCATGCAAGGACTTGTGTGCAAACACAAATCTCATCGCTGTCAGCCTCCAAGGGAGCCAGCAAAGCAGGCTGTGCTCCAGGGTCAGTGCTACAACGGCTCAGAAGGAGTGCACACAGCACTCTGCTGAGAAGCTGTGCCAGAGTAATTATTTACATGTGCTGGCATAAAGTAATTACTAATGGAGCGGAACACCATGCACAATCCTTCCGAGCTGTCCCAGCGGAGGCACTGGGAGGTACTGAGCAAAGTGCACTCTCCATGTACCAAACTTCAGATTTCCTCCCACCTCAATCCTCCCAGCTCCTCCTAGAGGAGCAGAGAAGTCTCTGTCACCCCTTTTATCCCATCCTTTTCCTATGCCAGCACACTCCAAGGCTGTAAATTGCCCAGTTACTTCAGCTAATTCATGCACAAAACTCACTTTGATGTTTTTTGGAGATGGTGATGCTCACATTAAAAAGCTGGGACTGTATATTGATTTGTGCTATTTCACTGCTGTTTCTTTTGTTTCAGGGGTGAACCACTGGCACAACTACATGCACTCAAACCAACTTCCCAGTGCCCTCAAGAACATCACACTTTCTAAAGTGCATCTTCAGCTTCTGCATCAGGACTGTGACTCAATTCACCTCTAGAAAACCCAGTTCCCAGGTTCTGTGGCTGCTATAACTGGGTTCGCTTGTCTGGGATCTGTTACTAAAAGTGATCGAGTTTCTTCCTGTTCTTTCACAGACAGATCAGAATTTCAGGAGATTCCTTTCAGGATGGAGCATAGCCCTTATCTTCAGCTGGGCATCAGTGTTCAGCCCTGGTGCCCCTCCAGGCATGACTTCATCCCCAGCACAGCGTGCCTAGGCATCTGTCCATGATGTCAGCCCTTAAGTCCCCCAGTATTAGTGCCTGGCCTCCTTTAATCCAGACCCCACCCAGAATGTAGCCCGGAACTCACCCCTCACGTGCTGTAGGAGTAGCTGCTATCTATCCACACTGACTCTTTGTAATATCACCTACCTTTATGGTCTCACCTCCTGTACCCCTTCCTGTTGGGGTCTTTGTAACATCCCTTGAGCTTCTCCTTCCAGCCTTGTTGGTTCTCTAACAAACCAAAAGGCTGCAGATTCATATGCATGTGTGGTGCAAAGCATGCCCAGCTCAACTCACTCATACTTCCAGTCTCCTCTGAGTCTCATCTCCCAAGCCCCTCAGTAGCAGCTTCTTCATGGTGACCTGGGATCACTGGGTGTATGCACCATGGTGAGCTGGTGGGTTCACTGCCTGCCAGAGGGCACCAAGCACAGAACAGTTCCTATCACTAATGCATTTTTCCATCTACTGTATTCCCTTCTGCTACGCAACACTCAGCCAGCATGTCTCAAACACCAGCAGCTACTGCTTGTTAGCAATCATTTCTAATAACTATTAGTCCTGTGACATTTCCTTTGTGTTAGATCTGCTTCTCTCAGCTTCTCCCCTACACATTTATCTTTACTACTTCAAGCAGGCTCACACTGATGCAGACTTCCCTGCTCCAGAATCAAATATCTATTTCTTCTCCCATGTCTTAGGTAAAAAACAATATCTCCGTGCTCTGGTGACAGCACCCATCAACACCTCTCTCAGCTGTTCTAGTGCTTCATACACCATTCCTGGCCTGAAGAGTCTGTTCTTCCAGAAATCATATTCCCATTTAGATAATAAAGGGTTTTTCTTTCATTATCCCATCTTTACTCCCGGTGGCCAGCTCTACACATGGCCTGTTTTGCCTTCCATGCATGTGCACTGGTTTGTCAGCATTCCAGCATCCTCGGTGGTCTGGGTCCCTCCAGTTGTCCGTTTGCTCTGTTTCTAGGTGCTGATTTGTTTTCCTATTAATCTCCCTCCCTCCCTTGCTGCAACTCTCCCAAGACAGACCACAGCCAATATGTTTCATGTATCACATGCTGCGTAATAACACAAGGGAAGGGGACTCCACTCCTGTAACCCAGTTCTAAGAGCTATTTCCAGGGGTGGCAGGTGCTGGCAGGGCTCCAGCCATGTGCTCGAGTGCTGACTTAGCTGCTCTCACTCCAAACTGCCCCCTGGGGCACATGTCCCTCCGCACGTCCCACCCCAGTTGTTGCATGGACCATGTTCCTGCTAGGGCAGAGCCTCCTGCCAGTCCCCTTTTCGGCCCTCTGCACACACAAGCTGCTGCATGCCAATGCTCCCACCACAGCGTTTTGCTTTCTCTGCTGGAGGAACAGAGGATGGAGACTTCCACTGTTGCCAAGTGCAGAGGTAGCCCCGTGAATTTCCTTCCAGTCAGCAGGGTTGAGCTGCAGAAAGAAGGGCTTGACGTTCTCCATCCCTCAGCCAGACAGGTGGACTTGTACCCTGCACACCTCCATGGGAATATTCCTGCTTCCAGACCTCCATCACAGAGGAGGGTTTCATCTGCAGTGCCTCAAACACTCCCAGAGGGTCATCTCTCCTGGACTGGGACCTATCTGCTGGTGTCAATGAGGACCCAGTGGGAGAGGTCCTTACGTCTGGCATGCAGTGAGGTAGGACCTGTCCCTGGCAACCAGCATGCCATCCTTTCAGTATCCCAGTCCCAAAGCCCATCAGGACATTCTGGGAAGTGTTGTTGCATAGCTGGCTCTTTTATCAGGGAGAATCAGTGTATGGAGTTGCTGGTAATCATTTCTCTATCATCGTGCCACAGCTGCTTGTCCCTGCCATGTGCTGACACAGTTACTCGTGATAAAGATTGAGCTGTAGAGGTAAATATAACCTCAACCAATACCTCCATCTGCTCTCTGTCACAACCCACATTCAGGTGAATGGGGGCAGTGGAGGGATGTCGAGGTGTGAGAGGAAGGAGAGGAATTATTACAGTCACCTTTGTCACGTGCTGTGTTACTCCATCTGTGGTGAGAAGGGGCAAAGAAGCTGCCAGTTTGGCTAGTAGGGAATGACAGCTGTCGTGATCAGGGCTCGGCAGTCACTCTGTTTGCTGACTAACTTGTGGACTGAAAGATTGTAACCCAGAAAATGCGGTTCACAATGAGTATTTTTCTGCATCTTTCCTCATTGGCTAAAATTTGGGTCATTTCTAAGAAGGCTGAGCCTCCACTCTCCTCTCCACGTGGGGAGGGCATGCTCCTGGGAAGAGGAAAGCTGATCTACATCCTTCTGGGTACAGGAGCCCTGTCTGGCTCCCCTGAGGCACAGCAAACCTAACTGACATTATTAATGTACAGAGAGCTGGCTGGGGCTGCAGCAACCCTGCCTGACAGCCCAGTTCCCGTATAAATCACCGGGTCACGGAAGTCATGGTGTTTATAAATATTGATCCTGTCTTTTGGGGAAGCTAACCATTTTGGAGAGGGAGGCTTTCCCAAATAGTATTCAATAGAGATGTCAGAGTTATTTTGGGCTCTGTCAACAGTGTGGGTCTGTGTGGCTGTCCTGTGTACAGTACACCAGCCCGGTGATGCTGCCTGCTCCTCTCTCCCCTTTGGCACTTCAGAAGGGGCTCCGTGTCCCTGAGCTCCAGCAGCTCAAGGCGGTGCCCACTGCCTGAGGACACATGTTCCATGCCCACCATCCTGTGGTGCAGATAATGCAAGAGTCAGCACTGAAAGCTTTGCTGAAGTACTAAAAGATTGCATCAACGCGTTTCCCTTGGTCATCTAAATGGGTAACCTTGTCATAAAAGGAAATTAAGTGAGTAATCTCCTGGGATGGGGAACCTCCAGAAAAAAGGAAGTGTTTCAATCATGGTGAGTGGTTTCAAATTCAACCACAACATCCAAACTCCCCATCCCTGAAGATCAGAGCTCCCAACTGGAGCTAGAGGGACACCCTACCCTTACCCTGCCCCCCAAGGAGCAATGTAATCCCTCAGGAGACAGGGCAGCCAGGAGTCTGGACATCCTTTATGTAGCAACCATTACTCAAATGTTTGTGTGGATAAGACTGTCCTGACTGGAACATATGTATAAGGCAGAGGCAGTTACAGTAAGCTAACAGAAGCAACACAAACTCATTGTTTTTGATCTGGGTCATTTGAGAAGAGAGCTGTGAACCAGGGGTCCTCCTCTCTGTGGAATTTTAGAGACCTTAGTGTGATTTGGGTCAGCACTGGGAGAACAAATGTCGTTTCACCTCTGGGTAGAAGTGTTCATCCATCTCATCACACAAGTTTGTAGACAGCCAAGGCTGTCAGCTCTCCATTGCCATTCACTGCAGTGGCCCATATACATAATATCAGGGTGCAATAAAGTAGCCACATCATGCACTGCGATGTCTAGTTGGGTTCCTGAAACAACTGCAGCCAGGTCCCCATCACTCTCCTAGGCAGAGGCAGCAGAGCTTGGGAGGAACCAGCACTGAGCTGGACCCTATGGAGAAGGGCAGGACTAAGGCCAAACTTAGCAGGTGCTATGGGAACAAGTGCTGGGCTGACACATTCTCATTCTGATCTCTCCTTTCTTATTGAGCTCTACATCTCAAGAACAAGCAGTGTTTCTCAGGCATCAGTACTGGGACCAGTGCTATTTAAAATCTGAGCTGGCGATGTGGACAGCCACACTCAGTTCTGTCCTGACCACTTCTTTCTGGATTTCCCTGGCACTGTGGGCTGCAGTTGGCCTCCTGGACATCCCTGCCTTTGCCCCAGCAAGTAGGCAGTAAGTGCGGGTAATATCTGTTCACAAGGACTCTGTTCTGCACATGCTGCAGCCAAACCAAGAACTTGTTTGTCATTTCTCAGCTGCTCTTCTGGCTCTCACTAAAGATGTTGCTCTTTCTGCCACAGGGAGAGGATCCCTGTGGGTGGGTGGGATTCAAGGGTTAGCAGAAGGGAGTAACGTGGGGCAATGGAAATTCAGCTTTAGAGTGAGTCAGATGTGTGAGTCAGCAGGTCCCAAAGCACAGACCGTGGTGTCCAGCCGTCCTGAGCCAACGTACAGGGAGAGGTCAGCAACCCGCTCACACTGCTCAGGATCTGTGAGCAGACAGCTGAGCTGCTGAGCCAAGGGCCTGCGTCTGCCCACGTAGGATGCAGATATTGTAGAGCTGTGGTATCAGTGGGTACCTCCTCTCCCACCACCCTGTGTGGCTACAGCACCACATCCCTCAGCGCTGCGTGGTTGGTGGGCACGGTGGGGATGGGTTAGAGTTGGACTGGATGATCTAAGCAGTCTTTTCCAATAACAATGATTCAGTGATTCTAAGGGGTAAGAGGCACTAAAAAAGGGTTGGAAGGTCAGGATTGATCATCTTGTAGAGGAGGAAACTTGGATGTGATTGAAATCAGCAAAATGCCCAGCGTGGTGAATCAGGTGAACGTGAAACCATGGACAAGAAGTAGGATCTTGGTGGTACTAGTAGGATATCACTTTGAAACTGAGAAAAGGAAAGATTTCTTCATGTAGTGAGTAAAACTTCAGGAATTTGCTGCCATGAGAGGCTGTCAGCACTGTTAGAAAGGGATTAGACCAGTTAATAAATGGATGTCCATAGTGGAACATTGAGGGAACTGGCAGAGGTGGGCCCTCTACTGTACCTAGACTGTGGAAACTAGATCCTAGTCTGTCAGTATTAAGTACGAGATGTTTAAACTGTAGAAGTCTCACCCAAAAAAGCATCTCCTACTGTCCCTGTTGTCCCTGTAAGGCATCCTTATGTTCCTATTCTCTCTCCTATTCCAGTTCTCTCCTTTATGTTCTTCAGGATTTTTCCTCATTTAGTACTCACCTAACTGGTCATCTCAACAATGCGGCTGAGGTTCCTGTCCGTAAAAGTAACCTCTACTCACAACGTGGATAAGGTATTACAGATTACCACAAAAATTACTTAATCTCAGAAGTGCCTGACACTCAGAAGGGGTAGCTCCAGGGATGGAACCAAATGCATGGAATCACAGAATATCCCAATGTAGAAGGGACCCTCAAGGATCACTGAGTCCAACCCCTGACTCCACAAAAGACCACCCAAAATCCAAACCCTGTGTCTAATTGTGGTGTCCGAATACTTTTTGAACTCCATCAGGCTTGGTGCCATAATAATAACTGTTCATAATAACGAACAAAGTCTAACTTTGAATATTATCTGTGTCAGGGAGTTCAGAGTCAGACAGACATCTCCAGTAAATATTCAATTTGTTTAGGCAATCCTGCAGGAAACAAAAGTTTTTGCAGAAGCTCTAGCTGTTTCTTTTTTAAAAAGAGTTGTTTTTATATCGCAGAGACTGAAGAGGAAATAGGAAACCAACTCTGAGAGCATCAGATAGACGCTCCTAATTTCTGTTTCACCTGAGGCAACAAATAGACAATGATGTTCCCTATTCACTCAGACCTGGGATCATCTAGGTTGAAAGAGACCTTCAAGACCAAGTCCAACCATCGACCTGACCCAAGAAGTCCCATCACTAGCACACATCCTTTAGAGCCACGTCCGCACATCTCCTGAACACCTCCGGGGATGGGAATTCCACTATTGCTGGGCAGCCCTTTCCAATTCCCCCAGTGCATAGGAAACACAATGTGTTTCTGCATCGCCAGACTACATCAGTCTGCCCACCATATGCACTCTCCAGCCCAAACCACATCATAAACTGAAATCAGCTGAATCTTCCACAATTTAATTGACCTGAACCCTGCCTGGGGACCCACCATGAGATCACAAGGCAACCCGAACAATTTTCACTTGGCTTCCACCAACTTTCATCTCCTTCCCCCACCTTGGTCCACCTGAATCACTCATGAACAGGAGGCTCAGGCATATCCTGAAGCATCCTTCCCAGCCAACTAATATGGACTTTACTGTGAGTACCCCAGTAGAAGAAAGTGCTTCTTAAATTGTCATGGGAAGCAATTGCTTACTTATGTAAGTAGGGATGAGTGAAGTGGATTGGGCTGGGATAGGAAGGAGGCTTCATCTCTTAGTTCCCAACGTATTCTCTGTTTCACAGAGCAGACATTTAGAAGGCCTCAGCCCTTCTGCTGGGCAGCTGATCAGAGAGGTGGCCAATTTGGATGAACGCAGGATTTATGCCATGTCAATGTCTTATGCAGAATTCCTGACCTGATGCTTGTCTGAACCCTTCCATTTCAGAGAAAAGACAATTAAGGTACAAGAACCTACCAACACAGTGTTCCATCTGACCACCCAGAAGGCCTTTTATCCTCATAGTGCTTTGACCTTCTTGGCATGACCTTCATGGCACATGGAGAAGGGTCTCATATCCAATAGGGCAAAACTAGATTATTTGTATGTTCTAATTCTTCTGATATGAGCCAGCAATGGCTACTGCCCTTGGATCCATATGCCAAGAGTGACAGTGTTATTAATTCAAAAATCATCTGTTGTTATGACACCACAGAATATGCCTGGGGAAGTAGCAAGCCCACTAACTCCTCCAGGCTGAAAGCAGCCCGTAAAAGGCTCTTAGAATTATGGAATCACTGAATCACCTGATTTGGAAGAGACCCATAAAGGATCATTGAGTCCAACTCTTCTGCTGCTCCAGCTGTGATCTATTGTAATTTCCATCATTACAACCACCAAAGATACCATATAATATTGATCCCTCCTAGAGGCAGGAGGGGCAACTCCCAAGATGAGTATGTGCTAATCCTCCAGGAGAAATGGAGCTCCTGGGCAAGGTACATTTAGGAAGGGAGACAGATCTGAATTGCCCATTGACACTAAGAGCTGTGAGATCCATAGAATCATAGAATGGTTTGAGTTGGAAGGGATCCATAAAGGACGTCTGATCCAACTCCCCTGGAATGAACAGGGACACCAACACTTCTGCTGGTCCTTGAGCAGACATTGCCTGGAGAAGATCAAGGATGTGATTTCCTCATTACTGTGTTTTCTTCTAGGAAGTCTGTTTCCAGTTTTGTCCCGAAAAACAGATGCAGAAGTAACTCCCAGCAGCACTGCAGAGAGCTAAATGAAGAATCAGCATAAATGAATGGAATAGAAAAGGGAACTTCATATAGCAGAAATGTTGTAGCCTCAGGTAGGACGGTACGCAGAGAAAACATTCCTTTGTGCTTGTCTGACTTTGCCAGTGTGACTGGGAATCAAGCTTGGCCTTACCACCATGTCACCATGGACTTAAGATGGAGCATCTCTCTCCGGTCATTTCAGGTTAATTTGCAGAAGAGCAGCCAGTCTGCTTTTCCATTGCTGTGTGCAATGGAGGGTTTATGAGGTCTCTGGGCTCCTTGTTCAAATGGTCAGCTATTCCCACTGTTAAAAATAGTCACTTTATCTCTAGCCCAACAACCACCATCTTCGCTTCCCAGTCCCATATCTTTCTTTGTCTGTCCTCTTAAAGAGCCCTGTGCACCCTGAGTATTCCCCCACATCAGTTCTCACAGTCCATGATTAAATCACCTCTTAAAAACTAGATAAACTAAACAGATCGTGTTCCGCTCGTCTCTCACTGAGAATGATTTCTAACCCTGGGATAATTTGCTACTTCTTTCCTGAGTTCTTTCCAAATTTTCAGGATCAATCTCAGGTACAAGCACCAGACCTGAGTGTGCCATTTTGGTGATGTCACGAAATCACACACAAGAGCTATGCCACCTCCATGACATTTCCTGCTTTTGCGTATCAAGGTCATATTCAGCCTTGCCACAGCGCTGGGTATTTCTGTTCTCTGAATTTCAGTTAGGACCCAAACCCTTTCTAGAGGTGCTGCTTTCCATGGTCCATCACTCCACAAGTGCCCTGCACATCTGGTGTAAAGCAGCCATTAAATGTTGACTGGGGCATCACTAGTTGTTCGTGGCCAGGTTGGATGGGGCCCTGGGCAGCCTGGTCTGATGTGGGTCAGCCAGCCCATGGCAGGGGTTTAGAACTGGATGGGCTTTAAATCCTTCCTCCCTAGGCCATTCTGTGATTCTGTTTCTATTTTCCTGTATTTCAGTGCCTGTGTACCCCTCACTACTCCAGCTTGACTTCTTCTTATGCCACCAAGTATCCATCTGTATTTTTCTTTAGATAAGATTTTATCCCATCCCAGGCAATCACTCTGTGCTGTCATTAGTCCTATAAACAAACTTTTCCCATGAAGTTCTTGTGCTTGCAACTACCCAGTCGCTTCCAACCAGGATAGAAAATGTTTGCAGACGAGGTGACCCATTCCAGTTCTATCGTGTAAAGTCAAATATTTCTAAAATGAGACATAGGGAGTTACAGGGCCCCTTAATAAAGCACTTTGAACCATATTTAATGTCAGCAGGAGGAACCAGATGGGCTTCAGAGCCACCTGTGAGTCCCTCATTATAGAACAGAAGCATTAAGGTTGGAAAAGACCACTAAGACCATCCAGTTGAACCCTGACCCACCCCCACCATGGCCACCAACTATGTACTTCAGTGCCACATTTCCACAGTTCTTGGGCACCTCCAGGGACAGTGAATCCAACACCTCCCTGGGCAGCCTGTGCCAATGCACCGTCATTTCTGGTTGGAAATTATCAACCTTCTTGTTCCCTTTAGGGGTAAGGTGAATCCCTGGATGTCTCCACCATCAACTGCAGGAAATCAGCAGTCCCAAGGAGAAGCTCCTTTACATTTTCTATCCTTTGGTATTGGTATTTCCCCCTCTCCTTAATGAAGCAACAACCTTTGGGGCCTAGGAAAGCTGTGCCACTCTGCAGCCCCCAGCACAACCCTGGCAGGAAGACTGGGAAATACTGTCACTCCAGCTGAGGTCACACTGAAGCCTATCTTTTTCACCCAGCAACTTCAGATGAAGAAACTGGAAATCAACACTGGAACAAACTCACAAGTTATTCTCCAGACTGTCGTTGCCCTGAGTCAGATGGAGACAAACAGAGAGCCTCTACCCAGGCGAGATTGTAATCTGAGTGATGGAAAAGACCATTAGGTCATCTGGGCCATCTGCCCCCACCAATACACGCCTGTTCTCTGCTTCATGTTATCTAGTGCTCAGCTTGGAGTGAGTCAAGTGATGCAGCTTCCAGTTTCCCACGGGAGACTTTTCCTAATAAAACTAATAGCTGAGATGGAAACGTTTCCTGATATTCTGCCTAAATATACCGTTGCTTACATACATCCCATTACTCCTGCTGATCCTCCCGTGGGGCCCTCTGAAAGCACATCTCTCCTTGGTGTTCATACCCATCACATTCCTGCTGACAGTTCGTGTTTTATTTTTGCTGGGTTACCATCTAGGCAAGCTACACTTCATGGTACTGTGACGATGGCTCCAGAGCCAAAGCCTCAAATAGCTTTCTTCATCCTTGGAGCCTTTGGTCTCCTCCTAAGAAGTCAGTTTTCCCAGAAACTCTACACAGGGAACTATTCTGGAGGGATTTTCTTATAGAATTTAACAACAAGGCGAAGACAAATGAGGAGAGAAGGAGAGAGAGTAAGATATCTACACTGATGGAGACCTCATCGTGCTCCATGACTCCTGAAAGTTGTCCTCTGCTCCCAGGTAACAGCAATAGAACAAGAGGTGGTGGCCTCAGGTTGTGCCAGAGGAGGTTCTGTTTGGATATTAGGAAAAAATTATTCTCAGAAAGAGAAGTAATGCCCTGACACGGGCTGCCCAGAGAGGTGGTGGAGTCACTGTCCCTGGAGGTGCTCAAGAACTGTAGAGATATGGCATTGAGAGATGTGATGGGCAAAGTGAGGACGGGTTGGCAGTTGGACTGGATGATTTTAGAGGTCTTTTCCAACCTTAATGATTCTATGGTTCTGTGTCCTCAGGAGCAAGAGATGTAGCCATGGCTTGGAAGCTTCCAAAGGACCTCAGTGCACATGCTTGACTTCTTTCCCTTTCAGTGAATAAGAGGGTTATTAAAATAAGTGAAATTTTGGGTTGTGCAACCCACCTGCTAGAGCAGCTCTCCACGAGGGTGGGACATCCCCTCTGTCTTCAGTGAGCCCATCCTGCAGCCCTGGTGGGAAGAAGAAAGCAGAATCCTGCGATGCTATTTTTAATACCCACCAGTCTCTGCTGGGGTTTGGTAGTAGTGAGGTGTTTGACGGGATGAAGTGATGTATTAAGAGGAGGAACCTGCTCCCTGAATGAGTCAAGGGGGACAGAATTGTGGGATTTATTCCAGAAATGGCTTTCAAGGTATTTCTTAACACAACTTTCAGTCTCTGAGCTGCACTTGTACAAACCCAGCCATGTTGACCCAGTGCCACAGGCTTGGGAACAATGCAGTCCCCAAGGGGAAGAGCGTCTTGCACAGAGCAGAAGGAGCTGCAATCCAAGATGGTGCCTCTGTGTAGGTCAGGTAAACAGAGCCAGCCCTGCAACAGGAAATTAATTTAAATTTACAAGAAATAATTTTTGCCTTGGTTGAATGAGATGGGAGATCCTCCTTCTGTTCTTCATTAAGCAACAAAGGGTGAAACCAACAGCAAATTGTGTGCAAACCACCCAACTGTGGCCCTGAACTCCTGAAACATCTTTATTCACTTAATCTTGGATTCAGGAAATTCTCGTCCAAGCCAGTTTTATTGGGTGGTTTGAATTGAGCTCTCAGCCTCCCAATCAGTAACAGATGAACAATTTTGCATAGCATTTTTTTCTCGTGTATTTTTGGATCTGCTCCGTCCTTCCTAGCAGCTAAGCTGATGAAACATGGCTGTTGTTCATCCTTTCTGAGAAGCCAGCCTTGCTCCAGTTCTGGGAATGGCCATAGGTTTCTCCAGGAGGGAGATACATTGAGCCTGAGCAAGGCCAAGCCCCACCTCTCTCTGTGCACCTCCACTGTCAGCTCTTTTCCCCATCCCATCAACAGTGAGGCACTGGCATAGGTTACCCAGAGAGGTGCCACATCCCTGAAGATAGCCAAGGTCAGGGTGGACGGGGCTCTGAGCATTGGTGGAGCTCTGAGTGTCCCCGCTCATCACAGGGAGTTGGAGCAGGTGGCCTTTAAGGGTCCCTTCCAACTCAAACCATTCTATAATTCCATGATTCTGTGATTCTGTGGTCTGCCATGCATGGACACCTGGACCAGCATGGGTGTGTAAGAGTGCAGCTCGTCCCACAACCAGAGCGGTGCCAATCCCACAGCTCTACATGGCACATGGGACACTGCAAGTAAGCAAAATGAGAAGGGCACGACCCTGGAAAAAAACATCTGAGTAAATCCCAGCCCTCTGGCAAGGGGCTGTGCACACTCATATGCATGCACCCACATCGGCGCACACGTGCAGTACTTGTCAGCATCTCTCTGCCTCCACCCATGCCTCCTTGGCTGCCCTGAGCTGCCAGGACTCGCTTGAAGGCCAGTCAGGAAATGAAATAGGTGCGATGCAGCACGGCGCTGGGGGCCCACGCTGCCCTCCATGGGTGGGCTGCCTCACCTGCCGGCAGCCCCAGACGGCCCCGCCGACCCCTGGCAGTGCGTTGTGACGTATGATGTTGCCGCCCAATGTTTCAGGGCTGCCAGGTCCCAGAATAACCTGGGCCAGGGCTGGGGAAAAACACTTGCTCGACCGATGTGTTTGCTCAGACGCTTCAGCCCAGGCTTTTATTATTATTATGCCTCCGAGATCTGGGGCTTAGAGGAGGATTTGCTGCCATGTGCCTGACAAAAGGAGTGACCTCAGCAACACCGGAGAGTGGAGAGTGTGTAAAACCTTTCTGGGTTCTGCGTAGGAGTGCTCCTTCCCTTCCTGACTGCTCCCAGCTCCATCTGCACCCTTCACACACAGGTTTTCCTGTTAGTCCCTCCAGGGTGGACAAATGGACGACATTATTTGCCAAGGTCATAAATCAGTGTGCCCTAAATTTAAGCACATGAGTGATTCCCCTTATTTTTCAGAGTCTGTGGCTTCTCTTGTCCATCCCTCATGAAGTCAGGTGAAGACCAAAAAAAGGAATCATCACATCTGAATCAACCATAGAATCATAGAAATATAGGATGGCTTGGGTTGGAGGGGACCTCAAAGCCCATCCAATTCCAACCCATGCTGTGAGCTGGTTTCCCCCCACTAGATCAGGCTGCCCCAGGCCCTGTCCAACCTGACCTTGATCAGTGCTGAACAAGAGCTTCCCATGTGTGCAGGATCTCCAGGGATGAAGGAGGTCCCTGCCCCAGCTTATGCACAGGAACTCTACTTTGACTCAATACTTTTCTGCCCAGGTCTGTCCTGTGCGGTTTGGTGGTCACCACAATGTGTTACAGAGTTGGAGCTGAGTCAAATCAACGTGTCAGAGATCGTATTAGACATTCCTTCACTCAGCCCCATGAAATATTGGCCATCTTTTCAGCCTCATGGAACAAAGTAGGTTGCAAACCCAATGGGAAAGGCAGGAAAAACAGTCATTAATAACTGTACTTAATTACAACTTAATTTCTTGAAAAATGTGTTTGAAAGCAGCTGGCAACAAGTTGAACTATGTGGAAAGTTTGAAGAACAGCAGACCAGACATTAATTAGTCAACAGCCTGCAGGAAAGGTCAGGCTCTGGAAATATTTAAAGTCCCCATTATAAAGTGAAATTTAATTCCAACACTGAATGAAAACTTCATTGCATCTCCCCCCAGAATTAAGCATCTTCCCCCCAGGCCGCACTGTGCCTGCATGAGGGACACTTGTCTCCACACACAACAAACACTCCTTGGGATTTCCTAAACCATCTCTTCTAGTAAACTCCTTTTGGTTGTAAATTCCACTCAAGTAACTTCCTTTCCATTAAGGACTACGGTTTGCTAGCATGAGTTTTCTAATGCTGACACGACCTTGCAGAATGATATGGCACATGAGATGAGCTCCTGCAGTTCTGGAGGAAGGGAGGACCTTTCCCATTGCCACATCAGTAGTTAAATCCTGGGAGTATGAGTGATTCAACATCACAAAAGTCCTGAGAAAGAAATAAATGAGTCTGCAGATAACGAGAAGCATCTACCACTGAAGGATGACACTCATTTGAGAGACATTAGTCAGGCGTTTGCTAGGATGAGAGGGAACGGCACCAGGGGCGGTTCAGGTTGAATATCAGGAGAAATTTCTTCTGAGAGTGGTAATGCACTGGCAAGGGCTGCCCAGGAGGTGGTGGACTCACTGTCCCTGGAGGTGTTCAAGAACTGTGGAGATGTGGCATGGTCAGTGGGCATGGTGGGGATGGATTAGGGTTGGACTGGATGATCTGAGAGGTCTTTTCCAACCTTAATGATTCTATGGCTCTATGAAAGACATTATAAGGCTTTTTTCTATGCCTCAGAATCTCAAATGTTTCTTTGTGTCTTCCTAGCTTGTCAGTTCTCCGTCCCTGGCCATCTTTGATGCAGAGAGACTGCAGGAAAATCTGTGCAGACAGTGTGAATGCGTTGGATATGTCACAATATTTATAGTCAGAAAGGGCACATATACCCCTGATGTCTTCTGCAGTGGATGATGTCCTTGTGGGAAGAGAATTGACCCATCCTGTGAACTGTAGACACCAATACCTTCCTGCATAAAGGTGCCACCATTCAAGCTGTGTGGCATTGCCCTGAGAACATGAATTCCAGGTCTGCTTGGGAAGAGCATTCCTGCTCTTACAACGTGGGAGACACATGCTTGGACTTCTGATGAAACTGCCCATTTCTTACCCACTCTGGCTGTGCTGCAGCACTAAAAGGTATGAGTGTCTCCTTCGGAAGTGAGAGTGGGACTGGATGAGAGCTCACTGGTGGGTATTTTTTTGGCAGAATGCAGCATTGTAGAGCATGTGAGGTGCAAGCTGGTATCTGCATGGGCTCTGCCCACCTTCCTGCTGGCTCACTTGCCCACCCAGCCCCTAAGGCAGCCACAATTCCCAGCCCTCCCATGCTCCATAGCCACATCCAGAGCAGCTGGCAGGAAACAGTGGCTTCCAGGTTTGCAGGAAGTTATGAATAGTTTGGCTTCAGAAATAGCAAACTGTTTGCACTGCAGGTGTTTCCAAAACAAAACATCTCGGTAGCTTTCCTCCCGTGAAAGATTTCAAGGGGACTGCGTGTCAGTCTAATGCAGAACTAGGTATTCTGCTAAGATCTGACATCGTTTCCAGGGTGATGGTCGGATTGGATGTCCTCAGAGAATTTTTCCAACATTGTATGGTTCTATGATGAGCCCTTCTACCATGTCATGGCTAAGTACTGCCACTGCTGAAAAGCTGTCAAGCCTTTGGGAGCCAACGATAGGATCTAGTGTGAAGGAAGATGCTGGTAACATACAGGATGAATCCTTCAGTAGAAAGAATGGGTTCTGGTGATCCCAGGATACAAAATGGTGACACATTTTGTCCTTTCCAAGTGCTTTGATCAGGTGGGAATGGCAGACTGGCCTTCTGATGAATCTTTAAGTCCTAGGGTTTCAACAAAGCAAGCCATAGCATAGGCAAGGGGAAACAGCAGGGAAAGATGCAGTTTCTCAGTGTTTTGTAGAATCATAGAATCAATAATTGTTTGAGTTGGAAGGGTCCCTTAAAGGCCATCTGGTCCAGCTCCCCTGCAGTGAACCGGGACACCCACAACTCCATCATGTGCTCACAGCCCTGTCCATCCTTACCTGAATGTCTTGTATTTACTGTTGAAAGATAAGGTGACTTAGGAGGAAATGTATAGAGACTTGCTGGGATTGCTGTGTGCTTGAATCCTTTGATTTCAGTGTATTTACAGGTTGGGTGCATATCATGCATCCAAAGAATAGCTGAGGGATTCATGATAGGGCAAGAAAATATAGTGCTAGAGTGCCAAGCACAGGCTGCCATGCACGCATTCCCTTTGGAGACACCAACAGGAGGAGAAAAAACAGCTGCATGGAAATCACTTCTCCATCTTCTCCTGTCCTGACCAGGAGATGGGAGCATGATAACCATGGGAACACGTGGGCTTATGGACAGAGTGACAAAAAATCCTGTCCCCACATCACCAGCTATTCTTGTGTTCCCATTCCTGGCACATGGACTGAGCACTGGTGACCAATGTATTGTGGCCACCTGCTGTGTTCATGAATCAGCAGGAGAGTATGTTATTACTTGGGTTTGTCATCACCTCCTTTGCCCAGGGACCTATCTAGGGCATCTGTGGGGCTGCCAAGCATCTTCTTCTCAGTGATCCTTTTTACTCCAGCAGACAGCGAGTGTCATCAAAGCAGCAGATCTGAGTGAGGAGTAAATCAAGGGCTTGGAAGATTTTCTTTCACACAGTGATTCATGACGTGAGTTTGTCAGTAGATGGGAGTGTTTGGAGGAGCAAAGTCATCATGAAAACATTTACAAAACCCAGACTTTTTGTGGATTTCACCAGAAATTATCTTCTGTCCAACACAACACACATGTTCTTTGATATTTTTTTGATCTGTGGTTTATTAATCCACCATTTCCAGCAATTGAATAAAGATGGCACTGACCAGAAAGAGGGGACGTGTCATTAGAGTCACAACAGCTGGACAGGAGAAGGACACTGTGTCTCTGTCTGAGGTCACATCAACACTATGCAGCTTCTGGCTGGATTCAGAAGAAACCACACACTTGCCAGGCCAGGTGTCTCCATCCTCAGATGTTCCAGGGGAAGAATAATAGAGGGCAAAAGGGATGTTTCTTTGTAAGATGTTGGTGTCTGAGTTTATCTGAATGTGCAGGGAGGTCTGCAGAGACCTCACGCCTGGGGACATCTGGAGATACATTTGCACACAGTGGGAGAAAGTCCCAGATTGCTATTCCAAAAGAAGACAGAAGCCCCTCAGAGAAGCTACAAATCCTCATTAGCTTAATGGCATCTAACTGTATAGGTCTTCTCCTCATCCTTATAGTGCAGCCTGCCTGGGCCAGTTGGTTCCCTATGCCTGAAGCCAAAAACCATAGAATGTTTTTTTGTGGAAAGGGACACTAAAGGCCATCTAATCCAACCCCTCTGCTATGATCAGGGACACCCACAGCTTCATCAAGTGCTCAGACAACACATGGTCCTTGCCTGGATGTGCCCAGGTTTGCTTTGGCCTTCCCTCCTCTCCAGGTACCCCTCTGCCACCATCCACAACGATGCTCAGCTTTATTCATGTGGAGTGTGGAAGTGCTGCCAGGACCCAGCAAGGCACATTTTGGTGCCAAACACTTCAACAAATGACCACGCAAACCAGTGGCTGAGGTGTTCCCAGGTGTTAAACAACCACTAACCAGGACCAGATCTCAGGGATGCCAAGCAGTGCTGATAGCCAAGACCTCTGACTGCATCCCTGCCTGTCCTCTGCTAGGACATCACAAGGTCGTGCTGATGCCAGCTAATAAGGCTATGCAAATCATCACATTTAAGTCCAGAAAAGCAGCAAATTACCTCGTTCATTCAACCTCCTAGGTACCTCAAGTCTTTGATGTTTCCCATATTAAGGCTAATAATTTGTCAAAAGCATTTCTTACAGCTAGCAGTGTTACTTGATTGCACCAGCACTGCTTCATTAGAGAAGAATTTCACTTCTCCGTTCAGTAGGAGTGTCAATGTCCCAATAATGAGCAGGGACACCCACAGCTCCATCAGTGCTCAGAGCCCCATCCAGCCTGACCTTGGGTGTCTGCAGGGACGGGGCACCCACCACCTCTCTGGGCAACCTGTTATTTCTCTGTTATTTCTTTTCTCCAGTTCTCAGTGTCCTTTGGACTATCCCTTCCCTCTGCCCCAGCTTTCCAGGCTCTGGGGATTTGGCTCTGGCAAATAAGCTAAGGCAAGCAGGAGCTGACTGTTATATGACCCTTCTTGTAATTTGCTGGAAATCTCGTCCGTAGGATAAACAGACCAATGTTAACCTTTATATAGTAAATAAAACCCCAGCGAATGTGGCCACTTAACATGTTTAAAAGCTACATTTTCAATTCTAATATTAACACATTTTTAAGGAAATCTTTCTTTGGCAAAAGCCAAAAAAATATTTGTTTCCTGTTTCAATAAATAGCATGGCAGAGCAACCCCGTCTGATACCGACTCTCTGCTCCATACAGCTGATCCCCCTTTATCCTTGTTTACTGCAGGGATACTATTAAATACCTTCAGCCACTCCTGCTCACTGCAGATTTCCAGAGAGCCCATATCCTGTTTATAGCATCTCCATGGGGAAGCTCCAAGCAGAAGAGAGAAAGAGCTGAGAGAGGAATTGCTGAGATGCGGAAGGAAAGAAAGGAAGTGGGGAAATGTCTGCTGGCCACCTCCAAGCAGATCCCACTAAGAGCATACTTAGTTCTCTCCCCCAGAGTCATCCCCTCCAAAGGAGAAGTGCTTGCAGCTCTCACGGGGTTATCCTGATCAGGCTTTACAAGCTCCAGAGCAGGACTTCAGCACTTCATCCCTTGAATAGAAACTCAGAGCAGTTTATTGCTTCCCTTCCTAAGGGCTTCATTGTGTGCAGTAATCTAAGATATATATATGGTACATTTACCCTTTTCTGGAAAAGTCACCATCTCTGGAGGTGTTCAAGAGCCGTGGAGATGTGGCACTGAGGGACGTGGTCAGTGGGCATGGTGGGAGGAGTTGGGGTTGAACTGGATGGTCTTAGTGGTCTTTTCCAACCTTAATGATGATATGGGACTACGGATAGGTCTGAGTTTTTAAGCCATATATACTTTCTGCAGGAGAACTCAGTAGAGAAAAAAAAAAGTCAGAATGATGATTATGGGAGACAGGAAAGGATTCTGCACATCTTGGTGAATGCAGTCCTGGGTTTGGTTTCTGCCTTGAGTACGACTCTTACATCACATCTGACTTATATTCAGGAGTGCAAAGCCTTCCAGCATCCCCTAGTACTTCTTCATGGTCCGAGCCTCTCTGGGTAGTGTCTGAGGCATGCTGGACACCTGACTGGCAAGGATGAACCATAGAAATATAGAATCATTTGAATTGGAAAGGACTTGTAAAGGTCATCTAGTCCAACTCCCCTGCAATGAACAGGGATAGATGGGGATTTTCAAGATTGGGTTCCTTCTGTTAGGTAGGGGTATGGAGCTCAGGAAGCTTCCCAACATCCAGTACTGGAGCATCAGCCCAGGAGACTGCTCATTTGCTGGGGAGGGGCTCAGAGGCACAGACACAGAGCAGGCATGGGAAGCCCTGGCTGTTGTCTGGAGGTTTTGGCTCTCAGCTGCATCAGGGGAGCCCTGAGACCTGGTCCTCTCCTCCTCGATGGTTTATGTCCGTTGCATTTGACAGTCCCTGGATGAAAAGCAGAAATGGTGCAGGATCTCCAAGCAGAGAAATTTATGTCCTGCAGGGTCTGTGTCACACACTGTTGTCTGAATTTAGGCACTGGCGGCTTGGGGAGCTCTTGTGGACCACTTCCAACTCCGGCTCTACAGGGGAACGGGAAGAGCAAAGGAGATAATACAAAGACTAACAGCCTTGCCATTGCTTCCCCAGTGGATTACTCCCTAGATGAGCTACCCTCCATCCATCACAAGCCCTTTTTCAGTGCTGAGATCATCACCCCTCACTGACCCACCAGCTTTTCTGTCTCGGTGCGATCGCCCACTCAGACCTCGATCAGAAGCTCAGAACCAAACCATGGGCACTGCTGATCCTGAAGCCTCTGCAGGCTGGGATTTACCATCCTGGTGACATGAGCAAGAAAACTCAACACATCCTGCAGATATGTCAGGCCTGGAGCCTCAGCCGTGAGACCTGCCCAGGGCACGCACCCCCAGACAAGCAAGTTTTGTTCGGGCTGTGCTCAGGATGTGGGTTCTGTGACCTCTCTTGGCGAGGGAAAGCTCTCTGTGCCCACTGCTTCCCCGGCTGCGGGGTGCAGAAAGCACTCTTTGTGCAGGGGAAGGTGTCAGGTAGTCGGCCGCAGGCGGCTGAATTAGGGCTTTTCATCAGCTGAGGAATTCTGGCTCTGGCTGCAGCTGGCAGGACCTGCAGCGAGGCCTGCAGCCTCAACTGGGAGCTCTGGGGCTCTGAGCACCATCACCTCTGCATGGATGCTGGATGCAGATGCTGTTTTCAAGGGGATATTTTAAAGGGATATACCATGAAGGAGATATTTTTCTGTAAGTGGTACTGCTGCACGTGTTGCTGCCCAGATATGCATCTCACTCTGCTTGCAAGTTTGAAGATATAGCAGTATTTGGAGGAATATTTGGTTCAAACCTCATTATTACGTCTTTGGTTTGGACCTATAAGTCATAGAATCATAGCATGACTTAGGTTGGAAGGGACCTTAAAGCTCAGTGATAGGCCAAGAGGTGATGGCTTTAAGTTGCACCAGGGAAGGTTCGGGTTGGATATTAGGAAAATTTATACTCTGAGTGAGTGGTGATGCTTTGGCACAGGCTGCTCAGGGAGGTGGTGGAGTCACCATCCCTGGAGATGTTCAAGCACTGTGGAGATGTGGCCCTGAGGGACATTGGCACTGAGGGACATGGGCAGTGGGCATGGCGTGAAGGTTGGGGTTGGGCTGAACAAATTTAGAGGTGTTTTCCAACCTTAATGATTCCGTGGTTCTGTGATTCAACCACAGTAAGAGCTGTTAGAGTTCCAGTTCAGGCAGAGGTGACTGATCCAAGGCAGACAGCAATACATGGAGTTATGACTACTGCATGAGCTGTTTAATTGTTTGGGGCTCTGTTTTTAATAGATATCTTGTCATTTCTGCGCTTACTCCAAAGTCAGATGGAGGTTTTAGTTCAAGAAGCTGCCAGTGGTGAGCTATTAACACAATGCAATTAGCCAGAGTCCCTTGGGGAAGTGCTGTCTCCAGAATTGCTCAGTGTTTGAAAGCGGGGCTTCAAAATAAATAAATGAGGAGAGTTCATTTAAAGAGCCCTAAAGGCAAATTCATTTAAGGCCTCTGCTTTGATATGAAAGCCACGTTTATGCCCATCAGAGAGGATCTGAAGATTGCATATCCTAAGAGGAAAAGCAGAAAGGCCCACGTGGGAAAGAAAATCAACAGCATTTGATTAAATGATGAGGTTTCATCATGTATTTGAGTTGAATGGGCTCCTTTAGAAAAAAAAAAAAAAGGAAATCCAGCCTTAGCAAAGGCCATGGAAGCAAGCATAAAGCGTGCCAGGGATTACGTAACAAGGGAATTAGGGTGGGATTTCATCAGAGCAAATGGCAGGAAAAAAAAGGTTATGAAAGAAGAAGAAGGAAAAAAAAAAGACAATGAAAATACATAAAATTATATAAAATCTGATGTTTGTGAGAAGTTGAAAGCCTGCAGCAGAGAAACAGGGAGTGATGGCAAGAAGTAGCACTGAGATGTCAAGTGCTTTCTTCAAACAGCTCAGGACCACAGGGGATGTTGTCAGGTATCCGGATCTGCCCACTTCGGTTACAAAAGGAGCAATAGTGGTGTCAGAAGAAGACAAGTGGGATGACTTGGAGTCACTTGCACCCACTGATGTATCCAGGACTTCACTAGGAATGTATGAATGAAGTGACGGAGAAGGATATAACAAGAGTCTGGAATACATTATAAAGCCATCATGGTACACTCATCTGGAGCTGTGCCCTCTGCTGTCACTGCCTCCTGGAGAGCAGGGCACGCAGCAGCAGTGGGGCACTGAGGCTGGGGGGCAGTTAGCAGGAGTTCGTACAAGCTGTACCAGCTAAGGAGGACTTACATGGGCACCCCTGGCTTCTCCAGAGGGCTGCCAAGGGCAAAAGGAGGTTGTAAACCATATGATTCCCCCTGAGCTGATGCTGACCAAGCGATGCCCAGCCAGACCCCAAGGAGCAGGTCTGCCCACCCCAGCCAACTCCCTCTAGTTTTATAGTTCTGATGGCATCATATGGTATAGGGAATCCTTTTGGCCACTTTGGGTCAGTTTCTGTTCGTGTCCCCTCCCAGGTCCTCATGTCCCCAAAGCCTCCTCACTGGCAGAACAGGACAAAATGCCAAAAAGTCCTTGACTTAGTGTAAGCGCTGCTCAGCAACAGCTAAAACAGCAGTGTGTTTTCAACATTGTTTTTCTCCTAAATCCAAAACACGGCACCACTATGAAGAAAATTAACTCTGTGCCGGCTGAAACCATGACAATTGAGGACAAACAGGAAAACTGCCCTACAGGTACAGGATTTTTCCATCATCCAGCCTTCCAGTGGGGGCAAGTCCTGACAGGACCTGAGCAGGAATGGCTGGGTTGGAAGGGACATTAAACCCCCCAGCTTTAGCTAGAGGACCTGGGCTGGACCTCCATGCCCAGAGGGACATCTTGGAGTGGGCTGTGCCAACCCAACGACTTGGGAACAGGAATCCATCACTCTGATGGCTGCAGTGGACAAAAGAAGGAAGGTTTCCACCTCTCTCCTTGTTAACGTAGATGATGTCCCAACTCATTCTCTGGTTCAGCCCAACCTCAGTGCCTGAGCTGATGGAGCAGCCAGCATGGCTTCCCTAGGCTCAGCAAAGGAGAGGGTCTCCAGGAGATGATGATTCATGGCTGATCACTTTAGCTGGAGCTGGATTGAATCAATTCCTCTCTCCTGTGGCGCTGCCAGGTCTCGTAGCCCAGAGAGAGGAGAAATAATGAGATTTCCCATCCAGAATTGTGGGGGATTTATAGCTGTTGTGATAACCTCAGACCGTTAGCGAGGCTCACAATGAAACCATGCTGATTTCCAAGTTACTCGACAACAAAATGAAAAGTCAGCATAAATCACCTCTGCTCACACAAGTGGCAGCTGTGAGGTCTCTGGGAGCCTTCCACGTGGATATACAGGGGCCTGTGCTCAGCATCTTGATCCGGGGTCTGCTCCGAGCTTTGACCAAGCCCAGGCACTGTACGGATTTGCTCTATCCCTAAGTAATCTCTGTCTCTGAGATATGTCATTCACTTGAGCAAGTACAAGTATTTGATTCTAGGGTGTCCCAGCTATAGGTGGGGTGGATACAGCCCTCATCAGCACAGGAGAAGCTCTCCTTCCTTAGGAGGGTGTTGCAGCTTTGGGATAGATCTTCATAGAGGTGTAGGATCCGTATCCATGGGGTTTCCAGGACACAGCTACCGTTAGCTGGAGTTGAAGATAGCCCTGCTGCTGGTAGGATACTGAACTGGAGACCCCTGAGACCTCTTTCCAGCAGCCCTACAGTCATCCCGCATTTCCAGCAGTAATTCCCCCCTGGCATCATTGTCTTGCACAGGAAATTTCTCTTTTCTCTTGCATTCAGGCCCTTCAAACAGCTTTCAGATGCATTGTTTCCAAGCAAATACCCACCATCCCCAAACCAGATGGAAGAACTCACGTCTTGCAGAAACTGCTGTTTTTCAGTGCCACAGCTGAGTGCGGAACAGGAGTTTAAAAAAGAAAAAAGATTAAAAAAAAAATGAAGCCTTACATGGCAATGGGTTATGCTGTGACAGCAGGGGAGCTGTGGCATGATGCACCAAACCAGAATGTTGAACTGATGAGAAACTCAGTGAGCATCGGGAGCTGCACTGAATAAGGCAAGAGACCTGATGACTGCTTTGAGGCTCACAAAGAGGAAAATACTGTTTCTAGATAAGTAATCCCATCGTACAGCTCAAACAGCATCCCCCAAACAGACCCCCCAGCAACTTGCTTGTTTCTTTTGGCTCTAGACATGACGCTGTGTTATCCAAATCACACTTCTGGTCCTTGAGAGTTAGAGGATGCTGTGTTACAGACCCCGAATTCTTGATCAAGGTTATAGGTTATTGATTTTGTGGTTAACCTTATGTTTCATACAGAAGGCAGAGCCCCAGCCTTCAAGGTACTGCCAAAATTATGGGGTAAATCAGCACCATTGAATGCACTGAGCAATCATCTGTTTTCTTTCAGTGGGATCACGTTCATCACAAAGCTGGATGGAGGCAGCCTCTCTGGCCACCCCATAATCCCAAGGGCTGGTGTGGGAGGTGGAAGTTGGCATCTCTCATCCCTCCTCTCCAAACACCGCATTTGTTGACGGCCTTCTGTGCTCTCATTCATCTCCACTGGTCGGGGAAGGCCTTTCCAATCCTCCTCACAGAAGGACTTCCCAAGCCTTCGTCATTCTTGACATTCTTTGCAGAATCCCTGCAATTTCTGCAATAAATAGTTAGACTGTTTATGGGCTTTCTGTGGCATGGATCAGAAATACCCTCTGGTCACATACATATTGTGCTCAGAGACCAGAGCTCTGCTTTATAGTTTTTATCAACTGCCAGCATTTCTCATTCTTCCTCAATCTGCAAAACTGTTATGATTTTAACCAAGAGAATCTCTGACTGCACAGGAAACATTCTCCATCTGCAGCTGGTCAAGCTGTGGGTGTCTTTGTTCATTGCAGGAGGTTGGACCAGGTGGCCTTTAAGGGTCCCTTCCAACTCAAACAGTTCTATGGTTCTACGAATCCATACTAAGATGCTGGTGCTGACCTTATAATCTAATTGCAAGCTGTGAACAAGGAGGGCAGCATCGAGAAATGTTGCATGAGGTAGGGTGAGATAAGACAAGGTAGCATGGGATGGCACTGCATGGGATGGGTTGGCATGGAACAAGATGAGATGGGATGGGACAGGATGGGATGAGATGGCATTGTATGGCATTGTATGGCATGACGTAGTGAGAAGATGGCTAGGGATGGAGGGCAGATGTGTTACAGCAGTGATGCGATCTGCTCCTCTCATCCTCATCTTTGACAGCTTCTTACACTGCTGCTGATATAGAATCACAGAATCATTAAGATTGGAAGAGACCTCTGAGATCACCCAGTCCAACCATCCACCTTCCACAATAATGCCCTCAATGGAATATCAGTATCCACATCAATATCCAAATATCAGTGTAAACAAACCTGCACCACGTGGTTGTTCTCTCTTTCCAATGGGGGAAACATGGTTTAATGGGGTTTTGTACCTCACAGTCTGTTGTCAGTTTTGCAAATAGGCCTCTGAAATGTCTCACACAACTGAATACAGTGCTCCTCTAGGCTTCCCCTAAGGCTGCTGAGAAATCTCAGATTCTCTCTAAGGCCGCCTGTTTGTAGGAGCAGACCAGGGAGGAAGAGTCACACAAAACACACAAAAAACCCCGGAGATCGAGGAGGGCCCATGTGGGGTCCCCGTTCCCACTGAGAAGCCCTTGTTTGGTAATGAAAATATTCCAAGCCATTTAATAAAACTTGACAAATGGCATGAAAGCGTTTCACAGCTCTGGTCATTTTCCCATCTGTGACGACCCGGGAACCAAACAGAGCTGAGTTTGTAAAGGACTGTGGGGGAGCAGTGCTTATTAGATTACAAAGAACATGACTTGTTGTGAGAAAACCCAAAAAGTCATGTTTTTTGTCATGAAAGTCTAGGCTGTGACAAATGCAATGCGTTAATCATGATGGATTTTTACTGGAAATCCGTAATGCAGAGTACGGTCATTAAAGAGTTGGCCTCGTGCCCCGCTCGAGCCCTCCTGCTTTGACTGTGGTTGAGGAGCTATGAAGCCACACGCTGAGATTATCCTTGCACGGACCAGAAGGCAAACTGGTGTGATCATCCCAGCTAAAGGGACCGTTGCGTCCCACAACAGCCCCCCTTGTTGTGCCGAGGGCTGACAGGATCTTTTCTCTGACCAAATTCGCATTTCGCATCTCTCCCTGCCTGACCCATCTCTTGTTCCTGCCGATAAATCACCCTCTTGTCCTCCTCAGGAAGCACGGTCTGTGATCACAAATGAGCCTTTCTCCAAAGGGCACAGCGATGCCAGTCGGCAGCTTTTTTTTTCCCCTCTGCAATATTTTCCCCCTCTCCTCCCTCTGGAGAGCCTTCGGAAGGTTCTTTTTCAACCTGGAGGTGCCCAAGGCCAAGTTGGATGGGGCCCTGGGCAGCATAATCTGGAGGTGGGCAGCCAGCCCACAGCAGGGCTTGGGGCTGGGGGGCTGCAATGTCCCTCCCAACCCAACCATGATTCTAATATGCTAACAGGTCCACTTCTCTTCTGGCCCAGAGTTTCCTCCTCTGAACCTGAAAACCCTCCCAGCCCACAGTGTTATTTCCTCATCGATTAGCCACATTTTTTCAGAGGGGACATGGTTTCAGCTCCCAGTCCCTTCTCTGCCCAGCATGGCACAGACAATGCCCGAGCTGCAACGATTGCTTCAGATATTACAGTCCCACAGAGGGAGAGGGCCTGCTGGGAAACTGGTGTCGTTCTCGTTGGGGATGGAGTCACTGGGAAGGACAGTAAAGGTCTTCGAGGGCCTGGCTGAGGGGTGGGCTAGTGGACAGGGGTCTGAACTCTGCCAGGAGGGGATGAGAGAAGAAAAAGGAAGGGATCACAGCCAGGACGAAAAAAAAGAGATCTGTTTAGGTGTGGGATGAGAGAGAGGAAAGGAAGGAAGGTCTGCAGTCACAGCCATAGAATCGTAGAATAGTTTTGTTGTAAGGGACCACAAAGCCCACCCATTTCCAAGCCCTGCTGTGGGCTGGGTGTCCCCCACCAGCTCAGGGTCCCATGCCTTGGGCATCTCCAGGGATGGGGCACCCACTGCTCTCTGGGCAGCAGTGCCAGGGCCTCACCACCCTCTGTGTAAAGAATTTCCTCCTTACATCTAACCTTAATCTCCCCCCTTTTAGTTTAAAGACCTCTAAGATCACTGAGTCCGACCACATCCCATCCCCACCATGCTCCCTAAGCACGTCCCTCTCTCTCTCCCTCCATCCCATCCCCTCTGACCCTCCCAGCTCAGCTTTACTCTCCTGCTCCCTTTCACACTTGGTGCTCCCTTCCCGTTTATTAACTCTCCAACCCGCCCGAGGAAATGTGCCCCCTGCGACAGCTCTGCACAGAGGATTTATGAGCCCAGCTCTCAGGGGAAGGAGCCTGGGCATAAATCACACAATATTTAGGAAAGTGATCTACATTTATTATACTTAATACTATATTTAACATGTCCAAGAGGACCTTATAAATCAGAGACAGTGCAGAACTCAGTACAGGGTCCTGGGGGAACCCGTCTGCTCCGTGAACATGTGCGCAGCCCGAAATCAGCAAGGGCAAATTTATGTTTGAATTCTTCACAAAGTTTATTCCCCTCTAATTAGGGCTGCATATCATGCTGATGGTTTCCTGAACGGGGCCGGGGATTCGGGGCCCAGGCTCCCTTCCTCCCCCCACCAGCAGCTTCTCCGCGGGCAGCGGTGTGCACGTCGTGCCGGAGAAGTCTTTAAGCATCTGTCATGCTGAGGGATGACAGCGCCGGGCAGGCGGTCGTTACTCTTCTCCTAATCCCAGGTTAATGCACCGTGCTCCAGCTCTGTATCAGCCTACTGCTGCGGGATCCTAACGGAGACATAAAGCCCTCTTGTGTTTCACGGAGAACCCTGGCTCCTGCCTGGCCCTTGTCTCCTGCTTCAGCAGTAGTCCGTGCTCCGTCAGCAGCTGGGCTCTTTGGTGGGTAAGGAGTTGGTTGGATGGTCACAGCCAGGGGGCTGTGGTCGATGGCTCTGTGTCCAGGTGGAGGCTGGTGACAAGTGGTGTCCCCCCCAGGGTCCATCTTGGGACCTTTTCAGCATCTTCATCAGTGACGCAGACAGTGGGATCACTGCCTCAGCGCTTTGCTGAGCTGCAGCTGACACAACAGAAGGAAGGGGTGCCATCCAGAGGGACGTGGCTGGGCTCGAGAAGTGGGTGTGCATGACCCAGATGAGGTCCATCACGGCCAGATGCAGGGTGCTGTGCTCGAGTCAGGGCAGTCCCAATGGGAGAACAGCCCTGTGGAGAAGGACTGCGGGTCCTGGTGGACATGAACCAGCAGTGCACACGTGCAGCCCCAAAGGCCAAAAGCACCCCGGGCTGCATCAGCTGCAACCTGGAAGCTGGCTGAGAGGGGATTGTCCTCCTGCACTCTGCAGCTCTGCATCCATCCTGGGCTGAAGCACTGGGGACATGCCATAGCCTCCAGTGGCTCAGCTGGATTCAAGGTGCCTGTGTGAGACAGCAGCTTGGTGCAGGGCAGGCCTCAGCACCACCGAGGGCAGGGAATTGTCCGCTAACCTGCTGAGCATGAAGGCCACGGAGCTCGAGGCAGACCCACCACCGCCGAGGGTGACGTGGGAAGGAGCGGGGCACGAAGGAGAAGCAGGGCTCAGTCAGCCATGTCAGTCTGTCTATCTTCTCTCCTGATTTTCCAGGAAAGCCACGGTGATTTACGAGCCGCAGACAGTGCGAGCTGAGTGCTCAGGAGGGCTTGATTACAGTTTCCCAGAGGAAGCTGTCTGTTTGGAGATGGCAAGGTGACAGGGTTTATACAGCACAGCACAATGTGTCTAAGCAAAGCTGTCAGCCGGAGACGGATGAAGTGATGGAGAAAGCCCATTACTTCATTCACACCTCAACAGGCAAACAATAAAACACTTACACAGAGCAGTGGCTGCGGGGGGAGGGGGTCCCCCAGCCCCAACTTGTCAGCCTGCAAAAATGCTGCGAGCTGCTGCAGAGTCATTTCTGTTCTTTGCACTCAGCAGGAAGGGAGACAAAGTAAGGAGGGAGGACGGGTCACTCTGTGGGGACAGCACTCTGCGATGCATCGCTGCATTCACGGGCAGCAATGTGTCATGCACATTGGCAGAGCAATCCCAAGGCCAAATCTGAGGGAGGGTTATGCAAGGAGGATCTTCATCCTGCAGGTGGTCAGTGGTTGTAGAATCATAGGATCAATTAAGATTGGAAACACCAATAGGATGATCTAATCCAACCATCAGCCCATGCTCCAGTGATGGCAGTGATGCCTCCAGTGGTCTCAGCATGACAGTCCCCTATGCCACTGGTAGCACCTGGGTCTGGAGGAGACCTCATTGGCACTGCCCAGAGCCCACCCCCATGGGAGAGACCTTTCCCTCCCTGCATTACAGCCTGGGAAGAGCAGGGAGCAGCCATTCCTCAGAAATGATGGAAAGAAAAATGATTTCTCAGGACCTCAGGGACTCTGCAGAGATCGATGCAACTGAGTCTCATGGTTTTTCAGCTTGTGTCAGCTTTACCATCATGATAATGGCAAATGCAGAGCTCTGGGGTGGCACTTCTCGTTCCCTCTGACAGAGATTTTTTGGGAGGCTTTCAGATCGAAAAAAAAAATGAAAATTTAAAAAATGTCAATTTCTGGAAAAAATCCCAATCAAACTTGGCAGTGGAAAAGCAGTATTTCATAAAAAATGGGATATTTTGAAAGAAATCTCTTTATTTCCAAGGAAAACAGCACTTGTTCAGAATAATTGTGTGGGATTACTTCAGAGCAGGTTCTTTATTAAATTCTATTGAAAAATTGAAAAATAATTCCTTCTCGCTCCCAATCCTTTCAACATCACTATGGGGATACTGCACCTTGCCCATGCCTTGAGATCCTCAAGATGAGGAGGGCTGGGGTTGGACTGGATGTTCTTAATGGTCTTCTCCAATCTACATGATTCTATGGTCCTACAACTCTCCTTCACGAGATAGTAACCAGCCATCCTGCTTACCCTTGCTACTACACCCCAGCTGGGTTTCTTGGGAAGGGTGCAGGATCATCCAGCCCAACCCCAACCATCCCCACCATGCCCACTGACCACGTCCCTCAGTGCCACATCTCCACGTTCCTTGAACACCTCCAGGGACAGTGACCCCACCACCTCCCTGGGCAGCCTGTGCCAGTGCCCAGCTGCTCTTTCTGAGAAGAAATATCTCCCAATATCGAACCTGGATGTCCCCTAGTGCCACTTGAGGTCATCACCTCTCACCTCATCTCACCCTTTGACTGGACCAGGAAGCCCAGAACGGCTCAGGGATGTGAAAGCCCCATGTGCTGCGGTAGAAAATAATGTTACAAAACTCCAAGCACTGCGGTTTGGTGCCGTTCCAGTTGGACATTCAGATAATATGAAACTGCAGGAATAAATCCGAGTCTTGGCTCTCCATAGCTTGGGACATGCCCGGCTGAATCCAAGAAACACGCCGGTCCTACAGTACCCGCAGCCCAATGGGATCAGAAGCAAAGGCCTTCTGCTCCACCTGCCTTCCCCCAAGTAATCCTGGATTCTTAGAAAATAAAGCTCTCCAAGTTCCCTTGATCTTCTTTTCTTCTTTTCTTTTTACTTCACTGTTTTCAGAGATTTCAGGTGGGATTTTGGATTTTTTATTATTTTTTTATTATTATTGTTATTATTATCTGGAAGTGGTGAAAGAAAGAAAGCAAACAGCAAGCAGTGCTTCCAGCTGCTGTGAAACACCAGTCCGGGCACACAGGGCAATCCGGCCTGCTCCAGCCCTGCTCCTCTCACATAGCTGAGAGGGGGATCTTCTTCACATCCTCCTCTCAGAATTGGAAGGACATGGATTTGATGGGTGGACTGCTTGATGGATGAAGAACTGGCTGTGAGATCATATCAATGGCTCAATGTCCTCATGGAGATTGGTGATGAGTGGTTTCCCTCTGGGGTCACTACTGGGACCAGTGCTCTTTCATATCTCCATCAGTGACATCAACAGTGGTATCGAGTGCACCCTCAGTAGTTTGCGGATGGCACCTCCACTCACACAGGCACAGCCACGCTCTCTCGGACACGGGACACAGCCTCACAAGGGGAAAGCAATAAGGGGAAGCCAGGCCTGGCACCAGGAAAGCCTGGGGTTCTGCCTACCCCTCACTGCTCACAGCTGAGGACAGATCCCAACCACCTCCAGACCGAGCTGCGGGCTGAAAGGGTAAAGGGGGCTCTTTCTGCTCTCACTGTCCTCTCTTGTGCTTTCCCACCTCTCTGCTGGAGAGGAGCTTTGCAGAAGGCAACCTGAATGTTCTGCTGGCCAACAGCTGACCAGTAATCGACCATTAGGGTGACCATGAGCCAGCAGCGTGCCCTGGTGACCAAGAAGACCAACTGAACCCTGGGGTGCCTCACACAGAGCGTGGCCAGCAGGGTGAGGGAGGTCCTCCTCCCCTCCACTCTACCCTGGGGAGACCACATCTGGAGCACTGGGTTCAGTTCTGAGCTCTCCATTTCAAGGCAGACTGGGAACCGAGTATTTCACAGCATCATAGAACCAGAGAATATAGCTTAGGTTGGAGGGGACCTCCAAGCCCATCCCATTCCAACCCCTGCCATGGGCTGGCTGCCCCCCCACCAGATCAGGCTGCCCAGGGCCCCATCCAACCCACATGCACACGTTTCCCTTCACACTTCTACATCAACCACAGGCCCCAGCTGGCTTTCAGCAGGAAGAGCCTGGTGAAGGATAAATGGAAGAAAAGCAACGGGATGTTGTAGATCCTCATCGGTGGGAGCAGTGTCAATGACATGCATGGACAGCTCTCCAGGGGATCTGATGTGACCGGGTTGTCCCAGCCCAGCCAGCTGGTGGAGACGGACCGTTCCTGCCGCCGCTCAGGAATGTGGCTCTGAGTGTAGCAGCAGGTGCTAGAAGGAGGGTTGCACCAGTCTCACCCTCCAAGAAAAATATCAGCCCTGCTCACCGCAGGGAAGGAGCAAGAGTGGCCTCTGCACAGCCAGATTTATGGGTCCCATCGGGCCGGAAAAAATCCAGTGAACATTTCAGCAAATCCAGGCTCCGTCAGAAGTTACAGAGTGATAGGTGTAAGCCCCCACCAGCCCCACAGCTGCTGCCCTTCCCCTCATCGGTGAAGTCACCCTCACACCTTGGGGCTGTGGGAATTGGGGTCTGGGTCGCAGCAGGTTGCAGTGGGGTGCACGGGCACCAGGGTGGCCGGGTTTCTGCAAGGGGAGCAGCGTGGGCAGCACTGGTGAGGTATCCTCAGCATCTGGAGGTGCACTGGGGGCAGACTCACATATAAATGGATGGGGCATCTTTTAGGGGATGCCAGTTCCACCATGAGGTGCATGGGGCTCCTTTACCTGATAGAGATGCATCCAGGCTGATCCCTGCATCCCCTTCCAAGCCCCATCTAACCCACCTTACTCCCTCTGGTGGGATGTGCCAGGAGTCACTGACAATTTGCATTCATTTGCTGCAGCCCATCAAAGGTGCCCACAAGGAACATCACACTGAAACTTTTGGATGTATAGACAGCTTGTTCACAAGAATCTCACAGGGCATGTGATCAATGAGAACTGAATAGATGGACAAGAGGAGGGAAAAAAATGGGGATATTCCCTTAGAAATCAGTTGCATATCTATTTGTATTGCATAGCGCCAAGTCTCTGCCTCCACCACCCCACTTATCCCAGAAGTATGGAGTCATGGAATGGTTTGAGTTGGAAGGAACTCTGAAAGGCCACCTGGTCCAACCCTTTGCAATGAGCAGGGACACCTACAGCTCCATCAGTGCTCACAGCCCCATCCAGCCTGAGCTTGAGTGTCTGCAGGGATGGGGCACCACCACCTCTCTGGGCAACTTATCCTCATCTGCACACTGCAGACTCTTTGTGACAAGGCCAATCTGCTTGAGTTTGGAAAGGACTTCCCAAGCTGAAGGTACTATTAGCTGTCTGGAGGTAAGGAGATCACCACATCCTGTATTTTCTTTCCCTAGTCCCATTCATGCTCCTCTGCTGCACCCCCCCCAGGGCAACCCCTGCCCCCTGCCATCTCCGTGGCTGTTTTGTTGTGCAAATCAGTCCTGATCCTGAGATAATACCTCGATCCTGACATCTGATTAGGGAATGATGGATGGGAGGCAAGCCTCTACCCTTGCACCGACCCAATCCTGGCGTCGGCCGTGTGCCCTTCCCACACGTTCTGCTGCAGAGGAGATGTCCGAAATCCCCCAGATCCTCAGCTGTAAAGGCAGAGGGGATGAGGGAGGGAACCTCTCCACCACATCTGCACCGTCTGAGACAGATAACAGTCTGGTGCCTCCCCCATCCCCGCAGAAACCCAAGCGTCTGTCTGGAGACACAGTTCATTGGAGTTCTTAGAGCACAAAGCGTGGGGAGGATAAATCAGCTTCCTTGCTCCATGCCTCCATGCCCTGGAAGGACTTCCTTTGTCTTGCCCTTTCTGTCAAGGCACTTACTGCATTCACTCCTTCCTCCATCCTACATAGAGCAACGTGGGACCCAGAATTCTTCCAGTGGCCCAGTGAGGCACTGTGTCACATGTGTGGAGACATGGTGGGTTAGGAAAGGATTGCCCATGCTATGGCCATTCAGATCTCTCAGCCTGTTTCATTCCTCACCTGAGCCATGGTATCTCACCAACCTAGATTCTGGGGTGGGACTCAGGACACCACCAGTTCAGGGACTTCTGTAGGTTTTATAATGCTTCTTATCTTGGCTCCGAAGCAGGCTGTGCTCAGCCAGCCTTTGGAAAGGGCTCACACTTCACTTTCCAAGTGCATCTGTCCATGTTGCCGTGTTTCCTGATGAGACAGAAGTCATGGGATAGCATTCTGTGCTTCTATATTTCTCAGCCCTCTGAAAACTTGCCCAGCTTCTTCAAACATCTAGCACAGATCTGAGTGATGTGACATTCCTAGGAGATCTTTGGAAGGAGGGCCAAAGATGTCCAGGCCTTCATAGAGCCCACATGTCAAAGTTCAGACCTTATTACTCACCAAATAATCCCTTCAGAGACTGTTTCCTAGATGCAAAGAAGCAGGAAATCCAGCTCCAACATATCCACTCTTCCCAAATGTTCTCTTCTTTGCCCCACAGTCTGAAAATCCTCCTCCTTTGCCCCACAGCTGTCTCACACACCCACCTCTGAGCATCCCCTCCAATTCTGAGTGCACTAGATCATAGAGTCACAGAATCACTGAGGGGTCATCCAGTCCAACCACCCTCCTTCCAACAATACAGCCCACGTCCCTAAACAGGGATGTAACAGTGCAGAGAGGCACTGGTCACAAGTATTCCTGCCATTAACAGAAGCCACTGGGTTGGGTTAGGATTGCTATCTTTCAGATGTTGGCCTCAGGGTTCATTAAACAACTGTAAAAGACAGATAAAACAGCACAGCCTTGTTATTTATTTATTTTTATCTCATCTAAAGACTTGCTACCTTGTGTAAAAAAAAGTGGTCTTGAAGCCTTTGAATTCTCCCCCTGAGCAATCTGTAATCCCTCAGCTAAGTCCTGAGCCCTTTAATTAAGACCTCAGCCATTTAAATTGTTAATGAAGACTCATTTGGGGACCATCATTCTCATTCTTGATTTCATCATGAGCTCATTAGAGGCTCCTGATTAAAATTCATCATCTCAGAAGATATTTATAACTCCAACTATCTCTAGACCTCATTAAGTTATAGACACCTGCTTGGAAAGGGATAGGGGATCTCAAAGGCAGCACCCTGATTAGGAGATGTGGCAATGCTGCGTTGGCTGAACAGTGGTGGCCTTACACTGCATGTGAAGGGACATGAGGCTGCAAGAGAGATCATGAGAGCAGGAGATGAGATCAGACTGTTCCTAGTGGTGTGTGAGGAGGTGGGTGAAGCAGCCAACAGATGTTCCAAAGAGGAAAGAGATTCAGTCCCACATCAATATTCTGGACACGCGGACTTGGAGATGTTGAGCCATTGGGATAGAACACCTCACAACTCCCTCGTTGTCTCCCTTGGGTCCTGTCTGTCCCAGCAGACCAACAGGGACACAGCTGCCCATGGTCCCAGGCTCTGGGCCCTATAGCTGGGCTTTATGCTCTGCTCTCCCCACAGCACTGAATTCCTTTCCTGAACGTCACTAAACACAACCAGCCTTGTGGACCTGAAACCCAGATGGCACATGGGATCCTTTTCCCAGCAGAAGTGCCCAGGCTGTGACAGAACACCAAAGCCTCTACGCCAGCTTCTTCCAACTCTTGCTTCCCCCTCTCCTACCATGTCCCCCTTTGCCCCACTCACACTCTGCCCTTTGCCACAGCTCTCTCCTTGCCTGTTCCTCACTGACCCTCCAGTCCCAATATTTGCCATGACCCTACTGATGTCCGTGCCAGGAGGTTCTCCCTATGCTCAGCCCTGAGTTCTTGGGGCAGGGGACCAAGTCTAGGGATCAGAAACGTAACAGAACCATAGAATCATTAAGATTGGAAAAGACTAAACTCATCCAGCCCAACCCCAGCCCATCCCCACCATGCCCACTGTGTTCCTCAGTGCCACATCTCCACAGTTCTTGAACACCTCCAGGGATGGGGACTCCACCACCACCCTGGGCAAAGGGCTTTTTCTTGAGTCGTTTCTCCTCTTGACCCAAAAGGAACCCTTTCCTTTGGGAGTCCCAGTGTTTTTTCTTAGCCTCATGTTTTTCTGCTTTGACTCATTCCTTAAATAAAAATACCCTATGAAAATAGGAAAAGAGTTTTGTTTCAAGGCTGTCTAATGAAATACTCCAGCACTTCTGAAATGAGACATTTTACCTTGGAAATATCTCACAGGACTACGCTGACACTTTCACACACATCCAAATGGCTGAAACCTGAACTCACAGCTCCTTCTGAAACCCCGTTTTTGGAGCTCCAGCTGGCTGCTCCCACTACGGCCCGAATTTCAGTGCCCAGATGAGATCCAGGACAAGCCACTGCGGGCTCCTTCCACCTGATGTGTCACCACCAACACTGCAGGAGCAGTATGCAACGTGCCATGTCAGTGATGTGTGGTGGTGAGCGGAGGCAGCTTTGTAGCCACGACCACATAACGAGCAGGAAAATGTCTCTGGGTTGCTGTGGACAACAGAAGGGTGAATAAGAAGGATGATAAACACTCTTTGAATCTCTTTGCCTCTAGACAGACACATTTAAAAGTGACCTGCAAGGGACCTTCGCCTTTTGGTCACAAAGAATAGAAGCTCTGAATGGGTTTATTCCCCTCCTGCTTTTTTGTTCCTATTAGAAATTCAGGTCCTTGTGCGGGCTCCTGAATGAGCAAGCAAAATGAGGATGCAACGGGAGGGAAGAGTGAACACAAGGGAATGAAAAATTATTTTTCAACACTTTCCACAGTGCACCGTTTTCTTCCAGCTGCGGTGGGAGAGGACGCTCTTTAGTGCAGTATGCTTTGTGCGTGACAGATTTATTTAACTCCAATGATTGTGTCACAGCTCAGAGAAAGAAAACTTTTGTTAAAATTACAGCTTTCCATGGCAAGCGAACTCTGTGCCCTTGCAGAAGATGGGACACTTTGCATGGGTGAATTCATTGCTTGTTTGAGCTGAATTGAGAATGGAGCCTGCTGCCTGATGGGATGGCCCACCTTCAAGCCTCAGTGCCATCCCTGATAGCAAAGAGGGCGTGAGGTCTGCATGAGGCCACTCCAAAGAGCAGGGTGTCCCTCGAGCGATGGCATGACCCGTGGCCTGGGCCAGAAATCCCAATTGCTATCAGCTTTCCTCGAACTCCCTGCAAGGACATGCTCATGGTTGGAGATGCCCAGGCAGCATTTGTGTAAGAACCACCTGGAGTGACAAACTGAGCAGAATTGTCTGTCTCTGCACCTAAAGGATTTTTCTGCCTTGCACAGGTGCATGAAAAAGCATCTACTTCGTATGATCGTCTCGGTATATAAACCACAGAATCCCTCTGGTTTTCCAAGATAAAAACATGCCTTGCTTTAGGCAAGGCTGATGGTTTGGAGAGATGTGGAAAAGAGATGTGTCAGCACACTTCAATTCCTGTCCAGACCAGCTTCCCTTCCTTCCTCTTGACTATTTCCCAGTGATCTGCATGGACAGCAGCTGGGGAGAGGACAGCCACGGAGCTGCTTTAATTTAGCCATGGCATCCAAGGCATCATGCTGCACATCATCCTCCAGCAAATGTGTGTGACCATAACACATCCCCTGACAATGTGCAGCGTCCCACGATGATGATCTCCCTCGGTTCTTCCCATATACACTGACACCACGTGAAGGAGCCCCCTCCACACACCATTGGTCTTCCCATCCAAGCATCCACCTTGGCACACTTACCTGGACTCTGGCGGTACACATATAGTGCAGGGTGGGTATAGACCAATGCAGCAGAAGTGTGGTCCTATACAGCGTGGGTATGGCCCTATACAGTGGGGGTATAGCACCATGCAGCCCAAATATTGTGGTTGGGACCCTACAACACCCACACATCAGGGAGAGGACACCACAGGCCACTGCCTCCCTTATAGGGACAAATTTAGAGAAGGACCAGGAGCACCCTGGAAGACCTGGAAGGTCATTGCACACAAAAGCACCCTCAGCACTTGGCCACAGCAAACAGTGAACCCCTGTGAGAGCATGTCATGCTCTGGCACCTTGGAAAACAAGCACGCAGAACCCAAAAAGGCTCATACCACCACAAGGCCCCTCTTGGTTGGCTCATACGACTGTACACTGACCTCCCAATGGACTCACACAGTCAGCTTGTGCTCTCTGTGGGTGCTGGTACTGGGACTGAGCCCAACAAGGGGAGTGAAGGACCTGCAAGGGATGGGGACCACATTTGGAAGCTCTTCCAAACCTGTAGGATGCCATTTGGATCACCACTGAAGGCAATGTGAAATGGTCATGAAATCCAGTTAATGGAGGGCCAAGCAACCTAAATAAAATCTGTGGGCACAGCGAACATCCCCAACTGCTCCCAGAGGTGCTGAGACAGCCCCAAGGGAATGTTTTAGGAGGCCTGAAGATGAAAAGGCTGAAAAGAAATAGCCAGGGGAACTGAGCAAGAATATGCAAACTCAGCCACAACCTGCAAGGAAATGATAAAGGCCAGTGAAAATCAGAGAGAAATAACACTGCCAAGAGGGCTATTGGGAATAAGAAGGAATTTTGCAAATTGCAGCAAAGGGAAAGCAAATATAGTGTGAGTCAGCCCATTAATAAATGAGAGGGGAACACAAATTAATGAGAATTCAGAAGCAGCTAAGGTACTGACCTGCTTTCAGATTTTCTATTGCACTCCCAACACAACAGGGCTTTCAGAGGCATTAACCCTTTCCTCTGTACCCTGCAGGACTGGGAATCACCTGTCGTTGGTGATCCTTGAGGTCCCTTCCAACCCAAGCCATTGGTCAGCTCAGCAGGGCTGGATTTGCTAAGGAGCCTGTGGCATTGCTGTGGTCTTGTTCAGACAGCTCCACGTGTTTGTGCAGAGCTTTGTAACACCTCTGGAAGTTTTCAAGGAACATGGAGATGTGGCACTGAGGGACATGGTTAGTGGCATGGTGAGGGAGGGCTGGGGTCAGGTTGGATGATCTTAGAGGTCTTTTCCAACCAGAATGGTTCTATGGTTCCAGGGCAAGGACTACTGTTCTCCTTGCTGAGCTCTTCACACCCTCTTTTTCCTCACTGAGTTTCTACCCAGGCTATATGCACATATGGCCGTGCTGGTGCTGAGAAGGCAATGGATGCAAATATCTGGTCTGATCTGACAGGATCATAGAATCATTAAGGTTGGAAATACCACCGAGGTCATCTAGTCCAAACACCAACCCATGCCTGCGACTGCTCTAGACCACGTCACTCAGTGCAACACCTTGAACACCACCAGGGACCCCACTGCCTCCCTGGGCAACCTGCTCCATTGCCTCACCACTTTCTGAGAAGAAATTTTCCCTAATGTCCAACCTGACCCTCCCTGGTGCAACTTAAGGCTATTCTCCCTGGTCCTATTGAGCACTGTATGAGCAAGTCTGTGTGTGTAGCCCTTCAAAATGGTTTCAACCTCAGATGAGTCCATCAGCAGACCATGCCACAATCTCCATCCCTGCAGGTTCTCAAGATCAGACTGGATACAGCCCTGAGGAAGCTGATCTAACCTCCCAGGTGCTTTGAGCATGGCTTTGAACCAGAGATTTCCTGCTATCTTCTCCAGCCTGAACTGTCCTGGGGGACATAGTTCTATGGACATGCATTGTCTATTCAGAGACAGTGAGCACCTCTACCCTGGTGCCAGGCCCAGGCATAGAACAGGAGATGAATGCACAGCCTCAGGGAAGCTGGAGAACCTGCTTATTTCCTTTTAGTTTTGTGAAGCACCAGGGAATCCATCCAGCCCTTCTCCCTGAGCATTTCACTATTTACCCAAATCACATTTTCCCTGCCCTCCCTAGGAATGCACTTGGCCTCCAGTTCCCTTTAGGAAGATGCCCCAGAGGTTTCCTTTTAAGAAACAGCCTCAGAAATAGTGTAAAGCTACAGAACAGATGATGGCTTTTCCTTCACTTACACCACCTCCCATCCAAACCATGGCCAAGCCGGTCGCAGAGCACACTTAAACTCCAAAATAGCAAGAAATTGGCTAAGCCTCTTGCAGCCTTGTTTAAATACTACATTTGTTAATTTGGTTTATAGGCCTTCAGCTTTCAGGGCATTTAAGCTGCTTTCAAAACAGTCCATCAACCTTTTCCCTCTGCAATAGGAGGGTTAGAGATGAATCTGGAATTTAAAGGAGAGCCAAGAGTTGTAGGTATTCACAGGGCTCAGCATCTCAGGTTGTTAGGGAAACAACTGCTGGCAATCATGTCCATTGGCAGTGCCTCAGCACACGCCCATACCCACGTGTGCTCGTGCAGTCCTTGGTGAGTTCCCACATGGGATCTTTGTTCCCATGTCCCCAATACCCCGGCGACATCCAGGTGTCCATGCCCCCATGATGTCTGACCATCCCCACATCCCCATGGTGTCCCCAACACTCCAGTGTCACCCAGATGACCTTGCCCACACTGTCCCTCCGCGCTGTCCCCAGTAGTCATATTCCCATGGTGTCCCCACATCCCTTTGACATCCCCTACATCCCAGTGTCCCCTAGGTGGCCATGCCCATGTGACATCCCTCCATTCCCTTGGTGTCCCAATGTCCCCAACTCCCAGGAAGCACCAGACCAAAATGAGCCATGACTGAGGATCAGATGATATGTTGGCAGTTAGTTGGTGGTTGTGCCAGGGCTTGATTGAGGACTGAAGTCATAGAGAAATTCTAGTCCAGGCAGACCTGGCCTTTAACCTCCCTCTGTTCCAGATGGGAAGGTTGGAGAGCAGCACATTTTTTCTTTATCCCATCACTGAATGAGGAATGAGAAAGGGTAGGAAGGGAAGAAAGGTGAGACAGATGATAAACCTCACAATATAAACCACTGTGAGGTTTATCCAACTTCTGAGAGTCAGGACCTGCCCTTCATGGGCACTAAGAACCGACACACACCTGCAGGAAGACTCTATTTCATCACAAGTGAAATGCCCCACAACCAAAGGAAAGCCCCGAGTCAAGCCAACTGGAGAATGCAGCTTCTTACACTTGAGGTAAGTGCTCGTGAGCATGGCTGTGCTGGAGGAAAGGAACTCAGCACAGCAATACAGAGCACAAAACCACCCCAAGCCCTCTTGCTCTCCTCATGTCCCTGATCTTTCTCCAGTTGGGATGCCAGAGCTTGCACTGCAGCCTGCTAGGTGAAGAATGAGGGGAGTGAGTGCTAGGACCAGAGGAGATGAGTTGGGGAAATGCTTGAAACCACAATCTCTGTGGGGGTTGGCCTCTTCTCCCAGGTAACAGTGATAGGAAAAGAGGTAATGGCTTCAAGTTGAACCGGGGGAGGTTCTGATAGGAGATTAGGAACTATTTTTTGGCTCCCCATGGCCATGGGAGCAGAGGGCGCTGGGCTCGGGAGAGATGCTGGGGCTGAGCTCTGTACTTCGGCCCAGCGCGGCTAGATGGCACTGTGTACTCTTCCAGGAGAGAAACGTCCGGGAACATCTTTCATGCCCAAAGTTTTCATTTCCTGAGTGGTTTTATTCACTGTTGAATCTCTGCTCTGAGAGGCAGAATATCTGAGGGATCTCGTGGGAACGGGCGACCTTCGTGGGGAGGAAAAACTCTGGCAGGATTTGTTTCAGGATGCAGTAAAATTGAATATGCATTTGAAATAAGAGAAAATATTATTTCCAGCCCCTTATAAGCTACAGAGAGCGCAGAGAGGTGGTGGTGCTCCTTTCCTGCAGACACTCAAGGTCAGGGAACAGGACTCTGAGCACTGGTGGAGGTGTGGGTGGCCCTGTTCATTGCAGGGGGGTTGGACTAATGGCCTTTAGGGTCCCTTCCAACCCCACCCTTCTATGATTCTCTGACTCTGGGAGTCAGACTCAGACTTGCTCATACCATTATACCTACCAGCAGCCCTATGTTCATGTCCATTTTATCCATACCACCTCACCTGGTGCTGGAGATAAGGATGTGGATTTAGGGCTGCCCAACACTGAGGAAACCATTTCTGATCCTCTGTCTGGGAGTAAAGCCACACACACGACACTGTCTGTTGGAGAGCTGGCGCAGCTCCACTGAGCTCATGGACATGCTCTTCTGCAAACTGGTGGGCAACTGGTCACCAAGCAATGGGCAGAGATCAGAGGAAGAGGAACAGAGCATTAGGTGTGAGTAGAGAAGCGGATGGGTAGAGTCAAGGAGTGAATAGGAGGACTATTTTGCTCTGCCATGGCTTTTTGGTGATACAAGATTTGCTTGGAGCCAATCTGAGATTGCAAGTATGACTTGAGATCAAGAAGCGGGCTTTACAAAGGCAACCTCATTTTCTCCCAGGTGGTGGGAGGCTGGAAGCAACCACTGAAACCAGGCTACTCAAAGTCTGTCTGGACTCTCTAGCTTGAAAACCACCATCCTGGAGTCCCAGGGCTCACGGACCAGCTGGGAGCCCCCGTCCCCCTCCAGCAGGCTGCACAGGAGTCAGATAGTTTAACAGCCTGGGAGCCGGGCTCCCATGTTCCCCTCTTCTTGCCAGCTGGTCAGGCGGGCTGCCAAGGATATGCTGGCAGGAAACCGGGCAGGTTTCCATCAGGATTTCATCCACGGCGACAGATCTCTGGGGAATATTTCCATCCTGATGAGTCAGCAGTCTCCGGTGGGAGACGGGCTGCCCGCTGGAGGGGTTAACATTCAGCAAGGTGAGAGTCCCCTGCCAGGCAGGTGCTGGCTAATCCATCCCCACCGAGGCCTCCTGTAATCTGTTACAGTCGGCATTTGCCCCGAGGCCATGGATCTGATATCTCTTCCGAGCATGGTGTCGATATTAACTATTATAACTCTGGATATTCTTGATAGCCATGCAAATGTCCAGCCCTGGCTGGAATCTTGCTAACTTCTCATCCTCAGCAACATCCTGCAGCACATCGCTCGGCTGCTGAACTCTGTGCAGAAACACTCCTGTTTATCAGCCCCAGGGCACCACCTGTTCATCTCCCCGTGTTCCAGCATTATCCTGCAGGCAGAGCAGACTGTCTCTGCTGTCCTCCCTTGTCCCACAGTGTTTTTAATACCAAGAAAATGTTGGCCATGGCCCTTGAGTCCGAAATACTCTGTTTTCCAATGGGCTGGAGATGGGATGGGGAGAAGAAGAGTAGGATATTGAGGGCCACCCCAACCCATCCCAAATGGCGCCTGGGCTGTTTACCATGCATTTAATCATGACAGAGTCTGTTCATCTTGACAGGATGAGAGGTGACAGCCTCAAGGTGGGCCAGGTTGGATGTTAGGAGGAATTTCTTCTCAGAGAGAGTGATTGGGCATTGACACAGGCTGCCCAGGGAGGTGGTGAGGTCACCATCCCTGGAGGCATTCAAGAAAAGGACATAAATAATACTTGGGAGAATGATATACTGGGCGATACTGGAGGTGGCTGTATGGTTGGATTAGGTGATCTTAGAGATCTTTTTCAACTTTAATGATTCTGTGATTCTACGTCCAGATGAAGTGGTTGCATGAAGAAGACCCATCCAGCATGATATGGACTTTACATTTAGCTTCTTGTTATCAGTCCCAGCCTGGAGTCAGTGTTCCCTCCCCACAGGATGGCAAAAGGTAAATGGCTTCAAAATGCCCTAGAATGGGCAAGAGACAGATTTCTGCTGCAGCTACGTGTGAGGCTCCTATTCATCACATGGGAAACAGGTGTAGAGCTCAAACAGAGACCGAATGGCAGTGGGACAGATAAATGTTAACAGGACCAAAATCAGCAAGTGCTGCACTGAGCGCCGTAGTGTGATTAATAAAACAAACACATGAAAAAAGATCTCTGTTTCAACACGTGGCCAGAAATGTGGAGTGTCATGCAATCGGGGCTCTCTTGCCCTCTGAATACCTGCCTCTCTGTTTGGGTTCACGCTAAAATATTCCGACGTGCCTTCAAAAAAAGAAAAAAAAAGAAAAAGAAATTATTTTATTTTCTTAATTTTTATTTTTACAAATGCTCAAACTTTCCTGTCACAAATTATTCTTGGCCAGGTTACAAGTGGAACGGCTGCCTATGGTCGGTTCTTGACCAAAAAAAAAAAAGAAAGAAAGAAAAAGAAAGAAAGAATAGAAAGAGAAATGGTTTATGAGACATTTTGGTGTGGTTTTGGTCTGCTTTTTTGTTGTTGTTGTTTTTTTTGTTATTATTCCACCGTAACATGTGGTGAAAGTTCAGGAGTTCTCACCTCTTTCCACCCTAAAGCTCAACCTCCAGCAGCTTTGACATGACTTCACCTTCACAGACTGTGCACTTGGAGAGCACATGGCTACAAACAGAGCCTGCACCGAGATAGGCTCTGTGGGCTCCTCTTTCACCCAAAGAAAGCTGTTTGTGGCTATTGTAGGGACAGACTGGCACCAACAACCTTAAAAAACCTTAACTGAAGGCTCTGCCTTTATGACAGATTATGACTTTGGCAGAAGAAACTGTGATTAAAGCAGCCATAAACAAATGCACCTTATTTGCCTTTTGCTCCCGGGTGCTCTCAGGTCATCGTTTTGAACCATGAAGGGTAAAGCCTTCGTGGGGGACAGGCTATGAGAGCACACAGTGCCACTAAGCTGAGAATTGAGGGAAAATAGCAAACACTGAGACTCGTAAAGAGCCTTGCTGAGGAACTGGCACCTCTGACAGCACAAATATCCCCACATCATGGGAGCTTATGGGCAGCTTTAAGATAATTAACCCCCCAAGCGCATTAAGTCCAAGCCAAACGAATTACTTTCATGGAACAAAAATGGCTGTGTTACAGGCACTGTTGTTCTTTGGCCCTGTCTTTTCTGGAAAATGGCACCAGTTACATGAAATCAGTTTTATTAACTGACATTGCTATGAAGGGATTTACAGAAAAGGACTGTTTGATGGGCTTTTATTTACAGACCGCATGTCCATGGCCAGAGCTGGAAAGAAAGAAGATAGTCTCTGAGCAAACCTTTCACAGCCTGGTGGAGACTCAGGTCTTCCTCCAATGAGTCCTAAATCAAGAGGTGCCATCTGAGGTGCCACGCTGCACTGAAGCGACAGCTCATCATTCCTCAACAGGAAACCCAATAAAGAGCCCATTACTGCACAAGAAAAGAAAGATCTCCATTATCAGCCTTTCGATTAGCAGTGGTTTTTTGGTTGCTGGGTGATGGAGGTGTCAGGATTTTGTCTGAGCTGAAGGATGAGAGGTTCGTTCGAAAGGATGCTGGGGGGTCTCCCCAACCAAATGATGTCTGGGCTCTTCACCACACTCATGACAGAGTCCGTTCATGTCCAGGTGAAGTGATTGCATGAAGATGACCCATCCCATGTGGATAAGGAGTGCACACATCTCAGAGCTGCACAGCAGCATGGGACAAGGTGCAGAACCATGCCCTGGGAGCAGTGCTGCCTGGTCCTGCAGGGACACACTGCCTTGCTGGCCCCAGACATGAGGAGGTCTCGCCTTGCTGGAGATTGTTTGGGTAAGTTGTGATGGATCGTGCCCCGACGTCGTGAGTCAAGGTGCAGCAGGAGACTGAGAAACTGAACGCTGAAAATGTTGTAAAGCAAAGAGAACATCAAAAGATCTCCAGGAAACGGCAAACACCCAGAGTTCAGCAATCTCTGAAAAAGATCCCCTCCTCCCTTCTCCATGTCTGGATAAGAGAGACTCCCAAGACAAAGGGCAATCAAGATCAGAGAAGATGGTAAGCTATAAATCAGCCACCTCTCTCTTTTCACCTCCCTCCCTCTGCCCTCCAGGCTCAGGAAACCCATGGAGTCACAGACGTGAATTCAAACAGCCCAATGTCTCCTCCCATGTGCTCCTGGGGGGGCTTGCCCCACGCAGCCCCCAATCCTTCCTCTAACACTGCCAAGCCCACTGAGGTGCCCTATGAGAAGCATGAGCCACTCCCTGTGATGCTGCAGATGATTTTAGCAGTCTGATCTGATTTAGACTCTTCTAGAAAAGCCCAATCAGCCCCAGAATCCCAGGACTAGGACAGAAGAAGCAATGCTGGTCATGCTGGACAGGGCTCAGGTCTGCAAAGCCAGGGCAGGCACTGTCAGTGCTGGCTGTGCCTTTTGGTGTTGTTGGGCTTCCTCCCCTCCATATCCAGCATCTCAGAACACACTGCACCTTGTGTTGCATCAACACGGATGTTTTGGCTGAGAAGAGATGTGGTAGGAAGGGAAAAAGGAGAAAAATGGAACTACAGAGCAGGATTTACCCTTCAGAAGGGCCCACCATAAAACTGCAACTCAAGGAGCACAGCCTGTCTCCAGTGTAAGGGGATACGGTCCTTGGTGGGTGCTGGCGCTGGTTCAGGGGAGATGTTTTATGAGCATGCATGCATTAGTACAGTTGCCAGGTTACAAGCAGACAAACTATGTTCAGCCTTTCTGGCCAAGACCTAGCACCCATGGGGCTGTGGGTCAGAAGCACCAGCAGCCCCCATCTGCGTGTTAAGACTCAAGGGGCTTTAGCGTGGCCATGAGGCAGAGCAGGAGCCCAAAAGCAAAAAAGGAAGAGAAAGAAACTGAAAAGAGAGATGCTGAGAAGGAGTAGCACCCCCAGCTTACTGCCATGCCCAAGGGTACCCCTGGCCTGAGCAGACCCCAGCTCCATCATCTACCCAACAACCCCCTATGGCAAAGATGTGCTGCCATGAGGAGGGACAGTGCAACTCTCATCTTTGGTATTTGCATCAGCTCTCAGATTCACCAAGCTCTCCATCTTGCTTGTCTTCACCCTAAGGAAAGCAGATTGGTCACTCTCCATCTGCCCACTTCCCGTCAGGGTTGGCTCCGAACTTAGAGCCTCTTGACTTCCCTCAGAGGTACATGTCACCTGCCTGGGTAGGACTTCATTACCATCCTTACTTAATTAAATAGGCCTTATTTTGGGGGGGATTGCGCTCATGGATCTCACTGGGGAGATTTGATTCCAAAGCCCCCTTAACACCCTACATGTCTGATTACTTACTTACCTACATGTCTGATTAATCATCAGAGAAGCAATAACTTGAATGGAAACCACTTTGAAGGAATAAATGCCAATGATGCCCAACAACCAGTCCCTGGAGCTGTCATGGGGAATTCATGAAGTGATGTGAACCTTGCTTTCTGAGCAGGCCATTTTGGCATTACCATTACAAAGCTGAGGGCTTCACTGATAAATAAATGACATACAACATTGGCTGGAAGGGTCTGTGGAGCCAAACTGTGCAAAAAATCTAACTATGCTATGTCTCTAGTTCAGCATGGGAGCAGGGTTACCTGATGGGCCCAGAAGGCAGCCCAGACCCAGTTCTCACCATCCTGCCCCAGTGCATCTCCCAGGAGTGGAGCTCCAAGGCAAGGTGCGAGCTGGGAAGAAGGAAGAGTCTTTTTATCATGCTGAAGATGGGCCTTGATACTGCCAGGAATGTAGACTACATGATCTGGGGGAAAATCATGTGAGTTTTGTGGTTACAGCCTTCACCTATAAGTGAGGATTGGGGCTCTGCTGCCTGCAAAACAAAGAACTCCTAAAAGCTTTTCTGACAACAGTCAAAGCTGCACTGTGTGGGAAGAACCAGGTGACACCATGGTGCAAGTCCACCTCTAAAGACAGCTCCTTAGGAATGGTGTGGGCATGAGATAGCTGCTCATGGTCATCTCGTGACTATGAAATGGTGGTGCCCCATCCCTGCAGACACCCAAGCTCAGGCTGGATGGGGCTCTGAGCACCTGATGGAGCTGGGGGTGTCCCTGCTCGTTGCAGGGAGGGTGGACCAGATGACCTTGAGAGTCCCTTCCAACTCAAACCGATCTATAACTGTATGATTCTATCATTTTGAAGGGCCATGGAGGGACCAGTGGCGTGCTGGACTGGAGTGGGAGCAAGCAGCGTCTGGATTTGGGGCAGGGATGGCAGCAGAAAGTTTTAAGCCCCACAGAGAGGCTGGAACAGAGCTAATCTCATGCTGGGGTGGGCTGGTGGGGAGCAGTTTGGGGTAGTCAGGCTAAAACATGCACAAGACAGGGTATGCACGAGACAGGGTATGCACGAGACAGCACTTGCAAGGACATGATTTGGGTGGGTATGTTGATCACCAAGGAGTCCAGGGACAAGGCACAGGCCTGGCGAAGCCCACATGGCTCCTCGGAGGAGGGGGGGGAAGCCCGGAGGTGTTTCGCAGGCACCAAGCCACCAGGGCCTCCCCCGAGGGCTGTAACTCCAGCTCGGCCCCAGTCCCGCTGTCAGGCCCTGCGCCCGGAGCTTGTTATTGCAGGTGCAGCACCACCTCCCCGCTGCCTGTCCCTGTCCCCTCCTGGTGCCTTTCCTCCGCTCTTTGCCCCCCACAACAGCCACCCCACAAGGAGGTGACCCCATAGCTCCCAGGGATCCAACCCTGTAGATCCCTCGAGGGACCCCCGAGGCCTCCCAAAATGTAGCGTCTGCTCTGGGACTCCAAAACACCTCTGCTGGCCGGCCCCAGGGCTGGGCGCTGCAGCTGCACGCAGGGAGTTGGTTATTTTATTCCCTTTGGAGCAGAGCCAGGCGTGGAGCTGAACACCCCCTCCTGTTAAAAACATCTCTTTGACATCTTGAATGACCTCAGCTCCGGGAGGTGCCACCGAGTGGTGCTCAGCAGCTCAGCTGGGCGCTCACCGGGCCTCCCCGGGCCTCTTTCAGCCCCTCTTCCAGCTCTTCTCCACTGGGTTTTGCTGGTGAGGATAACCAGGGGCTGTCTTATCGCGCAGCAAGTGTTTGCAAGCCCTCCACCCTCCCCTCTGCTTTGCAAGGAACAGAGGAGTGCTGGTGTGGAGGCAAAGCCCTGTGTTCCCATGCCCTGGCCTTGGCCTTGCTTAAACACCTTGATGCATTCCAGTACTGAGCTCCAAAAGACAAATAGTCCCACGGCTTTGACAATTAAGAAAAAGAAAAAAGAAAAAATATATATAGGTTAAAAAAAAAAGCACAACAAAACAAGAGCAGTGTTGGTTTGCATCTGCTGGCACAGACCAATCCCCAGTCCATGCATGGAGGCTCAGCGCAGCTCCCAGCGCAGCTCTGAAATAAGGTAATGCTCTGGAAGTGCTGGGCACTGACTCAGAGAAGTTTATGATGTAGGAAGTTCATAAAGCCTCCAGGAGGGCTCGGTGTCCAGATCCCCTTCAGCTCAGCAGTGAGGAATGGGGTGAAAGCTGATGAACGCACACATGGTGCGGGAGTGGTGGAAGGTGCCGAGCGGGCTGCAGAAAGCTGGGGAAGGCAGAAATGTGGGTGTTTGAGTTAATGCTCCAACGTGTGAATGCTGGAGGCTTGGGATGCAGAGAAGCAAGAAAGAAAAGATGTGGTGGTCAGGGCTGTGCTCTCCTACCAGATCCCAGGTGAGCACCCCAGCACCGGGGGTGCTCAGATAGTGTTCCCCATCTAGGTGAGGGGATAGCTTCATGGGCAGACATCCATCCATCCAGCTCTCATGGATCGGAGCATCTTATCACCAACCAGGTCATCCCCATCCAAACAATTTGAGCACAGCTCTCCCATCCTGCTAGAGGCTCTGGTATGGTGGATGGGTCATGGCACCTGTTCCAGCTGGTTGTGGCTCCCCCATGCCCAACCCAAAGACATCAGTCATGAAGATGGGTATCAGCCCATGCAAAACCCATTGCTGGGGTTCAAGGTACTGAGTTTCTGATCCCCAGCTTCAGCACTCAGCAAAGACAGCCACTCTCATTGACTCCCTTCTCCTGCCCCAGCTTCAGTCATCTCCAGAGCGCCTTGAGCTTACTTGGAGAAATCCATCTCTGATGGATGGGATCTGTTGTGCTTCTTTACCCCAGATGACTTTTCAGGGTCCAATTCAAGTGATTCTATGACTCTTTAAGGGAGGAGAGATGATCCTCCCATAAGAGAGCATGGTACACTAAGCTCAGGGGAATGAGAGAGTTGCATGGTAGAAAAAGACATGATTAGAACCATAACATTTCTATAAAAGGAGACATTAGCCCAGCAGAGACCGGGAAACAGGATCATGGAGCAGCAGGCTGGTCTCAGAGATGACAACAGAGTGAGACCTCTTAGAGGCACAGAGTGCAATTGCCACAAAATCACTGAGTCACTAAAGACTTAGGAAGGACGGAAAAGACAAGGAGGGATGGGTCAATAGACTTTGGTTTCTAGTTCTTATCTCTCTTTGTCTTAATGTTCTGCATTTCCCTTCCTTATCTGCTCTAATTTCTGTCCTATAAATGCCTCATGCATTACTTAGAAGACCAGGACAAGGCCTGGCTGGAAAGCAAAGGTCTGATCCTATCACTGCAAAGTGCCACTGGCCTCTTGCTTCATGGGACAGTGGAAGTATCACTCTCAGACCCCCACCAGGCTCATTGCTCCAACCCCTCTTTCATCTTTTACCTCTTGATTCACACCTGGACAGAGATGTGGGAGAAAGAGCATTTGAGTGCCATCTGAACCTCTTAGTCACAGCCCAAAACAGAGCCCTGATCTTTTGTACATGAGCTCTGTGGATCCCAGTGTGCCACAGCAAGGTAGAAAGGAGCCTGATGGGGCTCCCAGGCCTGGTGGCAGTTGCAGTTTCGACAAACAGTTTGAGCAAAGACCCCAGTGCTTCTGACATGCTGTTTTCTTCTGACAGAAGATGAAGAACTGGAGGTCACTCTGGAGAGACCTCTGTCTCTTGACGCCTTGTCCTGGATCAGAGATGGAGGAAACCACCAGCACATCTCCCAGGAAGACCACCCCATCTTCCATTGTCTACCTTGTCCTGCCTCATCCCACTTCTTTGTTGAGCCTGAGTTGTTTCAAAAGGAGATGCCTTAATTTGATGGCCAGAAGCAAAGCAAAAGAAGCTCAGTATTGTCACGTTGCAATGTTCCAGCAGCTGTGTTCAGCCAACCTCAACCTTCACCCAGCTGAGGGATGGAGCCACTCAACCTGACACTTGATTTTTCACCTTAGGGAGCCCACCCCTCTTGTATTCTGGACAGAGGTGCAGGTGGCTCAGGACATGGACTTGAGATGGCTCAGGAGTCTCTCTCTTTTTCTTTCCACCAACAGTTTGCCCTGAGCTCCTTGGCCTCCCAGCACTGCTGTGGCCCACCTTCCCACTTCTGAAATACAATGAAGCAGTTCATCCTGGAAGGATCTGAGATTTTTGCTTCTGACTTTTTCTCCCCTTTCCACATGATGTTCTGAGCTCCTGTTTCTCCATCAGACCAAACTGGACTTTTCCTATCAACCTTCCACTGATTTGGGAACGGTCTGCAAAGAGAAAGAAGGACAGAATTACCCTGTGTTCCTGCTTAGACCTCCCTCAAGATCATGTCAACCCCTGTGCTGGCCACCTCTCCATGCTTATTTGGCCATGATCTTCCTGCTGTGTTCTTTTCTATGGAATCATGGAATCATTTGAGTTGGAAGGGACTCTGAAAGACCACCTGGTCCAACCTCCCTGCAATGAACAGGGACATCCACAGCTCCATCAGGTGCTCTGAGCCCCATCCAGCTTGACCTTGGGTGTCTCCAGGGATGGGGCATCTCCCCCCTCTCTGGGCAACTTATGCCAGTGCCTCACCACCCTCACTCTAGAATATTTCTTCCTTATATCCAATCTATATCTCCATGTTTTTGCTCTAATCCAACACAACTAGACAGCCTCATGCTGCCAACATGACCTTTATTTTCAGGCAGGCAGCAACTGAATCATAATGATTTGTATACATTCTCTGATTCTATGATTCAGCCTTCCTCAGGGATTGTGGTGGGGTTTATAATCAGCAGCAGGACTACTTTTTGACATCTGAAGGATGGCTTCATCTGGAGGCCATCCAGACCAAGGCATTGTCATGCAAAGAACAGTACAAACACAAACACAAACACCTCCATGGGAGAGCTCTACATTTGAGCACATGAATCACCACTGGAGGCAGTAGATATGGATATGAAGCAGTTGGGTACAGTCTCTGTGACTTCCTCTGTTAAGGAGGTTCTGGTAAAATGGGGATCAGCCTCTGCTCCCAGGTAACAGCATTATGATGGGAGGTGATGGCCTCAAGCTGATCCAGGGGAGGTTTAGGTTGGATACTAGGGGAAATTTCTTCTTAGAAAGAGTGGTGAGGCAGTGGCACAGGCTTCCCATGGAGGTGGTAGAGTCACCATCCCTGGAGGTAATCAAGGAGAGGGTGGATGTGACACTGAGGGGTGCAGTTAGTAAGCAGTATTGATGGTAGGTGGATGGTTGGGCTGGATGATCTTAGAGGTCTTTTCCAACCTTAACAATTCTCTGAGAGCTGTCTCTCTTTCTGTCCCACACATTTCAGTACTGGAGAAGAAAACGAAGAATACAGAAAGCAGGAAGAGTAGAACAAAAAGTGAGAAACACGGGGGACAGCACGTCCTGTCAAGGAGTATCATGGACAGGGTGTCAAAAATCTCTATGAGTGGTGACAGGAAGATGGCTTTGCCAGTGTTCAGTCTGATCCCAGTCTCCCCTCTGCCCAGTTTGCCTGGATGGAGGTTGCTGTGTGGCCCTTTGCCTCTCGCCCTCCTGCCCGGTTTCTCAGTAATCACATTTTTTCCAGTCTCCTGTCTGTATGACCTGTTCCATAACAAGCTACAGTCTCACACTGATAGCATTCAAGGCTTTTGGGGCCACGGAGCCTGGGCCCAGCAAATCTCCCCTTCACCTCCCATACCTCAGTCTTCCCTTCTCTTTTGCCCCTAATCTGCACACAGTGAAGGAAAAAAAAATACAGGCAAGTAAGACATAAGCGACTTAACCAGTGGGAATTCTGTAATTGCAGATGGTGACAGATTTTTGAAAGACAAACATCTCCTAGCAGCTCTTGCATGGATATCTTGAGCCAAGTCTTGCAGGAACCTCAGTGTCCGACAAGCAGAGCCCCCAGCCTCTACATGTCTTAGCAAATTCACATCTTAGATTTGCAAAACAAGACCGGTGACTCATCTCAAGAGCTTTCAGAAAGCTCAAAAATGTGGTGCAGCAGAAAGAAATCTGCAAAGAAACACAAATCAGTGACAATGTTATCCACGGTGCTTCCAATGTGATGTGGCTTCCACCAGGATGTTTGCAGAGGGCTGTTTGGAAGTACACAATCTCATAGATCACGTAGGACAGTGACTTAGCTGATAGGAGAAGGGGAAATGGTTTCCAACTAAAAGAGAGGAGGTTTAGAATGGATATAAGGTTTATAGTGAGGGTGGTGAGGCACTGGCATAGGTTGCCTAGAGATGTGGTGGATGCCCCATCCCTGGAGACCCAAGGTCAGGCTGGATGAGGCTCTGAGCACTGATGTAGCTGTGTGTGTCCCTGCTCATTGCTGGGGTTTTGGACCAGGTGGCTTTTAAGAGTCCTTTCCAACTCAACCATTCTACAATTCTATTCTATGCTTCCATGCCTTTGTTCAAAGAGCAAGACATACTGCACAGGAGAAAACAGAAATGAACACTTCACTCTCTAACCCACAGGAATCACTCGACCTGACACTAGTGGCCATGCAGGAGTGGGGAGAGCTCCAAAGAGGCAAGAGACCCCTTCCCAGGGCTGTGGGTACAAGTCGATATTGGCTTCATCATGATTTGCACCCAGAAATCTCCAGGTTCCCCATGATGGAGCCAGGCAGAAGCCCTGGCATGCAGCCCTCGGCAGGGTGGGCGGCTGGAAGGGTTGAGGCACGTCTCCTTTGGCCCTCCGCCTGTTTCCCATCAGAAATGCCGAAAACTGAACCCTCTCCATGAAAACTTCTCCATTTTGATGAGTCAGCAAAGGTGTTGGCAAGTTTTGTGCCCAGCCAGCAAGTGACTGCTGGTTGGTTCTCGCCTTGCTCCAGAAGGTCCAGGCTGACCTCAGACTCTGTTTTCCCCACCAGCATGTCAAGTCCTGCAGGCGCTGGCCCGCTGCCTTACGCCCAGATCAGAGCTGGAGCTCTGTGAGCAGAAGCTCTAGGGTTAAAAGCTGTTTCATGCTAATATTGTCCATAAACTCATGTGAGAGATGAAGGCAAGTCCCTCCAGTGACAGGAAGCTGCTTTTATCACCCAGTGCTGATAATGCAGAAGGCGGCAGCCACTGCCTCTTTGCCAGCCTGGGAAAAGAGAGAGCTGCATAGTCTGTTGCCCGTGGGAGGCTATTCCCATGCTGCAGGTCTGGGAGTCCACGCACACAGTAAGGCCACCACCCATGGTCACATTTGGGGGTGGACAAGGGTGTGTCAGCAGTGCCAGTGATCAAAGCCATCCCCACCAGCGCTCCATGGCTTGTTCATCCCCTCCTACCCACACATTAAAGCACTTTATGCTGTACCTGGGAGTACAGATGAGCTCCAGCCCTGTGCAAAAGGGTGATATATGGCAACTGTGCAGAACAAGGGGATGGGCATGAAGTTCAATCTCCCCGTGCATGGAGGAGAGCCTGCTCTGGCTCCTGTGTGCTGCCCTGAGGGCTGGGAAGGGTTCCCATGAACTTCTCCCAGTGGTGGCAGCCACTCTGCTCATGGGGCCTGTCCCAGCACAGCACCTTCCCCAGTGCCCCAGTACAACTTCCTCACCTCAGTGAGCAGTGCCTTGCTTGGCTGGTCACACTCCAAAATGTCTGGGAGCCTCCAAGAGCACAGCACACCTTGGAGAGGTGTCCAGGGGCAGACTTGGTGCCCTTTCCCAAACTTAGGAGCCTTCTTCAGCTTGCAATTTGCTATGAAGACTTCCCTGCATCCATCATGCACAGCAAGCACAAAGAAGCATGGCTGCCCCATCCCTGGACTTGCCCAAGGCCACAGATGAGGATCTGGGCAGCCTGAGCTGGTGGGGGGCACCCATCCCATGGCAAGAGTTGTTTAGGATGGGCCTTAAGGTCCCCCCCAACCTAAGAACCATTCTGTGGTTCTTTTGTTCTACCAACTCTCCCTAGAGCTCCCAGTTCCCATAGCACATCCAGCCCGGGGCTATCTCCCTGCTTCCAGCACTGCCACCCCATCCCATCCCACCCATCTCCTCGGCACATCCTGGATGATTAAACCCAGCTGGTGTTGCTGTCTTCCTCCCACACCCATCCCTGGGCATACGCCTTCTGGGACCAATGTGGGCAGCACAGCTCCCAGGGCTCTTGGAAAGGGTCTGTCATGGGAGATAAGGGAGCCACGTGCCACTGTGGTGACAGGGAGTTGCCCTGCCAGACCGAGCTTTATCCCAAACCAAACAGATGCTGAGGCAAGGAGGGTCTGGGAAGGGGCGAGGATTTGGTATCTGGCTTCCTGGAGAGCCACAGCCCTGGGGAATCTGCTGAGCCTCCCATGGTAACACCCCAAACAGCACGGGGAGGAAGCAGCTGCCCAGCACGACTATAGGGCCAGGCACAGGGAGGACAAGGCAACATGCCAGGCAGTGGGACTGGTGCTCAGAGAGTGACATCAGCCCCAGTCCTTGCAGAGCTGCATCTTCACCATTGGCAAGGGAAATCACACACTGCGATGCCCGGGTTGGGTCGTCCCTTCACCCATCTTTCTGCCAGGGATGGGTCATTGCTTCACCCATGTCTTGTCTGGTTTCCACTTGACACCACCAAAATCCAGAAAGTTCATGAAATTAAGGTGAGACCCACATTGCAAAAAGCCTGGCTCTGCCTTGAGCCCTGCGTGAGGATCTCCTTCTGGTACCTAAAGGGGGACTATGCGAGAAAGGGGACAGACTCTTAGCAGGGTCAGCTGTGGTGGAACGTAGTGGGAGATTTTAGATATCCCTGCAGACAGCCAAGGTCTGAGCTCTGATGGAGCTGTGGGTGTCCCTGCACATTGCAGGGGGTTGAACCAGGCGGCCTTTAGGGTCCCTTCTAACTCAAACCATTCTATGACTCCATGATTCTATCATCCTCTGCTGCTCCTGGAGTTGGCCTCGGCCACGGGGGTGCTGGTGATAATTTAGCAACGTTTAATTAGAAGTTGGCCAGGTATGAGACTTGCCAGGGATTTTTGCCAGGGGCTTGTGCCTTCCCTTTCTTTCTGATACTGAGAAAAAGTACAGAAGGAATTTGCATTTCATGAAGAGCATTTTGGTCAATTCTTCATCCTGGAAATGTGGGTGAGGTGGGATGGGACCACCTGGTGAGGTGCTTTTGAAGGAGAATAAGGGAACATTGTGTGTTTTGTCTTCACAGCTCTGTGACAATGAGGCAGAATCAGTCCTTCAGGACCCCCTTTAGTCAAAATATTAATTTTCCCATTGCAGTTCACACAAACCCCAGATAAAGCAGTCTGGAGAAGTCCAGTTCCTTACAAATACCTTAGATTTCATCCCCTCCTGCTCAGCAGTGTCAGTGCGTTACTTCCCTTGTCACCACCAAGCCTTCCAGCCTAAACAAGGCCTGAAATGCAAACACAAACACCCAACCAGGGGAGAAAAACAGAACGAGAGAATGGGGCAGAGCAGCAGCTCTCAGCCCATCTGCTCCTGCGATAAAGGCGCAGGGCGGGATGCCAGCCAAGGCTGTGCTTTGTCCCCTCCGCAGGTTGCACCCAGTGCAGCTCTGCAGCCGTGCAAGATGTGTAGGTGTCCTTCTGCTCTCAGGGGATGCTCAGGTGCCAGCGCTGAGCGGGCACTGTCCCAGTGCTCTGTGCAACGGGACGCAGCCGATACCCCCCCCCACCATGCCAGCAGTTTGAATCGAGAAGCCGAGCCCTGAAGTTTTAACGAGAGCACTGGGCTCCATAAGGGGGCTTTACACCCAGCACCCGTCAGCCATCTCTCACAGCTTTCCACTCGCTCGGTAATCAAGCCCTGCTCTCAACAGTTAACAAAAGCGATAAATTATCAGCCAGGCTGCAATCACACATCCCGTGCTGCAGCCTCCCAACGTTAACCCCAATTAACTCCCCACCCCCAGTCAGACCACCCCATAGGACTTGCCTCAAACACACACTGCCCTCCCAGGGGCGGTGGGGCAATATTTGCCAGGTCCCTGTGTACAAGGCTCTTTTATCAGCACGGAAAAGTGAAGCCTCGTAAGGTCTAAACCTTGACACCAGATTTACTCCCTGAATCATAGACTTATGGGATGGAATGGTTTGGGTTGGAAGTAACCTTTAAGATCATGGAGTTCCAAGCCCCCTGCTATAGGCAGGGACACCTCCCACCAGATCAGGTTGCTCAAAGCCCCATCCAGCCTGGCCTTGAATGTCTCCAGGGTGGGGGCATCCACAACCTCTCTGGGCAATGTGATCTTGGTGCACTGAGCAGGCATCCAGCCCCACAGCGTGCTCACCCACTCCTAAAGGGACCCTCTCATCAACTGGGATCCTAGCAGAAGATGAGGGTCGCCCGTGCCACTGCCTCGTTTGACCCAGAGACCCCCAAGGTCAGGGAATGGGGCTCTGAGCACTCATGGAGCTGTGGGTGTCCCTGCTCATTGCAGAGGAGTTGGACCAGGTGTCCTTCAGGACCCCTTCGAACTCAGTCCATCCAGATTTCCCAAATTGCATGCTGCAGCCCTGAGCCTTGCACGTCCACAGAGAGGAGCCCTTGGAGAAACCCAAACCACTTTCTCCAGCACCTCTGAACTCTTGTCAGGAACATCTTCAGTTAGAAAGCTCTGAGTGCCAAGAAATTCTCCCCAAGGGCAAATCTCCCTTCGTGGTGACAGGAGCAAAGCTGCTCAGGTTCACATTGCTCCTCAAGGTGAATGTGTGGCGTGTCTTACCAACTAATTATGAAATCGCTGGCTACTCCAGAGGCAAAGAGAGGCATTTTATTGTGAGCAGAAGAATTAATCATACCTGAGGCAGTACAGATGTCAGCAAAAAACAATGCAGAAAGGGTTTCTCAGGAAGATTGCTTGACATAAACAGGAAAGGGTTTGGTGGTGGATTTTTTTTTTTTTCAGGTCTTTTTTAGATATAAGTGAAAGATACTCAATTGCTTTTGTGACTCCTGTTTTTACCCCTGCTTTCTAGACCTAATGTTCATGTGTGGTTACTGTGAGATATAAGGAGCAGCAGTGTTACAGCTGAGAAGTGGAACCTCCCCACGCCGAGGTGTCGGCGGTAGCGCTAGATGATGAGGATAGTTTATGGCAGTGATTAAATGACACAAAGGATAAAGCATCTCAAAAATGGTATTTAAGTAGGAAAACAAGAACAGACTAGACTTGGGCCCTCCGCTTGTGCAATGCTGGGCTGCTTCTCTGTCTGTCCCAGCACTCAGGTCCCATTCAAGGAAATACCTCTGACTGCTGTTTGCGTGTGTGCAGCATGCATTTCATCACACTGCTGTGTTTGTTGCGGAGTGGATCCCCTAGGTAACACGGCCACCCCTTCTTCCGCCCTTTCTTTGTGTGTTTTTCTCTGATTGGCCCTGTTACCCCCATCCCAAATGATGTGCTCTCCCATGGCTGTTTCCCATTTGGAGGCTGCTGAGGGATTGGTGCTGTAAGTTACCGCAGGGCGGTTGTGGTACAGCTTCTTCCTGGCAGTGTGGGGCTGTTGCTCCAGCCAGGGAGGGAAGGAAGGAATTGTGATCAATGCAAGAATGGAGGTTACAAAATGGACAAGTCTAAGTGTGAAACCAAGCCACATGGCATGGAAGGTGAGGAAGAAAAGGGAGAGCATGCAGGCAACACCAAGTTAGGCTGTAGAAAGTTCTGGGAGAAGGATGTTTCCTACAAATGATGAGTTTGATGGCAGAGGACATTCCCAAGGCTTGCCATCCAGCCTCTCCTCCAGCTCCATTTAGACTCAGGTGATCACAAACCTGGAGATGAGAATTGAGTCCCCCATTTTCCCACACACCACATCAGCCTGTGCATAGAACCAAAACCAGCAGCAGAAAGGCAACAAACCAAGGGAAGACTGCAGGATGCATTAGAGACACAAGACTCCACCAGGGACGTGCTGTGACCAGCAGGTGAGGACACTGTGTGGCAAAGACATAGCACTTTCCCTCCTCAGGTTTTCTTTTGCTTTTTAGGAGGAGCCATACAGCTCAGGAAAGGCTGCTCTTCCCCTCTTTGTCATCCTTATTTGTCACCTCTGGATGACACCAGGCATGACACGAGGTGACGGCGATGTCGTCTACCTGCACGTGCTTCCATACCCATGCCGATGACATCAGAGTCTCAGGGTTTGCACAGGGGACCCACTACCAGGAAATGACTTCTCTTTAAGCATGAGGAAAGCTCGGTGTTGCCTTTGTAGCTCCTAGTCCAACAAGCTGTAATATTCACAGGAATGAGACTCAAATTTCTAATTATTGGCTGAGTTATTTGTAGCTTCATATATTTTAAGGCCAGAAGGGACCATCATCTAGTCTGGCTTCCTTAAAAGGAAAGCTCCATGACCAACAACCAATTCCCCGAGCTTCGTTACAGTAATGAGCTCAGGAGTCCTGCCGTCTCGTCTCCTGCTCTAACTGCTCGCGCCCGCCATGCCAAACACAGCTGCTCAGATCTGCCTCCAGCTCCAAAGGGAGGTCTGAGAGTTCCTCCTGAATAGGTAATAAATCAAAGATCAGCATCCACGCTGATGGGCTGCGGGGTACAGGGTGCAGAGGAGGTAGGAGTGCTGTGCTACCAGCTCATGGATTTGTCCTGGTGCACAGTCAGCCCCTCTCCCGTGCCCGCCCGCCCCAGGCTGATGGGACGGGGCTGCCTCTCTGATCTCACGGGAGAGCTGTCCCACACACAGCCTCCTCCTTAATCTGCAGCTCACTCTGACAGCAGCCTGAGCCGGGGGCTGCGTGCTGAGGCGGGCCGGCTGCCTTGCAGGTGTCCAGGTTGCACACCCTCCCTCAGCTGCTGGGCTCTGGGGAGAAGTGGCAGAGGCCCTGCAGGGCTTCCAGTCCCATCCTGGCCTCCAAACCCATCACAACCCCCATCCCATTGCAGCCCACATCTCCATCACAGCCACCATCTCCAACACAACCCCTATCCCCATCACAACCCTCATCCCATCATAACTCCCATCCCCATCACAACCACCATCCCATCATAACCCATATCCCATTTCAGCCCCATTCCGTTGCAGCCCCCATCTCCATCATAACCCCCATCCCATTTCAGCCCCCATCCCATCACAGCCCCTGTCCCCATGTGCAGCACAACGGGGTTCTGTTGGAGATGGGAGAGGGAACCCTTGATACCCACCAGCCACCAGCCTGGCCCCAAAGCCTGGCACCGCATCTCACTATGCTCTGCTCCTGCCAGCCCTGGGCATCAGCACAGGGATCATAAAGCAGACAGTAACCAGATACCCAGTGGAGCTGTGAAAAGGCCACATGGCACCTCTGCCAGGACCTTTGTCCCCATCCCAGCCCTCAATTCGAATGGCACTGGGAACAGTATAGTGATGGCTCTCCTCTCTACCATAAGTCAGAGGCAAAGTGAGGGACAACAGCCTCCAACTGCTGGCACCAAACCCCAGGAACAATAGCTCAATTCTTCGTGTATTCATAGAAGGGGGATTTGGAGGTCTGCCACCTGAACTACATGCAATGGAGGCCAACCCCTGACTTGCACCATTTGGATTCTCCAGGCCACCAGCCAAGGGTAGACTTAGAATCACAGAATCCCTAAAGTTGGAAGGATCCTTTATAGGTCACCTGGTCCAACTCCCCTGCAATGAACTTGTCTTTGTGGAGGAAAGCTGGATGAACAGGGGGCTAACAATACTTCTACAGTGATGTTCATACATGCTTCTGGCTGTCCTCTCTTGCTTTTCCTGAGGCACTTTGGGGACTTCTGTGTTTCCCACTGAGGCTCCAGATCTGCAGAAGTGCCACCGCAGTGGTTATGGCCACCAGTAGCAACCTCAGCTATGGAAAGATAGATGGGATTGGTTGGGGTTGGGCACACACAGCTTCATGAGAACCAAAGGCCACCCCACAGCCTGACAGCTCATGGAGGAAGGAGATGTCCCAAGTTCTTGGTCAGGACACCAACTGCAGCCTGTGTCTGCACCGTGACCGCTGGAAAGAGACAGGGCAGCAAAAAGACAGCAAAGCAGCTGTAAATATGATCAGCAGAAGAGAACCCATTGCATCAATCAGCGATGAGCACCGTAGGCACTTCCCACACACCAGCTTGAACTGCTCTGGCTATGACAGCCCTGTGAGTCACTGCCCCAGTGTCTACCTGCTGGGATGCGTTGGCTGCTGGTTGCACTGTGCAGCACAAGTTGCTTACCCGCGTTGCCACAGCTACCACCCATCCTCCCTGCTGCCATGGTGTTTGTAGTGATAACAGACGCAGCTCAAGACTTCTCCTTCCTGCAGGCAAGAGGAGATTTTGTGCCAGCAGAGGAGCAGGCTCTGGGAGGAATGAGGGCTGGGTCAGAGGTGTGGCACAGAGAGCATTAATTTGGGGGGAGTTCTGCTCACTTGTGCATTGAATTGGCCCAGCCATCACCCTGTGCACCCATGTACGAGTCTGTCACCTCCTTGGGTGCAGAGATGAGACGTGACAGGTCCATTGGCATCAAGGTACAGTGAGAGACCTGCTGGAAATCCCATCTGTTTTTGCTTCTCAGGATAGCTCGATTCCTGCCTCAGGAGCCTGAACGGGCAGACTCATGTGGGTCTGCAGAGCCCTGAAAAACCCAGCACAGTCATTTCAGAGCCCAATAAGAAGCAACCCACATTTCCTACCTCCATTGTCCGGGGAACCACAAGACCTGATCAGTTAGGGTAGTGAGGATAGCTGGTCTCACCTGGCCTGGCTGCTCAGGCAGTGGGGAAGGAGCAGCTCCCTCCACCCTGGGCTCACACAAAGGGTAGGCACTGGGTTAGCTGCTAGCCCATGGGAAAAAGGAGACTTGCCTGCTGGGGAGGGGCTGGGCAGTCTCAGGCGGCCAGTGACTTATTGCAGGATCCTGGGGTGATAAATTGTGGCTAATTGTGGGCAGGTGACAAAGGCAGACTAAAGGGAAAGGGAGCAAGGACATTCACTCCCTTGGCAGCTGCTACCCTGCCCTGCCCCCTCCTTTCACTGTTCACTTCAGGCCCGTTTGAACTGTGAAAGCAATGTTTTCCAGAATCTCCTGAACCATCCTCTGAGGGTTCCTCTTGCTCCCCTCTCTTCCCATCCCTTTGCTCTCCTGGTGGCTGTGCAGTCCTGCCAGCAGCACTGTGTTGCAGTCCTTGCAATGCCACGCTATGTCACAATGGATGCTTCACCTTCCCCTGAGACCCACTTACGTCCTCTGGGTCCTGCTCCTATCCCTGGTGCTCATTTGGGTGGGAGGAACAGCACAATGTTCTGCCTATCCACAGCATCCTGCAAAAGGAAAGAGTTGGACTGGGTCTTCACACCATCTGGAGAAAAGTATTCTGCAGATGGGACAGGGAGATTGTTGTGACCCCTTGGAGGGGCTGCTGGCCACATAGCGCATTGTTTCCCTGTCCCTGGCAAAACTGAGCCTTCTGTAAAGAACCCAGTGCTTCTGCGGGGTCTGCAGCCCCACGCAAATTTGTGACCAGCTCTTAGTAGAGGTCGAATGAGTCAACCAGGGCAGGCACTTCTTACCCAACCCATTGCAAGCTGCTTTCATGAGGGCTGTCCTTGATTTCTGTGCTGTGTTGGAAACAGTGTTCTGCATTTCTCCACTTCCCACTTCCCTTCAGACAGCCTCGCTCACGCTCGCCTGCTTCTTTGCATCTTGTCAGAAGATGATACCCACATTGGAAGAGCAGTCTTAAATAAAGATTTCACAGGCAGACAAAAATTAGCAAGTAACATGCTACACAAGTGAGCTAGAATCATTTCCTAGCTGTACTCTATAGAGCTCCTTAGGGTCTACTCCACCTGCCCACCATCCACCCTAAGCCACTGAACATTTGAACTTGACTGATATAGTCAGATAGCAATTAATTGGAGAGAAACACGTTGCAAATGCCACTAACGGGATTTATCACGCTTGGAAATTATCAGTGTTTGCCTGCACATTTACTGCTTTCCATCTCACCCAACCACAAACAGCCGAAAGCCAAAAGCACACGGAACATGCCGTTTCAGCAGTGAAAGTAATCTGAACTCAAAGAGAAAAGGGGTGAGGTTATAGGTGAGCACTGCCCACATTTGTGTTGTTGATTTGGAGTATCTCCAGTAATCTTGGCACGATTAAGCTCATGGCAGATGTGTGACCTTGGCAGCACATCTGCAATGCTGACAAGAGATAACTGAGTCCCACAGTGTCCCAGAATTATTTTTCTCCCATCCCTGAGCCCTCTGATTGGGAATCCATACGATCCTGTGGCAAAGCTTGCTTGTGACACAGAGACAGCATTACCCACATCACCACCATCCCTCCCTCTGCCCAGAGAAATGAAGGCAGTAGTGATGATCCATTTGAAGCTGTTTGGCAGCGCAGATGAGATGTCATTAACTCACTGCCTTACATCACTTGTGTTTGCTTGCAGACCAAGCAGGTGCCTCCACACTCCCACTCCAGAAAAGCTGCAGCATCTCTGCCACCCGTCCCACGCAGCTGCAGTGTCCCCGTGGCACTGCCCTGTCCCTAGGGTGGGGTGGGAGGAGGCCGTCCACTTTCAGCAGCTTCTGGCTGCCCCAAAGCACTGCTGCTTCAAGTGCTCCCTGGCACACACACTGTGTGGATTAGATATTTAGAGGACACCTGCCCTCACCCTGGAAAACAAACTAGGCAGCCTGAACTTGGAGGGTGCTCCGCGGTTGCTGAGGCTGATGCTGCCTTACACCACTTCATCCTATGCTGGATTCCAGAGGTTCTATTTGCTGGCAGCAAGCAAAGAGCAAAAGATCCTGCTTGTCATTTTAGGAGGCTCCAAGCAATGTTTAAAGCCAGAGCTTACTTGCATGTCTGCCCTGATTCCCAGTGTCCTTGCCAGATTCCCACTAGGATTCCCTGGGTGAACCTGGAAGAGAGGAGCTCATGCACAGAGCATCCCAGCCTCCAGAGCCACACACTGTGAAAAAGGGCACATTCAGTCCCTTCCCTCTTTCCTCCCATGATTGCCTGCAGTGCTTTGGATGGCCAGACATCCTTCCTCCCATTCCCATGGTGCTCCAATCCCCAGGTCTACAAGGAGCTGGGAGCTACCCCATCTCTTCCAATTGCCCATTTCTCTTTTCAACTGCATTGCTGCCCCAAGGTTTTGTCTAAGGGGGTGGTCATTCCAGGAGGCAGAAGCCCTGCAGCAATCATTCCCTTGGCTTGGCCCAAGCTCCCCACAGCCCCACACTGGGGTCACAGTGGCTGTGACCATCCCAGACAGCGCCTGGGCTGCAAATGCATCAAACCCCTGGTGCACCCAGCACCCGGCACCACTTGCTGCGTGTTTGTCTGTCTGCCTGTCTCCTTTGAATGAGGTTTCCATAGAAACAGGCATGTCAGCAGCCCACTGCAGCCTGGTTCTGGTGCATTACCCAGCATGAAAGCACACAGCTGCAGCGCATTGTCCGGCAGCTGTTCCCACATCCCCTGGTGCTCAGCACCGCCGCCGGAGCACTGCGAGGCCGCGAGGACACAGCACTACAGCTCTGTCACCCAGGCACCCAGCCAGGGCTGGAGATGCTTCTTTGTGGGGTCAGTTCCCACTCTTTTCAGCTGCACGCTTCCCAGCGGTGCCCTATATGGGACGCGACGGAAACCTGCCCCATGCTGTGCTTCCACCCTGCAGCTCAGGTCTCACGCTCGCTCCCAGACGACACAAAGCCCAGCTGGCTGCACCTCACCACCAGCCCAACCCTGCAGCGGGGTGAAGGCACGAGGAGCTCGCCGAGCTGGAGAGATCAGGCTGGGACCCATCTGCGTGTGTGGCATCGGCCCAGCAGCCGCTCGGCGTGGGATTGGCAGCACACAGTAGCACAAGTGGCCGCGCGGGGGGCCTGGGGAGGATGGAGCTGGCTGCAGGGTGAGGCACAGAGCATCTCCCAGACAGGAGATGCCAACAGAGCTGCTGTTGTGGCCCCGCCAGGACTGCTCCCAGCTGGGAGAGGGGCAGATCCCCTTCCTCCCACCCGCCCTGTCCCCGACACCCGGCTGCAGCTGCCTCTCCCAACACTGAAGGGCGCTCGCTGAAAACCCAGGGTCCTGGGGATGGTACTGTGGGAACGCATGGGCAGTCAGCACAGCTCGGCCACAGCGTGGGCTCCTGTCCTTTTGGGAGGGCTTCCAGCTCGGAGGAAACTGCCTTTGTGACCATTCCTTCCAAATCTTCCTTCATGGAAGATAGACGTCCCCCTGCAGCCCCCTTCTCTTTTGCTGCTTTGTCCCAACCCGTTCATTCATTCTGTTTGTTCTCTCGAGTCCCATCCCTTTGGTGACAACAGGCACGGGTGAAGAGGGTTGGTGTGAGGGAGGAGAGCAGAACCACCCTAGGAAGAGAGGCAAGTGATAGAGAACATGGGGGAAGGACAGGGAGCAGAGAAGAGGAGGACAGGAGAGGGAAGGGCTGTATTTTACAAATCAGTGCTTCACTGAGCCCATAACTAGAGACATGCTTGTAAGAATGTGTCAGGCTGGTGGTCAGCAAGCAGCCTCCTGCCAGACAAGAGACAGGGAAGGGCAGCTAGGGCAGCCTGGCAGGCAGAAAACCCTATCCACCCCATTCTGCCCCAGCTCCCATCAATCCCAGGAGCAGCCCACATGCAGTTGTGCCCTTGTTATGGGGCAGTGCCTTCAGGCATCCCAACTCTGTATTTTTGAGGGGAAAGGGGCATCCCACATCAGCATGAGCTGGTTCAGGAAGGGCAATGCAGCACCCCGCCACCTCTAACCCAAAACCCAAGGCTCTCCCCAGTCTTTGCAGCGTGTGTCAAGAGGAGCATATGTCTCATGGGGTGATCACAGAATCATTAATGTTCTGGAAGACCTCTAAGATCATCCAGCCCACTATCCATCTACCACCACTATTGACCACTACATCCAGCCCCAAATGATGAATCCCTTACAGAGGGAGAAGACCCCGATGTCCCCAGGTATAATCCTCAGATCCTGTGGTCTAGAGTAAGAGGAGAAAAGGTCAATTGTAAAAAAAAACTTCCATCTGGGGTTGTGAAGCCATGGAGAAGGGCCAAAACAGTATGTATGGTGATGGTTTGGTGGGTGGACCGGATGATCTTAGTGATCTTTTCCAACAATAATGATTCTATATTTCTATATTATTCCCCCTGACAGCCACACACACCAGAACTAATACAAGTCACTTTTAGGTACAGCTGCTCTGAAGTGAATTTGGAACTCGACTTCCTCTTATCCCAGGGGAGCTGGAACAGAATCTTTCTGGACATGCCAACCTTGCAAGCTGCAGCCTTTGCCCATCCATATAGATGAGTTATTTTTAGTTCTTGCTCCATTAAACTGCTGGGGACAGCTCCTCAGTTCGTATGAAGCAGCAAAATGAGACCCTGTGTGGCATCCCCCTGACACAGGTCTATCTGGGCAGGTCCTCTCCTGCTCTCATACCCACTGCCTCTGTGTCTGATGGAGGAGCTGATGCCTGTGCCTCTTAACAGGTTAACAGGTAAACTGAGCAGGACCAGAGCCTTTCTCTTTGTTCCTCAGTGTCCATAAAGATGGTTGGAAAGTGTCCATCAAAGAGTGGTTTTCAAGAAATACTGAACATTTCACTCAATTCTTTTCATTAAAACATCTGATTTTGGTGTTTCATGTGAGAAATACAAAAGACTGAACCAGAAGGGTTGCACTTGAAAAGGGTGCTGCCACATCTCCCAGCAAAGGGAAAGCTGGTGAACCCTGCAGCCCACCTGCATGACAGTAACCCCAGCAGCTGATTGGAATTGTAGATTATCATTTTTTGCCCAAAAGCTCAAACTTCCCATAAACTTAACTGTCCTGTCCTGCTCTAACCTGCTTATAGGCACATAGAGATACGAGAACATACGTGTGCTGCTACATATGGGCATCCTCTCTCACTTGTTCAAGGCACCAAGCAGCCTGCCCTGCCCCTCTGCGCCTGTGCTGGACTCCCACATCCTCTGCCCCCCACTCTGCAGAGCTCCCTGGCACGTAACTCGTTAATTCCATGCAAAGCTCAGCCCAGAAACCTGGCACAGAGCTGTACAACTCGACCCCATGACGTGCACCAGGAGGACGATCCTGGCTGACAGCACCTGGGCCTTGGCCCAGAGATGCTGCTCCAGCAGACATCCTGAGCAGCCACCGCAGCAAGGCCAGGTCAGACCCTGCGAGATGCTGTTTGCATGGGGCTATTGTTCCATGGGAAACTGGCTGTCTTCCTGCTCTTCATCTGTCAGCAGGATTTTCAGAGAATATGCTCCCAAATATGAAGTGAATGCGGCAGGCTGGGCTGGAGCCCTTTGCTAGAAAACCTGGACGTCAGAGTGTGTCCGGTTTAATCCCAGAGTCTGTGAGAATCAGTGTAAAGTAGCATATCAAGTGAACTTTTCACTCTGTGGCAGGAGGGATTACCACAGCCCCTTTGTTTGTTGTGCACTGCGTAACCGAAAACACTTTAACCCTTTCGAGCAGCGCTTCGGCACTAAGTACCCATGAAAATTCCTGGGCAAACTGCAGCTGTTTCACTCTCCACTGGGTGGGGGGAGTCGGGTGCTCTCGTTTTCGGCTAGCTGCCTCTCCTGAGCTCGCTCCCAGCTTGAAAAATGGGGAAATGGGTCCTTCTTTAAAATGCTTCACGACTAGACTCCCCACGAGGATGTTTTCATCCACGTGATGGGGTGAACCAATGTGGATCCCATGTTGGTTCGTGGGATCCTGGGCATCCTGAGCTGGTGGGGGCACTCAACCCACAGTAGGAACTGGGTGACCTTCAAGGTCCGCTCCAACCCAAGCCATCCTACGATTCTGTGATATGATGATGAAGGCAGTCCCAGCTGTTTTTAGCTTGTTTGCAACCCAAGCCTTGCAAAAGCAAGGAGGAGACTCCTCCAGTTCACCGTACAAGTGAGTTTTGCAGCTATAAACCACCAATTACAGCCCTTTCAGCGCCCACACAGCTCACCAGCCCGTCATCTTTTACAGCCCAGTGTTGGTGCGGTTCAAAGGAGAAAAAAATACACAAGAAAACCCTGCCAGAATGTTAAAGTGAGATCATTCCTGTTAGAAATGTTCCCCTTGGGGAGGCAAATTTTGACATGAAGCAAATCAGAAGAGCTATTCTGGTTCAAAATGAAGGAAAATGTAAATTCTGGTATCTGAAAAGTTTATTTTTGATTCATTGCCTGTGTCAGCCCTCCCTCCATCATTCTTGATCCTTTTCCCTTTTAAAATGCCTCAGAATGTCAGCAATGCTGGGGAAGTTGCTGGGTGACAGAGTGCCACAGTTGTAATGTTCGTTTTCCTGCTCAATGACTTTCTTGCAGTTGGAGAAAATGAAGGGGGAAATAAACTGAAGGAAAGGCAGAGAAGAAACCCTCCAGGACGTGAGTCATCTCGTTGCCCTCAGCTGCAAACAGATGAACAAGGGAAGAATTCCCATTTCCAGTTTCAAAAGAAGGGCTTCGAAATGAATGCTGAGATGCTGAGTTCAAAACACCACTGGACTTCCCACCTCCTCCTGCACTTTCCCACTGCCAGTTGGAGAAAAACAAACAAAATCCTGGGGGAACAACAAAAGAAAAAGCATTTAAACTTTCCTGATTGGAAACTTTCCCCCCTAGGAAGCCAACAGGAGGCTTTCTCCCTTAGGAAGCTGGTAGGCTCTCCTCTACAGCGTCTTCTCAGCAACCACGGGCAACTCCCACTCATCCCCTGAGCTTATCTTCAAGGCCAGCTCACGTGTAAGGGCTGAGGGAGTTTTCTGGAGGGATTTCTAATTATTTCATGTGGAAGTTGACACAAGGTGTGGGCAGGGCTGGAGGAACCCAAAAGGAGTATAAGGATGCAGCAATAAAGTCACGACAGGTTGTCTCAGAGCGTAGCAATTTTCCCATGGCTGAGACATTAAAATTCAGAGCCTTATTGTAAAAAGATATCAGTCTGGGCCCAGGGTGGAGATAAAGTAAGGGACTGCTGTGCTTGAGGACAGAGTCAGGGGTGTCCCAATCCCTCTGCAGACCGTTGCTGTGGTTAATCCCCTGGGTGATAATATCTCTTCCTCATTTCTAGTCAGAGTTTGCTGAGCTTCAATTTCAGGCTAAAAGACACTGTTATACTCTTTTCTTTTCTTTTTTCCCCCCCCACCGGATTAAACCATCATCCCCCAGCAGGAATCTCTTCTCCTTGGAGGTGTAACATGAATTTCAAAGCCGTTGGAAGAGAACTTGTTCGTTTTTAGGAGATCTCAACTCTCTCTCATTGGGTTTCTCCTGGGAAAGAGGATACTGTGTTTACACACGGCTGATGCTGTTGGTTAATAATCTGCAGACAACTCTTATTGTGTCTGCAGGCACAGGGATGAGGTCTCGCATGTGTCTGTTCTGAGTTAGCAGTAGTATGGGCTTGGCTGAATTCTGGAGGGTTTACTCCTCCCTGCTCAGTCAAGGGACACTTCCCACACCCTTGTGATTTGTAGTGTTAACAAAATCCAATTAATTTTGTCTACTCCACATTTTTCTGCTTCTTGTCTTCATCCTAATGGTGAATGTTCTGTGCACCCCCTGGGCCTTCTCATCCTCCTGGTGGGATGGAGAGGCACTGGATACCAGGAAATGAATGGTGCCCATGAGCCACTAAATGCATACATCCTCACCTCCCCATTAGTGAGACCTCAATTACTCCCAAGCACTGGACTGATGACTCAGACTCATGGGAAAAACATCAGCCCTGGGAACCAAGTGACCCCAAGAGTTCCCAGAGAGGTCCAAGCCTTCTGGGCTATGGGGATGCCCTCCACTCCTGCTTACCCCATGGCTTTTAAGAGGAGTGCCAGGCAGCAGTGATGATGGCATGTGTTGGAGGAAGCAGATGGCAGAAGCTCAGCCATTCTTCCACTGAAGGATTCTTTGCACTGAGATGATATGAAGCCTGGATGCCTTCATGGGTCTTTGCAGTTGTCTCAGACTGTGACAAAACTCCTGCACAGAAACAGCTTGAGCATCACGCCCTGAGTTTTGAAGAAACACTTCCAGCATGTTTTTCACTGGGATCTGCCTGCCTAATGTTCCCAACAAGGAGTCATGGAAGTATGGCACAAGAGAAAGGACCAGCCTCAAATGTGGAAGAAGTGCACGGCCCCACAGTAACATGGGTGGATGCCACGGGGCATTGCATTTGTCTTAGGACACATAGGATACAGTGATGTGTTCACATATGGGCTGTGCAACAGTGCATGAGGGGGATGTGTCCTGGAGGGTTGCAACAGTCTGGGTTTGTCAGGCAGGATGTGAATGCACGCGAGTGAGCTGAGACTGGGAGCACATACATGGGGGTGGGGAGGAGGAAGAGGATGCCGCACACAGATAGTGCTCGGAGACATTGTGGATTACTGCTGCTAATACCTCTGGTAGGAACAGAAGTCTGTTGGCTGGGAGCGGGAGCTGAAAGCTGAGCCCCTTGTTATGTTTCCCTGTTCCCGCCTGCACTAATCCCTTTGAGCCCCAGGAAAAAACTGCAGAGAAATCAAACGGGCTGTTCATTCTGCCCCAGCATCCCCGGGATTAATTAATTTAGGATTTGTGGGGAGTCACAAGGTCACACTCCCCCCACCGGTAGAGCTGGCTCTGCAAGGCAATGGCAGGGCTGGGGGCTGAGTGGCCCCATTGAGGGGAAATGCCCCATCACGCCGTGGCTGGGAGCATGATGCCCCTGAGATGGCCACCCTGGAAGGTTGCTGAGCTCTGGGCAGGAGCAGACCCAGGGCGACAGCGCATGGGAAATCATCAGAGTTGGGAGAACTGACAGTTGGCAACTGTGTCCGCATCTCACAGAGACCAGCCCACAGCTAGAGGCCCCCATTGGGATGGGATCCTGCCGTAGGCCTGACCAGGAGCTCTTCTCACCACCTGTCTGCTGTTTGGGCTGGCACAGAAGCAGAAATGCACCAGAGAAGGACAAAAATTCCAAATGGATGGTTTCAGCCCATGTGTGACCTCATTGTCCAGTGAGAGAAGATTGGACAGCGATGGATGAGAACCAGGTCTGGGATGAGGGGGGCAGCACTGTCACAGACTCACAAACATTTTGGCAAATTGGAGGCGAAGAAGTGACAGACCGAAGCCCAGAGAAGAGGTCCTCTGTGATGGACAGGCAGACAAGCATGCCACATGGGAAGGGAGAAAACACAAGTCCAGCAGGGATGCAGGGAGAGCAGCTCAGTACAGAAAGACTTGAGGAGACAACACAGCCACAGCAAGGAAGAAGTCTTCTCTCTCTCCAAGCTAAGAAGGGTCATTAGGCAGTTGGTGCCACAGTCAGCTGAATCTCCATTGCCCAAGGCATGGCTGATGGGAATAGCAACCCCCCATGCTCAGTTCCTGAACTATCCTCTGGTTTCCCCCAAGCCTTGGTGAGCAAACATTTGTCAGAAGTCAAGACTCATGCACAATTCCCCTTCTGTCATTATGCACATTGCACTTTTTGCCCCACTTATCCCTCCCAAGCAGGGAGCTTTTGAAGACTGTCTCAGATGCCAAATTCCCTGCTCCCACCATTAGTGGTTACTTAAATGATTCAGAAATTTGTTTTCAGGGAGTAGTTTAGGTTATGATGTGGGTTTTCTGAGTGTTTGCCTAGGAAAGCTCATTCTCAAGAGAGCACATCAAATCAAATGCATTTCAAACTGTAATTGAATATTTGTGGTCATTTGTTTGGGCTGCATCTGCTCAGCACTTGCAAGGAGACTTTATTCATTTGCACCTATAAGTGCTCTGGGTTCCAGGACCAGCATTTGAGGATCCACAATCCAATGCAATCTAGATGTACTGAGGATTATGCTTACCTCTGGATGCTCTTGGTACGAGATCTGTACAGTTCAAGGACAGAGTGATCTGTGAGAGCATGTAAAGCCATGCACTGCATGTGCTGTAGTAGATACAAAAGCACACAGGGAATTTCTGGGTACAATGTTATGGGCACTGGGCCCATAGTTATGAAGGAAAAGGTGATTTCTAGACCCTGGAAAGAAGCAGGGGGTTGGAGGCATCATTAAATCACCCGTCCAGTCAATAACGCCCAAATGAAGAGTACAGAAGAATCTACTGTGAATAGAAACCAAAACTGGCCCAGGAACCAAGCCTGGCCCTCGTCCCCTAGCAAACATCTTCTTGCCACAGGAACACTGAGTCCGTGGAGCATAGTTTTGAAGCTGGCTAAATAAACGTGCAAACCTTGGCTTCAAGAAGGAGATGCCTTCTACCACCAAGGCCCAGCCACAGCAAATTCCCCCTGACACTTCTGAATCTTTAAAGAATCTTACCGATGCAGTACCGATGCAGTACTGATGCACGTGCTGTCTGGCTGAAGAGCTCTGCACAAGATCTCTCTCCAAATCCAGATGTAGAGCCTTGCAATCATCCATCCCCAAGCTCCCAAGTCTGGGCTTCCTTCTGTCCCACCACTGCTCCAAGCCTCCTTGGTGCAACCTGAAATTCCTTGTCAGCCAAGCACGGGAGGCCTGAGCTGGCTGCGTGGGCAGCACAGCAGCCCATTGCCCACCTCCAAAGAGACTGAGGTGGATGTGTTGGCATCAAAGGCCCTCATCAAACAGTAATGTGCTTCCACACGTTTCCAAATATACTTTTCAATCTATAAAACTATGTCCACAACCTTCAGTCCCCTTCCAGCTCCAGGTACAACTGTGGCCATATAACCACTCCTTGGGGTTATTCCAAAGTGAAATGGTGCTGCGCTGTGGGACTGGGGAAATTATGCAAGGATTGTTGTAGACAGCAGCTCTTCCTTGGAGTCAATAAAGACTGGAAACCCCACAGCACAGAGGCTTCCCACCAGCTGCTTCTCCCCCGCTTTAATGCAATGTGTCTTCCTAAAATCTTGCTTTCTAGTGGTCACAGATTTTTCTTCCTCTTAATTTGGCTCTGAAGAAGTCCAAGCTGAGCACAAGCTCTCAGGACAAAACAGCATCACCTGACTTAGCAAAGGAGCAGAGAATTGAGTGGAAGTGGCCTATCTCTGTGCATGGTGGGAGCACCTCCATCACTGCCAGGTGGGCATGGCTTCTTTGATAAGATCCTGACAGAACAGGAAATCAGAGGGTTAGACTTTTCCTGCTGTGCCATGCTTTCTGTCTTGCACAGCTCAGGGGAGCAGAAAGCTCAGGAGGGTACACACAGCATAGCGTTGGCTTGTCTCATTTTTTTGGACAGGGCCTTAGATAAAGAGCAAGGCAAGGATTAATGCAGCTGCTGCCCCCAGGCCAACTGCACTACAAGTTTGTCTGCTGGAGCAGAGCAGGGTAAAGCCCTCAAACCTGCCCACCTTTGTCTGGCAACTGATCCAGAAGCTTGTCCCTCCCCAGATATGTGAGCCCCCTGGCCCATCCTGCTTGCGTGTCTTCTCCAGTGCCTGCTTTTCAGCCACACACCCTGAGCACGTCGCTGATGGCTGGTTTTGGGTGTCTGCAAGCCCTCCTGGTATGGCAGGGGCTGGGACTGGTATTCTGATCTTGCTGCTGTCTTCCCGATACTGTTATCAACCTGGCACGGCCTCAGGTTTCACTGAGTGCTATCCATTGAGGATTGCCAGGGAAGAAATCACTGGGGCTGCAGTACAGCCTGTATTTTGGGTGCATCCATCCACCGGGCAGACATTCTTTGTACCATGGGACCCCCAGCCCTGCAATGGGACCCAACTACTGCATTTTAATGCATGAGCTCTTCCAGGAGCTCTGTGAGGACCACAGCATCCTCTGCCCTATCCCATCAGCTTGCAGGGCTGCTCTGTCACCCCAGCCCACAGGTGGCACAGAGGTGGTTCAGCATCCAGCCACAGGCATGAGCAAAAATAGGCTTTGAGAAACACATGCCAAGAAGCACCATGAGAATAGCACAACTTTCTCCAAAAGAGTGGTTGGCACTGACACAGGCTGCCCAGGTCTGTCCCTGGAGGTGTTTAAGGACAGGGTGGATGTGGCACTGAGGGATGTGGCCAGTGGGCGATATCAGTGGTATGAGGATGGTTGGACTGGATGACCTTAGAGCTCACTTCCAGCCTTCATGATTCTATGATGGATTTTTCCTTCCAGTCGCTACACTGAAGAGGTACCACCACTTCAACAACAAACCTTCCTAATCTTCTTCCAGATGAGTGTGCACGCCTGTTCAATTAATCACTTGTTATAATATTGATAATCTTGATGCAGAAGCCAGACTCACTGACCCTCAGCTTCCTAAGTCCCTTTTTTTTTCCAAAAACTGGTATCATATTTACTTCTAGGAGCTTCTAGGCTCCTGAAACAAAAATTCAGACAGTAGAGCCCACATAACATCTGAATTCCCTGCAACTGAACGCAGTATGCCCTGGTGACAGCTTCTATCAAATTATCAGTTTATTTTGCAGCTTTCCAGCTTGACTCATTAGCGCCAAAGGATTTCTCAGCTCTGTTCAAGGAAACAGTGCTACAAACTCCAGAGAAATGGAGGGGTGTCCCACACAGCCGTGCTCTCCACTCCCACTGGTGTGCACAGGGCAACCTCCCTGCCCAGCCTGCAGTAATTGTGGGTCACTTTTGGGCTACCTTGCCCACAGTGCATTCCCTTTGCTTTTCATAGCTCTTCTGGCTGTGATATTTCACAGGAAATTGGATTGTAAGGCAGGAGCACACCCATGTGCACATCTGGCCCTGCAGACAAATGTGGGTGTGCAAGGTGCACCTGTGACCCATCATAAGGGAAAAGATTTCATACTTCTCACCGATCCAGCTGAGTTACTCACCCAGGTAAAGTCCCTGCTTACACGTCCCAGGGCAGAAGCATGTTCCTCCCATGCCAGGACCAGACTGCAGAAAGCCCTTCCTCTGCAGAACGTTCCTTCCCCACCGGCAGGGGTTTAGTGCTGGCCCACCAGCTCGCTGGGAGTAGGGCAGGTGAAGCCAAATACTTTTGCTAATCCCAGCTCCGAAGAGCTGCTCTCAGGTTACAGACGATGTGAATAGGATCTATGTTCCAGGGTGATCAGACTTCCTGGAATTTCTGCAGGACCAGTTATCTGTTCCTGTAACCATCTGCAGCGCAATGTGCTGGTATGGCCCAAGTCCAAAATGCCCCCATCTCTTCAGAGCCCGATCTAATGTCTGTGGGTGAAACACGGCTGGCAGCAGGAAAACTACCCTGCAGCTTCACACATGGATCTCCATTATCAAACTTGCAGAGCACCTCAGAAACCTGATCTCCACAGCCTTCAACGGCCCAGACGAGAAGAGACAAAGAGACCCTTGGCCACCGGACGTGCTGAATGTGACTCCCTAACTTAGAACCAACCACAACCTGACACTGCCCTTGCAGATTCATTTAGGGTTGACTCAGCTCCCCAGCATCACTGAGAGCTTGCAGCACTCCTGAAAAGTCCCTGTGCACTTCCTGTCCTTAGAGGAGTGCCTCAGATGAGGAGGAATCCTCACGTTGCAGCCTGCTCCTCTCCATTGGGACCAGAGCCTCTTTTTGGATGTCAAGAGATGCTTAGAGCTGAGCGGATGATGAGAGATTGACCCTTGCTCAGGGCTCACTAGCAAAGCAAACTGCACTGAGCAAACAACCCGGGTCATTTTATTGCATGTTATTCCTTCTGTGCACCTTGCAGAAGGCGATGCAGTCTGGCACTGCAGTGCAGGTCAGTGTTCTCACCCTGTCACTGCCAGTGCTGGCTTCCTGGAAGGAGTACAGTGACATGCCTTAAGGTCTTCAGGCATCACTGCAGGACTTGGAGGCCACGCAGGCTGAACTCTGTCCACAGACAGTCTATTTATCTGGCAGCTTTCAGGCACCTTCGTGCTGTGCAGCCATCCTTGTGGCAGCAGAGCTGTGCAGCGAGCAGGGGTGTGTTCTGTCACCCAGGTTTGCACACTGAAGGCAAACAGATGCAGTTACACAAGTTAAACGACACTGTTGCATCCACATGAGAAAAGCTTTATGTAGGACTGGTGTCCAAACTTGGCCTTGACCCATGCAGCCCTCTGAGGGCTGGAAGACAAATCCAAGCAGCCCCAGTCCATGGAATGGGCAAATCCCTGCTGCAGTGACTAACAGCAGTCCCTACAGCACTGTCTCTGATCAGAGGGGCTGACAGCACTGCTAATTCTGACATGGGAAGATGCCACGTGTCCTTTCTGACATCAGCTGCTTCCATCATCATCTCAGTACTATTTCATTTGACATGTCCTTTTATTTCATTCCCTTCCTAGCTCACACCTGGCTCTTCATAGTTTGGTATATAATTTGCTACTATGGCATCTGCTTGCCCATGGATTTGCCTCTGCTTTCTAGCTCTAGAGATTGAGGACAGGAAGAGCTGCCAGGGAACTATGGAGCAAACATCTTCATTACCCCATGTCCCAACATCCTGCAGCCCTGACTGCCGCACTTCTAAAGCCTTGATGCCATCACACACAGTGACACACATCTCTAGGGACACCTCTGGGTTACCCACAGCTTTCAGCCTTGCCCGAGAGCACATGGAATCACAGAACCATGCAATCACAGAGGTTGCAGAAGACCTCTAAGATCATCCAGTCCAACCCTCAGCCCATGCCTGTGACCCACCACCACATCCTGTAGTGCCACATCCACCCTGTCCTTAAACACCTCCAAGGATGGTGAGCCTACCACCTCCCTGGGCAGCTGTGCCACCGCATCACTGCTCCTTCTGAGAATAAATTATTCCTAATATCCAACCTGAACCTCCCCTGGTGCAACTTGAGGCCATCACCTCCTGTCCTAATGCTGTTATGTGGGAGTAGAGGCTGACCCCACCTCACCACAACCTCCTTTCTGGAGCTGTAGAGGGTGATGAGGTCTCCCCTGAGCCTCCTTTTCTCCAGACTGACCCATCCCAGCTGCTCGACAGAAGACTGTGCTCCAGACTCCTCACAGATCTACTGTCCTTCAGCGGGCACTCTCCAGGGCCTCAATATCTTTCTTGGAGTGAAGAGCCCAACACTGAGCACAACACTGGGGTGCAGCCCAAAAGATCAGTGCTCCAGGAACTGGAGAGCAGGTGTTGAGGGTGAAGCCCTTGATGAAACCCACTGTCTTTCTAGCTCTTGGAGGTCCAAGAGTGCCATGAAGATGGTGAAGGATCTGAAGGACAGGATGTAAGAGGAGTGGCTGAAATCATTTGGTTTGTTCAGTCCAGAGAAGGGAAGACTGAGGGCAGCCTCATGTCATCCTACAGCTCCTCATGGCCCACAGCTTCCTCCTGGCATCCTCCAGCTCTCTCATAGTGACCTGCAGTCTCTGCTCTCTGGGTTTCTAGGAGAGCTCCAGCCTTGCCATTGCAATCTGGCTCCTGGGGAGCTGGCTGTGTCCTGAGGAATGTGGCTCCTGACTGAACTCCAAAGGCTTTTGCAAGCCTTTCAATCCCAAAGACAGAGGCTGAAAAGGGGCGAGCGCTCCTGCGGAGGGGAGAGCAGTGGGGTGGGATTAGAGCAAGCCCCAACGCTGCGCTCGCAGCCGCAGCATCTGAGCAGTGCCAGGAGAGGTCAGGATTAGGGGAAATCCTTTCAAAGCAAAGCAGAGTTAAGCAGTTCTCTCCTCACATACACAGAGGAGCACCCCAGGATCTCTCCTCTGCAAAAGGCCATGTTGGGGGCAGGAGGCAAGGGGCAGCCTTTGTCCCTTCAATTCAAAGCAGAGGGCAATTAGGTGACGGACTTAAAGCCCAGGGAGCACCGTTCCTGTCTCCACAGGGACCTCTCCCTCTTTCTCTGCTTTCTTTCATCCTCCAGCCCAGCTCCTAAATCTATCCGCACTAGGCTGTTAATTGAATTAGCCCTGCACCTTTCACTGGGAACAACTTAAGATCATTTCAATACAGTATGATTGTTTTTTACAGCTCTGGCTGGGTTTCGACAGCCACCACGGGGCCGAGTTCAACACAGAGCTGAGACAGTTTATTCCGGGTGCCTCCCGTGAATGAGTCAAGGGATGAGATTGAGTTGGGATGGGTGCATTGCAGGGCAACACCACATCGTGTGGGAGCACATGGGCAGAGGGCCTGTTGTGTGATCTCTGATGTTTCATAGCATCATAAAACAGTTTGAGTTGGGATGAACCATTAAAGGTCACCTGGTCCAACGCCCTGCAATGAACAGGGACACCCACAGCTCCAGCAGTGCTCAGAGCCCTATCCATTCTGACCTTGGGTGTCTGCAGGGATGGAGCATCCACCACCTCTTTGGGCATCCTGTGCCGGTGCCTCAGCAGTTACACACCTCACATCTCTAGGGAGCCCATGGACAGGTGCACACATCACTTTGGAGACCACAGTGCTCACTTAAGACCCACAAGTATGGCTCAGTTGGGCCAGCATAGGAGCCAAGGCAGACTGTTAAGGGCTGGGAATGCATTGTTGTTATCTTTGTAGCCTCCTCCATCCTTTTCCACCCTTGTGTGCTTTCCTCACTACAGTAGAGGTGCAAGCAGCCAATGCTGCCACGTCCTTATTGCTCACCCAGCTCCTCTTTCTCTCACTTCGATGCTTTCACATAAGATGCTCTCTAAGTGTCTCTGCTGACACCCCACACTTATGTTTTTAAGTGACAAGCAAATCTGAGTTGCTCCAGGCCCATCTCCTTGAAGACAAGCCTGAAGAGACAGCTCCTGAACCACAAACACTCTGCCCAACCAGCTGCCCACAGTTGGCTTAAGAGGCAATTTTCCAAAGGGAGATTCATACCAAATGAGCCTCACACTGCCCCTCTCTTCCTCATTTCCCAATCTCCATGCCTGGCAGCACTTCATAATGTATGTACCACAACCTGGGGTTGATAAGGGGCACTAAGCTCTTCTAAGTGAGCAGCCTCGCTCTGCTCAGATTCCAATCTCTGCTCTAATTTGGTTAAGGACAGGAGCCACACCACAGCCTGGGAATTGCCACAGACCAGCTCTGTGTCTGCGTGCAGTCGCAGATGAGCCCTGAGGGGCCAAAAGCCCTGCAGGGGAAGCAGCTCCAAAATGTCTCAGGAGAAGCCATCTGCTCTATGCCTAGAGATTTCACCCATCCCACACTTGCATCCATCCTATGAGCTGCTTATGAGGAAGAACCACTGATATTTTTATTGAGGAAAACAAAGACTCTAGGACCACAATTAATCATCCCTTTAATGACTGAAAATATCAGCTCAGAGCCGTTTGTTATGAAAGTCTTTCATCTCCGCTCAGGTTCAGCTGTGTGATCCTCTACCCTATGCCTTCATTCCTGTGTCATCATGTCACCAGGAAGGGGGCAGTGCTAGTAGGTGTGTGACTCTCATAGAATTTGGAAGCATTTGCAAGTCTCATCATACAACAGCTAAGTGAGGAATGGGTCTCCAGGGAGGGCTCAGGGCTGTCTCCCAGGTTTACCCCCACCTGCAGCTATGTAACTGCTGAAGTGCACCCATTCAAACCTCAACATGGTGCCAGGACTTGTAGGTTCTAAGGCACTGAACTTATAGGATCAATAAAAGCTCCATGGTGTGCCACGACAGGTATGTAGTTTTGCTCATCATCCTCTTCTCATGCTCACAACTACTGGAGAATGCCACCCATGCAAAGCAGAGCACTGCCTATGTACAGCCTTCCTGTGTTGGAGAGACTAGGAAGATTTGTGTCTCCTGATGCTCCCACACTACTTTCTCCAATCCCCACTGTGCAAAAAAACCAGCCAGACCTCATTTTGCTAGGTGCTGGAAATGCACTTACCAGCAGTGCATGTAGAAAATATTAGGTAGAAACCTGTCCAGAATGCTTCAGGGAACAAAACTCAGGAACTGAATTAAGCTGTAGGGCAACCCTGCCTAATACTTCAGCTCCAGCCCATTTTTCCTCTCCTGATAACTTTCATTTAATGCACGCTTTAGATTAGCATGGAGTAATTACAGACATTATGGGCAAAACTGTAGGGTACACCTCTTGTGACTTGCAAGGCAGAATGTGTAGAAGAGAGAAACCTTGAAAGGGACAATTTGAAAATCATTTCCTGCGATGAATTATAAAACTGAACAAAAATGTAGGTCAGAAGGGCCCTCTGGAGGTCTCCTGAACAGCCCTCTGCTCAGTGCAAAATCTGAATTTAGATCAGACTGTCAGGACCCTGTTGAGCTGAGTGCTGAAAATCTCCAAAGATAGAGCTCTTGGGGCCTCAAGGTGCTCTGTTCCGGTGCTTAACCACTTTCAGGCTGAATAAATTTTTCCTTACACCCCATCAGAATTTCTCATGGCGCAACGTGTTCCACCTCTGCGGTCCTCAGCTGGACCCACTCCATTTTGCAGACACTTTTCGTTTGGATAGCAGCCCAAAACCAGGCAGAGTATCCGGATTTGTCCTTCCCTGTGTCCTATTGTGTCAGGCTAATCCACCCTAGGTACCAGAACTTGCATCTGTCCTGACCCTCACAAGTTTCCTGACTGTCTATTTCTCAGTCATGCCAGGGTTCCTCTGAATAGCAGCTCTGCTCTCCAACACATCAACCACTTCCCTCAGTGTATCACTTCTCACTCCTCTAATTGATCTAAAGCTTTGCTGGGCAGACCTCAGGAATGAGTAACAAAGAGATTGTAGCCAAAGAGGCAAGACTGAACCAAATGCAGCATGTCCAGGGCACAAGACCTTACCTCCACCCCAATAAACAGACGCCTGCCCAGCCTGTGGCAGTACAGCACAAACTATGGGGTGAATCTTCTCACCAAGTGGCACAGAGAGTTTGAGGATCATCCTCTGTCTGACAGCTGTAAAGATGCTCATAGAACCATAGAAGTGTTAAAGCTGGAAAAGGCCACTGAGATCAACCAGTCCAACCATCAACTTGTCACCACCATGCCCACTCACAGAATCACTAGGGTTGCAAAGGACCACTGAGATTGGGTTTGAGACCTGAGCTGGGGCCAGCACTGGGGTCAATCCTGGTATTAGGACAGTCCGTAAGCCCATGAGAGGCTGCCATAATGAAAATGAATCCTTCTCCAGGGGAATGGCATCAATTGCACTGAGGATGAGATGATGAGTAAATATTTGGCAGGAGAATAGGAGCAAATGTGCAGGAGCTTGCTGCCTCACACCTGGCTCCCAAGGTCTCTTGTTCAGAAGAGTGACCTTCTTAGCAGAAGAGCTGGAGCGTGGGCATCCTGACAAGAGGAGCTGAGGTTATTCAGAGAACTCAAGAAATCTCTGGGCTTTAACTCCTTTGGTGTCAATAGCAAACATGTCTATAGCCATGCCAGGACATTGTGCAGGAGGAACCTCAGTGAGCCTGGGGCCAGGCAGGGCTACGGCTTCACAAATAACCTCAGAAACAAACTAGGCAGCAAAAACGTGTCGCTTAATCACAGATAAACACATAATCTACTCAGGTTACACCAAGGGGGAAACCGCAAACCACGAACACACAGGAGAGGAGGGAAACAACAAGTGAAAGAGAGAAAGGAAAATCCACCAGGAGAGATAAAAGTGAAACAGTAAATCACAAGGGCTCCTGCTCTGCCCTTGGCCCTCCCCTTGCCTTCCTAGCCCTGGCACTTCAGCCAGAACCTTGGCTCTCTGCTTTGCAAGGAAGAATTCAGAAACTGCGAGCCTGGTCAAGTGGTTCAGACTCTGTTGGACACCTCTGCAAGGAACATGGAGAAGTGGCTGCGTCCAAGAACCCAGGGCATCAGGAACAGAGGCCACTCTCAACAGCTCCCTCCAACCCCAAGAAGCAGAGGTCTTGGCTTTCTGTAGCTCACACTGTGGAAACAGACAAACTGGTGGATACCAGTGGGACTAGATCCACCAGTCCTACTGCAAAGACCAGAAGGGAGGGAGGGAGGGAGGGAGGGAGGGAGGGAGGGAGGGAGGGAGGGAGGGAGGGAGAGAGGGAGGGAGGAAGGAAGGGAGGAAGGAAGGGAGGGAGGGAGGGAGGAAGGGAGGGAGGGAGGAAGAAGGGAGGAAGGGAGGAAGAAGGGAGGAAGGGAGGAAGAAGGGAGGAAGAAGGGAGGGAGGGAGGAAGGGAGGGAGGGAGGAAGGGAAGAAAGGGAGGGATGGAGGAAGGGAGGGAGGAAGGAAGGGAGAGAGGAAGAAGGGAGGAAGGGAGGAAGAAGGGAGGAAGGGAGGAAGAAGGGAGGAAGGGAGGGAGGGAGGGAGGGAGGGAGGGAGGGAGGGAGGGAGGGAGGGAGGGAGGGAGGGAGGGAGGGAGGGAGGAAGAAGGGAGGAAGAAGGGAGGAAGAAGGGAGGAAGGGAGGAAGAAGAGAGGAAGGGAGGAAGAAGGAAGGAAGGGAGGGAGGGAGGGAGGGAGGGAGGGAGGGAGGGAGGGAGGGAGGGAGGGAGGGAGGGAGGGAGGGAGGGAGGGAGGAAGGGAGGAAGAAGGGAGGGAGGGAGGGAGGGAGGGAGGGAGGGAGGGAGGGAGGGAGGGAGGGAGGGAGGGAGGGAGGGAGGGAGGGAGGGAGGGAGGGAGGGAGGGAGGGAGGGAGGGAGGGAGGGAGGGAGGGAAGAAGATTCTGTGAGCGGGAGATTCTGAGGGGATTCAACTCTTCTCATTCAGGGATAGCGCTTCAGATAGCAACAGACGAAAGAAATTCATACAGTTTGGAGTCAGAAAGCAGCAGGCATTTCCTCCTCTCCTGCTAGTGCCTCCTGACCAATGGCACAGCCCTGATGGAGCAGATTCACAAATGAGAGCAGGCAGAAGAATGCAGTGGGAGTACGAGCTCCTTTGAACGTCCTTGCCACGGCACGGCCGGTGGGAACACATACCCAGAGAGGCCGAGCTGGGAGATAGCCACTGCTATGAGATCTGCCGTGAAATCGGTTCCCGGGAACGTTCTGCCAACCGGCCACAGCTTTCCTGGCAGGGTAAACATCCACCAAAACAAAAGATTTTGCTTTTTGTTTGGGATGTGGCAGTAAATTCAGCCCAAGTAATATCTTTGCACCCCTTCCCCAGCTCTCCAAGGCTTGTGTGAGAACTTGAGTTTCAATGGGTCCTTGTAGGGTGGATCTTGGGTGGTGCTCACTGGAGAAGGTCCCTGTCCAAACCAGAGGAACACCTGGAACAAAAGTCCCCACCAGAGCTGTTGCTGTCCCCTGCCTTTGGCTTTCCTTGGCTCCTTCCCTGGTGCACAGGATGAGTTAGGATTATGCTTTTAGGGACAAATCTCAAGTTAAAAGTAGAAATTGTGATGTTCCTTGGACTTGTGGCTGCCTGAGAACCAACTTCCTTCCCAGGTATCCCCCATCCAGGCACCAGAGCAGAAGGCTCAGCCCTGAAGATAAAGCCCCCTCTCTCCCTTGAAAACCAGGCAGGGTCTGACCCCACCACAGAATGCAAAGTCCTGTCCAAGTCTGTGTTATGTCCCAGATGAATCCAGGACATTCCCCATCTCCCTGCACAGGAGTAAGCGATGCTCTCCTGAGGTCCAGCACCAGGTGCACAGTTCATAAACTGTGCTAACAGGTATGCAGGAAATGGTACATACAGAATAATTCCCCAGTCGCCCAGCCCAAACATCCCTCCTGCTAAACGCATGACCTCTCCAAATTACCAGCTTTCTGTAGAGACCACACATAATGCCCGTGGATAAATCTCCCCTCTCCGGTTTCCGTTTCCATGAGGCCAAACTGCTGGCTCACACCTTCCTCTGCTCTTCACGGGGCATCGTGCCCTGAGCGAGAAAAGCCACCTGCTGCTTCACTTCCCTCCCAATAACCCCATGGGGGACCACAGACCCAGCCCCCCCCCCAGATCCCCCCACAGCCTCATAAAAGCTTAAGAAGCTCCACCAGTCCACGCTGAAGGATGCCCTGAGCAGCAGCCAGGGGAGGATGCTTGTGAGAGCAGAAATAGTTTTGCCTACCCACTGAGGAGAATGGAAAGATGATGGCATGTGCAAGCCATAAATGAGGACTCATCTCCCTGTTTCACAAAGGTTTGCTTGACCTCCAGCCTGGATGGGGCCATCCATGGGGCGGGAGATTGGACCACGCAGCCAGGACCATCCCAGGTGGGTTTGAATCCTGTGGGAAACGGAAGCCAGTTGGTAAGAGTGAGGATGTGGAAAGGGTCGGTGGAGGGATACTGGGTTGGGTGGAACCTGAGTGGGTAAGTGAGGTTAGGGGGAAAGTTGTATGAGTGGACTGGGAGCCCAGAACTGGAAGGGGGGAGAGGGAGCTGGGAGTGGTTGGCAGAGGACTGGGGCTGGCAGGTGGATTCTCTGTGCCAGTATGATGAGAGCTGATGGCAGAGGGGGTGGCAGGGCATCCCACCAGCAGCTGGCTGCCATGTCCCCCAGTCACTCAAGGGCAGCCCCCAGCCACATGAGCAGCAATGCAGACACCAGAGCATCTCCTGAGCAAAGGTCACAAGGCCAGGGACAGCCAAGCTTCCTTTCTTCAGTGCTGTCTTTAGTCGAGCTGCTCTGAAATGGCTGTAACTCACCTTCGGATAAGCAGTCTGAGCCTCTCTGAAGCTAAATCCTGCCCAGAGGGGCTGCAGAGACCGTGAGTCAGCTCTGTATTTATAGCGGGGCAGGAGCCAGGCAGGTGTCAGGGGCTAACAAGGGCACGGCAGACCCACACTCCCAAGGTCCACATTATTTTTCCTGCAAAGAGGGAATATTTCCCCCTCCCCAGCCATTCCCCACATCCCCAGGGGCAGGGACAGATCCTGCCATCCCTAGCACTAGCAGCATCCCATGCAGCAGAGCAGTTTGGGAATGGGTGCAGAGCTCGGTCCCGACATGAACCCCACAGCAGGGATGCTCCCTGCACACACAGCCCTGGTTTGTCCCCATCCTCCCATCACTGTTCTGGATGCTGGGAAAGCCTCAGCAAACACATGCCGCCCGCAGCAGACTCCCAGCTCACTTCCACCTGTTTCCGATAAGCTGGCTAATCCGGCCCCATAATGATTCTTTATTAATGGATGCTGCTGTCTTCATTACATGCCTTAATTAGTGTTTTGTGAGCAAATTCAAGGGGATAAGAAGCGTGTCACATTTTCCAACCGGGGGGTTTGCGCACAGCTACCAAAATAACTTTGTCTGCGAAGCTGGAGTTCCTGTTTCACCCTGCCCATAAGCCATCGTCACGAGAGCTGTTTCTGCCTAATCTGGCCGGCAGGTTGGGCAAGCCGAGCTGCTGCCCACTGCCCTCCCCTCCCTTCCTCCCTGGCTGGGTTCGCTGAGCTCCCGCGAGCCAAGATGAATTTTGGTCATGCACAGACCTGAAAAAAGATTCGGTGTCGGGAAGGCCAAAATCCTGGACAAGGTTGAGTTGTCGCTGCCCTGTTCACAGAGTGGCTCTTCCCCAGTCTGAGGAGGGCACCTGGGGCTGCTGACACTGCTCCAGATGCTTCCTTAGGGTGAAGGGATGAGGATGTCTGCTTGGACAGCCCCAGGTCGTGCCACAGCCCTAGTCACCCCATGCAACACCACGGGGCCAGCCAGCATCTCACCATCCAGCATCCCAACCTGGCTTACATCTGCCCCAAGGCTCATAATGCCAAAAGAAAGGGAGAGGACCCAGCTCTGGGGAAGCACTAACCCCAACCTTCCAAAGCACTGTGGTTCCCAGTAGGGCTTTCCTCCTTTTCCCGGTTTCTCCAAGTGTGAACTGAACCAAAGCTTCCCCCTCTCGTCATGGCTCTGCGGAGAATTTAATTCCAAGGTTCAAAGCTTCCCAGATAAAAGGGTGATCAGCAAAAGGGGATGAGCTGGTTAATAAAAGCCAGAGAAGAAAGCAGGACAGCAGGGCTGTGCCTATACAGGGCAACCCAGCAGGAGAGAAGAGGCTTTTCTCTGTGCAAGCCTTTCCCCAGTTAATAATTACAGGCCGGGACTGCCAGTTCCAACCCGCTGCTCTGCAAGAAAAGGCAATTAATTTAAGACTAATAGGATTTTAAATTCAAAACAATCCCAAGTGAGTTTGCATGGAGGGCTGTGAATGCGGCGGCGAGGCAGCCAGCAGCAGGCAGGATGGAGGCTGGATTTGGCAGAGCGGACGGAGGAATTAAGGACGAGGAGATGAAACCTTGTCTCCTGCAAGCACCGGGCTGAAATGGCAGCTCCCCATTCACGAGGCAGCACGGGGGGGTGGGGGGGCTCTCCTCAATGGGAGCGCAGCGAGAAGGCATTTCATTGAGCTAATGCCAGCGGCAGCAGCAGACACAAAGAGGAGCTGCTCGCCCGTGCCGAGCCCGGACCACCTCTGACACTGAGGCCAAGGGACTGCAAAGCCCATCCCATCAGGCACAGCCGCGAGCTGTCCCCTGGCTCCTCGGAACAGGACTTCCATGAGGTGCAAAAGTGCCACAGCGGTCCCCACTCTGTCCTGGGGCTCAGGGGACTGCAGCCCTCCAGCTCAGCCCATACCACCACAAATACTCTCTGCCTCTGCAAGCACCTCGCAGCTGGGTTTCCACCTTCCATCTCAAGTAGATTGGTGTAAAATTTTCCCCCTGGAGGAGCCTCCAGCATCACCCAGCCAGGGAGATGAAAAAAACTGAGTGATGCCATGGCCCTTGTGCTGGGAGAGGGCTGGGAGGGCAGGGGCCAATCTACAAGATCCATGGGGTGATGGTGGGGTATGAACATATACAGGGGCTCTGTGGGACTCATCATTGCTGCAAGGAAAGACTCTTCAAGGACTGACTAAAACAACTTCTCCTAAATCATTAGCATGAAGGCATCTCTTCATTTCCTTCCAGAGCAGTTGTAGATGTGGGCTCGGGCTCCCAAGCACGGGCTTGGATGTCACAACACATCCGAATGCCCCTGTGACATCTGGGTTTTGGCATCTGATGTAACCGGAGCAACTTCCCTGCTGTGTCTGCAGGGATCCTGGAGACGTAGGGCTCGCCCCGCACGGTTTCAGTGCCATCAGCCACCATGTGAGCAGCTGCGTCTCGCCACGCACGTGCAAAGCAAGAAGAGGCAGGCTGCATTTAGGAACATGGAGCTCTCCTCTAGGTGTGTGAAGCTTCCCACACACATCTTTGGGATTGCTGCTGAGACCTCTTAAGATCCCACGGAACTCAGCCTGGCCTGTAGGAGCAGCTGGAGTCTGTGCAGTGCCCTGCACTAACCCCACAGCCTGCAGGATGTGGAGAGGCACTTGTGTTGAGCCACGGACACTCTGTCCCCTGCCAGGTCCCTGAGGAGCTGCTGTCCAGAGTGGGGGCTGAGGTTCCATCTCACACACTGTATCAGCCTCCGAGGCAAGTCCATTGGAAAAGCTGACCCTCGGCCATGGATTGTGTTCAAGAAGATAATGAACTTCTCAATGTCGGGCTGTTCTTCCATCAATCTTCACATGCCCACAGACACCAGGCCTGGAGGAACTGCTTCCTAATCTGGGTCAGGTTTTCATTTTTGCCATCTTCTCACTTTCTCTAGCAAAACAAACCCCAAACTCTAGGGGGCAACTCCAACCTCACCTATGAAATTTGGCAGAGTTCTGAAGCCCTCTGAGGTTGCTCTTTCATTGTGAAACCTACATGTAAAGGAGGTTGTGGCGAGGTGGGGGCCAGCCTCTTCTCCCAGGTAACACAAATAGGACAAGAGGGAATGGTTTCAAGTTGCATAAGGAGAAGTTCAGTTTGGATACGAGGAACCATTTCTTCTCAGAAAGAGTGGTGAGGCCCTGGGACGGGTGGTGGGGTCACCGTCCCTGGAGATGTTCAAGGAACGTGGAGACGTGGCACTGAGGGAGGTGATTTTTTGGGCATTGGTGATGGGTTGGGGTTGGGCTGGATGAGCTTAAGAGGCTCTTTCCAACCTTAATGAGTCTGTGATTCTATGACATGGTTAGTGGGCATGATGGAGATGGGTTGACAGTTTGACTAGATGACCTTGGTGGTCTTTCCAACCTTCACGATTCCTTGATTCCATGTCATGGGTAGAGTTTCTCTAGGCAGGCTCAGGATACTGAAGGACCTGGCCACAGGCTGCGGGAAAGTTCCTTCCAAATGTCTTTGTTGCTGTCCACAAGAAGGACATGATCAATAATGCTACCTGATGGGCTAAGGATGTGCATCAAGCAGAGAGGCTGGTACTTAACAAACACACATGAACAAGATCCTGCCCACCACTGTCTTTATATGAGTCCCAGCTGGGCACACTTAGCAGGGAGGAGTAGGGATGGAGCAGACAGGGCATCAAACATGCAAGTATGTGCCTAAGGACCGAGAATGTGGAGAGTGGACTGCTTTGTTTCTTGACCTTGGAAAGCACGAGGAAAACACAGATATAATGTTTATTGGAGCTGGAAGAGGTTTCTATGTCCCCAGTGCAGAGACAATTATTAGAAAGCATTACCCAGCAGAGTACTGGCATTCTGTGGAGCAGGAGCTCTTTATAGCTGTGGCTTATGCTTCTATAGGGAAAACTGAAAGGTAGCAAGAGAGGCAGAAATAAAACCACATTTTTTTTCCAAGAGCAAAAGCACTAAGGGGCTTATGGATGGAGGAAGAGGAGAAGCCAGCTAGGACATGATGCAGAGCTCTGCTGCTGCTGTGGGGTCAGCACAACTGAGAAGGAGCCCATTCTCCTGGGTCAATAATGTTGATAGGGTTTGGGATGCTCTGAGGACCAGTGACAAATGCTGGCCACCAGCCATTCAAATAAACAGTAGGCAGCCAGCTGGCCAATGGCCATTCAAATAGCCAGCCCCAAGCTAAAAAAAATACAGTAAGCTAGTAAATTTAGTAACCTGAAGAGAAACATTCCTCTACCAACCAGCATGCAAATAAGCCAGAAGGGGATATAGAGCTGACACAGTTCCCTGTTAGGCGTTTGATATTCAATGGCCCTTATCCAACTGGCTGCCAGTTACTTATTTGCATTGGAACAGGAAACAAATTTTTCTCCTATTTATACTGCTTACCTCAGGAATAAACTAATTACTGTTATAAAATCCCATTCCCACAGTGTCCAGCACACATCTGTAACCCCTGGAAGCGACAAATGCACACAACTTGCCAGCTGGACTGTCCCATCGAAATGGCCAAATCCCAACTTGCTTTTTAGCTGGCTCTCCTCACTGGATGATGAAGCAAAGCCTCTTGCTGCAAATCCACCGTATCAGCTGTTCACCTAGTTCGTAAAGAGACTGCTGCCATAAAACAGTCTTCCCAACCTGTGCACAGTGCACAGCAACACAACATGGAGATGGGCAATAGGATCAATAGGAGCAGAGGGAAAAGTGCTGGTGTTCAGGTACCTGCAGCCAAGGGAAAGGCCAGCTGCTTGTTTCAACGTCCAGTGGGATGGTCAGGGTAGAGGTGATCTGGCTGAAACAAGGCCTGGATGTGCCACTAGATGGAGTCCGACATGAGACAGCCCCATGTCCCCATCCTGCTGCCAAGACGATCTCTGGTGGAGGTGGTCACCGACTCAGGTGGAAGGTAGGAGCTGCTGATGTTCAGCAGAAGACCCCAAGCCCCAGGACAGTGGAGATCACCCCAAGTTCATGCATGAAAATCCTGTGTGATGCCTTCCCGTCAGCTTAAACACAAGAAAAGTCACAATATTAGATCACTGAGGGCACAAAGGGACACAACAACCATGGCCATGCCCAGAGACCCTAGTCTAGATGGGCCAAGCAATACCCAGTAGAGCAGAGTCCAGGTTTCCAAGGACACTGTGGTTTGGCTAGCTCTCAGCATACATTTTGCAGGATTTGCTGTTTCCTTCGTGATCCAGCTGCTGGAGTCAGGGGATTAGTGAAGAAAGGCTGCATCCTTCTGCTTTATCCCTGTCCAACCCATGGCGTTGTAAAGACTTTTTCATAATGTGCAGCTTGCAGATGGCATCTAAGGGGCATGCAGAGTATGCTTTGATTTCATCTAGTTTTTAAAGCTAGTCTTGTGACTTGCCAGGTCTTGACCCAAGAGCACTTGGAAGTGTATGTGAGAGCCACTTTCCTTGCTGCAAACACCTTGCTGCCTTTGGTCCCTTCCCCCCACAGAGCACTGTGGATGGTAACCCTTCCCTCCTACTTGGTGTCTGCAAACTTGCTGAGGATGCACTCAACCCCACCACCTATGTCACCAACAAAGATGTCCCAGTGTAGATCCTGGGGAGACACCACTTGTAATGGGTCTCTACCTGGATACCAAACCATGACCACAACTCTTTGAGGTGCAACAATCCAGCCAATTCCCTATCCACCAAGTGGTCCATCCATCCGTCTCCACATATGGCAACACAGATGCAGGCAAGCACGGCTGCAAATGACACAGTGGTGCATATTTGTGAGTCTGCACATCCAATGCCATGTACATCTCCCCTTCCTGCCCCCAGAGAGACATCAGCACAGGGAGAATCACAAAAATCCATCCAGAATGATGAAATACAAGTGCCCATCAACCAGCTCTTGATGGAGTTCTCATGAAGCTGTTGTCCCCTACAGCCCAGCTTCTACCCAAGCAGAGATCTCTATGGGCAGGCTTACAGTTAGTCATTCACTTTTCTGATCTACAGTTGGATTGGACAATCCACAGGGAGAAACCAGTATTGTTTGACATCACTGGGACTTTTGACAGTGTCCCTAGAGCCAGTCCAAGCCATCCCTGTGTGGGACAGCTCACACAAAGAGTGGCTGTGATGGAGATGAGGGGACTGTCCTGGACTTCCTTGGAGCCACAACCACTGAAAGAAGTTGAGTGCAGAGCTCACAGCTATGGAACAGGTCCTTTCCAGATGTAAGAAACAGAAAGAAGCAATCGCAGCTTGAGGGGTGGGATATATAGGAGCAAGAGTAGCCAAGGCAGGCAGGACAGCAGGGATACGTGGGCTGCGGATGGCTGAAGAAGGAGAAGATGGGGATTTGTCATTGCAAGTGTGAGCAGAGGGGCTGGGATGAAGGTACATGGCTGGTGAAGATGGAGTCAGGGTGGGAGCACTACTCACCACAACGGGCCCTGGGCTGCCCCCAACCCATGACAGTCAGTCCTAGAGTCAGAGCCCAAGGCCACGTACAGAGGATGTCTCTCAGAGAAAGCAAAGCCTACAAACCATGATCTACCAAAAGCACTTTTTGTGTCCCATGTCTCTTCCCACATGTAGGTGGTTGGACTGGATGATCTTAGAGGCCTTTTCCAGCTCCAGAGGTTCTATGATAACTGGGGGCAAGTCACCATCACGTGGAGCAGGCAGAGACCAGGACAGAGAGGCACTCAGAGTGGATTAGCTTTGAGATTGGGTTAATTGCTCCTCTCCATCATTTGTTTGGCTTGGGATCGATCCAAAGCATATGAATGAATTCCCCCCATGCATGCTACGTTGCTGACAAGCGGATATTGCATCTGGTTTGAATATGGCAAGTGGCTGCAGATGCAGAGACAGTGTAGAGCTGCTTGAAATACTACACACACCTCCTCACGCTCCAGGCCCCTATGGGCTATGTGCCCCATAGTTACACTATGCTGCAAGACCCCACCCTGTGTCCCCAGGCTTTTGCCATAAGCTCTGTGTGCTATCAGCTCAGATCCCTACCATCCTGACACTGCCACAGCCAAGCAGCTCATACCCCTGGCCAAGAGGGTTTTTCTTTGTGATTTTCTTGCTTTTCATGAGGAAGATGGGGAAAATATTGGCCTACTGGGAACAGGTGTTCCCAGTAAGTTCTCATTTTGGTTTGTCTCACAAGGACGTGACATAAGGTTATGTTGGTCCAAGTGGCAGCACCCCAGAGGACTGGGAGGTGATGGATGTGCACTGGTTTCCCTCCTGGGCAACTCTCACTGGCATCTCTGTCTCAGAGATCAGAGATGGGGAAGTCTGGAGCTATCCATACTCAATGCATTGGGATCTGTCATCGTCTGGAGGGGAAAGGGTCTTCCCCTGATGTCACTGCCCCTTGCACCCAATCCTAGGTTCACTCCATCTCCCACCATGACCAGCAAAGAGAAACGCCAATGTCTGGGCCAGGAGATCCATGCAGGGCCCTCCCTCCTCCTCACAGGACAGCTGAGCTCTGATTTGCACAGGTGTTGAGCACCCTCCGTCCCTGGCGGCCCTTGGAGCTGTCACGATCACTCAGCACCTCCCAGGATCTGGCCTTTTTTCCCCTGTTCTTTTTATGAAGACATTATTTTACGGCTTGTTAATTTGTACTTTTTCAAGCTTTTAACAGGGAGCAGGGGCCAAGTCCCCAGGCAGCCCATTGGCCGTGAGGAATCCCATTTGGTATCATATAAATTATTGCAGATATTACTAATATTGCGTGCATTGTGTAAATACTGACTAAATGTTTGAAAAACACAAATAAATACGAGCTGAGCTGATGGCTGGAGCAGCTGCCTATGAGCCATTCTGGGCCCTGGGGGAAAGAATCCACATTTTAAACTAATGTGTAAATATGTAACCTGCCTCCATCCCCTGCCAGATCGGCATGAGCAGTCCTTGGAACCGGCCCAGTCCCTCAGCTGCATGGTTATGATTTAACAACAGCTATATATACATCTCATCTGCCGGGCAACTGCGCAAACAAGGGTTCACCTGGCAGCGAGGGGTCACCCAGGAGTCTCCCACCTGAGACTTCTGCACGCAGAGACCAGGAGGCCAATGGGGCTCCGAGGGCTCCCAGGTTCTGAAAGCTTCCCACCGTTTCTGGACCAGCACAGCAGCCCCCAGATAGGAAGGGGTGGGCTGTTGGTGACAGCAAAGCACCTTTTCAACAACGGTTCCTCTCATCATTTGTCAGCTCTTTCCTCCTGTGTGAAGGTCAGAGTCACAGTCCCTCCGAGCCACCCAAAGCCCCAGAACAGCCAGAGGGCAGGACTGGCTGAGCCCCCCACGTCCTGCCATCCCATCAGCCTTCCATCCCATCAGTCTCACACACTGGGAGTTTCCAACCTAACTTCATGAATGGTTCCATCTATCACCCAGAGGTGTCTCTAATCAGGATGAGGAACCCCACTCATCTTTTCCCATCCCACCCCAAACCAGGGGAACGGCAAACTGACCCTTTGGCACAGTTCCACCCAGTGACCTAGAGGTGGCTCTAAGTGGGATGAGGAGCACCACTGATGTCTTCCTGCCCCATTCCAAACCGGAGGAACTACAAACTCTCCCCATGGCACTGCAGAAGGATGGGCGAACCACAAGTTGCATCCCTTGGCTTTGCCTTTGTTGGACAAGGTCTGGTGCAGATTTTTCCAAGACTTTATTGTAATCTTCCCTAAACCTCCTGATCATATTTAACCGGGTGCAAACCCCTCTGATAGCCCAGAGTCAGAGAGCTCCTGCAGGGACTGAAAGCTGCTGGTGACAAGTGACAGCGTGGGGAGGATTTGCTCATCAGCTGATGGATGGCAGTGTGGCAGAGATGTGCCAGGCTGTGTAATGGGGTCAGCTCACCAGGGACTGCTGAGGGAGGTGCCCCCAGCACCCAGCCCGCAGCGCAGCGCAGGGAGTGAGCGGCGAAGCCAGGCCAGGAAGATGTGAGTCAGGGCAATAAGGTCATTGCAATGGGAGTCACTTGAGACTCTCCTGGGTGGATGCTCGGCCCCTGAAGGGAAATGTGGGATTTAATGCCATTTCTCCTGAGAAAGGTGAAAATAATGGTATGGGTTCCCATTTCCAAAGCTGTGGTTGTTCTTTGGGTATGGGGGTGCAGATGACTCAAGTCAAAGACCAAGCCCACATGATTTCCACCAGACCCAAAATTGCAGGGAGACTTCCCCCAGCTTCTCCTGCCTCCTGCTCCCTCTCTGGGACAGATAGATGCTTTCCTACTGATTTCCCTATCTACTCTCACATCCAGGGGATCAGCCTGGAGCAGCATCTGCTGAGCTTGGATCCAGGGAACACAGTTGCCATAGATCCTATGGCATTTCTCTGAGCTCTGAACTCCAACCTGACACTTTCAAGCTGCTGCAGTTGCTGCAGGGTGCACAGGTTCCCAAGCCTGGCTGAAAAAGGAAAAAGAAATCCCCAAAATATCCTTTTGACTCTTACATATATCTGAGGTTTTTTTTATAGGTGTGGGCATTGGGTCTTCAGCCAAATGCATCAAATGGAGCCAAGCAGGGTGAGGGACCGGGGAAAGGACAGCACTATGCATCAAGGCTCAGCTCAACCTCTGTAAGAACAGATTAAAGTAATAAACTCAGAGAGATTCAGCATTTGGCAGAGCCTATGGAGAAGTGATATTTGACTGGCCCTCAGCTCACAGCCACACCCAAATAAATAGCATTGTTTATAAGGACTGAAAATTAAAAATTAAGAGCTGTGATTTTCAAAGCTCCCCAAGGAACCCTCACATTGAGCTCCCATAAAAACCGAACGGCATGAAATCCCATCCTTACATTTCTCTGGGGAGATAAAAAAAAGAGCTATATATTGTGTAATCAATTGCAGAAAATCATATACTAAAGAAATCCCAGGTAATTTCACTGCTATGGAAAGTTTAATTTAGCCATAAATCTGGTAAATATAGTGCCTACCACTTGAGTAGGAGAAAAGACTGTAAAATTCAGCAAATTAGCCAACACACTGCAAAGTGATTTCACTTCTTATTATCTGCTGGGAATTTCAAGCCAACAACTCGAATTCTATTACTCTCATTTGAATTTTAAGTCATTTTTACCTTTAGGTGAAAAACAGAAGCCTCCCAACCTTCAGGGCTTTACAGAGGTGTAAATCAGAGATCAAACCAGCAGTATCATCAGAAGTCATTAGAGATTAAGAGTTCCCAAGAAAAGGGCTGGTTTGGCAGAGCTGTAGGTCACAACACCAGGCATGTCAACAGCACGCTTATCCCACATCAGTGATCATGCCATGGTACAAGGAAGTAGAAGAGGAAATGTCTTTATACTGCTCCTCTGGTTTGAAGCTATTTCTATAATTTGACTTATTTCTGATCATCCCAGGTCAAAAATGATAGACTTCTGGCTCCAAAGGCTTATTGTTACGGGGTGTCAAGGAGAGGGGCAAAAATGTAGCCTGGATTCCACAAATGGGCTGGACACATTATCCTTGGGGCTGAAGAGTATGGGCCACCCTTATTCTTCCCAGAGAGAGGTTGGCAGAGCTCATTATATACGATACAGAGCGTTTTTCTCACCAGTTGCTTCCTGGATCCTTAGGACACAATCCTAAGGTGTTGAAGGCTGTAGGTGTTTCCCAGCTCTTCCCAGCAGATAAGTAAGGATTTTACCTAAACAAAAGCTCTTGCAGACCCCAACAAATGGGAACTGCCCCTGATAGACAGCCACAGGATCTCTTCATGATGCTTAAGGGAGAGATACAGTCTCTTCCAAACAATATGGTGCCTGGGAGATCAAGGTGAAAACCCAATGCAATTACTCACCAGCCTCACCATAAAAACAAAACCTAGGTGTTCCCACAGGTCATACCCCACCGTGCCATGTGCATACTCCATGTGCTGACCAGGACTGCTTTGCAGAGTGGAAAACGTCAGGCAACTTCCAGTGTAACAACAGCAATGAATGGGAGCAGTGTAGCACAAGGCCTGCTCACATCCCAAACCACAGCTGTTGGCTCCACCAGCAAAGCAAGGCTCCACCAACAACACAAGGCTTCATCAACACAAGGCTTCATCAACACAAGGCTTCATCAACACAAGGCTCTACCATCAGCAGTGTTTTAGTCACTCACTGCCTTCCTGTGGCCCAGCACCTTGGGCAATCAAGGTCCAGAGGGGCTGAGACCCCAAAGGCTCTCGCAAGCCCCTCTCATTGGGCCACCATGTGTATCTCCCAGGCCCACGCTCGTGGCTGGTGGCCATGTCCTGTTACACATGGCTGTGTCCCCCTCTAGTGGCGTGTCCCAGTCAGCACACGGAGCCAGACACAGCGTGGTCACCACAAATTCAGGCCTCAGCCACCCCATGAGAGGACAGACCCACTCCTGGTTTTGAAATGGTGGTGACCGTAAGAGCTCTGAGATGATGTGACTATCTGGGAATCCACTGAACACACAGGGTTTGAGGTCTATTTTTAAAGATGTATCTCACCAAAGTGTTTTTCAATGTGTAATAAAAATTGGATGTACACTGAGAACGCTGTGGTCCCCTTCATTATGTGATGTCCCACTAGTATTGAAAGAAGTGTAATCAGAGCTTGATCAGATAATAAGAGCTATGATTGGCTATCTAATTGAGAAAGCATATTACTTAATTAATATCAAGACTTCAAGTCAGGGGTTGGGCTCAGTGTTCCTTGTGGACCTCTTCCAACTTGTAATATTCTATGACCTATGACTACAAGACAAAATTCAGTGAGCCTCATACATCTCCTTAGATGAACATTCAGCAAGTACTGAGCAGCATCAAGGAGCATTTGTTTGGATTTAACTGCAGGTGTAAATCAGGGCTGAGAGATATCTGGGACGACAGTAGGAGGGAAACTATTTTCTCTTTATTCTAAATTGGGGTTCCCAGACTGGATGCCCTCGTAAATATAGCATCAGTGAGTGTCCAACCTCTCCTGCACCTCTGGAGAGGCAGTGTTTGGAAATCAGAGCTCTACATATATTTCAGTTTTCTTGAAAAGTAGAATTTTCCCCAAGCAACAGAAAACAGTAATATGAAAAAAAAAAAAGAAGAAGAAGAAGAAATGTACTCCAAAAAATGTACTTTTGGAGGGAAAAAGTAGAAATGAGAACTTTTAGCCTTTTTACAACTCCTTTAGGCAGATCTGAGTCCACACACACTGGTGAATCTATAGTGGTCATCTCAGCTTGGTAGAAATCCAGGGAGATGGTTAAATATCTCCCCTTTGGCTTTTCCTTAATGCCAGACATGCACCAAGGTATTTCCTGAGTCATGCAACATTTTGGGGCGGTATGAAGTCTGTCACCTCATACAGCATTTCTAGAATGGAAGATGACCCATATATCAACGTTAGTATTTACAGCTGGAAGTTCTTTGAACCTCTTGAGTCACCCACGACTGCACATATGAATTCTGGTGTCTGACAGCAGCTCTGTGGCCCTGGGTAGCCTGAATTTCTGCTGTAATTTCCCCTTCAGAGACACCCAGTGAAACTGCCGCAAATCAGCAAGTCAGTCACAGATTTTGAGTTCTCACATGGGCTGCCAGGGATGAATTCATCTCACCCAACTGCACTCATCCAAAGGAGTCCAATATTTAGAACTTTCGTGGGCTCCTTTACAGCTTTTCCAAACATTGTCATGGGCTCTTCAAGAATGAGTCCCTGGGAGAGATGAGGGGAATGCTCACTGGAGAGGTCAACATTTCTCCATGGATTGGGGAGGAACTTGGTTTCTTGGCTTCAGTCTCCAGGCTGGTTAATGCCCAAGGTGTCTTGACCTAGGGCATTTCCCTTCATGCTGAGCATCTTCCTCCTCCACAGATTGTCTGCCCTGCGTCTGGACACTCTTGCAATCCTAATAGCCTCCAGTGTTCACATGTCCACAAAGCCTAAGTGCTGCCCCTTTGATGGGCAAAGACATTGGGTTTAACAGCCCAAGAAACAGCTCCTCCTTACCCCAACCAGCCATCCCTTCACTAATGTCTGCCCAGAAACTCCCCAAGAAAATACTCAGGAAAAGCATTTCCCATTACAAGGGAGACCAGATTGTGCTTCATTATGGATTATCATCTACTTATCGAGTTCAAGAAACATGCATACATGGACATACATGGACAACATAATCTATTGTTATAGTCTTCTCTCCATTCAGTACTTCACCTTTTCTAAGGAGTCCTGGCTCCTTCAATGTGCCCAAGACTTGTCCCCCAAACCCGTGGAGTTCCCCTTCTCTTCAACAACGGCAAAAGACAGCTGGAGGTCTGCAGTGCTCCCATCAGTGGTCCCATTCTTGATGACATCTGTGGTTTTCTGGAAGACACCAGTCCTATGACTCAGGAACCCACCTAAATCCAATAAATGATTCAAGAGGCACTCACTTGTCTCTTGGATCTGCACTTTTGAACTTCTGATATGCAAAGCCCTACTTATGCGAGCTCCAGAAAAAGTAACTCATCAACCTGGAGGCCCTCAGCAGTACAGCTCAATTGCTTTAGAAGGGGCTGTAGTGCCACAGTAAAAGTTTTCAGACTGCAAAATAAAGCAGGTTGAAAGCCCCAGACTGGAGGTCTGGGGGCACATCTGAGGTGATTCAGATGCTTTGCACTTCCAGAGCTGAAATGTGAATAAGAAACTATTGACTTTACTTGGGATGTTGACATGAGAAGGAAGTTCTGACCAAGAAAAAAAAAAGAAGAAGAAGTCAATATTTACCAGGTGGGATAATAAATCTTGCATTATGATCAATGCAAAATATGTAGTGGATGCGTTGCTATATACAGTCCATCAGGTAAACGAAGCCACTGCACTTCCTTTATTTCAATTAGATGCAAGCAATTTGCTGAGATATTCAGAGCAATGTGTAACTGAGATGTTCTGAGGGCCGTTCCCAGCCCACAGCTAAATAACCTGACACCTCTAAGTGATGTGGAACATTTTTAGCCTTTGCTGCAGGCAAAAACCAAGAGCGAGACAGCACGACCCTAATTCTTGCCCGGATTGCTGGGATTGTTTCTGCCCCACAGCCCCACAGCCCCACAGCCCAGGCGAGGGGTGGAGGTGCGAGGGGCAGAAGGCAGCTGGGTGTCCACATGGAAAATCCACCCCTTGGTGACTTTAGCAGATGGGATCAGTGTTGCCACCCTCCGTGTGCATTATGCACTCTTATAGCCCAGTCCTCCACAGACCTCCAGAGAAAGAGCCATAAAACTCTGCCTTTCTTCCCACAAACGTTTCAAGCTCCACTGATTAAGTTTGTATTGTATGTAGCTAGCTATTAAAGCCAAGCATTTACGGTCCTTCCAGTTTTGCAGGATAATTTCTGAAGCAATAGCTTCAAATGGAGCCCTTTGCTGCAGTGGAATAACCTGATTTGTACAAATATTTTAGCAAAACTCCAGGCTATTCTGATTTCTGTGTGGCTTCTCTCCCCTCCTAAGAATAATTGCACCAGATCCTCCAAGGCACAGGATAAACACAGTGGTTTCATTTTGTTGTAACAGAGTATAGATTTGTCACTGCTGCGTCACCGGGGCACCCGCTCGCCTTTGTCTCTGGAAGATTTTGTTTCCATCATTTTACCACCATATTTACGCAGAAATGTGCTGGACAGCTGAGGGGATTTTACTGTCTCTAACATTTCCTGTTCTGTTGTTTAATTAGTCATTTTTTTTTTGAGAAGAACATTACTTAACATGAGAAGTTTCCTGCACATGAGAGAAAATGAAGTCCAAGAGGTCCAAACAGACCGACACCGCTGTGCAAGTGCCATTCCCCGTGCGTTTCACATGAAACAAGAATTTGGATAGGGAATCAATTTCAGTTCAGCACAGTGGAGGACCCAACGCTGATCTGAGTGCAGAAACCTATCCCTTGGTTATGGTCCAACGTTCCTACATCTGGTCAAGCTGTAGATGTCCCGGTTCATTGCAGGGAGGTTAAACCAGATGGACTTTAAGGGTCCCTTCCAACTCCAAACCATTCTATGGTTCTGTGGTCTTCCAATCAGGGGACAGTGTTGAGGGACCTTTACCAGCCAGCAGCATGATGCTGGGAAGCCACAGCTAACGCTTGGCTCTATACACATTCAAGGGACTCGATGGCCTGAAGGACCAGCTCTCAGAAGACAGCTGAAGGTTGTTCATGTCAGGTCCCTGTTTCCTCCCCTTTGTGGATGCAGATTGTACATTGAGGCAGTGAAAGAAATGGTTCAGCATGAGCATTAGGACCTGCTGGAGGCTGATGTGGGGGGAAAGTGTTGTCTTCTTTAAAGACACTCCCTACTCAGGAACAAGGAGGACAGACTGATGGCTACCAAAGACAGACAAAAACCATGGCCCAAAACCACTGTGGTAAGAGCACTAGCAGGAGGGAGCGAGGTCACAACACATCCCCACAGCCTGCCTTGAGCACAGGGGAGACGTGAGGATATCTCTTCAGCTGTGCACCTCGATACTGACAAGAAAACATGATGTGGGACCTGATGCGCTGTGTGCCTTCAGCTCCACCCCCAGCCAACAGTGGCCAGATGTGCTTGATCCTGACCATCCCTTCCCTGGCCACCATCAACCTGGCAGATCCTTCACCAGCATAGACTCACAGAACCACTCAGGTTGGAAAAGACTGCTAAGATCATCCAGTCCAACCATGAGTCCATCCCCACCAAGCCATGTTCCTCAACCATACCCCCTGTGGGGCTGCATTCCCCACTCCCACCCCGCTCAGCCGTGCATGCCTTCCCCCAGCTCCTGCACCAGGGGATGAAGCCCTGGTGCTCCCGAATGCCTGGAGGTATAATAAGCACTGAAGAGGAGTCAGTCACGGTGTTATGTATCCGACCAGCCTGCAATCTCATTTTCTCCCTGGGCTGGGTGAGTAGGGCAAAGGTTGCAGTCGCTGGCTGTCACTCCGGCGCTGCCTTGCTGCGTGTGCACCGGTGTGTGCACGCACTGCCCAGCTCCTGGATCGAGATCTGTTTCAGCAGTGCTGCAGACAGCCGGCTTGGTGTGGATGGGGCTGCGTGAGAGGGGAAAGCCAGATGGGATATAATCTAAACGCTGGATTCTGCAATCACGGAATCATTAAGGTTTGGAAAAGTCTTCTAAGATCAACAAGTCCACCTATCACCAGTATTGCCCACTCTCCTGTGAAGACAGCTCAGCCCCGGCCCCGTGGCAGAGCACGGAAACCTTGCCTCTGCTGCAGTGCTTTGTGCTGAGCACACCACATTCAGGGATGCTCTTCAGCTCGCAGGTCGACCGTGCTCCTTTATCCCAGGGAGACTTTCACAGTACGTTCAGAGGTGATGTCCAAAGGGGAGGACTGTAGATCCCAAGTCACTCTGCCTCTTCCAGAGCCACACCTGATGATACACAGGGAGGAGTCCATCTCCCAGCCTTGGTGCTTGGTTTTAGGTGGCAGCACAGCAGATCTGTTCACCCCGAATGCCTGCATCCGTGGCTTGTGAAAACTCACACAGATAAACGCACACCCACCCGGGCACACGTGCTGAAGTGCTTTGCAACCCCCACAGCTGAAGAAAACCCACCTCTACACGCCGTGATTTTCTTCTGACCGTCGTCCCCTATTTAGCACACCTCCGCCGACCAGGTGAGCACGGGTTACACGACCACTCGCTTTCTGTTTATAATGCACTGCACACAGTTCTTTTGTCGGAGCAATTTTCATTTCGTAAAGCTGCTTCTGTTTGTGAGCTGCACTCGTATACAGCACCTTCCCTGAGCAGTCATCAGAGTGGCTCTGAAATGTTTGGATAGTTTGAAATAAATTTCATCAGAAAAACCACAGGTTTCTATAAAGGAGCACAATTGTCCTGTGTTTTCTGGTTTGGAGGCTCTCAGAACAGCTTCTCCTTTCTCCAGGACAGGATTAATACATGCACTGTTGCTAAGTGTCCGATATTTATGTTCCATTCAGTTCAAAACAGAATTTGTTCCTATTCAGTGCAAACCCCTGCAGCCTCACTCACAGCTTTGCCTCAGCCTTTCTCACAGCTCTTCTCCCCATCACGTGGCTGAGACCACTGCAGCTGCCCCACATGGTCTTTCCCAGCCTTAATGATTCTGCTGGGGACACGGGCAGCACTGGCGGTTGGAATGGATGATCTTGGTGGTCTTTTCCAGCCCCGATGATTCTAGGACTTTCAGTCCCACCTGAGAAGCCACAGGGACATCAGGATGTCCAGAGGGTGTGCTGGTGGTCGGACTTGGTGGTCTTGGAGGTCTTTTCCAACCTTAATGATTGTAATGATTTGATTAGGGACAGGGTTTAGTGGGACTGGGTGGTCTCGCTGGTCTTTTCCAACCTGAATGATGCTGTGAGCAGGAATGGCAGGGACAGGCTGGCAGTTGGACGGGATGATCTTTGTAGGGGAGGGACGCATTTGAGAACAAACGCAGAATATCCTTGCTCACTGACATGGCTCCATCAGCCTCGTAGCCCTCCAGCCTCCTTCCCAGCTGCCTCTCTGTTAGATTTTGCCTTCCCGATGACTTCACTCAACACTTGCAGTGATTAGAAGCAAGAGAAAGGCCACGGCTGTGCCGTGCCCGATGAGCCAGATTAATCAGCTCCGGTTGCACTGAATTACCTGCTCAGGGCTCACAGCATCAGCCTCCAATTCACAGCCCACCAGCCCGTGTCCCACTTCCAACCAGGATAATCAGCAAGAACACGACGGCAGATGAATGACTGGGCGAGGGTGGGCTGCAGCCTGTCAGGAGCTGGAAAATACGTCAAAGCACTTTGAAATTAAATCCTCGCTTTGACAGGGAACTAATGCAGAGATTTTAAAGTAGGTGTAATACACTTAGACAGGCATGTGTGCAGCACAGCGCGAGTTGCCGTGCTTTGAATAAGCGTGTTCCAGCCTTGCTGCGAGGAAAACGGAGTTGAAAAGACAAAGGGAATTTTGAATAGCTCCAAACCAGCTTGGCGAGATTTTAGAGATGGGAGCAAGAGGTTTTAGTAATGGACCTAACTAATAACATTGACAGGAGGAGATTTGGTGTGCTTGGGATCTTAAGTTTCATGCCAGGCAGCCGTCTCGTGTCATCTCGTGTTGCTCCTGGCTTTACATCGAGTCGTTCGTGCCCACGTGGGTTGAGGGGGATAGATGGAGATATGGGGACGGGGAGCAGAGGGGCAGTGCCACTGCACCCCACGGCCTCAGAGATGGGGAGGTAAGGGTGGGGAACCAGGCTGCTGCTGGGAGCCACTGGAGTTCCCAACATTCAGTGCTTCTGGATAACTGGAGGTGCAGATTTGGTCCTTGGTTCGTGGTCAGGTGTCATCCCCCTCGTGCTCCAAACCACCCCAGTGTCACCACAGGGCCTATGGCCCTACCTTGCTGCCCACTCCACCCACCGTGCCCTGGTGATGGAAATCCACCCATGACCCTCTCCCCACGCATTTTCAGAAGCCAACACCAGAAGCTGCCTTTTTGTCCTGAACCCTCTGAAAACCACATTTGGAAAATGCCTTACAATGGAACAAGAGAGAACGCCATCCCTGCAATGTCTACCAGCAAGAACAGGTTGTGGAGAGGTGGTGGTACCCCACCCGTGGAGACACCCAAGGTCATGCTGGATGGGGCTCTGAGCACTGATGGAGCTGTGGGTGTCCGTGCTCGTTGCAGGGGACTGGACCTGACGGCCTTTAGGATCTCCTCCAACTCAAACCATTCCACGATGCTAAGATGGAAAACCAAGGCACCTCCACGCCGCCCCGCGAGCTCTGCCCCCAGAGCCACGTGGAAACGATCCCGGCAGCACAAAACGTTCCTCCGCCGTTCACCCCCACGAAAACCCGAGGTGGGGAACCCCCAAAAACCATCCCGGAGCGCCGCGGGAGCAGCGGAGGGGCAGCACCGCGGGCACGGCGCGGCGATGGGAGCGGCGCGGGCGCCGTCCCCGCTGCCGTCCCGCCCCGGGGGTGTCCCCAGCGGCGGGACCCGCCCCAGTAGCGGCGATGTGGGGCCGCCCCCGGGACAGCCCCCGCCCCCGACCCGCCCCCGGCCCTCCGCTCCATCCCGGGATGGGCCGGCCGAGCTGACAGTCGGGCTGGGCGGCCGCCGCGGGCGCATCCACCGGGCAGCGCCCGCCGCCGCCTGCCCGGCTCCCACCTGCGGCGGCGGCTGCTCCGGGGGCCGCGGGCCGGGCGGGGGGCACCGCACCGCACCGCACCGCACCGCACCATTCCCCGCCTGCCCTCCAGGATGAGCCCGGAGTATTTCCTGCGCTCCTTGCTGCTCATCATCCTCGCCACCTTCTCGGCCAACGCCAGCAACTGGCTGTGAGTAGCCGCGGGCGAGGGGGTGCCCCCGCCGCCTCCGGCACTTGTTGCTGCTCGGGGGCGGCCGAGCAGGTGCCGCCGGGGTCGGGCAGCATCACCCCGTTGATCCGGAGGGTGCGGTGCACAGTCCCGGAGCCGCGGGGATGGGTGGTGCAGGTGGGTGCGGGGATGTCGGCTCTCCCCGGCTGCTCCAGCCTGGTTATAGGATAACTCGGTGGGCGCCGAAGCCCCCGTCCACCTTTTGTTCTTAAATTACCGATTTGGGCTGCGCTGGGAAAGAGAGGTCGGGCTGGCGGGTCAGAGCAGGGCCTGGGGCTTGGCCGGGTGCCCCATGGGGCCAGTGGGGCCGGGAAGGACTTGGCACGGGAGCGGGCGGGCAAGCAGGGATCGTTCGGGTGCTGCCCCTGGGGACGCGCAGTAGGGAAAGTGCACGCCCCAGTGCTCCGTTACCCTGCGGGGACCTGGGGACCGCCGTGTGTGTGCAGGAGCCAGGTGTGGGAACATGCGGAGCGAATGCTGAACTAACGTGGAAGGTAAACAGGGGAGGAAATAGTTCTGGAAAATTCCTGCCCGTTCATCGAGGGCTTCTTCTTGGGAGAGACCCCCGGGACAGGAGGGATGGGGCACGACAGCACCTTCCAGCGAAATGCTGAATGAAGGCAATGTGTCCGCTCCGTTCATCCCGTCTCTGGGGAAACGCTGTTTCCCCACTCCCAGAACTGATGGCAGTCTGAGGGCCACTGCGTTCCCGGTGTGCACAGATGGGACCCGTTTGTGTCGTGTCCTTGTCCCCTGCCCCCAGGGCCGTAGGCACAACACGCTCCTGTGGCTCCCACCATAGCCCAGGAGCACGAGGAGCGGATCCGGAGATGGCTCCCGCTGGCTGGACGTGTGCTGCTTTTGGAGGATGCTCCCTCCCTATGGCTGGGAGGCACCGGGCTGGCGGTGCTCCCCGTGCATCCCACGGTGGGAAAAGTGCTGCCCGTCGGTGTCCGCATGGGATGCGTTAAGCGCTCAGCCCTCCTCCTCCTCCCCCTCCTTCGCCAGATGGAGCGACTTGCACCCCGCGCGGCTCCGGCGGAGCGAGGGTGGATCACAGCCGCTCTCGAGGTGGTCTCTAAGCTGCACACGGGGAGCGGAGCGAGCGCGATTCCCACAGGGTCCGCCCGGGGAAGCGATCCCGGGGAGGGGAAGCGCCCGGCGAAGGGGGATCTGAGGTGAAGGGGCAGCAGTGGGGTCAGCAAGGCGCGGTGCGGCGGCAGAGATGGGGCTGCGTGCGGCCGCTCGTGCTCACGGAGCATCGGGGTGGGCGCGGGGGGCTCGGCGGTGGGAGAGCGGAGGGCTCATTCCTGCCAACAGGGGAGGAAAAGCAGATCCGTCTCAGCGCGCTTGAAAGAAAAGGGTCAACTTTTTTTTTTTTGATGTTCCAAATGTATCGTGATAAAAGGGTCATCCCCCGCTCGGCGCTTTTTATCCTTTGCCTTTAGGATTAAGACAATTCCCATTGTTTATCTCCTCACATCAGAAACAAAGGCTGCCAGAGGCAATAAACGGAGTTAGAAGGATCCCAGGAGTTATCAGATATTCGAGGAATGAGTGTGCTCGGCGCGGGCTGGGCTGTGCCGCAGCACCGGGCCGGCTGTGAGTGGAAGGTGCGCGGTGCCGGGCTCGGGCTGCCGGGGACCTCTCCAGGTGCACGCAGCCCTGCACGGAGGTTTGCTTTTCCAGAAACCTGCTGGATCGGTGATTAAGCTCGGGGTGCCTTTCACAAGACGAGACTTTTTCTAAAGCTCCTCCTGACCTGTCGGGACTCGCATTCCCTGAGTGCTTTGGAGACGCTGCTTGCAACACCTGAGCTGAAGGTTCCCTGCAGCGGGCCCGGTGCCCTGCAAGGAGGCGGCAGGAGGGACCGCCGTGCTGCAGGGAGCTCTGCAATAGAGGCAGCTTTGCCAAATGCTTCCATTAGGCAGCCCCAGGTCCTTCTATCTGGCTGGGAAGTGAACCTCAGGTGTGTTTTCTCAGTGCCTGTGTTTGGGGAGTTGCTGTTTGGCTGTCTGCCTATCCATAAAACCTCTCTGTCATCCAAACCAAAGTGATGCTCTTTTCTCTCTTAATGACAGCCACAGGCTTGCTTTTTCTCCTGCCTTTCAGGGCTCAGGGAGCCTTAAAGCTTTTCCTGCCAGCACTGAATTTGATGTTAAATGAAAGGCAGCGCTCGGTGCTCTGAGGTCTGTCTGGCTGTGATGTGCATAATGGGAAGGTCCCTCTGGAGGAGCCCCGGGATGCGCTTCATCCATGGGAAGGAGCTCAGCTATTCCTGAAGCACCTTGCATTTCACAGCCTCCATTCAGCTCTTGGACTGCAGCTTTGTGAGCTGCCTGAACCTGAGAGTCGATCCCCATGTCTGAAAACCATCAGTGACACAGGGCTCCTCCGTGGGTAGGGCCCTTTTTGCTGTGTTTTCTAGGAGTCACCACAGCCTCTCTCCCTTTTCCTGCTGTTACACATCTAAAAGTGGCATCGGAGGAAGCTCAGAGTAGGATGTGCCACCAGCAGCTCCATCTACCCCTTACTTACAGGGGTTTAAAACTTCCATCTGTACTTCAGACTCGGTTTAAAGGGCCAGGAGTGCAGCTGGGCTTTTAAAAGCCCTAAAAAATAAAACTCTTTCTGCGATAGCTTCAGGACTTTGCAAGTGTCCAAACAAGCCTGGATAACAGTTTCAGGGAGAAGGGGATTTGGGGTTTTGGGACTCCCATTCATTTGGGTATGCCACGGTGCTCCACAAACCCCAACTCTGTACTCATCCTGCTTGGGGGCAGCCTGGGTAGACCTCAGCACTGACACTGTGCCACTTTGGGTCACGGCACAGTGCAGGGGATGTAGAAGAATCAGACCTGGGTCCTCTGCTTGCATCCCCCTGATCTTAACCCGGGCTCCATATTTATGATGAACCTCCCCAGCACTGGCAGCGGGGAGTTCGCTTCACCCCCACCCTGCTTCAGTCCCGCTCCGTGTGGGATTCTTTGCATTGTCACTGCGACTCTCCCATTTCCCACCCTCTGCCATTTCCCACCCGGTGAGGAACCGGTGCAGCATTTCCCCTCGGGTGCTCCGCGGCCGCAGCACCATGCAGCAGGTGCAGGTAGCTCCGGGGCACGTCTGCGCCCGCAGATCCCCGCTCCCCTCCCTGCAATCTCATCTTCGGTGCAAAGCCAGCACCAGGGTGGCTCCCCGGTCACGTCTGCTTCAGCAGAGTTGCTCAGATTGGGTCCAGTGAAGAATTTCTTTGCTTTCAGCTCCTTTGCTCACCCTGCATGCTTAGGGCTTCCCTGCCTGTGATTTGAGCTCAGATATGAAAACAGATGGATTTAAGGCTTGCATCCTGCAGAGGAAAGGCCTTTGCAAATCCTGACACTGAACTCCCATACAGTGTGGCTGTGAGCTCAGGGCAGGAGGGATTGATGCTCCACGGCTCCTCAGCAATGATGGCGTTTTCCTTTCCCCAGTGAAGCCTTGAATAAAAATATCAACTAACACTGGGTCGCAGTGGTTTATCCAAGGAAGGGCAGACATCGTGTGGCTCTATCTCACTCATGTCGCAGGTCGTGCAAGGACAGGATCTGCTCAGCTCCAAGCACGAGCAATGGCGAGAAGCAGAGTGCTTCTTTTTGCAGTGGTTGGTGGTGACTCCATGAGTCAGAAGGAGATTTTTGCACTGCAGTGACAAATGTTTGCATTGCGCTGCTGGGAGCTGTTGTCTTCCCAGTTAACTCATCCTTGTAGACGCAGAGGACTGCACTACAGCCGTGGGTTGGGGCTTTCTTAAAATGCAAAATTGCAGAGCAACTCCCGGAGGTCAGCGGTTTGCAGGAGGTTCTTCCATATTTCCTTATAAATACAACGCTGCTGGCTCTTGCAACACCTTTTTTTTTTTTTTTCACAAAACAAATCTTGGAAGCACTGCAAACCCACAGAAATCGCACTTCCCAAGGCTGGGTGGAGGATAGGCGACGCTCTGGGTGCTGGGAGCAGTTCACCTCCAGCCCTGGGACTGTGCCCCTATTGCTGCAGGTGACCCCAGATGCATCCCTCCAGCACAGAGCCGCTGCGGTGTGCAGCTGGGAAGGTGCCGTGCAGGATCTGCCTGGCTCAGCAGAACTGGAGCCAGTATTGTGCTTTCACAAAATTACTCGGGGTTGGGGGGGGGGGGAGAGAAGAATTAATTGAGCCTCCTGGCCAATGGAAAGCGGCCCGGGGTCTGTTGGAAGTTGGGTGAGATCAAACCAGTCCTGCAGAAGGTTCCTCTCTCCGCGTGTTTGCAAATTCCGATTGAAATGAAAAACTCATCAGAATTTCTCCAACCCAGGTGTAGCCCCGAGCGCTGCACCAGGGGAATTCCCACGTCGCTCAGCCCCGTGGCTTGCACTTGCCTCCTCTTGCAGCCATTCCTTGCTGCTGCACAGGAGGATGCGTGAAAGGATGTTTTCTACACATCCAAAGTCCAAGGTCAGGGTTGGGGGCTTAGGGCAGGCAGATTTTGAGCATTTGGGGGTAATTCTGTGCTGCATGCCCCAGCTTGGAGAGGGGTACACTGCCTCCTCATGGGACACCGTTCTAGCAGCTGGAGGTGGGGATTAGGGTGTGAGAAACATGGTTTTAATCCAGAGATGAGATATGTACAACTGAGCTGGAGAGCTGCTTTTCTGCCAGGGAAGAAACAGGCAGTTCTTCGGATGACGACACTGCGCATCGTGGTTTACATTTACAAGCAAAGGAGAGGAAGGACATCTAATCCCAGAGTGGGGTGGCCAGTCTGGGAGGGACGTGTCGTGCTGTAGGGCTGTCAGCTGGACCAGTTATTCCCCACACTGCAGCTCTCCAGCAGCCCCATACCCAGAGTGCAGGACCAGTGAGCCCTCTTTTCTTGCTTTCTTTCCCCTTCCTTTTATTTTCTTTTTTCTTTTGTTTAGCCTGGAACGTCCCATTTGGGACCTTAGCCAGTCAGGTATCCCCATGAGTTGGAGCATTTGCTGTATAAAGTGAAGATTCTGAGTTCATCTCAGCATGAAGATTCTGAGCTCATCTCAGCATCTCTGACAGGGGACTGCAGTGACACCACGGTCTGGCTGACAACATCTTCAGGAAAGTATTCCCAAACTGAGAAAACGTGAGGAATTTTCACGTTTGAAACTCCAGGACGTCTGGTGCATCTTCCCTGAACCACCTCTACTGAGGATCAGTCCATGACTCCAATCCAATTTCCCCACCTCCCCATGGCAGGGAATCCCCTCCCTGCTCCTCTGATTCTACCTGCCAACCCCCATGGCAGAAATTATCATCGTTCCTCGTACTCCTTGAATTTGAGTTGGGTTTTTCGCCTCTCCAGATCTCCCGGGATTTGAGGTTTCCCTCTTTGCCATCTTGCAGAGTGGATCAACTGCAAATACGCCAATTATGGGACTTCAACCTTGATCTGCGTGCTGCGGATGGAAAAAAAGGAAAGGCTTTCTGTTGGTTTTGTGTTAAGTCAGTGAATTTTAATAAAAGGGAGCTTGTTCTGCGAGTGACTTGTCTGGATGTGAAGGCAGGAGAGGAGAAATACAAATGTGATGATGAAGCAAGAAGACAAGACTTGAACGAATGGCTTGGGCAGCAGCTGCCCCTTGAAACATTCTTTGCCCAGTCTCGGAAAGGGAAGGAAATATGCTATTATTTGGGTTTATTTTTTCCACGAGCAGGACTGCTCTGAAGCTGCCTGTGAGCCTCAAGTCCTAATCCAGGACTCTGAACTGCAGAGAAATCAAGGTGGGCTCCCCTCTGCAGTGAGACCTAGCTGAGGGCAGCTTTGGTTTGGTTTGCTCTCGTTGTGCCAGTCTTGAGCTAGAAGAAAGGCTTTGTCCGTGGTTTCTACCACCTCAGATCAGGAAAATAAAGCTTAGAGCCATGTCCTCATTAAGAACCGGGCAATATGATGGAGTGGGGCTTTCCATGGGGACCCTGGAGTGCTGGGTGTGGTGCCTCACTTGGGCTCCAGCGCTGAGGGACTCTGCACTGCAGAATCAGAGCATCTCTGAGGAGGAATGATGGGGGAGAGGGGCCAGAGATTGTTCTGGACAGCTTCACCTTATTTCCCTGCCTTGCAAAATAAATTACCAGACCTGCTCTTGGGGAGCTGTATCCATCTTTGAAGCATCGTTGTCCTTTGTTTTATCATCCTGAATACCATTACATGCTCGTTGGGGAGGTGTCTTATCAGGCACATCTACTTGGAAAGGCTTGAAAGGCTCTTGTCACGCTTCTCTTCGTGTGTGCTTTGAATTTATAGCTCCTCATTGCCTGAAGAATCCCACTGAGCTGGGAAATAGATGAGAAAAGGAGATGGTGCCTCCCCCCATAGCAGAGCTGAAGTCGATGTGGCCGTTCCACCTGTGGTCAGGGCTCAGCACTGGAGGCAGAATTGGGTTTTCTTGTTTTCCAGGCTCCAAGCTGAGCACTCGACCTGCGGTGCCTTAGGATAAATCTAATTGCTTTGGTGTGCATCATCTTCCCCATGCACCAAGTGAAATGACAGCCCTGATCCCTCCCACCCAGCTGCTGTTGGCTCAGCATCCAATGTCCTGAATGATCCCAAGGGAGGTTTGCTGCCGTCCTCTTGGTCCATGCAGCTGATCCTCTGCAAGCAGGCTGGCCCCTTGGAGGAGCAGAAGGCCTTGGGCAAAGATGCTTAGCTGGTATAAAGGCTAGAAAAGAGCTTGGCTCCAAAACCACAGCTGCCTGCCACTTCCCACTGTCCAAGAGGCATTGCATCAAGTGACCTCCACGCATGAGGAAAGCTGGATGCTTCTGACAGCCAGCCATGCAGACTCCCCACGGATACTGCAAGCCAGCCCAGCTTTCTCACCATCTCTATAAGCACGAAACCAAGCTGGTGAATAATTCTGCTGATGCACGGAAGAGAAAATCCTGCTCTCTCCTCCTGGGGCAGGCTGGCACGGCTAATGGGAGGAAGAGGCTGTGACAACTGGATCTTGTGGCTGAAGTCAGCAGATCTGACCCCTGGGACACATGGGAACGGGCAGGAAGCAGGAGCCACTTTTGAATGGTCACTTCTCAGAGGCAAGCAGTGCTTCAAAGACAAAATCCTTCACAGGATGTCGTAACTCGGAGGAGGAGGAAAAAAACAAGCAAACAAAAAACCCACAAGCTCTGAAGAGCTGGGAAAGGCAGAGTCGAGGAATGAGGCTTCCGAAAAGCCTTCGCTTGGGGCTCACATCACTCAGCACACACGAGGCAGTGCCACGAGCTTGCCCTTAGAAGGAGCAGCTCTGCACTGCAGAGGATGGGGCAGTGGTCTCCTCTGTGCAGTGCCGTAACCGGCCACGTCAGCACACACCTGGCACCCAGCACACGTGGTTTTGCCCCTCCCTGCTCCAAGCCCCACTTGAACCCCAAGTGATGGAGAGATGGCAGTTCGTGGGGGCCGGACCGGGCTGCTAAAAGCAGGTTTGGTGATGGAAGTGGTTTGGAGGGCAATGTTTGTCAGCGACGAGTGCAGGAGCTGTGTGGCAGCTGGAGCTGGCAGCCGAGCGGCTGTCCTGCTTGTTTTGGCTGACTTCAGAGACCTCTGGCTTTTCCTAGTAGCGCTTGGATGTGCCGGTACTCAGGAGACCTGACCGGGCACATTTAGACAACACCGAAAATATCCTCCATGCAGGCAACAGAGGCAAAGGGGAGCCAGCAGCCGGGCTCCCGGACAGGCAGGGGATGAGGCTGCAGAGAGCTGCCTGTTTTCCTTGGGCTTGCTCTCCGCCGTGCAAAACTGCAACCTGTGTGGAGGCACACGCTGCAGGCGAGCCAGGTGTGCAGCGGTTCTCAGTTACACAGGGTTGGGTATTTCGGGTCTCTTTGCATTGTCCCCGATGAATGTTGGGCTGTGCTCTCCATCCTTACCTCCTAACCAGCTGTGCCGGCTCTCCTTGCAGGTATCTGGCGAAGCTGTCTTCAGTGGGGAGCATCTCTGAGGAGGAGACCTGCGAGAAGCTGAAGGGCTTGATCCAGCGCCAGGTGCAGATGTGCAAGCGGAACCTGGAGGTGATGGACTCGGTGCGGCGCGGGGCCCAGCTGGCCATCGAGGAGTGCCAGTACCAATTCCGCAACCGCCGCTGGAACTGCTCCACGCTGGACACCCTGCCTGTCTTTGGCAAGGTGGTGACACAAGGTGAGCTTGGGTCGGAAGGGACCTTGAGCATCATCCAGCCCCAAGCCCTCCCGTGGGCTGGTTGGCCCCCCACCGGATCAGGCTGCCCAGGGCCCCGTCCAGCCTGGCCTTGGGCACATCCAGGGATGGGGGCAAGAATTTCTTCCCAATGTCAAATATAAACCTACTGTCTTTTAGTTTAAAACCATCCCCCCTTGTCCTATCACTATCCGCCCATGTAAAAAGTCACTCTCCCCTTTCCATAAGCTCCTTTTGAGTTCTGGAGGTCTCCCCGGAGCCTTCCCTCCTCCAGGCAGAACTCCCCAGCTCCTCATCCTGCGTCCATAGGTGCTGGATGTACCCAGCCTCTTCTCTGAGCGGCGCCGAAGCGGTGAGTGCTGCCAAGCAGAGCTGCTCTCATGTGAGGATGGCCCTCTGCCGCCCAGCAAGAGTAAAACACAGCACGCCCGGACCCTCTGAAAAGCAACGAAGATTTACGGCCAGGCCCCACAGCCCAGGCTGGGTGCAGGCACCCCGGAGGTCCAAACCACGCCAGGGTGCAGAGATGGAGGGGAAGACCCCTTCCACCCCCAGAGAGCGGCCCCTCCTCCTGCCGGGTGCCACTCTCGCCCCTTCCCTTCCCATCCCACAAATCTCAGGCCGTGGCTGCCCCCAGCTCCCTGTTTGACTTTCCTCCCCTCGACACAGGGGTGAAGATCTCTTCTTGTGAAGGTTCAGGACTGGAAATACCAGAAATACCAGAAACTAAAAGTCGCCTCTTTTTAGTCAGCCACAGCGCAAAACCGACCAACACGATCCTACTATTAACCTCGATTAACTTGGAGGCGGTTCAGGCCCTGTGCTGGCTGGGCCCTCCCCAGCCACTGCTGCTTGGCCACCAAAGTCTGGGCTGCGACCACCAAAGTAGCTGCCCTCTGCCCGACCGGCGAGCCACCCCCTACCTTGAAACATCCCTAGCATACCCCACATGCCAGCCCTGCTCGTTTGGAGCCGGAGGGGCTGTGTCCTCAGCCACCCCCGACCTCAGAGGACGGTGGGGATTTGGGTTTTGCAAGAGCTGACGGCCGCGGTCCCTGGCCGAGCTGCCCGCGTGTTTGTGTCCACATTTCTCCCCCTTCTCAAATGGGCTCTTTGTGCCACGGCGCAGGTGGGCATGGGAGCGTGCTGCTGTGCCCAGGGGCTCTGTAGAGTGCTTTGAGGAGAGGTTGGCAGTTTTGGAGGTGCTGGGAGCAACGGGATGCTGCATGATGGCGACGCAGATCTGCAGCTGCAGGGGGCGATCCCCGACTTGGTTGATGAAATAGGACATTTTTGGATGCACGGGGGGGTTTACAGCAGAGGTGCCCTTCAAGCACCCCAAGAGCTCCCCCACGTTGTCATACAGCATTTGCATCCATCCTGCTGCTGCACTGTGACCTTGCCTATCCCATCCACGTGCTGCCAGCTCTGTCACTATTGCAAGCAGCACATGGTGTCTGCTGAGCCTGGTGTGGGCTTGGCACTAAGCAAATACATCTTGGGATACTTGGATCATGCCAGGGAGGGGGGAGGTGCATGGGGTACCCCATACCTGGGGGTGGGCAGGTGGAGCAGAGGGCAGGGCTTGCTAATTTTCTGAGTCTCCAGAGCATGTTTTCAAAGTGCAACACCAGTTTGGGGGGCAGAGGAGCAGCGGGACGTGCACAAAACCCCCGTGTGCCTGGGGCCCGCTGCCACGTTTTCCACCGTTGTTGCAGGGACGCGGGAGGCAGCGTTTGTCTACGCCATCTCTTCAGCAGGAGTGGCCTTCGCTGTGACCCGAGCGTGCAGCAGCGGCGAGCTGGACAAGTGTGGATGCGACCGCACGGTGCAAGGCGGCAGCCCGCAGGGTGAGCGTGCAACGTGGGGACACGCGGTGCACAGGAATGCATGCAAACATAAAGATGTTTTCAAAAGCCTCCTGATGATCCATGTGAGAGCTTCAGAAGGGGTACAGGGGCGTTGCTCAGGGGGTATGCTGTTCCCACACCCCGTGGCCGTCCTTCTCCAGCTTCCCTAGCATGGGGTGCAAGACATGAATGGGGCAGATGAGCTGTGTTTTAGCAAGAACAGGGCTGAGGAGGATGAGTTTCATCTGTCCCATCCCTGCCCTGTGCTTTAGGCTTCCAGTGGTCCGGCTGCTCCGATAACATTGCCTACGGCGTGGCCTTCTCACAGTCCTTTGTCGATGTCCGGGAGAGGAGCAAAGGGGCATCTTCCAACAGAGCGCTGATGAACCTCCACAACAACGAGGCAGGGAGGAAGGTAACGGATGGGGGTCTGTGTGGGGTCTGCAGCCACTGCTGCAACAGGGGAGGGTCGGGGAGGTTAGGGGACAGCCCCACGGCGAGAGCGCTGGGACACCGCCCTGAGCCATAGGGTTTGGGGCTGGGTGCTGCTGCGTGCGGCCAGGGGTTGTGCTCAGGGATCTGTGCGGGTCCCTTCCGACTTGGGGTGTTGTACGGTGTACCCCATGTCACACCCTTCTCGCTGCCCCCATCCTGATCTCACCATCCCATCTCTGTGCTCCCCCAGGCCATCCTGAACAACATGAGGGTGGAGTGCAAGTGTCACGGCGTGTCAGGCTCGTGTGAGTTCAAGACATGCTGGAAAGCCATGCCCCCCTTCCGCAAAGTGGGCAACGTGCTGAAGGAGAAATTCGACGGCGCCACCGAGGTCGAGCAGAGCGAGATTGGTTCCACCAAAGTGCTGGTGCCAAAAAACTCCCAGTTCAAACCGCACACGGACGAGGACCTCGTCTACCTGGACTCCAGTCCTGACTTCTGTGACCACGACCTCAAGAACGGGGTGCTGGGCACCAGCGGCCGGCAGTGCAACAAGACCTCCAAGGCCATCGACGGCTGCGAGCTCATGTGCTGCGGTCGGGGCTTCCATACGGACGAAGTGGAGGTGGTGGAAAGGTGCAGCTGCAAATTCCACTGGTGCTGCTCCGTGAAGTGCAAACCCTGCCATCGGGTGGTAGAAATCCACACGTGCCGGTGATGCACGGAGGGGAGCAGTTGTCCCTTCCCCTCTCTGACTGACCCTGCTTCTCCCTTGCCCTTGCGGCCAGGACTGAGGAAGCGACCCAGACGCCGCAGGGAGAGCACAGCTCTATACAGAGACAGAGCCCCAGAGGAAAACAGATTTTAAAAGAAAGAAAGAAAAAAAATATTTAAAGTTTAAAAAAAAAAGAAAAAAAAAAGTGATCGTTGTTATTTTTTTTCTTTGGTTCGCTTTGCTTATTTATTGCTGAAGCCAGAGCAGGGATGTGCCTGGCCTCGCTGCTGGCAGGGCTCTGCACGCTGCCTGCCCTCATCCGATGCTCTGTGCTGACTCTGGAGCATCACAAATGTGAGATGGTTAAACCTGAGGCTGAGCAGCGTTTGGTGCCGGGTCTCTTCTGTCACAACCGTTTGTATTTGTTACAGACGTGCAGTGAGCATCCCAGAGCATGGCTGGGAGCTGATGGAGCACAGCCAGGACACGCAGCTGTGAGTGCTGCCGAGGACGGGGAGATGGCGACAGGGTGGCACTGTCCCTGGGTGCTTACAGCGCAGGGCTGTCAGTGCCATGGAGCGTGCACATACAGACCCTTAGGGGATGCTCTGAGGCCTCCTGGGCATTGGTGAGCTGTTGGAGCAGCTCTGGCAGCCGCTGTGATTTACAGAAGCTCCTCAGCAGCTGCCTGAGCTGTCAGGGGACACGATGTTCCCGCTTTGCTCCCTGTTCCTTAGCAAAGCCCCTTTCCCCCTCCTGACCTCAGCATCTTGCTGGAGACCGCAAAGGGGGTGCAGGGAGACCGTGGTGCCTGCAATCTGAGGACGAGCTGGGAGCTGGTGGAAGGAAATCCCAGGGGATTCCTTTTCCTTCTTTCTATAACCTTGCTCACCAGCATCCCACAGCCAGCTTTCCTCCTCCCCTTCCTCCACATGATCCCACCAGGGGCCGTTCCACACACCCTGAGAGGGCTCCCAGGGACAAGGTGACATACAGCCTGTCCCCATCCCAGCCACTAGTGAGGAAAGCAGAAGTATAAATCCAAGCAATTGCTGGGATGGGAGGATGCAGCATCCCGCTCCCTGCAGCCTGGTCTGCAGCAGTGCCATGAGGATAACGTGCTGTCCTACCCGCTCCCACTTCCCCTCCGCCTGGGATCGGGTTAGCGCAGAGCCCTTGCTGCTGGGCTGCAGGATGAAATATTTGGAGAACTAATAAGCAGTGGGGCACTGTGAGGGGAGGTGGAAATTGAACCAGTTTCTCTCTTCCCTCACACAGATGTCTGAGAGTTGAGAGGCAGAAGGGAGCAAAGAAAAACCCCAAAATGGCACCTCAAGCCAAGAGGAACATCTGTGAGGAGCTGGAGTAGGGTGGCACTGGTTTTGCTGAGCTCCTCAACCTGGAGATGGCCCATTCCACTCTGGTCCAGAAGAGCCTGGAGTCGTGGCCATCGCCATCTGGGTTGGGGGTCCTCACAAACCTGCAGGCTTATTTTTCTTCCCTGCTTCATCTAGAGAGGGGAAAGGTTAGGGGAACATGCAGACATCCATTAAATCCTGTCTGTGCTGTGGCAGTGATGGGCTGGGGGAGAGCCTGTGGTCGCTGGAAGGTCTCCAGACAGCGTCCGGCTGGAAGGCTTCTGACAACTGACTTGATGCAGCAGTGGCTGTGGCTCTGGGGCCAAGCCGCGTGCCTGGAGCAGGGCCCTGCTGGCTTCCCCCACACCGCAGGACAAGGGAGGCCAGCACCAAGGGACCTGATGTCCCCCAGCTCCCAAAACCTTCAGCAAAGGGCACTGGGGGGCAGTGACCCCAGTTCAGAGCTGCCATGACTTAAGCCACTTCCATCTTTAGCTCAGAGCAGCTCCGAGCAAGGCTTGCCCCTCTCACCTTGGCCAAGGTCACATCACCGAGCTCCCAGTGGGGATCTGAGCTGCACTCCCCCTCTCCATCTCACTAGGTCCCAAGGCTGCAAGTTCTCAAGTACCTTGGAGACTGCTCCTCCTTTTCCCAGCTCATGCAGAGGAGGCCACAGACCTCAGGCCACTAGCCAAGTGTTCTGCTCCTTGTCCATCTAGGATGAGGGCCAAAGCTGAACAAGACAATCCAGATCAGTGTGTAGATAATCGCTGCACATGGGATTTTTTTCAAGCCGTGATGAAAGCTGAGCCCTGTAAATGTCACCCAGAGATAGCCTGGCTCTGCAGCTCTCTGGCTCTTCTCATAACTGTAAATTTTGTGGAGGGAAGGGAAATGCCTTTTTTCATATTGACTTTGTCTATTAAATAATGAGTTTGTGCTGAATTAGCCATGGTTGTTGTTTTTTTTTCTCCTAGCAGTCAGACTCCTCTGAGCTGTGTTGGTCTTCTCCAGGAGTCCTCAGCTCAAAGTAGAGCTCTCAGCACTGCAGAGGGGGCACTGAGTCCTGCCTCCTCCCAGCCCGAACACCATCTCCATTCCCCCACAGCAGCTCCCAGCACAGCAGTGGAACAGAGACACGCTTCACCCCACAGTGAAACAAGGCACAGAGAGCTGCCAGCTCCTTTGTGACCTTGGATGGAGCCCCTTGCAAGGCTGTGTCATTTCTCTCCTCTACGTAGAATCAGTGAGGTTGGAGACCTCTAAGACCATTGAGTCCAGCAAACATGGGGAACTCTTGGTGAATGCACTGGGCTGGAGGGTGGAGGAGACAGCACAGTCATGAAGATCCCTCTAAGACTCCACTTGCTGCCGCCTGTCCCACACCACCAGTGTCACTTGCCTGCTGCATTTCAGCCAAGAGCCCATCCCTATGCTCTTCCCCGTGCCAGCCCTGCAGGCTGGGCACAGCCCTCTGCCACCCTCTCCCTGCTGAGCTCATTCTCTCCTCTGAGGTCTCATGGGCCAACATCCCCACCCCAACGCATAAACCTTCCTGATGTCCCACTGATGATCACCATGGCGAAAACAGAATGTCCCCTCCAAGTCCTCCCCACCCTGCTTCATGGGTAACGCCATGATTTTTCCCATTTCCAAACCTCCCAACTTCACCCCCATCTCTGCTCCTTTCTGAACAACTCTCCCTCTGTGTGTCAACATGCGCCCAATCTCAGCTGCTCCTTCCTTCCTTCCCGGCTTCACATTTGCCACTTCCTTGTCCTCCAGGATGAGCAGGACATGGCCAAGCTCATGGGCAGAGCTCTTATTTCTCTCCAGCTGCTTTGGCCACACCACTTCAGTGCCCTTTGCTGGCTGGGAACGCTCCCTTCCCTCCCAGCGATCTCATCCTCCTGCCCTGGTGCACTCAGACACCCTGCTGCCCTCCTTGCAAAGCAATGCATTTACATCCATCAGCTGTAGGGAAGGTAGATGATGGAGACAGCACACACAGGAGGAGAGGACCAGAGAGGAAAGATGCTTTTCTCCCTGTGTGGGCAGACAGAAGAAGAGAATGAGATCTCCTTGCAGCTGCCCACCATAAAGGATGGGCCTCTTCCAGTTAGACAGAGAAGCACCCACAGTGGGGAGAGCACTGCTTGGGTGTCCAGCACAGCACTGCAGCTTTGACAGCAGCGTGATCCCATGGCAGCAGGAGGGAGCCTGGCCAGCACTCCTCGGAGAGGCCTCCCACCCCTGCCTGCCAAAATCCTGCCTTAAGTACAGGAAAATAAATTGTGCAACCTGCCTTAGGCTGGACTGTAACACCCCATGGAGACTGAGCAGGAGGAAGGGGCTGGAGCTGAGCACCACGTCCCTCTGGCATCCAGCACCAGGCCCCGCGGATCCCGACAGATCACACGCCAGGAAGCAGGGAGCTCTCCTCCCACCAGGGTTCTCACCGGTCTGACTGGGCAGGAAAATCCTTCCCAGCTTTGACCGTTCACATTTGGGGTTGGCAGTGGATGATGTTCCCGGTCCCTTTGTTCTCATGGCTCTGTCCATGCTGCTGTAGGGTAATCCTTTTTCTCTCTGATGTCTCCTGAGGAGTTTGGTTCATGGGAAAGTGAGAAAAAGACACTTTAGCTGAATGGGTCATGGCTGGGCTGTGTGCTCCAAGCAGAGAGGAAGGGCTGGAGAGCCCAGCTGCTCTCTGTATCTAAGAGGAACATCCTACGGTTTCAGTCTCAAGATATCAGAGTTTTTACTAGACAAGTGAAAACCATCTAGTAGGAGCTAGCAAGGAAGGGTTTGGAAAACATGAAGTCCTGTCTCTTCAGGTGATCCAGGCTCTAAGAACTGTGTGGCAGCCAGACTCTGCAGAGGGTCTGATCACTGCCTCCAGCCCTTTCCAAAGTGAGCAGAGAACCAGTTAGAGAACCTCCATTCACCCGTGACTACTGGAGTACAGACCAGGAACCAGAACCAGGATGGCCACTTACTAATAAGTCCAAGCATTGCCTTGCTGGTCAAGAAACAAGAGAAGCACAATGTGTTTCTCAAGGAAAACGACCTGGGAAGGAATGAAGCACAACCAAAGTGCAACCACATCTTCCCTCTCATCAATGGTTTCCACCAAAGAAAACCACAAGATGGGGCACCTGACAGCACACACAGTTCCCGACCTCAAAACCTCAGCTGTTCTGACAGGCAGAAACTTGTTGCATGTAAGTTTATCAATGAATGCTTCTTGAACCCAAGAACTACAAAATATAAAAGGGATTTTTCAGGCTGCTTCTGGAAAAGACATTTCAGGAAACCTCGTTGTACTGCAAACAGTTGCAAGCTGAGCTACGGAGTGAGAAGGAAGATGTGCAGAAAACTAAATGTGGCAGGATTGTAGATGTCCTCAAACTCAAAATGTGGCTATAAAACAACATGTCCAAAGAGAACACGGAAATATAAAACATGCTTAGAGCAGTGTCAGGGTCAGGGCACTGTGAGAGGAGAGGGAAGGGAAGGGAAGGGAAGGGAAGGGAAGGGAAGGGAAGGGAAGGGAAGGGAAGGGAAGGGAAGGGAAGGGAAGGGAAGGGAAGGGAAGGGAAGGGAAGGGAAGGGAAGGGAAGGGAAGGGAAGGGAAGGGAAGGGAAGGGAAGGGAAGGGAAGGGAAGGGAAGGGAAGGGAAGGGAAGGGAAGGGAAGGGAAGGGAAGAGGGAGAGGATGAACAAGGAATCAATGGGGCAAAAGTAGGAGGAAAACCTGCAACCACCACACAAGAGAAAGATGCATATGCTCAAGAGGACTGGGACAGGATAAACAGGACCTCCTCCATAACACTCTTAAGAAAAATGAGTTTAGAGATGAATATGGGAAATGGTTGAGCAATCACAGTGAAACAGCAGCAGTGGAAGCCATGCAGATATCTCACTTGGGACTTGGCCTGGTGGCAGCACTTTCTGCAGCCAGCTGGAAAACGTGCAGCCGTTTTATTTCCACCAAGAAACCCAGAACATCTGGGAGGGCCTCAGGCCTGAATTAGATGCAAAATAAATCAGTCCTTTGTGTCTTTTTTCCTCAATAAAGTCACTTTGCCGTCTCAATTTTGCACCTGCCGTAGTGAGGGAAAGTCATACTGATAAAAAAAGCTGGGACAACAATGGTGCACCTTGGATCCCTCACTGGGTGCCTGCAGATTTGGGAGGGCAATGCACCAGTGATGCTCTGCTCTTGAATCTTTTTTTTTTTTTCTCAGTTAAAATAAGTTGGTGCACACTGTTGTACCGGCAGAGGTTCATAGACAACCCACAATTCCTTGGCCAGAGTGAAGGCATTGACCCAAACCCTTGCCAAGTTTCTCAGCCATCGTGAGCTACAGATCCACCAGGTCTGAGCAATCAGCACGGGAAAAGCTGAGCTCCTGGTGAGGACCAATGCCTGAAGAACAGAGAGCATGAGAGTGAAGGGAAGGATCTCAGCATCAGCCAGTGGCAGCAGTGGTCATTGCACAGATCACCCGAGCACAGCAGATATTTCCAGCAGTGCTCTCGCATGCAGGAACACACTGCAGATGTTTTTCCAGCCAAACTCAGCTCAAGAGGGTCTGCTCTGCACCCTGACATAGCAGAGGCCCTGAGCTTAATTCTGAAAGTGCAATAAAAATCCCCTCCAATAAACAAATTCACAGTGGTCCTAGCAATGCCAACCTCTTTGTTTTTCCTTTGCAGCAACCAATGGGGAAGCCACCTCGAGCTGTTTTTCCCCATCCTATTTCTGTCTCCATCTCCCATTTCCTTCTATCCAATATTACCTTCCAAATTCCAGCTCTGATCCTCGGATAATTCGAACATATTGCATTGCTTTAAGAACTGTGTTATTTTATCCCTTTCACCTGCCACTTTTCTTTTTAGATAAACACTCATAACTCCCAACATATCACTTTAACTCTTTGACTGTCACTGGAAATGGAACCAGATGAGATTTTCACAGGGGAAATTCTTTCCTTTCCTTTTCTTCTGGGCTTTGTGCACTAAGCCAAGCAAAATCTCACCTGCCTTAGCATTATCTTCATATCATTTTACTTCAACTCTGCCTAATAATTTCACCAACCTCTGGGGTTATTGTAACTGTTCAGGTTGGACTCGGGGCGTAAAGCTGTCTTAATCACAGCTTCTAGTTGAGGGCTACTTATTTCTCTAACACTTCCTGCCCCAGCTGCCACCTCTCAGCATTGGCCTTCTGCGTGTGCACAGAATCCTGGATTCAGATGCAGACACAATCCCAGCAGAGCAGGGAGCTGACATTCATCGTATCAGTTCTCCATCCAAATGCAATGGGCAAGGACAGCACCGAGAGCAGGAGCTGAGCAACCTGATCTCAAATGAGGAGAGTGTTCCTGGCACTCTTTCCATATCACTGCCAGTGCTCCAAGTCCAGCCCTGCCTTGCCCTCATGGTGAGCTGCTCCAGCATCATCATCCCTTGCACATCAGTGGTATCCTGGTGAACCAGAAACTACTCACAATGGAGCAACAAATGCACAGTACATAGGGGAAAAAGTTGTAAGCTAGAAACTCCTTTTTCTCCATGCATACAAAAATCAGTTCGCTGATCACCTTCACTGCTCTGCCCCTTGGACATGGCTGTATGCCCTATTTAGGATCCAGATCCACCTCCTGCAATCACAGTCCTTCAAAGCAGATGATCCCCTCAGACTTCCCAGCTGGAATGACCTAAATATCTGCTCTTTTCCCAGACTTCTTCCTTCGGGACACTGGTGTTGAAGGAGGGTCAGTTTGCTAAGTCAAGGGTTTTGCAGGGCCATCAGCCACTTTGCACACTCCCTGCATGGGTCCAGAGCTGCCAGCAGCCCTCCATACACGCTACAAGGAGACCAACACCAAACATCATCCTGCTGTACCAACGCTGAGTCCTACTGAGCATCCCACCAGGGGGACCAGGTGGACCAAAGCTCAGTACCTGATGCAATTCAGAAACATCTGTCAGTCAGGGGGTACCCCACCACCTCCCAAAAGAGTCTGCTGGCTCCCTTGCCATGTGCCTCAGCAGGCTGAGCTAGCAGGGCTGCTCAGATCCACCCACTTAACCCCGGGTCACTGCCGACCTTGTGTCGCAATGTCTCTCTGAGTCATCTGTTTCCTCCCAGTCACAGAAATGGCCTCAAAAGTTTGCACAGATGGTGCTTAATCCCAGTTTGGACAATGGGAGTTTGGGCTTTAAATGACAACTTCTAACCCAGAGCAGGGGGAAGGGGGGGAGGGAGGCAGCAAGGGGTGGAAGAGGATGAAGGAGCAGGAGACACAGCCTACTTCAGTCCGCTGAGTCTCAAAGCAAGTGAATGGGACAGAAACCAAGCTCTTAATGTCCCCACAGGGTCCTCTGCCAGCCCAGAGATTTCTGTCCTCAGCCTCACCCTGCACATCCCTGAGGCGGATGCCATAGTTCAGGAAAGATGCTGGGGTGGCTGATGGTCCCTTTCCAGACCCGTTCTGAAGGACACAATCACATATGGCAGCTTCTCCAGGTCCCATCCAGCTCTGGGAAAGGATAGGTCTCCAGCGTCCTTCCACCCTAAGAATGGTGAGCTGAGGCTGCAGGCAACTGCTGTCAATCTGTCCTCCTGAAGGGTGATGATGTAGAACCACGTTGTGGCCAGATAGCAAAAGGAAACACCATCCTACAACACGCAGCCACTGCTGGAGGTCTCTGAAATGCCACACACAACACACGGGGATGGTGCTTCCAAGGCCTTTCCTCTCCTGTCCGTGCACATCTGGACTCACAGAGGACAGAAATCAGAGCCCTTTGTGTCACCACCCTGTGCTCAAAGCTTCAGCAGGACCAGGTACAAGGAGGTGACACGCACAGCTTCTTCTGCAGGGCAAAAATCCTCCTCTTCCACCCCTCGCCCTTCCCAGCCCCTCATCCAACTCAGAGCACAGGGGTTCACAGGCAGGCACGAGAGCCTGGGGATGGGGCAGGGAGATGGCATGAGGGCAGCTGCCCTGAAGGACAAGAGACAAACAGGGCGACATAGGGCTGCCATCAGCCTCCTGCTGCTGCTTTCCTGCTTCATCCCCACCAGATCCCCCCCTGCAGCCTAAAGCAGATGGCATAGCATCACATGTCCAGCCCAGTGCTCCTGCAGAGCTGGATCGGGGCTGGGATACCCCCACTCCCTGCAGGTTCAGCGGGGCTGACACCACCAAGAGTGGAAGACAGCAGTGGGGTCCCAGGAGGTCTGAGCAAAGCAGAGCAGGGGCAGCCTCCCCCTGGGCTGAGCTCACTGTGCATGTCGCATGTCCGCGTCCATTCGACAGAGCCCCGCACTTCAGAAGCAATTAGCAGCCGGGTTGAACTAATTCCCCGCGTGGCGGGTCCAACACAAACAGCGCGTGCTGGCCTGCGCCCCACACCTCCGTGCACATTCACTTCTGTGTTTTAGAAGGCCAGGGCATCCCTGCCAAGAGCAACACAAATAACCCACTGCTCCTCCAGGTTAAGAGGCAGCCCCGGAGGCCTGGAGTTTGGTGGCCAGGCCGCTCGCGCTGCCTCCGGCTCCGCAGCCAGCAGAAAGGCAGGCTCTGTTAGCAGCACGGGTCAGCGCGGAGTCAGGCAACAAGGACTCGAGTATTCCCCACTCATCCTCGGGGACCGGGAGGGAAGGGGCTGGGCAGCAAGGGAGTCCCTGACTGTGGCCCCCATGGAGCAGCGCTTCGGGGCTGAGTGAGACGGAGGGGAGAAGGCACTTGCAAACAGCACCTGCGTGGTGTTTGTCGGCCGTGTGCAGGCACTGCTGAGGCTCCAGCAGCTGAAATAACAACCGGGGGGGGGAACGCTGCTGAGCCCCTTTGCCTCGGCATTGGTCCCTGCTGCCAGGCTTAGGCAGCACTGGGATGTGGGGCAGTGAATCACCACACTGTCCCGAGGTTCACTCTGTCCTACCTGGAGCCATGGATGTTCCCGGGCTTGGTGACAGCCCCCAGCAGGGTTCTGGGACTCACCCAACAGCTCCTGCTCCTGTCTGCAGCTCGTGGTGCTGCAGTACACACAGAGCTGCCCGTCTCTCCTCAGATTCATTGTGATTTTGAGGTCGAGATGTTGGCAGAGTTCAAATCAACCCCCTCTGTCTTACCCAGAACAGACACTCTGTTTAGATACACCTGACCCTGTTTTATAGGATCCTCCTGCACCAAGGCATAGCAACCCAATGGCACAGCCCAGACCAGGGCCACACAGCTTTCACTCCTGAGATCCCTCACCATAAACCCAGCAGCTGCTGCTGCTGAGAACAGCAGTGTCAGAAAAAAGGGACCCTCATCTTGCAGCAGGGCGGTGCACGAGCACTCTCAGCACCCACATACCAAGGATATAGGGCCAAGGCAGGAGGCAGACTTCAGGGCAAGCTATGCTCAGGCTTCAAGGAGAAATAACATGACACCCCTGCTGATTTCCAGCTCCTTGCTGCTCCAGTACCCGTGGTCATTCATCCCCCACCCATCAACCAAGCCTGGACACAGGCAGGATTGTGCCAGGGCACCCACTATGAGAGATGAGCATTGCTTCAGCAAAAATCAGCCCCACATCCCCACCTAACACAGAGAAAAGGACAAACCTCTGCCTCCACAGTACTCCCTCATGTACACTCAGACTGCTTGCCCATCCTGCCCAAGCCCTGTAGCAACACACAGCCAGAGATCTCCAGCAGAGCAACACCTGGCTCCAGATGCATTCTCACACCTGTGTGTGTCCAGGAAACCCACAGGCTGCTGCACCACGCAGGTGATGGAGAGGTCCTGGGGTCAAGCCATTAAGCCTGCTATCTGTTTAAGCCCTTAATCTTTCCTGTGATCCCTATGCACTATGCAAGAGCCTGGTGGGGAGGAAAGGGGCTTGCAGCAAGTGAAGCCATGTGCCTAGGAGCCAAGGCACTCTGATAGTGCTCGGTGATGCCAAGGACAGTGGGAGCTGCAGGAAGGAAGCAGAGAGCGTGTTGTTGCAGCAGCATCACAACAAGGCTGCTGCAGCAGTGCTTTCAAACCAGCCTGCAGGAGAGACGTGGATGAGGAGTGAGCTGGCAAGCAAAGGCAGCAAGTTCAGGAGCTTTTGGGGCAGGATGGTGTCAAAGTCCAACAGACCCAGCTGCACATCAGAGCACAGCTTCTATGAGCTGCTCCCAGAAATCAAAGCACATTGACACAGCCCTTCCTAAACTAGCACACTGGTCCTGAGATGTTACCATGGGTCATCAGAACCAGCAGGAGCTCCTCCAGTGGGGTTGTTTTCATGCTCCCCTCTTAGTGGTCCCCATTCTCCAAGACCTCAAGCCTCGGTGACTTTGAATACAGACACCACTAAAAGTTCTGCCAACGTGGAAAGCTGCCACACAGCTTGGGTGCCCCAAAAAAGGAGCCCTGATCCCCCCCAGCTTTTCTTGTGTGCCTGGGGCCTAAGCCACCAAGCAAGGAAGAGGTCTGGTGCCCAGCACCCTACAACATGTGGGACCTCCCCTGCAACCCCAGCCCTCGCAGAACCAACAAGGTGCACTGTTGGACATGTGCTAACTAGGCCCAAGACAATAATAACACCCATCTGGTGCAAAAGCATGGGAATAGAGCAGTTGTAGCTCTCACGCATCACTACCTATGTGCTCCCCATACCCCAAAGGAGAGGTGCCTGATGAGGTTCAACAAGGGCGAATGCAGAGTCCTACACCTGGGGAGGAACAACTGCATGCGCCAGTGCAGGCTGGGGGCTGGGCTGCTGGAAGGAGCTCTGCAGAGAGGGATCTGGGTGTCCTGGTGGCCAACAGGGTGAGCATAAACCAGCAGTGTGCCCTGCTGGCCAGGAAGGACAATAGGACCCTGGGGCGAATCACACAGAGCGCAGCCAGCAGGTTCTCCTCCCCTCTGCTCTGCACTGGGCATGTCACATCTGGAGCAGTTGGGCCCAGTGCTGGGCTCCCCAGTTCAAGGCAGACTGGGAACTGCTGGGGAGAGCCCAGTGGAGGGCTACAAACATGACAGGGGCCTGGAGCATCTCCTGTATGAGGACAGGCTGAGAGTGCTGGGGCTGTTCAGCACAGGGAAGAGAAGGCTGAGAGGATCTGAGATAAATATCTGAAGGGTGGGAAGCAAGTGGATGGGGGCAGGGTCTGTTGGGATGCGCCCAACGACAGAATGAGGGGCAATGGGCACAAAGTGGAACCCAGAAGTTCCATTTGAACATGAGAAAAAATGTCTTCACTTAGAAGGTGGCAGAGCCCTGGATCAGGCTGCACAGAGCAGTGGTGGAGACTCCTTCTCTGGAGATACTCACAGCTCACCTGCTCCACCCCCCTCCAAACCCCATTGCTCTGCTGTTGGGAAGCACAGGCAGAGCCCAGACACCCTGCCCCACGCAGCAGAGCAGGCACAGCCCTCGCCTGCTCCCTCCTGGAGGCTGGCACCCACGCAGGACATTCACAGCAGATTGTGTGAGCAACACATTCCTTTTTTAAATACCACAAAAATAAACGGATGCTTTTCCAGAGCTAGAGCCTGTCAGATAACAGAGCTAACTTGGTTATCTCCAGCAAGCAAACCTGCAATCTCCTCAGAGAATGAAATCTGGTCTGTTAGACAGAACTATTGTTCTCACACCCAAATTGGGACAGGAGAGGGGATGGAGTCTGGAGGTGCTTTATTGTCTGTGTGGGCTGGTTAAAAACTGTATGACAGATTAACCCAGGCTGGAGCCATGCCAGAATGAAACAGACAGGAGCAGCGTACGGACCACGGGGCAGGCACTTAACGGGAGTGAGGTCAAGGCAGGAATCAAAACGCAGGTGCTCCTCCTCTGCAAATTCCCTGCAGGGGCAAAGCAGCAGGGCAGGCACACCGACACAGGGCTGAGAGAGCTGGGCAAAAAGCAGATCCTTACAGCACCATAGTAATGTGTTTCCTGCGTTCATAGTCAATTTAGCTTTTTTTTGTTTGGATCCACAGATGCTCCCCCCCCCCCCCCCCCAGCTCTGTGGATGCATCCAGTGGCCTAGAACTTTCCCCCAGGCTAGGTGTGCATCCAAAGCATTCATCTCAGAGCTGGGTCTCTCTGCAGCACTGGAGCCAGCAGACAGACAGCCCCAAGGCAAACCAGGAGCAGGATGGGCTTGAACAGGGCACAGGGTCAAAGCTCACATTTCCAGAAGCCCCCTAAGCAACACAGTTCTGCTTCCCAAAGCAGTACTGCTCTACAGACACAGCAGCACACTATGCCCAGGCACTACAGACAGTTTTTCAAAGGTATTTCAGCCTCCCAAGATACAAACTGAAGGCTGGAAGGGTTCTCAAAGGCAGCACTTCAGGCAACCTAAGCATCTGCATCCATCAAGCTCCTCAATTTGGCGTTTTGAATGCTGCAGAGGCAGAGATGTTCCCAGGTTCTGTGGATAGGTGCTGTTGAGGAGCAGCAGTTCTGCCCTGCACGGCCCACATCGACCTGGTAGATTCACACTTCCTTACTTTCAGGAAGCACATGATGCTCCAAGAGTTTTGCTGAACTATTAGAAGTCCCAGCTCGTGTGAAGGGAAGATGCTGCCCAGGTCATGAAAAGCTCCAGAAACCAAACCTGGGAAGAAGCACCATTCTGGCAGCTTGCAGGGACAAGTTCATCCCATCCAATTTCACCATGTTCAGCCCGGGAAAGAATCAAGGAAAGCACCAAAGGGAATAGGTGCATGGGCAGCATCACAGGGGGACAGGGGCACCTGAGAGAGACCCAGTGCTTTCTGCTCGCCCTCTCGTCCCCATGCAGGAATTACCCCACAAGGACACAGCCTGGAATACAAAAAGCAGACAGATGAGCTCGCCCAGCATCCAGGGAGACGCAGGGAAAACCTGGAGCACATCAAATCAGGGGAAACAAATTCCCATGTTAAACCCCTTGCTTCTCTTCTTCCTGATCCTCCTGAACCAGGGCCGGGTTCAGCTGGAGGAAGCCAAAACCAACAGAGCCTGGGCTGCTCCCTGCAGTCCAGCAGCAGCCTGAGCCCAGCTGGACGCTGCTAATGCAGGCGCACGCTGCTGACGGCGGAGCCCCGGCACAGTTGTAAACAGCTCAGCAGTTTGTACACTCTCAAGTATTGATGTTATACAAAGGAGCTGGAAATGTAAATGATTGCACTAGACCTACAGCCGGTGGCTGCTGGTACAGACCGCCCCCAGGAAAAAAAAAAAAAAGGAAAAAAACAACACATGCAGCCTGCTTCTTGGCACTGCAAACAGGGCCTGGCCCCGGCCAGGAGCAGAGGAGCAAACCTTTTACGTGTTTGCCATCTAGTGGGCTTGGGAAAGCCTGCACAGAGGCACTGCCCTGCGGCACAAAGCCCCACCAGGTACAGGACTGGCACAGAAACTGATTTAGTCGAGCCACAGAATGGTTGGCTTGAAAGGGACCTTAAATGCCATCCCGGTCCAAGCTGTGCTGTGGGCTGGCTGCCCTCAGCAGATCAGGGCCCCATCCATGGCCTTGAGCACCTCTGGGGATGGGGCATGGCTGGGCAGCCTGTGCCAGGACATCCCAATATCAAATTTACATCTCCTCATTAGTTTAAAACCATCCCTCCTCCCTTCTCCTGTCGCTATGAGATCATGAAGTCAGGCTTGTTCAGTCACCACTGCTGTTTAGCAAAGCACTGCAGGCAGCGGGGTTGGAGCAGGATACAACTTCAGCTCCAGAGATAACACCATGGGAGAAGACAACATCCATCAGGGCAACCCTGTTACAACTCCTACCTGTGTGCTAGGAGCCTGAATACCCACCCCAGGACAGCTGAGGTGCTCACATCTCAGCAAAGGAAGGATGCCACCTGCACGACATCTGCTTTGCTTGCTTGCAGAAGAGACTAAACAGTAAGAGTAATATTTTCTATTCTCTCACTCGGCCATTTCAAAGGAAATGGCTTTAACATTTGCACTGCGTTCCCAGCCAGCTTGGCTGTTAGCTTAATTCACTATCATTTGGGCTCTACAGGTCTACAAGGGTCTGCTGCCCCAGAACCCAAATGCAGTGTCTTCATTAAAAAAGGGGCCTGGGTGAGGAGGGAGGGGCAACTAGGAAAGAAAGAACAACATATGATTCTATGTAATGGCACTAACAAGTAAACTGTTCTAATTTTTACCAGAGTAATAATTCCTACGGAGGAAAAACAAAGTTTGTACAGCTGTAGTTAAGGTTGAGCAAACATAACACTGATCACTTTTGCCTCACCTCTTGGAAAGGGCTCTAGAGCAGTGCTGGAATCCAAAAAGGGAAAGGAAAAAAACCCACAAACCACAACAGTACCAAATCCCAGCCTCTGCGAAAGCTCTGCCAAGCTGGTGCTGCTTCAGCCCCACCAAGGGTCGGATATGTTTGTGGCACTGCTCCCAGCAGCAGGTGCCTCACTGGGGAAGGGAGGGCTCAGGATGCAGCACGAGAGGGCAAGGGACAAAACTGGGGCACAGGGAAGAGAGGAGAGGAAAGCTGCATGGGGCAGGTGGAAAGAGAGCAACTGGACACATGGCAGGAGGAAGGAAGGGGTTAAAGATACAACAGAGAAGAGGAATGGGGTCAGAATACAAGGGGAAGGCAAAGGGGGAACCAAGACATGAGAGAAGAGCACCAGCAGGAAATAACAGGAACCCTCCCCTCATCTCCTCAGGACTCCCAGGGATGACCTGTGACAGCACAGGGCTTGGGTGGGATGTACTGGAACAGGGACACGCTCTCACAACACCATACTGCACCTACATACTGGTCTTCACCTGCTCCTTTCAGGTCAACAAAACTTACACAGCAGTCTGCAAGAAACAGGGATAAGAACCTTGCTCACCCCTGCAGCCCCGTAGCTGACCACGGACATGAGACCCCTGGGAGTTTCCCGTGGGCTCTGCTGATGTCAGGGGCCAGGCTCACACCACCTTCCTCAGACCTCACTGCCTCGAGTCCTTCTCAGCCTCACCCACAGCTCCAGCAACAGAGCCACGGCCACCCCACACTCAGCAGAAAACCTCTGTCCCAGATGCTGGACCAGATCCCAGGAAAAGCTACAATAAACACAGGAATGACAGCACTGCAGCTGACAGGATGGTGTTGCAAGGGCTCGCAGGACCCACAGGCCAAGCAGCAGTGAGAAATCCCAGATTATTTCTTGCAGCCGACTCTGTCCCCATGTGTTCTCCCGCCGTGAAGTAGGTGACAAATTACCATCTTTGTTATTCAAGCACATACCAAATCAGGGTGATCAGTATTTGTCAAATAAGGAAAGAAAAAATATATTGCGCAAAACATTTCAAAGTTTATTTTTACTGGGCTTTAAAAATCAGTCAGTGCCAGTTTCATAAGCACCTCTTGGGACAATTAGCCCTGGTTTGCCATAAGAGACTTATTTTCCTTCATTTTTATTTCCCCCTTTTCCTTAGCTGAAAAGAAATAAAGCCTGCTGCCTCTGGTGCATCAGTGAGGACAGCAGCCCCAGCAGAGGACAAGTACAGCAAACTCCAAATCCTCACCTGGGGATGGAAGGCAACACGTCCCAGCAGCACTGCTGGCCTCGCCTCACCCTGCCCCAGCTCCCCAGATGATGGTTGGAACCTCAGTGCTCTCAGCGCCAGGCAGAAGGGGGCTCACAGCAGCCCTTCCAGAGCTTCACACCTGCTGGGAAATCTGACCCGTATCTCCCATGGGTCAGGCATACCCAAAGCACACGTGGACAGCAGTGCAGATGTATCCGCCTTGGATGAGCACCCAGCTCTCCTGTGCTGGCTGAGTGAGGTATGTTCTCAGCCACTGGCACAAACCAGCTCCTCCTCTTGCAAAAAAGTCTCCAAAATTTCAGGGATCAGAAGGGCACAGTGCAGGGAGTCTGAACAGCAGGCAGGACAACTGCATGCCACAACATGAGGCCGCCTCACTCAGTAAGAACAGTACCAAGGGGCCACATTCTGAACAAATCCATGCACAAGTACTGAGGCATCAGAAAACACGTCTCTTGCTTCAGGTCGTCCAGCTCCAGGCAAGAATCCTGCTCTGCCGTGAGTCCTGACTTCTCCAGTGACCACACTCTTGTAAAAATACTGCTCACACTGTCACAGCAGAGGCAGCTCAGCTTCATCAGAAGTTGCCAGGTTCATCTCTCTGCCCTCAAGAACACTTAAGGCGCTCCTCAGTTCTGTAAATCCCTCGATCCTGCCTGGGTTAACCCCAGAGCCCTGCCAACTGGGCACAGAGGAACACAGCATTATGGAAAAGGCTTTTTTCTTGAGCTCCAGTCACCCTCAGCAGCTGGAAAGCTGCAGTCGCTCTGCGCTGGTTAGACCAGATGAAGGTAACCGAGGCTCCAAAGGCCAAAGCAAAGAACCCCCTACCAGCAGTGCAAGGGACACTGTCACCATGCAGGACCGAGTTCAGGGAGCCACATGCTGCAGGCACGCAACAGGAGCAGCTTTATTTGCATGAATGCATGCACACTCCTCTCTGTCTCTGCCATGGGAGAGGACACGGAAGGGCACACGAGGAAGAAGGAAAACAGACCGGGGAGCAGATGTGGAATCTATCACTGAAATGTGCTGGAGGCTTGGAAAGCATCACCCCCATCCTTGCAGTGAGGTGACACAGCAGGCAGAGTGGATCTGTCACCTTAAGGATGCAACAGGTATGACAGGACAACGTGAAGGAAGGAGCTGGCTTGGCTGTGCCTGCCAGCCGTGACTGAGATAGATGAAATGCTCCTCGAAGGTCAAAGGAGTCACTTACCTTGCTGAAAGACACCAGCTCTCAAGCCACACATAAAGGCACTCCTTGTGATCTGCCAGCCCACACTTGGTGTTTGTTTTACCTGTGTCAGCCCCACTCTGTGGCCATGGCAGCATTTAAAATGAATCACTTCTCACACTACACTGACTCTTTTGATTTCAAAAAGGTACACAGCCCAGAATCAGGACAGGCAGGTGAAAGGCCAGGCAAACAACTCCTCTACAAGTCATCAAGCAGACCATCCTTTGTGGAGATCTGGGAGGCATGCTTGCAGCATTGGCATCTCAAGTTCCACTTCACCACTTGGGTGGCCAATGGTACAGGGAGGGAAGAAGGAGATCTGAGAAAGAAGTGACCCAAACTAGGTCCAGCCACAGTGAATTGACGTAGAACTTTCTGAAGCTGAGGAAGAGAGAACCTTCAAACTTGCAGAGCATCAGAAAGGGAGGAGCAAGACACCTACATGCCCAGCTGCTGCTACAGCCCTTTGCAAGTGAACCACCCCACTCACCTGATGCTCCCCAAAACACTCAGGATCAAAGGCTGCAAGTTAAGGTAAGCTCCTCCCTTCTGTAACCATGTGTCTGGGAGCAAAGGGAGGTTGCATTGCTTTGAGAGACAACGACCCTGCTCTAGGAGTCATGATTAATTCAAGAAAGACTGTACACTGCTTGCAGCCAGCAGAGCCCACCTTTCCAGCACTGAACATCAGATAAAGTAACCCTTCTAAGTGTGTGTGTGTGTGTGTGTGTGTGTGTGTGTGTGTGTGTGTGTGTGAGAGACAGAAACCCTCTCCCTTCCATCATGCAATTACATCCACACTTCGGGGGCATCATCACTCCGCAGTCTGAATTGCTGATGCCCTCCCACGCAGTGAGTTGGAAAACTGTTAATATTTCAGACCTGTAAAGAAACCTCTTATTATCCAGGAAAAAGCAGCCAGCTTCAGTGACATCAGCAATACTTGTGACTCCTCCACATGTCATCTGTCTTCATACAGTCCATCCCTTTAACTGCTGCGGGGAAAATCCCACCCCTCAGACAAGCCCATCTCTAAGCAGAACCCAGGAGGAGCAGCTGTGAAGCCCCTCACCCCATACTTCCTGTCTTCCAAAGCTCACCTGCAGGACACTGAGCTATTAGGCTCTTCAGTTGCTTTGGTTAGTCCCGCATCAGGTTGTGCCAACCATCCAACACAACTCAGGAGCACGTCAGGCCACGTAGGAGGGATGCCCACCACATCACTCTATCAGCTGCTGCTATGGGCACAGCTCAGCCCCAGAAGCTGCTAGGCCTGGTGCAGGCAGCACTGGCCCCAACACTGCAGCAGTTCTTGTAAGTGGCTGACATCTTTTCACAGGCTGATCTTTCATTTCTTTCAGCCCAAAACCACCAGAGGGCAGCTGGGAATGTAACTATTTGTGGGCTGGCCGCATTAAAAACTTCACTTCCCAGCACTGCAATCTTGCCTGCCCAGCTACTGCTGCACAGTAACTCAAAGCACACCCCCCACACAGCATCTCCCCCTTTAGATGGCTCTGGGTGGGGTAAGCACAGCAGTAAGAGCTCAGGCAACCTCCGTGCCCTGCTGCAAAGCAATTCCAGAGACCTACCAGCATCCTTGGCTGTGTCTGCTTAGTGCTTAGCAGTGATACTCTTTCTCGAGACAATTCAGGCTAAAGAGCTCCTCTTGGGGACAGAAATACTTTGCTAGTTTCCAAGAGCCACTAGATACTGCGTGATCAGACAAACACAGAGCTGAGGAGCAGGCAGAGGGCACCAGCATCAGGCTGGGTCTAAATAAAAAATAGTAAGTCTACACTCAAGAGTTAACAAAATAAGACAGAAGTTTGTCAACAGTGTCAGGAGCGTCACTCCTCTGCCCCATCTAAGTGTTCTCTGTATGGGCTATGGGTATTTTCTTTTTTAATCCAGGCTTTTTATCCATGTCCAAGCACATAAAGAATTCTTTTTTTTTTTTTAATTTTAACCTCACTGCCAACACCTGCTTGCATCAGCTTGCACAGCCAGAGAGAGGAGAGCCTGGACTTGCCAGTGTATTTATGACAGGGCAGCAGGATCTCCAGTTAAGATAACTTGTCTGCTGAGCCTCAGTCCATGCCCCATTACTAGCTTCTTGCACAACCCTGGACAAGTCATTTAGAACAGGATCTCACAGGAGTCACAGCTCCCTAATCTCACTTTTCTTCCCAGGCTGAGTTACAGGAACTGATTCAGCTCAAAAAAAGGACAGATCACAACAGGAACTGAGGTAACAAACAGAAACATCACCAGGAGAAGATGCCTTATCCTTCTGCCAGCTAGAACCAATTTATTCTCAACAACTTCTGGATTATTCTATAAACGAGCAGTACTTTCCTCTCACATGCTTGATACCTGCTGAAGCAAAAGTATCCAGGCAGTGACCCCAGGGGCTCAGACCATGGGCTGCAGAGCAACATCAGTGAGGAATGTTTTAAAGACGACGCTGAGTATGAGCGGGAGGGGAAAGCAAAGCAGCACATCTCCCCAGCACTGGACCCCAGAAGCACCCCACGTGAAATATCTGCACAGTGAGAAGCTCATTAGTACACGTTAAGGCAACAGGAAGGCTGGGTCAGGGGCAGTGCTGACACAACATCTCTCTCAATTCCCACTCACAGGCTGTTTTTAAAAGGAGGCAGCTGCTACCAGCTGCAAAATGAGACCTCAATGGTGGCCAAGTAACAGGACATTGCTGTCTCTTGGGAACATGCCAAAAATCAGTCTGTTTTTAGCTGTGTCTACAGGAGCAAATGGCAGATGAGAAGAGCAGATCTGCCAAGTGAAACCATACCCAACAGTAACACCATGTGTCTTTCAGGGGCCCTACAAACCAACTCCAACCAGGTCCTACAGACACAAACCCCATCAGTTGCGCAAGGACAACACCCAGTTCAAACATGCTAGGGACATAAGCTTTCTCTCTTTTCTTTTGCCTTTTTTCTCCATGGGACTATGGAGGTTTTGTACACCTGGAAGAAACATCGCTGAGCTGCACTAGGGCAGGGAGAGGCTCCTTCACAGGGTGCTCACAGGGGCACCTCCCTCATGTCCTTCCAGGCCACATTCGCAACATAAACCTAACACAAGCTTAAGCAGCACACTGCAGAAACACTCTGGGATGTTAACTAGAGCACATCACAAACAGCCTGGAGATTATCTTCAGAAGCACACTGATCTGATCTAACCACCAAGGTGGCTGCAACTCATCCAAGCTCCGTCCTTAGTGCCTGGCTAAGAAAGGAAGGGCTGACACACTAACATACCTCAAGCACAGTGCAAACAACAAAGAGGATCATCCCCAGGTCAGATGAGGTAGTGTACTGCTTCGAAAGCCCTTTAGACAACAGGGAGCATTTAGCCAGCAATGTGTTGCCATTTGAGAAATGCCAAACATACTCCTAAGGAAGTCAGGTGGCTCAAATGCATCTGGTAGAGACACATGCAGGCACACCTCAGAGGTACGTGTGCTTCTGTTTCCTTACACAATACAATGCCCTCACTTTAGTAAAGGCTACACAAGTATACTGCACAGCACTGATATCAAGAATGAGCACATTACTGGGAAAGTCAGGGAACAGAGAGTGAAAGAATACGCCTGGGTAGATTAACATCTTCCTGGGAAAGCAGCAGAACCCAGTCTGTCTCCGTATCCATCTTCCAGAAGTTTAAGAAAACAGTCTCCAGCTGCACCTGGAGCAGCAACCTTAACAGCAAGCACATCTTTAATTAGGAAAGACTCCCTGTTCAAGCTAAGCTACCACAGCAAACACTGCAGCCCCTGCACTGTCCAGCAAGCATTCACCCATCGTGCCTCTCGTGCAGCTCAGCACTGTTCCTTCCAAGGTGTAAAACAGCTTCCCACTGCCCTGCAGGGAAACAAAGCACTCAGGTCTCCAACACTGCTAGTGGCACAGGGACACTTGGCAGGAGAAAAACCAGCCACCAGTTTGACATGATCTTAGCACGAGCCTGAGTTACAACAGCTGTACAGATTATGCCTGCACCAGGAGCTACAGAAACAGCAGGGGTAGTTTAGATCAGCTTATATTCAAGGGAATTTCCACACATTAACTGAATCAGCAGAACGTAAGGGTGAGCTGAAGTTATCTCTTACTGAGGAACACGACTGTTCCCCTACAGCTCTTCTGCCAACAGTTACCAACCCCAGAGTACCACTTCTTGTTTTGGCTTTGTGATGCAAGCACATCCCTAAGCAAAGTGGCAGGACTTTCCTCCAGGTTCTGTACTTGCCCATCAGCTGATAGCCTTCACTTCTGTCAGCAGGACAGCAGAAAAACAAACTGATTTACACCATTTGGAATCACAGCACACATTTAGAAGACAGAGCTGACCTGGTCAGACTGTGTATGTGCTCCCTATGCTTCTACTTCTGTTCTACTATCTCCTTCCTTGCAGTGATTTTGGCATCAGTCTGACCACATAAAATTAACAGTGTAGTCTATTAATTCAGTCGGAAAAATATCCTGCAGGGTGTTACATTTCTGTGCAATTAGTGACTGTAATCACTGCTTGGTACAGCCAAACAGAGCTAACTTGAAGGACTGTGTGGGAGCACACATCTGAGGTGGGGATGATCACTGCTCCAGACACCAAGCAGCTGCTAAAGATGCAGAGCCACGTGTCTGGAGTCACCAACAGAAACAAGAGCTCTGTTCACAACCTGCTATTAAGCAAAACTCAGCATTAGGAATTAGAGACCCTCATGAATGCACACAAGAGCCAATTGAAAAAACAGTTCACTCACCTATTCCTTGTGCAAGAAAAAAAGGTCATTTAATAGTTAATTTAATACACAACTACAGGATTTCACTGAGAGACTGCTGCACACCTCAGCTGTTGGAACTGAGCCTGCAACAAACAAGAACCTGCTCTTCAGTTTTCATTCAGCATTCAGTGCACAGAATGGCCTAGGTTGCAAGGGACCTCAAGGATCATGAGTCTCCAACCTCCTGCCACAGGCAGGGCCACCAACCTCCCCATTTCATACTAGACCAGGCTGCCCAGGGCCCCATCCAATGTGGCCTTGAACACCTCCAAAGACAGGGCATCCACGACCCCCTGGGCAGCCCGTTCCAGCACCTCACCACTCTCACAGTAAAGAACTTCCCTCTGGCATCCAACCTTGATCTTCCCTTCCTCAACTTAAAACCTTGTCCTGCTGTTATCTACCCTTTCAAAGAGCTGACTCCCCTCCTGTTTATGGGCTCCTTTAGGTACTGAAAGGCTGCAGTTAGGTCACCCCGCAGCCTTCTTTTCACCAGGCTGAATGAGCCCAGCTCCCTCAGCCTGTCTTCGTAGGGGAGGTGCTCCAGCCCAGTTCTTGTAGAAAACTTAATACAATTCTCAGATGCCTTCCCCGAAGACTTGTGTCCCTTTACAAGGGACACTATGCACACAGGGAGCTCTTAGCTGAACAGCCCACTCAGACCATGTACTTACCTGTCTATTGAGCTGCTATGGGAACCACCAGGTAAAAGCAAAAGCAATAACTGCAAAAGCAATAACATGAGACAACTGCAGCCCACAGCACGTACTAGCTCGCCACACCAGTACCAATGGAAGCACTAATTATTCCTGACTGCCTTAAACATCTCTGCTTTCAAAGCTGCTAGCTGAAAATGGCAATCCCGAAAACAGCAACAAGCAGTATTTCCCCACCACCACTTCTGTCATTTTGCCAAAGCCTTCACAATGCCTTCAGGTAGGCAGGGAGATCAGCACCAGGGAGCTATGACAAGCAGCTCATGGAAGCTGGCCATGCACAGCCACCTGGCTTCAGAGGGACCTCACTACCGAGCTCAAGAGGAAGGACAGTATGAAAAACCCACAAGCTATGCTCTTTGTGCTTGTCTAGCCAGTTCTGGCACACTGTCCTCCCTCTGACACACGGAGCTATCAGCCAGTCCTGTAAAGCTAACACAACATGGAGAGGAGGTTTTCCCATCACCTAGTGCCTTCAGGACTCTCTCCAGAGCAGAGTTTAGCCTTGCAACACACTTCCAACAAGCACAGGCTTTTTGGTTAACCAAATGGACTGGATGAAAGGACTGGCACAGATTACTGCCAGAAAATACATGCAGAAGACTCAGCTACAGGCAACTTCTGTGCAAGTTTGCATCCAAGAAAGAAAAGGCTAGGCAGGGTAATCTTGCTATTTAAAACCAGAAGTCCTAAAGGATTCTCCTACCACTTCAGAGGAAATCTCCTGCTTAAATTTCATGCAGACAGTCCTTCGGTCACAAATCTGTCTGCTGAGTTGAGACATGAATTAGGCTAAGCAAGAAGAGCAGGAGCCCATCTGAGCCTGCTGCCACCAGCACTCAGCTGTGAACACAGCACACACCCAGCTGCACTTCCAACTGCAAGCCAGGCACATACAGCCCCCACAGCACTTAAGAATTGAAATGCAAAGCAGAACAGCAGCACTAATTGCTGAAAAGTTAAAAGCTCACCTTTCACACTGAGCTTTTAGATTACAGTACCCACAAGTCAGTTCCTTAAAATGAAGGTGACCGTTAATGAGCCCTTTGGAATGTGTTTTAGTAATTAACACAAGTTACACAGTGACAGTGCAAGACCTTTCTCTTCAGAATACACCTACAGGCATAACAGATGCTGTGCGTGTTGGAGCAGGAGGTAAGCATCACATCACTTGTTCCTGTCTGAACATTTGTGATCTGCCCACGAACAGGGAGCAACAAGAAACTTTGACAAACACTCTCTGAACTGAAGAGGTGCAGCAGACTAGCAACTCCCCAAAGCCTACTTTTAATGTTTGGGAAAATGTACAATGCCCCATTTCAGAACCAGAGTTCCCCCCTTCAGATTTCATTATGATGGCAACAACTATGTCACAGATCACAGCAATCCCAGCAGAAGGCCAGCAGCATAGACGAGGGAAGACAGGATCTTACAGAATTAGCTATTAAGGAAAGGTCCACATTAACTCTCAAGATCACAAAGCATAAAAGCCATATATTTTCAAGTCTTCCACACTCAAGAGAAAGACTAGAGAAATAACTACCCTCAGGCAGGCTTGTGAAGATATTTTATGTTTAATACATCTGAAAAGAATGCATATACAAAGAACTTAGACATGATAAAGCATTGGTTCAACACTAATGAGTTGACAAGAAATGGGAGTTTGGGAAGATGAAGATTCTCTAAGTCTTTTCCCTAAAAGAAAAACAACTTAACTTGCAAGCCAAAACGTGGTTTTTTTTTGGTAAAGTCCCTCTGAATACTGCTGTCTACATAAAGATCCTGTGCACAATCCTTGCTGGGCTGGAACCCATCTTACAGCTCCAAGGTTACTTAAAAAGCAGAAAAAGGGGATTCCCTCAACTGGTCCCTGTATGGTGCTGCTCGGAACGCGAGGAAGCCCTCCCCGCAGCTCCTTCCTACAGACAGGTCTGCCTTTCAACCCCCCTCCACAGGGCACCAAACCTTCCTAGGGAAGTGCACCACCAGGGCCAGCTCCAGAACTCATTCCAATACATTCCAGGCTCTTTCAGTGCATCCAAACAGCAGGATACGCTGGTCATCGGAAGCATTTCTCAAATGAGAAAGGATTGGCAGAAAGATGGGCTTGTTAAAAGCCAACTCAATCAGTTGGGCACGCTCTAAAAGGTGCAGTTATTTCTTCAGCACATGACCAAAAGCGCATGAAGAGACTGACAAGTTAGTTTCCGAGTCTGATGGTGCACCCAGGGAAAAGGATTCTTCTGTTCCTAAAACTTTATAACTTAGAGGACGGGGCAGAAGTATATGACTTGCACAGTGGAAAGCCAGGGGGTGAGAGAAATACAAGGCAACTTCAGAGGAGATGCAGATGCATTTTCCACACTCCTCCTTAGAGGAGCACCAGCTTGGGACATCTTACTTTCCTGTATTTGTCTTTAGTACGAAAGGCTGCTCGCACACAGGCTGCTGGCTGCAGAACAGCCCTAGGAGTTCTTGAAACCAGAACTAAGTCTTGCCAAACTAGCAGAAGGGGCAAGGCTTCAGTAGAACAGCCCAGAATTAGTCTGTTACAGAAAAAAGTCATCACAAGCATGCCTGGGTTTCAAACAAAAAAACATTAGAAACAGTAAACAAAATAAAAAACTAGTACTGATCAGTGTTTTCTGATACTACATGATTACTCAAAATTAACTAGTTTAACTGAATTGAGGGGACACTGGGGAATAAACACTAACATTCTCATCTCACACAGGGATCGTGTGGGGGGGATGGGAGTGCAGGGTATTTGTCATTATTGCAAAAACAATTGTTTTATATTTTTTAGTTTGATTTAAACATTGCTTTTAGTATGACATCAAACACCAGCTTTGCAGAAGGGGCTGTGGAGGGACGTTCATAGCAGCACACACCTGCGAGTCTTCTTCGGCTCCGGAGGCTCCAGGGCAGCCAATATCGCCTCATCAAATACATTCTTTAGGCCTTTCTGAAAAGGGGCAAAGAAAGAAAGGGGCAGTCTCATTTTTGAGTTCACACAAACAAAAGCACAGAGAGCCAGGGTGGCAAACAAACCCCTCCAGCGAGGGATCCCGCTCTGACACCTGGACCCCCCCCCGCGTCTCCTTTGCTCAGCCAGGGCCTGAGCCAGCTGCATTTACTGCAGTCAGCAGTTCCTTAGCAGAGCATCCGATTTGCTCAACAGGAGTGCTTTGAAAACAGACCAGTATACTCCACACGAAGCAAACACATGTACCAAAGTCATTTCCTCAAGGCAGTTTTTATGATTAGTTGGGCAGTGACACATCCGACATGCTAACATCGAAGCAGAAAGTGCTGCATTCAAATGGAGGAGCTCTACGGGGAGCACGCTGAGCACAGCAGGGCAGACACCCACGTGTCAAGGGGAGAAGAGGAGACAAGGCAAGCATGCAACGATCAAACTGGTCCAGTACACGCTCAGGGCAGGCTCCTGGGCCCACACACCCCACGGTTGGAAGCAGCCAGGTAGAGCCCAGAAGCTGTGCATGGTATCAGAGTCGAAATGAAAGGAGTACAAAGCAGGTACACTGCACAGGTGTTAAAGTGAAGCCAGGAAGAGCAAATCAGAATAAAGCTTCATCAGTCAATTATACAAACAACCGCAGGTTTTAATTTCAAAATTTAAAGAGACTACAATTGACGTTTTCTCCTTGAAACAATAGAAATCAGAAGCGTAAGAGTAAGAAGCAGCTTTACATCTTACAGTAACAGGCTTTAAGAATCCATTACTGAAACGTTCTATCGTGTTAGTGAAAGCAAGAATTTTAACAGTTCATAAAGCAGTAGCAAATACATTGATATTTCCTTCCCAAAGACTTACAAATACTCCACTACAGCACAGACAGCCAAAGCAACTGCAACAAAAACATCTCACTGCACAAAGGAGAACCAGAAATTCCTTCACGTTACAGCATCACTTGCAGATCACCATTTCATGTACTTTTGTCATGCAATTACATTTAACAAGAGTCACAAGTAGAAATTCAAAATATGCAACACTTCTTCCAGCTGGATTCAGGAAGATCAAACATCATGTCTTACTCTTCCAACCTTTTTTTTTTTTTTTTTTTTTTAAAGAGCAACGATGTAAGCAGATCCTTTCCCCCAACAGCCTGAATTATAAAGCTACCCACATCTGGCAACCCAAGCAGCAGAGAGTTAAGCGAGTCCAGTTCATGTTCCATGGTCACAACGTTTTACTAAAGATCTTAAGTACTGTTTTCAGTCCAAGAGCTAATACAGAGGTTGCTTTAAAATGGTAAGCAGACAACAGCTTTCAATAAAGGTGGCTTTATTCATTTTTAACCAGGTTTCTACAGTAGTGGGACAGAGGAAGCAGCAGCAAGAGGGGAAGGAGAAAGTTTAGAATATACAGCACTTCCTTTTGGGCTGAGTTTCCGGAGGCTCGAGGGCAGCTAGGATAGCCTCATCAAACACATTCTTCAGACCTCTCTACAAGACAGAGGGGAGGAGAAAAAACAGCAGCCAGGTTAGAGGATTAGAGAAAAACAAGCAGATACAAAGAGCATTCAGGATAGAGCAGGCTGAATTCACACAGGCAGTAACAAGATTTACTTTGCAAAAAAAAAACCAAAGTAGATCCCAGGAAGAAATCTCCATTAGGCAATCCAGAAGCAAAATATCAGAGACAAACAGAACATGTGACAGGGCACCAAGTTAAACAACATGAAAACCCAAAAGGGCAGAGGCACAAACACAGCAGCAGTTGGCAAAGCCACCTGAGGAAGGAGCTGCTCAAAAAACAGTGGTTTCCCCTAAGTGCTGAACATACACTTGGTCAGGTTACAGAGGAAACAAGCACAGCGTGTCCCACCACAGGGTTGCTGAGTGCACCTCCTTTTGCAGCGACCCACTGTGAGTAAGCAGCCATGGCAGGTGCATGGACTTGCTGCTCCCATCCGGAGCAGCAGCCAGGTCAGAGCAAAGGCTCCACATCGTTCTGCTTTGTGAATTCAGCCCTGAATAACTGAAGAACTCCAGACAGCAGGGATAATCATATGGGATTGAAGCGGAATCTCTCTAGTAAGCCACTGTCAACTGAAGGTGACAATGGCTACACAGTCACAAAAAGAGAGATGCAATACCTTACCTAGCAGCCAGCTATGGGAACAACGCGTTTCAGTTATTCAGTTAGGTATTAAAGCAAGTAATTAAAGTCAAAGGAAAACAGACAATGTGTAAGGATTGGAGTAACTGAGATCCAACACCACACAAGCAGTCAGAGCTCTAGGAGGTCTGCAGGGATTACACCAGAGCACAAAGCATGCCTTGCATTTGCTGTAAGCATGACAGGAACACCACAGTACATCACTCCCACACAGCTCTGCCAAGTTACACATGAACACCAGAAGTGAAACCTGGCTCAGTTTACGCTAACTGGACTCGCCTAAATCTACTGTCACCAGTGTAACCTTCATGACTTCTGAAGAACTGCTTTATGTCAGCCAAAGAAGAACAGAAAAGCTTAAATTACTTCCTGCAAGAACCTCTAGTCTTTGTAAAGGTTTACTGTTAAACATCATTCAGTTAAGAGTTCACCCTCACAGGTTAGTCCAAATACATTGCTTTTAGCATGGCTTTTACTGGAGCACTTACACAGGAGGTCTCCAAGACAATTCCACCTAGAAGCATTTATGCCCAAGTTACATGCAAGATTACTGCTTATACCCTTTCAAGTATACGCACAACAGTTCTGTATGTTTTCTCCAGCATGTTTTAAGAGTTGCACCCTATCCTCACAAAACCCTACAGACTTCAAACTGATAAATGCCTAAATTCAGCCTGAGCACTAGTTAGATTTTCTCTCTGAGAATAAGGCTGTAGTAAAGACCCAATTATCTAACAAAGAACCCAAACAGGGCAAGAGTCAAGAAAATAACACTTTGCTTTTTACTACTCTTGGACTCCCTCGCTTTCTAGTATAGAAAAACAGGGATAAATGAAAACACGAGCAAAATCATTGTGAAAATTGGACTGGAGACTGAAATCTGGATAACAGAAGAGCAGTCACATGAAGGGAGCTGTGTTTGGTCCAACTGACCCACAGGTCTTGATGCTCTGGTTGAAGCAGCACTGCTCTGGGCTGCACCAGCAAGCCAGCTGAGCTCAGGCTCCCTTTATTCCCACCTTCTCACAGGGAATTTAAGGCCCCTTACAAATCCAGTTTTGTCCAAACTGTCAGCTGTACTAAAGTCTAGCATCAGAAAAGAAAGAAAAAAAAAGGAACAAAATTCAAAAGTGTTCCCTTGTGTTCTGGAAGCTACCCAGATTTAAGGATGACAGAAGCAATACCTGGCTTTATTTGCAAGTCCATCACCCTGTCCTAAAAGGGAAGCGTTACATACTTCTTACTGTGCTATCTAGGTATTATTTTATAGAAAAAAAGGTTGAAAGCATTGGTACTGATCTACTTCAGTGCTTTCTTCAAAGAAAAAAAACCTAAGAAAAAATGTTGGGGAAGGAGAGAAGACAACTTCACTGGACAGTCATCCCAACTCATGATGGTGCAGATACTCTGCCTTCACAGAACAGAGTCCATCTCAGCCTCTCACAGTTCACGTACTGTGTGTGGAGCAGTCAGATGTTCTGAACAAGTGAAGCTTTAAATCCCAGGAAAAAAAAAAAACAGTAGCTCCGTAATTTTATGATTATTTGCTACTGTTGCAAAGTCATTTGCAAGTCAGCAGGAAGGCAGAAATCCCTAGACTGCAAGATGAACTGTGTAGATGGACGCCAAGGTAAAGAGATGACTGGAATTACCCAGCTGAACCTAGCCTCACTTGAAACCAACTACTACAACACTGCCTTGCAGGTAGGAAAACAATCCTCCCAGCTAGAACAGCCAGCTGCTCTCTGTGTTCAGCATGCTGCCAGCTACATCACTGCTGGAAACTTCAAACATCCCTTTGCAAAGCATCTACATTTCTGTTTGGCGGCTATTACCAAAAGGCTGAGCAAGAGATGCTTTGCAGAGAAGGTCAATGACCAACGAAGTAAAAAGAACAGAGCAGAAGAAGAATGAGTAATCTTTCAGGTGAGAAAGCTTCAGAAGCCTCCTACCAGATTATTCCCAACTTCTGAAACCACTAGTGGGTATACAGCCACTACAGTGCTCTGGAAGAAACTAAGGCTGAGCTTCCAAGCACATAAAGCTGTTCTCTGCAACTGATATACTTAATTTATCCAGAAACAAATAGAACAGAAACACTGAAATTGTTATATCAGTTCTTCTAGTCATTACAAGTGCTTCCATGCAATTTGAGCAGAACGAACAAGGCAAATTTAAAAAACATAAAAGAAAAGGACAACAAATCCTGGTATCCATTTAACCAAGAAGTAGGTTCTGCAGCCTAGCCAGCAGCAGCATTCAGGTCATGCAACTGACATCATCTAAAGCAGCATGTCTTGCCACAGCACTTCCAGTGCCCACAGATCCCCTCAGAAGCCTGTTCTCAGTTACAAAAAAAAAAAGCCCTAGGATCCCAAATGGAAAAGCCATTGTGCAACCAGGGGCAAAAGGTGCAAGGCAAGCAGAACTTCAGGCTCCAAAGCTCAGCAACAAAGCTTTGTGCTTGAAATACTACAGATCAATGAAATAAAACAACTAGTGTTTTCACAAAGAGTGAAAGGCTTGATACTGTGCACACCAAGGAGGGACAAACTCTTCACAGAGGAGCACTACATAAACTGTTAAGAGTTGTAATATATTCTCTGCAGGAGTGGGCATACAAGATTACACTTCCAGGGCATTCAAAGATGAGGTAGATGCCAGCTCAAAACTTACTAACCCTTCCCACCTTAGTATTTCTAACCTCAAGGGAAAGGACTGTCAAGTTTCCTGGCCTCAGATCAGCAATATCACTCATTTTTAGACTCATTTTCACACATTAGTTCACAGCACAGCCACGTTTATATCTTAAGAACTACTTGATTCTTATTTTCTGTTTCAATAGAACTTCCATCTTAAGGCACACAAAGGAAACAGATCACCAATGACAGGTGGGGAGAAGAGAAAGGAAGCTCTAAAAAGGAAGAGAAAAACTCTCCATTAGGAAGGCTTCTGTTCATAGAAGGAACAAAACTTACTTCACTGAGATCTGTTTTTCCTTTTGACTGCTCTCTTCACTTGTGAACCATATTCTAACCCACTTACTGTCTGTGACGTGCCTTCCAAGTTTTAGAAAATTACTTTGCTCCAACACAAAAGCAAACCCAGCAAGCAAATCCTTCACCGCCCCCCCTCCACTTGTGCCTTATCTTCACAGGCCAATTTGCTTTGTACCACTGCCAGCTCCTTGTGCCTGAGAACAACAGGACAGAGAAAGCTACTGTGTCAACAGCAGAAATGGAGCTGACATCCTTTCACATTCATTCTGAACTATTTTTCCCCTGTAAGTGAAGGAAAAAAAAAAAGTATGGAAATACAAACAAGCAGAAGTGGTCAAAGACCAACTCTTACCTGCGTAAGTGCAGAGCATTCCACATATTTAACAGCCTTCAGGTCCCGGGCCAGTTTTTCAGCTGTCTCTGGAGTTATGGGCTTCTGCTTGTTCTTGGCAAGTTTTTCAATTGTTGAGGGATCATCTCTTAGATCAATCTGGGTCCCAACAAGCAGGAAAGGAGTCTTTGGACAATGGTGAGTAATTTCAGGTACCCACTAAGGAGAGAAGATATAGTACTTGTTACTGAGCACCCAGTCAAGACGAACACCTTAGTTGTTACTAAAATCACTGCAACAGCTCCTTTTCTGGAGAACTCAGGCAGAGTTAAACCAACCTTTTCTTTCACATTTTCAAATGAAGAAGGAGACACCACTGAAAAACAGACCAGAAATACATCTGTCTGTGGATAGCTGAGGGGTCGTAATCTATCATAGTCTTCCTGACCTAGAAGGGGAGAAAATTAACATGGCATTAGAGGCAGATAGCAAAATATTGCCTTTTACAGCTTGTCAGAATACACATTCCAGCACAAAAGCTGGATTGTGAGTAGTCCTAACTCTTAAGCAAATACACATCCCCTGAATTCAAACATGCAGGGAACCTAGTTTCCAGATACAGAATTCATTCAGTTGCTATGTAAGCACAAGCTGCTTAAAGTCACAAGAGAGAAGGGAAGGTCAGGAGTGCACTCTAATACTTTTTTTTTTTTTTTTTTAGGTCAAGCAGCCTCAGACTGCAGAAGGTAGCTTTGGCTTTAAGTCAGGTCTTCTACACCTACTCTATCCACAAAATATATTTTGACATCAAATTTCATTAACATGCAAAACCTAAAGTTTCAGAAGCAGTTTTGTTCACTAGGAGGTCCCAATTCACACTTAAAAACATTCAGGGAAATATTCTTTGAACAGTAAGAGAAGAATGCTGCTGTTACAGGCGTAGGAGTAACAAAGCTGCCCAGCAGCAATCCCCTAAAAATACACAGTCCCAGGGCAGGCTGTGCTTCAAGGAAAGCCAAGCTCTCCCCTTCAGGTCTGCACATCAGACAGCAGCAGTCCCTGCAGAACACCACTAGCAGTGACCCACTAAACCCCGCAGCAGCTTATTTTTTATACCTGCTCAATTCAGTACCACTCTTTTAGAAAGCAAAGCAAAGCTCACACTTAAGGAGCAACTTCATGAGCTGGCAACCAGCTGAGAAACATCTGCTCAAAAAAAACCCCTCATTTCAACTGAGGATCCCTTGCTTGCCATACAGAGCAAAAAACTCAGAGACCTTAGAGGAGCTGACCACACCTGGGACATCTCAGTGGATCTGTAGTTTGAAGATAGAGATCTGAACAGCTTGGGACAGCTACCGTACTTCTCTGGACACAGGGGAGCTCAGCACCAACCAAGCTTGTCACAATTAGAAGTACACCCCAAAAAGCTGTCTTCACAGTAGAAAATTTTTATATGTCAGTCATTAATATGAGTTTTACTCATTTAAGCTCCATAGCCTGCTCCAGCAGCTACTGTTTAGCAAAGAGATGGGTGACCCTCAAAGTGGCAGCCTTTTAATTTCAGAAGCTTGGCTCCAAAAGGAAAGCTTTTAGTTTTGCAAGTATCAAGCTACACACACTACATCATTTGGGAACTACTCAGAATTTCATAAATGAATTACTGCACTCGTGGGCTGACAGCACAAGCGTCCTCACCTACATGAGCAATGGTTTCCACAGGCCTGAACAAAGAAGAGCTCAGCTCAGCAGGTCAACAGGAAGAAAAGGACCACACCACCCACTTCTACCCACACTAGTGCAACAGATCCAAAGCTAAGCAGGTAACACAGAAGAACTCCCTAACACCTAGCCTAAATCCAAGAATCAGTACCTACAGCAGCCTATGAAACACCAAGAGGTAGCCCTTCTCTAGAGCTTCTTATCCAATAACTAAGAAGTTTGTAATAACATATAAATCACATTTGTGAGAACAGTGTGAAGGATAATTAAAGCCACAGCATTTAACTGGAGCACAAGATCACATCAGTAATTAATAAAACACTAACAATGCATCTGTAAGAACACAGCTGGAAAGAGTCACATTAAGTGACATGGCAATTGTAAGCAACACTCTACCAGCCAAGTTCTCTGAGAAGACTACACTGAACAACAGTTCACAGTATCAGAAGCTGTGTACTGCTCTGGTAACACTACAGGCTGTGGACTGGGCAAGCCTGGGGTAAGCACCTACCCATTCTTGTTAAGTTTTCATGCTCACTAATAAATGCAGATAGCTGTGTAATCACTGTATGTTACTCCAGCCATGAACTCAAATACAGTCTAGAAACAATGAACAAAGAAGCCTGCAGGCTTTTCCCTTCCATAGAAGAACCAACTTTTGTTTCTTTTGGTGCGTGTATATATATATATATATTTTATTCAACAGCATTTCAGCTAAATCTAGGGCAGTTAAAATGACACAAGCACTTGATTTCTCACCTGCAGTATCAAAGAGGCCTAGAGTGTAAGGCTCTCCTCCAATCATCACCGTTACAGCATAGTTATCAAAGACCTGTTAAGGAAAGAAACATTTAAGAGCGTGTCAGTATGCCATCTTTCAGACCCTCACACTACCCACCATGCTGAGCCCCCTCTGATTTGTACACAAGTCATCTCAGCAGGACACAATCCATCACACTTCCTGCAGTATTGCTAAGGCTCTTAACAGGATGATTCCGTTTGTGATAGGGATACAAGAGTTATTTCCACACTTTAGAGAAAGGCACACTGGATACACCACTGCATCTAATACCACGAAAGCCACTGAACACCACACCTGTAACAGCTCTTGCCTGTAATTGAGAAATCAAGCCACAGCATCTGTATAGCAGCTGGCACAACAGTCCTGCCCACAAGCACACACTGCATCAGGTGTTTCACCCAGCTACTTGTTTAGAGCACAACTGATCACATGCACCTACCCAAAGCCCTTTCTCTCTTGCAAACTCATTATAGATTACACTGCTGGAAGTGACTGAAATTAAGGATGCTGACCATTCCACATTCAGAACCAGAACAGAATGTTTCAGAAGCTACCTTCACCAAAAGCTCCTCCCAGTGAAAAATAAAAAAGCTGTCTCTGCACTGCAAAATTACTGAGACAGCTGACGTATCTGAACAAGGATATGAAAGCTAACCTTCAACATGAAAATCAAGTCTGAGCAGCTTTCATGGCTGAAGTAAACTGCTGCATTAAAGCAGGTCGCAGGAAATTCAGAAGCTTTTCACAGAAGTGAAACACAGGAATCACAGAGGAACACTGAGAAATGAACTGTCACACACACATTCACAGGGTTTCATTGAGGCACTTGAAGAATTTCCACTAAAATATGGGACTAAGACTAGCAAGACAGCACTTCAAAGCTGAACTTTGATGAGTTTAGATCTGCCTCCTCTCCAGCCAACTGCCCTGGTTAAAGCAATACCCGACACACCACACTCATTTTTCCAACTTGTCACAACCCACTATGACTAAGAAGGAAGTTATACATGCCCAGAACCATCAACCAGAACTGGAAGTTTCCCTCTCAAACAATTCTGGTTTAACCTTCATAATTTAAGGACTGTAAGAGACTTCAACATTCACGCCCCTTATCAGCAGCACAACCCTTCGGCACACTACACTGATTTTGCTTTACTGAACCCTCCCCTGAGCACCCAACCACAATGCAAGACAGACCTTCAGGAAGAAGGCTGCAGGCATTTCGCCACACACATTCCACATGCAATGACCACTTCAAGACTCCCAAGTACAAATGACCCAAAGAACTGGTATGCTCCTCTCTGAAGGCCAAAACACTGATTCTTTGAGATATGAGAGGATTATTACAAGCTTAAAATCCCAAAGATATTCCTTAATCAGCACTCCTGCACTGGCCCTCTACTATTCCCTCACCTTCACCCACTGAACAGGGAGTTTAAGATGTTATCTGTAGCTGCCCCTTACGAGAATTAACATACTTGATTTTTTATGCTTTTTTCTTTTTAAAGGTACAGCTAGAATTGAGAAGATCTGTGGGTCCAGCACTGAAGAGACCACGGTTACAAGGCCAGCTGCTCATGACAAACTTGGAAGCAACACAGATCCAGCACAACCCACTATTTCATTCTCAGTTGTGCTAAGCAGCCTAAAACCCAGAGCAGCAACAGTCCTACAAGAAGTTTCAGTTCCTGCCAGTACTGGACAGCCCTCTACAGCAGGAAGCTCAAGCTTCCGTGTTACAGGACTCACACCTGGTCTACCATTCCCCAGACACTGCACACACAAGTTCCTCACTGCCTTTTTTGAAAAGGAAATAATGTCAAAAATATGCACGTGATAAACTCCATACCAGCACAAAACCCATCTCCCACCGGGAAATACCCTTGAGAAAGAACAGTGAAACAGAACCAATTGAAAGATCCTGCTGTATCTGACTGAGCTGGTACATCTCCGCCAGCACTTCAACCACAATTCAACCACAGCCAAGCAGGACAACAGCACATGCAGCTTCTACCAACATCTCCAGTAGCTATGTACACAGAACAGATCAGCTTGAAAACAAACTTATGGGAGCACCCACACCTGCTACTAATTGCTTTGTGCTCTATATCACAAGGGTTTGTCTTCATTTTGGAACAATGCTTTTGCATTTCTTTTCCTGTTTATTACTAGAAGCATTAGCCAGGATATCAGAGCTCACTTACCAGTTCCCAGAGTTTGAAGGAAGCCTTTAGGCCAAAGTTAGCAACAGACCTGTGATATTCCCAGAACGCTGAGATTCTCAAGACAAATTTCAGGGGTAAATACGATTTCAGAAGCATGGGACAGTTTTAAAAGGTACCACAATTAAGCCTTAGCACATCACAAACACACGTTAGTGACACATAACTTAATTTCTCTGCACAACTTCCATTGCTTATCAACAGAGATTTATAGTTGATGCCACCATCCTGCAGGACAGCAGACTTACGAGGTTTCAAGATATATATTGCAAGTTTAAGATTGCAACGTTTTTGAACATAATGAAGGGTAATTTCACTAGGGATAAGTATAGAAGCTTCAGGCTCACTGCTCAAACTCACTGACCACTTTCATCTTGTCTTGGCTGTAAAAACCAGCTTAAATACAGCAAGCAGACTTCCACAGGCTTCATGCAGCATGTGGTTATCCTACAAACACCGCAGCAGGTTTCTCTGTACCACCCGAGAGCAGCAAAGTGTAGATTCAAACACAACCCATCTCCTGCTAGTCATTAACAAGAGGATCCCTGCAAGAGGCTGAGCTTTGGTCTTCGTGCCTACACACAGCCCTCAGGCTGGTCCCTGCATCCAAGCTGCATGCTCCCAGGCCTGGGCATACTTGCATCACTTCCTTTCCAGCACCAAATCTACAACTAAAATTGAGCTCATAGGAATCAATCCTGTTTCTAAGAAGCCTCAACTTTTGCAAGCTGAAAAGTCTTCAGAGAGTGGAAAGAGACAGCAACAAAAAAGAATTACAGAAATTTCCTGCAGCTTCTCTGTCACAAAATTGACTTTTTTCCCCCCTTTGGCCTGGTGGGTTCCTTTTTCTGTTTGCTTTTACACAAAGTAGCTGCTGTTTTGAAAGAGGCATGGTAAAGAACCCAGCATCTCAAAGGAGTTCTGTTCTTTTAAGTTGCTTTGTAACAGCAGAAAAGCTCACTGGCCCTAAAAACAAACTGAATCATCCCACTGTCAGCACGCTAACCTTGCATATGCAGTATTAGAGCAGCAAAACTCCTCTACCAGAAAAACAGTGCACAAGGGCCTTGCAGTCAGATTGCTCTAACCTTGATCCTGAGATAAGCCAAGGAATTTTGTATCTCAGAAAACCTTTTTGAGTCTTACAGTGTCAGTTATGCCAAGTGTTACATGAAGACAGACACAGAAGGAATACATTCAAAGCTGTTAATTATCTGTATGCCCAACTGGAGTGAGACTGAACACTCTAGATCCAAACACGACTTCAATTAAATGCAGGGAGTAACCACATACACTCCGCAGCACACCACATGACCTCTCAAAGCTGGGAAACAAAAATCAGTATCAAAAATGGTAACTAACTGTGGTCAGTGACTATCTTAGCAGCACGAAGCACTATTTTCCCTAAAAGTGAAGATGTGGCTAAAACAGAGCTCAGCAAGCCAGAGATAAGGTGTTCCTGCTGCCCACCCTCCACTTTGCACTTCTAGCAACTGCTGATAATCTTACTCAGAAAATCCAGCCAGTGGCCATCACCAGAAGCCTGAATTCTACAAAGCAGTCAAACAACAGGAACTGACTGCATACAGGGAAAAGAACCCCAGCACTACCAGGTGACAGCAAGGATCACAGGATAACAGACTCAGCATTATTTTTCCATGCCGTATTAGTCTGCAACAAGCTGAAGGTACAAATATTAAGGTGCTCATGCCATACAAGTTAGTTGAGAAAAACATTCATGCTGCTCTACCCCAGCATGCCCCAAGAACAACTGGAACCACCCTCACACTTACCGTTGGTACGTATTCTGATGGAAATTTATTCGTTGTGTAAGAAATTAAGAGACAGGTTTTACCAACAGCACCATCACCCACAACTACACACTTAATCGTCTGCATAGTTGAAGTCTGCTACAGTATCAACTCCAATGTGAACCTGAAAGGAAAAAAAAAGACAAAAAAGATAAATTTAGGTTTTTTATTCCCCCTGTGTGGCATTGTATGCTTCCCCTGGAGCTGGAGCCACTAACAGGATGTGCTGGCAATCTGACAGAGACATTCCTAGATGAAGCAGTTGACGCAGTCTCTCCATCACACACAACAGAGAATATTCATTTTCATACATGCAAATTCTTCCATATAGTCCTCCCATTGCATACCACTGTCAAATGCCAGCAAAGGCTAAGTCTGACACAGTCACTTCTCACACTGGGAAGAATCAGGTACGTTAAGTCATTCTAGAATACAACATGACTTTTGCCTGATTACCTACAGCTGGGCAGAAAAGGTCTCTATGCCTTTCAATCTATTTCTGATGTATAAAGGTACCCAGCCTTACATGCACTGAAAAAATGGAAGTGTGAACTTGGGTCCTCATAGCTGCCAAGTAACATATCTCCCAAGAGATCTCACCCAGGAAATACAGCAGCATGAGTTCTGAAAATAGTTAACATGATAAAAACAAGCAGGTGCAGACAGAAGTATGTGCTGCTTTTTTTTAAGGCAAGCTCTGTAATTTTCCTGTTACAGCTGCCACTAAGCAACGTACCCTGATCCCACTCAGAGGTGGCTAACAGAATCAAGGAGCTCTGCAGGGCACCCAACACTCCAGACACTCCAGAACCACAATGCAGCCAGCTATTTCAGCACTGCCCTGTACAGATTAGAGCACTGCAACTAAACCGGTACTTTCCACCAATACTTCCTCCAAACCTTAGCTGGCTACCTCCAGAGCCAGATACAGCCACCCTTCATTAAGCTATTACTCTAACAATTACCATACACAAGTATGAAATCCTACCCCCAGCAAGCCTACTGGCAAACCTTCCAATGCTTCCAAACATTTCCATATGATTTACACAACCAGCAAGGATTTGCTTATGAAGATATCCTCCACCAGGGCATGGGATACAAGCACCCCAGGGCTGACAGCAGGCTGCAGCCTCACCTCATCGTTGTGACTTGTTGATGGAGTCAATCACAGAGCACATAATGACTGCACATGACCGTGGGATCTATTCGACACAAAACACAGCTGCAAACAAGGCCACTGCTAAGAAGCTGGGATGTACCATCCTGGCACCCACTCTCCCACAGGAAAACATCTGAAGATGCATGCATCAAGTCATGATGTAAAAAATTAATAGTCCAGCATGAGATATGACTGCAGAATAACTCATCCCCAAAGGGAATACTAACGGAGGGAGGAAAAGTTACAAGGCTTGCTTCCTCCCCACAAAGCACCCATTAAAAGCAAGTCTACATACAGAGCATCCAGCAGGACTAGAGGGTAGGGACATCAGAGGGAACTGAAACAAGAGAGGAAAGCACTGAAGTCATCCCAGTTTGAGTGCAGTAAGTAGACATAATTATGAGCCTCGTGCTCAAGTCTAGAGAAGAAAACTGATAAAGTCTGGGAATATAATGTAAGTCAGCAGAACTAACTCAAATAAGGCTTTTTTAAACATGAATTCATTTAATTTTTGAAATCTTTGCATTCTAATGAAAGGGAAAAAAAAAGCATTTCAGTAAAGCACACGTTAACTGACCACACAAAATAGCTGAGCAATTTTATCCCGTCCAACATGCAATTTCAAAAGGGCACTGCACAGAACTCAAGAATATCCCAGGAAATGGGATGTCTGGAAAATGTGGATTACAAAGCCTGGTACATTTTGTCAGCTGGTCCTAGTGCAGACCCACTCAGCCCACATCTCGGAGTTCTGTTTTCACGAAAGACAAGTGATCTCCCATTGGAGCCAGCAAGGGTTAGGATAAAGAATTAACTGAAGCCACCAAAGAGGGATTATATGCCCACACCAAGGAAAATATGAGGGCCTGAACATGCACCACAAGGCACTGCCAGATGATGAAAGGTTGAAGAAACCCTATGGTAGGTGCCTACGGCAGGCAGCCACATATGATGCACCCACTGACAGCCACAGCCCCTCCCAGGCAAGCCTCCCTTCCCTGCTCTGACAGCAAGCACCTGAACTGCAGCATCGCCTGCTTCTTAGCCTTAAAAAGCTGCCTGGAATTCACAGGAGTTACAATTACTGACTGAAGCGTTTGTGAGACACTGTCATTCTTCACAAACAATCAGTGTTCCCTACTAAAACAAGGAGCACAAATCATCCTTGCCTTCACTCTGCACACAAGCAGTTTAATTGCTATACAAGCCTTAAATCCTGCAGCTTGTTAAGATTCCTTTTATTTTTAAGCTGCTGATATCTGTTTTCAGGTTGAAACGCATACCTTCTTCTAAGGCAAAGGAAGCCAGGCTGTCAAATCTGTCTACACATCCTGTGCTAGCTTCCTGTCAAGCCATGGCAGCACCACAGCTTCCTCTTCACGCAGCACTGAAGCCGCTGCCATTTCATCACCCACCGGCTAAGGCAGCTCGCTGCAAGCTGCCAGCTGACAGCCAAGAACCATTTTGCGATGCTCCTCAGCGTGCACCACTAACACACAAACCTAAGCTCACCCAGCCTGTCACAGTGAGCAGCCTCCCAGATCAGGGGCACCAAAGCAATATAATCAGCTGCTAGCAGGATTTCCTCACCAGAGAAGCCTACCAGTGTTAAATGGAGAAGATCCTAATTGCAGGACTGTATAAACCCAGCCCAGCAAACATCATCCCAGAAATGCCCAGACACAGCACACCACTTCTCTGTGCAGATCACAAGCCACTGTCATCGGTCATTAAAACTTCAGACCACAGTGCTCTCCCTGTTGTGAGCACCAACATATCAGGAGCCAAATTGCAGAAAGATTAACAGGCACCGAAGTCAGACCAGGCCCAGAAAGCAGTATTACCACAGTCAGTATCCTCCTCTGTAGGTGTACCACAGTCATTTCCTGAAGGGAGTTGAAGTTTCTAGACTAAAGTCCACCTTTCAGATTCCCAAGAGCCTTCTTCATGGAGGAGACCTCACCCCAGAAGCAGGTGAGCAGAGAAGTGGCAGATGTGCCATGTGACAAATGAAATGGAAAGGCTTTATTACACTCTAAACCACTTGGTGCCAAGATTACCTGCCCACCTTGCCCACAGCTCAGATTACTGCAGGCACACAAGGTATCCCAAGCACTCAAGCTGAGTTTAGGGTATGGGTTGTTTAATTTCCAAAACAGATTTAAAAAAAAAAAAGTATTTCAAAATACAAACCAGCACACAGCTGCAAATGATTGAGTTTAAGGCAAAACTTGCAGAGAACAGAAGGCACTTAAATATTTAAGAAGCAATCTCATACCACAGCAGTTGAAGAACTTGAAACAAATATACCCTCAGGATTTCTTAGACCTGCCACCAACAGCTCATCCTGCCCTTAAAATCCAGCCTCAAAACTCGCACTCCATGAGGTGCTACCATCTGTTTCAAACAGCAGTTGCCTCAACAGACAAAAAAGCCATCACACTACAAAGTGCTATCAAAGCAACCACAAGAATCCTGGTGGAAACCCACCCCCTCCGCCACCCAGCGGCTCGCTCAGAAGCTCCCAATGTGCAGTGAGGTACCACTCCCACAGCTGCCGTCAGACCACGAGGTGGAAATGCTCCAGCACTGCACAGACAGGGGATCACCAGCACTGCGATGCACCTCAGGCCCATGTTGCTCTCGACACATGCAATATCTGTTATTATAAGGGAACCACACACTCAGTACAGAGGCAACAGGAGACCCCCACCATGTACTTCAAGCCTGCCCCTTGATAGAGCCTGCCCGAAGTCCCTGCAGTTTTTAAGTAACTTTTTTGTTGTGGACAAGTTGCTATGAAATAGGAAAAGAGAAGCACAAGGTGTCACTTCAAACCGTAGCTGTTAAGAGATTAATTGATATCTTCTATGTACCTAAACTACCAGCAGCATTAACGCTTCCTGAGTTCTACATCTTAAAAGGAAAAAATAAAAGACAGTCCACAGCCACACCAATGCACAGCCCCGAATTCAAAACAAGTCTACTCAAGCACAGCATGACTCAGTGTGCAGCAAAGCTTCCATGTGTTCACTGCATTCGGACCTCAAAGCAGCAACCTTAATGTGAACTCAGCAGAAGGCAGAGGATGTCACAGATTGCACTGCCCAAATCAGTTGTCAGCACTGCGAAAACTCATCCCATATGAAACCCTGAGAAGCACAGGTGCTTGCATTAAGTCTTTTTTTAGTCAAAGGCATCTTGAATTTTCACTCTCCACTATCTTCCACAGCCCACAGGAAGCTGTTCAACTCTACTGTGCAATGAAATTCCATCCCGTGTTCTCGTACCAAGTGATGCAGTCCTATCTGTATTTGCTTAGTTTCACACTGCTGTTGCAGTTGCAAATGCAAGCTGTACCCCTGCTTCTGTTTGCATAGCTACTCATCACTGGGCACACCAGCCTCCATGCTCTGCTCCTCCCCTGTGGCCAGGGGCATTTAACAGTGGTAAAAGCACATGTTGGCAGCACAGCCACTCTGGTGAGCATTTCTGCATCAGGGCAGCCACCCTGCATGCACATCAGCTGCAGTGTTCAGTGCACTGAGTTGCTGGTGCTCTGCGCACACGAACTGCCCAAGCACTGCCTGCAGGGAGCAGCACGCTTACCTCAGGCTCAGAGGACTGAACAGATGATGCTTTGCTATGAATAACACTCCAGAGGAGACTTCTCATTGATGCTCACCTACCTTGGTGATCCTAATAAAACTAGCTGAAGCCAGAAGTAAAGCAGCAGAGCTTGCCCTGCGCTCAGCAGACAAGGAGCTTACTAGCATGGCTGGTGCCAGCCTCACATTCTTCCTTTGCATAAGACAAGAGGATGTGAGGAATTATGCCTTACCATTCAAAAGGAATGGGCTAAATCAGCAGCAAAGCAGCTTAAAAATAGAAAAGCATTTTTAAAAGCTTTTTCCCCATCTAGCTCTTGGTATTCTCTTCACAAAACCACTGTTTTAAAAGTCAGTACCTCTCAATAAAATGTCACTTCACTGATGAGGAAACAGTCAAAACACTGTTCTGAAGCTTTAAGACAAAATTCATGTCATGAAACTCAAAAGGAAGGTTACAAAGATCAATTATAAGACAACAAGGTTGAAACTCTCTTTTCTGGTATTCATTAATACTGTATACCTAGAATTAAGTACACAAACTCCATGCTTTCATCCCATGTTAATGCTGAAGGAACTACCACCAGAACCCAGGACGCCTTGCCTCAATACACTTTCCCTCACTTCTTTTGCCTTCTGGTCATGTTGGCCACTTACCTTCACGCAGGCAGAGGTGCAGCAAGAGCTGCAACAATCTGTCAAGGCAGCTGGTAGCTCTGACAGAGCACCTGCAGGGAGATGTACCTGTGCCAGGTTTCAGCCCCAAGAAGGACGTGGGCAGAAGCCTGTCTGACATCTCTCACAGTTATCCCTTCTGATGAAAACCCTCTGCTTTAATGGTACCAGCTATTCTAAGTGTGGTTTGAATGAAGCCACCTGATTCAGTGAGGATAGGATGCAGTATGGCTAAGTTAAATTCCTTTCAGACCACAGCATGAAGGTCATTTCATTGCTTTTTGTTATGTGTTAAAACCTAAAATACTGCTTCATGTGCATTCCAGCATAATGGGGTAACAGAATCCACAGCAAAAGCCCACAGCACACTACGTGTGTAAAGAGAGTTCCTGCTAGAGTACAAGAAACCCACACCACCTCCATTCAATCCGACAGCACCTCCATCTTTGCTGCTTTTTTTCCCCTCAGAAACTGAACCTCGAGGATAATTACATCCCCCTACAATCCCTCCTGAAGGGCTATCGCAGTAAAGCTTGGATGACAGAAATTCATCAACACAGCTAAAGCTGGGCTGTGTGATGATGCCACAGCAAGCAGGCAGAGGATTGAGGGGGTTGAAGTGTGCAAGGCTGTAGATGACTGAAAGCTGTGGCACTCATTAGTATGAAAGGTACCACCAAAACTGCAGTGATGCATATTCAGCATATCCTACAAGTTCTCTGAAGCTGGAACCCAACTACATCCATGTGCTGCATTAACTCCGAAGCCTGTAGCACAACAGATAACTTCCGAAAAGATTTCAATTAAGATGCCCCAGCTGTCCATGCTCATAAGACTTGGAAATGCTTTGCAGTACAATTGCATTTTAACTAGAAGGAGCTTTCTTATCAAGATTAGCAAACATCACGCTGCACTCAACACCAACTTCTCAAATGTTTCATGGGCAAGTAAAAGCACAGTTGCACTCTCACCAGGAGAGAAACCCACAGGTTTCAGTTGGGCACCATTTCCTTTTACTAGCACCTCCACTGCTGTGAAGTACCTGAAATATTAACACTTCAACTGCTCCAGGGCCTTCACAACTTTTCTGCTTAAAAATAAAAACACAACAAACTCCCATCTGGCCATCAGTCTTCAGCAAACAATCCCAAAACAGGATATACACTGATAGCAAGCATCAGGCATGGGCCATGAATAACCAAGATCAAAGTATGCAAATATAATGATTTAGATTTCTGCCTAAAACACACTGGCAAATCACAAATGTGTTTTATCTTGCATCACAGTATTTTATTCCTCACCAAGACTTAAAAACGTTTCTCCTCATTACTGAAGCATGTAAGGAGTAAACAGACTGAACAAAGAATCATTTCACAACAATATATTGATTCAACTCATACGCACATCTGCATTACCTGCTTCAGATGAATATTTGCCCACACTGTGGGCATATAATTCTTCACTAACAAGCAACAGTTCACAAACCAGAACAACGTATTTTCCATGTAGATACCTGAATACAAAGGCTTTTATTATTTCAACTTGTTTCTGTGCAAGAGTATCTTGCTAACCAGCAGAGCCAAGCTCCAAGTGCTTTACTGACTTAGTCCCAGCAGTAACATTAGAAGCTTGACCTGGGTTTTAATTACTCTTCTAAAAAAAGGCCGTTTGGGGGTGCTCCAATTTAACATTTTGAAAAAAGGCAGCTAGCACCTCCTTTCACACTCACAGACAGTCAGACTGAAATACTTTTGCCTACACACCTAACACAGCCTCTCATCCAGGCCGTGCCTTTGCAGTGCTCCATCAGAGCACGGCAGCAGGGCTGTGCTGGCTCTGCAGCACCCAGGCAGACGGGGCAGGCACCATTCTGCAACCCTCCCAAGCAAAGGTTTCACAACGAGGGTCGAGCGTCCCACTGTTGCCACCAGCTGCCAAGTTCCACTCACTTATAGAAAAAGCGACTATCGAAGAAGCATTAAAATACACCGCACTTCACACATCTCACCTCCAAAATGAAAGAGAAGCGCCCACCCACAGCAACCCTCCAAGCACAGCCGCCAAGAACCAACCACAGCTACGGGACGGTGGATGAGCCAGCACCTGGGCGAGACAAAAGCCGGGGAGCGCCTCCCAGCTCTTTCTAGGAGGAGGAAAGGAGGGAAGGAAGAGTTTCGCGGCGCCCACAGCGAAGCACACACCCGCGCTGCGCCTCGGAACCACATCGCAGCTGGGCGTCGCTCCCGGAAGAAGCAGAGGCCCAACCTGCGGCACCGACCTCCGGCTTCCCCTGCTCCCGAGGGCGGCAGCGCGGGGCTCGCAGCCGGAGGGCCCTCCGCTTCCTGCCGAGCGCGGGGCACGGATGGGGGCCGCCCCCCCCCCTTGACACACCTCGGCCCCGCTCGGCGAAGGCGGGGGAGGCCCCACACGCACCGCAGCCCCACGGAGCGCGGCTCGCACGCAGCCGACTCCCGGCCCAGCTCGCCTACCCCTCCGTGCCTCCCGCCGCGCTGTGGGAGCTGCGGGCCGCGGCACAGGGCAGCCCGCACAGCTCCGGAGCGGCCGCTCACCTCAGCAGTCTCCGCCGGGCGTTGGCGGTTCGCTGCGGGGTCTCCTCGGCTTGAGGCGCAGGGGCACGCTGCTCGTGACGTCATCACGCAGAGGCGGGCGTGGACCTTTCTGATGTGACGTCATCGCGTAGGGCGGTGCGGTCCTTTGGTGCGGAGCGGCGCCGCGCGCGCACCCCTTAAGTCCCCGCAGGGTTGGGGCCTCCACCGATCCCCTGGGCTGCCGGTTCCAGTGCTCGACTGGTATCACTACACCAGCCAACGCTAAGGGAAACACACTTAATGTGATGTTAGACGCATTTAACTGAGCGATACCGCTTTCACAAAGCTAATGGACAACAAAACGCTGGTGATAAGCTAAACATCCTTTATCTGCTCAAAAGCCCAGTGTATCGATCTAAGTCAGCATGGGGACCCTTTCCACTGTGTTACTCTGAATCTGCCAACCTGGAATAAAATAAGAGGAAGGCAACGTGTGGCCATGGGAGGAAGGCTGCTTACCTCATCTCTGAGGGTCCTGAGACCCCCACTCAGAATCACGGAGCATTTGTGAGGAGGTGTGGCGATATGATCTGGGGAGTCAACACTGAACACACATATACTGACCATGAAACCTTTTGCACATGTAACACGCATAACGAAGGTCTTTTGTTCAACGTATGTGTGGTTAGGGTAAAGATATCCCCTCATGCATCTGACATAAGTAAAGAGTGCTCACCCACCAACACCACACTGGAGTTAATGAGCTCATTCCCAAATTTTGGATCTGCTCTCCAGTGGGGCTGCATGAGGGGAGGGGGTAGGGAAAGGTTCTGCCCCAGAGGGCGGCGGGCATAGCCCCAAGCTGACAAAACTCAGGGAGCGTTGGCTCACTCAGACATAGCTCTCACACACAGGGTTTGAGAAGCAGGAGCCAAAAAGCAGCCTTCCTGGCTGAAAGAGAAAACTCATTTAGATCAATTGAATTCTTAAAAGCCAGGAAGACCTGCTAGGCTTGTCGTGCAGCTCAGGAAGGCAAAGCGTTAGCAGCAAGAAGCCTGCGGTGCTGCCCTGCAGTGGGCAGCTGAAAACCTACCAACCAGGCTGAAAAGCCCTCTGCCCCTCTGATTTTGCCCGTGGTGCCCAGCCCTGTTCTGTGCCCACAGAACAGACAAAATGCAAAAAGCCAAAGGAGCCGTAATGATTTTAGTACATCAGGGAGATGTTTCCTGCGCTCTCAGTCCCATCAAATCATTAATAAACTCATCAGTCAGGATTGAAAGAAGACAACAAGGCTCACATCAGCAAACATCAGCTCCAGGGAGCAGGTATCTGCCCATCCAAAGACAGAGCAAAACCACTCTGCCAAGCGCTAATGGCATCAGAAGCACATCTACATCTTCTCCCACAGACTGTCCTTCCCTGGGGCTTTTGGAGAGAACCATTGTTTTCACATCCACTATTGCCCTGAGTGCTCATCGAAGAGCAAGGGGGAGAAATGTTTTCAAAATATCGTGACTGAGTGGATACCTACCCACAGCCAATGCTTCCAGAGCCAGCAACTGCACTGTGCCATCCCTGCTGACTGCAGCAGCACTGCTTCAAAAGGAGGAAGGGCTGTTTGCAGAGCTCTGCTCCTTGTTGCAACCAGTTTTACATAGAAAACAACGACACGCAAAATTTCCCATGTCACTGAGTCCATTCTCAGCTCTGGAAAGCCAGTGACCTCAGATGGAAAAACATTAAATTAAACTTTGGGTGCATACAGAAGTGACCACGAATGGAAACAGAGGTCTCAAAGGAGGAGAGTGACTCTTAACCTTTTTGTACAGAAGATGAAACAGCCTCTGGTTTCCTTCCCTCCCAGTGAATGCAGCCTGGCATACCCTCAGAAACTGCAGTGGCAGGAGAGGGTCTCTTTTAAAAAGCCCCATTGTTCCTTGCTATGGTTTAAGCAGAAGTACAACATGAAAAATTTCCCCAGACTCACAGAATCACACACTCACAAACACCTGCTGCCTTGTTCACTCCTCACCCAGATGTTTGTTTCTCTAGGAAGAGAAGAGGGCACACATTCGCCCAAATGAAAGGCGTGAGAAGTGTGCAGGGGCAAGCAGAGGCTGACTCCTCACCCATGGACAGCCCAGGGTACTCCTCTCTCTTGTGCAGCATCTCACTGACTCCTCCCAGCTGCTGTTCAGTGCCTTGTTCCTGATGAAATTCCCACCCTATTGATCCAAAAATACATTAAGGCTTTGGACAGGCTGAACCAAGCAGAGGCACTCACAAGCCCAGGAGCATGCAGAGAACCCTCCACAAGCTCCCCTGGTGGCTTTGCCAGCACTGTCTCCTCTGTTCTCCTGCAATTAATACCTTACATGATGCTGGAGCAGAAATGCATCCTGAGCTGCAAGTGCCATGTTCCACCTTACTGCCACCAGCTCCATCCCTGCCTGTTTTGCACAGGATGGGTCACTCAGCTCTGCAGTGGTGCCTCTGCCTTTTCTCCCTGCCTGCAGCAGAGAGAGCACCATGATGCAATGCCACACTTGCTGCAAGCTCCTTGCTTGTTGGGGACACAGAACTGACAGGCAGGACCCTGCAAGGTGGGTATCACATGGTTAGGATGAAGAAGTATGTTACAGCAAACCTCCAAAGAGCAGAGTGACAGGAGAATCTAGAAGAGGCATTTGTGCTCACTGAACTGCAAGTCTGACATAGAAGATCCCTCTAGCCAGCAGAAACATGCTGGCACAGAGCACCAGCTCTCCGTGACACGCAGCTGCCACTCGAGCAACAAGTGCTGGCACCCAGAGGAATTGCAGCAGGGCAGCAGAGAGCTATAGGACACAGGGTCAGAAGCCTTTGCTGGAGATGTGAAATCCTGTCAAAGTCCAACATCAGAAATCACAAGCTGCAAAGGACAAAGGCTGCAGACATCACCCTAGTCCCCTTGTGCATTAGCACACGGTTCTTAACGATGGGAATCAGACAAAACTGGGGCAGGAATACCTTCTTCCCAGAGGAGCATAAATCACACATGAAGGTCTCTGATGTTGCTGTAATTAGTACTACAGTAAAGCCCATGCAGTAATTAACTTTCTCCCTTCCAATTTAAGATTTAATAACATGCAGTAAAATAAGACCTGAGGTGATAAAACAAGCAGCAAAAAAAAAAATCACCCTATCAAATTAGGCACTTCTGACTTGATAAGGAATTAATTATACCCTGGTCTAATAATAACAACACATTGCTTTTCATTTGCCCAGTGCTCTAAGTGAGGGAGGGTGCGCTGGGAAATGCTGCTCCAGAAGTCCTGTGCTGACTCTGAGAAGATTTCTGCCAGCCACAGAGAAGCACAGTGGGAGGGGCTGACAGCACTGGAACAGGAGAAGCCTAGCACATACAAGGTGCAGGTGAGCTGAGGGTGACCTGGGAGAATCCAGTGCTGCAGAATCCCCATCTTCAGGTCTCAAGCCTGGCACCAAAACCCCCTCTGCTGCAGGGCAAGGGCCAGCAGGAGCACTACTGGGTCCAAGATGAACAAATCCACTTAGAAAGGGAACAAGGAACAACAGACCTCTTTGCATGCGACTTTGACCACCCTTCCCAGGCCACAGGGCTTCCTAAATGTGTGTGTTGTAATGAGGGCCAAAATCCAGGCTTGAAATCACTACCTGCCACACACAGTCCCAGTGAGGTATGCCAGAGCCAGATGGGTAGGACATATTTTATAGCACTATCAATCTGCCCCAAGCACATTTGCTTTTTTGCCCCAAGTCCTTTTGAAATGACTCCATCTGATATCATCTGCCTCTTGTTACAGCTTGGCATAAGTCAAAGAAATAAGTTGCTTGATTACTAGAAAATCCAGTAAGACTGAATTCAGAATTAGTCTCATTAAAGCGAAGAGCAAGTACTGGCAGTATCAGCATTTCCATTTCTTGGTCTCTTTTCCTTGCCCTGCCTTTGGCAACGCTCAGGCACTGCCTGTCCTCAGGCAGTAGCTCTGCTAAGAGGTCCTGTATGGCCACCACACTTTGCATCACTTGGTGAGGCCCTGGAAGTTGGGCTCTGTACACGGGGGGAGCGCTGCCTGCCGGCTCAGCAGCTTGTCCAAGATGTTTATTTCAGCATCTCGTCGCTCAATGTCCTCAAATGGCGTCCAGGACATGTCGTGCTGGAGCTTATAGGCACCGAGAAACTCATGGGGGCTGGTTCCCCACTCCTGGAAGAGAAAGGACAGATATACATTGCTACTGGGTATCCCTTGGAGCCCAACTGTGCTATCAGTCTCTCAGCGTCCCTGCCCAGTCTGGTGTGCCCCACCTTCAAGGCAGTTCCAGCTACACAAATGTCCCACTTTCTAACCTAAATAAGATTGACTACACTGAGTCTGAGACCAATCAAGGCACAGTACAGTGCTGCCGACACAGTATCACTCTGCAGAGCTCCTCTACCTTGCTCATTGCTGCTTTCTGAAGTCTTCACCCTGCACAGAAGACACTTCCAACACCAACTCAAGAGGAGTCATAGAAACAAAACACCAAACTGCAAACCATCTCAATCCTTGGGCTAAAGCACCTGAGAAAACTGCTGCCAACAACCACAGCAGACAGGGAAGGCCCAGAGCACGTTTGCACTTTGCTGCTTTCAGAAAAAGAACTGCAGAGGCTGAATTCAGGTCTACCTGTCTAAGACACTGCCCACCTTAGATCAGCAGATAACTTGGACCGAGAAACCCAACTGAGCACAGGTCTGTGAATGGCTCCATCAAGCTAGTGCTTTTGTCAGAGTTCTGTAAGTGCCCAAGTACCACAGATTCTGTCTTTTCCCCTCCCTGCTTCCTCAGAGGCTGTTGCCACATACCTTAGGGGACAGGATGGAGAAGTACTTTTGGCCACTCTCCCTCCTGTACAAGTAATAAATGTTTCCTGGCTTCTTCACTAAGTTGCAGGCCACATGGTGCAGGTCAGCATCCCTGTTAGCATCTTCCAAGACCTAAAAACAAACTTAACATTTCCACACTTGAAATATAACTGAGTACTTACTTCTCATAACTTGTACACACGCTTTTGTGTGTAAGTGCCACAGGGCTCTGCCCCCCCAGCACAGCTCTTGCTTTATCCCATCACCTGCCCCAGGAAGCAGATGCTTTCCAAAGACATTTACTTTTTTCAAGTTTCCTTTGCTGAGCTGCACTATGGGTCTCCTGCACCCCTCCACAGAGGTGCAGATACCTCCAAACAGCAGCAAACTCTTCACAACCCTAGGTTCACCTCTGCCCCTGGCCCCACCACGGGCTGGAGTCATTCCTTGTCTCCACAGCCAGACCTTGGGGACTCCCCTACTGAAGTAACCTGGGGAAGAGACAGGAAACACAGGTGAACTCAGCTCCCCAGCTGCAGCTCTTAACAATCACATGATGTAATTGCCTTGATGTCAGTAGGCCAGTTGCAGTCTTTTCTCAGTCCTTTCTCAGTCCATAATTTGTTTTTAGTTCTATGATCCCACACGCAGGGGCGAAGATGGAATGCAAGAGGACCGCTGAGTACTGCTAGGTTGACAGCCAGGACCGACTGCTGTGGCATCTGAGCTGGGACAAACTCAAAAGCTGACACACAACCAAACCTCAGTGCAAAACTCATCTTCTCCCAAGGGCTTGAATTCACCTCAAAGTGACCAGCCACAGCCACGCTGTCACTCTGCTGCACCAGCTCCTCCTGGAAGCACACACTAGGGTGACAGGAGTTTTCTGTCAAAGCCACCACTGACATCCCGGCTGCTGTGGACTGGACATCCTCTGAAATGACTCAGTGCACCTGACAGAAGCCCACCCTGATATGCAGAGTAAGGCAAAGCCCCCAAAACATCCCCCTTGTCCCCAGCTGACATCAGACAGTGAACCCTGGCTGTTATCCTCCTGAATCTTCTCTACTTGGCTTCAGGCCCACAGCTTCTCCCAAATGCCTAGCAGCCAAGTAAAAGTGAACCTTCCCTGTTTCTTTTCTGTCACAGGATGCATCCTCACCTTCCGAGCCTGCTCCTGCAAGCACCGGATCTGCTCAGCAATGACAGTCAGCTTGTTGCAGGCGTTGGCTCGAACAAACTCATCTGCCTGCAAGAGACAAAGGGGCTGGTGAGGACAAAGGCAGACAGGGCCTTATGGACATTTCTAAACTGGAGAAGTGATGGTTGCATCCTTGCATTAACAGAGGCCTAACAGAAGCTGCACAGGGAGTTCTGAGCCCCCCAGCACTCTGTGCCTGGTGGGGGGACACCACAGCACCGCCAGACAGCAGGGTGACAGCTGCAGAGGACAGAGGCACCACTGACAGATGGGCAGCAGGACAGAGATGGCCCAAGAAGCAGTGGGATGCACTGAGAGACGGCAGAAGGATCTATGGGGAGATGTTTGGAGGGCATAAAGAAGAGCAGGAGGACATGCTGGGGTGGGCAGGAAGGCACTGAGTGGGACAGCAGGGCATACAGGGATGCACTGGGGAAGCTCTGGAGGAATGCCAGGATCCACTGGAGCATCCATAAGGTCATTTCTACCCTGAAATGTTCCATGACCCTCTTCCAAGGTAGCAGGCAGCAGCACATAGCTGGGGCAACAGGGCATACAGGGATACACAGGTAGGGTGCAGCAGGACACACTGGGAGGGAGGCACAAGGACGGGCAGTGAGGCATTAAGAGGGACAGCGCAGCATACAGGGATGCACTGGAGGGAGCAGCAAAAACCACTGGGAGGCACTGGAACCACAGTGGGACCCACAGGAGTACATCACATAGAGCTGGGAGGCATCGGAGCACCCGGGGCGGTGGGGACAGGGTCGAACCTGCAAGGCTCCTCCAACCCGCGGCTTTCCGTGACCCTACGGCACGGCGAGAGGCACCGGCACACAGCGGGGACAACGGGGCGGTGCTGCCTCGGTACGCTGCCGGGAAGCAGCAGGACATCGGGTGTCCGCACAGCTCCGGCCCTCACCTGCTGCACCTGCCGGGCCAGCACCACCAAGTCCCCCGGGTCCCCGACGCGGGCGGCCCGCCCGACGCTGCCCTCCACCAAGGCCAAAGCTGGGCCCGCACCGCCACCACCGCCATCCTCCCCTCCCGCCGCCGCCATAACCGAACTCGCACCGCCCCTTCCGCTCAAGGAGGAACTTCCGTCGTGGGCGTGGCCACCACCAAGGGGCGGGGCTTAAAGTCGGCGTGAGTGCGTACAGGGCGTGGTTATAAAGCAAGGGGCGTGGCTACGGGCAGGGGCGTGGCTACGGGCAGGGGGCGTGGCCTGGCGCGAAGCCGGGACCCGCAGGCTCGGCCATGGCGCTGCTGCTGCCGCTGCTGCCGCTGCTGGCCTGGGCGGCGGGACCGCCGGAGCACTCCGAGCCGCCGCTGCCGGCCGAGCCCCCGGACGCGCTCTTCGCTGCCGGCGCCGAAGCGTACGCACGGGGGGACTGGCCCGGCGTGGTGCTGCAGATGGAGCGGGCGCTGCGGGCCCGCGCCGCTATCCGCGCTCGGTCGGTTGGGTGCCGCCTGCGCTGCTCCAATGCCACCGCGGTGGTACCGGCGGAGGGGCTCGAGCCGGCTCTCCGCGATCTGCTGTTCTTTCGGGGGCTGCTGCGGCGTGCCGCCTGCCTCCGGGGCTGCGGGCCCACCCAGCCCTCCCGGTACCGCCTGGGTGAGGAGCTGGAGCGAGAGTTCCGCAAGCGGACCCCCTACAACTACCTCCAGGTCGCCTACTTCAAGGTACGGCCCCGAAGGAGATGAGATCCCGGCGTGGAGGGGGGGGGAGATCGGGGAGGGGTCCGGAGGTGCGATCCGACCGCAGTGGAACCCGCGAGCGGAGGGGCGGGCGGGGAGGAGCCGGGCTGCGGGGATGGAGTGATGCTGGGGGACGGGGAGGCGGCCCCGGGCCCTCCTCCCATCCCTCCCCTGCTCCCCCCGCAGTGCCACGTCGGGGCCTGGCTGGGGCCTGCCGCACCCGGGGTGGGTGGGGAGAAACCGTCCACACCCCCACACGCGCCCGGTACTGGGACCCACGTACTCAGTACTGGCATCCCACACCCTGTGCTGGGACCCCCACACCCAATACTGAGCCGTTATGGGGTCTGGGGGGAAACGTGCTCACTCGGGATAGCCAGAGCCCTCTGTATCTGGAGAAGCCCCTCCAACTGGGGTCCCTCACCCACACTTTTTGCCCTCCCCCAGATCAATAAGGTGGCGAAGGCCGTGGCAGCAGCCCACACCTTCTTTGTAGCCAACCCCGAGCATGTGGAGATGAAGCAGAACCTGGAGTATTACCAGATGATGGCGGGCGTCAAGGAGTCCGACTTCGCTGACCTGGAGGCCAGGCCCCACATGGTGGGTGCCCCATCCTCGGGCCGTGTTTTCCCCCAAAACTGCATTCTGTTGGCTGGGAACGTGGCAGCACTCCTAAAATACCTGCCCAGGGCTGGGTGTGGGGAGGGGGAGTCTGGCTGCGGGCTCAGCAAGTGTACAGTGCTGCCGTGCCTTGGTGTCTAGGGCTCTAGGGTTGTACGAGGGGGCACCGGGCAGCCTCGTGCTCACGGCTCTGCCCGGATCCCTGCAGGCCGCGTTCCGCCTGGGTGTCAGGTTCTACAGCGAGGAGCGGCCGGCCGCCGCCGCGCTGCACCTGGAGGAGGCGCTGCAGGAGTACTTGGTGGCGGACGCGGAGTGCCGTGCGCTCTGCGAGGGGCCCTACGACTATGAAGGCTACAACTACCTGGAGTACAACGCAGACCTGTTCCAGGCCGTGACAGGTGGGAGCGCCTGGGCAAAGCCCCGAGGGGTGCGTTGGGACCAAAATTCCCTGTGGGGTGAGCGCACCTCTCATGCAGGCCCTGGCACTGCTGCCCTGAGAGCTGTGAGTGGCCCATCCCTGGCGGTGCCCAAGGCTGCGGATGGGACCAGGGGCAATCTGAGCTGGTGGGGGGGCAACCATCCTGGGGGAGGGGGTTTGGATCTGCGTGACCTTTCAAGTCTCCTCCAATCTAAGCCATTCTGTGGTCCCCATAGATTTCATTTGGAGGAATGCTGCCCACGACCCCCTCCCCATTTCTAGAGGGATCTGGAGAAGGGGTCACCATGGCATGGGGCTGGGAGGCTGAGGTTGGACAGGAGGAAGACTTCCTTCATGGATGTGACACCAGTCACATGGCAGTGTGGACCAGCCCTGAGGGTGTCTATAGTGCTGCAAGCAGGTGGTTGGAGCAGGGGTCCCCGAGGTCCCATCCACCACATCACCATGCAGCAATATGGGATCTTTTCTCCACCAGATCACTACATGCAGGTGCTGAGCTGCAAGCAGGGCTGCATCACAGAGCTCGCCTCGCAGCCTGGCCGGGAGAAGCCCCTGGAGGATTTCCTGCCCTCACATTTCAACTACCTGCAGTTTGCCTACTACAACAGTAAGCAGCTCGTTGCCCCATCCTCCTATGGCCAGGACTCCTGGCACTGCTCTCATCAACACTGACATCATGCTCTGGGTGTAAAGGCTCATGGACAGCAGGAGCCTTAGGAGAGCTGTGTCTTACTGCCCTCGGTTACAGCGAGCCTCCGTGCTGCTTAAATGCCAAATTCCTGTGCAGCTTCACTACAGCCTAGAGAGACTTTTTTTTCCTGCCAGCTTTCCACCTCACATCCAAACAAAAGAGGCATTCTGCCCCTCCAGGAGGGTTTGTTATAACCCAGGCAAATGTATGTTGTCTTTTTTTGTTCTCCTTGTTAGAAAAAAAAAAAATTGAACTATTTCTTTGCAAATTTCCCCAGAAGGATTCAAAAACAAACAGCCAAAGCTGAACTCCAAGAAGCTTGAAAGGATGGAATACTTTATATGAAAGTAGGTCAGAGTGCTTAAGTGGCTTAAAATTGCAGGTTAGTGTGGAAGTAGCTGAGTGTTACTGTCTGGAAATAGGCTTTAAGATACATTTTCCAAGCGTGAAAACCCCAAAGCCAGCAGCACTGATTGCTGTGAGGTGGGAGAGCACGCCGTTACTTTCCCTTTGTGGCAGCAGCTATCTTTGCTTCAGAGTATCTGCCCCTACTTAGAGAGCTTTGCAGAATTAGAGCTTTGCAGAATAAGAGCTTTCTCCCTTGTTTCTCCTGTGCATCCCCATTTACTCCATCCCCTACCAAATTCCCATTGCCCTCCCCGGTCTTTGTCCCAGCAGTGGATTGTTCCTGTGCCAGAGCTGGGCACAGCAAGGCAGGGAGAAGACATGCTGTAACAATTCTGTTCCCTTTCCAGGTGGGAATTACGAGAAAGCAATTGAATGTGCCAAAACATACTTACTCTTCTTCCCAAACGATGAAGTGATGAACCAGAATTTGGCCTATTACACTGCTGTCCTGGGAGAAGACCTGGCCAGGCCCATTGAACCCCGAAAAGTGAGTGACCACTGGGACAAGCCAGCGTAGGATGGATTCTGTCCTTTCGGGGCTCCGAGCCCTGGCAGAGGTTTTGTGGGCTGATCTGGGTTGGGTTGCAGTGGCGACAGCAGGCTGGAGGGCTGCCCTGACCCATCCCTCTGCTTCTGCCCAGGAGATCCAGGCATACCGCCAGCGAAGCCTGATGGAGAAGGAGCTGCTCTTCTTCAGCTACGACGTCTTTGGGATCCCATTTGTGGACCCGGTGAGCGGCACCACACCAAGGCTGGTGGCAGCTGGAGGGACGGGGGAAGGGGGTGTGGTATCACAGGCAGATCCTCATCCTGATGCTGTCCTTGTGGCTGCAGGACACCTGGACACCTGAAGAGGTGATACCAAAGAGGCTGCGAGAGAAACAAAAGTGAGTGCTTGGCCAGCTGCCACTGGGGGGGGAGCAACCAACCCGGGGGCATCTCTCTGCCTTCCTGGGGCTCAAGACAGTGGTTGCAGAGGGCTGGGAGGCAGAGCTTGGCCCTTGGGTCACCCGAAGCAGCTCGGGGTAGGGGGTGAGGGCTGTGCTGAGATGACACCTTGGTGCCTTGGGCTTTGTCGGCAGCCCCTAGACGCGACTTGTCCTGTCCTTGCCTTGGCATGCCTTCTTCCCGACTTGGGGACAGTGGGGCTGTGGAGCTGATGGCCACTGTGTGCCCAGGGTGGAGCGGGAGACAGCGGCACGCATCTCCGAGGAGATTGGCAACCTGATGAAGGAGATCGAGACGCTGGTGGAGGAGAAGGCGAAGGAGTCTGCGGAAATGAGCAAGTTCATCCGGGAAGGTGCGGGCAGCTCCAGTCCTGGTGCCAACCTCAAGTCCCTCAGCGCTGCTCCCGTCCCATCCCTATTCCCATCCTGATCCCACGTGTGCCACAGGTGGCCCCTTGGTGTACGAGGGAGCCAGCGTCACCATGAACTCCAAAACCCTGAACGGGTCTCAGCGTGTCGTGGTGGATGGAGTGCTCTCAGCTGAGGAGTGCCGGGAGCTGCAGAGACTCACCAATGTGAGCACGGGGATGAGGGGATGCTGAAGGGTGATGCCTCCTGCGCCTCAGAAATCAGGTGGGATAACATTGGCTGGGCTTTGCAGGCAGCTGCCTCAGCGGGGGATGGCTATCGTGGGAAGACATCACCTCACACCCCCAGTGAGACCTTTTATGGTGTCACCGTCCTGAAGGCCCTCAAGGTTAGTGGGGCTGCGGGTGCCTGGGGCTCCTGCCCTGCTGCAGCTGTGCCCACGTGCTGTCTGTCCCCCACAGCTGGGCCAGGAGGGCAAGGTCCCCCTGCAGAGTGCCCACCTCTACTACAACGTGACGGAGAAGGTGCGGCACATGATGGAGTCCTACTTCCGCCTGGAGGTCCCGCTCCATTTCTCCTACTCACACCTGGTGTGCCGCACGGCCATCGACGGTGAGCACGGCCCCAAAGGACTGGGCTGCAAAGAGAAGCAATGCCCCTCTGCGCAGCACCTTTTCTTCTTTCTGAGAAGGAATTGTTCCTAATATTCGACCTGAGCCTCTCCTGGTGTAACTTGAGGTCATCACCTCTCGTCCTGTTGCTGTTACCTGGGAGCAGCAGTCTAGCCCACCTCGTCCCCGCATGCACACACACAGTGTTTGGGGACAGACCCCGTTCCTGCACGGACAGCAGTACTGATGTACAACCTCTTGTTCCACCCCAGAGAAGCAAGAAGGCCGGAGTGACAACAGCCACGAGGTGCACGTGGACAACTGCATCCTCAACGCGGAGGCCCTGGTGTGCGTGAAGGAACCGCCGGCCTACACCTTCCGGGATTACAGGTACTGAGGTGTCCCCGGGGCTGAGCTTCCCTCCTGAGGCCATTAAGTTTAACAGCCCCCAGCCCGGGTCTCCTGCTTTGTCCTCTTGCTGTGGTGGTGGCTGAGCTGCCTGGAGTGATGGGTGTCGCCTTGTTCCCCTGCTTTCTTTAGTGCCATCCTCTACCTCAACGGGGACTTTGAAGGGGGAGCTTTCTACTTCACGGAGCTGGATGCCAAAACGCAGACTGTAAGTAGCTGGGCTCCGTGGGGCTCCACGCACAGCCCCACTGCCAGGCCTTACTCCATCCCTGGGGAAAGCGTTTTGTGAGCACAGGGTGAATGCGGGTTTGGGGTTGGCTCCCCGTGTCCCCACAGTGCAGCAGGGTTTCTCCTCGCAGGCAGAGGTGCAGCCCCAGTGTGGCCGCGCCGTGGGCTTCTCCTCTGGCTCAGAGAACCCCCACGGGGTGAAGGCTGTGACCAAAGGTCAACGCTGTGCCATTGCTCTCTGGTTCACCCTGGACCCACGGCACAGCGAGCGGGTAAGCACCCCGACCCCACTCCCAGGGCAGCAGGAGGGTTTTTGCCCTCTGTGGAGGGCTGTGACGTGAGCTGTGTCCCACAGGAGCGCGTGCAGGCGGACGATTTGGTGAAGATGCTTTTCAGGACAGAAGAGGTGGATTTGCTGCAGGACACGAGCACGGAGCAGGAGCCAACAGCTGCCACCAGCGCTGCTGGATTGCACGCAGCAGGGAGGGATGAACTGTGACACACTCCCAGCCCTGCCAGGGCCAGCAGCACCACCTCCACACCACTTGGGACTCAGCTGCAGCCACGTGGCTTTGGCTGCTCAGCCCTGGGCTGCAGGCTGGGCCCTGCTTTGTGCTGAGGGATGGAGAGCTCTGTGGCCCCCAGCCCTGCTGCAGAGCTGCCACCAACCTTGAGATGAGCAGCCAGACTTTGAGGGGTGGACAGGGGTGAGGATCATGGGGAAAAGGGAGGGATGTTTTTTAGACTTGAGGACCCAGGGCCATGGTAGCAGTGTGGGGCTGGGAGGGCTGGAGCCACACCAAACGTGCCTTTCTGCTTTGCTCAAGCCCACTCCCCACCACAGCTATTTAAGTGCCTTCTGCAGAGGACTGGTGAATAAAGGTGTCTTTTCCAAGAGCCCAGCTGTGGGTGCATCCTTGCAGCCATCCTGGTGCCCAGACGAGGGCAGCAGCCCTGCACTGCTGGGAGCAGAGGTGCTGGCACAGCATAGCTATCAGTGAGCACAGAGCTGTGGTTTTCTGCCCAGCAGCACTGGCCGTGGGGTTCAGGGGGGAGCAGAGGTCGTTCTCCCACAGCAAAAGCTTTCTGGTTGCACAGCCTGCAGGCTTTGCCCCCAGCTGCTTTAGGACTGCAGCACCCAGGGCAGCGGTGGCAATGCAACCCCTGCATTAACCCCGCAGCATTCCCCAAGAGGGATGCAAATGCTTCGTGTTTGGGGTAGGAGAGACCTGGGGACAGCAGGGGCAGCTCCCCCTGCTATGACACCCACCTCCCCGGCCGGGAGCTCTGCCTTCTCCCTGAACAAGAAGGACATTGAGCAGCAGCCGAACAGGGCAGCGAATTGTCCACGCACCATTACCATAACCATCTGGGGAATGTGAGCTCTGCACGAACAGGCGGAGGGGCCAAAGGGGTCAGTGCCCAGTGCAGGGATGGCAGCAGCAGGAGGATGGTGTCTCCCCATGGGCTCCCTGCTCGCACCCTTGTGCAGGAGCTGCCCGCTGTCCCCTGAGTGTGGAGCTCAGCCTGGGGCAGGGAGCCGGCCCCTGGCGTGAGCTGACTGCTGATGAGATGGTGGTTAACGATTGCCAGGGCAGCCAGCCCGGCAGGGGGGCAGTGCTTGGGGCAGCCACCAGCTCCCTGCACAGAGCAGCCACCCAGGGCTCCGAGTCACCAAACGCTGCATGCCACCAAGGGCTCCGTGTCAGCAAGAGCTCTACACCAATGGGAGCTTTGTGCCACCACGGGCTCCCTGCCACCAAGAGCTGCATGCCATGCTCTGTGCCACCAAGGGTTCCATGTCACCAGCAGCTCCATGCCACCAAGAACTTCACACAATCAAGAGCTCCGTGCCACCCGGGCTCTGTGTCACCAAGTACTCAACATGGACTCCGTGCCACCACATAATCCATGCCACCCAGGGCTCCATAGCACTGAGAGCTCCGCACCACCAGGAGCTTCAGGTCACCAAGAGCCCCATGGCACTGAGAGCTCCATTTCAACAGGAGACCCATTCCACCAGGAGCTCTATGCCACAGAAGGCTCCGTGCCACCAAAGTGCTCCATGTCATCAAGAAATCCATGGCTCTAAGAGCTCCATACCACCAAGAGCTTCATATCTCTGAGAGCTCTGTGCCACCGAGAGCTCCTAAATCCACTCAGCCCATCCACGCTCCCGCTATGTGCCCCTCATCCTGCCAGCACACCACGGTGCCACGCTCCCGCATCCACCCCAGCAGCATCCGCAGGGCTCCGTGCCCCGGCGGCCTCGCGGGGGCTCACCTCCCCCGAGCCCAAAGCTGGGGTCGAGTGCCCCTCGACCTCCCTGGGTGTCCGCATCTCCCTTAGCCCCAGTCTCCCCCCATTCCCCACTCCGAACCCCTCTTTCTGCGGGGGGGGGGTTTCCCAGCACCTAACCCTGCCCCTAACCACCCACCTCCCACCCTCGGCCCCTCCAGCCCAGAGGAGGGGCCGACGGAGCTCGGGGCGGGACGGGGCGGGCACACCCCCGGGCAGAGCCGGGCCGGGCCGGGCGCAGCGCGGCGGCGATGGGCGGCGGAGCGCGGGAGCTGGCGGGGTACCTGGCGGCTCTGGGCGGGTGGGTGGCGGCTCTGGCGGCCGCAGCGCTGCCCCAGTGGAGACAGAGCTCGTACGCCGGGGACGCCATCATCACGGCGGTGGGGCTGCACGAAGGGCTGTGGATGAGCTGCGCGGCGCAGAGCACCGGGCAGGTGCAGTGCCGGCTCCACGACTCGCTGCTCTCCCTCGACGGTGCGTACGGAGAGAGCGGCGGGGCAATATCCCTTTCCGTCGGGGCTGAGATCCCTCTTCCAAGGGGCTGAGCTAACCCCCGTGGCTTCGAGCCCACCCGTCCTGGGTGACCGCTTCCCAGCGCGGGTCCGAGCCCCCTTAGTGCCCTTCCCACTGATCTGAGCCGTCCTGTAGGTCCCGGCCCTAACCCCCCCCTCCCCCCGCCTCGGTCCGAGCTCCCCTTCCCAGCTCTGTGGGAAGAGCCCACCTTCCCCTCGCACCTCCGAGCCCGGTGCATGTCAGAGCTCTCCTCGCTCCTCCGTGGGTCTGCGTCCTGCTATGGGTCTGAGCCCCTCTCACTTCTCTTTGTGCTCCACTCTTGCTTTGTACCCCCAGTTTGAGCCCCACTGCAGCTCATAGCCCCACTGTGTGGCTGAGCCCATCTTGTGCCCACGGGCTTAAAGCCCTCATCCTCCCCAGTCTCTGTGGGTTAGAGCCCAGTGGTGGGCATCACATCTGGGAACAGTGGCTGCATGCTGAGGACATGGCAACCCTGGGGCTGGGCACGGTGACTGGGGGCTGTGGTGCTGCTGAAATTGCAGCCAGAAGAGTGTGGAGAGAAGGAGGAAGAATGTGGTGGGGAGGAAGGGCCTCAGTGCTGAGCATGAGTTGAGCTCCCCTCGCTCCAATGAGGGTCTGCACCCTGTTGTGGGTCTGAGCCCTTCACTCTTCTCTGCGTGTTCCTGTCCTGCTTTGCATCTGTGGTTTGAGTCCCGATGTGGGTCACAGCCCCACTGTAGGTGTGAGCCCAGCTTGTGCCCATGGGTTCAGCCCCTTTGTGTGTCTTTGTCCCTGATCCCTGTGGATTTCAGCCCCACAGTGGCCACCACATGGGGACATCGCGACCCTGGGGCTGTGCACAGCATTTGGGGACGGTGCTGCTGCTGAAATTGCAGCAAGAAGAGCATGGAAGGAGGAAAAAGAGCTTGGTGGGGAGGAAGGCTGGGGACCCTGGTGTTGAGAGTAAGCTGAGGTCTCCTGGCATGATGCCCCAGGCAGAGGATCTGTGAGTGACACTACACAGCGAGGACAGGGTTAAGGATAACGTAAAGGACAGAGTGTTAAGAACAGCTTCATCCCAGCGGGAAGTGACTTCACCTTGCAGTGCCGCAAGCAGCGTGTTTCCCTCTTCAGTTCACATCCAGACCTCCCGGGCTCTCATGGTTATTTCTCTCCTCCTGGGTTTCTTCGGCATTATCGTGAGCGTCGTGGGCATGAAATGCACCAAGGTTGGAGAAGATGATCCGGTCACCAAGAGCCGCATCGCTGTTGCTGGGGGTGTCCTCTTCATCCTCTGCGGTAAGCTGCTGGGAGCTGTGGCCTCTTTGGTGCTGAAAAGCCTTGAACGGGGGGAAGTGGGGCTGTTTGGCGACGTGCTGGGCACTGCTGATACTCAGTGTTTGACACCCAGGTCTGTGCACGTTAGCGGCCGTCTCCTTGTACGCCACGCAGGTCACCTATGAGTTCTTCAGTGCCAGCACTCCGATCAACGCCAGGTAGGAGCCTGCTCGGGGACACCTGAGCCCCTGAGCATCCCACGGTGCTGCCCCGTGCTGGTTTGGGCAGCGCAGTGTGGTAGGCCGTGGTGGCACTCAGCCCTGCTCCTCTCTGCTTTTCCCACCCCCTGACTCTCTCCCCACCCGTCTCTTGCTGCAGGTACGAGTTCGGCTCAGCGCTGTTTGTCGGCTGGGGGGCCGCCAGCCTCACCGTGCTGGGGGGGTCCCTGCTGTGCTGCTCCTGCCCTGCCAAGGAGCGCCAAGGACAGCAGTACTACCGACAGTCGCAGCCTTCCACGGCCCGGGAGTATGTCTGACCCCAGCCCTGCCCTCCCTCACCCTCCCCTCCCAGGATCAGGCGCTGCCCCGGTGTTCCCATGCAGCACAGCTCACGGGCACCACCGGAGACCTTTCTCCTGCTGCGGATGCACCTGCTTCTCAGGGCTTTTCTAGGTTTTGGCACAAGCCTCTAAAATGGGCTGTTGGTCAGAATTCCCCATATCCAGCACCACCAGGCTGTGGGGGCTGCATCTCCACCCCCAGCCCCACACTGCCGGGGCTGTGGGTGGCCAGGCCATGCCCCAGTGCCTAGCAGGGGGTGGGCTGCACAGAGATGCTTTGTGCTGGGCCACCCCATCGTGTGCAGCTGTCCCCATGTGCCCCTGCATCTCCTGCAGCCTCACCCTACTGGGTTTTCCAGGGAGGAGGATGCTGCTGAGAGGTGCTGGAAGGGCTCAGTGTCCCCACATCCCAGCTTAGGTGGCTTAGGAAACATTCCTGCTCTCAGGACGCAGCTGTGCCCCGCATGGCTGCTGCCCCAAAGCAACATCTGTATTAATTGTTCTTGATGTGAGCACACAAGGAATGAAAGCACGGCAGTTTGGTGGTTGCTGGTGCTCCAGCTGAGCTCTGCTGGCTCAAATCTGAGCCGGGTGTTGTTTCTCTCCAGGCGCCTTGTTAAGCAGGAGAACAAACTAGTGTGGGCCAGGTTAAAGCAGGCAAAATGGGGACTGTGAGCACAAGCAACGGCTTGTCTTCACTGTGGTGCCCAGCGTATCTGCTTCAGTCAACTCCGAGATGGACAAACCTGTGAATTTTTGATGTCTCTGCACTGTTTCCAAATGCCCCTTCCATGATAGGATTGGTGAAGTCTTTCAGGCCCAGCAGTGCTAATTGCCACCACCTCTGTGCCCACACCGTGGCTGTTACTAACACACCAGCACTACAGTTCCTCTGTGGATCCTCTGAAGGCATGGTGCTGCCATCTGTCCGTCTGCTGGACGTGGTATTCCAGCTAAACCGCAGGAAACGAGACAGTGGAAGGGATCCAAAGAGCCTGGCTTTGTGGTTTTGCTTTTTTTTTTATTACTACTTTATAAATCCCCACTCCCCACGTAGCTGATTTCTCCCTGCTTTTGGTTTTGTTTTGTTTTGTTTTTCTGCCTGCTTTATACCCATACACTGCTCTTGCTCCTGGCTAAATGAGGCCAGCTGTCCCAAAATTAAAGGTCGGGGCAGCACCTCCCCATGCAGGAGGGGAGCAGGGTGGTCCCTGTGCTGGGGGTTGGCTTCTGTAAGGCAGGAAGGACTAACAGCCCTCTCTCTTTTTTGCATTGCAGACCCCATGTAAAAATATCGTCAGCCATCAGGGGAGAGCAGTGCTTGTAGTGTCTGCACCGTCAGGGAGATCGGTGCTTGGTTTCCCCTCAAAACACACCCCAAAGCTTCCCAGTGAGGACTGGGAAGGAAAACTGTGCTTAAAAATATGTGTATCTGAAGTGTTTTTATATAAAGAGCGCGGTGTCTTTTTGGTTTTTGTTCTTTTAATATAAACCTGTATTAACTTCTCTGTGTGACGTATGCCGTGGGAGCAGCACTGTGCTGTTTGGGATTCCTATTATTATTATTATTTTTTTCAGATTGTTTGTACTAAAAATTGTGACCCGATGGTATTAAAATATTTCTGATTACGGGCGTCCCTCTGAAGTCATCTCTTTGCCCTCCATCCAAACCTGGGCCTCTTCCCATCGCTCCTGTGCCAGTGCCGTGGGGCTGAGGTTTATCCCTGTGCCGGGCAGGGGTTTGGGCAGAGGGTGTGGGGTAAGGGGTTGTGTTTGCTGCTGGCCCCTAGGCTGGGACCACCTCCTCTCACACTGCTGGGAGATGCTGGAAATAAATGTGGCTCCTGAGAGCGGCCCGCCAGGCCTCGGGCCAACGGGAAGCAGAACTTGGCAGGAGAACACGGGCAGGTGCTATTACTTAAAACGTGGCTTCAAAGATGGCTTAATTTGAGCCTAAAGCACCTAAATGCCGTCTGCCCGGCCTGGCATCTCAGCCCTGTAGCCGTGGCCCGGGTGCTCTGCAAGGCCCTTCCCAGGCTGCGATTTAGCGTGGCTCTGTCCCAGCCGGGCCCCATCACCCCCATTCCTCAGCTCAGCCCTAAAACAAAGCGCTCACCGCAGTCGCCCCGCTGCTCCTGAAGGAGACCCGCGGGGTTTAATCTCTTTTCCAAGAAGTCAGGGCTGGGCTGCTCCTCGCTGTGCTAATTGAGCTGATTTCTGCTTTTGTGGCACCTGCTTTTCCTTGGCTCTGGGGGAGGCCCAGGAAGGTTTTGCCCAGCTCCTCTGCCTTCCTGCAGCCCCTGGCTCACAGATACACTCTGTACTCTCCCAGAACTCTGCTCTGGGGAACTGCTGTGACATTGCCACAGGCTCAGCCCCGTGGCTCTCTGGGATCAGACACCCAGGCTGGAAAAACATAAGAGAGGGGGAAAAATAGCTGAGCCACAGCAGCAATTACATGTTTGGGGGGACAAAGGCCCCCACTGTCCTCCAGACAATCCCTGGTGTGTTTTGCCCATGGCAGAGTGGAATTAAATATGGGAACAAGCTGCCAGGCTTGGGATGGCCCACAGCATTGCATGCGATGCGTGGGATCCACTGCCATCCAAATCACTAAAAAGAGCACTTCAGTGGCTCTCTGTCCCCACTCCCTCCCTCCTTTTATCTTACAAAACCAGTACGATGCAGCTCTGATCTTCATCCTATCTTCACCGACCAAGGAAATGTTCTTAATTACTGAAAGTCTGATAGATTTACCCCTCTATCTGTATCTTTTCAACGCCCAAAACATTTCAACTGAGAATCAAACAGGTGAACTCATTTCATATATAGTAAATCCACAGATTAGATGAGCAGAAAATAAAAACCTCTTGTATGTATCACCAGTGTACACGTGTGGAGAACATACCAGAATTTCAGCCATTTTGTGGATATGTAAGTAAAGTAAATAGAAAATTGCTGATATCTAAGTTGGAAAATGAGGGTATACAAATCCTGCTGGAAGATTTCTGCCTTAGTTCACCACTACAAGCACAGGTATGCTCAAGTAAAGGCTTGCCATGAGCCAAAATACCATATGAAACAGGATAATCTGAAATAAAGTCACAGTAATTACTCATGTCAAGAACCTGGGTGCCTCTGCAGGGCTGAATCTCAAGAATTTGCTATGAAGGAGTGTGCAGCACTCTGCCAAAACCCCTGTAGATCGGTACTGCAGGGGATTATTTAGAGGGAAAAATAACAATAATGAAAGTACCTCTCTTAAATACATCCCATGACTTGGAAATACATACATGGGACGTTGTTTCCCAATGACCCATGAGATGAGAGCACAGATACAGCTGACAGCCATGGGGTACAGCTTATGCTGGAGACGCTCAGAGGATGCTGCAACAAGATGCTCTGCAAGAAAGCATTTTTTCTGGGTAGTAAGGAACAAACCTGAGGTATTTGGGCAGCACGAGGCAGCTGAGGTGCTGCTTTTGAGGGTCAGCAAAAAGCCTACAAAAATGCCTCTAGCCACGTTATCTGAGCTGGAAACCACCAGAGAGGAGTGACTGTGCATAATGGCCCGGGAGCCCCCATGCAGCTGGGAAATGGACAAGTTTTACAGGCTCCATTAAGTGCCCCTGTGAGGCTGTGTCCTTTTCCTGCCTTTTCCTGCATCCCTCTCTTAAAAGCTCTGAATTCTGGGGAAGCCAGAGAGAGGATTGCACACAATCCCTTTGAACAGAACCCCAGCATCTGCTAGGGGTCCCACAGCTTCGGTTTTGCTGCCTCTGGGTTGACCTCTACCAGTCTGAAACCACTGAGATGTCACTGGGAGATGAGAAATGCTGGGCCATATCACAGCTAGGAACCTGATGGATAGCACTGCTGGTTATGAATTGCCTTCTTCCTCCTGCCACCTCCATTCCTCTGCTTCTGCTGCACCAGTGCAATGGAGCCAACACATCTCAGGCCGCTCACCCATGAGCGCTAATTAAAAGGTATGATTAAAGAAAATGGGGAATGTTTGCCCAGGACTCAGAGTCCCCCACCTGGGGAGTGTTTCTCCATGTCTCCCACAGCCTCAGCTGGTTCCCACAGGTGTCAAGATGTGATGTTTTTTGGAGGCCAACCTCTGTTTCCAGCCAATTACCACTTAACCATGAGGTCCCCCGTCGTGCCTTAGCACACAAAGCACTCTGACATGCCCTGGAGAAGCATTAAATAGCTCAGCACAGATGTGGGCATGCACTACTCTGTGGACATTGTGTTTCCATCGGGCACCTCCACGTGGGTCAGGACTGAATCCCACTTTGGGACTTCAGATGGCTGCACCCCAGTGAGGATGAGCTGGATGCTGCGATGAAGGTAAGGCTCCCCCCCCTCAGACACGGCTCAGGGTACAGTGTTGGTGGCAGGTGGATGGTTGGACTGGATGATCTTAGAGCTTTTTTCCACCCCCGATGATTCTGTATTCTGGAGGAAGGCAGACTCTTCCCACAAGTGCTCCCCACACAGCTTCCTTTTGCCCCAAATGTCATTAATTCCCTATAAAACACCTCCAAGCACAACAAAGCTAGCAGCTCCACCACCTGCTGCACCAGCCAAGGCTCCAGCAGTAAAACTAAGCTGTTTTGGAGTTACCCAAGCGCAAACAATGACTGAGCGTTTCCTCTAGAGAAGGAATTTATTTTATTTTTTTTTTTCTCAACTCAAATGGCTGAACAGATTTTCTTCAAAGCCTGCAAAACAGCCGGGGTCTTGGAGAAGGTGGAAAGGTTATGGGGAGTTAACTCAGAAGGTGGCCTGGGAGATTTAAAAAAGCTCTGTAAAGTGGGGTCTAAGTGTCTGTCAATAATAGCATCAGTAAGAAAGAGTAAAAAATAAACCCTGACGGGAACTTCTCTGCACACCGTGGTTGCAGCTTCACACAGTAAAACTTGGATTGCAAGCACACCAAAGTGGGACTCTTCTCCAGTCTTTGGAGGTATGATGTCCTCTGCTCCATACCTTGTTGTAGGGGAAGTGTTGAATCATGGCCTCAACCACTGATGGATCACCTGAGCTGAGCACTGAGTCAGCTGTGAGAGCACAGGTGAAGGCAGTGCTCCTGTGTGACCAGAAGGGATGGAGTCTGGCTCCACCTCTCCCAGACCCCATTCAAGGGCTCACCACCAAGGTGGTGGATCCCTTTCTGGAGATCACTCCTTTGGAGTTTCCCACTGTCAGCCTAGGACACGGGTAATCCTTATTTTGATTATCGTGATGGAAAGAGTCAATCTTTCAAACTGTACCATCTGTAAAATATCTCCGTTAAAATAGTTAGTATTATTCATTCTACTAACCATACACTTGTGTACAATTGCCTTCTCTGCAAAGTCCCTTCAACTCTGGCTGTGATGGAAATCAGATTATCCCATCCCCTTTGCTCTCTGAAAATGCTTTACAGCACCCGAAGGCACCCACATTAAACCACAGCAGCCCTCTTTCTTTGGGCTTGCCACTTGGGATTTGGACACCTCCGTGGGATGCTCCCATGTGCTCCAATTTGGGTGTTTCAACACTTCGTTGCTTTTCTTGAAACAGAATCACAAGGGAAGGTGGGTAATCTTTGCACTGAATCACATGATGGAAACGAGAAAATCATGAAAATCTCAGGCTATCAGGAGATACGTGCTCAAATAATGGGGTCTGACAACAGTGGCTCTTTGACAACAGTTTCCAAGCAGCTTTTGCTTCCCTGAGGGCAGTACTAAGGGCTATAGAGTTACAGAATCATCTAGGCTGGAAAATGCCCTCAAGATCACCAAGTACAACCATCAGCTTAACCTACCAGGTCCCACCACTAAACCCTGTCCTTTATAGCCATGTCCACGTGTGTCTGAAATGCCTCCAGGGTTGGGGCTCCACCTCTCCCCTGGGCAGCCAGCTCCAGTGCTTGACCACACTGCCTATAAAGAAATCCTTCCTGATATTCCATCCAGCCCTCCTCTGGCACAACTGGAGACCACCTGAGCTGCTCTTAGGGATCCAGAGGACACCCTGGCACAGGCAGTGGACAAGGTGCCTGGGAGGAGGCCAGAGCAGAGGTGGCAGGCAGCTCTGTGTTCCCTGGCAGGTGTCCCCATGAGTGCCCTCTTGCAGATGACAGCATTCGGTCTCGCTCTCCTCTCATCCCTTTTCCTCCTCCTTGCCACATGCACTGACTGCTGGATGGTGAATGCTGATGACAGCTTGGAGGTGAGTAGAGCAACTGATTCTATGATCCCTGGGGAGCAGAGGTGCTTTGGAGTGCTGTTTCTTTGAGCATCCTTTCTCCTGCATCCAGGTGAGTCACAAATGCCGGGGGCTCTGGAGAGAATGTGTCACCAACATGCAGGATGGGGTGAGGACCTGCGACCAGTATGACTCCATTTTGGCAGACCATCCAGGTAAGCCAGCACGGTCTGGAGCAGGAGCATTACCATATCAAGCAACCCATTTCCAGCACCATTTGCCTATCCACCAAATCCCTTTAACCTCTTGTGAACACCCAAGAAGGCATCACAGCTAAGAATTTTCCCTCAAGAAGGTCCTCCTTGTGAAGGGTTGACCTTGAGAAACTTGGGGCCTTGTATATATATATTTATATAAGGTGATGATGTGAGACAGTGTGATTCTGTGGACAAAGAGTCGGACACTGAAGAAGGGAACAAGAAGTTAGAGTGGAGCAAGTGGGGATTTGGGGCTTTGCAGGGAGAAATCACACCACAGGAGATTCCCAGTCATAGAATGGGAATTTGGAGGGGACCTCGCAGGGCACCGAGCTCCATCTCCCTGCCCTTGGGCTGTGTTGCCAGCCACCACGCCAGGCTGCCCAGGGCTCTGTCCAGCAATGAGCTGTGTAAGGCCAGGAGGGACATAGGCAGCAATCTGGAGTGGGAACACCACTTCCTCTGACCACTCCTCAGTTGCTTTTCTGCTTTTTGTTCTCCCCAGTGAAGATTGTGGTGACACGAACGCTGCTGATCGCAGCGGACCTCCTGGTGGGCCTGGCTTTGGCTACCCTGCTCCTTGGGCTCGACTGCATCAAATTCCTCAAGGAAGAACCTCGTGTCAAACTGAAGATGTGCCATGGGGCTGGAGTCATCCTCGGCATCGGGAGTGCGTGGCCAGGAGTGCTCCGGGGCACAGGGAGCCAGAGGAGCTCCCTCAGAGGGGTTCTGGGAAATAGGAGATCCTGTGGCTCGCTCTTAACTGCCCCCGTTCCTCCTAGGTATCCTGGGTCTCGTGGGCTCCGTGTGGTACGCAGTGGACGTGTACGTGGAGAGGGCCATGCTGGTGTCCCACAATCTCTTCCTGGGGGTCCATTATGATTTTGGGTGGTCCTGCTGGCTGGGGATGGCTGGCTCAACGGGCTGCTTCGTGGCATCCGTCCTGCTCACCTGCTGCCTCCACGCTCACACAGGTCAGTCTGTTGTCCCAGGCCACCCCATTGCACATCAAGTCCTGCAGGGATGCATACGTGGGGTGGACAACTCGGAGGGTGCAGGCACTTCTTGCAGGCTGCAGGCAAAGGAAGGGCAGCTGGCGTTTGCACCCTGGCTGGGAGGGCTGCGTCACCAAGCAGAGCCCACAGTTTGGGCACAGAAATGCTCCATCCCCACCCGGGGTATCTCTGTGTCACATCTCCACGGCACAGCCATGCAGGGCAGCAGTGACCCCGCAGCCCTGGCTCTCTCCCACCAGCCCCCAGCCCCCCCCAGGGACCCCAGCACCGAGCTGGCACCAGCAAGATGTACACCATGAACTCCCGTGTGTGACGGGCGGCAGCTCCTCCTGCATGCAGCCCGGCTCGGACAGTCCCACCCCATTAAACCTTCGTGGGACAGCTCTGCCACGCCACACACAGGATGCTGAAAGCCTCGGGCAACAGCGATAGAATCAGAAGGGACATTTGGAGGTGATCTTTTCCAACTCCCCTGCATTGATCGGTGTACAGCCGCTGTGGGCGCAGCAAAGCAGCTCTCATCGCAGGGGTGTAACCAAGAGCCCCATCTGCACAGAGCAACACTGACTCCACGCGGCTGCCGGCCCGGCAGAGCAGCACAACACTGCCCCACACCGCACAGCGCTGCCCCACACCGCACAACGCTGCCCCACACCGCCCGTGCTCTCAGCGGTTTGTGCTCACGGTGGAGCCGCTGCCCGGAGCAGTGACGTTCCTGTGTCACTGCAGTGTACAAATGCAGTCTGAAAGTAAGAGGTGCTCTCCCTACAGAGCTGCGTTTTGATGTCCACACATAAAGGATTGTTTCCCAAACTGATTATTACCCTTCTTCACCCACAAAGCACTTTGGAAAGAACCAGAACCCCAAACCCACACCCGTGGCTGAGACATCTCCCCTGCCTGAAGCTCAGCAGCTCCAATATCTGAATACATAATGCTGAGAAATGAGAGCAGCTCTTCCAGAGCCCTCCCCGCACTCAGCTCACACCACCACACAGAGGAGGACAGGAAGAACCGAGCACACACCATTGTTAACTTTAAGACCTTTATTAACAGATGCTTGCAGTTTGACTTGAAAAAATCAGGTGTATTTTTCATACAAATTAAAAATGAGGTTCTTAAAAATCTCAACTTGACCAGATATGAAACAATTTAAAAACCTTTAAAGGTGTATTGAGAAAAAACAGACTTTTAAAAAACATGTTTGTTTCCAAAAGGAGATTTCTTCAGGTAAAAATAATAAAAACCCCATGCTGCATAGATAATGCAGATAGTTCTAGTAATCTGGTCAACAGCAAAAAGCAAGCACTTAAGGTCTTCAGCTCCAATTCTTTTGTTCATTTCTTATTGCTGGAATTTCATTTTCTTTTCATTTCTTAACTCTTTTCTTTGATGACTAAACTGAAAGAAAGAGAAACAGAGGACAGTCAGACAGATTGTCACATGGATGTTGGGCACCACAGGAGAAAGGAGATGCTCCTGCACACAGCGTGGCTCCATCTCCCACCTCCCCGAGAACACTGCTCAGTGCTGCTCAGAGCACTCCCCTGAGCCCACAGGGCAGCTCTGAGTTGCACAGGAGACGGCTGCAGCTGTTCCAGCTGTGCCGTACAGCAGCTGAACACATTAACACCCTCACCAGAGCTTCCTGGCTCCAGCAGAGCTTTGAAAGCAAAGAACCGGTGTATATATGACAGCACAGCAGTGACCCCCAGCCCACCCCACAAACCCCAACCAGTGCCTGCAGAGCACACCTCAACCACAGAGTGCACAGGCAGGTGAGAAGCTGCCACCACTGCTCCTGTAAATTCACCACCCATTCATGAGAAATGGACGTGGAGAGGTGGCAAAGCCAGGCAGCCCTCGGGGCAGGGCCATCACAGCCACCATGCTGGCAGCCACGGCTAACTCCTAGTGCCTGTGCACGTCTGCAGAGTGCTTTTGGGTCCCCACATCAGAATGCTACCTGTGGGTGAACCACCCCAGCAGTGAGCCATTACGGTTTTCAGGTGAGCAGTATTCCACGCATTTGTTCCACCAGGGAAAACCGAAGCCTGGCAGCAGTCCCCCCGTTTAACCGGCAAAAGCTCAGTTGGGTTGTGCAGAGCCAGCAGGCAGGGCAGCTCAGTTACAACACAGAGCCCAGCAGGCAGCACGTGGAGCACCCAGACTCACCCGGATGATGGTAGAGATGTTAAGCCGGTGTTTACTCAGCCCTGCCCTGCTCGGCCTCGGGAGCAGAGGTGTTCTCAGCTGGTGGTTCGGCTGTCTTCGTCTCTTTGCCATCTTGTGGTTTAGGGTTCTCTGGGCGTCTGCGTCTGTAGTTGAAGTTACGACGGTAGCGACGTTGAGGTGGCTGCTGACCTTGGGTCTCATCCCCTTGGTTCTCTTTATCTTCTTCGTTTCCATCCTCTCTAGGCTGTCGTTGACGAGGAGGACCCCTGAAAGTCAAGCTGGGCTTTAACCATGCAGCATCTGAGCAGCACGGTGTTCTGGCTGTGTTGCTAGGGCACAAGGCACAAGCGAGAGCCGAGCTGCAACATACCTGCGGAATCGTGGTCTGTAACCTCGATACATGTTCTGCCTGACTGCTCTGCCTTGCTCTCCTGCACCCTGGTTGTCAGCACCCTGCAAGACACGAGGCAACAGACTTCCTCAGCCAAGCAGCCAAAGCACACAGAGGGCACGCACCGCACACAGCTCTTTGCCCAAGGACACCTAACAGAACTTAACACACACGTGTGAGCACGCTCGAACGAACATCACGTCAGCATCTGCTCAGGCCTTTCATCTCACTGCTAAGCCTTACAGGGCAGATCTTGAGCACCCGCAGTTTTACCCCTCTGCTCCAAGGGAACCGCATCGTGAGCGTTACCTCCACTATCTCTCCCTGCACGGGAGGGTTGGAATACTGTGGTCGACGCCCGTAGGGCCTACGCATGTAGTAAGGTGGGTACCGCCGCCTGCGGTAGGGACGCCGCTGCTGGGCTTGGCCTTCCGGGATGTTCTCTGCTCCCTCGCTCTTCTCCCCACTCTCACTGTTCTGGTAGTTCTGCTGGTAGTTGCGTGGAGGACCCCTGCGACGCGGATATCGTCTGTAATGGTTACGGTCTGCTGCGTATTTGCTGCCTTGCACTGGAACGCCACCAGGCCCCGTCACGTTCGCTGCCTCCGCACCCTGAAGAGCGGGGAGAGCAGCAGGTAAGCCACCAGCACACATTTGCATTCCCATTTGTAAAGCAACGAGGAACCATTCATCTCCCTGGATGTCATCAGGCCTCGGCTCAAACCACAACACCACACCACGGCCTTCCCAGCCCGCTGATGCCCGAGCCGCATTTACCTTCTCTCCTTCAACCACATCAAACTCCACGGTCTCGCCGTCTCCTACGCTGCGGAGGTACTTCCTGGGGTTATTCTTCTTTATGGCAGTCTGACAACACAACATGGCAAAAATCACATCGACAGGTGCAGCAGAAAACGCTGCTCAGAGTATCTGAAGTCTGTGTGGGCTTTTCTGGGGGGAGGGAACCTATTTATTTGTTAAGACGTGCTCCTGGACAAGTCATTAAGCCACAACTGAAACTCAAAGCCAGAAGAGGTCTGTGCTTTCCTACAGCTCCAGGCTACCTGGAGCACTGCCCATACGCTTCCACTTGGAGACAGCAAATAGCCCCAAAACAGCACAAACTGTATCAGAAGTTCCTCACTAAGCACTCCCCTACTCTGTATATTCTTTTAGGTATGTGCATTGATCACAAAAGGTTATCTGGGGTTATTTTCTACGCTGCTCAGCAGCAGATTGCATTTTTGACAGTTGAGGAAAAGCCCCACAAGCACAATTCTCAGCCACGTTCCACTCAGCAAACTCATTTCTTACGAGAGCAGCAACTTCACAGATCAGTGCCAGCAACACAACTCAGGACCCTCTGTTCCCAAGGTGGAAAAAGATTCATCAAAATACACAAGTCCAGCATGTAAGCAGTGATTTTAGGGACAGGCAGGAAACCTCACAGCCACAGCTGAGCACAGCACCTTTTGTGAGAAGGCAGCCTGCATGACACACAGATCCAGCGGGGGAGTGTGACAGCTCTGCTTTCCTCTCACAACTGGTAACCCATGTGGGCTCATGCACAGCAAGTTACAGAGAGGTAACACGTTTCAGTTCCCAGCACACCTTACCTGATGGACAAACACATCTTCCTTGGTGTCATTCCTGCAAAACAATATGAAATGGAAATTCAGATGTGAAACACGCAGTGCGCTCGCCCAGTGTCACAATTCAATTGTTCAGGGGTGAAGTCAAAGCAGGGGAGCACCAGGACAAGCAGCTGTCAGCACAGCACTGCTCCCCAGCTTAGCTGTCCCCACGTTACAGCTCACTGCTTTGATACACACTTTGTCAGGGGCTGTGCAAGGTTCAGAGCTCACACTTAAGCCCTGTCAGTCATGCAGAGGGATTTTTCCCTCCCTCCCCACATGTCCCCGTACACTTCACCTCCCAACAACAGAGGCTCGAAGGAAAAACACCTGACAGCAGGCAGCCCATCGCCTGGGATAGTGCAATGGAAGATGTGACATCACAGGCTGTGAAAAGCACTGTGCACAGCCTGCTTCCCCAGCTCCAATTCCTGCAGCCTGCACCCATCAGTGTCCCACCAGCACAGCAGTGTGGCTGACAGACACACACACACACACACACACACACACACAGTGCCCAGCGAGCTTTCTGCCCTGCAGTTACACAGCACAGCCCGAGCTACCTCCACACTGCTGTGCTCACCACCAGCCTGGGGCCCCGGCCCTTGGGCTTGCTCACTCCAGCTCAGCCTCACTGCAGTGTCAGTTCAAGTCATTCCACACATCAGTGCATCAACTGCCATTGCCTTTTGTTTCCCAGAATGATTGGTTATAGGCACAGCTAGTGCTATATAAGCTTATAAGTCCCATAACTGGACTCATTCAAAGCCAGTCACTCCTTGCCACGGCTTTAATACACAGCAATGACAATTCTTTGAAAAACTCTATCTGAATTACAGCTGCCAGACAGCTCCAGCACCACACAGCCCCTTCCAAGTGGAACTGCTGCCTGCAAATACTACAGACCACAAAGCTGATGGAAATAAGTTAATCCTAAGGGCTACAGAAGGCGATCCTCAGGAAGCAGCTCAACCCCTGCCCCACGAGGCAACATCCAGAAGCTCTTACAAAGCCTAACACTTCTGTCTTCACAACGTGAGATCTCAGATGTCCCAACAACCAAAGACCGTAAGGACAGCCTGAGTGTCTGCTTTCAGCCCAGCAGTAAGCACTCACCAGTGACACTCTTCAAGTGTGGATGCTCTACACTCTTCCCAAGTCCCATTTCTGCAAGCACATCAGCTGATGTTCCATTTCTACATTCCCTTTCTACATCACAGCTCCTGCTGCAGTTCTAGCTCAATGAGTGACTCAGTTACACTGAAGTAGATCAAGGTGGAAACGTGATTCATTAAAAATTCTCCTGGTTAATTGTAAAACCCAGTGTCTGCCACAGGATTTCTGTACTAAGATAACATTTTCCAGCACCTAGGAGCAGTAAGCATGCTGCCACATGGGAATAACAATCAGCACTTTCCAAACAAAACAGGAAGCAGAGCAGGAGGTGCCCATTCCGAAAGCCTGGTGAGACAGTTAGTTTATCTGTGTGCTAGATGGTAATCTCAGTATCTTTCATCTCTCCAAAAAAAAATCCGAGAAGCAGAGATTAAGAAAGAGCAGCAAAGCCATAAATACAAAACAGCTCCAATTATGGCAATGAGCAGCTCAGCTGCTTGCACGTTCATTTATTAGGTTGACAACTGTAAGAAACAACTGACAGAACTCAAGCTAATGTTTCAAGAAATAATAATAAATGTACTTGGTACTAACACACCTACAAGCAAAGGTGAATTTAGCTCCAAAGCCAAAGTGAGCTGTGAGCAGACCCCAGAGAAGCAGGAGCTCCCGCAGCTTCCCTTGAGGTGAGCCCGAGGTATTCGGGAGCTGGGGAAATGTCCTCCAGTTCAGCTCTCATCTCTTGATAACACGAGCTCACGCTACGTTTCTCATTAGGAACAGCAACCTCAGGGATTAAACAGCTGCCAAAATAATGCAAGCAGGGAAGCCGTTCAGATGTCTTAACTAGAGCTGCTCTTGCTTCCATGCTTGACTCATGCAACAGCGTTCCAGCTATGAGTGAAATGGAAAAAAGCCTTCCCCAAAGGTAAAGCCAGTGACCTGTAGCTGTGCACACACCTACAGGAGCCCGGGGTGCTGCAGCCAGCAGCACTGACAGCTGTCTGACACCTAGCACTCAAACAGCACGTGGACAACGCACACTGGGCAGGGCTTCAAAGCTGCCCAGGAGCTCGGAGGCATAAGACCAGGCCACAGTGCAACAGACAGGTGAAAGGGCGATACTGAGGTCAAACTCTCATAAAAGCATCAGTACCAACACTTGCTTCTCTGAGGAGGGATTCCCCAGCCTCCTGTCAAACCCTGTGATGGTGGGTGTGAAGTCACCCAGCTCCCACTTCATATGCCCTTCTTCAGCTCAACGCGTGGATGGAACTTGCACAGCACTTCCCTGCTCCCCAGAGCCACGTGCTCTCACACAGGAGAGAAGCAGCAGTGACCTCCAGCAGGAAACAGCTGCCCTGGGGCCTCCCCCATCCCCAGCTCCTGGCAGAGGAACACCCTCCAGGGATTTCTATGACAACACCTTGTGGAAAGGCGGCCTCTGCAGAATCACCATCACCTGCAGGCACAGCAAACTGACTGAGGGAAGCACCACACTCTAGATCAACTGCTGTCAGAAAAAGAATCCTAACAGCACATTTCTTGAGGCCTCCTCACACTCAGTGGCCTAATGATGGATAAGAAATCTGCATTTTGCACATCACCCCTATACACTTTTCTGAGGAGCACCTGCTTTTAGGCATCCACCACTACTTTTAACCTGCATCAATGCCACTGCACTTCTACAATCACATAACTGCATGGGTTGGAATGGACTTTCTAAAGAGCAAGCCCAAGCCCCTGCTGAGGCAGATTCCCCAGAGCAGATCACACAGGTGGGCATCTAGGTGTGTCTTGAACATCTGCACAAAAGGAAACACCACCACCTATCTGGGCTGCGTGCTCCAGGGCCCCATCTGACAGCACAGCTCTCCCTCGTGCTAGTATGGAACTTCCTGTTTCTGTTCGTTGCCTCTTGTTCTGCCACGGCACACCACCAAAAACAGTCTGCCCACACTGACTTGACCCACACACTTTAGACGCTTATAAACAGTGATGAGATCTCCTCTCAGCCTTCTGCTCCCCGTGCCAAACAGCCCAGGGCTCTCAGCCTGTCATCTCATACAGGAGATGCTCCAGGCCCCAGTTGTCTCTGCAGCCCTCTGCTGGGCTCTCCCCAGCAGTTCCCAGTCTGCCTTGAACTGGGGAGCCCAGCACTGGGCCCAGTGCTCCAGAAGTGGCCTCCCCAGGGCAGAGCAGAGGGGAGAACCTCCCTCACCCTGCTGGCCACGCTCTGTGCAATGCACCCCAGGGTACTATTAGCCTTCCTGGCCAGCAGGGCACACTGCTGGTTTACACTCACCCCGTTGGCCACCGGGACATCCAGATCGGTCTCAGCAGCTCAGCCCCCAACCTGCACTGCCAGGGCAGCTCCTCCCCAGCACCAAGACCTTCTCTGAACCGCACCAGCCCGACCGCCCGCAGCGTGCCCCGAGCCGACAGCGGGACACGCCTTCAGGCAGCCCACACCACCGCGGGGCGAAGCCCCAAAGCTCAGCGCCCACCAACGCGCCCCTCCCCCACCCCGCTCACCTGTTGATGAAGCCGTAACCGTTCCGTACGTTGAACCATTTCACTGTTCCCAAAACCTTCGTTGCTGGAACGGGCGGGATGAAGGAGGATTAGAGAAGCGCGGGGCGCGGCACGTGGCGGGGCGGCGCACACAAAGGCCCCGCGTGGCGGACATCTTGAGCCGCGCCGCCCCGCCCCCACCCGCCGACACGCGGGGCCCGGCGGCGAGCGGCGCGCGCGCGCGCGGAGGGGACCAGGGGAGGGCGGGGGGAGCGGGGCCGCCGCGCGCCCAACGGCCGCCGCGCGCCCAACGGCCGCCGCGCGCCCAACGGCCGCCGCGCGCCCAACGGCCGCCGCGCGCCCAACGGCCGCCGCGCGCCCAACGGCCGCCGCGCGCCCAACGGCCGCCGCGAGGAAGCGCGCGCACAGCCCCGGGGGTGGGGATGAGGGGGGGGGGGGTGGGGATGAGGGGGGGGGGAAGGGGCGCGCGCGCCGTCCGTTGCGGCCCTCCCCCACCCCGCTGCCCGCTCCCTGCCTCACCGATGACCTTCTTGTCCCCGCCGGCGGGAGGCGCCGCCGAGGCCAGGCCGCCGCTCCCGTTCCCGCTGCCGCCGTTGGGTTTGGAGTCGACGGGGGCGGCGGTGGGGGCCGCCGCGGGGACGGGGGCGGCGGACGGCTGGGTCTCGGCCTCGCTGCTCATGGCGGCGGCTGTTCGGTGCGGACGGTGGTGGTGACTGGCTGTTTGCGCCGCCTCCCGCGGTGTGATGGTGACTGAGGCCGGCCGTGGGGGGGCTGCTCCCTGCTCCGGGCTCGCTGAGCTCCGCTCTCCGCTCCCGATACCGATCGAACTGGCCACAATGGCGGCCCGCACCGGCTAGCCACCCCGCGCGCTCCGCCCTCGGTCAACACTGTTGGCCGCTCTCTCTGCCTGTCAGACGGCGAGCCAATCCTGTAGGCCCTTCCACTCCCGGCGACGGCCGTTTCCCGAGCTCCTACTGGCCGCGCCGCCTGCCTTTCACCGTCTCCGCGCTCTTGTGCGTTCTGCCGGCGGTTGCTAGGTTTCTCTTTCCTCCCTCCTATGGCAACGCCCCGCCCCCTTGCTCTGATTGGCCACCGCCGCGGCTCGTGCGCGGCCACGCGGCGGTGTCGGTTCCCGGGAGCAGATCCGTACGCGCGCGGCCGCGGCCCCCCCTGCCCTTCGCGGTCCGGGACACGGAGCTCGGCTTGGGGTAACAGTAAAGAATACAGAGCAGCATAAACGAGCCTGCCAGCGCTAACGAGAAGTGGGAAAATGACGGATCCGAGACATCACAAAGCTTTTCCGACGCGTAATTAGCCGCAGTCCAAGCGCTATAACCGGGAAGCGGCGAAGCGAGCAGTGCGGTGCCCGGAGCCCCGGGGGCGGCCACAGCTGCGGTGGCTGCGGATCGCGGCGCTCCCCGAGGATCTCCTCTCATTACAGCCGGGTAATTCCTCAAGACAGGCGCCTAATTGAGCTATTTAAGAGCCGGGCTGCGGCCCCAGCTCTGAGGGCTCCTCCAACCCTGGTCTTTAATTGGCCTTTTCCCATCGACACCTCCCTGCCTCTGCCCGCGGGGACCGCGCTGGGTTTGCTCTGACGGGGATCGGCTTCCTCCTGCCGAGAGAAGGGCCGAGAGAAACACAGCGTTCATCTGCACCGGTGATTTTCCTTCCGCCTTCCAGCCGTGGTTGTCGGCCGCAGATTCGCAGCCCTGCCCTCGGCTACACGATCCCTGACGCATAAGGGAAGGGCAAGATCACCAGAAACCACCAAGCACAGCCAAAGCAGCCGGGAGCCCGCTGCTGCTCCACCTGCACCCAGCACGCTGAGCACGGCGTGGGATCGGCCCTCCAGCACTGCACACCAAGTGCTCCCCGACAAAACAAAGGAATTTGATTAATGGACAATTCAGAAGTTTGGCTGCTGCCAAGCAGTGTGAGTTTATGGGTTTATGGACACGTGTCTCATTGAGCTTGTCAGTCTTTCTCTGTAAGATCTCCAACTCAGCCAATGAAGGAAAGAGCTCAGTACAATACTGCAGTCCTGAAGGGGATCTGCATCAGTACACCCTGATTAAGAAATGGGAATGGGATCAAAACTGGATGACACTCAGTAAACCGGCTGAAAAATGTCAGAAAATACAATGGCATCTAGATTAGAGGGTCACATAAAAGAGTCAGAGCTGCTCGTCAGCTTCACTGATAACTCAGGAGGAATCTCCAGCTCTCAGCAACAGTCAGTGAGGATGCAGCCCCTGATGGCTCACGAGTTCAGGACACCACAGCTGCAGAGGACGGGATACTGCAGGGAGGTGAATGAGATGCTCAGATGAGTAAGGAGTCAAACTGCCTCCAAGTTGCAGCGTCCACAGCTGGAGGAAGATGCTGGAGCTCGGACAGAGGACAATGATCGTCTGCTCTATGACTGAAGGGTGACTTCATCGCAGGAAAGCAAACTCAAAAATAATGGTGTTTGAGAGAACTTCCAGCCAGCAAGTAAGGAATGACAAGATCCACAGGCTGGAAGGATGAAACTCAATACATTCAGTGTCCAAAGCAGATAAATGTAACAGGATATCATTAATCGCTGGAACAACTTTCAAGAGGTTGTAATGGATTTACCACTGCTAGATATTAATTTGGGGAAGCTGTGTGACCCCTGCTATGCAAGAAGTACAACTGGCTGCTCACAGTGATATAAATACATCAGGTTGAGAAAATGCTGCTGAGCCTGGACCCAGAAATAGGCTGGTTTCCCTGGTGAAAAAGCAGAGCGAATTTCAGCTGGCACCCACAGCCAGAGCTGTGAACCTTAGCACTGCAGCTGGAGGCAGAGCTCCCCTGAGCTGCCTGGAGCCAAGCTCATGCCTAAACCCCATAGGGAAAGGGCATCTAGCCACATTCCCTGAGCAGGAGCAACAGCTGAACATCTCATTTCTTTGCTCACCTCCATCTCACAGCTGTTACCCGGGTCCAGTTTTCTCCTCCATATGAGGACTTTTCAACTCTCATGTCCTAGAAGATCCTGGCTATTCAAAGCCAGGATTGGAATGGGACAGCATGCTTTGTTTCCTTCATCACCTGGCACACTGCAGGTACAAGTGAGACACGCTGAGCAGGAGAGAATAAAGTGCAAGTGTCCTCAGCAGCTGTGCAATCCCAGAGCCTGTCTTAAAGATTTCAAACAGCTGTTACATAGGAGATGACACCAAAGAATGCCTGCAGGATCTGTCCTCCAACATGTCAGCGTCAGCCACACCTCCCCAGGACATCCCCACACAATGCACCTCAGGCAGGGATCACAAAGCATTCTGCTGCACGAGGAGTGATGGGGCAGATCAGGATGGCACAAAGCGATTGCACGTGACAGAGCAGACTTTGTCCAACCTCCTTCATATTTAATCTGCTGCAGGGAAAACTCACCTCGGAGCTCAGCACCCACAAGGGGTGACTTCACGCCACCCAGCAGGTAACGTTTGAGTCTGACAGTTATTCCACAAACCTGCAGCCTCATCTTTGTTCTTAACAACCATGCAGGATAAGGAGCCCTGAATTCTATGGCATGCTCACTCTCTGCTTGCTAGCAAAAGGCCTTCTGTTAACACCCTTCTAACACCTATGTCAACTCCTCTAACACCTGTGGCATAAGAGTCCAATGCCCTTTTGGCCCAGGATGTGCCAGGTGAGGGCTAACAGCATAACTTACCTCAGAGCCCAGGAAATCCTGCCCATCACACTTTTTCCCTATCCCGTGCTTCAATAAAGTTGCACGTAGTAAGGTGCAGGACATTCCCCAGATGCCAAGAACTTCTCTGCCAGGCAGCCTCACAGCCAGAGCCAGTGCAGCACAGCTCGGGTGTGATCCTTCCACCTCTGCTCTTCCCTTAGCAGTCACTGCAGCAACACCTCTCACCACCACACACAGGAAATGTTCTCTACTGGCTCAGCTAGGGGTAGCACACACAAAGGCAGTATGCCTTCTTGCCCAAAGAATCCACTCCCAAGCATGTTTACTGATATCCACTACACAGGTATTTATCAAAATCCTTTATTTACATTTCAACATACTTAAAAAAATGATATATGCCAATTATTTAATGATTTCAGGAGCACGTCTGCGACGAGGACTGGGACAGCAGGGGAACTGCCTGGAGCTGCGTGGAGCTGGCAAGGGCCTACCCACCCACAAGGGAGCACTGAAACAAAACAGAACAAACAGTCCCAGATGCTCAGCAGCCACCTTCAGCATCCCACAACAGCAGCACTGGGTGCTGAAGTGGGTACTACCTGCTGCAAGCACTTATGTCAAACCTATCTCCACTCCAGGCACCTGTGTCTGGCTCTGGATTTGTAACCAACATTGCCTGCTTCTCTGGGCTGATTTTAAAGGGTCTTTACAAATAGCTCATTTAACTGTGAAGGTGGGGGAGATAAACCCCCATTCCTGGCAAGAGGCAGCTGAAAGGCAGCAGTGTGCAGAAAGATGTTTCCTAAGACCTGGCTAGGAAGCAAGCAGATGCCAAGAACTGAAGAGATCCAGCTGGATATTCACTAGAGATCATGCATAAAGGCTCCAAAGAGAAATGATCAGTGGGTACAGGCCTTAGGATCTCCCTAAAAGAGACCCAACCCATCAGCACAGCTCCTTCCAGCAGCAAGAAAGCCTATGAACAAAGCTCTCCCCATCTCAGAAAGCCTATATATGCCAGCAGAAGCACTGAGTGACTGCGTTCCATATTGCCACTTCATCAAACAGAAGTATCTGAAGCACTGCAGGTCTGAAAGGCTTTACCATGCCAGCAGGGATGTGACTTCATGGGCAATTCCAGACATCACTGGACATCACATAAAGAAAGGTTAAAAACTGTGTGGAGTTGCTTTTGTCAGTGCCTGCCTGCTGAAATTGGAGATGTCAGCAACCAAACGGCTCATACAGCAGATTTTTGATAAGCTGCAGCCTGACACATTGAAATCTGGTCAGATTTGCTTAAATGCTTGTGGTATTTTTATAGTCAAGCGGGAAAGAAAAATGCAAACAGAATAAACCATGTTAGTCTGAGTTTAGCCTTGCACCTTGTTGTGGTTTTGTGGTGTTGATGCCGGTATTCCACATCAGAGCATCATGCAGCAGTGAAGGAGTTAATGCTGGGGGAGCAGCAGAGGGGCGGAGCTCCGCACCGGATGCAGGCGGCGCTCGGTCTGGGCGCGTTGCTCTGGGCTGCCGTGGAGGTTCAGCACGTGTGCTTCCCCTGCGGGTCCTCCTTCACGTAAGCTCACAGCTTTTGGGTTGGAAATTTTTATCTCTCTCTCAATTGTTCAATTTTATTAGATTTAGTAAAGTTACCGTTCCTTCTCAGATCGTGCCGTTGTTTTCTTGTAGACCCATCTCTTCCCGCCGTTTCCCCCTCCCCCTCCCGGAGCGCGGCTCTGCTCGGGCGGCCGCGCGGCCACTGACGCAGTTTCTTTTTCTCTCCCCTCTCCCTTCTCGGTTTCCTTTGGGTCACTGTCACGGACAACACCGTGACACACCTATTTGGTTTAACCAAAATGAAGCCTGGGTACATGCTGGGAACACTTCCCTTTGTACGAGGACAGAAATGCTTTTTTGAATTAAGGTGAGGCTCTGTAACATAGCAATTCTTCAGCCCTGCCATGGTGGCTGTGCTATGGCTGCAGTGAGCAGGGAAGCTCAAGTCCTTTCATTCTGCAGCACTGTTCTTGATCCCTGCCTGCACCACATATGGATGCTCAGCTTTCAGTGGCAACAGGAGAGGGCACTTAGCTGCAGATTAAATGACCCTTCCACTCCCTCCTCCCTGAGTAATACCAGCTGAATTCCTCTTGCAGACCCCATTTCATCCATTGGATTCTGAAGCTGAGGCTTCAAGGCAGCCTAGCCCCTTCTATGGCAGGGCTGACCCCGTCTTTCCTCAGACTGCAGCCACAAAATCCTTCCCCTCTAGCACTGCCTTTATGTAGATCGAAGGGAAACTGCTTCAGAGAGTTGAGCTAGTAAAAAAATCCTGCTATCAGAGCAGCATTTTCTGATGGTTCAGTGAGCCGAGCCAACTTTCTGCAAGCTCATACAAATGTAAAAACAAGTCAAGAGAAATGCAAGGAGCACAGAAACCCACTGTTCAGCTGCACTGGATGCCCCAGAAGACTGAGACTTACCCCATTTCTGCTCCAGTGCATTACATCTCCCCGCACTGAGAGATCACAACTGGCAGCTTGGGTTTGTTATTCGGTCCCGTGGGCACATTCTGGGGACAGACAGATATATAAGGTCACACCTTATAAAAACACAGCAAACTCAGTGAGCAATGGGCTGTGAGGCAGTGCACAACATCAGGAACATTTGCACACGCCTGCTTCTCAATACCTAAAGGTTGGCAGCTCTGCTGTTTGCATTCCCTGTTGGCAGAGGCCCTCATGCACAACCCAAAGCAGGGGCGTGCCACAAAGTCAGTAACTGCTCTTTGTCATCCTGCTCACAATCCTGCCACGACACCCAGTCACAGCATACTCCTATTTATCAGGACACGTTATCCTGGCAGCTCATCAGAAGATTGGCTTCACTTTTCTAATTAGACACGCTGATGACAGATGAGCAGAACTGATGATTTAGCACCCACTGAATAATCCCAGGCAATGGCACGGAAGTGATCTGCTTTACGCTCTTGTCTGATGGAACAGCTTTTCAATTCAGCTTCCTGAACAAATGCAAAGCGCTGCAAATCAAGCTAGGAGAACAAAATCCTTGCTCAAAGCCTCAGCAGCGACCACAGGAGTACAGCATTTAAAAGTCAATCTACATGACAGACTTTGTGGCAGCAGATTTCCTATCATTTGTCTTCACTGTGAGACAACAACCCCAGCTTTTCTCATCGGTATTCCCTAGTAGCCATTAAACAACAGAAGAGAACAGAATAACATCTGTTGCTCTCCCATGACTTTCTGACATGGATTTTACAGAGAAAAAGGCAAATTCCACTTACTTCAATTTTTCTCATGACCAACAGCCCATCGATGATTTTACCTAGAATAAGAAAATGCATCCACTTCAGTATTGTCTGTTTTAACCTCTGCTGCCTTCCCCAACACATACAGGAATTCCTGTTCCTCCCAAAGAGCCCTGCACACTGCCCTCCAAACTGATAAAAGTGAGCAGGACAAGAGCTTTATGTCTGGCCTTGATCTCAAGAGGGAGTACAGGAACAGTCAGTCATCCTCTGAGAGCACATCTCACATCTACAAACTCAGCTGGAAATGCCATTTGGACGCCAGTCCCAATCTGACAGTGGAGTAGAAAGGCATCCCTTCACCCTTCATCCCTCGCTCCATCTGCACTGGCACAAGGATTTATGTACTGACATGATACATGATCAAGGATCTGATCTGGATTAAAGTTAAGCTGGGAAGAAAACCTTTCTAGTGATCCTAACCCTGAGCAGTCCACAGCTGTTTATTTTAGCAGCTGTGCCCCAGAAAGTGTTCAAGAGCCTGTAATGCCAGGCCTGCGTGGCAGGTACTCACCAAACACAACGTGTTTTCCATCCAACCAGTCACATTTGGAGCATGTAATGAAAAACTGGCAACCATTAGTACTCGGACCGCTGTTTGCCTGCAGGTTGAAAACATCAAAACACAAAGCATACAAATTAGGACTTCCCAAAGCTGAAGTCTCTCACATTGGAAAGATGCCATCTCACAGTGGAAAGAGCCGTTGCTTTAGGACTAGTCCAGCTGCCTTTCATTAAGCTTCACAGACCAAAGGAAACAAGACAGACATTGGCAGAGGAGCACCTGTGCTTGGACATGGTGTACTATCAAGTCAGGTCCTGCTACGGTGTGCAAGAGCCACAACAACATCTTTACTAACTACAACATCACCTTGGGGAAATAATGTTATAAAAGACACCATGGTAACACTGCTATGGCTCTGAAACTCCTCCATCTTTGTTCCCTCCTTGCTAAGGTCAGTAATAAAAGTATAGGGAAGAAAAAACCCTCCACTCATCACCGTACAAGAACTGCAATCACCAAGCTATTCTGAAAGCTGAACAAACAAAACATGCAACAGGTAATGAGAAAGGATGCTGGAGGATCAGGACTCCTGTGCTGCTCCATTCACCATCAGCCTTCTGCCTGATACTTATCACACAGGTCTTTCACACCTTCCATCCAACCGTATAGATTCCTACTGTCTGCCAAATAGAATTTATACACTTAGGAAAAGGGCAGAGGGGGAATACCAAAAGCTATTCAGCCTTCATTTCAAACTTACCATAGAAAGCAGGCCAGGAGCAGAGTGCTTCAGCTTGAAGTTTTCATCTGCAAAAGGACCTCTATATATACTGGCTACTCCAGTGCCATCTCCCTGCACAAGAGAGGCAATCAGTCAGGCACAGCTTTTGTTCCGTAGCATGAACTTGAAATAACCAAGCAAAATCAGTGTTAAACTCAGCCCAAAAGAGCTGCACTGCCATTATACATACTGATGGTGAACACACTCAGATGTTTCATTCCTTTCTGCCAAGTCAACACACTTTGCACGTACTACAAGCACTAGCACTCAGACATCAAGACTCGATGGGTACATGACAGCAGCGTGGCCCATAGCTGCCACACTGCAGAGAGACTCCTGCACACTGCCAAAAGGACTGAGACCCTACAGGAGAACAGCAGCAAGGAACCCCCCAGAGAAAGCTGCTGAAGCAATTCAAACAGACAAGTCTAGCACAGTCAGTTAAATCTGCTGTTCTGAAAGCAATTTCCCTGTGTTGATTTAGTTTCATTCAGCCCCATTTACACTGTCTGGCTACAGCCTGTCTCCCTTTATTGCCTTTCCACTTAACATACACTTTCTTTATTAAGCCTGCAGTATCACTGCTAGGGATTACCTACACCTGACCCAGCTGGGCCACCTCCTATGCAGGCAGTTCTCTCAGTGATTTTCACACAACTTCTGATATAACACTCCCCCACTGCCCCTTTCCTTCTTTTAAACCACCTCTGCCAGAAATGAAATCATTGCACCACGTCCTAACACAGTGAAGAAAGCCTGTGGTCCTTCAGCTTCCCTCAGATACTCTGCTTATCCCCAGGGCTGAGCACGGCAGCACTGCAGGCACAAATACTCTTCTCCACTTTGAGACAATTCACTAGTTTGGATTTAAACTATCTCCTGGAATAGATGCTTGGTTTGTGTACTTAGGCATCTCTTCTCGATCATACAGTGGATATCTCTGCCCTTTACTGTGGGGACAGGAGAAAGGGGAAGGACAACAGGGTGAAAAGAAAACCTCTGCCAGTTTGCAAAGCCCCTAGCTATATCATTGTGCTGTTAGAGAGAGAAAATATAGGGAAAGATGACATATTTTTACCCAAGACTCCAAACTTGTTACTAAGAATGTTATAGTCTGTTGCAGTAGGCAGCAGTGCTGTGAGGAAGCCTCCAGTTACTGCTGGGTGTCTCAAAACTGCCAACAGATCCAACAAATCACTACCTTGGAAAAGAGTTGTACAGTGTGGGAAAAAAACAAAAGCAATACACAGCAGTACATACGTTTACAAAGTCACCTCCTTGGATCATGAAGTCCTTTATTACCCTAAAAAAGGAAAGCAGTACTTAGTTCCCAGTAGAAAAACACATCATGAATATCTATGAATATTACAGTCTACAGTAGAGAGCATTTGACAGCACCCAAAGGACAGACAGCAGAAGCTACAGGAAGGTGGTATGAGCCACAACCTACAAATGCCTCCCAGACCAACGTTGCCCTTGAGGCAGGGCTCAAAGCCACACACTGCTGTTAAGTCTCTAAACAAAAGCAGAAGTACCACCTGTGGAAAGTGCTTCCTTTATAACCTATAGGGACACCATCTTTCCTAGAAGGAAATAAAAGGGAAAGTCGTTACAACTCACTGGATATCCCAACACAAAACCCTCCCAGGAGTTCATATTCCCAAAGAGTTGCCCTGTACATCAGATGTTTTAATATATCACCTACCAACCCACGTCCTTGAGCCCATGCTGGATCCTAGCTTTGTACTGATGCCACCAGAGGCCAAGGGAAACCTCAAATGGGCAACGGCTGCTTGCGACATCCATCTCATCATCTCAGCAGAACCCCACTGTAATTTGCAGTACTGACATCTGTACCAGGATGTGCCACATCCCTTTTTTTTTCTTTGCAGGCAAGGTATTTTTTAAACAATGAGAGCATGACCAAATTTGCGCCCAAAAGGAAAAGACAGCCACTACTGTGACTAACTGAGCCAGCCACACTTCCATCAGAGCACATTTCTGAAATGCTCCCATTTCACAGTGGCATAGTAAGGAAAACTGCCAAGCGAGCCATCTTTAGAGCCACCCAGCCCAGCCTGTCTGAGAACGATAGGTAAAAAGAGAACACAAAACACATACCTGAATTCACCTGTACAAAATTGCCTGAAAAAGAAAAAATAAAACACAGAAAAGGTGAGTGTAAACCATATCTGAATTCTGAGGACACAGGGTGGCATTCAGCAAACACACTGAACATCGTGCAGGACTTTGCTTATTCCAGTGGGGATGAGACAGAAACCATTGGTAAATACTCAACGCTTCCATTTCAAAACAGAGTTTTGAGAAGACATGGAGACATACAGACACTGAACAATGTGTCTGTAAGTGACAGCATGCGTAGAGCACCGTGTCTCAGAGGACAGGCTGCGTTCACTTCTCTGGAACTGGAACGTCCAGGAGACACACACAGAATCACAGAATCAGAGGGGTTGGAAGGGACCCCTAGAGATCACCGAGTCCAACCCCCCTGCCAAAGCAGGTACTGCTGTCAGTGGCAGAGGATGGGGCAGCAAGGAGGCTTTAACCATGACATTACTTTAACCATGACATTAATGCACTGCCTTTCATATACAAACTCAGTGCATCAGGGAGCGGAGAGGGATCAGAGCCCTTCCCCTTCAGGTCACGTAGACTCTCCTGGGTGATTAAGATGCTGCACGCTCACACGCAGCACTACGGGCACAGAGAGAGAACTGAAGCGGGTGCGGTGGTCCCTAACAGCACGACAGTCCCGCACACCCCCTGCAGCCCGCCTGCAGGACGCAGCGCTGCCCAGCTGAGCCCGCGGGTACGCCAGCTGCTCCTCACCTGAAATTCTCCGCGGTTTTGGGCACGACGTCAGCGAACAGCTCGATCTTCATGCGGCCGACCTCCTGCGGAGACAGCAGCCGGCTCAGCCCGCCCCGCCCCGCTCCCACCCGCAACCGCCGGGGCGCCCAACGAGAAGGGCCCGGGATGCGGAGCGCGTGCGAAGAGGCTGCGGCCTCTCGCTTCGCTCGGCCCAGGGAAGGGGCCCCGAGGGCGGGCGCTGCCCACCTGCCCGCCGATGGTGACATCGAAGAACACCACGGGGTTGTTGGGGTTCAGCGCCAGCACCGACATGACGCGGCCTCACCCGGCGGCGGGGCAGAGAGGGGGGGGTGGGGTCACGTGTTCGCTGGCGGGCGGAAGCGGTGGGGCGTGACGTCGTGCGTGACGTCAGCCGGGAGCTGCGGGGGGGGGGAGGGGTGGAAGAAAGGGATTGGCGCCGGGAGGTAGAAGGGCCGCGCCGAGCCGTGGGTTGCGGGGTTTTGGTGCCTTTTTTCCCCGCCTATCCCTCCTTCAGCCACGCGAGGGCAATCTCACCCTCTCCGTCCGTGGGGTGCGCGGTGCAGTGCCTGGGAAGGGTTAATGGGACTCTGAGCCGCGGGTGTCCGAGCGCGCGGTTTCCCCGGGCTGCGCTGAGTGAACTATTGCGTTCTGTAGCTGAGAATGTGCGCTATCAAACGGTGCTCTGTTGGAGTTTCCATGGAAATAAATAAGAGGTATTACTTTTGGAGCGATCTACCCATACGTGGCCCAGGACAGTCGTTCAGTGGTGTATCCAGGGTATGTTTGGCCGTTTGGGCCCTGGAGCGCGCTGCTGTGTGCGTACATTTAACGTGTTGTCAGCCAGAGCCCCACATCCCTTCCTGCTCTGCAGCCTCCCGTCCCCCAGTCAGTGCACAGAGCCAGGTGCCCCTGGCCCAGGTGCAGAATCTAGTACTTGCTGGTGATTGCCTGGTCACTTTTTCTCTGCAAGGACCCTGTGACAGCCTGTGCCAAGGCTGCACAGAGCCCCTGGGCCACGCACAGTGAGTTCTTTTGCCATCCATTCCCAGTTAGGCTCACTTCAGCCTCCAATACAGTCAGCTCTTGGGACACCCCATCACTCCAGGAACATTCCTTCTCCATTTGGGATCACTCTTTTCCCTACCCAGGTGTTCTGTGTCACTTCAGATCTCCTCCAGGAAGATTCACTATTTTTGAGGACTTCATCTCTTCAAGTGCTTCAATTTCTTCACTTCCTCCTCATGTCAACAGTGACTCCTGCTCATCCCCTCTATGCTCAGCTCTCCTCATGCACTCAGATCTCTCCCGTTCCCACTCCTTTTCCCTGCAGCACCTGCCCTGAGCCTTTCTGCACACACAGATCCCCTCTGCACTCCCTACGTGCATGTTCTGCTCCTTCCACTCCCACCCCCGGGTGGGTGCATCCTTGCAGACCTTTCATTGCTGCCCGTGAGCATTCAGATCTACTCCATTTCCCTGACTGCAGATTCAGATCCCCTCCTTTTGCCTCCTATATGTTCCTAAACCCATTTCTTCAACCCCTCTTTCTCCTTTTTTGTCCCTTTTGGTTCCTTTCCCCCCTCCTCCTCCTTGCACTCAGAGCTCCCTCCCCACCCCCATCTGCAGGCAGATTCCTTCCTCTTCCCTTTCCTCCCTCCCCATCCTGTGCTCAGATGCCCTCCATTCCTCCTCACATATAACAGTTCTCTCCCTTCAAACCTCTGAGCACTCAGACCCCTTCTGTTCCCCTCCCTAGGTTTGCAGAGCAGCACCTGAGCACAGACAGAGGGGAACGGAGAAGCCCAGATAAACGGCAGAGCACAGGAGAATCTCTCCAACTTTTATTTACAAAGCTTGTAGATTTAGGGCAGGACAAGGAAATGTGATTCAGGGAAACACGTGTCTCATCCCACCTCCCCACACCCCCTTCTTGTATTGTATTAAAGTTGGCCTGCAAATTCCGGCCTCTGGGTAGATCTGAGATGGCACAAACACATTTATGGTTGGCTAAGTTAAAAAAAAAAGTGAAATTATTTAGTTACCACAGAAATCACCAAGCAAGTCATTTGGCAACAATCCCTACTGCAGTCCTTATCGCTGCATGGCAACAAGAGCCCAAACCCTGGCAGCCCAGCCAGTCTGTACTTAACAAACATCTTTCCCCAGTTAGAAGTTCTCAGAGCTGATGCTCTGACTCTCCTCCTGCAGCTGGGAGGCTGTGGTGTCTCCAGGCGAGGCTACATTCAGGTACCCAATCTCTGAAGGCTGAGAGGGGGATAAGCAAAAGGATGAATCCTGGCTCTCAGCTCCTCCTTCAGGCTTGGCATCGTGCATGGGCTTCAGGCTGCTGAGGGAGTCGGGTGGTTCTCGTGGTTGGAAGCTGAAAACACATTTCCACTCTTAAGTCATTGTTTTAGCATTACCCGATTCCTTGCCACCTGCACAGCAACAGTGCAGCACCACTGAGAGGCAGCACAGGGCTGTGGCTGAGCCCAAATGCCCAATTCCTGCCTTGCCACATGCGAGGAGAAATCCCCTTCCTTCTCATTTTACCCCACAGTACCTGGCACGGGGAGACGACGCTGACACCTTACTCTGCAGCTGTCGTTCGGAGCAATTAGCACTCTTCAAGTCCTGGAATGACAAAAAGAGACTTTCAAAGGGGGAGGTGCACGTCAGAGCCTGAATATCATTGTACAGCCTCAGGCCTGAAGGTGTCCCCTGTTCCAACACATGTTCCCCGTCTTGACAGTGCTACTAATCATAAATGAGTCTGAATCTTAACTTAAAAGCAAACCAACAAACCCCAAAACCCAGGTTAAACAACCAAAAGGAAAGAAAACAGAATGGACCACACAAACAGCTCCTGAATGTACTCTTCTTCATTTGTAACCACTGGTTTCCAAACTGGGTTCCCTTCCAATTCCTAATCCTTCTACCAAGGAACTTCCATATCATTGTCTGCCTCTGGAGAGCTGTTGAAACAGCCTTTCACTTTGTTGAATTTTTCCCTATCTCACTACATTCTTCATGAATTCGCCCATCCAAAACTCAGTGAGGAGCTAAGACATACCTCTGTTCACTTCAGTTTGGTTATTATCAGCTAGCTTGGTCAGAGTGCATTTGACTTACTGGCGTAACATATATCTAGGAGTCCCAGCCACAGGGTTCTATTTGTCTGAACTGCAAAGCTCACTCTGAAGTGGCCAGGCCTGTTATTAAGGTCCTTTAACAATTCTAAAAATGAAAAGGAGAAGGTGAGCTCAGGGTCTCTTCTGCAGGGAGAAAACCCTGCAGAGCTGCCCCCTGGCCACCCATCTCCCAGTCTGTATGTACCACCCAGGACTGCTCTGTCCCAGGTGCAAAATCCAGCATTTGTTATTCTTCATGTGATTTGTGATTGCCCAGAGCTCTAAACGATTATGATCTCCTTGCGAGGTCTCCTTGGCTTCAAGGGAACTGATCACATCTCCTAATTTAGCATCAACAACAAACTCAGCATCCACTCAATTCCTGAGCCCAGGTCATTGTTAGAAGCATTCAAGTGAACTGGCCCTAAAACCAAGCCCTGGGGAGCCCTGCTAGTGACAGCCATAAGCATGATGTTGCCCCATTTCCTGCTCTACCTGCTCTGGAGCCCACCCCTCCAGGCAATTGCTCAGCCATGCTGTCATGTGCTCCAGGAGGATACCGTAAAAGACAGTATCAAAAGCTTTGCTGAAATCCACAGCCAAGAAACTAAAAACCATCACATCCCCACTAAGCAGACAATCCTTTCATTAGGGGATATCAGTTGAGGCATAGCTTTCCCTCTGGAATCCCATGTTGGCTATGCCTGATGACTACACTGTATTCTCTTCCTCATGTTTTCCAGTAGCTGTCAGAGTAATGCTCTCCATAACTGTGCTGGTCTTTGAGGCTGACATGCCTCAGCTATCAGAGTTGTTCCTCTTGGCCTTCTTGACAACTGGAATAACATTTGCTAGTTTGCAGTCTTTAGCATGTGCTGAGAGGTCTGGCAATGCTGATAAGCTCTTTCAGCACTGAGTCCCATTGGGCCCTATAGACTTACATGTGTTCATTTCCAGCAGCAAATCCCACACAAGTTCATAGTCAACTTGGGGTTTATCGTTCATTCCCCCCTGGTTGCAGTCCTTCAGCTCAAGGCTCTGGAGATCCCAGGGCCCATCACTGGTGTTAAATACAGAGGTGACAAAGGCATTATTAAGTGTCTCTGCTTTATCATCATCTCAATTTGTGAGGTGACCAACCTCACTGAATATCAGACCAGTGTTTTCTTTAGTCCTCCTTTTGCTGCTAACATATGTGGAAAAGACATTTTTTGTTAAAGAATACTACCTGTGCACCTAATCTCTTTAGCAATACCTCAAAGGGATATTTTGATCACCCTTGGACTTCTCATCCCTAAGTTCATTGCTTAATAAGCAAGAGCAGATAATAATCTGAGTGTCATACCAGCTACCCCAAAAGTTCCCTCTCACCAACAAAACCACTGCAGCCTACTGCACACTTGGCATCTCCTTTCCATCCAAAGGAAAGGAGTGGTTCAGCTGTTCTCTGGCACCAAAACTGCAGCTACAGACACTGATCCTCTCAGCAGGACATCAGCTCCCACAACCTGTCTGCTGAGACCAGGACATCCCAGAGGGTCTCACCTCTGTGCTGGGAGTGTGGGTGCTCCTCAGTGCCCGCTGGGAGGTGTGCACGTGGCCAGAGAGATGGATTTTGCTCTCATGCAGCCGCACGTTCTCCTCATCCAGGATCTTCATCCTGGGTGTGTTGCACATACAAGGCACAGGTTATTTTCCTTCCAGCCCCATTATGCTTCCTAAAGGACCTTTTCTTTTTCAACTTCAGATCCTTTTGCTTCCACAGACTTCAGCTGTATGAGTTTTGCTGGGCAGAGGGCCTAACGACATCCCACAGCAATTAAAAAACCCCAGCACTAATGACTGAGACACAATCCAGGCTTTCCTCCAGACAAAATAAGGATTTTTCCGTTGAAAACAGAATGAAACTGGAGATGTGCAAGGATGAGACAGGCTCCCAGGGCACCCTGCTAAGACATAGTCAGGTGCCTACCTGTTCTGCAGGGCAGCAGCTGTAGACCTGTTGCTCCAGAGGGTCTCCTCTTGGTCAGTTATCCTCTGGAGGAGCCGTCTTCTTTCCTGGAGTAACTTCTCATTCTCAGTAGTGATCTGTGCAATCAGCACTTTCCCCTGAGCATCATTGAAGAGGGAAACAACAACCAGAAGTTACACTCTGCTCTTCTCTATCCTTTGTAGACCTCAGAGTGACTTGCCAAAAGGATCACCTTTTGAGCAATTGAACATGCTCAATTCACCATTGAGCATGTTCCCTCCTGGAACACTCTGATGCAAAGCACCCTACACCATCAGCTCTAACTATATATGACTCCTGTCTGCCATTGCAAGGCAGGTCCACCTCTGCTGGAGGAGCTCTGTTAAGCTTATTGTGGCAATCTCCTCCTTTTAGGGAGGAGAGATACTCTGCAGTCAGCTTCCTGCCTTCCCTGTGGGGGAAGTACCCCATGAGTTCTTTTACCTTTTCCACTTGGAGTTTTGACTCGCTGAGCTCGTTTTCAAGCTGCTTAATTCTGCTGTCCCTTTGTTTCACCTCATGGATGAACGTTGCTTTGGCTCTGCGGATCTTCTCTTTGTGGCGGAGCTGCATTTCATTATATTTCCTGAGGAGGTACAAACAAAGATGTGAAACCCTTTTGTGTTTTAAGCCAAAAATGAGGCAGAAGATGTTCTGCATTTACTCAGGCTTCTCAAAGCCTGACCCAGGAGCTGTAGCCATCTACCAAGCTCCACTTGGCCACACAGCTGAAGGCAGAATGAGTGCACTGACTTTGTAGGCTGCATCTTTCTCTGCTGTGTCTGAGCATTTGGTTGTCTGGTTGTTTTTTCTTGCAAGACTGCATTAAGTATCAACCAAGTGGAAACTGATCGGGGGAAAGGACCCAAAGTATCCCCCAAACTGACTCCCAGCTTTACAAATCCTAGCTCTTCCCTCTCTGGGCTAACCCTCCCTGGGTTAAGACAGAACTCCCAGTGCTACATGTCTTGAACAGGAGAAACACGAAGGGCTGCAGAACAGTCAAATCCAGTGTCACTATCAGGCAAATAAAGAGCAGTTCCTGGGTAGCTTTTTTCTGACTTCACATCCCCTGCCACTTAAATCTTTACCTGACATACAGATCCTTCTGGTTCAGGAGACGGACTCCTTCCTCATAAAGAGCTTTATTTTCCTCCTTCAGCAACGAGAGCTGCTCTGAAAGCTTCTGGCTCTCCTTTTGACACTGAAGATGCTGGAAAACAAATATTTTTCTATTTTTGCACGTGCCTTCAGCCACAGAGGATTCTCCACCTCCTTTCAGTCTGGCCTCCAAAGCTTCCCCATCATCAATCCCACCCATTTTCCTCCTCAGCCTCACCCTGGGTGATGAGGACGTGTGTGTGCTGCAGCTCACCTTGCCTGAGTCAGTTTTCTTATCATCTTCCAGGGCATGCAGAGTCTTGGCCTGCAGCTCCACGTGCATCTTGGCCAGTGATGCCTCTGTCTCATGGGAGTGCCGCAGCTGCTGCCGCAGTTCCTCCACCTGCTGCTCCAGGAGCTTCCTAAAAGCACATTGGTACGACTGTGAGAAGCTGACACCAAGGTCACCTCACCACATGCCACTGTGAGGTCTAAAAACAACACAGTGCACTGCATATAGCCCAGGCAACTCAGGGGGTAGGAAGAAATCAGCACATCCTGGATGCCCCCACGTCCCAGTGCCTTCACAAACACTGAACGCTGTGGCTGGGAATCAAACCCAGTGTGAGCACAGCTGTTCTGGGACAGCTGGAACAACAAAGACCTATGCTGGCACCTAAACTATCACTGCAACAAATCACTGGGCTGGCAAGAAGGGCCGTGCACCTACCAAGTCAGCTGAAGCCCCCACCAATTCCCAAGGAAATCCCAGGGGTCTCACCCAGCTCTGTGTACCTTTTCAGCAGTTCCTCACGGAGCTCTTGCTGCACTCGAGCTTCATTCTCTCGAGCTTCCTTCAGCTCCTCCTCCAGGAGTTTCTTGTCAGAAACACGGGCTTCTGCCAGCAGGAGTTGGTGCTGTGAATCCTTCAGCTTTTGTTGGATCTTTGAGATCTCAGATTAAAATTGGACATAGATTAAACTTTCTGAACCTAACAAGCTGGTTTTGGAATCAAAGGAGTCTCAGGAAAGGAAGATTTGCTTGGTTCTACTCAGAAGTACTTATTTCTGCGGGTCTTTGCAAAGTGCACTCACTAAAAACAAATCCTTTCCAACGACCTTAAATTTTGGATCAGATACCACAGCATGAATTAGAAACAACCTTTTTTACACTTAATTTGATCCTGCACACTTCAAAACCAAATCCAACAAGCAGCACAAGAATCAATGCTATAGAAAATCCAAGTTTTTACAACTCAGCAGATTGCAAAAATCAGCAAGAGTTGTCAGTGAGAGCACGAACCAAGCTCCCTGCACCTGCCAACATCCCTAGCAGCATTCTCTGAAACACTGAGCTTCAGAGACAGGAGCTGAGGTTATCAATTTGCCTTCCATTGTCTTAATTATGCTCCCACTAATGACTGAACTGTCTTCTAAAATACATAGCCAGTCCCAGGAGATCTAAGTGTGTGAAATGCACTTTAGGAAATTGATTCATGAGCTGCTACTGCATCTCCTTCTGAACTACAGCCACACACATAACTGCTAAAATTATTGCAGCTGTTAAGTTAGTCCACACTGATGAATTACCTGTTTTTGTGCTTCGTACACTTTGGATTTCTCCTGCACAAGCTTCTCTTGCAGAGTACTTTGCAATTTATCAGTCTGGGAGCACTTCAAGAGCTCTTGTTCAAGTTCTTTGACCTTCTGCTGGCTCTTCTCCCACTGTGCTGAGAGAGAGGAGCACGTTTCAGTCGCGTCCAAGAGCTTTGCCCGGGCTTGCTTCAGTTCAGCTTTGACCTGATTTTCAAAAGAAAAAGAAATCAAGTTGCACTTCAGTATATAGAATCCAAAATATCTTGATCTTGAAAAGGACAACAGGATTACCAGCTACTGAACAAGAACTAAAGCTAAACACAGTGAGCAAGCACACCATGCTTTATTTGGAGGCAGTGCATGCATGAGAGAGACACTGTTTGGCCAAAACATTTCTTGAGGACAACTGGAATGAGAGCAAGATATTAACAGACTCCAACATCCACCAGCACAGACAAGAAAGCAAATCAGGTCCAGTGTGTTGAAAACAGCACTTCAGAGCCTCCAAAGCTTGTAAAATAACACAGCACTTCCCTATCCCTGCACTCTCTTCCTACCTTAGTGCATTCCTGCTGAAGCAAGAGATTTTGCTTTTGTAAGTCGATGTTTTTCTCCCTTTCATATCTCAGCTCCCTCTCTGCTGAGCAGCACAAATTCTGGACCCGACGCAGGTCGTGCCTCAGCTGCTGCAGCCTTTCCTCCTGCTGCTGGAATCTCTCTTCAGATACACTCTGGAGGAACAGAGGAACAACAAGGATCAGGAAACAAATCCCTGTTACAACTAACCTGGTGAACAAAAGCAAAACAAGCTGGGTTCCTCCTCACTCAGATCCTGAGTGATTTCTGACTGCATCCACAGTTCTGTGACAGTCTCTAAGCACAGGTGACACCCAGACCCACAGATTGAGTGCTGGCAGCAGTACAGGGACAGACACACTGCCCCAGCAGCCTGGACACCACAGGGCAGTTCCCCACTTCTGTTACAGGCAAACTTCACAGGATTTACAGGAGCTTTCAGAAGCTAATTAAGCTCTTCAGCCTTGCAAGCACACTGTACACAACCTAAAAGCTGTCACATCTGCTTTATCAAAATCCTTCTTCCCAGCATCAATTTCAGCCACCTGTTGATCTACATTCTCACTTCCCACCTTCACCCTATGCTCTTGGGACCAGATGAAAACTACTGAAGATCAAGGGTACCTCCCCAGGTCAATGCACAGCTGGCTGGGAACCTCTTTTTGGATTCCTCATCACTTACAGATTTCTTTCCCTACCTGCTCCTATGAGGATCCTTTTCAGCACCCTCCCTACATCTTCTATCTTGCTTTGGTAAACTGCACACTTTTCTCTGCTGTCACAACCTGCTCTAACTGTACAGAGGGGATGTTTCTTGGTGTCAGTGCAGCTCTGATCCTCTCTTTCCCACTTTCACCCCTGCCTGTAGGCCCTCTTGTCATCAATTCTCTTCCAAACCCCTGCATGTAATCCTTGCTTATCTCAAAACTCTCCATCCTGGGTGTCTTCAAAATCTCTTCTTCCCATCATGCCTAAAAGCATGACAAAAGGATGTGATGACATTCCCAAGCACCACACCCAAGGAAGTCTCTCAGCTCTCCCTTTATGTCAGTCCTGCAGCACCTCAAGGACTGGCTTCCAGTCCAATTTTGCCACTATATTAGTGAAGAAAAGTAGAATTCAGATGGCAAAGCTGCCCATACCTGTTTGATGGTCCCATCTAAACTGCCTGCAGAGCTCTGTGATGTAAGAAACCTGTTGTCTCTATGGACCATGCCTTGATTCATCCTCAAAGCCTCCTCAAATGTTCTGTCACGCTGCTCCCTGGTAGTCATGATATCTTGCTTTAGCTGGGCAATTTCTTCCAGCAACAACTGTTTTTCTTTGTTGCTCTCCTTCAGATGCTTCTCTAGCTCCTCCCTCTTCTTGTTGCTTTCTACTAATTCAGAACTTGAAGAAGAAATAGCAAAGGAAAGAGGTAACTATAGACATCCAAGGGAAATCAGTCTCTGAGGGGGAAAGCAGGGGTATGAAAACCTTGTGAAGCACTCTGGACAATACCTAAGGATCTCTGGAGGCTTCAAAGGGAATTTAATCCTAGGTCTATCAATTCTGGGTAAGGGTCAGGCTCCCATGGTCACCAAGCCACAACAGATGTATATCCAAAGTGTGAGTTCCCAGAAATTCATTACTTGGGTTAACTACTGGGTAAAGCAGCACTTGCACGAGCTGGACTCACAAGCAGCCCAGGAGCACTCACACAGTGACCTGCTGTAAGGAGGCAGGGAGCTGCTGTAAGGAGGCATCCCCCTTAAGCCATCTGTCTGACTTATCCTGATCCAAACTGTGTGGTCCAGTGAGCTAACTTCTGTCTTATCGTGGTTTTGCTGAGGGAGGTGCTTATTGACCAAAACTCACTCCAGAGAGCTGATTACCAGCTACCAAAGAAAAGACACAAACTGCTGTGGCCATTCCTTCCAGAAGAAACAGGGCATGAATTTTTCAGAGACTAAACCATCAGCCAGCACAGGTGAATGGCAGAAGGCACCACGGCCCTTGTCAGGGTTTACCAGAGTTGTTCTTGTTCATCTGTCAGGTTCAGGATCTGCTCTTCCAAAAACACTACTTTAGCCACCTGCTCTTCATACGCCTTTCCATCTGTACACACATCTTCCTGTTGCTGCTTAAGTTTGTTAACCTGCTCGTTTTCTTGGACAAGCTCAGAGACCTGCAAGGTCAGAAAACAATGCCACTGATTTTTTCTTCAGTCTCACTGAAATATTCTGAGCAGCCAAAGGCAGCCTGGAGACTGCCAAGGCTTGCCATTCTGCAGCTCTTGACCCTTGAAGACAAGCCTGCATGGGAGGCAGCTGGGTGTCAGCTATCACCAAATCCCATGGCTTTATCTCATTTCACTCTCCTGTTGGCTATCTGCAGTTCCCAGCGCTTTACATTGTGTGCCCTATTTCTTTACAAAACTAGCAGCTCACAGAAAACCAGCACAAGTACCAGATATACATTCCTCCAACCAAATCAACCCAAAGCAGCTTGCTGAGGATGGCCGCCCTCCACTTCCAATGCCATCTCTGCCTTAACACCTGGCACTGACAGACCCAAATCCTGGAACAAGGAACAAACATGCACAGGAAGCAGAAGGGGCAATAAAAGAAGGGATAAGGAACACATAAGGACACAGGATCTCTCAGTTGGATTGGAACAAGCATCTGCCTAGTCTGGTGCAACTGCGACACACTGATGAGACCAAATCTAAGCCAATTGCTTCTTTGAGTGTATGCTAGCAATAGTATTTTATTTCCAGGTCTCACCCACACAGATGCATTTATTTATATCAAGCAAGGTAGACATGCAGCTTCTACCTGCATCAGACACTAGAACAAGATTCCTTTACACTTCTCACCTCTGTATCTAGTAGAGCATCATCTTTTTGTAGCTTGTCATGGGAAGCATTAACGAAATCTCTGCTTGCTGAAGTTCTTTGGACACTTTGGCTTCTAAGCTCTGGTTTTGTGTTAGGCAAGCCCTGTTGAAGAAAGGAGTTAGCAATGTAGTACACCCTTAACTACAAGCTCAGAGAAAGAGATTAACTCTGCAACATCCAGAAATCTCTTAAAACAAAGGGAAAGTCTAATAAATGCAAGGGCTCTTTGAAAAGCATCAGTTCTTGGCACATTACTTACATAGGCATTATTAAAACCTACAAGAACAAAAGCAGCACCCTATTTACTGTATTTTGAGCACATGACAAACTGAATAACATCAAGTCTTGACATCCAGGTATGTATTAATCAGGACAGCCCAGGCATTCACACTAAGCTCACTTCCAGCACCCTGCTGAGAAACGATTTCTCCCAGTATAGCTGCTCTAAAGAGAATATAATGCATTTGTGAAGCAAATCCATCAACTCCTTTCATACCTTCATATACAGACTGACCCAGCCACTTCCCAAACTACTTCTCAGCAAGGTCTGGTCTGTAAGGTGAACTTCTGCTATTAACACGTGTAATAGCACTAAGAAAGAGTTGCCCTCTAGATGACACCATTCCTCCAGCAAGGCTGCGGTGTGTGTGTAGCTCCACCAGAAGTTCTGACCTCCACGGGTTTCTATTTATGTTTAACAAAGTGATTATGACTCACAGCTGGTTTAAGGTCACCAGGGAGGGAAAAACATCTTTTGTAATAGATACCACGGCTCCATGCCAGCCTCCCTCAGGTCGCATCTTCTGTCTGATCCAGGCTGCAGATCTGCAGCTCTTAGAAGTTTTCAGCACCTAACCTGCCTGTACTAAGCTCCCCAAGTCAACCTGCAGTGAAGTGCACCCTCAAGCACTCAACAATAGGATCAGCACTCTGGAGTTAGAGACAATCCCCTTAAAGCAGTTGGATTTAAAACCAGCTGCCAGAAAAAGCTTTGAAACCCGCTGGACTAGAGAAATGGGTCGGGAGAGTTCAAGCCACACCACTGTGGCAACCACTGAAGTTCTATGACGTCACAAAAGTATCTCTCCCATGCAGAGTGTTCCACTTCAGGAACTGCATGCAGATCCTCCTGGAAGAGCACAGCCCACTTCCCAAACTGGAATGTTCACAGCATTCTTCCTAGGAAAGCAGTGCAACCCTGTAGCTGGTAAACATCTGGCTGCCCAGTACCTTCTTCTCAGCCTTCAGATCTTCTCTTAACAGCTCAAGTTCAGATGCAAGTTGTTTTCTCCATTCTCTACGCTCTCCCAGCTGACTTCCCAACTTTTCTATCGTTTCTTGACAGCTTTGTAGCATCTGGAAGAAGCGAAAGCTGAGCTGATAGGGTACAAATTCTCAGAAGAAATCAATAAAGAGCATCCACACGAAACGCTCATTTAATACATTTACAAACAAAATGAAGTGTTTCCTAAAGAAAACCCCTTACCTCTTGCATCTCCTGTGCTCCATCAGATGCCTGCTCTTCCCCACTCATCTCAGTTTTGTTCTTCTGCACTTGAAGCAATTCCGTCTCTAAACTTGTCATCTTAACATACACAAACCACAGGTTAAAGCCAAACCAGCCCTTGCAAAAGGCAGCAAACGTAACAAAACCCACATTTGGAAGTGAGGAGTAGGGGTGGATATGGACTGCTGCCAAGGCAGACTGGCTTCAGCTCAGACCTTTCATCCTGCTGTTTCAAAGGCCGAGCAAGCCTGTTTTCTAATTTCACCAAGCCAGGAGTTAACAGCAACCCAGTGGGGTGAAACACTCAGGGCTCATTTAGAAACCCCTTTCCGTGACCGGATGACAGCCTGTGGCTCTAACAGGACCTTGGAGCTGTGGAAGGAATCTCAGGAACAAAGCAAACCTCTCCTCCTCAGCCCCCCACCAGCCTTGGCTCATGAAGCCGATACAAGCTATATATCTCCATTATTTAGCTTATTTTTCCTCCAAGCCATTAACTTTTCAGTATTCAAGCTAGGCAGGTAAGAACCATGTTAATGGCAGAACAATACTCACATTGTACCCCTGCATCCTCGTTCTGTGTCAGCAACCTAGGCAACCAGGACTTTGGTAGGTGTGCCAAAGCAGAAAAGATTCCCAAGTCCTTTTCACACGGTGCAGCCTGGCAAACTCCCAGGGGTGCTGCTTTTTCCAGGCTCCAGTGCATTTGCCTTTGTACAGCTCATCCCTCATTAGAGCCAAGGAATCCAGAAGCCTGAGAGATGATTAACACAGCTCTGCTGTGCTCTGAGCTGGTGCTGGATCTAGCCAAGTTTTAGTCTTCCTCTTTCATCCTACAGCCCTCTCCTCCACTGCCATTTGTAGCCTTGCATTTCCTTGGCTGCTTGGAAGCTCCAGAGAATGTCTCCTGGCCTTAGACAGAGGGACAGAGCTGCTCAGCCCAAGGGAGGAACTCCTAGCCAAACAGCAAGGCCTTCAGCCAGCCAAGGGAAATGGAAAATCCCTGACAGTCTGTTTCGTGGGTGAAGTTTCTCTACTCCCTACCCATCTAGAAGCAAAAATGTTTTCTGGCTTCGTCTGCTCTCTGGCTAGAAATCAGAGGAGAGCATCTATCCTTAGGCTATTCAGCTACCCTGGTTGAGGTGGTGTATGCCCTCCTAAGCAACACTCCACAAATGCCACAGAGTAGTGCTCCACACAAAGCCACTTCCAGAAGGATGGAGCTAAAGACCACTCCAATGAAGGCAGCCTCAGGCTGAGAAGGTTCACCAATCACTTAATCCACTCTCAAGATGTGAATGGAGATGACTCAGCAGATCGTGCAAGGAGGTCTCTAACATCACCACGGCTCTGGTAAATGAGATAACCATCATGGTGCTTCAGATCAGTGGTGTCCTAAAGGCTCCCAGATGGTCATGTGCAAATACAGAATTTCTTAACCTCCTCAAGTCAAAGGATCCTTAGAAAAGCCTTGCTGTGCTAACAGGAAAAGACCCAGACTGCCCTCATTTTGAGGGTGCCCAGAATCAAGTGAGACATTTTAGGATGACATTAATGAGATCACTTCTTGATCAAGGGGGAAGCAAATCCACTCCAAACACATCAGCTTATTAGTGCTCTTCAAAATGATGTGTTCAGCCATCTCGGCTCTATTCAAAAGCAGATGCTGCAGCATGAGAGAAGGGGTGATAAAGGAAACTCAGTGTCCTCTCAACTTCAGTAGTTTCAGCAAGCATGTCTCCAGGCAACACATATCCTGCTGCCCATACCCCCAAGTGCCTCAGTGTTTGCAACTGAGGAATGTTTGGTGCTGACAGGTGTCCAAAATGCTATGCTCTAAGAGAAGTCCGAAGTGCAAGTTTTCATCACCAGCATGCTTAATTAGTCATCTTTCTTCAGATCAGGTGGCACCAGCATGCACAGTGACCAGTTTCTTCTGTCTTGATGTCTGGAGAAGGAATGGGGATTGAAGCCAAAGCCAGGCCTTATATCATGACCTTCTATCACAAAAACCTCTTGCCTCTTCAGAGCCCCAAAAGGACTCCTTGGCTCCTTGAAACCTTGCTCTTCAGCAGGAAATGTGGGCAGCAGAAACAGCCATCCAAGGTGGAAATGCAGCTCCTCAAGGAGCCTGACATGGAAGTCTGGCAGGAGCACTGATGCTATCTGGGACAGCCTCCCAGGAGAAAAAAATGCTTCCAAGAGGCTCAAAGGAAATAGCTTCAGATAAAACATGATGCAATTCAAATTTGAATCACAAAGGCTTCACTTCAGCTCAGACAAGAAACTGGAGGGTGCACAGCCCACATGTACAGAAGGGCCATTTGTGAAGGGAGTGTTGCCTGGTCTTGTTGGTGGAAGACAACAAATTGGCTTGTTAACAGCACTTGCTCAAATGCCAAAAAGGAGAAGAGAAGTTGAGAAAGACAATGCTGCTGTACTCCCTTAGGGGTCTGCATACCTCCAAGCAAGTGCCAATTTTGTATGACTGACAGACTTTGCAAGTAGTGTTTCTTGTCAAACTAAACAAAGCAACGTGCAGCTTTAGGTCAAGCATCATTTTATTTTACCATCTGATATGCAGAGACACAAGCAGCTAGAATTATACAAAACCAAACAGCATTTCTTCCATTCCTTACTTACTTTCTGATGAAGTCCCTCCACCTCACTCTCAAACTGCTCCTTGTCCTGCATTGTTTGGATCTGTGTCTCTCCCAGAATTGATTCCAGCTCCTCATTGTGCTCAACCAAATCCTCATGCTCCTGCTCAAGTTTATGCAGCTTGTGAAGGAGCTGTGAATTCCTGCCCTCTATGTTTTCAATCACCTCTCGGCACCTGTGCACCAACGAGAAACATCACAAAGACCAGAACTGCTATGTGCAATAGGATCAGACAACCCTTCCCTCCTCGAAGCTCTTAGAAGAGGCTCAGCAGCAGCACATCCTGGGCAGGCCACCCAAGAATGGAGCTTTGTCTTCTCTTAGAAATCCCAGTTTACATATTTAAGTCTGAAAGCCAAGTGTCTTGGTACATCCCCTGGATGGCAAGCAAAACCAGAGAAAATCCTCCCAGCAGCAAAACAATTTCAAAAACAACATTTCTGCTTGCAGAGAGCCACAAAAGCCCAACATCTACTCTTTTAGGAAAGCAAAAAAGCAGGAGAAAGTCTCAGAAAACAGCCTGCATTCTTGATACATACTCACTCAGGTCTGCATTACCTCCAAACTTTCTAATTTGAGAGCAAAGAAACAAAGCTGGTACTAAAGGACAGTCTAATGAACCCAATACTGTGCACACCACAGGACAGAGGATCAGCAACAAGAGCACAAAATAAGCCATACAAAAAGACAGTGTATTAGGGATTTCGACATTGCAAACCTTTTATGAAGAGTTTCGCTACCCTGACATCTGTCTTCTTGATCTGAGCCAGCTTTGCCCTGATCCCCTTCAGCCCTCCCTTCATCCTTTGTGTCCTGTGTATAAAGAGAAAATGAGAAGTTAGCATGCAATTAAGACTGAAATCCTGGCATGATGTGATTCTAAAGCTGCCCAAGTCTCCAACAAATGAATGGGACAGGAGCTACATCTGTCTGTATTAAGATAATCCACCAGCCATAGGAATAAAACCTCCTAGACTCTTAACAATTATGAAGGCAGCAGTCAGTATCAGCTTACACCAACAGATGTGCTCTACACATCTACAGAAAGGATTGGTTTTCTGTGATGGTAAGCAAAAGGCACTTGAAAATACCTGCAGTGAGCAAGCTGCAACTTCTTCATTCTTGGCTTCTGTGGGGAGGGGGAATCCTTTTTTCTCTCCTTTTTGATACTCGCTGATCTCCTCTCTCAGCTGTTCAACCTTCAAAATAAAAACACTTGTACTTTTGGCAGATGTCCATCTTGCTGTCTTATGGAATTAAGATCCTTCTCAAGCTGATAAACTGAAGATTTATTAATATTAATTGCTCGGCTTGAGGGATAGGCTGAGATCACATGGCTGATACCACCAGGTGGCCCCAGACCAGAGATGTAAAAGCAATAGGAGGTCAGCCTGCACCTCACCCACTGCCCATGCCACCCTCACACAGAAAAATGACTGCAGAATGCACAACTCCCATGGCTCATAACACAGTATTGCTCACAGCTTTTACAGCTTAGAATGACAGCAGTATGTAGCAGAACTACATACTCAAAGTTTAAAGTCCTCAAATGTGAATGAACCTCATTCAAGAAAATAAATCCTTGATACTATTTGAAAGAGATGGGCACAGCATTCAATGATACTTATTTTAAATCTATTGAAATGTGGAATGGCAAAAGCAATTTGAGGCTACTGAGAACCACTTGTAGGCTGGTGGAGGACTAAAAGAGTTTGAGAGCTAAGGACAGAGCCAAAATTTGTGCCAAATTAGATGCTTTAACATTCACTCCCTATTGGCCATCTCACTGTTGAGAAAAAATGCTGCATTATTCAGAGAATTCTAATCTTACTTCATGAACCATTTAACCAAGGGCAATTACATTGACTTAAGATGTTCATGAGTCGTGTGACATCAGAACTGCAGTTCCGGAAAGACTCACAACAAAGGGAGGGGAAACAGAGGCAGGGAAAGGAGCACAGCTGAGCATCAGGAACCAACCCAGGACTGCCAGCTGCCAGCAGCCTGCTGGACCCAGAGAAGGAGCCAGGACAGGCTGGGTACTCACCAAATCAAGGAATGTTTTTCTTTCCAAGTCGAGTGCTTGGACCCGTGCACGCAGTGCCAGAATTTCCTTGTCCAGCCTGCTGTTGTGCTCCATGGCCTTCTGCAGCTCCGTCCTGTCTGGACATAGCACACAGACAGGTCACCAGCTCTAACACTGCCTCAGCCCCTTCACCTCCACCAAGCTCAGAGCAGAGCTATCATGCAGATTTCTGAAACTGCATTGCCTTTATGCACAGGAGTGTGACAGCAGAGTGCAGAGAGATGCAGGTGGGAGCACAGTCCTCTCCCTCAGACAGAGGTTTATGATTCTGGAGATCCAGGTTTGATACCAGTGTTACTGAGCCACGTCATATTTACTGCAGGAACACAGCAATCTTGAGTTCAATTCCCCTGAATGCACACATGAGCTACACTCTATTTCAAATTACAGCCAGAATCAGTAGCATGGACACATCTGGTGTCTGTCCACAAAAGGTACTTCAGAGCAAAACAGTTTGGAAGTTTTCTTACAAGTAAAAATTTCCAACTTCCAGCATAAGATTCACAATTTGCTATGAGCAAAGAGAACCACAGTGTTAACGTATTGATATTTAGGACATGATGAGTAGAGCAAAAGTTATGGCCATGTAAGACTGAATCAATAAGCATGCATAACCACCATCAATAAGCATGAATTAACACAGAACAGCATTTTGCATGCAAGAGATAGGAAAATATGTCTGTATTGGGAGCACAGTGACAGCAACAGTCTACTAAGTGCATGCACACTGGTTTGCTACTTCTAAGTACAATCAGTGAGAAGCCAGTTCTCCTTAAAGACATGAACAAATATTTTTTTCCTTTTCAGCTTAAACTTGGCTTTTTCATCAGGCAAGAATAAAACTATACCCAGTGGTATATCCTTATATCCTTATATATATATCCTGGTTCTAATCTGACAAGAAGAACAACAAAAATCCCACACAAAACCCAACCACAACCTCAAATCCCACTTCCAAGTGAGGACTGTGCAATTGGATTTTCACTTTCTGTAATTTAAAATGAAGAAAGTAAAAAACAAACAAACAAAACCTTCTATCATTTGGTCAAAATGCCTGCTTATTACTAAGGAAGGACTTACTATGACTTTGGATCTTCTGTACTTGTGAACTGGGTGACTTACCACTCTGTCTCCATTCGTCCATGCTTTCTCCCTGGCTCCCAGGCTCTTGCAGCACTGACCACGAAGCAACTCCTACAAGAATAACAAAGACAGTTTTGCTGTGTTCATATGCTTCTGAGCACAAAACTTAGCAGCATTTTTGATGCACTTCTTTGTTAAATATAAAACTGAAAGAAAAGATTCAGTTAAGAGTCAGGCAGCTAAACCACTGCATATGATTTAAAATCTCTACTCTCCATCACTAAAAATCACTCAATAATGGGGCCACAAACCACCCAGGAGCAATCCTGTACCTGGTTGAACCAAAACACACCACTTCAGTGGAGTTTTACTGAAGATGAGAGATTTTGTTTTTATTCAAATAATCCATTTATTCATGGCTCTGCATTTCACAGGGAAAAGAAGACATGCAGATAGACAGCATCCAGAGAACTCACTCATCCTGCACTCTAATATAGCACAATAAACCACACAGATGTCACACAGCATCAAACCCTTACTCACAGTCTGAAAAGCCTCAGATTCGTTTGATACTTGGGGAGATCCACTGAGAGGAGCCACACCACATCCTGTCCAAAATCTGGGGAAGCAGTGCTGTTCAGAGGCTGCAACACAGCACACACACTGTGCCCACAGATGCACGTGTATCAATCGATACACAGAGCAGATAACTGCAGAGTGCTCATTTCAATGCCTGTGATTAAAAAGCTGTAACAGGTTTGGAGGCTGGCTAGGAGGGTTTCACGTCTGAATGTAGTGAAAGCTGCAAGGTTAGCAGCACGATCTGCAATTCTCACCCTGCCCAGGTGCTACTGGCCTCCTTGAGTGAGCTAATCACTGCAAATGCTGCCCCCCACTGATGTTCCTTATCATGGAGCTGGGGACAACTGGAGTGGCACAGAGAAAAAGCAGCTGGAGGGACTGAGATTTGCCAGGGGGTGCTCCTCAGGAGGAAGCAGTGAAGCACCTGGCTTTAGGTAACAAATCCAGAAAACCAAGTTTCATCCTGTCTGCATTTACAGGCTGCATTCAGGTCTCCTCAGTACTAGAGTAACATCTGACAGTGATTTTTTCACCTTACAAGCAGGACAGCCTTTTTCCAACTATCCTATGTAAGAAGTGCAAGGCTTACAGTAAACAGGGCTGGGCAGAGTAACAAGGAATGGCACGCAGCCACAAGAGGAGCACTTACCTATTTTGCTCTGCTCCTTTCCTCGTGCATCCAGCTCATCTGTCAGCCTGGCCACATCCAGGTCTCGCTCTACTCTTTCACGTGATGCCTGTTCCCTCTCCAGCTCTTCCCTGTAGGGCTGAAACACACAAGCTAGCGCTGCAGTGGAAATGAGATGACTCTCACAGTGACCACAGATGCCCCCTCCACGCTCCTCCTGACCCTCTAGCACAGAGGTAGCAACACAAACAGAAAACAGGGGAGCTTGCAAAGGCACACTATGAAGAACACATGCAAAGCACAGACATCAAACAGTGTGCCACAGCTGTTTCCTACAGAGTTCTGTTTTTCCTGCCTTGAAACAACACAGTTCATTATCACCAAACTGACATGATTGCACTGTCTGTGTTTCCAAGCTCACACACACCTCATCAACAAAAATCTCGAAGTAACCTCACAGCATGCTGAAGAGCAGACCCACTGCTTGAAATCTCACCTACATGCCATGCCATCAGCAATCAAATATGTAAATGTATTACCTCATTTACTGTATCTTCAGTATGTTGCATGGATTCACACCGTTGCTGGAGTTCATCTTCTAACTCCTGATGAATGCAAGCAAATTCATCCTTGCACAAAAAGGGATTTTAATAAATCAGCACCACAAAAAGAACGTTGGCCAGGCATCCCTGGACACTAGCACGTTGCATTTACAGTTCAAATATGCCTTGATTAGCAGGATGCTATAATTGTACCTTGTAAAGAGCAAGTTTCAACCAGAGGTATGAAGGATTTTCTCAGGGATGCGAGATGCATATCAGAGATAGCTACATGAAAATGCATGTTTGTACCCAGACTTTTTGGACTTCCAGCATGAGAGTGAACAAGCACGAAGCAGCCCTTCTGAGGATTAGAAAGATTACATGTTCCAGTTAAAAGGTTAATTGCTCTTGTTACTCTATTACCTTGAAACACCGCTGTGACTCTCATAATTCTGCAGAGCAAGTGTGATGCTACCAAAAAGAGCAGAGTGCTTAATCAACAGTTTCTAGCTTACAAGCATAAAAATCAGTCACATCATTGGGGAAGAAAAACCAATTTGCTTTAGAGAAACTGCTCTCCTGGTTTTAAAAACACAGAAAGAAAAGCACTCAGTTTACAAACTGCAGGGAATTTTTGTTTGACTAGCAATGGGTAGCATTAACCTCAGTCTGTTTTAAGCATGCAATTAATACATTTTTCCTTCCAATACTCATTCTTCTAAACAGCTTTACCCAGCAGTCAAGGCCTGTCTTGTTACATGATGACTACAGCAGGAATGAATGGCCCTGAGAGCAGACAGCAAGGAGAACCTGTTGCTGCAGAAAGCATAGGTCACAACAGCAGTTGGATGACTCTGCAGTCAGATGGGGAGGGCATTCAGCCCCAGGGTGAAAGAAGGTGCAAGAAGGAACAAGAGCAGGAGGATAAAACAGGACTCCTGTTCCAGCTCTCATCCCTGCTTGCAGTCACGTTCCTTGCCTGCTTATTCTTTAAGGTGACGGATAAAACCTGCACTTACATTTAACAGGGGTGAGTGCATCAGCTGCATCTTCAGAAGCACAAGCTCCATGCAGGATGGTCTGGATTCAACATGAGACTTGCAAGCACCTGCATCCTTCAGCTGACCTGGTTCTATTTCCCCTACTTAACCGTCGTACTGAAGGAAGAGTGAATCTGACCATGGTGGGCAAATGCCCAGTGGCAGGTGTGGTTAACTGGCATTTCACTGGGAAGTGACAGCTTTGCTTCCTTCTAACTACAGTGAGGTTCTGTTACAATGCTTCATCAGAAGAACAGTCAGTTTTCTGCAACCGTTCGTATCAAGTGGCAAGAGAGTCACAGGCAGATCAGATCATTCAGGATTTGCAGAGAGACATTTTCTACTGAAGAGTGGGAAGCAACACCTCAGGGAGCTGTCCCTCAGTGGTTTCTTCACTCTGAGGAAGATACTTACACCTGAAGGTGCTATTGTACCAGGAATGACAACCAACCCCACAACAGCAAGGCAAGGATTCTCTAAAATAGCCCTGCTCGTTATCCCTGTGCAAGTTGTGAGAGCAAATCAAGCACAAACACAAGAAAACCTACTTTAAAAATTATTAATGCGAGCACTGAGAATTGGTGACAGAATAATTTTTACTTCAGAAATGATCACAAAGTCATCCTTCTCCCCAGCATGCTTTCTGTCAGCCCGAGCAGCTGAAGCAGGGCATACCTGAAGCTGCGCAGCACACAGCCTGTCTACGTAGCTGTGTGAGCTCAGCTTGTGATCTGGGAGCTGCAGTTTCTCCAGCAGTGCTGTTCTTTCCACCAGTAAATAAGCGATCTGTTCACTGGTGTTACTGTGAGCTATTTCAGACAAGCCTTCCTGTTCCAGCATCTCCCGGACCTCCTTCAGCTGGGCTTCTGCAAGGCAAGGCTTTCTGTGAGCAAAGGAAGAAAAGAAGCCCCACGGATCCCCTGCAGATCTCATTCCAGCTCCCCTAAGCATTCTCTTTCACAACGGCCCCAGTTTCTCCCTTCAATGCCACATAGAACTGTTAGTCTCTTTACCTGCTTTCCAGATCCCTGCTCCCACCTATTATGTCAGCCCTAATCCCTGTCTGGATGTCCCTGCTCATACCAGCTACCCTGCCTGTCAAACAAGAAAACCTGCTACATTCAAGCTCTTCCACGTTTAAGGGGGGTGAGTTATTCTGTCCATTTCCCTCCACCCAGCAGCTCAGTTTCACCAATCTTATTATCCTTGAGCTTCTTACCCCCTAACACAATTTGGTGGGAACTAAACAACAGATTAAAAAGGCCTTGAGATAAATGAAATAGAAGTGCAGGCAATCACAAGCGTTTTCTTTGAAGGAGCAGTCAAAATGCCATATCACTCAGCACACGGTGAGGAGGAACATCTGAACAGCACTTTTTTCCCCCATGCACTTTCCTCCAAAACCTCTAATCCCACAGACTGCTTGTGGTAACAGACCTCCAAGGCTTTTCTGAAGGATGAAAGGTGTAAAAATCCCTTTTAGAAAAAAACTGTCAGCTTTTCACTATTTCTCCCACAGTTCCAGATAGGAAGACTCTGCACTGGGAAAGATTTCAATGGCTTTCAAAGCAAATGGAACATAGTGGCATTCCCAAAAGAAGCTGGTGCTTGGTTATGGTTAACACTGTGTATGGTTAACACTGTGGTGTATGGGACCATACCTGGCTTTACTGCTCCTTTCTCATCAGCCTCACAACCACTTTTGCTCCAGTAATTTAATGAATATGATAAAAACAACCCAATTTCTAGCCTGAACTACATTGTAAAAGTTGACATCGGATGGGAATCAAGGGGAGCTGTGTGTTTGTATCCCTCCTTCTTCCATAATCACACTGCTGTGCTGCTTAAAAAGCTAACATTTCTCATACTCTTACATGGGATAGGTGTACTGCTCTAGACCAATTTGCTCTGCACACTCCCATGTGCTGGGTTTCACATGGGACCCAGTGCAGTCGCACCCTACGGCTCAAATCAATGGCATCTTTCCACTCTGCATTTTGCAGCCAGCCCTGTCCCACCCTATGAATGGAAAACACCCTGCGGTTTCCCCTTCTCCCTCCCTGTGGTTACAAATTACAGCTTGTTCGACCAAGAGGTCGAACACAGCTCGCTTGCTGCTTCCCTCTTTGAAGCAAACCACAAAATATTGCATTCTGCAATTTAAAAAATAATTAACCTCATGCTCCATGTGCATTAGGAAGGGCTAACAGTTCACACTGAAGTGAAAAGCCCGCCTAACACCCAACGTGCCCAACAGACGCCCGCTGTGGCTTTGTCAAATCCCACCTCTGCTCCCAATCAGGGTTACAGTTCCCCTGAAAGTTGTTCTCTGTACAGCCAGCAATAGGACAGCAGATCAAAACTCCTACCACTGCTTCTGTGCTGGTAGTTTTGCTTGAAGGTATTTGCCTTCCATCCAATCTGCAAAAATAACACTACATGATTTAGCTTGTGGTAAGAGCATCTAGACATTTTGCACAGGGTGAAGAGTAAGGAAGATTTGGGAGGATGAGGGCAGTCTGCTGTACATAGCACAGACTGCTGCTTGTAAAAGCCTCCTGATTTCTCACCAGCACCTCAAAAAACTCTTTTCTACCATACCCATGTTTGAGGCCAGCAAACGTCTTCTAGGACTGATATCATAGCAGTGCACTGATACATTCCCCTAAGAGAGTAACCACTGCACCACCACTTTGTAAGCAGGTTTGGGAATTTCGAAGTTATCTTGCTTTCACAAGATTGCAGGTGTGGTGGTGCAGTCCTAGAAGACGTTTGACGTACAGAGAACAACTTTCAGGGGAACTGTAACCCTGATTGGGAGCAGGTTTCTCTTCCTGCCACACAGAGACAAGCAATTCACACCTATCACACCCACAGCAGGAGCTCAACCATACTGCCTACATTTAAGCAGTATAGCTATTATAATTAACAGGCTACAACTATTCGTTTTTGTTTCACTCTTAAATCACTGTAAGCCCCAATTGCATTATGTTTTACCACCGGTACATTTGTTTTTCATAAAAGCTTCAGTAATTCAGTGCATGAGTTATCGATCTGCACTCCAAAAACACTGAGGCACATGAGATGAGAGCTATCAGAAATGGATTATGAACTGCCTCGAGGACAGGAAAAATTTCACTCTGGGCAGAGGTACCAAATGAGGTAAAGCTGCAGCAATAGCTCAACATAAAACCAGGCATGGCTACAGCGATTCTCCAGGCCCAGTCCTCTGGACTTGCCTTACTCACATTTATGTTTAACAGTCCCACTGGGTTGGGGATATTCCTTTACACACTACCCCTTCCTCCAGCCCTGTTTTGATAAAGCCTGATCTGCAGTATCATCTTGTCCCTCCTAAAGAAAACAAAACAAACCAAGAGGTGTAGTGAGACCTGGGGGACAGCCAGCCTCTATATCCAGGCCCTCCGCCTGCCCTACACCCACAGCACTTGGGAGGAAGCATCTGGGCTGGTCTGCACATGCTCCAACAAAAAGCAGAGTCCCAGGGAACAGAGCCAGCAGTGATGCAGCATCAAACCCTGCAGCCACACAACAGGCAGCAAAGGCACACAGACAGAGTTCTTTGTAAAGGAGGAAGGATAAGTGGGGAGGAACCAGAAGGGAAAGAGAAAAGTGGTAGAAAAAAAAAATACAGCCCAAGGAATGACCCACATGAACTACAAGCAGCTGAAGCACATCCTGTCCAGAGCCACAGATGTCCAGCTGGAGTGAGCACCAACACAGGAGAACTCAAGCACCCACATCTGAGTGTGAGCTTTCAGAGGGAAAGGCTGATGTGCAGCCACAAATATCCAAGGACCCAGGACACAGCTCCACAGGTATTCCACAACCTCCAATTCAAAGCTGCTGCCAGGCATGAGACAGCAAAGCTCCAGCCCTCCAGCTGCTGCAAAATACATAAAAGCATTGTACAGCACCAAGGCACTGCGGAGCCACAGAAACTTCTCAAAGCTGGAGGGCCAGGAGCAACCTGGTCACATTGCAAGCCATCAGTGTAACAGGAACAGAACTCTGAGTGTTAATTGCTGTCCAACAGCCATGAGAATCCTTAAAAAACAGAAAAAGTGTAAAAAGAGCAGAGCCACCAAGGAGAAATAAATTCCAAGAGAGCTTCGGGGACATTTCTATCTCCTGCCTGCCACCTGGTGGGGGAGATGAGGGGAAAAAACAAACAAACAAACAAACAAACCAGTAAAGTTTTCTACCACAGGGATGGTAAGACCATGCAAGACCACCATTCCAAACCCCTGTGCAAGTGGCTGCAGCAGCAAATGGCTCCAGGAGCCCAGAGAGGCCACAGAGAAATCAGATTTTCAGACTGGGTTTAAACTCACCTTTCTTGTAAGGTCACACTATCAGACACGCTCCCTGAGACCTGCAGGCTGCCCAGAACAAACTCCCAAAATGGCAATTAACCTCTCCAAACTCTTTGCCCAAATTAAAGTGCACATAACAAAGAAACTGTTCAAGCTGTGCTTTTCATACCCATGTTCACCACAGATCCAGGGTCAGGCAGAAAAGGAAGAGCTAATGGTAACAACACGTTGCTAGCACAAAAGATGGGATAAGTCAAGGATGAAGCAACCCTATGTTTGAGAGAGAAACAAGTTACTTAAAGGAAGAGGCTACATTCCAAACAAAATGATGGCACTAAAAAGCACAAACTATGGTGTTTGAATTACCATTGCAATGCACCAGTGTCCTTCAAAGCTGTCTTTAAATCTAGGGGCCTTATCTAAACCAAATCCAATGGTAAAGCTGCTTCATCACCTCTAGCAGGAACACAGCTCAGCACTCAGCTACGTGAGTTGGCTGTCAGTTAGGTCAGGACTGGGGTTGCCCAGAGAGGTGGTGGTGCCCTGTCCCTGAGAGGGGCTGGAAGGGCTCTGAGCACCTGATGGAGCTGTGGTGACCCTGCAGGCGGTTGGACCTGACAGCCTGCACACCACTGAAAAGAGCTGGGCACTATTCATTTGATACCTGCCCTGTAGTTATTTATGAACACTAATGAGACTCTCTGAACAGCCCCAGGGCTCTCAGCAGTTCCTCATACAGGAATTCCACATACCTCCTAGGCTCCTCATACAGGAGATGCTCCAGACCCAGTCATTTTTGTAGCCCTCCACTAGATTCTCCCCAGCAGTTCCCAGTCTGCCTTGAACTGGGGAGCCCGGTGCTCCAGATGTGGCTTCCCAGGGGCAGAGCAGAGGGGAGGAGAACCTCCCTCACCCTGCAGGCCACACACTATACAATGCACCCCAGGGAACCATTGGCCTCAAGGACACACTGCTGGCTCCCGGTCACCACATTGGCCACCAGGACACCCAGGAGTTACTCTGCAGAGCTCCTCTCCAGCAGCATCAGTGCAGGCCAGGGGCTGTACATGCACAACTGCACACTTGCTCTTCTTGAACTTCATCAGGTTCCTCTCTGCCCAAATGCCACTCGTCTCACGAAGCCTAAAGGCAGCTCTGCAGCAAAGCTGCCCACAACCCCGATGCAGAGGGAAGGATTACCGTGCTGCAGCCGCAGCCGTGCCAGCTCCAGCCCGAGCCGCTCGTTGTCCCGCTCGCACTCGCTGATGACCGCATCCCGCTCCTGGCTCAGGGCGCGGACGTGGCCCACGTAGCGTTCCACCTGGGGACACAGGTCCGTGAACCCCTTCCAACCCCGGCCGTCCCGTGATTCCAGGATCTCTCTTTCCCCACCAGCTCTCGCAGGGCAGCCCGGGCGCTTCATCCCGAGTCTCCGGCCCTTACATCTCTCAGCTCCTCGGCCCGCCGCCGCTCCATGTCCCCCAGCCGGGCCTCGGCGCGCCGCAGCAGCCGCCAGGCCAGGCCCAGCTGCTCCTCCGCCGGGTCGCCGGGGTCCGCGCCCTCCGCCTGCAGCCAGCGTCGCACGTCCTCCGCCGGCACTGGCGCCTCCGCCTGCAGGGAAGCCAGAACCACCGTGAGCGACGTGCGGCCCTCGCCCCGGTACCCACCCTCAGATCCCGTGCACCCACCGGCGCGGTGGTGGCCGCCTCCATGCGGCGCGGGCCCGGGCCGCGGGGCGCCATGGCAACGAGCGGCCCCGAGCCCGGCTCCGATTGGCTGCAGAAGTGTTACTCAGCCCTCGGGGGCGGGACTTCCGGATGCCGGCCAATCGGCGCGGGGCTCGAAGCTGCGCGTTGCCATGGCACCCCGGTGCCCCGCCCCTACAGAACCGAGACCGGGGGAGCCCGCGGCACCGCCCGCCTCTTCTTCCACGATTTCCCGGTGCCGGCAGCGCTCCGGGCCCATCACTCCCAACTTTAGCCTAACAGCACTGCACGGACCCCCTGCCCCCTCGCTCCAGTCCATGCACAGTCCACCAAATCCCATCCCACGACAGAAAGACCACCACTGCACAACAGCTGCAAGAAAGACTGTGACAAAAACCTATTTTGCTCACCGCAGCTATTCTCTATTTCCTCTCAGCCCACAGCTTCTTGCAGCCTCAAAAGGGCACCTCCTACACCAGGAACCGATTCGCAGCACAGTCAAGAGGAATATGCTCAAAGAAAATAAATCACAACAGCAGAACTGCATTGCCACGTTGCTCTGAACTGGGTTTGTGAGCAGAGTTCTCTCAGTGTAGGTGCACAGGATCCATCCCTGAGCAACAGATGCCCTCCAGCGTTGTCGCTGCCCCATTCTCATTCCGTTTGCCCCAGCAGTCTCCCCATCCCTGTCAATGCCAGCTGTCTGTCAGCACTGTGCTTCCACTCCATCCTGTGACTGAGCACACAAAGCTCCATTCCTTCCATCCAGAAAGAAACTTTGAAGAAGCAAATTCAGGAAAACATTTTATAAGTACCATTTCTCCCTCTCCCAGCGCATGGGACAGAAATACAACATAGCTTTTCCTTCTTTACAGACTAGAACAAATACCATCCTTTGGAATGCTTTCACTTGAGTGCACTTTACTTTTTTTAAAGCAAGCTATAGTAATGATTACCAAGCAGTAGAAAAGTGCAGAGTTTTGGGCAGCAGCTTTCTCCAGAGGGTTGCACTGGTTATTATTCTATTCTCCTGAGACAGAGAGTTGCTCCAACTCCACTCCCTCTCACACAATTTCATTGGCTCCATCCAGAGCTGCTCATCGGATTTTCTTCTCCATAAATAAGGTATGTTGGCCCTGAAGATAGCTCACTATTTTTTCTTCTATTTCCACGCCTTGCGCTATTTCCTCCTCAGAAAGAGATAATGGAGTCTGTGAGTCTTTGGTTACAATAATAACAGAGGTTCTCCGTGACTCCAGGATATTTGCTACCACCACCTGGTGACGATACTTCTCCAGAGCCCGACGTGATTTATCGATCAAGATTAAGGGATCTGTCTCCAGTTTAAAGGAAATAACAAAAGCCTCAGGAGCCCATTCTTTGACGAGTGGGGACAGCATCTTTGGCACCATCTTCATCGTGATCTATGGTGGGGAAAGACAATGGAGAAAAAGAAATTGTTGAAACAGAGACTAAAGAAATTCTGCCTTTACTTCATGTGAGTTTTACAATGGAAGGATTTCCAAGATGTTATTTTGTTATTTCATGGAACAAGGTAAAACGCCACTAGCACATACTGCAAAACTGAATTCAAATGCCTATCTGCTGCTAACAATAACCAGGGCGTTCTTAAACCATGAAGCAGGTATGCAGTAACTGCATGAGCTTGTTTATCTAAGTACTAAAGTCCACTCCAAGAACATAAACATCAGCAAAGGAATGTAAGTGAAAAACAACTGCAAAATAAAGTGTTTTCAGCTTTCCAAACATCTTATCAAATCATAACCCTTCTATCATCTCTTTAAGGCACATGAAACATCCACATCCCAAAGTATGGGGAAAAGGAGTAACAGCCTTTTTACTCCACCTTCTCATTTGGGTCTGCTGCTGGGAATCAGGTCATGTCTTATTTTTCCCATGCTAAGGAATTAATTGCGAAAACATGTTTCTGATCAATGAGCCACTGCTCTGCAACCCCTCCCAGGTCTCACTGTCAGTCCCCTGTGACTGCAGCTATGTCAGGACAGTTGGGCACGGACAGGAGCCTTATCCAGGTGCATCTCACCTGCAAGGCCCCCTCTGAGGACTGGATCTTGTGCTCGGGCATCTCCGAGGCAGGGATGTAGAAATCAGAAACAGCAGCTGCCAGGTAAAACATGACACTGGAGCCTGCGAGACATAACCATCACCCACTGTCAGCATCCTGCACAGAGTAGCCAGGCCCTGCTGCACCGCTGTTGTGCAGCAGGCCACTCTGCCATCCTCTCCTCACGCTGTGAGAGCCTGAGCCCCTCACACACACTTCCAAGAAGGGACTCAGAACAGCACCAGAGGTGATCACAGGGATGAGCTCAGACCCTCAGCAAATGGGTCTCCCTTCCCCCATAAGACAGCGCTCCCACAGTGCAGATCCCTCTGTCCCCTCGGAGCCCGGGGGTCCCGCCGCCTCTCACTCCCCTCCCGCCGCTCCCAGCCACTCGGCCGGCCCCCCTCGTACCGAAGGGCGCCAGGGCGCGGGCGGCGGCGCGGAGCAGCGCCAGGTACTCGTTCAGCTCAGTGAATTCGAGCGACAACAGCGCACCCGTGTCGGCGGCTCGCCGGTACGCGCGGAGGGCGGGCAGCAGCGCGGGCAGGGCGGCGGGATCGGCGGCCACGCCGGGGGGCGGCCCCGGAGTGAGGCGGAGTGCGTCGAGCAGCGCGGGGCCGGGCGGCGGCAGCACGCGGGCCCAGGGGAAGGCGGAGCGCGCGCGGTGCAGGAAGCAGACGCCGTACCCGGCGCTCACCAAGCGCTCTGCCGACACGGCGCCGCGCCGCCCGCTGCTGAAGTTCTCCAGGAAGCGCACGGCCCGCGCCTCCAACGGCACCTGCGTGCCGCCCGACGTCACCAGCGCCACGCGCCGCCCGCTCGCCGCCTGCGCCGCCGCCCAGACCCGCACGCGCTCCTCAGCCTCCGCCGCTTCCTCCTTCGCCGCCGCCATGCCCGCCCTACCCCCGCCTACTTCCGCCGGAAGCGCCGCCACCGTGCCCGCGCCGTTCACTTCCGCCGGAAGTGCCGCTCCGTCGCCAGGGCGACGCGGGCGCCGCGCTGCGGGACGCTGGAGCGGCGCGGCCGCTGTGAGTTGTGCGGGGCGGCGGCGCGGCTGTGGTGTCCCCGCTGCCGCCTCACGTGTTACTGGTGAGGAGCCTCGGCTGCCCGCAGCCCACGGGGACCTCGGGGCCGGTGTCACGAGTCGGGTTCGGGGTTCGGTTGCGGGCGGGCGGTGCGGGCGGCTCTGTGAGTGAAGGCCTTAACGCGGCGCCGAGTGCGGTTCACGGGAGTGTGCTGACATCCCGCCGAGTGTGTGCGCTCCTCTGGCTGCAGGCCGAGCATCGGTCTAAGTGCCTCATTGCTCCCCACAGCTACCTCAGAGCAGGCTGCCGCTAGCTGGGGTCAGTCTCCCAGACCACATCAGGACAGGAAGAAACGGCCTCGAGTTGCCCTCAGGGGAGTTTTGTTTGAATATCAGAAAAATTCTGTCGCCAAAAAGGTTATGGACTTTTAGGACAGGCTGCCCAAGGAGTCGGTGGAGTCATCATCCCTGGAAGTGCTCAGAAGATGTGGAGCTGTGGTGCTTAAGGACACTATTTATGGGTTAATGGTTGGAGTGGTGGCCTTGGAGACCTTTTCCAACCTGAATGATTCAACGGTTCTAAGAAATTGTGGAGTGGCAGCTGTTGCAAATAACTCTTGTGGTGAAAGTCCAGAAGAAACAACAAGCGATAATCTTCTTTTACACTGTTTCCAAGTAAACAAAAATATCATTCTTATTTTGTTAGTGATGTAGATCATCAGAAAGCCGACTGGGTTAGCATCCATGAGAAAATATGCCATCTGCTGATTCCAGTCCGCATAACCCTCCCTTTTCTCTCTACTGAAGAAGAAAGAAAACATGGAGTGGAGCAGCTGGTGAAGAGGCAGGTATGTACAAGAAGGAGGAATACCAACCACTTCAAAGTGCTGCCAGTAAGATTTGATTAGATCTCTTTCTATATTTTGATGTACGTTGTGTTGGGAGGGCATAGTTTGCTAATCAGTACTTTGTTTACAAAAATATATATATTAAAGACTGTGCAAATAACATTTCCCAATAAAAGGAGCGGGAACATTCTCCAATTCTAAAAGTCTCTTGCTTTTTGGCAGTCCTTTCTCCCAAGTCCTGAGCTTCCTTATCTTCCATCTCCTGCCTTTTAAGGGCAATCAGGAGTAAGTCCATTGGGATCCAGCTGAGTTTTGGTTCTCAGGAGAGTGTCCTCATCCCTCACCGATGGGAGGTTTTCCCCTTTCTCAAAGCAGAGAGCAAAGAAATAAAACCCTTCCCCTTGTTTGCCTGAACAACTTTAAATGCTCTTTCCCACTAAGTGTGGTTTTTTTATCTCTGCTTTTTGGCCTCCTTGGAGGTGCAGATGTGCAGCTACTTTCCAGTCAAAGAGGTTTTGAACTGTTTTTTGTTGTTGTTTGTTTATGGGATTGAGGATTTGCCCTTCCACAGTGTTGATAAAATAAAATAACCCACCCAAATACCTCTATTACTTAGAACGATCTTTCCCATAAAAATAAATCATTCTTGTATCATTGCATAACTCCTAATCACAGAATGGTAGGACAACAGAACAACTGAAAGTGAAATGGTAACAAACAAACAGTGCCACTGAGAGGATCATTAATCTTCTGTATTTTACATCATGTATTGTTTTTAAGATTGTTTCTGGGTCAGGTGTTAGTACCTTGGCTCATTGCTGAAGTCATTACCTTTCTTGTGAGCACGCAGAAGGAGAAAGCCTAGAAGAGATGAAACATGCATGGACAAAAGTCGTGGGTGGTGAAAGCTTGTGGGAGGCTTTAGGCAACAGATTCCTTGAAGAGTTGTAGCAGTTAGGCACTGACACCCGAGATTGTTTAGAAAATGTCACCTGATGTAAAATCACAAACAAGATTGTTGAGCAAAATGCAGAAAAGATGTGTTACAGTGGTATGTGGTAGAAGCCAAGAGGGTGGTGGTGATGATGTGAAGGCTACGGCTCATTATCTAAACGTGTAGGAGGGTTCTGGAAGTGGGAAAGACATCCTAAAGATAGGAAAAACAGGCTTCACTCATGATACAGACAAGCCCTTTAGTTGCACAATTGTCTGTCAGGAGTATTTGTATCACACAGGGTCAAGAAAAGTGCAGGATGCTGTCAGTTTTCGTGCTTGCTTAGAGCTTTTCCAAAAAACTTTACATATCAAACATTATTGACAAAAGCATCTGTTACTACATCACTGATTTGATAGCAACTAAAATTATGCTAAATACATTACAACACACGTAACTGCAGAACCAAAGCAATAGTTCAGCTGGAAGCTAATCATTTGTTTTTATAAGGTTCTATGTAGAGCACTGGAACAAAGAGCTGGTGGAGAAGTAGGCAAAGGGACAGTCACTCCTCTTGGCTGTGGTGCACACCTAGGTTAGCACACAGTGCCTACAGAACTGCAGCTTGAGTCAAGGCTTGGATTTCAATTGTTTTTCTAAGTGAAATTTTTTACAGGACTTTTAACAACTCTCATTGCATTTGTTCTTTGACCTTAATATATACTCCAAACTACTTAAACAAAGCAGATTTTCAGAGTGTTATGTTCAGGGAAAAGCTACATAGTCTCTTCACAATCAGAGAAAAGCCATGGGTTAATTATTGTCTGAACTTTTCCCTTGTACTTCACAAACTCCTGTGCTGTGCTTATTTGCAAAACATGGAACTCAAGCCTCTGTCAGGACACAGGAAAGTTTGTGCACATCGGAATGCCCTTTGGCCTAAGGGAAGGTGCATTAAGCTGAGAGACAGGAGGTTATGAATTTCATACCTCAGATGTGCTCCAAAACTTTGTTGATAGAAATCTGCTTTTGTCAACATAGCCACGGGGGTGCCTACAGACAATACCTCCAAACTGAAAAAACTCCAAGTTTCTGTTTGTAGAAAGCCTCACCTGCCTTCACCGAGCATGATGTCAGCTTACCACAGCCTCTGGGAATGGGAAAAAATCTGCATCTCGGCCAGCTACAGCCATCCTTCAGCATCAATGCCAGCCCTGCTGACTGCAGGCTTTCACTCCAAGGGCCCACGTTCAAACTGACTGGAAGCCCATATTCCTCTTTAAGTTGTATTTTTCTTCAAGCAAGCCATCATGACGGGTGCCTGCAAGTGTGGAAATGGATGTGACACAGAGCCCCGAGGGTGTTTCTAACTCCCTGTTCCCACCTGCAGCTGAGCTGTGCTCCTCAAACTCTAACCAGGGGAAAAATACATGGGAGCATCTTCAGAGAAATCTCTGTAATTGCAGCGCATGTGAAGAGAGCTACGAGCAAGACAGTGCAGGGCCAAAGTTAATGATGCCTCCAAGGCTTGCAACTGTGCTGTCTTAAATATTCCATGCCACAGGGCTTCTGCTGTCTCCTGCCCTTCCTCCTCCTGTATATGCTGATAGCACAGGTGCAGGAGCAGGGAGATGATGGTTGTGCTGCCATGCTCCTGGATGTCCTTGCTGCTGTAGGTTACTCTAGAATGTGTTCTGTGAAACTCTCATTTATCTGGAAAGCATGTCCCTTTATCTCAGCCAGGATTTCCAGTACACACACACTGTCCTTGTGGTTCCCTGTCTGCCTCTCTGAGCACTTGAAGTTCAGTAAAATGCTTAAACCGTAACCTGGCTTCAAAAAGCACTGAAATTTCCTTTTTTCTGCCCTCTGCTCTGCTGCAGCCGGGAAACATCAGGCAATGGAGCTCAGCCTGCAAGGAGGCACAACATTATTTTCTGCAGGTACTCGCTGCACAGGCCTGCCTGTGCCTCCTAGCCAAAGAAGAACACTTTGCTGACTTACCATGCAGCCCTGCTGGGCATACCAGCAATGAGACTTGTCTGCAGGCAGCCTTCCCTCTGTACTACTTGTGCAAAAAGCCAACAGAGAAGTGTTGGGAATTGGCAACAATTACGATGGCAGCTAAGAGAAATAGATAGGTAAGCATCCTGGCTCCTTTTCATTTGCATCCTGTGGCATGCTGTGAGGGCACACCATCTGCAGTTGCTGTAGAGCTCTTGGCATGGAGCAGGCATTCAAATAGAGAAACATTTCTGGAGCTGATGATCAGGTGCTGCAAAGGGTGACAAGACCAAATGTGGTGTGGGCTGCCAGGAGCAGCAAAGGACAGGAAGCAGCTGTACCTGTGGGAAATATAGTTTCTGACAACAAACAGAAATCCTACAAAACTGCTTGACCCCCAGACCAAGCTTGGGTGATTGAGAAAGTAGAATCATGGAGTGATTTGGTTTGGAAGGGACCTTAAAGCCCTTCAGACCTTCTGCCGTGGGCAGCTTGCCAGCTAGTAGATCAGTTTGCCCAGGGCCCCATCCAGGATACAGGATCATAATGCAGTGCACTGGGGTTTTCTGATTTTGACTAGCTTTTCAGACTGCATCCAAACCACCAGTCCTTCAGAGAACTGGCCAGCAGAGGGTGAGAGGAAGCTGCCAAGCCCTGGGAATCACGCGGTATGCTGCTGTCCCACTCCAACCTGTCCTTACTCGGTGCTATGGGGCAGTATGCTGTGGCACGATGTAACAAGCTCTCTCCTTGCTTCCAGACAGTGTCTCCTCTCCTGCAGCTGGAAATGTGCCATGCTGGCACCGGCCTGGCAAACCATACGCTCTGCTGCCTGCTATGAGTCACCGTTATCGTCAGCAAAATCCTGCTGTAACCCCTTTGTCTGATCTTTTCTATGGTCTTGTGATGATCATTTTCTGTGCTTCGCAGCTTTTATTGCTACAACCTTGTTAGTCCTTTTTCATAGGCCTGAAGGATTCTTTGTCTCATAAGACACCACATGACCTAAGATGATGCCCAGAGCTGTTCTTACCAGAAGTAAGAATGAAATCCAGGCACTAATATGACAGCTTTAATTTCCATCTATTAATTACAGACACAAATAAAGTTACAACAGTGATTGTTAACAGTGCAAACTGGAATGTAAAAAGAGACCATGCATATTATTTCTCCTTATCCTTTTCTCACCCTGCCCTACTGTTATTTTTCCTGGCAGAAATACATCATCGATCTTACATCCAGCACAGCCCAGAAGTTTATTTTTGATGGAAAGCATAAAAAAGCATTACCTGCAGCTTTGCATGCATTGCGTTTCAGCAGCGAAGTATATGGCTCAAGCTCTGTGGAGCTGGTACCTGCCTATCTCCTCTTGGCTGAGGCCTGCATTGGTAAGCACTGGTCTAAATGGTAACTTTGTCAAGGGCAAGACCTCCCCTGGGTCAGGTTTCTGGTTTCCATTCAGCATTCCAGGGAAGGGAAAGTTCTGCAGTCATTGTGCCATGCTCTGCCCTGCCTGAAATGCATCCAGAGAGATTTGAAATGTCACCCTCTGTTTTCTGTGTTGGTCAGGAGAAAAGATTTCTCATTGATGGTGAGAAATCAATGCAAAATGGAACATTTTCTCCATCTCTAACCGATTCTCACAAGAGAAGCTGTATAAAGTTCAGCTCTCTACCTCTGTGGCTTCGCATGACTCACAAAAGCATTACATTCCCAAGGATGATAGGGCAGTTTTCTCTGGGAACCAGCACACTTTTGAGGCCATCCCACCAGAGGAACACCTCTGTTAGTTCACAGAAGTGAGCTCTGCCTGCAATGAGCTTTTTCTCATTGACTGTATGGCTCAGCTGCACACAGAGAGGACTGAGAAATGATTGTAAACCAGTGCTGTTACAGGAGCAGACACAATGCCCTGCTGGCAAAATTGAGCACTGTCAAAGATTGTTATAAAATGAGGGGGAAAGAGGAGGGAAAATATCCTGTCAGTATTTTCAGTGTGATAATACAGCAGTTGTGAGATTCAGCCTGGCTTGGACGTGTGTTTCAGAGGCATTGAATGCAATGTGATTTCTGGTTTCTCTTGTAGGTTCTCTTGTAAGTTACATTCTGAGTGCTTGCTTGACTAAGGAGAGCTCAGAAATGGGGAATCCACAAAATGTGTCCTCATGTCAAACTGCTGCAGAGGGATAGCAGGCAATATGCTCTACATCTCTAAGCAGATAGTGCTCTATGTCCTGCTTGTTTCTGTGTGTCATTTCAGGTGTTGGCAACCTTCAGCAGGCATCTCACTATCTCTCCCAAGCTCAATGGATTGTCCTCAGATCTCCAGATTGCAGCAGAGCCTTTCAGCATAGATTGCATCGCAGTTTTGGGCTTCTCTATGCCACTGATGGAAACTTTGAACAGGCTTTATATCACCTGGCAAATGATGTAAGCCAATAAAAATACTGCAGCCCTTCAGCTTTCCTTCCTTCTCTAGCTGTTCTGAGGAATAGGAACCCCCAGCAGACAGGTTCGTAGTGCTGATTTGAAGAACCAGGACAGTACACACTGAGAACACCCGAACTGCACGAGTCTTAGACACCTGCACATCCATGTGCTAGCCAAAGTCGTTTCTTACCAGTTATGGTTATTCTCGAGTGATATATAACTTGCCTTCCCTATATCTGCTTAGAATTTTTACTGTCAGCTTTGTTATGTCCTGATATCAACAGATATTCCTACCACAAACTGCTATAGCTGCCTTTTGTTCAGCAGATAAGTGATGGTACATTTTGACTGTAATATTTTCCTTAATACTTTTCTGTTCAATGGCAGTTCTCCATCATTCATTCTTCAATGAATGTCTCTCTCTCTCTTAACTCTGTAAATGCCTGCTTTGGTGCCTTCTTTCCCAGTTCAATCTTTTTAGTCACGTGAGTGGTTTGACAACACGTGAGTGGTTTCCCATCTAAAAGAAAGGCCGTAAGGAAGACCCAGGGAACTACAGGCCTGTCAGCCTGACCTCGGTATCAGGGAAAGTTATGGAGCAGATGATCTTGCGGGAGATCACACGACACGTGCATGGCAACATGGGGATCAGACCAAGCCAGCACGGGTTCACCAAGGGCAGGTCGTGCTTGTCCAACCTCATCTCCTTCTATGACTGGGTGACCAGACAGGTAGATGAGGGAAAGGCTGTTGATGTAGTCTACCTGGACTTCAGCAAGGCCTTCGACACGGTCTCCCACAGTATTCTCCTGAGGAAATTGGCAGCCCGTGGTGTGGACAGGTTCACTCTTCTCTGGGTGGAGAACTGGCTGGAGGGCCGTGCCCAGAGGGTAGTGGTTAATGGAGTTAAGTCCAGCTGGCGTCCTGTTACAAGTGGTGTCCCCCAAGGGTCAGTTTTGGGGCCCATCTTGTTTAATATCTTCATTGATTACCTAGATTAGGGGATTGAGTGTACCCTCAATAAGTTACCTCAGTAAGTTTGCAGATGACACCAAGTTGGGAGGATGTGTCAAACTGCCTGAGGGTTGGGAGGCCCTTCAGAGGGATTTGGATAGGCTGAACAGCTGGGCTGAGCTCAATGGGATGAGGTTCAATAAGACCAAGTGCCGGGTCCTGCACTTTGTCCACAATAACCCCATGCAATGCTATAGGCTTGGGGCAGAATGGCTTGAAGAATGTAGAGAGGAAAAGGACCTGGGGGTGTTGGTTGATGCTCGGCTCAACATGAGCCGGCAGTGTGCCCAGGTGGCCAAGAAGGCCAACGGCATCCTGGCCTGTATTAGAAATAGTGTAGCCAGCAGGAGCAGGGAGGTGATCATCCCCCTGTACTCAGCTCTGCAGTACTGTGTTCAGTTTTGGGCCCCTCACTACAAGAAGGACATTGAGGCCCTGGAGCGTGTTCAGAGAAGGGCAACAAAGCTGGGGAGGGGTCTGGAGCACAAGTCTTATGAGGAGCGGCTGAGGGAGCTGGGATTGTTTAGTCTGGAGAAGAGGAGTCTCAGAGGAGACCTTATTGCACTCTACCACTTCCTGAAGGGGGGTTGTGGTGAGGAGGGGGTGGGCCTCTTCTTCCTGATAAATAATGACAGGACGAGAGGGAATGGCCACAAGTTGCACCGGGGAAGATTTTGATTAGACCTGAGGAAACATTTTTTCTCTGAAAGAGTGGTCAGGCACTGGGATGGCCTGCCTAGGGAGGTGGGTGAGGCACCGTCCCTAGTGCTGTTCAAGAAGTGCTTAGATGAGGTGCTAAGGGATTGGATTTAGTAGTTGGGTAGGGATAGTGATAGAAGGATGGTTGGACTAGATGATCTTGTAGGTCCTTTCCAACCTTATGAAGCTATGAACAAATGTGGTTACTGCCAGCAGTGTTCCTGGGGATGCTTCTCCTGTTATTTAACTGCCCAAAGGCAAATGAACTTCGTGACTTCCTATTTATGTCCCACATCAACTAAATTTACCCAGTGCAGAGTGATGTATACCCACTACTGTTGCATTTGATAGTAGCATTTTACAACAGCTTTCTGTGGGCGTAAGCGATGACATGCAGTGGAGAAGAATTAGAGGCTTTCTGTCATAACATATACAACTCTGTCCTCATTTAGTTTGTAATCCTACTGTAAACCTACTGGGAGAGATTCCCTGCTATGCCACTTCTGTGGGTTTTTTTAGGTTGCTTTGGTCTGGTGCCTGAAAAGGAGTAGCACAGTAGGTTTTTTACTACTAGTGAGTCTCTGGGCTGCATCAGAACAGCCCAGGACCTGTTGGATTTTGGCTGAGTGTCTGAGATCTGCTGAGAGTCACATGCCAGCTCAGAATAGCTGGAATGTGCCACTGACTTCCCACTACCTTCCCCTCGCTTTGGCTGGGGCTTTGGGAAAGAAACAGCCTCCACAGGCATGTCTGGAGCACTGAAAAGCAGCAGCAAGTTGTTCATTTGAAGACAGGAGACGTGCAGGATGCGCACTAAGAGGAAGAGATGTGGGGAACCTGCCCTGTGCTTCAACAGGGCACCACACCATGAGAAGGAATCTTCTGCCCCAGATAGCAGGGCATTTGGGCATGCTGCATTCCTGTGTGTAAAACACAAAATCCTGCTTTGCAGGTACTCCATTTTACAATCAAGTGTAACTAGTGCTGTACTACAGCCAGAAAAAGACAGAATTTTACAATATTATTAATCCAAAACAATGAAGAAATTCTCAGAGTTTATATGAATGTTAAATTCCTGCTTGTTCTTTTAATATTGTTTTCAGATTTACCTTGCTAGTTCTACATTTGGACTGAAATCCATTGAGGCCTCTGGAGGGTATTTCCACATGGCTAATGTTTTTTTTCGCCAGAACAAAATGGACATAGCAAACTCATTGTATGCTGAGGTTGGTAAATCCAAAGCTCATCCTGTCCCTATTTCTCAATTAACTTCTTATTTTATTGTGAGCTTTCCAATTTTTTTCCCTGTTTCTGACTGCCTTTAATATGATGGCAACCATATCTGTGTTTTAGCATCAACATTTTCATATCCAAACATTTCCCTGAGTTAAAACCAGAACAAATAAATTCTGCAAAAGGAATTGAAGTTGTCATTCTCATAGGAAAACCCCGTTAAAAAATAGCTTTACTACCCAAAGCTCCACACCAAAGATTAAAGACCACAGGCAGAGAAGGTGGCCAGGGGGTTTCCATAACCAAGGAAGAGTGGCTGAGCAACAGTGGGATACAAACAAACTGTGTAAAATGTAAGCAGAATATCAGTGAGAAGTCACACTGCTAAATGCTTGTCAAGCAAAGTGACAGTTGTCTAATGACCATAGTAACCAGGGAAAGAATGAACTTCCACTTGTTCAGCCTGACTTTTTAATGAAGCTTTGCCTCCACTCTGCTCACAAACTTCCACCCAATTTGCTTTGAGTTATCGATTGAGTTAGTTTTGTTCAAGTTTGATGAAAATTAATATTCAGATAGAGCAGTGAGCTTCCAATTCAGGCTCCCACTGGGAGAAGAGATCAGATCTCCACGTGAAACATCCAGCTTGGCAGCTGCCTGCCCACTAACCAGTAGGGGCTGGGGTTGTTGCAGTGGGGACGTGCCCTGCACAATGCATTGTTTATAGAACAGCCAGTTGCTAAATACCGCCTGTTCACATGGCTGAAATAATTCATTCACTTCCTGGTAGGTCACTGACATCTGGCACACCTTTCTTATGAAGTCAGTTCAAACACAGGAGCAAATTCGCAAGCTGAGAGCAGAAAAGTCTCCGTTCACCGAGGACAAGGAAGTGGAAGTCAGTGAAGACACCATGAGTAAGCACCACTACTGTGCAGGAGCATTTGGGAGACAGGATTTTAAAATGTCCACCCATCTTAGTGTTCATATTTACTGCCTTCAATTTTGTACTGCATTGTTGTAGACCAAATTTAGTCAGAATCGTGGGTTCTCCTGATAGTTATGCTCAGTAGATAGTGCTGGATGAAACAAATGAGGCCACTTCAGAAACAAGTGTGTTCAAGTGGAAACACAGCCTTGCCCTTTTGGTTTACCCTCCCCTTGTCACATTATCCTTGGCAGTGACTTCAGCAATACAAGATGGTGCCTTTCAGGATTCAATTCCACTTCAGTGTTCTCGTTTCTCAGCAGCTCCTTTCCTTCCATTTAATTAGGTGAAATTTCATCTCACTTAGGTAATTTCAGCTCTATCATCTGAAGCAGTGGGACACAATGGGGTAGCATGTGTTAATAATTGGATGTATTAATCTGGAGAATATGCTAGGGGAAGGTGCATGGAGCATTAGGAAATATGCTAGTGTGCATGGTATGACTTCAGCACTCCACTGACCTCAGGCTAGATTCCATTCTTTGTCTTCCTTCTACCATCTACACTCATAAGAATATTGCCAGAGAAGAAAAAAATGCTTCTGCAAATCCCTTTACCTGGCATTCTCTCAAATAGTAGTTGCTGCAGTAGGAACCACCTGAGGCAGGTCTATGTGAATCCATCTTTGGATGTGACAGGAGTATGAAAGTTGCTCTTTTCATGCAGCTGTTATGACTTCACATCCTCACTGAAGGCTAATCAACACAATTACAGAGTGGATGAAAAGATATCTGTTAATGGGTATGGAATTTGCATGGAGCTGGTATGCCACACTGATGCTTGTTGTAGAAGTGCTTTGATGTCTAGAAGAGATAACTGGGCAGTTTTGAATATATTATCTTGTATACATACATCCAACAAGATTGTTTTGTTCTTGATGCAGCTGAAGCCCAGCAAGCAGAAGCAATCCAAGTCCTGAATGCAGTACTGGATATCAGAGAGAAGGCACTAAAGCAACAACCTGGGGAAACTGCCAGAGTCTTGCATGCTCTTGCAATGCTTTATTACCTAATCCTGGATTTATCAAAGGTAAGTTTCACCTGTTGAAAGGGTGCAGAAGGGTGCTGGCCCCGTTCCATGAAGGGAGGAATGCAAGCCAGCTGTCTGTGTTCACTGGCTCCTCTCCTGAGTGCACAACTGCCTTGGAGCACTGGATAACTCAGGGCAAAGCTGCTTGGGCAGCTCTGCACAAGGCCAGCTCATGCTCTGCACACTGTCTGGGCTAAAAAAGCCCACTGGGTCTGTTTTGAGCTCTTTCTCAGCATCCACCGTGGATCCTGTAGTTACTCACGTTTTCTAGGTTTCTCCTTCATCCTGGCAATGTAGGTGCCTGTCACAAGCCACATTTAGACATCAGGTTAGATGTTATGCAGGGAGAAAAACATAGGCCTTGCATGTATCCCTCCGTGAGCAGGACTCCCTGAAATTACCACAGTGGGACCCTGAAATTCTGTTTTGAATTTGTGCTGCTGTATTCAAGAGTTTATGGCCAAAAAATTCAGATGCAACCACAAACTTCAGCGTGCAATTTTCTGCACTTAAAATAATTAATTTTGAGAAAGTGCTGAGCTTTAACTGTCTGGAAATCAGGCCTCTTTGCTTGGGCTGAGCAGTCAGAATCTCAGGTTTCTTCTGCCTGTGGTTTGGAGCATGGAAATACAGATTATTAATGGTCTCCGTTGTGTTAGAGAAGGCTATAGTACAAATAAGTGTTTGGAAGATACAAATTCAAAATAGAAAAAAAATAAAAAGAAGCAAAGCTTTGTAATTGGGAGAGTGTCTAGTCACTGGAAGAGCTACCAAGGGAAATGAGGGATTTAGTTCAAACTGAGTCAGTGCAGCTGGTTTTTCCTGAAATAGCTTTCAGAATGTTCAGATGAACTGGTGTGTCAGATGGCAGGTAATGCTCTCCAGCAGGAGGAGCTGGGGTTGGTAATCTCTTCTGTCTGCACCACTGGATCCTAAATATGATACGTGTTGGCAGCTTTACTCTCTCCTCTAAAGCAGCTTGTACAGGTCACCCTCTGAAACAGGCGGCTGAGCAATTGGAGCCTGGATCAGATCCAGCAGGGCCATTTCAATGAGTCTCTACAGGTATTTCAAGTGCCCTTTGAGAACGGCCAAATTCTTCACAATTACATTGTCTTTTCTGTTTTGCTCCAGGCTTGTGAAATGGGGATGAAAGCCTTTGACCTGCTGAAAGAACAACCCCAACAAGAGTCTCTAGAAGCTATCAGCTATTTGTTAAAGCTGATTGACTCCCAGCCTTCCTGCACAAAATGAGGAGCTCCTTCCACCAGAGCCAGGTGCTTGGTTAGATTATCTAACTACGTGCCTGAAAACGTTAAAAATGCATCGCAAGCTGTAAGTCCTTTCTGCTGTGGCCACCTCTCTACTTGTGTCCCTTTCCATCTGGAAGTGTTAGAAAACTGAGCTTGTGGTATTAGTTAACTGTTACATGCTTGTCGACCTCTGCAGACTGTTACGGAGTAAAAGCAGGAGCACAAGGGTGGGAAACAAAAACACTACCAGTGCAAGGTGCATAAATTGTTGCCTGCTTGCTAATGTAAATAAGGATAACAGCCTCTTATCTCCTGGCATTGTCTGACAGGAAGTTAAGGCCAGCTGAAATGTGTTTGTTACTGTTTTCCTCAAATTTCATTTCACGTTGATGAGTAAGATATGGTGGGAGGCTATGGGGAGGGGCCTGGGGAATGTCTCCATTCCGAACTTGGATGATTAACACCTGCTCCCCAGAACCTGGTTGGGCTTGTTCAGGTGTTGCGCCTCTCTGTAGTTCCCCTCCATTTCCAAATCCCCCCTCTCACTTTTTGCAGACCTCCATCTAGCTGACTGCCAACGTTCAGCCCTCACAGGCTTCAAATGCCCCTGGGAGTGCAGAAGGAAAAGCAGGGCAGAGGGTACACATGGCTCTAGGGGCACTAGAGAAGGGCTAGAGGAGTCCCTGAGAGTGAGATATGTGCAGGGCTGGAGGCAGCAGTGCAGCAAAGTTGGTTCAGACACCAGAGCATGTGACAGCCTTGCACCCCTGGGAAAGAGGTTAAGGGAAACTTGCCCTGCTGCTAAGGTCTGGATTCAGCTGAGCTTTAAGCCCACGATTAAGTCTCATTTACTTCAGGAGGATTTATGAATGCATTTAATTGCCTTGCTGAATTGGGTTGGAGTCAAGTACGCTTTTAAATGCTTCGTCGAGCTGGGACCTGAGCAATTATAAGGGATTGATGCTGCTGGTGAAGGGAAAGTCACTCACTCCAATCCAGCTGATTTTTAATTGGGCAGGGTGGAATGGCTGTGATGGGTGCACGCAAAAGGGGCCCCATGGCAGAGCAGAGCAGCTCCCCAAGACTGTAGGAACGCCTGTGGGAACAGGATGCCAGCAGCCAGGATGCTCTGTGCCTGCTGGCACAGTGCCTCAGGACGTGGGGGATTTGGGTCACTGTGGCTGGGGATTTGGAGCTGTGGCAGTAATCCCCCAAGACGTGCCATGGCCAGGCTCTGTGTGACACATCAGGGCTGGTGTCCCTTCCACAGCACTGCCGCATGGCACAGCATCACTGTTGGCTGCTTAAAGCAGTGCAAAAGTTGATTTTTCATAGGTCTGAGGGCTGGGCAGTGCCAGTAAAGGTGATCAGAGCAACTTGGAGCAACCCAGCAGCCCACCATGCAGGGTATTTGGGAGAGAGCTGGAGGACTTTTACAGCTCTTTTCTATGAACCTTTGGAACAGCCACCTCCACTGTACGTACTTCAGGGCAAAGAGCTATTTCAACAAATAGCAGAAAACCAAAGTGAACAAGCTCAGCACTTCTTTGCCCAGCAGTGTTCAGACTTGCAGCCCTTGGCACCAGGTTAGGTAAAGGGAAAATTCCCCCAGGAAGCAGCCAGGAGATGGCAACAACACAGCCAGGAGCACAGCCCGGGCATTTCGTAACAAGGAGCCTTGCATCCCTGGTGAGGGAAAGCTCTGGCAAGGAGCAGCACACGCTGAGGAGCCCACTGCTACCACCAGAACTGGGCCAGGGCACAAACACACCACGGACAGCACCTGAACTGCACCCTGGGACAGCTGTGCTGAAGCTCTGACCCACTGCATCCATCCAGCAGCGCTCCCCCCACAAATAAAGGCACAGGGCACAGCAGGCTGGGTCTCTGCATACATTCCTGTTTATTGTTAGCACACCACACACCTTTCTCCATTCTCTTGGCACTTATGTTTATGCACATTAGGAAAAAAAAAAAAAGTGCAGTTTCTGGGATGCTGCACAGATATGTGATGAGTTTTGTCATGGTGTTTTTTTTCTACCTTTATTTTCAATGTACTCACTTCCAAAACAGACAAATAAATATAAAAACAAAAAACAAAAACAAAAAAAAACATTAAATAACTGCACATGGCTTTGGGAATGTGCCAGTAGCTCCTACAACAGTTGCACTCAGGGGAGAAGGGCTGCTTTCTGTGTTGGTTTTTTTTAAGTTTTGTTTTAAAAGGACAGTATTTCTCATTTTTAATGTACTAAGGACTAAAATTCAGTGCAATAGATACAACTACAGTGCAGGTAATTAACTATACAAAAGTCATCCTAACCCTGTACAAGCTTTCCTTAGAGTTGCTATAGAGACTAAACCTTTGCATCTGTACCTTTTTGTATACATTATACACTGTGAATATACTCCAAGAATATTTACAGTACGTTCCTTGTCAATCAGAAGCACTATAACTTAACGTCTACTATTAACACCATTGAACAAAAATATATATAATATAAATATCTTCCAGTCTATACACAGAGCAGGAAATGTATGTATCCATGTGGTGGATTTCGGTGACTCTGGGGTCGGTGTTGTAGCGATGGGCAGGGTGTGCTGCAGCGTGGGACCGCCGGCCCCTCCTGTCACCGCAGGGCTCCGGGGGCAGCACTGTGCTGGGGAAGGCTGAGGCCACAGCTCTGAGCCCCCGCTCCTCTCCCCACCAGCACTCCACGCCACGGTTGATCAGTAAGGCAAATATTGCCAAGAATACACCGAGCCCCCTCCCCTCCCATCTCAGCCCGAGTGCGCAACCAGCACGAGAATGGATGAAATCCAGGCGAGGAAGCGCAGGCAGCTCTCTGCTCCGAAAGGTGAGAAGCTGCTCCAGGAGCCTGCACGAGGGGAGACGGTGCTCTGCGACCTGCTCCAGAACTGGTGACCTCCCCAGCCTGCTCCGTGGGAAGCGCTCCGCTCCGGCACCTGCAGAGCAGCAGGGCTGTGCCACACTTCTCATCCTCAGCGCTGCCCCAAGGCGCTCCCAGGGGGCAGGGATCCCCATCCACGAACCCAATGGGGGGGGGTTGAAATCATAGACTGCTTTAAAAAAGAACTTTAAAAAAAAAGAAGTTGGTTTAGACTTAGTCAAATTACATAATTTCTCTATGATTAGAATGTTAAAAAAAAAGTTTCCAGCTTTAAAAACTGCTATGTGATTTTTGCATGAAATAACCTATCTCTTCATTAAAAAGGGAGCCACCCTCCTGCTCGCAGAGGCCGGAGGATGCTGCTTGGTTGCTTTTAAAACATTAGTCATTGTTTCTGAATCTATCGGCTTTGAAATCCTGGACGTGAAACCAGCTAAAATCGTTCCTAGCAAAAATACATCAGTCAGTCTCTGATGAACCAGGCGGACAGTGGGGGGGTCTGGAGGAGGAGCATATGCAGAAGAGCCAGACCCCCCGCTCCCTCCTTCCTCGTTTCTGTACAAGTATTAAAAACACTCAGGAGAGAAGTTAGGAGGCTCGGAGGAGATGGGACGTGCCGCAGCTGGTTAGACCTGGGAGTCAGCACCCAAGCTGTGGAACTCATCCGGGGTCTTGTCGCTCTGGCTCGCACCCCCCTGACGGAAGCCCGAGGCGATCTCATCGAAGGTCCGGCCCTTTGTCTCCGGCACCTTGAAGTAGGTGAAGATGAAGAAGAGGACTAGCAGCACCGTGAAGATGATGAAGACATAGGAGCCACAGAGTTGCTGAAAAGGAGAGCACCAAGAAGCAGTGAGCTTGTGGACAGAGCCAGCAAAAGCTGGGGCTGTGCTGGGGCTGCCAGGGCACAGCCACCCACCAGTGCTGGGCATGAAGCAATGCACCACAGCCCGCACCCTCTCCACCCAAGGGACTTGTCATCTAGTTACTGTCCTGCCCATACCCACTGCTTCAAAAACAGTGCCAGCCTGCTCCAGGGCACAGCCTCCCCACACCTCATCCCTAGGGGCATTCCCCATATCAAGCTCAAAGCAAACCCAAGTCACATTATTCCCAATACAGGTTTTACAGCTCAGGAATCTTGTCTATACACATAATCCAAATGGTGCAACACAGAGCTGTCTGCACACACCCTCAGACCCCAGAGAACAGGAGATGATTACCGCAATGTACTGGAAGCCCATGCCCACAATGAAGTTTGAGGTCCAGTTAGACAGCCCAGCAACAGCAAAGGCAGCAGGACGAGGGCCTTGGCTGAACAGTTCTGCCACAATAAACCAGGGGATGGGGCCTGGACCGATCTCAAAGAAGGCCACGAACCCAAAGATGGCAACGATGCTGAGGTAGGACATCCAGGGCATTTGGTCCTAGGCCAAGGGAGAGAGAACACAGGTCAGCAAGTGCTGCTCACAGGGAAGGACAAAGTGCGTGGACAGCACAGGTGAGACTACAGACAAGCACGGTGCCATGAGGTTTCTCTAGACTGCAAACAGGGTTTCTGGTACCCCAAGAGAGATCTGCACAGAGAGGACCACACAGATCCCTGGGAGGAGGACGCCCTTCCTCATCTCCAACCCCATCTCCCCACAGCGAGGAACGGTGCGCGGGGCCTCCTCCCACCCACCCCCAGCAGCCGCCATCACTCACCAGCAGCGTCAGAGCAATGGTCATGAGCACTGCACACCCTGCCATCCCCGCCAGGCCGATGAGGTGAAGGGTCCTGCGTCCAGCTCGCTCCACCACAAAGAGCTGTCAGGTGGGAAGACATCTGTCAGCACCTCCAGCTGGGGAAAGTCCCCTCCTCCCTCCCTGCACCCACTTTCTCAGGTCACATGCATCACCCCCTCCCTGCCCCCACGAAGCCCACCAGCCTAACATGAAGCTCACAGGTTGGGTGGAGGCTGCAACTCACCGAAACAACAGTGAAAGCTGTATTCACCACCCCAGAGCCGATGGTGGCATAGACAGGCTGCTCCACACCTGACTTCTCGAAGATGCTGGTAGAGTAGTAGAAAACCTACAGACAGAAAGGATGTGCCATGAGGAAAGGAGTCATCTCAGCCTGGGGCTGGCACCAACCCACAAGCCATGTACTCTGGACCCAGCACAGCTCTTGTGGCTGGGTGAAACAAGCTGACCCACGGCAGGTCCCCAGCCCCACACTCACTGCATTGATCCCTGAGAGCTGCTGGGACAGCTGCAACACGATGGCGATGAGGATGGGCTGGCGGTACATGGGGGAGCGGAAGAGCTCCATTATAGTGACCTTCTTCTCTCTCATCATTTGCCTGCTCTCCTCCTTCATCTCCTGCAGGTCACTGCTGACATCTGTGGTGCCCCGGAGCTTCTTGAGGACTGAGGGGAGACAGAGAGACCGGGTCAGGAGTGGCCGAGGGCCCTGGGAGCAGTGGGATGGGCTCAGGGATGCGAGTCACTCACCGCTCTTAGCTTTGTTCTCCTCGTTGCGGTTGATCAGGAGGAAGCGGGGGCTCTCAGGGGCAAAGGGCAGGATGATACACTGCAGCAGGGCAGGGACGAAGATGAAGCCCAGGAGCAGTGGCCAGAGTGAGTCATTTCCCATGATCAAGTCCAAGCCAAACACCTGAGAACAAGGAGGTTTGAGACACATGGAGCCACCCCTTCTCCTTTAACCCAGCCTGCTGTAAGCCAGCTCCAGCTCTGCTTCACGGGGCACCCGTGGACGCCCAGGCCTCACAGCGTGCCTATCAGAGGAGCAGAGCACCATGCTGCACCCAAACAGCCTACAGACATTACATCCCAGTGCTGGGCATCCAGACCCTACATCTCACAGCACCCTTGTGCCTGCTGAGCCCTGCTCCACCCCTCCAGCCCTGGCTCTTCCTGAAGAGCTGTGCAGAGCCACACAGCAATGCTCCTGGGCCACCTGAGACCCAGAGCAGCGTCAACAACATGGAGCAAATCCTTGCTGACTGTCCAGAAACAGTGCTGCAGACAGAAAGAGCCCCCAGACAGCACTTACTTGTGCAATGAGAATGCCCAAGACAATGCCAAGCTGGTGGAAGGTGCCCAGCGCGCCCCGCAGCGCAGTCGGGGACACCTCGCCCACATACATGGGCACGAAGCCGGTGGTGAGGCCGGAGTACAGCCCGATGATGAAACGGCCCAGAATGAGCATCTCGAAGGACAAAGCCATCTTGGAGAAGCCCATGAGGACAGCAGCCAGGAAGGCGAGGATGTTTGACATCAGCATGGAATTGCGCCTGTGGAGGCAAAGAGGGAACACCATAAGGACTGAAGGCAGTATTGGAGGGGCTGTTTAGCCACGTGAAGCCAAACACCGACGCTGTGCATGAGGGAGGTGTCCAGAGCCATTCCCCATGCAGGAAAGCATCCAGTGCTGAAGAGTAAGCACCACACACAGATCACCATCTGTCTCCACAGCCTCCAGGGCAGCACAGGCACACGGCTGCACACCGCTGGGAAAGCAGAGGCACTCACAGGGTTCAGCAGGATAAGGCTGATGCTCCCCTGTGACAGCCAGACAGTTAAACAGATGCTGCCCTAAGAAGCACAACGCAGCGTGGTTTTGATACATGCTTATTTGAAACAGCAGCCTCTGAAAAGGCCAACAGGGAAGCTATTAAGGGACAGACTACACGCTTTTGGCTCTCATGAAGGGCTCAGCTCTGCAGCACGCCAAGCCTTGGGGAGGCTGGGAAAGAAGGCTTGCCAGCTCCCAGCACAGGCAGTAACAAACTGCAGAGGGTGGAAGAATGGTCTCACGGGCAAAGCATGAGCCCCAGAGCCAGGCCCCGTTACCAGGGGAGGTGGCATGTGCTCAGTGCTCACCGGCCAAAGCGATTGACAAAGAGCCCCACGGAAAAGGATCCGATCATGCCTCCAACTGAGAAGATGGCAACAGAGAGGGACCACAGCGTGGTGAGGGTGGCAGGGCTGATGGGCTCCTCATATCGGTACAGCCAGGTGCGGTTGTAGAAGTCTTCAATCACCTGCAAGGGGGAAGAAATGAAAGCTCAAGGTGAGGCAGTCTTATGCCGAGAGGTTCGTGCACATCTGCCTGTAGGGCTGTGCAGGGCTGGGCACGTCCCCGCTCAAAGCCTGCCCAACACACAGCATTTCCTTGAGGAAGAGCAGCCCGTGGCCAGACACGCAGCACTGCCAGCATCCCATTGCAATGGTGGCTGCAGTACAGCCCCCAGCACATCTTACCCCAAGCACCATTGGCTTGGGAAGGATGTGACAGCCCAGCATAGGTCCCCTGGGTCTGGGCTCACTGCAAGCCCATCCCATCCCCCTGGCACTGCGAGGCAGGGTTCACCAGCTGCAGGATGCAAAGCTTTGCCTGGGCTCGCTTTGAAGTGGAGCAGACACCACAGGCTCCAGCCCTGGCTGCACAGCCTGGTGTCAGCCCAGGCACAACTCCTACACCACAGCCACACACGGCTGCTCAGATGGACTACGCCGAGCCTCGCATCTTCTGCCAGCAGCCAGAATTCCCATTCCCAGTTTCGGTGGGGAGTGAGACTCCTGGCCTCATCACAGCCACTGCCATCCTAATTCCTTCCCACAGCCAGCTGCACCTCCATGCCCGGGGCAGTGACTCTGCCATGATTTAAGTGCTGCAGCCCAAAGAAGGAGGCTGGGATCACCTGGCAGCAGGGCACCTCTGCTGCTGACACTCAGGCTGGCACGGAGCTGAGCGCCTTTCCAAGCTTTCCCGAGCTATTACCCACACACCCTTCTGCTAAGGCTGGGCAAGTCCTCCTCCACTCCTGCTGCTCAAGATTTCATCTGCATCACCAGTGCCATGAATTCCTCAGCCCAGCCACCTACAGACTGCGGGCAACTCCGCATCGCCCTGCAAGCCTCAGTCACAAGGCTTGGCCCATCTCTTCCCCGTCACAAGACAATGTGTCACCAAGCAAGCTCTGGTTTGCCGGCACGTTCCCATTAAACCCAGCACTCCTTTGCTTTCCACTAGATGGGAGCCACCCAGCTGCAGTCTGGCAGCAAGCTGATAGCACAGCTCGGATCTGGGAGGAAACGCGACGGGATGCGCAGTGAAAATGCAGCCAGACTGGTTCTGGGCTCGCCCTGCTGAGGCTCAGCACTGCCAAAACACCTCTGAAGCCACCACAGGAAGGTCAGGCTCCTCCTCAGGTCACCGCAGACGGGCAGGGATGCAGCGAGCAACGGCAAGAGGCTGAGCAGGGATGTGGGAGCAGCTTGGATCCCTGTGTATTCCTAAAGAAACACAGCCAGGAGCTGCCAGAGAGCTCCAGGCAAGCCAGCAAGGGCCACAGGCAGCAACACACCTGAGCCCTGGAGAAATGAGGGCTCAGGTATGCTGACACCATCCCTGCTAACAGAGGAGCACTGCTGGCTGCAAAGAGGAAGGGCTTCATGCAGCAACAGGAGCCCTTTGACAAAGCAATGGGTCCTGGGGCTTATTCCTACCAAAGGTCACCAAAATACTTGTAGCTATGGTAGGAGTACACATCACAAACAAAGGAAGCCTGCTGCCTTACCCGCAGGGCACACAGCAGAGATGCCATCTCCCTGCCATGCATGCAGCAAGGGGCAGGCTTCACCCTTCGAGCTCTTGATTTCTGTTCTCAGATGATAAAGGAGGGCCTGAAATGCCAAGTCCTGATTATTAGACACCTGAAAATTGTGTTAGGGAGATGGCTGGTTAAAGGGAAGCTGTATTTGAAGCTCAAGCTGGGCAGAGAAGCAATAAGCCAGTCTTCTCTACCAGGAACTTAGTGGCTGCAGTTATTTAACAATTTATGTAATGAACGCACCAGCGTGATGCGGGCTAAAAATAGGGCCTGCAATGGGACCTGGGATGCAGCTCCACACAAAGCGTGATCAGGTCACGGTGGATCTTCTCCAGGACATGCACAAGTGGAATTATCACCAGCTGTCCCGATTCATTGCTTTACAGCCTCGCATGGAGGACAAATGGGACTGGGAGAGGCTGCACCGGATTCCTCCCTGCCTTCCCCAGAAGCCTGCAGCTCACTTCCTAAGAAGCAGAGAGGAATCCCAATAGGCAGCGATACCCCAGAGCTGGCCAAGCCCTTCTTCCTCTGGGCTGTGGTTTCGCTCCTCCCAGCACTGTGAAGGCTCAAGGGGTCAAACAAACAGCACTCCAAATCCCTCCTCCCGGCCCCTTTTCCTGTGCAGAAGGGACCAATGGGGAACCCTACAGCGAGCCAACTGCTGGGAGGGGATGAAAAACTCTTCTGAGCTTAACAGGAGAGGAACGAGGGGGGTGTTACAATCTGCAGGGGCTGTCTGTGCCCCCCTGCCTTCCTCCTGCTTCGTCTCAGCTGAGTGTTTTCCACCAGCCCCCACCACTTTCACTCCGTCCCCTCCTTGCATTGCCTTTACCACCTCCCTACAAGGAACAAGCAGCTGTTTCAGCAGCACGGGCTATATTGGGAGGACCACAAAACCAGCGTTCAGCCCAAGCAGCAAGAATGGATGCTTTCTTGGCTGTTATTTGGTGAGGCAGCTGGACACAGGGAGCATGCAAACCTTGCCGTGTGTGCATTGCAGAAGCCAAGAGATTGATGCACCTTTTCTGCAAAGGGCACCCCAGTCTGCTTCCCCAGCTCTTCTGCCCCCAGAGCACAGCCCATCCCCCACGAAACTGAAGCAGCACACACTGCAAGGCCTGCATGAAGTAGAGACCCAGCACCGAGGGCACAGCACAGCTGGGCACCAACCCCCAGGCTCTGCAAGAGGGGGAAACGCCTGTAGGAAGGCCTTACCTATCTCTTGTCAAACATCCATCTGTCTGCCTCCCCCGTTCTGCAACCTGGTACTGCCCCAAGGGATGACCCCACAGGATGATTGGGATGTGCTCCCACCCCCTCAGCAGGAGCTCAGCAGAACAGGCTGCAGGACAGTCCTCGCAGACATCAGGAAGACAGAGACTTGAGCAAGTGGCACCAACACAGGCAGGTAGGGCACTGATGCAATGCAGTAATTACAGCACGTCTGCTCCCCGAGGTCCCTGAGCACTCAGCACTGCATCAGAAGCCTCTCTGCACGGGGCTTTGGGGATGGGGAAATTAGAGCAGACAGCATCCAGGGCTCCTCAGCTCACCGCCCTGCTCCTCCTGCTGCTCACACTGCACTCCTCAACCTCTGCCCTGCAGAGCCCACCCAACACAAAACCCACCAACCAGCACAAGTGGGTCCCGCTGGTGCCCAGGCACGATGGCAAGCCCACTCACCTCCACTGAGAGGACCCTGCTTTCCACTCACTCCGTTTGGCAAGTTTTTTTGCGTGGGATCTTTCCCCCTTAACACATTTTTCAGAGCTCAAGGTGACACGCCGCTGTTTGTGAAGACCTCGCAGCCCATCCACCAATCCCACCAGTAATAGGATTAATACTCTCATGGCACAAATTCTGCCTCAGAGTTTTAATTATTTGGAATTCTGCACAGGAGGTTTGGATGTTTTAGCTCTCCCCGCAGCCCAGGAACAGCCAGTTCCTTCAAGCTGAGCAGCAGCTGCAGCCCAGTTTGTCTTTCAACACCTTGCCCTGGCAACCGAGCTTTGCCCAGGGCATGTTACAAGCACAATAGAGAATTTCTGAGCTAACACTTCCAGAGCCATAAAACTTCAAAAGGCTGCGGAGTTCAGGGGAACCCAAGTTTCTCAGGGCCCCCAGGTCCCCACCAGATGCCTGGTCACAGGAGGGTCCTGGCCCCTGCTAGTTGTGGTATAGGAAGGAGCAAAACCCTACTGCTGTTCATCACCATTTGTACACAGCTTTCCTCATCTATCCCAACACACACACACTCCTCCTGGGGACATTTGGCCTCTGCTGGCTGCATAGGGTGCCCCCATATCTGTTTCCCCAGGCATCATGATGCTCTCACCCCTTAAGACCCTAATGAGTTGGTAATGTACACCGCCCTTCGGGGATCCTTGTAGGATCTCACCTTGCCCCATTGGGGACCACCACCTCCACCTCACAGAGCCCAGCAGCTGGGCAAGGGGCTGAGGTCCTGGCAGCAGGATAGAGCACAGAACACCACAGCCCAGCAGTCACCCAGGCCAGGTGAGTTATTGCTCCCACACCCAGATCAAGGCCGGCCCTGCCTTCCCCCTCCCTGCCCGCCACCACCCAGCGCCTGCTGAGTCAAGGATGAGCTAGCTCTTGGGCATCCCCCCACTGTGGCAAGAGGGCACAGGCAGAGGAAGCGCCGGGTGCCTGCCCTCCTGCAGCCCTAACCTGGAGCCAGTGGGGCAGGAGGACTGGGGGGAGGGGGGCGGTGAAGGTTTGGCAGGCACAGGAAGCCCAAAGCACCTCGCTTTCTTTTGGAAGAGGTTGGGCAGCTCCAGCAACCCCAACGTGGTGGTATCCCGCAGCCTTTGCCAGGGCAGTAATTATCAGCCCCTCCCTGCGCGGGCAGCCCACTGGGGCTGTTATCTCCATCTGTGGGGCTGTGTGGGTGAGCACTCCCAGGCCGGCTTGTCCCAAACTCCTCCATCGCTCACCCAGCAAAGCCACAGCAGAGAAAGTGCTGCAGTTCACATGGTGTGCCTCACATGTCCGGGCTCCGGCTCTCAGTCACCAGAGCTCCCCAGCCGCCCAGCAGGGAGCCACTGCCCGAGATCCTAATTAACTTCAAAATCTTTGCTAAGGCCAAGGTTAAAAGTTACACCCATCCAACTCCAGAGCCTCACAAACACAGGCACGCGGTACCCAGAAACAGCCAGCAAAGCGCTAAGCAAAAAGGAAACTAATCATCCCGGGAACACAGGAGCTAAATAGCTCCTTAACAAATCCCATTAGGGCGGTAAGCTGCCTAGCAGGATGTACTATTTCAGCCGGGCTCAGGGCGGATGCGCGAGGCGGGACGGGGGTGTGTTTGTTTTCACGGCTCTCACCTTCTGCGGGGCATTGATGACACCGGTGTTGTATCCGAACTGCAGCGAGCCCAGCACCGCTCCTCCCACGGCCAGCATCAGGCGAGCTGTCATCTGCGGGGAGAAGGAGCACAGGGTTTGGTTCGGTGCACCCCGCAGCCCCCGCCGAGATGAAGGGGAACCCCCCCCCACACGCTTTCATGGTTTTCTGACACGCACGTGGGCTGAACAACAAACAGAGCGATGCCGTTTGGGGACTCCAAGGATCGATTGGTTTATCCGTGGTTGCCTTCAGATTCGGGCTGGAAGCACAGCCCCGGGGTGACCACAAGCACCACATCCACGTGCTGAGGGGCAGAGATAACCGCGGGCCATCCCCATCTCTGCACTGCCTCCACTCCTGGGACACAGCAGCAGCTCGCAGCTTCCACCTCTCTCCCAAGCACCTGGACCACTCTGCAAAGCTCTGCTCGCCTACACCTTTGGATCTGGGGCAAAAAGAGCTCCCCACGAACTGATGGATGGCAGCAGAGCCACACAAACTCAGGGCCAGCCCTGCAGCTCCATCCTGTCAGCAGCATGGGGATGCCCTGCTGCTAACAAAGCGTTGTGTCAGAGCCCAGCTCTTCCTTGCCCAGTGTATCCAACGCCTCAGTGCCCCTGGCTGTTTGGCAAGCCCTCGCCCACCTTCCCTTTCTCCTGCTTAAGCTACAGCAACAATCAGATGCTTGTTTTGGAGCAAGGTCAGGGCAGGCCAGTGCTGGGACACCTCCATCAATGGCCCAATTATCCCAGGCAGGAGATTTTCCCGCTGCTCAGCCCAGCCTCGGTGCCTCGAGAAATGGGATTGAAGTTCCCAGGGTGGGTTAAGCAGCTTAGGGACATTCACGTGAACCTAAAGCCCCTTCTCCATGGCTCGGGGCACCTCCCAGGAGCACCCAGCCCCAGGACCCACAGAAGATTTCCTTCTCCTTCCCGACGGCCACTACCCATCCCCAGGTTATCAGTGAGCAGTGTGTGGGAGCCAGCTGCTTCCTGCATCTCCTTTGCTGTCCTGGCACAACCCTGGTGGCTCAGCTCACACCATGCCCTGAGCAACCACTTCCCCTGCTCCCATCCCCGCAGCCCTCAGCCCGCTCCCTGCCTGCTGGCTTTCCCCTCCGTTCTCACACAGAGGGTCTGGCTGTGGGTTAAGGAACTGCTCTGCCCAGTGGGAACAGCCCTACCCTGGGAGCACTGGGATACCGCTCTCAGCCACAGGGTTTGGGTGCTGCTGGACGCAGCCAGGGCTCGGGCTCAGCCATTCCTGGGGGTCCCCTCCAACACACAATGTTCTGCAGTTCTGTGGTTTCTGAGTGCACCCAAGGCAAGCTACCAAAACACAGCTGACCCAGCATTGGCCATCCAGCACCAGGCACTCCCACCTGCAACCCAGCACGCAGACCCCCCCCAAACCTCTCAGCTGCAGGTTACAGGCTGCATGTCGCTCCCTGGACCCCCACCCCAGGTCCTGCTGTGTACCCACACCCCCCAGCACTCATCTGGGAGAAGGAGAGCTGCAGCCTTGCACGCTTCCAACACAGAGCAACACCCAATGTGGCAGGACCCACCTAAGCACGGGAGCACACAGACACCAAGGATGCGTGCTGCGAAACGAAGCATTCAGCAGCAGCTTGCTGGCTGTCCTGCCAACCTGCCATAACAAGGAGTTAGGGACTTCAGGGGGAAGAGCAGCAACGGGACCCCGGGCTGCCTCAGGAAATAAAGCCAGCACGCTGTTAATTAAGTTGACTAATTAGCATTGGCCTGAACGCAACAATTGCGCTTCCCAGGGAATCGCGGAGCTTTGGGCTCTCGGCTCGGTTGACAAATCTGAGCCACAGCAGAAGGAGCTGAGCACCACCACCAGTTAAAGGGCAGAGCACGGTGCCACCACCACTCCCAGCACCAACTGCAGCTTCGCCCCGTGCAACCGCAGCACGCGGATGCCAGAAGCACACCGTGCTCCAATCAACACCTAAAAAAAGCAAACAGTGCTCGGTGCTTTGTTTCCCTCCCTCCCAAGGGCGGCGATTTCAGCCCCGTTTGACACAGTGAAGCGCTCTCCCGGAGCAGGACCGAGCCGGTGAGCACCGGTTTGCACGTCCAGCAACGCGTGCCGTCGGTCCCACGTATGTCACACCACGAGCAGGAAGAGCCGGTGAGTCACACACTGCAGGGCCGGCTTCGGGAAGGGAGAGGAGCGGGATGTGTTGCCGGCCGGCTGCCACCGAACTTTGCTCCGGGAAGATGCTGGCGATGCTGGCTGTCCCCAGAGGGCTCCTCCGGGGGGGGGAGGGGGGCTGGGGCATGCTGCAGGAAGCTGCGCTGCTCAGAGCACCGCGTTTGCATGGGGTGTAAGAGGAAGAAGTGGGGCACGCAGCCTCAGTGCATTCAAGGAGCAGAAGCCTCCAGCTTGCACTAGGCAGGGGGGAGAACGTCCACCAGAAACCCACGCGGTGCAACCCTAATTTACTGCCCTACAGGGAAGGGTGAGCGGCTCTGACAGAAACCATAGGATTTGGGCTCAGGAGGAGCCCCGTGCAGGCTCTGTTGGACGCGGTCCCAGGGCAGTGCTGTGAGTCAGCGGCCATGCGGGGTGCCTGCAAGGAGCCTGGCCATGAAAGGAGAGGCTCAACACGGGGGAAGAAAAAGAAAAAAAAAAAAGCCAGTTTCTAGTGGCCGCCTGGCGTGGGAAACTCTCTTATCAAGCTGCGCAGGGAGCACTGCTTTCTTAACCCTCATCGGGGCCAAGCTCCTGTGCCCGTGCCCCCTCTGGGGCAGATTGAAGCCAGGGAGCAACAGCTGTGTGCCCTGCCCCAGCCCAGCACCCAACGCCGGGGAGCAGCTGGGAGCACCACGGGATGAAGAAGTGAACCATCCTCCAGAAAACTTAATAAAAACAAAAGCAAAATAAAGAAGTCCCAAGGGAGGAAGGGCACAAAGCTCTCCCGTCGGGATTCCCCACAGGAGCACCTCGGCCTTCAGGAGCCCCACTCGGCACAGTCCCACAAATCCCTCCTGGTGCAGTAAATCCCCCCCCTGCCCCCTGCAGCCACCAGCAAGGTCACAGAGCTGCGGGGCGATGGAAGCACAGCAGCGGGCAGCAGAAAATAACTCTGCCCGGCAACTTCGCAGCCCACCCAGCACCGCACAGCACCCACCGTGCCCGGATCCTATCTGGGGCCGGTGTGCAGTGGTTGGGATGTGGCACGGGGACACTGCCACGGCAACGCGGGGACCGCAGCCCCCCCGCGGCACCACGGATGCGCTCGGGGGCTCCTGCTGCTGGAAGGCCTGCGCGATGGGAAGGAAAATGGGTCAACGCCGTCGCTCTCTGTTATATTTTCTTTCAGTAAGGTCAGCCGGGGACATGGATGGGATGTCTTGGCGCTTCCCAACCGCGGGATCGCCGCCCGAACAGCCCCAGAGAGTTTTGTTACGCACGAAGAAGATCGGCACTACGGGGACGTAGGGGTCCCCCCCCCCCGCCACGCACAGCACAGCCCGGGACCACGGGGCAATGGGGTTCAGAGCGCGGCGAACCCAAAGAGCCCAATCCGGGTCGGAGCTGAGCAAACAGAGCTCGGGAAACCAGACCCCCCCGCCCTCCCCCAGCGCAGGGTGCGTGACGGCGGACCCCACAAGAGGATCCATAGGGGATCCGCCGTTCAGTGACGCGGGACGGATTCAGACGGCGCCGCCGTCCGCTCTCCTCCTCTCCTAAAAAAGTTGCGTCAGTTTCACATCCGTCCTCCCCCACCGGAGCGCTCCGCGTTACCCGGCACCGAACCGAGGGGGGGGAAGGGGTGGGGAGGGGGAAGCAGGCAGCGATCGCTCCGCGCTGCGAACCCCGAAGTATTTCTGCACCCCCAGCATTTCCAAGTCCCTATATTTCCAACCCTTTTTAAGCACAACTCCGGCGGCTCTGCCCTCCCCACCTCCCCCAGCCCCGCGGCGCGCCGGGGTTTTTCCACGCTCCCTCATCCCGCGCTCCCCCCGCACCACGTTGCATAACTCCCTCCCTTCCCCCGCCGCGCCGGGACGAACCCGCCCGCTCCCCCCCTCCCGCAGCCGCATCCCCGCAGCCGGCCCCGCACACCTTGCTGCCGCTCTCCATGGCGCTCCGGGGGCGGCGGATCGGCGCGGGGCAGCACAGCGATGTTGCGCGGCCGCCGCGGGGGCATTGGAGCGGCTTAAGAGCGGCAGCGCGCGGTACCGCGAGGGGCGGTGCCCATTGGTGGAGAGGGGGAGGGGGCGTGGCCGAGGGGGGGAGAGGCCGCGGTCGGGGCGTGGCCTGAGGGGGGGCCCGGCGGGGGTGTGAGGGGGGCGGGAGCGCGCGGTGGGGGGGGTGGGGGGGGTGCGCGCAAGTGCGTGCACGAGAGCACGTGTAAACGCGTACGGCAGCGCGCGTGCACACGTGCATCCGAGTGGCTGAGAGCGCGCGTGCGCGCTCCCGCCCCCCCCCCTCCTCCTTTTCCCCCCAGTGTGCGCGCACACCGCCGTGTGCCGGTGCGCCGCGGGACGGGGCCGGGAGGGGCGCGGGGCGATGTGCGGCCGTGCACGTCCGCCGGCTCCGCCCCTCCTCCATCCTCGGGGCCGCGCCGGGGCCGGGGGCTTTGTGTGCCCGGGGCTCGGCCCCCCCCTCCCCCCCTCAGGTCTCAGAAAGGCCAAAAAGCGATGCTTTTCCCCCACACAGCGGTGCGGGCGCCGGGCTGCTCCCCGCAAGGCTTTTTCCTTTGGGAAAAGTGGGAACTGTGCAAAAAGTCGCGATGCGGGGGGGGGGTGAAGGATGGGGGGGGGGAGGTTCGCTTCCCGGAATCCATTTTTGCTCCAAATTTGGGCATTCGGGTGAACCCTCGCGTCCGCAAACCGCAGACCCCTCGTTCCGGCGGCCCCGCTCTCTGTTCTCCCCTTCTTTGCAAATGGAAACCCCAAATCCCAGCGAAGGGTTTTGGGACGGAGGAACGTTTTATTTCAAATGGAAAAGTCTGAGAGCGAGAGCTGCTGGAAAGGAAACGGGCGGCTGGGAATGAACCGAGCTGCCCCATGAGCGGGGGGGATGGGGTGGGGGAGGGGGTATTAGGGGAGATTCCGCCTGTCCGTTCCCTTTGAGGCGGTGGGAGAGGTATAAATAACGCCCCGAGGGGTTGGGGAGGGGTGCACTGCGGAGCTGTGGGGTTTGCCATCAGGTTTGGGGGGGTTGGAGGTCACAGAGAGTGGCCGTGCATCCATCCGGGCCGTCGGGGCTGTCACAGATGGGTGCTCAGGATGCTCCGCAAAGGGGGATGGGCTGTGTCCCATCCCAGACCCGAGGCCGTCACCCCATCCAGGCCCGGCACAGGGACGGCCCCACGCACTGTGACAGTGACACGGGCTCACCCCGTCCGCATCGCCCCACGGTTTGCAACGTCGCATTTCAGAGCTTCAAGACGCGAATGCAACGCCCTCTCCCATCGCCGTTTGCACAACAGCTGGCGACAGCTGCAGCCCGGTGACCCATCCGCAATCCTCGGGGAATTGGGTCAAACCAACCCGATTTGGAGCCCCAAGTGATGAAAGTCCGCGTCCAGCAGGGAGCTGGGGTCGTGGGCAGGGCTGGGCGACGCCGTCCCCAAATCGCGTGCCGGTGCCCCACTGTCAGACCCGAGGTTGGCCCTAAACCACCACGGGGAGTGGAAAACGGGGCCAGAAGGGGATTTGGGGCCGCCCGAGGGCGTGGGGGTGGGCTTCACCCCGCCGGACTGGGGAAGCTCTCCCTGCGCTGGGATGCGTCGTGGCAAGCTCGCGGCGGTAATTACCCCGCGCAGGAAGACGGATTAATACCCATTACCTAAATAACTCCCCGCGTAATAATTAGTCAGGTATTCTTAGTCCTCAGTCATGAAAAAGCTCTTTTGCAGAGGCATGTTGGAAACGCGGTCCCGCGCATCAAACGCGCCGACATGGGATTCTGCTAACTCAGAAGGAGCAAATATCAACCTCAGGCGCGGGCAGGGAGCATCGCTGCCGCTCCGTCCCCGTGCCAGCTCCTGTTGTCTGCAAACCCCACGGCCGGGGCTGTTTTACCCCTTTTTTTGGGGGGGGGAGGGGCGGTGGGAAGCAGCTCTGCAACGGGCAGCAAATGCACCCCAAAGCCCTCGGCCGCCCTCGGAGCCGGGTCACCGTCCCCACTGCTTCTCCCAATTAAAAGAATGAAAGAAAGGAAATTGGAAATGCTTCCAGCCCTGCTGCACTTCGTCTGGAGCAATTAAAGGCAAAGTTTTAATGAGCGGCTGATGAAGCACAAAAGGCAGAGGGAAATTCTCCGCTCATTAGAAGGAGAAAGCGGCGGCCCGGGGCTGGGGCAGCGCGCTGGAGGGTCTGCCCTGGGAGAAATGCCCCACAACCCGGACAGCTGGGCCATTCCCTTCTGAATTCCCCACATTTTGATGTTTCTCCCACTGGGTTTGGTGCTCAGGGCGTCCCTCACCCCGGGGCGGTGCCTTATCAGGACCATTTTCAAGGTTTTACACTTGTAAGCCAAATCTAAAGGCTCCAATGGAGCCTGAAAGTCCCCCACGGCCAAAACGGCTCCAGTATCTCCCCAGCGATCGAGGGCTGATTTTCATTTCGTTTCTCACTCCCGGGGGCAGTAAATACAATGGGACCTCTGCAGAGCCCTGAATATTCTTCATCCTGGGGCTGCACGAATGGGGCGGCCCCAAAACCGCGCGGACGTGGAATATTCCCCTTTATCTTAACGACGCATCCCCCGTATCTTCCCTGCACGTGTAGGGCGGGATCCCTCTCCACTTCCAGCTGTCCCCGGGGGCGAAGAACCAAAGAGCCTGGGGGCTTCTGTGGGGTCAATGGGAGATGCTGAGCTACGGGATGGGCACGGAGCAGTGCTTCTGTGGGATCAGAGAGCGATGTTGAGCTGTGGGGCAGGCACGGAGCGGTGCTGCCATGGGGTCAGTGAGGGATGCTGAGCCACAGGGCAGGCACGGAGCGGTGCTTCACGGATGTCAGCACGAGGTCACCGCCGGAGCCGGGCACGCAGCGCTGCCGGGGCTTGCGGCATTCCCACGCAGCCGCTTTGATCCCGAATACCTGTGGCTCCCCGCCCGCCTGCCGCTCGGTGCTGCTCCCCGGCGCTGCAGGGACCTGCCCTCGCACCCCGCGCCGCGGTCCCGTGCCTGGCCAGTAGCCCCGAATTGCCGGCTCAGGCCGGGGCTTGTCCCTCCTGTTGCAATACCCCAGCCCTGCTCTGGCACGCTAGGCGCAGCGGCTGCGTCCCAGCCGGCCCACGGTGCCCCGACCCCAGCGCTGTGTGAGGTTTGGGGCACAGAGAGCTCCGTCCCTGTATAGGGACCAGGTGGGTCCCACCCTCCTGCAGCCCCTTATCCCCATCTCCCACCTCCAGGGATGCTCCCAAGCAGGTTCCCCCTCCTGGTTTCCTATTGGGATGGGAAGCTCAGAGGACAGACACGTTAATGCCACGGCATATTTACAGCTCAATCCATCATCTGCTCGATGTCCCCTGAGAAATTTGGGGCTGCTTTCTCGTGTTGTGCTGTCCCCATGCCTCAGTTTCCCCACTCACGGGACCCACCTCAGCCCTGCAGTGAAGCAGAGAGCTCTGTGCTCTGCACCCTGTGCTCCTCTTGACCAAATGTGTGGGTCCCCAGCGCTCAGCACTGCCCTTTTGAGAGCTGAATCCTGAGATTCACCCCAAAATTCGGAGATTCACCCACCCACAGCCTCGCACGGCGTTTATAGCCTTGGCTTTATGTGCCGAGTGCCTGCCTGGCTTCAAAGCAGCTTTTCTTTTTATTTTTATCTTTCCAAAAGAGTTAAAAATAATAATAATAATAATAATAAAATCCTGTCTATATTTTGCCTTCGGGGGCAGAAGCCCGTGGGACCAGCAGGCCAGCACTCGCAGTGTTTGTGTTGGATTTGTGTTGGATTTGCAGAGTCAGGGTGTCCGGGCTGCTCTATACGTCTGTGTTTGCTTTGCAGGCTCAGCTCCTGCCTACGTGCGCCGCCAGAGAGCCGGCCCCAAAACCCGGCCCCAAAACCCTGCCCCAGGGCAGGGTGCTACCCCTAAAACGGGTGCTGGGACAGCGAGAGGTCCCCGTGGCTGCGTGTAGCCCTGGCATGCATCCCCTGGAATGGAAATACGTGGCTCACCCGGAGCCTCGAGCGCAGGCATGGTGCTTACAGGGCCACGTGGCAGCACTGTGCTGCTTTGGTGCATTCCCACTGTGCCAAAGCTGTCTGCTCCCCATTGACATTTCCACCCAAGGGCCAAAAACCAAGCGAGCAGCTCCAGTTTGGTGTGGTTTCTCACACCGCTATCCTGGCTGGCCCCAAAGTGCGCCGGAAATGGGGAGACATTGGGGCCAGGGGCTGCAGGCAGGGCTCACCCCCACCCAACAGCTCCAAGTGGAGGAATTTGGGGGAGAAATGGCCAAAGGTGGAACTTTCCCCGCTGGCTGTGCATGGGCTGCACCGCTTCCCACGGCCGCGCTCCCGGCCCGGCTCCGGCCCCTCGGGGGGAGCCTTTTTTCACGGCCCCCTGCGGCAAAAGCTTTTCTCTCTCTTCCCTTCCCCTGCCCAAGACTTCCTCCGCCTTGCCCCAGCTTCCTGGCCCGCCTGTTTATTCGCTTCCCGCTCCCAAACCCCTGATTTCTTTGTTCGGCCCCTGGTAATTTTCCACCAGCGCCGCCGCATCCAGCTCCACGACGCACGGCACCGCTCTGCGCCGTTGGCATCCCGCATCAACCCACTGCGGACATCGCGGCCCTGCTCCTGTCCTGGGGGGCATCTCTGCCCACCCACAGTTCCTCCTCCAGTGGTCTCCAAAGAGCGTCCAACGTTGGGCTGCAAATGGGCGCTTTGTGCCCCCGTTGTGTGGGGAAATGAATGGTGAAGTCAAAGAAACACGGAACCATTGAATCGTGGGGTCATACAACCATGGAATGGTGGAAGCATAGAACAGCACAACCGTGGGACCACGGGACCACGGGATCGTAGGGTGGTTTGAGTTGGAAGGGACCTCCAAGATTGTCCACTTCCCATCCTAAATCTATGAGAACGAATCCCGATAGTTCTACCCCAACTGGTCCTGCATGGAGGGTGGTGCTGCCTCCATGCCCCTTTGCAGCATTGTTCTGGCTCTGAACATGAGAGGTTTTACCCCAATATTTACCCGCTGCCCTCAGCCCTGCTGTGCTCTGCTCTAAAAGGACCAGACCTGAGCCAGATAAGCACTGGGGGAAATCCGTACTTGCAACCACAGCGGCACCAGTGGGTCTTGCTCACTCAGTAGATGAGATGAAACTGAGGAATTGGTTTCATTTTCCCCAACTCATGGGATCCAGAGATTCCAGAAAGGAAATGTTTTCCTTTTTTTTTCTCCCTTTAACAGCTTTGGCTTTCTAAGGAAGAGCTTCAGGCCCACAGGAGCAGGGCAGAGCCCTCTGGGGAGCGAGGCAGAGCGCTTCTGCTAATGCTATCAGAACTGCACTTCTGCCAGAACCCCCTCTGTTCCTCCCAGAGTCGGCCACACTCCAGCTCCATATTTCCAACCCTCCCCATGGCAAAGGACTCATCAGCACTTCTGCTGAGGGGACACAGAGCAAAACATCCTGGAGATGGAAGCTCTTGGCTGGGAAGAGAGGGGGTCACACAGAGGATCTCATGGGCTATGGGCAGAGGCAAGGCGCTGGGAAGGAAACGGGGTGTAAAGTCGGGTTAAGAGCTCATTTCTGCACCACTGCTTTGTGCTGTGGGCACAGGCTGATGCAGGCAGGAATTCCCTTCCACCCAACACAAAGCATCCCACGTCCTGACAGAACCGACCCCACATTGCCACATCCCTACGCTCTGGGCACCATTTGCTGCTTCTCCTGTTGCATTTCTCAAGGTTTAGGTGTTTTTGTTTCGTTTTTGAATTATCATTATTTTTTTACCTTTTTTTTTTTCTTTTCCAAGAGCCAAACCCACGTCAGGGAGAAAATATTTGGCGGCCGTGCCCGGCACCAGCTGTGTTTGCTTAGAGAGGGCTGGGCTGCAGGGCGCAGGTGTGGGTGCCACGGGGGGGAGCGCTCCGGGAGCTGATGGAGTTGAGTGGGATGAGCATCACCACACTGATGCAAAGGGAAAAAATGAGGGCTGGAAACGTTGGGCAAAGGGAAAGGTGCCCTCATCCCACGGAGCATCACTGCTTGGACACAGTGGCACCGACCGCAGCCCCCGAATGAAGGTTAGGGATGTGAGGATGGCCCAGCCAAGAGTAAGAGGCAGCTGAGGGATTTTCCCTTCTTTCTGGGAGTTCTCTCTTCATTTTTGGAATTCTCTCTTCGTTTTGGGAGTTCTCCCATCATTTTGGGACTTCTGTTGCCTCGTACCCGGCGTTGGGATGGAGGCAGCGTTGCCCAATGCTCTGAGCATCCTCCTGCATCCCAGCACAGCGGGCTCACGGGGCCGGGCTCCTTGGGGAAGGCTAACGAGCTTTAATCCGAGCGGGATTTCGTCTTGCTGCAAGCATTAACATTTTTCAGATATTATTCTCTGCTGTCACCTGACCCATGGAGAAGTTCCAAGGCGTTTTTTGATGCCTGCATGGATTTTTTTTTTTTTTTGGGGGGGGGGGGGGTTGTGTGGGGTTGTTTTTTTTTTGTTTTTTTTCCTCTTCCCGGAATAGTGCAAAGCTCAATAACAAAATAAAACACACAAGCGGGGCATTCACAGGGTGAGGAAAATTCCAGGTCTGCAGAAAGGTGGGAGAAGCGCCGAGCTGCTGTTTGTTTAACTCAGGAAACGCCGTCCGAGAAAGCGCCGGTGCCATTGAAGCCGGGATGTGCATTGTGCCGACCCGCTCCGCCGCTCCGGTTTCCCGCTAAGGGGGGGACAAAGCAGCTGTGCCCCCCGCCGGGCTCAGCCCCATCAGTACCAAGAGGAGAAACTGCATGGAAAATGCCAACCCGCCGCGAGGAGGAGGAGCGGAGCGATGCTCTCCATCCACTGTAGCCCCAAGCCACCTCCTGGGCACTGCTCTTCCAAGAGCCCATGGAGACACGTGGGGCTGGCAATATGTTGTGGCCATTTTATGCTTTTCCAGCTGTTTTTTTTCTGGGATGATAAGTGTTTTCTGGGTGCCCAAGGGCGGTGTTTCCCTGAACCGCCATGGTGGTCATTCTCCTGCACTGTGTAGGTTTGGGCTCTGGGGAATATGGCACAGGTTGTCCAGAGAGGCGGTGTTGCCCTGCCCATGGAGGCCCAAGCTCAGGCTGAAGGGGCTCTGAGCACTGATGGAGCTGTGGGTGTCCCTGCACAGTGTAGGGGTTGGACCTGCTGGCCTTTAGGGTCCCCTCCAACTCCAGCCATTCCATGACTCTGAATATTTTCATCCTCCTTGAATGAAATGGGACCCAAGCACAACATGAAGCACTAATTGGAAGACGCTGCTTGCTCAAGATGGGCTGTGTCAGGGACACACCTTGCTTGTGGCAATGTGTGCAAGGGGCAATATTGGTTCAGAAATGGGGAAAAACGCTTTCAAGGCCTTAATTTTGGTTTTGGATGGGGCAGCTTTCTTCCAAGGAGGCGAGGTATGCCTAAGGATGGCGTGCACTTAAAAAGCTCGTGGTTAATTATTGTTGTTGCAGAAAAGTGGACGAAGTCCTCAGCAGCAGAAGGAGGAAATAAAATAACGACGATGCAATCAAGCCGCTCTTCTGAGCCAACCTGATGGGCAGCGGTGGAGGAAACAAGTCCAAAATAAATCATTATTGAGGAGCAGGGTGCAAAAGACGTGTCCGAAAGAGCCCCAAAAAGCACAGCTCTACACAGATCTGCATGGGATGCTGCTGGGCAGGGAGGATGCTGCAAGCCGGGGCTATCTTTAGGCTGAATATCTTCAGGCTTGCTGTTATCTACACTGTGCTGCAAAAGTATTCCTGTCCAGGGGCCCAGCACTCCAAAACTTGCTCACTCTGGGGTCCTGCAATACAAAAATAGCCTTGTCCGGGGGCTCTGCCAGAGGGCCTCTCCCTGGGGGCCCTGAGTTGCAAAAGCATCTCTCTATCCAGGAGCTCAGGGCTGCAGAAAATTGCTTGGGATCCTTGGAGGCCCCATGCTGCAAAAATGTGTCTGCTGAGGGATTTCACACTGCAAAAATCCCCAGCAAGAGGCATCACCCTGCGCCCACCTCCACCTCACACAGCCTCTACTGCAGATTTACCACGAGGGAACTGATGAATCCTGCAGTCATACAACTGAGGAACTATGGAATGAAAAAATCATGGAACCATGGAACCAAGGAGCTGGAGAAGCACTGAACCATCCCATATCATCATGGGACCGTGGACTCATGGCATCATGAAATCGTGGATTCATGGAAACATGGAACTGAACAATCACAGAACCAAATAACCATGGGACCGAAGAGTCACAGAACCATGGAATAGGGGAGCCATGAAATCACAGAACTGTAGGACTATGGTATCATAAAACCACTGAACCATGGAATACCCTGAGGTGGGCCCTGACTGCTTGTGCAACTATTTGTGTGCAAGGGGATGCCCAGCCCCAGTGATCTCAATCTGCATCGAGGAGGCTTTGCCGACAGCTGCGGGAGAATGACAGCACATCTCTGTTTCATACATTTTGGGTCAACGGACCAACCCATGTTTGAGTGTTCTTATGGTGCCAGGTGGAACAGGGCAATGTTTTCCCACCAGCCCCGTGGCCACAATGAAGAACAAGCAGCTTTCCTGCTACTGAATTTCTTTCCCAAAGCACCCCCTCCTCACATCAGAAGCCCTTCTCAGGGCAGGGGGAGGATGCACAGGCACTCCCCTGCTCCAGAGAATCTGTTTCTGCTCAAGAGAGAGAGATTTTTAACACTCTCTGCACAAAACCTGCATTTTTTTTAATGAAATACCAGCCCAGGGATCAAGTTCTTAGCAGATTACCTTGGAAGAAATCACACGGGGATAAAACTATGGGTAATAGCCGTTTTCCTGGTACTCACATCAGGGCAGCGTGATGGGTGTGAGGAAGAGGGGCCTTCCCAGTTTGTACCAGTTTTTGGTAACCTGGGACCACTTTGCACAAACCCAGGGCCTCTTTTGGCTCAAATGTTGTTCGTTTTCTTAAACCTGTGGTCCTTTTTGCAAAGCTGGAGACCTTTTTGGCAAACATGGGGGCCCTTTCCATAAACCTAGGGCCCCTTTTTGCAAGGCTGTCACTGGATTTTGGTAAGGTGGGGAGCAAAGCCTGGGGGATTTTTGCCTTTCCAGGTTTCCTGCCTTTCTTGCAGTTTACAGGAGCACCTCTGCCAGCACTGGGCAGCTCTTTGGCCGAGCAAAGTGCCGAGCACTTCTGTTTCCACTGCTAAAAGCAATGCTTATTGCCTGCAAGTCCCCACTCTTTGTAGGATGTCTTGTGGCTTCAGCATGGAATACCCCCAGCACAAGTGTTGCGTCCAGCCCCAAAAGGACGTTTGCAGCTCCAGGGCTGCAAAGGATGGGTTTGTGCTCCTGTTTCCAAGGTGGACCCAGCACTTGGTGGCGGCTGCAGGGGGCTCAGAGGTGTCCCTGTCCCTGAAACCCCACAGTGCTGGTGTCCACAGGGGCATTTCTCACCTGCTAAATACCTCACAGCCCCCAAAGCACTCTGGCTTATGGGGCCAAGCTTAAAAACTATAAAGCTATTTACCAGCTTCACACTACTCACGTCTGTTCCCAGAGAGCATGCACGCTGTCCTGTCATTTCCAGGAAGGGAAAAAGCTTGTTTCACCCTGAAAATCCCCGAACCCCAGCTGAAAGCATGGGGATTTGGGGGCACGTGCCCCACGCTGGGCGAACTGCCGGTCCGGGGGTGTCAGCAGGAAATGTTTTCTAGCATCTGTAGTTTTCTTTCCCCCTTTAGTGAATAAGAAGCCCTTTCTTCATGGGGAGCTGGCAGGGATTAGGCTGAAGGCAGCTCAGCTCCAGCCAAAGCCAGAGCAGGAGGTTACAATGGTGATGTTGAGATCAATATAAAATTTATATTGATACTTTGGGGCACCTGAAAATGCCTCCAATCCCACTGGCTCTGCCCAAAGCAAGCCGCTTCCCCTGTTTTTCCCCTTCCTGGCCCATTTTACTCCCACCCTTCCTGGTGTTCTGCTTTTCACCCCTGCAAAATTCATGGTAAGAAGTGAAATCCCCTCACAGCCCACTCTGACGTGGGGTGGACCCGACGCATTGCTCTTCTTGGTGTGGTCTGGTAGTGTGCTTCGCTGTTTGCACCATGGCATTCCAACCCAGGCTGAGCTGGACATGGGTTTTGTTGCTTTCTTTCTTTCTTCTCTTTCTTTTTTTTTTTTTTTTATTTTCCAGGCGCATTTCTCCCCTCATTTCAGTGCAAAGGGCTGGAAAATGCAAAGCGACAGCTCCGCCGGCCCAGCGCCGCGCAGCCGCGTCCTGCCCTCCTGCCGACCTGCTGGGCTGACATCACTCGTGGGGCTTCATTGGGTTACCCTCTTTTCTGGGGCCTTATGACCCAAAACACAAAGCCAAGGGTGAGGGCACTGAAGGTGAGGTGATGCCTTTGCGTGGTGCTGCAGAGGTGTTGCGTTGCTCAGCCTCCATCACGTGCTGGACCATGTTGGAATTGAGATTTGGGGTCGGTTTTGGTTGTTTATTTTTTCTTTGCACTTCTGCTGGGAAAGCACAGAAACTCCCCCAGCTGCTTCGAAAGGAAGCAAACCCTCTGTTTCAAAGGGAAGGAAGAGGAAGAAGCCAAATGGTGCACAAATAATCACCGTCGGAGAGAGCAAAGCAGGAGGATGTGAGCTCCATGGACACAGTGCTGGGAATGGGGCTGCTCTCCTGCGTGAGCCCCCAGCCCGCTTTCTTGGCTCCTGGTGTGGTACCTTGCAGTGAGGTTGGGCTGGAGAACCAGAGCGTGGAAAACGAGAGCTGACATTTGCCATCTCACATTGCTTTGGGCGCATGCAAAGGCAGCGGGAGCTTTGCACCAGCCCTGGGTTTCACCCCCGTGCAATGGGGACCATACAGCCATAGGATGGCTGTGTTGGAGGGGACCTCACAGCCCACAGCCCCTGCCGTGGGTGCCCCACACCAGCTCACATTCATGCCCGGGCACTTTTCCTGCTGGAAGAGTTGATTCACAGTGAAACAATGTGAAACCTTCCACCTTGGCCTTATCACTTCACCTGCTGATAAATATTTGAGCAAAGCGGCCGCTGCTCTGCTGTTCCCAGGGCTCAGCCCAACTGGAGGTGTTACAGAAGGACGGGCTGCTGCTCACCACGTCCTCTTGCCAGCCCCATTTCTCCGAGTCTGAATGCACATCCATGGCAGAGCAGAGATGTTTGCAGCTAAACAGTGTCACCGTGCCCATACTGGTGCTGAGGACCATCCTCGGCTGACCTAAGCCTGGCTTACACCCCAAATCCACTGTTTACGTTCTGTAATTGGAGATAAGAGCCTGAATCCGGATCCGCTCCTGCCAGCCCAGGGAATGCGGAGCCTGGCTCACTGCCATGTTAAATAACCCAGGAAGATCTCCCTGCATTTGTTTCCCTCCCCGACATTCCCAAGATCAGAGCGGGGCTGTCCGGGAAGGGCTGCAGGGACAGATCCTGGCCATGGGCACACGGTTGGGATTTGGTGTCAGCACCTTCCGGGCTCCTGGCATTTCCATGAGCCGGGCTGGGGGCATGCAGGTGTTCTGGAGGTGGTTGTGTCCATATAATACGATGGGCAGAACGAGAAGCACTGGGCTTTACACAGGTAGAAGCGTGCCTGGGGCCGGTGGGGTGTTCCCACTGCAGGGACTCAGCCCCAGCTCTGACCCTCCCAGGATCCTCCCAGAATCATTCCCTATCTGAGCTGGATGCTCACCCCCGCAGTGTAAATAAATCGAGGGCTGTCTTGTTGCAGGGGGTCTATTTTTCCTGCATTGCCTCCTACTCCTTTGCTTGGTTAGGCCGATGCTTCAGGCTGGGGAAGCAGACCTGGATGGCCGCAGCACCCCATGCTGCTGCTGAGCTCCTTGCTCTTGGAGTGTTAGGAAACAAAGTTCTCTTTCCCCAAGCAGCAGGATGCCACGCAGGCTTCCCCAAGGGCTCCCGTGCACTCACCCCACACAGAAAGAACAATGGAAGCAGATGTGGGGCTGCGTGGGGATCTCTGCCCTCCCCCGTGAGTGAGAGCCATCACAGATAACCCATTCCTCCTTTACTTTGGATCTTGGGAATGAAAACACGTAGTTGGGATGGGCCGGGAACCTCTCGGACCAGTTCTGCTGCCATGGAAATGCTGTGCAACCGTCTCCTCCCCACCTCCACCCAAAGTGACCCCCGTGCTTCCAGCTCTGCCTATTTTCCTGCAACACCTTTTGGGATGGCTGCTGTGATGCCTGTAAACCAGCTCGCATTCAGGTCTTGGGGCTGCTCAGAGCAGGACAATTCCCAGCATTGATCACTGCTGTCCCTGACCCATGGCAACCTGGATCGGGGTATGTTTGTAACACCTCTGGACAGTGGTACACAACATTCCCCTCTGAGCACAGGCAAATCAGGAACATCAGAGCTGGAAACCTTATCAGATTCTGATGGAAAACGGGAAAAAGAGCTGGGAACTCGTGAGAAATCCCAGTAGTACAGTAGATCCATTGAAAGAGACAATCCCCAACTATGCATGTTAGATAATAGGTAGATAGGGTAAATATGGTGGATGGATGGATGGATGGATGGATGGATGGATGGATGGATGGATGGATGGATGGACGGATACATAGACAGATAGATAGATGGATGGATGGATAGATAAATAGGGGGTTATTATTAAATTTGTTGATTGCTTGACCTTGTCTTCAGTCTGAACAATGATAAGTGGAAATGGAGCAACGTGAGCAGGTTGGGTCAATGGAGGTCAATGGGATATGGTAATAAAAGAGGTGAAAAACAATAAACTGGGGCAGTAAATTCAGGACAGCCCAAGGGCAAGGGGACAGAGAGCATGCATAGCTTTAGCCATAGGTGTTCTTGCTGGTACTGTCACAGCTATAGTTTTGCTACAGGATGAAAAGAACGTCAGAAAACCCAAGGTGACCCTTCCAGTTTGGGCAAATCCCTGCCAACATGTTCACCTGGGTTTGCCAGTGACTCAGTGCCTGTTACTCTCCATCCTGAGCTTTCGTAACATTGGCTAAGCCACATTTATTCACTTAGTATAGAAACACTAAACTGGTGGAAGCCAAATGGAGTACTTGGATGAATCAAACCCTTGTGCACTTGAATTTGATGATAGCCTTTATTTCTGAGGGGTTGTGAAGGGTTAATAAACATTTTAGAGAAGGATGAAGGCTGTTGCTTATCTGTATTACAGATGGTTACAGCAGCATCCTTCTAGGGGCACAGATGGTTGGGAGAAAATGTGGAGCTGGTGGGGAATTTTACATGAAAATATTGGTTCAGGGAATAAAAGGGAAAAAAATAAAAAGAAAAAAAAGAGGAAGAAAAGCTTTAGGAAATGGTTGCAAAATACTCATGAGTTGGGTTGGTTTGGTGGGGAATGGCTGCCCTACATCCCAAGTCAGCACTTCTGCACACAGGAGGAGATGCTGTAGGGCTGGCAGATGCCTTGCCAGCTCCAGAGGCCATGGAAAATCTGTGTAATAAAAGGTTTGGGGTTAGGGAGATGTTTTCTAGCCCAGGAAGCTTTTCTACTTTGTCTTTACACCAAAGCTTTGGGGAAAGGCAGCAGCATCAGCTTGAGCTGCAGCCCAATTATAGCCCAGCTGCTGCACATAGCAATCAGTTAATAGTCGTTAGAAAATAAACTGATTGTGTTCTAAGCATCTTGAAATGCAGGGAAGCAGAGCCTTCGTCTCAGTGCCCAGCTGCAGCCATTTGGGATTGCTCTGACCCAAATCTGGCGGTCGAACACGCCAGTGGTGTGATGGGCATGGCACTGCTCATCAAACCGGGTCACAGTGGGACCTCAAAGGCTTTTGCACTGGACCAAAGGCAGATTTTCTGTGATCAGCAGGGACTGGCTTCCTTAGCTGCAACACACGCAACAGAAACACGTGCTTTAAGAACATATTTCCCTATCTTCCTGTGGCACTTTGAGCAAAAGCAATCCAACAAGCATGCTTCCCTCTTCCTGATGGAGGAACAACTTCATGCCCTATCTCCGCCAGTGCATGGGGGTTTTGTTAGGGCAGGGCTGGGCTGGTTATCTGATCCTCGATTTGCATCTCACTGCTTCTAGGACCCAGCACCCAGCACCTTCAGCATCATCGTGCTTAACAGCCCACGGGATCAGTCAGGCTTTCTGGAGGCAGCTGCATGATATGGAATGTGGTACACCCCATCAGCACTGTGTTATGCGTGACATTGGTTTGGAAATGAGTCCCATTGTCTGACCCAATTTTTTCTGGGGTGCAAGGGCACCAAGACTTGCTTTTCAAAGCACAGGATGGTGTTTGAGTGGTGGCATGGGCTGCCTTTACAGCCGGGCTCTGCTGGGGCTGAGTGGGACCAGAGGGACCTCCACTCTTCTGTGTGATTCCTCTCCGCGAAGAGTCCCTGTGAGGAGAAAAGGGGAAAGGTGCAATTGCTGATTTTCTCCACGAGATGGTTCTCAGAGAGAGACAGCAGCACCAGAGGACCCAAATGCCATATAGGGCTCAAGGGCAGTGCTTCCATCATAGCTCCCCCAAAGCAAAGCAGTGTGATAAGCAACACAGCAAACATGGAAAGCGTGTAGCAACAGCTCAGTGCCTAGAACCACAGAACGCTCTGAGTTGGAAGAAACCCACACAGATCCCAGAGCCCAAGCCCTGGCTACACGCAGCACTGCCCAAACTCTATGGCTGAGAGCAGTGCCCCAGTGTTCCCGGTATGGGGCTGTGCCCACCACCCTCTGGGGCACAGCCCTGCCCTGATTTCCTCTGTCCTCGAGGGAGTCTGCAGCTCCTCCTGACTTTGTGCTACACATGAGCTTGCTTAGCACACATTCAATGCCTGCAACTGGATCATTTATAAATACATTAAAGAGAACTGGCCCTAAAACCGTGTCCTTCTTGCCCTTGTATGGCAAGAAAGGGATCAAGTGGCAGAACACACGAGGAAGCAGACACGTCAGCACCCAAAGTAAATACACGGCAGCATCACGAGGCCAATCAACAACTTCCCTGGCCGAGCATAACAGCAAGCAGTTCCTTCTACCACCTGAGCAGCAGAAAACCAACAGCCAACCAATCTGTGCATCCCCACACGGGCTGCAAGGAAGACAGCTCCATCCCAGGCAGACCCAGCACCCAACCCTGCTACAAGCCCTCTGCCAGCCTGTTCCAAGCCCCTGTGAGCAATGCCATGGGCTGGAGGGAATGGGAGGAAAATAATGCTCTGGAGCCTCCAGAAATTTGCTGCATTGGATAGCAAAACCTCATTGCTCTTGGGAAGAGCTTTATTAATAGCCAAGCTTGCACACGGCCACAGATACTTGCACAGATGCAATTTAGATCGATCTGCAGTGAGGCTGGGTGCTCTTGAACAATTGAACTGACAAATCTTCCCAGCTCTGATGCAAAACAGTGTCATTGTCCCAGCACAGGGAGCTGGGAACATCTTAGGGATGCTTGGGAAAGGCTGCTGGCCGCTGAGGATTCAGCCTATCTGATGGTTTTGCATGCCAGAGCAGCCCCTGTGCCCACGGTGGCCAGCCTGCTCTACAGGGCAATGCACCGAAACCAGGGGCTGGGATCAGGCTTCTTGGGACTTGCTAAATTGTGGTGCTTCAGTCAAAAGATCAGGACAAAGACTGATGGAGGCCTCTGCAAGCTCACTGAAAGCCCATTGCAAACCCATTGCAAACCCAACGTAAATCCATTGCCACCCCAATGCACAGGTGTGTTGCTATCAGTTCCCTGCAACCCACACTGTTGCAGAAGACATCCAAGACCCAGCTCACCAATCTGCATCTCTGCTTGAATTGCCTTTAATTAAAGCTTTTCTTTTTATATGACCGCTACTGCCAGGGCACCAGATCTGCCCTTTCTCTGTGTGAGCTTTGCCCAATAGGATCCAGGCTGCACAAACAACATGGACCAGCCAAGGACCTGGCCAGAAGTTTGTCAAATCCAAAGTAATTTAAAAAATAATGAAGGAGAGGAGGGCAGAGCAGGAGGATGAAGATCCCTGCCTGCTGTACAGCTGTGCTCCTGCTGCCAGATGTTGGAAGAACAATGAAGAAAGAGAAAATAAAACCTGCTCTTTCGGCATCCCACCGCTTGCTCAACTTCAGCCCAACCCAGCCAGGTCAGCAGAGCCCACCGACAGCCTCGCCAGCCCTCGTTAGGGCTCATTAACGAAGCGTCAGTCTCGCCGCGGCTGTGGGGGCTGCGGGCCCGAGCTGTCAGTGCCCATTAGGAGCTGGGTCCTGCAAGCTGGGAACGGGATGGGGCTGGGAGGATCAAAGGCGGTGGGTGTCCGGCTCCAGTGGGGCAGAATAATTTAATAGAGAGGCTTACCCGGGTTTTTTACACTATACTTTTTTCTTTGCTCTTACCAGTGCTGATTCTGCCTGTAAATCTCTGCTGCAGCCCCTCTGCTGCCCTCCTTCTTCCCAGCTGCACCACGGGGCAAAAACATTACAATTTTTGTTTCCACTTTGACTTGTAATCGTTGGTAAAACCCACATCTTTACTTCCAGTGCACCTAAAGCCCGCTGCTTGCTGGCTGGGGAATGGCAAGCATGGGGACTGCAGGCAGCAAGCAGCAGGACCACAGCCCCACAACCCCATTCCTACAAGCCTCTTTCCAGCACGCAAGCCCCTACCCAGTGTTGGTGCCCATTCCCCAGCACTGCAGCCTCGGGGTGTTGACATGCACCAATGCCAAGTGCCCTGCCACGCGCACAGAATCGTCCCGAGGAGCGCCTGGCTCATCCTGCTTCCACGTGCTGGACAAAATTCACACTGCAGCAGCCAGGCTTCGTCTGACACGATGCAGTTCCTGCCACCTCGCTGCATAACCCGACAGTGCACAGGGTCACGTATCGGATCAACCATGAGCAAACGAGAGCTGTTTGCTCCAATGTGGGCTTGTGGATACTCACAGCAAAGAGAAGAGGGGGCAGTGATTAATGCGGGTAAAAGAAGGCTTTGATTGCAGTGAGATTAACACATCACTCCAAAGAAGGTCTACGCCACTAAGCTTGGAGTGGTTTGGGATGGTGAGCGGGGCTGGACCAGGGGCTGGAGCTGACACCAAGTGGATGGAAGCTGAAAGTTCTGCTCAGAGACAGCTGACAGGAGGTTTGAGTTAAAAGACTGTGAGAAAACTCCCCAGCTGTCCACAGCACTCACAGCCCACCAAAGTCGTGCAAAAATTTCCTTAAAAAAGAAAAAAAACCCAACCAACCAAGCTGTGGCCATGCTGAGCCCTGAGGGCGAGCTCTCCTCTCCCACAGCACATCCCACAGCCATCACAACCACGCATGGGGTTGGAGCACCCCACAAAAAAACTCCCAGGGGGGGCTTTTCTCAGCGCCCAGCCCCGCTGAGTCCTTTCAGAGCCGGCGTTTGCCTAACTCCCCCCAGAAGCTCCAAACCCCGGCGGGATATCCGCTCCCTCAGCCTCCTGCCGGGACCCAGCACAAGCCAGGGACGGAGGCGTCGATGCTGCGTCACCAAGAGATTTCCTTTGGAAAACTACCTGCATCCAAGGAGCAGCAATACAACAAGTCCAAAATGCGACACGGCACACTTGCATAACCCAGCCGTCCCCATCTCTTGCTCTGCCATCCCTGGACCCTTCCCAGCAGCCTTCCCTGGGGGTGATGTTTTGGGGACATGTGGGCTGACGCTGCTTTGGGGGATGCCACTAGCACCCACTGCAGTGCTCACGGGGGAAGAATTTGGGAGCAATTTGATCCAGAAAAGAAGTCAGGGGAAACACAATCCCTAGGAGAAAACAACTTGGGAATATATCTCCCAGGACTCACGAGGGGAGGGGAGGGCTTTGGGAGTCAGACAGCACTCTTAAAGCGGGACACATGGTGCTCAATGGAACCGGGATGCGGCATCCCTGCTGCACCCCACATCGGGGCAGGCACGGGGGCACCCCAGGATGCTCGCAGGAAGCTCGGACCACCCAAAAGGGCTTTTTGTCCCCCGTCAGAGCTGACACGCCGCCTGCGATGCTGCCGGGCAGCGGGATGCCGCGGGCCCACCCAGGGGCTGCAGGTAGGCGGATGTGAGGCAGCTCCGGCAGCGGCCCCCGCTCACATCACCAAATATCCGGCCCCATTGTTCGCGGGGATGCGCCGCGTCCGTGCTTTGTTCCCCCCGGCACCCGCGCGCCTTTGTGTCCGCACAAATATTTGTGCCCTCGGAGCCCACGCGCGGGGCGGCGGGAGGGGACGCGCAGCTCCGAGCGGCCCCGAAACGCGTCCGGAGGGAAATTTCCAAGTGGAAACCCAACCCTCGGCGCGTCCCGGGCTGAATGGCCGCCCCGCTGGGTGCAGACAATGAGCGTTTGGGCTTTCAAGCCGATCCCGCCCGGCTCCCCGGTGCGAGCAGGGAGACGGCACCAGGAGCAAGGCCTGGCCCGGTGCTGGGCTCCGTGCTAAGCCTGGTGCTAGGCCTGCTGCTGCCCTTGCTGCTCGGTCCTGCGCTGGACCTGACGCTGGCCTTGGTGTGCCTTTGAGCACAGGGCCGCATCTCCATGCTGCCCTGCACGCGGGGGTGTTCGTCACGGGGATGGCACCGCAAAGCACAGCGGCGGGGACGGCGGCCGTGGTGCGAGGACAAGAGGGAGGCCTGCAGCTACGCCAAGCACAAGCTGGCTCCTGAGGGATGCCGTCCCCGTGCCTGTCACAGTGCGGCCATTGGCTTCCCGTCCTCATGTCCATGCTGACCCCACGAGTCATCTCCTTTGTGGGCTGAAAAGCGTGCAGTTTGGAACACGCGCTGCTAGGAGACTATGGCAGGCATGCCCATAGTGTGTCCCGTGGCGGCTGCACCCACTGCCCAGCGATAATTGCTGTCTCCTTGTATGGGAAAGGGAGCCAAAAAAGGGAAAAATGAAATACGCTCAGCCCCACTCAGCAGACTCCATCGTAGGGCGGCCACTGCCCCCTGGCGGCTGCAGCCACACAGCCCCACTGCGAGGCCCTGTCCCTCCAACCCGGGGCAACTCTATCCCGAAGCCCAGAGGGTTGGTACTGTGTCCCCACACGTGGCTGGCACTGCTGTCAGCGCACCAAGGGGACGCCACAGTCACAGCCAATCCCGCGAGCCCCCCCTGCAAGCCCTCGTGCTGCCCAGCTGCGAAATCCCAGGTACTTCCCGCAAACCCACGCATCTCGCACGTGCACACCTACAGGTCCCCTCTGCAAACCCACGTGCAAATCCTCCAGCCCCGCATGCAAATCCCGGGGTCCCATCGCACATCCAGGAGCACTTCGGTTGCACGCATTGCTCGTGGCCTTTGAGACTCAGCGGGTCCAGGGCAGCCTTGTTTTCTGCAGACTTGCCGCATGCGCCCCATCTTCTGCAAGCTCGCCACGTGCCCCCTGCTCTTTGCACCCCACCTCTTCCACTCCTCCCCTTGGCACCCCGCTTTCTGTAGGGCTGCTACGTGCGCCCGTCTCTTTGCACACCAGCTCCTCGTGCCCCGCTCCCCACAAGCCCACCCACCCAGCATCCCCCCCCACCTCCCCCCGCCGCGCCCTATGGGGTCGCCGCTCCCGTTTCCGGCCCCGCCCCCTCGCGGGGCAGCGCGCGGGCAGCCCCGCCCCCCGTCGCCATGGCGCCCGGCCCTCCCCCCCCTCCCCCCTCCGCCCCGTTGCTATAGCGAACGGGAGCCGCCGGTGCGGGGGGCGTGTCCGACGGGCCGGCCCGCTCTCCGATTGGCCAGGAGGCGCACGTGACGAGCGGCGGAATGCAAATGAGCGATGGCCGCGCCGCCGCCTGAGGGAGCGCCGCGCCGCCCCGGCGGGAGGGCGGCAAGCCACGCCCCTCCGCGCTGACCACGCCCCTCTCCGGTAGCCCCGCCCCGCCCCGCCGGCCCGCGCGGCCGCAACCCCGGGAGGCGCCTCCGTCATGGCCGGCGGGAGCCGGGCCGCGGGGCCGCAGGTACGGAGCGCCGAGCCCCGCCGCTTTGTCTGGGCCGCGGGGGGGGTGGGGGGGGGGCGGGCCGCGCACGCGTGCGGGTGTCGGTTGTCCGCGCGTCCCGGCGGCCGTGCCTCAGTTTCCCCGTCGCCGCGGGGGGAAGTGGGAGGAGGGGGCTGGGGATGGACGCACCGAGCTCTGCCGCGCGCCCGTCCCCTTCCCCGCGCTCCTTCCGCCCCGGGCGGGGGCTCGGCCCGGCCCCGCGCGGCCGCTCCACGTGCGGCGGTGGGAGAACCGAGGGCCGCCCCGTGGGGCACCGCGCGCCGCTCGGCCCCGCGTGGGGTTGGAGGGCACGGAGCCCCGCGGCGTCCCTGTCCCACACCCGACGGGGACGAGCGGGGACCGACGGGGACGCTCCTCGCCACGCTCTCTGCTCCGCCGTGGCCCCACGCGCGAGGTCGCCCCGATGCACACAGCGATGTCACAGCGCAGCTCCCGGAGAAAGCCACGGCCCACGCGTCCGACCCCTGCGGCGCCAAGACCGGAGCACGGCGGACGTCACGGCCACGCCGCGGGCACGCAGCCACCGGCGGGGACTTCGGGAGCCACCTCCGGCGTGGCACTCCGCCGTCCCACCTGCCGCCCCGAGCGCGCCCCGTCCCGCGCTGGCACAGCAGCGCCCTCCAGGGACGTGACCCCGCGGCCTCCTGCCACCGGCACGGGGGCATCGCGCTGCCACGGCCCCCTGTGCTGCGTTTGTCCCTGCAAAACTGTGACCTGGCCACCAGGCTCACCTGGCGTGGCCACCAAGACCACCCGCTGTGGGCACCGTGGCTGCTGTCCATGGTGGAGCGCCCGACGCTGCTGTCCCTGGTGCTGGCGGTGGCACCCACCGTGGTGGCACCCGCCGTGGTGGCACAGGGCCTCGGCTCTCTTGCCGGTTATCGGAAGCCCATGGGAGCATGGGAGGCCGCAGAGCCATCGGGTGCTGGGGGCTGTGTCCTGGAGTGTGGGCACAGCCCTTGCTGGGAGTGTGGTGATGGCAGCTGTAGTGGTGGCAGCAGTGCTCCTGTGACCCTCCTGTGGCACCCAGCACTTGCCCCTCCATCCCTGTCCTCCTGTTCCTCTGTCCTTCCCTCTCACCCTTCAGCCCTTTCCTTGCACCCTTCCCTTAGGCCCTTTCCTCTTCCCGTCCATCCTGTTTTCCTCCCTACACTCCCTTCTTTCAGTCCTTCCTTCTGTCCATCTTTCCTTCCCCTTTATTCATATCCCAGTTCTTTCTGTCCATCCTCTCTCCTTCCTTTTATATTTCTGTCCATCCTTCCACACCTCTGCTTCCATCCCTGCCCTCTCTTTCTTCATCCCTTTCCTACTTACTTCCATCCATCCTTTCATCCCTCTGGTTCCTTTTATCCCTCCTTGTATATTTTTCCATCCGTCCATCCATTCTTCTCTCATTCCCCCTCTGCTTTCCTGTTCACTTCTGTTCATCTTTCCCTTCTTCTTGTCCCTTTCATCTTTTGCATCTGTCTTTCCATCTGTTCTCCTTCCCTCCCTTTGTCCTTCCATCCTTCTGTCCATCCTTCTATTTCTTCATTTGCTCTGTCTTTCTGTCTCCCCTTTGTCTTTTGCCCCTTCCCTAATTCATTCAGTTTGTCCTTCTGCTCATCCTGTGCTTATATCTTTCAGTCTTACTTCTTTGGTTCTGTTCTTTCCCTACTTATTCCTGTCCTCTGTCCCTTTGTCATTTCTATCTGTCCCCTCATTCCTTCCATCTGTTCCACCTTCCCTTCCTTCCTCTTTTCCAACCTCCTTCATCTTTTTTCTACCTTCATCCACCTTTATTCCACCCATCCCTCTATCTACCCCTTCTGTACTTGTGTCCCTATCTATCTTTCCATTCTTCCCTCCTGCCCTTTGTCCCTTCCAATTTCCTTCCTTCCCTCCCTTCAATCCTTTACCTCCTTCTGCTGTTGCTGGCTGCGCTTCTCATCCATCATTCTGTCCATCCTGCTTCCTTCCATCCTTCTCTTCCTCCCCTCACACTTCCCTTCCCTTCCCTTCCCTTCCCTTCCCTTCCCTTCCCTTCGGCACTGTGCACTGAGCATAGGGAGCAGTGGTCCGGGGGCACGCAGGGCTGCTCCCATCTTCCACCCTTGTGCCCCCCACCCCGTGGGACCCCCGACCCACCTCCGCACTCTCCCCAGCTCTAGGCCGCCCCAGCCGCCCTGCGTGGCCCTGCCACCGCCATGGAGAACGAGCAGCTCCCGGCACCTCCTCCCTCCAGCAGTGCTGGTGGCACCGGCACGACGCCCAGCAGCACCGGCACCGCGCGCCCGCCCGCCCCACAGATCTCCGTCTACAGCGGCATTCCCGACCGCCAGACCGTCCAGGTATGGCCGTGCTGCGCTACCCCTGACCCTAAGGATGGGGGTGGGGGGGGTACTTGGCTCTTCCCTTGGGTTTAGAACAGCAGCGCTGCATGCATCGGGAGGCTCTGGATAAAGGGTGAGGTGGAGCAGTTTGGGGTACCGGGCTGGCTGTGGGGTATTGCGTCCCACGTTCCCGCTGCTGCCCCGCAGGTGATCCAGCAGGCCCTGCACCGGCAGCCCAACACAGCAGCACAGTACCTGCAGCAGATGTACGCCGCGCAGCAGCAGCACCTGATGCTGCAGACAGCCGCGCTGCAGCAGCAGCACCTCACCAGCGCCCAGCTCCAGAGCCTGGCGGCCGTGCAGCAGGTACACCCCCCCAGGGTCACCCCCAGCTGCCGCAGTGCGATGCACACATAACGCTTTGCTCCCATTCCCAGGCCAGCCTGGCAGCCAACAGGCAGAGCGGCCCCTCGGGCAGCAATGGCACGCAGCCGGCACCGGTGCAGCAGCCCACGGTGAGTCCCTGGCTCCCCAGGAGCACCCCGCTGCCCCCACCCTGGCCCCAAAACCCTCCGTCCCGTTGCAGATCAACCTGGCCACGTCGCCAGCGGCCGCACAGCTCCTGAACCGGGCACAGAGTGTCAACCCCGGGGCGTCGGGCATCGCGCAGCAAGCCGTCCTGCTGGGCAACGCCGCCTCGCCCGCCCTCACTGCCAGCCAGGCACAGATGTACCTGCGGGCACAGATGGTAAGAGGCACCCGGCCCCACGGTGCTGTGGGGCAGCTGGGAGCAGATGGGTGGCTGTCGCTCTGCAGCAAGGTGGCCCAGACCCACAGGAAGCAGATGCTATAGGGTTTCTTTTGCCCCACAGCCTATAGGGTACCCATCACTATACTGTGTTGGATGTATGACAAACCCTACAGCGGAGCAATGGACAACTAGAAAACCTATGGGTTCTGTAGGGTCTGTCACCTGGCTGTGGGGCAGCCAGGCCCTGTAGGGTGAGCCTGAGCTCACAGGGGGGCCCTTTGTGCTGCTGGGGGGTGCCAGGTCCCCCAGGTTGCCCATCGCTCCACCACGGGGTGAGCAGACCCAAAGGGTGTCCATCATCTGTCTGTGAGGTGCAAGGCCCCTGAGGGAACACCTGACCCCAAAGGGTGAATATTGCCCTATTTTGAGGTGCCTAGGCCTTGTGGAGTGCCCACACCCCACAGGCTACCCACACACTGCTCTGGGGTCCTTGGACCCTATAGGGTGCCAACTGTCCCCACCCTGGGAGTGGCTATATGGGGTGTCCATCCAATGGGCTGTGTGAGCTTCAGAGGGTGTCCCCACCCAGCAGGCGGTACCCAGACCTCAAGAGATGGCCAGATCTATAGGGTGCCCCTTACCCTCATTGCTGGGGACCCATCCCAGGAGGGTACCTTCTGCTAGGGCAGGGGGGTGCTGGGACTTACGGGACACCTATGCTCTATGGAGTGTTCCTCACAGCACTGGAGATGCCCAGATCCCATAGGAAGCCCCTGCTCTGCTACGGAGTGCCCAGACCCCGCAAGGTCACTGAAGGGACAGGGGACAGCAGCACTGAGCAGGGACAAGGGCAAGGGTCCCACATGCCCCACACTTTTGCCATTGCATAAGGACATGGGGGGATGTTCGGGATGCCCCCCACACCCCTCAGGGACACACACTGCCATTCTCTCCCCCTAGCTCATCTTCACACCCACGGGCCCTGTCAGCACCGTCCGGCCTGAGAGCCCTGCACCTGTCCCACCACCGGCCCCACCGCCCGCCCCACCACCCGCCACCCCCCAGGTGAGCCCCCCCTGCTCCCCACACCTCCCCCCCCACCCCCCCCGCCCCACTGACCTGCTGCCATTGCAGGTGCACAGCCTGGCGCTGCGCCCCGCCGGCCCCCACCTCCCTGCCCTCGCCATGAAGCCCCCTGGCAGCACCCCACGGGTTGGGCCCCCACGGGCCCCCCCACCCGAGAACCCCAGTGATCACCTCAAAAAGGCTGAGGGCCCCGATGCCCGCACCCATCCCCTGGCCCGCACTGCTGCTGCCCCTGCTGCCGCCCACCCGCTCGTCACCCCAGGTAAGGCACTGTGCTGGGGGGGGGGGAGCTGGGACACCACTAGGTGCTGCAAGGGCAGCAGGCATTCACTCTGAAACCTAATGATGGCCCACCCCAGTTTCCTGGGCACCCCGTCTGTACTGGGGATCTATACAAGCCCGAGTGCCAGCGCTGGTGGGGCAGAGGGGGAGGAGGTTCCTCCTCGTGGTTCAGCTCTGGAAGCTGTTGGGGTGAGCCAACCTCAGGGTGCTGCTGTTGCCCCTGTGGGATAGCCTCACCCCAGTCACCAGTGAATGCTGCCAGGTTGAGGAGCACCCTCACTGGGAGGGAGCTCAGGGTGGCACTGCTAACGAAGCCCCTCACCCTTGTCACCCCCCTCCTCAGCCTACACCCCACTGCAGCCGCCCCAGTTCCTGCAGCAGCCGCCGAAGCCAATGCAGCAGCAGCAGCAGTTCGTCATCCAGCAGCAGCAGCAGCAGCAGCAGCTGGCACCCCGCGTGCAGCCCCCCCCAGGCCCGGCTGCCCCCCAGCTCCAGCCGCTGCCCCCTGCCAGCCCCGGCCCAGCCCCCCCACCCAAAGCAGGAGCCCCCCATGGCACAGGGGCCGAGGGTGCAGCCCCCAACGGGCACCCCGGCTGCTACGGAGCACCCCGCAAGTTCCAGCACGCCTCCGCCGTCATCCTGCAGCTGCAGCCCGCCGGCAGCACGGTGAGGGCCCCCCCGCCCCGCAGAGCAGGGCAGCGTGCATGGGGCCACCTGTGTGCACGCGGGTGGGCGTGCATGTCAGCTCCGTGCACACCTGCCACCGGTGTGCCAGGTGCACGTGTGTGTGCATGCACGTCTCAGCTATGCACGTGGGTGTTGCATGCGTGCACGGCCTGTGCCTGCTGCGTGTGCGATGCGCGTGGCCCACGCACCTGGACCGCGTTTGCACGCGCGTACGTGGCTCACGCACAGGCACGCGAGCGCCTGTCTGCTGCCTACACGTGCACATCTCCACCCGTCCCACACACGCGTGCAGCAGCGGCAGCACCGCCCGACCCGGGCACCTGCGTGCACACGCGTGTGCCTCACGCGGACGCCCCGGCCCCGCGCACCCCCGCCCACGTACGGTGTGTGTTGGGGTGCGCTGACGCCGTCCCCGCCGCAGCCGCCGTTGGGTGCCGCAGAGTCCGCCCGCCGGGACGCGCCTCCCGCCGCCAGGAGCCCGCCCGGCCCCGGCCCCGAAGCGCCTCAGGAGGAGCGCGGCCCCGCGCACGGTAAGCGCGGGAAACTGAGGCACGCGCGGCCACGCCACGCCCCTCCCCTCAAGGCCACGCCCTCTCGCCCTGCGCCGCGCCTTCGCGCCGAGGCCCCGCCCACATGGCGGAGCGCGCACGCGCGGCCGCGGCCAATGAGAGCGCGGGGCGTGGTCGTCGCCCGGCCCCGCCCCGCCCCGCGCAGCCGCCGCCGCCGCCCCGGCCCGGCCCGGCCCCGCTCCGCCTTTGTCCCCGCTCCGCCGCCGCCGCCGCCTTTGTCCCCGCCATGGGACCGCCGCGCCGCTGAGCGCCGCCGGTGAGTGCGCTCCGACCCGCTCCGGCCCGGCCCGGTGGGCGCTGACCTCACTTCCGCATCCGCCCCCGGCCCGGAGCCGCCGCGGCCCGGTCAGGTGAGGCCGGCGGGGCCTAGCGCGGCCTAGGGAGGAATGGCGCGGCCTAGCGGGCCCGCTGCTGCGGCCTGGCGGGGCGGGGGGCGGCGGGGGCGGGCGGCGTCGCGTGGAAGCTGACGGTTCCCTCCCCCTCCCCCCCCCCACTCCCACGTCCGCAGAGCCGGGCGCGGAGCGCGTGGATGCGCCGCCCGCCGCCCCCGCCCCCGGCATGACCTCGGGCAGCGGCAGCGCTGCCTCCACCGTCGCCGGCGCCGCTCCGCACAATGGTGAGAACAAACCGCCGCAGGCCGTGGTAAAGCCGCAGATCCTCACGCACGTGATCGAGGGCTTCGTCATCCAGGAGGGCGCCGAGCCCTTCCCGGTACGTGGGTGTGGGTGTGGGTGTCCTTGTCCCTTCCCCCCCCGCCGCCCCCGGCCCCACTGACGCTGCCACCCGCAGGTGGGCCGCTCCTCGCTGCTGGTGGGGGGCCTGAAGCCGCAGTATGCGCAGGAGCTGCTGGCGGAGCGCGCCCCACAGCACGACAACACCACCACCACCGACTCCGAGATGGAGGAGCCGTACCTGCAAGGTGAGGGGGGGCACCCCACGGTGGGACCCCGTGAGGACTTCACCCCTCCCCGGCTCAGCGCCCGCTGCTCTCTCAGCAGAGTCCAAAGAGGAGGGGGCCCCCCCGAAGCTGAAGTGTGAGCTCTGCGGCCGCGTCGACTTCGCCTACAAGTTCAAGCGCTCCAAGCGCTTCTGCTCCATGGCGTGTGCCAAGAGGTACCAGGGCCCGACCCCCTGTCCTGTGCCCCTCCCCAGCCCCGCTCTCACCCCTCCCCCCCCACCCACTGCTGCCCGCAGGTACAACGTGGGCTGCACCAAGCGCGTGGGGCTGTTCCACCCCGACCGCAGCAAGCTGCAGAAGCCTGGAGGTCCCCCCCACGGCCGCCGCCGCGCCTGCAAAGTGCCCACGCTCAGCAAGGACACCAAGAAGCAGGTGAGGAGGGGGTGTGGGTCCACCCCGTGGGGTGTAGCGGGGCCGGTGCTGCCCGGTGGCTCTGTCCTGCAGACGCCGGTGTCCCTCCCACCGGGTTCGGGGCCGCTCTCGGTGACCGCATCGCTGCAGCTCAACCACAGCCAGGAGGACTCGAGCCGCTGCTCGGACAACTCGAGCTACGAGGAGCCGCTGTCACCCATCTCGGCCAGCTCGTCCGCCTCCCGCCGGCGCCAGGCTGAGCGCGACCTGGAGCTGCGTGACATGGAGCTGCCCGACATGCATGTTCGGGAGCTGGCGGGCATCGGGCACCGCTTCCTGCCCAGCGAGCCCAGCAAGTGGAACGTGGAGGACGTCTACGAGTTCATCCGCTCGCTGCCGGGTGAGGAGCGGCAGGTTGTGCTGTGCAGGGCTCTGTCAGCTCAGGGCCGTGCTGAGCGTGTCAGTGTCGCGTTCCCCCCCACCCCCCCCGCAGGCTGCCAGGAGATCGCAGAGGAGTTCCGCGCGCAGGAGATCGACGGGCAGGCGCTGCTGCTGCTGAAGGAGGACCACCTGATGAGCACCATGAACATCAAACTGGGGCCGGCCCTCAAGATCTACGCCCGCATCAGCATGCTCAAGGACTCCTAGAGCCGCGCCGCCGGCTCACGTGGACGCTCCCGCCGGGTGGGGAGGGGGGAGGGGGCATAGACCCGCGCCCCCCCCCCCCACCTCAGCCCTGCCTGTCCCGGTTGGGGGAGGGGGGACACCCATCACTGAGCACAAACAGCCCCGGGGCGGCCCCCCCTCGGCTGCGGGGTGTGTACATATAGCCCATAGCGATAGCGGCCCCACTCCGGCAGGGAGCCCCCCCGGCACAGCACGGCGCGGCGGGGAGCAGCAGGACGGTTGCCTTAATGCGTGGCCCCGCTGGGGTCGGCTGCCCACCCCGGGGTCGGGGGGACGTGGGGGGGTGCCTGCCGGGATGGCACTGCCCCCAGTGGGGCTGCTCCAGGGGCACCTCAGTTAAAGGACGGAGGCGGTGGGGGCTCAGTCCCCCTGGCAGGTAAGGACCCCCCCCCAGCCCACACCGCTGCCGCCGACCGCTGCCACGGTCTTTCTAAGAAAAGGAGGAAAAAAGAAAAAAAAAGGAAAAAACACAGAAACCACAACCCCTTTTTTTTCCCTGTTTTTGTTTCTAATAAACACTGAAAAAGAAAACTGATCCCCCCTCCTCCTCACCCCAATGCTTTGCCTCCTCCTCACACCCCCATCCTGGGTAAAACAAGGCACAGCACAGGGACAGCGTCGTGGCTCAGGGCTTTGTGTCACTTCCCATCCCACCTCCCCCCCCCAGTCCCACAGAGCTTGGCTGCTATGTCCTGCTGGTGGCCGCCCCGGGGGGGGGAACACCTTTTGTTCCCTTTTTGACCCCCAACCCTGGTGGCATCCCGAACAGAGATGGCACTGAGGGGCAGTGAGGTCCCCTGTGCCCCCACTGTCCCTGTGCTGCCCCTGCCTGGGGGGGGCCAAAAGCTGCAGCGAGGGGCACAGGGATGGTGTCCATGGCCACGGTGGGGTGACCCTGAAGCTGACGTGTCCCTGGGGATGGTGGCCATGGGGACAGTCCCGAGCTGGTGGCTGCTGTGTGGTGGCCCCAGCACGGTGTCCTCGGAGGTGGTGGTGGCCACAGTGATGTGGCCTCAGAGGGTCTGAGTGTCCCCCAGAGCTGGTGCTGGTACCCATGCCACTGCCCCAGCAGCGCCTTTGTCCCTACAGCACCAGAGCTGCTGCCTTCCCCACTTCAGCAGCCACCATCCCCACATTGGAGGGGCTTTGGGGCCACCCCCCACCCCCCAGTTCCAGGTGCCACCTTTGTCACCGAGCAGCCCCACAGCCCTCCCGCCATCCCCACGTCCCCGCTGCAGTGGCACCACACAGAGCCCAGCTTTTGTTTCCTTTTCTTTTATTCTTTCTTTTTTTTTTTCTTCCCCGAAATGGGCGCTGCTTTGCGGGGACGGACGGGGGGAGGGGGGGGGAGGGGGTCCCGCTGCTTTCCAACCGCCAGCAAACACCTCCCCCCCCACCCCCCCCGCCGGCTTCTCTATGAGCCACAATGCAAGACAGTGGGGAGGGGAGGTGTCTTTTTTTTTCCTTTTTCTCCTTTTTTAATAAGGTAATCGCTAGCTCTAGGGACGCGTGGCCTGGATTTCCATCGAGGAAAATAAAAAAAAGGCCCCAAATGGGGCAGGGGGGAACACTAAGGAGGGGGGGGTGTTAACAGTGTGTATAAGAGGCGTATTTACACGGTATTAACATGCTGACAAAAAAGGTTACAATATTGAGTATTGTACAACACCGAGTGGGAAAGGAGGAGCCAGGGGCAGGATGGGGGGGGGGCAATGAAGAGGGGGGGAGGGAAGGCTTGGGGAGCTCAAATTAATAAACAGAAGGTAATAAACACCCTGGCAAAACAATGAGTTAAGGCTTAAAAAGTGTATAAAAAAATAACACAGTTAATATCCAAAACGGAACCGAAGAGTACATAATATAGATGAGTTTCTGTGGAGTCCGTCCGCGGGGAGCGGGGCCCCCCCGGCTCTGTACACGGGGCTATGTACACACAGAGGCACGCGGACCCCCGGAGCTTCCCCTGCTGCTCCCGGTGACGCAGTCCGGTGTGGGGGAGTGAACCCAGAGGGGAAAACGTCCTTAAAAACCAAACGCAACCAAACGGAGCGGCACCCCCCCCCCAAACCCCCCCCCACACTCTCTCCCCTCAAAGCCCCATCTGGCACAGTCCTTTGGGGGGGGGGGGGGGAGGGGGTCCGGCGCCCGGCGTGCTCCGTTTTGTCTGATTTTGTTTCTGTGTTAGCAGCACCAACTTCTTGGCCAATAAATATATATATATATTTGTATCCAAAATGAGAGGAGGCGAAGGGCGGGGGTTGGGGGGGCTGAGTGAAGGATAACCCCCCCCTCCCACACGCTCCCCCCAGCGAAAACTGCAGAGATTCAAAGTGCTCTGAAACCGTCTTTGGATGTCACCAAACCTGCAGCCCCTCCCAGGGTGGGGGGGGCCGGGCCGGGGGGGGCTGACACGGTGCCACCCCCCCGACAGCAGCGGGGCGGGACAGAGCCCGCTTAGATGAGCGAGATCCGCACGGGGATGCCGGGGGACTCGGTCCTTTGAGGCGAGTGCTGGCTGACGAGGTGCTCCACCACGGTGTGTTTGGACATGTGCTTCATCAGGTACGTCTCCTGCGGGGCAGAGGGACAGAGGGTGAGCAGCGGGGCCTTTGGGGGGGGGGGGGCTGCACCGTGCCGTGCCCCCAGTGCCCTCCTCTCACCGAGGTATAGGCACGGCCGCACATGCTGCAGCAGTACGCCTTGGCGTGCTTGATGGCGTGCGCTGAGAGGTGGATCTGCAGCGAGGCCGAGTCCGTGTAGGCCCGGTAGCAGTTCGGGCACTTGTAGGGCTTGTCCTTGTTGTGCTGCCGCTGGTGAGACTGCCAGAGAGCGGCACGGGGCCGGGTTAGGGGACACGGGACTCAGGAGAGCCCCTAGCCCTCCCCGCTTTGCTCCCCAGGGGGTTTGGAGCTCCGTGCCCCCCCCCCGCTGTCACCCAGGCACTGCTGACCTGGAGGTTGGAGAGTTGTGTGAATGCCTTCTCGCAGCCGGGGTGCGGGCACTTGTAGGGTCTGTCACCGGTGTGGATTCTGTGCAGGACGTGCGTACAGTGGGAGGGAAATGCGTCAGGCACCGACCCCAGCAAAGCTGGGAACCCTCACAGCCCCAGGCCCTGCAAGGCCCCCAGCACCCACACAGCCAGCAAACTCAGCAGAAACCAAAGATGGGACCAGAGACAGCCACGCACACAGACAGCATCCACTTATGGGGCACAGGAGACCCAGAAGAGCTGCGTGGGGTGGAGACACAGCCGGAGAAGGACGAGGGGAGGAAGGCGGCATGAGGTGCTGAGTGGACACCCCACCCCACTGGGGACCCCCAACCCCACACAGCCCCTCCCGGCACCTGGTGTGCTGCTGGAGGTGGGACAGCTGGCGGAAGGACTTCTCGCAGTAGGAGCAGTGGTAGGGCTTCACGCCCAGGTGGATGCGCAGGTGCTGGGCCAGGTAGGAGGCATTGGCGAAGGATTTGGAGCAGTGGGGGCACTTGTGGGGTTTGGCCTCTGTGTGCGACTTGGAGTGGATCTGCATCTCTGACTTGGTGAAGAACGTCAAGGGGCAGACCTTACACCTGCGGGGAGAGCCCGTGGGGCTGGGCTGGGGCAGGAGGCCTCGCAGCACCCCACTGCCACCCCCCAATCTGCAGCAGAGCCTCAGCCCGGCTCCAGGCACCTGCTTACCTGTACGTCTTGCCCTCTTTGGCCGTCTCCCCTGAGGCCAGGATGGGGTAGGGAACCACGAGGACGGGCGGCCCCGAAGGGTTTTCCGCCTTGATCTTCTTGCGGCCCCGCTCTGCCTTGGGGGCCCCCAGCAAGCTGTGGCCTTGGATTGTCTTTATGGAGTCGAGGAGGGGCGGGCTGGTGATTCCTGAGATAAGGGTGGGCGAGGAGGCGATGAGGCGGCTCTGGCTGGTGGAGGTGGGCGTGGAAGGGGTGGTGGTGCCCGTGCTGGACTCAGAGGTGCTGACCGTGGGCGCACGGGACGCCAGGCCCAAACCTGGCAGCAGAGACAGGCAGGCATCAGTGGGGCACACGCTGCTCACCCCACGCCCTCCCCCTACACTTGAACGATCCACGGGGAGCAGGACACAAAGCAGAGCCCCCAGAACCCCCCCGAAGCTGATGGTGGTACCTGTGACGGTGCTGGTGGCCGGCCGAGCGTGCAGGGCCACGTCGGGCTGCGGCACCGCCTGCGGGTGGAGGCCTGGCACCTGCTGCAGCTTAGGGAGGGACATGATGGACTGGCTGCTTTCAGCAGGTGATGGGGGCACCAGGAGGGGCTGCTGGGAGGCCACAGAGGTGGGGGGCAAGTGTGGGGGCCGGATCTTCTCTGCCATCAGCTGCTCCTTGATTTTGTTGATCAGGACGAGGTTGTCCAGCTGGCAGGGAAGAAGGAAGACAGAGGGTAAGAGGTGTCCCTGTTCTGTCCTCCCCTGTGCCCGTCTGTGCTCCCTCCTCCCCAAGCACTCCTCTTACCTGGCTGGGCATGGTGGGGGGAGGCGGCCAGAAGTAGGGGTTGTTGAAGCGAGGCTCCGCCATCCTGCGGGGAGAGACGGGCGGTTATGGGGGCAGCATCCCGGCAGCCCCCCCAACCCCCCTGTGGGGCTGTGCAACAGCTCTCCCCATGGGAGGGAGCCCCCAGGGCCCACCCTGGGGCTGAGCCACACCGACAGCAACACGGCAACCTCCAGGCGATGGTTTCCTAGAAAACCTTCCAGGAGAAGATGGAGCAAGGAAGAGAGCATGCGGCCCCAGGGCAGCTCCCTTCCACGCAGAGCTGACTGCTGCTGGAACCACAGCACCTGCCCAGGGCTCCCCATGTCACCCACGGGCTCCCACGCGCCCACAGGTATTGCTGCTGCTCCCCAGCACCTCGGGGAAGGCTGTGAGGACAGGACGGCACGGCGCGAGCACGGCAGCGACGCACAGAGCCCGAGGAGCCCCAGAAAGGGCACCTGCAGCGACCGCAGGCGGCTCGGCGCTCACTGCAGGACCAGCCCGGCTCACAGCACGGCCGCGGGATTGATGGAGACGCTGAATACTTTGGAAAAATGGATTAAAAAAATCCATCTTCACTTAATAGGAAACATCTGAACGGGGATGGCAAGAAAATGACGACAGCAGAGCAGCCCGACATCAGCATCGCAGTCAGAGCCGGAGCGCTGAGGCACAAAGCACTCCCAATTCCTCCCTGCCCCACGCACCCAGTGCTGACATGTTCAGGCAGTGCTGCTGCTTTGGCTGCACCCTGAGCTCGGAGCAGGCCGGGACCTCACCGTGTCCACGTGTGGCTCCACGGGAAGGAAGGAGCTCCTCAGCAGCTTCCCCAGCTCGCTGGGTGACAGAGCTGCAGGGAGGTGACCTCCATTTGGAACAGAAACCAGGCCACGGCGGGAGAAAGCAGAGCGGCACAGACCCATCCCCGCCACAGCCGGCACCGGGAGGAACCAGGCACGAGATCGGCGCAGGCTGCCCGCGGGACGCTGCTGGAAAGGAGGGCAGGGAGCTTGGGGACAGCAAGGCACAGAGCGGGACCGACCCACCCACAAGGCATGTGGGGATGTGACCACAGCACGGGATGGTAGTGGCCACGTGGCAGCATGTGGTGCGGAGTGGCTTCAGGTCCTGGAAACAGCAGCCCTGCCCAGGGACCTGGAGCTGAGAGCAGGATGGGAGCTGCTCATCAGGAGCCTCACAGAGGACCATCCCGGACTGCTCGGGGCACTCAGAACGAAGCAGACTGGATCACAGTACCCCCAGGTGTCACTTCTGAGCATTCACCTCTCTTGTGCTGGCAGAGCCGTGCACAGGGGACCCCATCCTGCACCAGTCTGTGCCAGTAAATGCTGTCAGAGGAGACAACTCACTGCTTAATGTGCCTGTACCAAGGCTCCAAGCCTTCTGACACCCCTAGGTGGGGTTCTCCTACCACTGCCAAGACCCCAAACCCACCTCCACAGCCCTGAACCCCACCACCATGGCTTGAACCCGAGCATCATGGCCTGAATCCCACCAGCATCACAGCCTGAATCCCACCACCACAGCCAGAACCCTACTATCACAGCCAGAAATCCTACCACAATGGCCTGAATCCATGCACTACCACAGCATGAACCCCACCATTATGGCCTGAAACCCACTGCCATGGCCTGAATCCTACCACCATCACAGCCCAAATCCCACTGTCATGGCCCAAGCTTCACCACAGGTTGAATCCCACCATCACAGCCTGAAACCCACCGCCACGGCCAGAATGCCACTACCATGGCCTGAGCTCCACCATCAAACCTGAATCCCACCATCACAGCTTGAATCTTACCACCATGACCTGAACCCCACCAACATCACAGCTCCAACCCCACCACCTTGGCCCAAGCTCCACCACCACAGCCTGGATCCCACCATCACAGCTTGAATCCTACCACCATGGCCCTGAATCCCACCTTCATGGCCTGACGCCTACCACCACAGACCAAATCTCACCACCATGGCCCAAGCTCCATCATCACAACCCACATTCTACCACCATGGCCTGAGCTCCACCACCAGGGCTCAGCCAGTGGCTGTCCCGCAGCGTGGGAAGCTGCAGTGCCCCTTCGATCCTTGCCTGGCCAGACTGGGAAAACAGGAAGCCAGAGCTATGATTAGAAAAGGTTTTTTGGAGCCAACCCAGCGAGCCGCTCCTCTGCCCTCGCAGCAGGTGCCCCGTGCCCTCTGTCCCCCCACCATCCCAGACCACGCAAAGCTCTCACTGCCCCATCTGCTCAAAGAAATGGAAGCTCCCAGCACAGCCTGCAGCTGCCACGGGGGGTGGAGGGGGAGCACGACCTGCTGCAGCTCCCCATCCCGCTCCACCTGAGGAGGTCTTATCTAACAGCAAGGCTGCCACAGCATTTGGAGCACTGCAAAGCTGCCCAGAATAAAGGGAAAAGAAACAGTGGAGGTGCCAAAAAAATCCCTGCTCCTGTCCCAGCTTATTTTTATAAATTGTGCAGTGTTTCATCTGGAGCAAGGGGGGGACTGCTCCCCCCTTCCCAGGGCTGCACTTGGACGGCTGGGGGAGGGGGTAGGAGGGGATATAAAGCAGATGGAAAAACACACAAACTCCCTTTTCCTAAGATTCTCAGCTAACTATGAAAAATGGAAGCTGACACACGGCAAAAAAAAAAAAAAAAGGAAAAAGAAAAAAGGAAAAAAAATCCATTAAAATGGAAATGATGAAGGGTGGGGAAATGCCGCAGCGCTCCTCCCCCCGGCTCCTCAGGGCACGCGTGGACGGATGCGTGCCCACGGGGCCGGCAGCGAGTGGAGGAGGTGCCAACCACGGAGGACAGGGCCGCCCAGGAGGGCTCCACCAGCGGGCACAGCTGGAGTGCCCAGGAGGGGAAGGAAGCGGAGGGAGGTGGGAAGAGCAAGCAGCGGATGCGCGGGGAAGGGAGAGGCGTCGTGGCGGAGCGAGGCCCGGCGCCGCGTGGAAGGGGAGGGGTGTGCAGGCGGCTGCAGCGAGGCCCGGCGCAGACAAGACATGGTGCACGCCGTGTTTGGTACTCACAGGCTGGCCTCAGAAGCCAGATGGCCGCAGCTGCCTGGGGAGACGTGTCGATGAGGCTCCAGATTGATGGAGGTAGATGATGGCACAGGTGGGTACGAGCGCCAGGCCCCGGAGCTCACTATAGCCTTCCAACTTCCTACCAAACTGCCGCTAAGTCAAGCTACAGTTCTCTAGGGAACGTCTCTACTTTGGCAGCCCTCTCTGTCTCGCCTTCGCTGAAATAAAAAGAAACAAGAGATTCTTTTCACGGACACGGCACGGCACCGCTGCGACAAGGGTCAGCTCCCAGGGACCGGTGCCGCTTCGGCCCTCAGGGTGGCCAGGCCGGCAAGTGGCCACAGGGCCACCTGGCACCAGGTAGGGCTGCAAACGGGGCGTGGGGAGGCAGGGAGGGGATGGGGAGAGCCGAGAGGCATGCCTCGGAACCGCGGGGGTGCCAGCGGCCAAGCGAGAAGCCAGCCCTCCACCAGCACAGCCTTGCTCTCCCAAGCAGGGACCCCGGGTGACAGGCGTCGATCAGGAGCAAGCCGGGCACCGAGCAGCAAGCACGAGACCCCAGAGCCTCAGAGCGCAGCAGGCAGAGCAAAGGGCCTGGTGTCCCCAGCTGTCCCCGAGCTCAGGGTGCTCACCGCCATCAGAGCACCCTTAGGAAAGGACACGGGGACGTGGCACCAGCACTGCCGTGCCACCCACTGCCCCTCGTCCCCTTTCATTTGCCGGCGCTCCATCTGTTCTCAGCCACACAGGTCCGCCCGCATCCTGCCACACTTTCCCCCAGAAGCACAAGGCCACAGTGCTGCCATGGGAAGGGGCTGCACCATCCCCACCACACAGCCAGCGCCAGCCAGAACCCAATCCACGTCTCCACGAGCAGCCCCCGCCTGCAGCAGTGGCTTTTTGGGAGAAACCAAGGGCCCGACTGCAAAATCCCCAGCCCAGGGCCTCTGGGTGGTAAGCAGCAGCATCAAAGCTGCCCGCGTGCTGCCGTGCTGTGCCCGGGCGGGCTCCCCGCGCCGCAACACGCCGTCCCACTGCCAGCCCCAGGGACCGTCCCGCGTGGGCCCTGCACCCACGGCCCCGGCTCAGCTTTTCCTCAGCAGGAAGAATTCACCCTAAGGCAGAAGGCAGCAGAAGGAACGTGAGCTGGGGAAGCAGAAATAACACACGTGAAACCCGGGGCAGGAGGCTCAGAAATCCCCGTTCCAGAGGAACGGGCTCGAGGGATCGTGTGCCAGAAGAATTCACCCAAGATGGAACCAATTAAACCCCACGTTTCCGCCCCCCGAAGGGCTCTAACTGGTGTTTCTCATTCAGATTTCCTTCCCCGAGCAAAATCAACTAAAAGCCAACAGTGGCTGGAGCAGAAAGCCCATCCCAACGGGGCCAGGGGTGCAGGAGGGGGCCCCAAGGAGGGGGGGTGCGAGGAGGGATGCGTGCCTGCACCCCATGGGTCTGCCCTGGGAATGGAGTCGGACCCCCACATTCTGCCTTCAGGGCCCCAAATCCCAGAATAGCCCACAGTGCACGAGGAGAGCACAGAATCCCAAACAGAGGAACACGGGGCTCTGCTGCCCAGGGTGGGGTCCCCAGCACAGGGGGCTTCTGCAGCCGCCCCGCAGCCAGAGGGGTGAAGCAAGCACTGCAAAGAGGACAGGGAGAGCGGGGCCAGAGGAGCCACGAAGGGAACCTGCTCTGTCTAGAGCCATCCTGGAGACCAGCATGGGGGGCAGGCGGGATAGGCCGCCCGGCTCACAGCCTCCAAAGATGGGTCACAGCTGTGCCCTATGGAAGCCAGCAGAGACCCCAAAGCCACACTGTTGGAGCCCCACCACCAGCAGTGCCCACCTGCCTGGGCAGAGGGACGAGCAGTACTGCAGGCCCAGCAGTGACATCGCAACAGAGACAGCGGGCACCAAACCCCCAGCACCCCACAATGCCACGTGCCATCCTGGCACCCACACGGCAAAGCGGAGCCACACTCAGAGCCGGGCACCGTGACAGCGCGGCCGCAAAGCAGAGCTGTGCCCCAGGGCCAGGAGAGGAGCAGCAAGCGGTCCCCCCCTTCCCCCCGTCCCAGCCCCACTGCCCCGACCCCCACATGCAGCTGTCACAACACCGGCCAGCCGCCGCAATCGGGGGAGAATGGGATTCCTGGGGGAGAACGGAGCACTGAGCGCAGAGAAACGCGTGGACTGCCGGCCCTGGGAGAGGGGATGGGGACCGGGCTCATGCTGCGAGCAGGACCCCGATGAACAGTGGGCTGGGCCCGGTGTCCCCTCCCCACACCCCCGGGCAGGTGACCCGGCCGGCAGCCCCCACTGCCCGGTGCCGGAGCGCAGCTCGCTTCCCTCGAGAGCGCCGGTGTGCCCACCTCTGAGAGTACTGGCGTTGCTTCCCCTTATCCGCGTCCATCTCCAGATCTAGCTGGGAACCGGTGCCGCACGCGGGGCGTTTCTCTACGGGGGGACAAGGAGGACAACTTCACACACCCCGAAAAACACAGACACGCGAGCTGCGGGAGCGGCCGAGCGGAGGAACAAAAGCGGAGTGGCTCCCACCGACCCAACCCGTGGGAACGTAGGGCTTTTTCCTGAAAGCAGACAAAAAGAAAAGCCGTGTTTTCATCCCGGGGTGCCCCGGTTCGCCCCGACGTGGGGGAGGCCGGCGGGGCCCGCAGCCATCCATCCCGCGGACTGCACGCCGGGAGGGGGCCCAAAACTTTTCCCTCGCCTCTCAAACCCCGCTCCCGTGGGCTCAGGGCCGGGAGCAGAGCCCGTCCCCACGCAGCGCATCCCACGGCGCGGGAGGGAGGAAAAAGGCCGAGGAACGGATCCGGGGCCAAACCGCAGTTCGCCGCCGGCGCGGTCGGGGATTACGGACGCATAAATACGGATGCGCGCATCCCCACGCTACGGCACGGCCGAACCCACGCGTGCAGGCGGACACCGAGCTCTCCGGGCACCGCCGCCGTGGAAATGCGGGTCCCCCCCCCCAAAACGTTCCTGCCGAAGCGCCATGCAAAATATATCCCCCCCCTTCCCAAAAACTCCTCGCCACCTCTCCCCTCCCGGCTCTGTTAAACCTAAAAAATATATATATGTGGTTAGCAGGGAGGGAATGAAATGAAGGGAAAAGGGAAAAAGGAGAGGAGTGAGGGGGGGGATAAATAAATCAAGCAGGCAGCAGCCCCCCAGCACACACACACACACACACCACCGCCACCCCCTGCGGACTGAAAGCCCCCCATCAACAAAAAACAGAAATAAGAAAAAATAATAATAAAAAGAAAAAAAAAAGAGGAAAGAAAGCAGCTGTAGCAGGGAAGGGGGGGGGGGGTGGCATGAAATGAAATAAAAAAAAAGAGAGGAAGAGAAAAAGCGACGGAGGGAGAAGCGACCAAGAGAAAGGCAGCCGAGCCCCCACGCAGCATCCGCTGCTCCTCGCCGAGCACCGCGCACGGATGGGTCCGTTCGGCTGCAATTAACTTTTCCATCAGACCCTCCAGAGGGAGAAAAAGAGAAAATCCAGCAAAGCGGGCATCTTCCTGGCTGCCCCCCCCCCTTCCTCCTCCTTCCTCCTCCTCCTCCTCCTCCTCCGGGGCTGGGAGGGATGGGGGGGGCACACGCAGAGGGGTGCCCCCCCCCTGGGGGGGGGGGGGGTTGGTGGTGGTGAGAGAAGAGGTGGGGGGGGGAAGAAATAGAAAGGGGAAAAAAGGGAAAAGGAAAAAAAAAAAGCAAAAACACGAAAAGCACAACACGAGAGAACAGCGAAGTTGGGCGCGGAGTGAAGTTGCTCCTGCCCGGGGGGGGCGGGGGGGGTCCTCCGCAGACAAAAAGGCCGAAGGGAGGGGGGTGGGGAGGGGGGGATGGGGATGGGGGGGGCGGCCCCCGCTCCGTGCCCCTCCGCCGCCTCTCCACATTCTCAGACGGTTTTATTAAAATTCGCAGACAAAAGGAAAACAAAAATGGCAGCCCGGCTTATTTTTAAAGCGCGGGGAGGACGGGGGGACGCCATGTTCTGCAGATCCGCGGTTACGGGGAGAAAGAAAGAAAATAATAATAATTAAAAAAAAAAGAAAAGAAGAAAAAAAATTAAAGGGGAAGAAAATTAAAAAAAAAAAGGAAAAGAAAGAATAATCTCGAGGAGGAACGCGGCAGCACCGCCCTGCCCCCCCCTCCCCCCCACCCACAACCGCTGTTTACCGGAGCTCGTACCGGGGAGGGGGGGGGGGTACTATTATTTTTTGAATGCGGGAGGAGAGGTGAAAGGGGGGGGGGGGGAGTGGGGAGCAGGGGGGGAGGGGGGAAGAGGAGGGAAAGAAGGAGGAAAAAAAAAAAGACACTTCCTATACCAACAGCCATGCTCCCGCGTCCCTCCGCCGCCGCACCGAGAAAATGGGCGCCCCCGCGCCGTCCGCCCGCCCCCGCGCCTCCGCCCCCGCCCAACCACGGCCCGGGCCGGGCAGCACCGGGCTCCCCCCCCCCCCCCGCCCCGACCCGCCCCCCGGCACGGCGCGGCGCCACGGCGGACTGAGGGGGGGGAGCGGGGCGGCCTCCGGTTCTCCTATGCCCGGACTCCGTGTCCCACAGTCCCCCCCAGCACCCCCCAGTTCCGCTCAGTACCCCTCTCAGAGCCCCCTAGTCCTCCCCCCTCCAGGGCTGCCCCCACCCCCCTGTCCCAACTCCCCTCACTCCTGAGGACCCTCAGCCCCAATCCGGGGCTGTATTTGGATTGGGAAGGTCCCCCCAGGGACCGGGTCCCCGACCCCCACGTTGCTTTCCCAGCCCCCCAAACGTGTCCCGCAGAGGAGCGGGGTGCTCCGTTCCCCCCGCCCCGCTGCGTTATGGGGCGGCTGTGCCACCCCCCCCCAGCCGCTCTCTCCAGACTAAACAAACCGGGCCCCGCAGCCCCTCTGCTCCGAGCGCTCAGCTCACGGTCTCTCCCCTCGGGGTCGTGCACGAAGAGGAGGAGCGGGCCGTGGTGGTGCTCCCGACCCTATTTAGCACATGTGGGTGCCCTGCACCATGCCCCGAAGCACGCCGAGCCCTTCTCCCCGCTCCGGGGGCCGCAGGGGTCGGAGGGCCCGTGCTTTTCTGCGGGAGGGAGCAAAGCGGAGGGGTTCCCACTGTGCTCCGCAGTGCCGTGGCCTCACACCCCCCATCCATCCCTCGAGGGCCGCAGGGTGATGGGGCAGTGCTGTGGTGCTGCTGCAGCCGGTCTGCTTCCTCAGCACCTCCGCGTCCCATCTGTGTCCCCACCGCTCTTCTTGCACGGCCTGGGATCACCCGCTCCCCGCATCCCCACGTTCAACGCTGCCCAACGTTTTCCCATCTTGGGCCGTCCCCACATCCAAATTGCCACCCCACAATGACTCAACTCATCCCGAGCTCCCGGTCCAGATGTCTGCTCCCAGCAGCTCCTGCAGCAGTGGTGGGGCGGGAGATGGGGACATTTGGGACTGTCCCCACCCCCCCTGTGGCCGCCGGCGTCCCTTTGTCCCCTGCCACCCCCTGGCTCCAAGTTCCCGTCCATCTCCATATGCAGGAGGCACTTCGGGCACTGCTTTCACATTCTGCCCCATAGATGTGGGGCTTCTGTCTGTGCCACACCCCCGGGGGTCTGTGGGTGGATGGAGGACACCCAGACCAGCAAGTGGGGACATGGCCGTGGGGCAGGCGGGGCCGTGTGGCCATGGGGCAGGCCAGCCAGCAGACATCTCCTGGGGATGCTGCATTTTGCAGAGGCTGCAGGAGCTCTCCCAGCCGTGCATTGGGTGGATTCACACGTGCCCCCCCCCCCCCTCGCAGGGACCCCCATCCGCCCTGGTGGAGCTGCAGGTCCTGGGGCTCTGCATGCCCACCTCCCATCCCTGAGCTGCAAAATGGCACCGCGGAGAGGAAGCGGAGCTGGCTGCAAAGCTCACGCTCACGAGGAGGTGTTCAAAGGCTCTTCTGCCCCCGGGGCAGATCCGACCGCAATTAAAAGGGAAGGAAGGCAGGGAGCGCGGAGATGCCGCCTTCGCCATAAATCAGCTCTGCGGGCGCTGGGGCGGCAGCTCCGCTCCACCTGCTCTGCCCGGCGGCACTGGGAACGGCCGCAGCTTTCCCGGGGATGGGAGGTGGGAGATGGGGCACGGGGCGGAGCTGCGTGGGGCGGCCACGGCGGGCACAGATGGTCCTGAGCTCGCACACGATGCCCACGGGCACGGCCCGGGACTGCGCGGAGCTGAGCAGCGGCCGCACTGCGATGCAGCCTGGGGAACTGTGCGGGAAAAGAGGTGGACAAAGGCTGCGGAGGATTAGGGTTGGGGTTAGTAAGGTTGGGGGTAGGGTAATGGTAAGGGTTGGGATTATAGTTAGGGGTAGAGTTAGGGTTGGGGAGTGGATAAGGTTTGGAGTTACCGTTAGGGTTAGGGATAGCAATAGGGTTGGGATTAGGGTTGGGGTTAAGGCTAGGTTTGGGGTTAGGGATAGGAATAGGTTTGGGATTAGGGTTGGAGTTGGGGTTTGGTTTTAGGATTAGGGTTGGCATTAAGGCTAGAGTAAGGTTAAGGGCTTTGGTTAGCATAGGGTTAGGGATATGGTTAAGTTAGGGTTAGGGTATGGTTTTAGGTTTATGGTTCCATTTTATCTTTGTGTTTTGGTTTGGGGTTTATGTTGGGGTTATTGTTTTAGGCTTAGGGTACAGACTGGGGTTAGGTTAGAGTTACCATAGTGCTAGGGTTATTGTCATTTTTCATTTTGGGTTAGGGTTATGGTTAGAGTTAGGGTTATTGTAAGGTTATGGCTAGGGTTAGGTTTACTGTTGGGATTAAATTTGTGGTTAGGTTTAGGGTCAGGGTAAGGGTTAGGGTTACCGATAGGATTAGGTTTAGGGTTAGGGTTTGGTTACTGTTACAGTTAGGGTTTATGTTGGGCTAGGGTTGGTTTTAGGCTTAAGGTTTGGGTTTACATTTAGGGTTCAGGTTGGTGTTCGTGTTGTTCTCAGGGGTTTGGTTGGGGTTCAGGTTAGGGTTAGGATTAGATACTGGGTTAGGGTTAGGGTAGAGTAACAGTTTGGGTTAGAGTAGGATTAGGTTAGGGTTAAGGTTAGGGTTAGGCTTAGGGTTAGGGTGAGGTTGAGGGTTTGGGTAAGGGTTAGGGTTAGTGTTGGATTTAGGGTAAGTGTTAGGGTTAGATTTAATGGTTATGGTTAGGGTTAATGTTAAGTTTAGGTTATGGTTTTGGTAAGGGATAGGGTATGGGTTAGGATAAGGTTTAGGATTATGGTTAGGGTTAGCTTTGTACTTTGTGTTCAGGCTGGGGTTGGTGTTAGGGTAGTGTTAGGGTTAGGTTATGTGTTAGGGTTTGGGTTAATGGTTAGGGTTATGTTTAGGTTATGATTCCGGATAGGGTTAGGCTTAGCATTAGGGTAATGGTTAGGGCTAGGTTTTAGGCTAGGGTTACAGCTAGGGTTAGGGTTATGGCTAGGGTTAGGGTAATGTTTAGGTCATGGTTTGGGGGATAGGGTTAGGGTTAGGGGTTGGTAAAGGGAAGGGTTAGGATTAGGGTTAGAGTTAGGACTAGGGTAAGAGTTGGGGGATAGGGAAGGGTTAGGGTTAGGGAAGGGTAAGGATAAGAGTTAGGGTTATGGAAAGGGTTAGCTTAGGGATAAGATTAGAGTTGTGGTTAGGATTAGGGTTTTTGTTAGGGTTAAAGGAGGATAAGGATAAGGGTTAGAGTTAGGCTAGGGTTAGCATAAGGGTTAGGGTTAGGTTAAGGGTTAGGGTTAGGGTACGTGTTGGGTTAGGGTTATAGTTAGGGTCAGGATTAGGTCTAGGTTTGAGGTTAGGGTTAGTGTTGTATTTAGTGTTAGGGTTCAGGTTGCAGTTAGGGTTCTGGATAGTTTAGTGTTAGAATTAGGGTTAGGGTTAGGCTTAGGGTTGTATTTATTGTTAGGGTCCAGCTTAGGGTTAGGGTAAGTGTTGGGTTGAGGGTAGAGTTAGGGTTAGTGTAGGGGTTAGGGTTAAAGGTTACAGTTGCGATTAGCATTAGTGATAGGTTACGGTTAGGGTTAGGGATAGGGTTAGTTTTAGGGTTATGGTTAGCGTAAGGGTTGAACTTAGGGTGGGGTTGGGGTTAGGATAAGGGTTAGGGTTGGGTTTAGGGTTACTTTAAGGGTCAAGGTCAGGGTCAAGTTCAGGGTCAGCGTCAGGGTTAGGGTTATGATCAGTGTTAGGGTTATGGATAGGTTCAGTTTTAGGGTTAGGGTTAGTGTTAGGGATAATGGTTAGGGTTAATGCTTATGGTAAGGGTTAGGGTTAGGTTTCGTATTAGGATTAGGGTTAGGGTTTTGGTCAGGGTTAGGGCTTAGGTAAGGGTTACAATAATGGTTAGGGTTAGGTTTGGGTTAGGGATAGGATTATTTTATGTTATGGTTTTGTATAGGGTTAGAGTTAGGGTTAGGGTTTGGATTAGGGTTAGGATTAGGGTAAGGGTTGAGGATAGGGTAGTGTTAGGGTTAGAGTAAGAGGGTGAGGGTTAATGGTTATGTCTAGGCTTAGTGTTAAGGTTAGATTTTAGGTCGGGGTTGGGTTAAGGGTTAGGGTTGGGTTAGGGTATGGGTATGTGTAAGGGTTAATTTTAGTGTTAGGATTGCGGTTAGTTAGAGTTAGGGTTAGTGTTAGGATTTTGTTTAGGTTATGGTTTGGGATACGGTTACGGTTAGGGGAGGGTAAATGTAAGAGTTAGCGTTAGGTTATGGTTATGGTTAGGATAAGGAATAGGGATAGGGTTAGGGTTAGGTTAAGGGTTAGGGTTTGGGTCAGGGTTAGGTTCAGTGTTGTGGTTAGCTTTAGTATTGTGTTAGGGTTCAGGTTTGACTTAGGGTGTCATGGTTTTATGAATGTTGGTATTGATATTCCACATCATAACACCACGTAGTGCACTGAGAGTTAAAGAGCTGCAGCTCTGTGGATCTTCGATAGTTATGGGGATACCTGTCTGAGAAGAGAACTACGTTCCCCAGAGGGATTTGTGTTGCTTTGTATTTTTACGTATTTCTGCTCAGAGGGAAAGATAAAAACTGTTTGGTTGTCATGAGACACTCTCTTTTCCTTTGAGGATCTACCCAGCAGTGGGTGCTGGCTGCTGTCTCGCTTTCAGCATTAGCGTAAGGCCTTTGGTTTACTGGACACTCTCTCTTGCTCATTTTGTTTGATTTATTAGCTTCAATTACAATTATATTGCATTATATTGTGTTCTTTTTCTTTTCGATATCTTATTCAGTAAATTAGCTTTCCTCCTCAGATTGTTGCCGCTGTTTTGTTCCTAGGCCCATCTCCCTTTTCCCTTTCCCCCTCTCCCTTTCCTGGGGTGTGGGTCTGTGAGTCTCCCGCACCAATCGTCACAGAACCGGGCCGAACCTGCCCGTAAACCGTTGACATTTTTCGGGTTGATCTCCAAAGGAAAGAGAGAGTCTTCAAACTGAGAGGCAGAGTCTCCAAACTGAGAGGCAGAATCTCCAGGTCGAGAAAGAGTACCTCCTAATCAGGAAAGAGAATCTCAAGACCTGGCAGGACTGTGTCTGAGCTGAGAAAGAAAGCCTCCAAACTGAAAGGGAAGATCTCCAAGCAGAGAGAAAGTATCTCCAGTCCGAGTGAGACATCCTCCAATCTGAGGGAGACGCCCTCCAGTCTCAACAAGACAGACTCCGAGCCGTGCTATGATCACTGAGACTCACCAACCTGATCAACCACCGGTGACGCCAGAATCAATGTCAGTTGCCCCTGTAAGAGCATGGAAAATGAAGAGCCTCAGCTCCCTTAGAAGAGAAGACAGAGGAGGAGAAGAAAGTAGAGGAATCAGACACTGTAAGAGAAGAGGAAAGAAGAGGTCCAGAGGAGTGGTTCCAAGCTCTAGGGTTTCTAGTAGGAGGGATGAGACTCCCAGCAAGATCATGGTCACCAACGCCTAGGAGTGCAATGAGTCCTGATAGAGCAAGAGATGAGAGAGAGATTGTTACCATTACTACTCAGCCTCTGAAAATGAATGAAATTCAAGGTTTGAGAAAAGACTTTACACGTCACTCAAATGAACCTACTGTCACCTGGTTACTACGCTGTTGGGACAGTGGGGCCAACAGTGTGTGGCTAGATGGTAGCAAAGCTCAACAGTTGGGTAGCATTGCCAGGGACTCTGCCATTGACAGAGGCATTCGTACATGCCACAATAGACCCTTCACTCTCTGCAAGCAGATGCTGATAGCCATGAAAGAAAAATACTCCTTCAGAGATGATCTGATGCCTGAGAAAAAGAAATGGACTGCTACAGAAAAGGGTATCCATTATTTGAGAGAATATGCTGTGGAGGAAGTGTTACATGACCCCACATTCATTCATGACAAACCATGACAGTTGTGGAAAGGGTTAGGGTTAGAGTCAGGGGTTTGGTTAGGGTTTTATTTACTGTCAGGGTTCAGGTTGCAGTTAGGGTTGTGGTTAGGGTTAGGTAAAGGGCTAGGGGTGTAGGGTTTGTGTTAGGTTTACTTTTAGGGTAGGGTAAGGGAAAGGGAAGGGTTAGGGTAAGGGCAAGGGTTTGGGTTTAGAGTAGGGTTGGGGTTAGGGTTAGGGTTGCTGTCAGGGTTTGCGTTAGTGTTAGGGTTCGGGTTTGGTTTATGGTTGGTTTTAGGTTTATGGTTCCATTTTATCTTTATGTTTTGGTTTGGGGTTTATGTTGGGGTTATTGTTTTAGGCTTAGGGTACAGACTGGGGTTAGGTTAGAGTTACCATAGTGCTAGGGTTATTGTCATTTTTCATTTTGGGTTAGGGTTATGGTTAGAGTTAGGGTTATTGTAAGGTTATGGCTAGGGTTAGGTTTACTGTTGGGATTAAATTTGTGGTTAGGGTTAGGGTCAGGGTAAGGGTTAGGGTTAGGATTAGGGCTAGGGTTAGAGTTAGGGTTAGGATAGGGTTAGTGTTATGGTTAGGGTTGGAATAATGTATTTTGGTATTCATTGTATTTGGGTTAGGCTTCACACTGGGGTTACTGTTAAGGTAAAGTATGGGGTTGGGATTAGGTTTAGTGTTCAGGTTTAAGGTTTGGTTTCTGCTCTGGGGTTTATTTTCTGGTTAGGTTTTTAATTGGGTTTCTGTTCAGGGTTAGAGTTAGGGTTGGTGTTGGGGTTTGAGTTATGGTTGTTTTAGGGTTAGGGTTTGGGTTGGTGTTAAGGTTGCGGTTAAGGTTGTGGTTAGGATTGGGTTTAAGGTTGTAGCTAGGGTTAGGCTTCAGGTTTTGGTTAGGTTTAGGGTTAGGTTTAGGGTTGGGTTTATGTTTAGGGTTTGGGTTTAAGTTTAGGTTTTGGGTTGTGGCTTGTATTAGGATTAGGGTTTTGGTTGGGCTTCAGGTTAGGTTGAGGGTTAGTGCTGGAGTTGGGGTTAGATTTACAGTAAGGTTAGGGTTAGATTTACAATTGGGATTAAGTTCGGGGTTAGGGTTAGGATTAGTTTTAGGGTTAGGGTTTGCATTTGGTGTAAGGGCAGGGCTTGGTTTAGAGTTTTGATTGGGGTAATTGTAGGGGTAGGATTGATTAGGATTAAGGTTGTTCATAGGGACTGGTCTGGGGAAGTTTGCCAGGAAAGCAGTGTGGCATGGAAGTTACATGGGAAAACCCAGCTGCGCAGTCAACCTCCCATGTCCCTAAGCAGTCGCCCTTCCAGGTTGGCCATGAGAACCACGTTGAGCCCTTTGGTGCTGGGCAGCCCTGCTTTGTCCCAACCGGTGGCAGTAGCAGGCACCAAACGGAAATCCTCTGGGAAGTGCCTCCATCCATCCTAACCTCCTTTTTTTTCCTTTTATTTGCAAGAAATCTCTCTGTTTCGAACAAGTGGGGCTGGAGAGTGAGCGCTGGGCTGAGTCCGGCAGCAGAGCCATCAACCTGCACGGACAGTCCCTGCCCCATAGAGCACTCCCTGCAACGCCCCACGAGAACTTGTGCAAGAGGCAAATAATCCCAGCAGGCAGTGGTGAGGGCTGGAACAAGTCGGTGCAGCACTTCCCGAGGTGTTTCCCAAGCGGGGGACGCACATGAGCTCACAGGCAATGACTCACGGGCGTCCGCGTGAGCGCGAGGGTGGGTGGGCAGTGCCGGAGGTGGGAGCGTGGAAGTGCCGCGGCGTGGGTTCCTCACCCTGGCACTGATGGGGTGAAAGCACTCGGCCCAAAAGCACTGAGAACTGTGTGTGTGTCCCTGCAGCTGCTGGCTGGGGACTCGCAGAGGTTTGGGGCGATTGGGTGAAAGAAGGCGGCTGTGCGCTTGTTTCCCTTCTCCCCCTGTAAGTGGGCGGGACATTTGGTTATAATTAGGCAACGAGTTAATTAGGATTAATTAGTTAATGTTTGCAAAGCACTTAGGCGATGAAAAGCGCCAGCGCAGCGAGGCTTTGTGCCTCCTGGAGGGCTGTGGGATTCCCGGGCACGTTCCTGGAGACCCCGGGTGCCCCGGGGCAAAACCCCTGACATCCCAACCCACAAAGAGAAGAGCCCACAGCTGCACAGAGCAGCAACGGGACCGCATCCTGCTCCGATGGCAGCAGCACAGCGGCTCTCGAAGCACAGTGCAGGAACAAGCAGGTCCCCAAACCCAGGTGGTGTGGGCTCATCCAGCATCCCCCGTGCTGCCCGTGCCCTGACCCACCCCGGGAATATCTTGGCTTTGCAGCACCGTGGGAAGGAGAGCCCCAAAACTTCACCTGCCCCAAGCACGCAGCTCCCAGCCCCGCACATCTGTCTGGTGAAGCTGGAACCTGCTGTGCTGCTGGGAGCCGGCCTGTCCCAGCCTGCCCTCCCCGCCTGCACCCCCAGCAGCACCCTTTGAACCAGCAGGGAAAATTCCAGCGGTTTGGGGGCCTCCCTTCCTGACGGTGTCCTCCGGGCATGGCACACTGTGCAAGGCACGCGGCACAGAACTGAGCGCTCGTGCAACCCACAGTGATGCTTCCCAGCTCACGCACACTCCGCTCCCTCCCAGGGGTGACTCAGTTTCTGATGGCCCCTTCCAGCCATAACCCTACCTCTAACCAAACCAAATCCGAACCCTAACCCTGATCCTAACCCTAATTGTAACCCTAACACCAAACCAAACCCTAACCCCAATCTCAAACCTAACCCCAACCTAACCCTAATCCTAACCCCAACCCTAACACAGATTCCTGGTCCCTCCTCTTCCTCACCAGCTCCCAGATGCAGAAGAACGTGACCCAAAAAAGCAGGGGATGCATGCTCTCGACTCACCGACTGCAGCATGTGCCTGCCTGCTGCTCACATGAGGGTTAGCAGGAGATAACGAAGCCAATTTAACAATTAACTGGGATTAATTTCCCTGTTTGCCCTAACACACGCCCTGATGTGCAGTTTCCTTTCATCCTCGCAGCCCCAGTCTCACCCAAAACAAGGCTCCGGCAGGGAGCACTTCCCTTCCTGTGGCACTAATGAAGGTGGCTAATGAGCAGTGGGGCGTGCACAGGGGGAACCCTGCTCCTGATGGAGCTTCAGTGGATGACCCTGCAGCCTCTGTGGCATCTCCTGGTCATCCCATAGTGTTCCATCAGCAGAAGTTCCGCGTTGCCCAAGTTTCTTAGTCCAGTCCCTATGATTACCTATAACCAACTATTATGCTACCCCTGAAGGTATCACTAACCCTAAACATATCACAGACCCTAACCCTGAACCCAGCAGTCTTGTGACAACCCTCAGCCATCCTGGTTCCTCATGGGCTCATGCCTACATTGGTCAAGTTTCCCTATCTGGACTCTATGAAGAATCCTTAACAAAATAATTAACCAAACCCATACTCTAAGCTTTACCCTAACCCTAACACCAAGTCTAACTGTAACCCTAACCCTAAAACCCTAACTCTAAAACCCTAACTCTAACCTTAATCCTAAACCTTATCTTAAGCCTAACAGAAAACCTAAACTTTAACTCTAAACCTAATCAACTTTAATCCCAACCAACCCCAAACCTAACCCTAACATTAATGCTAAGCCTAACCCAAAACTAAACCCTAAGCCTAACCTTAATCCAAATCCAACCTCTAACCCAAGCCCAAATCAAAACCCCTAAGACAAACCCAAACCCTAAGACTAAACCCAAACACTCACCCTTAACATAAGATGAATGCTAACCCTGAACCTAACGAGCTCTAACCCTAACCAACCTCAACCCAAACCCTTACACTTAAACCAACCTTAGCACCTAACCCTAACCCTAACCATATCACAAACCTTAACCCCACAGCCCACAAACCTGCAGCATCCTATGTGTTCATGGGCTCAGATTCTGCACTGATCAAGTTTCCCAGGCATGTCCCTATGATTTACCCCATAAACAAACCCCACTTGGCTGAGGGTAAAGTGCTGCCTGTAGGTTTGGGGGGAACACAGGTGGTGCCCATTGGTCTGGGGTTCCTCCCCTGGGTGCTGATGGGGAAACTGAGTCAGGGGAAGATAGAGGACAGGGGTCAATGAAACACCCAAATCCAACCCCAAACCCACAGTGCTGCTGCTGGGTCCAGCCCACAACAGGCAGTGCATTTGGGGTTGGCTTGGAGTTGGGGTTGGGGCTGAGGTTAGGTTTGGAGTTGGGGTTGGGATAGGGGTTGGAGCTGGGATTGGAGTTTGGGGTCAGGGTTGGGATTGCAGTTGGGGTTGGAAGACTGAGGCTGGGATTGGGGTTAGAGTTGGAGTTGGGGTTGGGGCTGAGATTGAGGTTGTGGTTAGGGTTGGGGTTGGAGTTGGATTTGGGGCTGGGATTAGGGTTAGGGTTGGGATTGGGATTAGGGTTAGGATTGGGATTGGGGTTGGAGTTGGGGTTAGGGTAAGGGTTAGGGTTAGGATTGAGGTAGGGGTAAGGGTTTGGGTGGGGATTATGGTTGAGCTTTGGGTAACAGTTTGGATTTGGGTTAGGGTTAAGGTTAGTGTTGGGGTTAGGGTTGAATCTGGGGTAGGTGTAATGCAGGTACGATGCCAGCCGGGCCACCCCTTCCCCGCCCCGCCGGCTCTTTGATGATTTAATTCCAAATTTCTCCCATCCCCAGCAGGTCCTGGCAGGACGAGCAGCCCTGCATTCCTCCCGCAGAAACACGGGCAGAAATAACAAACCCCTGTGGTCGGGGTTTTTTTTTTTCCCTCTCTGCTTTTCCAGCCTTCGGGGCCGTCCTCCCACCCGGGCAGGAACAAAGCGGGCGGTCATTCCGCCTATGGGGGGGGCTGGGGGAAGCTCAGTGCTGCCGTGTTGGTGTTGGCTGCCGGCCAGCTGTGGGGCGGCTTTGTGCTGCCCCCGAGTGTCCCCGTCCTTCCTCCCATGGGGTGGGGGACACAGGAAGGGGAGACGCCCCCGGTACACCCCCATCGTTGTTTGGGGACAATGCTTCGGTTTAGGGATGATGTTGAATGTTGGGGGCGAGGATTCGGTGTAGGGACAACACAGAGTTTTGGAATGATGTGGAATTTGGGGATGTCGCTGCATAATAATGCTTCGTTTCAGGAATGATGCTAAATCTGGGCACAATTATTTGGGTTAGGGATGATGCGGACAATCCAGAATTTGGGGACATTGCTTCCGTTTAGGGACGAATTTGGGGTCAGTATTGTATTTGGAATCACTGCTTCAGTTTAGGGACAGCACTGAACGTGGGGACCGTATTGAACTTGGGGACAATGCTGAATTGGGGCACAACTCTGAATTAGGGGGCTGTGCAGAATTAAGGGGGTGACACCTGCGCTGCTAGGACGCCGGCGGCCGAGCTCCTCAGCGCTGCGCCAGTGCTCCCCCCCCTGCCGCCCACCGCCCGTCCCCTGTGTCTTGTCAGGGATAATAACACGGCGGGGGAGAGCTCGGGACCGGCGGAGGGAGGGAGGGGGCGCGGCCCCTTTAAGAGCTCCCCCCGCCGGGCGGTGGTACGCGCCGCAGGGCCGCGCCGCGCGGGGGACAATGGGGCGGGGCGGTACCACTGTGGCTGCGAGCGGGGGGGGGGGAGAGGGGAAGGCAGGAAGTGCGGCGCGTCCCCGCCCCCTTCTCCTCGCCCACCCCCCGCCCGGCGCGGCGGGGAGCGGTGTGTGCGGCGGCGGCGGGTCCGCTCAACCCGGGCACGGCAGTGGGCAGCGGCAGCGGCGGCGGCTGCGGCGGGGTGAGGCCTCGAACCCGGGCCCTGAAGGCGGCGGGGCGCGGAGCCGGGGGCGGGATTCGAACCCGGTCCGTCCGGGTGCGGCCTCAGCGCTGGGTGCCCCCACTGCAGCCCCGCGGGTAACAGCAGCCCGACCCCCAGCATCCCCTAACCTCTCCGTATCCCCGAATTCCCCCGCGTCCCCAGTACCAGCCTCAGCCCTTCCGTATGCCCCTGACGCCCATCCCACCTATTGTATCCTCATCCCCAGCATACCCCCCATCAGCCTCAACCCCCCAAATCCCCCCCGTTCCCCACCCTCACATCCCTCTGCCCCCAGCATCACCCTCAACAACTTCGGCTCTCCTGTATCACCCTGACCCTCCGCCCCCCTTACCTCCCAGCATCTCCAGTACCAACCTCAGTCCCCCCGTATCCCTCTGACCTCCAGCATCACCCACATCTAATTCAGCTCCCCCATCACCCTGAACTCCACCCTCCATATCCTCTCACCCCCAGTCTCCCCATTGCATCCTGACCCTCAGCCACCTCATATCACCCTGACCCCCACTCCCTTACCAAACTGTCCTGCTAATTTCAGCCTCTCCCCCAGCCCTCCCATTTTCATCCCGCCCCCCTTGCAGCGCTCTCACCCCTTCGATCCCCCCTTTTGCAGCCCAGCTGCCCCCCTGCAGGCCCAGCCATGGCCTGCAGCCTGAAGGACGAGCTGCTGTGCTCCATCTGCCTCAGCATCTACCAGGACCCGGTGAGCTTCGGCTGCGAGCACTACTTCTGCCGCCGCTGCATCACAGAGCACTGGGTGCGCCAGGAGCCGCAGGGTGCCCGCGACTGCCCCGAGTGCCGCCGCACCTTCACTGAGCCCACACTGGCCCCCAGCCTGAAGCTGGCCAACATCGTGGAGCGCTACAGCGCCTTCCCCCTGGACGCCATCCTGGGGGCTCAGCGCAGCCCCTTCCCCTGCAAGGACCACGAGAAGGTGAAGCTCTTCTGCCTCACTGACCGCGCTGTCATCTGCTTCTTCTGTGATGAGCCAGCCATGCACGAGCAGCACCAGGTCACCAACGTGGACGATGCCTTTGAGGAGCTGCAGGTGGGTGTTCATCTGTTTGTTCCTGGACATCCACCCCCCCGACTCCCACTGTCTGGGATGCTCTGTCCGTCCATCTGTGTGCACTGTGCAGCACAGTGTCTGTCTGTCCATGTGCAGGACAGCCAGAGCTCTCTCTGCTTGTTTGCATGTGGCTCTGGGGTGCTGCTCCTGATACAAGCCCACTGTCTATCCCCACAAGCGCAGTCTGCTCCTCTGTGCATCCATCCATCCACACCATGTGGCCATCCACCCACCTGTCTGTCTGCCTGACCCTCCACCCACATGTGTCTCTGCTGGGCTGTCCCTGAGGATTGATGACCAGAACCCCTCCTGCCCCACACAGGACCCCACCTCACAGCAGCACCAAGTCCATTCCATCCCCAAACCCACTGTGCTGGGGCAGCTTTTTGCCATGTGCTGACCCTCACGGGCTCCTATCATCGCAGTGCCAGCTTAGACCCCAATAGATATCTATGGAGCTGCCCCACAGCTCTCCCAGCACTTCAGCATCGCGCTGCTGGTGGCTGGGAGCAGAGCACTGCCTGAGTGTGGGGCGTGCACAAAGCTTTGCATTTTCCCCACACCCCTTGGAACGTTGCTGCTGTGTGGTGGGGCTGGGGTTGAGCACAGGGTCAGAGCGTGCTGTGTTGCAGCGGGAGCTGAAGGAGCAGCTGCAGGGTCTGCAGGAGAGCGAGCGAGGCCACACCGAGGCCCTGCACCTCCTCAAGCGGCAGCTGGCTGACACCAAGGTAGGAGCTAGTCTGTGGGGACGTGCCCCAAATCCCTTCCCCTGCTCCCTCCCCACACACACTGCTGGGATGCTGACAGACCCACTGAGGCCCAGCCGTGCCCCACACCTCCTCAGTCGTCGGCCAAAAGCCTGCGGGCCACCATCGGGGAGGCCTTCGAGCGGCTGCACCGGCTGCTGCGGGAGCGGCAGAAGGCGATGCTGGAGGAGCTGGAGGCGGACACGGCACGGACACTGACCGACATCGAGCAGAAGATCCAGCGCTACAGCCAGCAGCTGCGCAAGGTGCAGGAGGGCAGCCAGATCCTGCAGGAGCGCCTGGCCGAGGCTGACAAGCACGCCTTCCTGGCCGGCGTCGCGTCCCTGTCCGAGAGGTGGGTGGGCTCCGGGGGCCCGGGGGTGCCCGCAGAGCTCTGTGCCCATTGCTGCCCATCCCGCAGGCTGAAGGGGAAGATTCACGAGACCAACCTGACCTATGAGGACTTCCCCACCTCCAAGTACATGGGGCCGCTGCAGTACACCATATGGAAGTCTCTCTTTCAGGACATCCACCCAGGTAAGCGTGAGGCTGGTGGGGGTCAGGAGGGGCACACTGTGCTCCCCACACCTGGGGGTGCTGATGCCCGCCCTTCCTCAGTGCCCGCAGCGCTGACGCTGGATCCTGGCACGGCCCACCAGCGCCTCATCCTCTCTGATGACTGCACCATCGTGGCCTATGGCAACCTGCACCCGCAGCCACTGCAGGACTCGCCGCGCCGCTTCGACGTGGAGGTGTCAGTGCTGGGCACACAGGCGTTTGGCGGTGGCGTGCACTACTGGGAGGTGGTGGTGTCCGAGAAGACGCAGTGGATGATCGGGCTGGCGCACGAGGCCGTCACCCGCAAGGGCAGCATCCAGATCCAGCCCAGCCGTGGCTTCTACTGCATCGTCATGCACGACGGGAACCAGTACAGCGCCTGCACCGAGCCCTGGACGCGGCTCAATGTCAAGAGCAAGCTGGAAAAGGTGGGCGTCTTCCTGGACTACGACAAGGGGCTGCTCATCTTCTACAACGCCGACGACATGTCCTGGCTCTACACCTTCCGGGAGAAGTTCCCCGGGAAGCTGTGCTCCTACTTCAGCCCCGGGCAGAGCCACGCCAACGGGAAGAACGTCCAACCACTGCGCATCAACACTGTCCGCATCTAGCGGGACCCCGCGGGGTGGTGGCAGGGGGACGGGGCCGCATCCCTGCCCGCGGGGTGCAGCCGACTTTGGGTACTGGGCACGGCATGGCTGGCATCCCCATCCTGGCTGGAGTCCCCGTCCTGTGCTTCCACGCGGCCCCGCGGGTCCGGCCCTGCTCCGGCCGCTGCAATAAAAGGTGCATTTGGAGGCGAGGGGCCGCGAGGTGCGGTATGCTGTGCCGTGCTGCCCTGTGCCGCACCGCGGCATGGTGCCGAGGGGCACGGGGCGTGCAGAGGTGCCGGACGGGGCAGGCGTGGCCCAGCAGGGCTGGCACACGGGGGTACGGGAGTTCGGGGCGCGATGTGCGCCGTGCACGCGCAGCTGCGGCGGTCCGGGCGGGGCTGCCCGTGCCGCTCTCCTCCCGCCCGCCGGGGGGCGCTGTGGCACCGCGAGCGCTCTATCCTCCCGCTCTCGCCGGTCGCGCACGCGCAGAAGCGGGGCCGGGCCGCCGCCATCTTGCAGCGGGCCGCTCCCCGCCGGTCGCGGCGCCGGGCCGGGCCGGGCCGGGCATGGAACCGAGCGGGGCCCGCAAGGAGCGGCCGAAGGGCCGCGAACCGGCGGCGCGCATGGAGAAGGCCAAGCAGCGGTCGGCCCAGCAGGAGCTGAAGCAGCGGCAGCGCGCGGAGGTGAGCCGGGCGGGCCGAGCCGGGGCCTCAGGCGGCGCCTCGCGCTGCGCCTCAGCGCGGTGTGCCTCCATCCCCCGCAGATCTACGCGCTGAACCGCGTGATGACGGAGCTCGAGCAGCGGCAGTTCGACGCTTTCTGCAAGCAGATGCAGGCCGGCGCCGAGTGAGGGCCGGGTCAGCACGGAGCGGCTCAGGGCGGCCGTTCCCAGCTCGGTGTCTGCGCCTTCGCCCTGATCGACGCCTCCTCTCCGTCGTTCCCTTCTTGCTTTCCTTTTACCTCCTTTTTTTTTTTTCTAAATAAAAGCGGCGGTCGTTCCGCCTCCCTCCGAACGCACGCCTTCCCCCGGGGCCGCAGAGCAGCCCGAGCCCTCCCTGCAGTGCGGGGCTCTGCGCCAGAGCAGCTGCAGCCGGCGGCCGCCCGCCCCACGCCGCACCCCGCGGGCCCTCCGCCTGTTTACAGCAGCCGTATCTCTGGGGCTCTCGGGGTCTTTGTGTCCGCCCGCAGCTGCTGGCACTGCAGGATCTCCTGGGGCCGTGGAGCCGCTGATCTGCTCCGCTTCCTCTGCTGCTCGCCGAGGTCTGACCTTCGCTTCCTCCCCCCGCCCACACGCCCCGCTCTCGGCCGCGGGCAGCTCGCCGCTGTTGTGCAGCTTTTTTATTTCCAGAGAGTTCAGCCCGTGGGTTTCAGGTTCCACTTTTCCCTTCCACATTCCTTCCTCCCTCCCACACCTCATCAGCCGGGCGCAGAAAGGAAGAAAGAACACGTTTCAGATGTTATTTCCCTATGGTGACGTGTCAGAAATAAATACCGGGGCACTCAGGGCCGTGTTTTGCAAGGAAGAGGGGCACCCTCAGGTGTGATCGGTGGCCGTCTCCCAACCCTCCCTGGGCTGCCTGCAGCAGGGGCTGCTTCCTCCTCGTGGTGAGGATTTGGGCGCCCTCGCAATAAATTACTATGTACAATGGGAATGCATTGGTTGCACCGCCATCGCCGTCCGCGTCCCAGCTGGTGGGACTGGCACCCGGGGAGTGGTACCCCGGGAAGGGGGCTGAGCTCTGGTGCAGGGCTGTTGTTCTTCTGGCTGGGATACGGGTGTGCAGGGCAGGTTGGAGCCCGGCCTGGGTTCTGCTGGCTCCAGGAGTTCCCCTCTGCGGGAGCTCAGCTGTTTTCTAAGCAGGCTCCACCACAGTAGGAAACCTTCTGGGGCTGTAGTGCTGCGCCTGCTGGGTTTGGAGTCTGCTGCTTTGGCTGTCCTCCACAGGAAGAGATGATGAAGATGGGGGGGGTGAGACAGCCCGGCGCTGGCACCAGAGAGTGAGGCAGAGGAGAGCTTTACTATGCATTAAGTGGAGGTTAAGGTGGAGCGGTCCTCTCCGGGGCTGCTGTCACTTGGCCCTTAGGTTTTGCAGCTCCAGATGGCAAAGGGGAATATGATGTACGACACCGACCAGGCGAGGAAGTAGATGGGAGCAACCGTTGTAGGTGAGAACAGGACAGCAGCGATGCCTGCAGGGGGTACCATCAGCGCTCAGGGCGGAGCGGTGCGCCCACACCTCCCTGGGTCGCTGCTCCAGGGGAGGGCTGAGCACCCTCTGCGAAAGCAGAATGCATTTTCCCACTGCTCCTTACCTCCGGCGTAGATCGCCTTCTTCCAGCTCTGTGACTCCAGCACCTTGTCGTGGGGGTAGAAGCCGCGGTCCACCATGAAGAGGGCCGTGGCGATGGCAGCAACGCGCAGCAGCGTGACGTGGCCGCCCGTCAGCAGGAAGGTGCTGGCCAGCAGCGAGGAGGCATAGGGGCACGGCAAGCCCCGGTAGGTGAAGGGGATCCCTGCAGGGTGCCACGCACTCAGCTCGGAGCCCAGCGGGGTGCCCAGCCCCATGAGCCCCGAGCCTTACCGCTGGAGAAGAAGCAGAGGCGGGCGAAGACGGCCAGCACGTAGGCGATGGCCAGCAGCCCATCCAGCACGCCGCGCGGCTGCAGCAGTAGTGCCGTGGCCAGCCCAAAGGATGTGAAGTCGGCGAAGTCATCCAGCTTGGCTCCTGCGGGAGGTGAGTGGGTGAGGGGCGGCCGGCGGCCGGCAACCCCGGCCCATCCCCGGCCCTCGGGCTCACCCAGCGCTGAGCAGGCGTTGAGCTGCCGGGCGACGGCTCCGTCGGCCAAATCGAGCAGGAAACCCAGCAGCAGCAGCCAGCAGGAGCAGTGGTACTGCCTGTGGGGGAGAGAGCTGTCAGCCCCGGGCCGCTTTCCCTGCCTGCCCCCTCGGTCTGTGTGTCCCCCACCTGTTGAGGCTGCAGAGGATGGACGAGAGCCCCACGATCAGGTTTGCCATGGAGAGAGCGTTGGCCGCATTTTTCCGGATGAACTCCAGCGCCTGCGCCCGCCCCGCTCGCCTGCTCAGGAACAGCTTCTTGGCGTACTGGAAGACACCTGTGGGGCACCAAGACGCCGGTCAGGGGCACAGGTTGGGGCCGGAAGCTGTTTAAGCGCCCGAGGTAGCAGGTCGGTGCTGGGGGCCGGGCCCCCTCTGTCCCCCTCCGGCTCTGGGAAGGGGACGGTGGAGGGTTGTGGGCAGGAGGGTTCGCGCAGCGCTTTCCCCCTCCTCCTCCTCCTGCTCCTGCACTGCTCCCCAGACCGGGTTGTGCAAGCCCCTGCCTCTGTCCGCCCGCGGGAGGCGAAGGAGAAAGTAAAACGCTTCCAAAATAACAAAAAATAACAACAAAAAAAAAAGAGAAAACCAAACAAACAAAGAAACAAAAAAAAGCCGAACCCAAGCTCAGAATAAAAGCCAACCCCAGTGTTAAGCTCTATTGATCTTATATACCTATAGGGCTACGCTTTAGAGAAAGTGTTTAGGGTCATGTCCTACTAGTGTGTTTTGCACCCTGCCTTTGCCGTGGTCCCAAAGCCAGGCAAGCTGGTGAGATCCTTCATCTGAAAGAAAACAGCACGTCAGAGCACAACAAGAGCCACAACCGCTCCCCCCCGCCGCCCCGGCATGGCCGGGTCCCCGCGCTCCCTCCTGCAGGAAGGAAATATTCCACATATTCCTCTTTTCTGAGCGGGGTGGGGGTGCTGCTGCCAATGACCTTTGGCCACCCCACCCCGGGCCACACTGCTGCGGTTTGGGGCCAGGCAGGTGTGTATGGAAAAACACCCTGAGGAGGCAGGCAGGGGGAGGTTCCTCACCCCTGGCCCCTTTTTTTCTGCAAGAAACAGCGTTTTGGGGGCACTCAGCCCTTGGGTCACACCATGCCCCTCCATGGGGCCGAGTGCTCTTAGAGTTTGGGCTCTCCCCGTGCTGTGGGGAGGGGAAAAATGGGTAAAAAGCGGCACTCTGGGGTCTGACCGAAGTGGCTGCAGGTCCGAAGTGGAGCAGTGCCCAGTGCACAGCACCGAGTTCTGCAGCATCACAATGCCGCACAGTGCCATACCCAGTCCTGGTGCTCCCAGCCCCAAAGGCACACATATATGTGTGGGGGAGGAGTGGGGTTCAGCCCCACTGCCAGCAGTGCTCTTTATTACTGTTTCTGGGGGAAAAAAGCCCTGGGTTTGTCTCTTTCCGCATTGTCCCCGTGTGTGTTAGGGTCACCTGCTCCGAGCAGGGAGTTCGGGGGCAGGTTAGCACGAAGGCGGAGCAGGCTCAGCTCTCACTTCTCTCCGTCCCCTGTCTGCAGTGCTGCAGTGCACCCAACCGTGCACAGAGCAGCTCTGCGCCGTCGCCCGAACAGCTGCACCCCCACCACCCCACCTCTGCAAGCCTCACCCCACCAGCGTCTCCCGGGAAACCCCCAAACACCCCAACCGGCCGTTTTCCAAAGGGAAGCCTTGCGCCGGGCCAGGGGACGTCGCGGCATCAAAGCAGAACTTACCGACCGGCGGTGACACCATCCACATGGCTGCGGCGTGGGGAAACTGAGGTAGCGGCCGAGCGGGCGCAGGGTGCACGGTGGCGACACCGCGTTATATAGGGACGGGCTTTGCCGGGAACGGGCTGAGTCACCCGTGGGGGTGGGTCCGGCCAGAGGACACGGGGGTTTTTGGAGGCGGCTGGCACCATGGCGAGGGAGGGGCCGCCCGGGGCTGCACGGCCGCGTGCCCGTGCCAGGCTCACAGTGTCCACGCCAGCCTCGCAGGAGCTGTGCCAGGCCCTGCAGCGCCTGTGCCAGGATCAAAGTTCCCAAGCCAGGCTCATGGTGTGCATACCAGCCCCACGCTGCCCTTGCCAGGCTCTCAGCGCCCATGCCAAGCGTGCAGCACCCATGCCAAGTTTGCACCACCCATGGCAGTCTCACAGCACCCATAACAGCCTCGCGCCAGCTGTGCCAGCCTTGCAGAACTTTGCACCACCCATAGCAGCCTCGCAGCACCCACATCAGCCGTGCAGCATTCATGCCAGGCTCACAGCACCCATTCCAGCTGCCCCCTGCCCAGCCCACCCACCTGTCCCAGCCTCGTACGGGCGGCACCGCTTGCACAAGGGTGTCACGAGCTGGGCTGGCCTCAGCAGCCAGAGCAAAGGGCCCCCCTGGGGAGCAAAGGTCCCCTGCACGATCACAGGGGCCCATAAAACCCTGCAGCCCCACGCCTGCAGTGGGACGTGATGGGGATTTTCCACTGGGCTCAGGGTGGCCCCGTCCCCGCAGGGATGTGGGGCTCCAATGGGATGGGGTGGGATGGGGGGGAGCGGGGGCCCCATGTGTGCCGGGCACCGTCAAAGGGCCCTTTGTTCCCGGTCACGCGCTGTGGATGGTGGTTGCGAGGATACGGCCGGGCCGGGAGGGCAGGAGGCGAGAGCCGGGCACGGAGCTGCTGCCACGGCCATGTGAACAGACCGGGACACTGAGAGGGGACCCCTCCCCATGGCATAGGAGCACCTCGGGGCGCCTGTTCCATAGGGCCCAGGTGTCGGGTGCACGTTCCTGTGGCACTTTCTGGGGCAACCACCCCCACGGCTTCAGGTGCCTTCGGGTAGAGGTTGGAGCCCATCACTGTGGCATCGGAGCACCTCGTGCCCACCCCCACGTTATCTGGACATCTCTGGGTGCCCACTCCCATGGCACCGCAGGACCGTGAGGGGACCCTTCCCACGATGCATGGCATTCTCATGTGCCCACCCCCGCGGTGCCGCCGCACTGCCTGTGCCCGCTGTGCCAGTGCCATCTGCTGGCAATGCGGCCGCTCTCACCTGGTGCGTGCCCAGCAGTGCACCATGTGTGCCCCCCCCACTCTCCCTCCAGCACATGGGACACGCAGTGCCAGCTCTGCAGGTTTATTTGCATGCTGTGACACAGGGAGGTCGCTGCTGCCCCTCTCAGCTGTTGTTCGCTATGGTCTGGGAGAGAGAAGTGGCTCAGGGGGAGCTCGGCAGCTTGGCACCCCGATATCAGAGCATCATGGCACCCTGGTACCCCAACACCTCAGCAGCCCAGCAGCCCTGGCACTGGGACACCCCTGTGTCTTGGCACACTGGTACCCCAACACCCTGACACCTTGACACCTTGGTACTCTGACAAACCAGTGTTCCAGCATTCTCACATCTCAGAACCCCAACACCTCAATATCCCAACTCCCCAGCATTCCAACACCCCAGCACCCCAGTGCCCTAGCACCCCAGCAGCCCACTCCCTCAGCAGCCCAACTCACCAGCATCCCAACGTGCCAACATTCCAATGTGCCAGCATCCCATCACACCAACACCCCAGCACCCCAGCCCCCTGGCACCCCGGTACCCCACTCCCTGCCTGTTCCACCATCCCCACACCCCAACACCCCACCATCCCAGCACACAGTGTCTACCTCAGCAATCCAGTCCTCAAAGGCAGAGACACGGGTGAAGACAGTGGGCTTCTTAGGAGTGTCACAGCCCAGTGCAGACACAAAGCTGGCGATGCCGTGCACCTCCCAGTGCCCATCCTCAGCCTGGCAGTTCAGGGGGCCGCCTGAGTCGCCCTGGGGACAGGATGGGGGTCAGGATGGTTTGGGGTGCTCCAACCCCCTTGTGGCGGTTGTGTGCAGCACAGCACTCACATTGCAGCCAGCCTGCTCAGCACCACCAGCACAGATCATCGTGGTGCGGATGGAAAGACTGCCCCACCAGTCAGGCTGTGTGCACTGCTCGTGGTCCACCACGGGCATCAGAGCATCCTGAAGTTTGTCTGGCAATGGTCCTCCCGCTGGCAATAGGGACTGCGTTAGGGACCTTGGTGGACAACACTGTACCCAGCATCCTGCTCACCAGCCTCAGCCATCCCACATCTATTCCATGTCTATCTGTGCCCACTCATCCATCCATCCATCCATCCATCCATCCATCCATCCATCCATCCCATGTCCATTGCATATTCATCCCACACAGAATCACAGAATTGCAGGGGTTGGAAGGGACCTCAAGAGATCGAGTCCAACCCTCCTGCTAAAGCAGGTTCCCTACAATAGGTGGCACAGGTTGGCATCCAGACGGGTCTTGAATATCTCCATAGGAGACTCCACAACCTCTCTAGGTAACCTGTTCCAGTGGTCCGTCACCCTTACCATAAAGGTACCATATAAATACGCAACCATCCTTCCTTCCTTCCTTCCTTCCATCCATCCATCCATCCCACATCCCTCCATCCCGAATCCATCCATCCATCCTTTCCCCTCCCAAACCAGCCTCCCACTGTTCCCTCCACGCCCCATCCCCTCCCCTCTCCCTCCGCCCCTCCCCCCGTCCCGGCACGCACTGCTCAGCCGCCCCCATCCGCTCAGGTAGCAGGGGTATCCGTTGGGCAGCACGGTGCCTGCAGGCGGCAGCCTCCCCGTCTGCACGTGGTTGTTGAGCACGGCGTTGCTGCGCAGCTTCAGCAGGGCGATGTCATTGCTGCGTGCAGGGACACGTGTCGGGAGGGTGAGGTCCCCCGCTGGGGACAGCAGCCCCGCGCCGCGGGGCCCCACTCACCCACAGGCCACGCAGTAGCTTCTCCACTTGGGGTGCACGAAGATGTCATCAGCGGTGACGGGGATGCGCTGCTCAGGGCCTTCGGTGGAGCTCATGTCGTACTCGCCCAGCACCACCTCGTAGGTGAGCGTGGAGCTGCCGAGGGGACAGCGCGCCCACTGATGCATGGGGCTGCCCATCCCGCCCCATAACAACCTCTGTGCACCCTCAGCCCCTCAGCGCTGCACCCCACCCCCCCCTGCGCCCCACCCTGCGGCGCACGGCTCACGAGATGCAGTGTGCGGCCGTCATCACCCAGTTGGGTGTGATGAGGGTTCCCCCGCAGGTGTGCCGGAAGGTTCCATCGCGTTCATACTGCAGTGAGATCTGCAAGGCCGTGGGGTCAGCGTGGTGCCCCCATCCCTGACCCCTAAACAACCCTAACCCAAACCCTAACGATAGCCCTAGGCCTGACTCTAACCATAACCCCAACCCGAAGCAGAACTATGCAGTGATAACCCCAACCATAACTGTAGGCCTAATTCTGAGCCTAGTCCTCACCATAACCCCAACCCCAACCCTGACACTAACCCTAACCCTAATCCTAACCCAACACCAGCCCCAACTCGAACAGTAACCCTAAGCCCAACCCCAACCCCAACCCCAGCTCCAACCCTGACACTAACCCCAACACTAATCCCAACAACTACCCCAATGCTAAGCCCAACCTTAACCCTAACCCTAATCCTAAACCTAACCCCAACCCCAACCCATCCCCCCACACCGCTCACCTGCCATGGCCAGTTGTATGGCAGCGCATCCTGCCCGTTCACCACGCGTGAGCTGTCCGGCAGCACGGCAGCACGGCAGCCTGCACAAAGGGCGATTGTCAACGGGGGGGGGGGCACCCGGACCCCAAAGTGGAGACGACAGCGGTTCTGGGGGCAGCTTACCTCCGGCCAGCAGCAGCACGGGGATGAGGAGCACCAGCATCGTGCTCAGGGCTCGGCCAGGTGGCACGGGGTGCCTGCCGGCCTTAAATCCCCCCCTTATCGGGACCCTCCCCGGCCCAAGGCCGCCCCTGGGAGCGGGCAGCCGGTGCCCAGCTGGGTGGTGTGGGGTGGCCCTATGGGGTCGGGGCTGCGAGCTGTCCCTGTGGGCACAGTGCTGGAAGGGGCGGGGGGGCGGGGATGGTGTGCCAGCACCCCGTGGGGGGCACAGCGGGGTGCTACCCCATGGGAGCCGTGCAGGTGTGGGGCCGGGGTTAACCATTAACGCCCAGCCTTGGGGGGGGGCATGCACGGATGTGGGGGCCGTCACCGCCCCCACGCAGTCCCTGCACAGCCTCTTCCTGCACCCCCATGGCCCCATCTATCCAATGTGCTGCCCCACAGCCCCCATAGCTGCCCCCTCTGAGCACCAGCAGTGCTCCCCCCCGTGCTCTTGTCACCCCCACACCCTCATAGCCCCCCATGTCCCCTACCGTCCCTACGTCCCTTGCACACCCACAGCTCTAAGCAGAGCTCTATGCAGTGCTCCTGTGCCCCCCTCGGTACCCCACATAGAGGAGCTGTGGGTCGATAGGTTGTGGGGGTGACAAGAGCGGGGGGGGGTGGGGGGCACACCTATGGGTGCTGCAGGGCAGTGCATAGGGGAGATGGGGCGGCAGGGTTGCATGAAGGGGCAGCATCTGCGACGGCCCCACTGCGCCCCACAGCTCCGGGGCCGCCCTCCCGCCCCCCGGTGTCCTCATGGGCAGTTGCCCCAGCGGTGTCCCCTCGTTCCCCCCCCCCCCCACGCGCGGGGGTGGACCCCCACGCAGATCCGCGCGTGTCGGTGCCGCCGGGCGTCCCCACGCGGCCCCGCTCCCGGAGATGCCCCCATGTGACCCCGGCGCGCCGACCCCACGCTCCCACCCCGTGCCCCGTTTCCCCGTGGGCGCGTTTCCCGCCGGCCCCGCCCAGAGGCACAGCGCGGCGGGGCGGAGCGGGGCCGGGGCGCGGAGCGGGGCCGGAGCGGAGCGGGGCGATGGGGCGGCCGGTGCCCGCCGCGCTGCTGCTGCTCGCGGCGCTCGGAGTGAGTCGGGGGGCGGCACCGGGGGCGGGGGGGGGAAGGGAGAGGGGGGCGAGCACCGTCCCGTCCCGTAGTTGGGGTCCGGGGGGAGGGAGGGGATGGAGTCCCGCGTGGGCCGGGAGCGGCGCGGTCCCGGGGAGGAGGTGGGGTCCCCGCTGGGGTCCCGTCCCGTTTAGGAACGGGGGTCTGGCGTCTCCCCCACGTGACCCTCCGCGGGTGGCGGTGGGGTGGGGGGTGTCTCGCTGTTTTTGGGGCGCTGCCCCCCCCACCCCCCACACTCTCTTAAGTCGCACCCACTCTATATTTACCGGGTGACGGCGGAATGCAAAAATAGCGCTCCCGAAATACGCCCGGCGGGCTCTGTGGGGGGGTCCCGTCGGGTGGGGGGGGCACAAAGGCGCTGTGGGTCGCCCGCCACCCCCCCCACCCCGTGTCTGTGCGTGCTGGGGGGGAGGTGTGGGGCTGGGACGGTGCCCGGGGCGGCGGAGAACAGAGCGCCTTTCTGCTCGGGGCCATGCTGGCACGGCCCCCCCCGCGTGGGGATGGGGGGGGCACACGGGGGGGTTCGCTCATATGGCCAAAGAAGGCCCGGCCGGGCCGCGCGGGCGCGGGGGGGCCCGAATCGGGATAAATTAGGCAATGCCGAGCGGGGAGGAATGCACCCCCCCCTTTCCCCCCCCCCCCGACGCCGTTACCCCCCCACAGTGTCCCCGGCCGAGCGCTCCCACCCGCAGCTGTTTCGCCCCCATATCGCTGGGGGGGCGGCGGGGGGGGTCACGCAGCTGTTGGTCCCCCCAGGGGCGTCCCGTCCAGCTGTGCACTGCCCCCCCCCTCGGCCCTCGGGAGGAAGCGGTGCGGGGAGGGACAGAGGGGGGAACACCAGCTCTTGGCCTTGGGGAAACAATGGGGCCGGGGGGGGGGCGGCTATTAATAACCCCCCCCCCCCCCCCCCCGGTTATTATTCCCGGCCCCTCCAGGCTGGGCCTTCCTGTGCTGCGTCACCCCCGCTTCCTCCTCTTCCTCGCCACGCAGGGGGGGCCAGGCTGAGGGGGTAGTGGGGGGGGGGACCCTCCCCCCCCTTTGGGGCGTCGAGCGGAGCCGCACGTGGCGCCGGCGGACGTGACAGCGGGGTGGTGCTTCCTCCTCTTCCTCTTCCTCCTCTCCTGCTCCCCCAGGCCCGGCCGCGGCTCCGGGCGGGATTGTGGGATGGCAGATGGAAAATGTGAGCGGCGGTGTCCGGCCGGGCGGGAGCCCGGACCCGCTTCCGGAAACCCGAGAGGGGACACGGCCCTCCCGACCCCCCCCCCCCCCCCCCCGCGCCCTGCTGGCGTCTGTCCCCACCGCCCGGCAGCTGGGGGGGGGGGGCAGCTCCCACCTATGGGGGCACAGTGCACTGTGCCCCGACGCAGTGCGTGCGCGGGGAGCTGCAGCAGAGCACCCGCAGCTCAGTTCATGCATGGGCACACGGACGGGAGCAGCCCTCCAACCTGGTGCGTGCAGGCAAAGCCTCATGCCTCAGTTTCCCCGGCTGCACCCCCCACCCCCCCCCCCACAGGTTATTTTGGGGTGCCGCCGTCTGGGCCACATGGGGGCGGGGGGGGGCATACACATCCATTGTGTGGGTAAATCCCACCCCCCCGGGCCCCGCGCAGTGCCCGCTTAATCCACCCGCTGTTGTTTGCACAGCAAAGTGCTGCCCCGACGGATTCCTCCCGGGCACTGTGTGTGTGTGAGGGGGGGGGCTCGCTGCCCCGCTGGCTCTGCTGGGTGCACACACACACACACACACACACACACACACACACACACACACACACACACACACACACACGCGTGTGCGTGGGGTTGTGCCCGCTTGGTGTCGGATGCAGCGGTGCCGGCACAGATGCAGTGTGTGCAGCCCCGCGGTGCCGGGTGCAGGAATGCGGTGGTGGGCGGCGATGAGCTCATCCCCCCCCACCCCTTCCCACCCCCCCCCCATCACCCGCCGTGACCGCAGCGCACAGCTATGCAGCCTGGCCCGGCCGGCAGCGGGGGGAGCACGGTGATGGGGGAGCACGGTGATGGGGGAGCACGGTGATGGGGGAGCACGGTGATAGGGGGAGCACGGTGATGGGGGGGTAGCATGGTGACGTGGCTCAGTGCTGACGGCCGTGCCCCCCCAGGTGTGCCACGGCGCGCGGGGCCCGGCTGAGAGCTCCTTCCCCGAGGACACGGTGTCCGACCATGTGGGTGGCACGTGGCGCCGGCGCTACTACGCGCAGCTCTCCGACGATGAGGACCTGCTGGCGGATGAGGCGTCCGCGGGTAACGCTGGGTGGGGGGGGGGGGGGCACGGGGCTGTGCGTCCCCCAGGCGCTGAGCGCGGCCCTTTTTGCAGATGGCAGCGGGGAGATCGGCAGCGGGGACCTGGCGCAAGTGGCCGAGGGAGCCCCGGTGCCCGGTGTGCAGCTGGCACCCACCGGTAAGGGGACTCTGCTGGGTGACACCGCCGCGTGACACCGCCATGCTGCGCCACGCTCACGCTCTGTTTTCCATCCTCTCCGCTTTCCTTCCTCCTCTCCTCCTCTTCCTCTTCCCCTCGGCCGCAGCAGCCGTGCCCCCCCCGGCGGGCATGGTGGTGGCTGAGCCCGAGGATGACCCCCCACTCAGTAAGTGTCGCTTTGGGGCTCTTATTCTTTCTCGTGGCAGTGTTGGGGCTGGTTGCCATGAGGGGGTGTTTTTTGGGATGCTGACCCCCACCCCACGTTCCCCCTGTAGTTTATTTCCGGGCACTGGTGAACTTCACCCGCAGCATTGACTTCAGCCCCAGCCTGGAGGACCCCAACTCGGCGGAGTTTCGTGAGGTGTCCGAGGCCGTAGTGGACACGGTGAGGGGCTGGGGGGCTTTGGGGTTGGGGGGCACCTGGAGGGGGGCATGATGTGACCCTGCATCTCTCCCCTTAACAGCTGGAGTCAGAGTACTACAAGATCCCTGGGGAGCAGATGGTCAGCGTAGTGTTCATCAAGTGAGTGGGGGCATAGGGGGAGCTTGAGGGAGGGGGGGGTTGGGTTTTATGGGCATATTTGGGGTGCAGAGGAGGTTTGTGGGTGCGGGGCAGTCTGGGGAGCAGGATGCTTGGGGAGTGTGGGGGAGGTTTGGGGCGCTGGGGCAGTTGGAGGATGGATGGGAAGGTTTGGGGTGCAGAGAAGAACTGGGGGTGATAGGTAATCTGGGTGCAAGGGATGTTAGGGGAGATGGGAAAATTGGGGGTGATGAAGGGGTTTTGGGGTGCTGGGATGGTTGGAAATGATGGGGAGTTTTGGGGCACGGGGAGGACTGTGGGTATGGGTTGGTCAGGGGGTTGGGGTATTGAGGGGATGGGGTGGTTTGGGAGGGATGCAACGTTTCGGGGAGGTGTGGATTGCTGAGGGATGTGGGGGTGTAGGTGACACGGGGGGATTTGTTGGGGCCACGTGGGGCCGTGGTGCTGACCCTGTGACCGCAGGGAGCTGGAGGGCAGCGTGTTCGTGGAACTGGACGTGGGCTCAGAGGGCAATGGGGACGAGGAGCAGATCGGTGCTGTGCTGCGCAGCGTGGTGACCGCCGGCTCCATCGCCTCCTACATCACCTCACCCATCGGCTTCCAGTTCCGGCGCCTGGGGGCCGGTGAGTCGGGGGGGGAACCCCCATAACCGGAGGGCATAGCACACCAACACGCCTTGAGCCCCCCCCTTTGCCGTCGTCGCTCTGCGGCGTCTGCGTGTCGCCCAAATCTGGGGACCCTGTGCCCTGACTGCTTTCCCCCCGCAGTGACCCCACACCTGCGCCCCTGCACCCCCCTGGAGTTCCCGTGTGGCAGCGGCGAATGCATCTCCAGTGAATACCGCTGCGACCGCCGCCCCGACTGCCACGACGCGTCGGACGAGCAGGGCTGCGCCGAGCCCCCCCCCCCCCAGCACCGTGCCCCCCAGCACGGCACGCCCCGCTGCCACCACCCGGCCCCTGCTCACCGCCCCCCCCCGGCACCCGCCGCCCCCCACCGCCGCCCCACGGCTGCCGCCCCGCTGAGACCGCCTGCGCCGACGGGCGCTGCGTGCCACGCGATTACCTCTGCGATGGAGAGCGCGACTGCGCCGACGGCAGCGATGAGGAGGGCTGCGGTGAGTGCTTGGGGCGTGGGGATGGTGGCGGTGGTCCTGCGGCACTGACCCCCCCCCCGGCCCCACAGGCACCCCGTCTCCCTGCGAGCCCAACGAGTTCAAGTGCCGCAACGGGCACTGCGCACTGAAGCTGTGGCGATGCGATGGTGACAACGACTGCGGGGATGGCTCAGATGAGAGCGGCTGCCGTGAGTGTGGGGTGGGACGTGGGGCCGCGGGGCGTGGCGATGCCTGACAGCCCGTGACCCCACAGCCACCAAGGTGCCCGGCATGCCCTGCGGCCCCGACCAGTTCAGCTGCGTGGTCAGCGGTGCCTGCATCCCCGCCAGCTATCACTGCGATGAGGAGCCCGACTGCCCCGACCGCTCCGACGAGGTCGGCTGCAGTAAGTGGCACCTGGAGACGCCGTGGCACGGTGCCGGGATGGGGTGATGCCACATGGGGGGGTGACACGCGTTTCCCCCCCCCGCAGTGCCGCCGCAGGTGGTGACACCGCCGCAGGAGTCGGTGCGGGCGGTGCCGGGGCAGACGGTGAGCTTCACCTGCGCGGCCACCGGAGTGCCCACCCCCATCATCACCTGGCGCCTCAACTGGGGCAGCATCCCGGCCAGCCGCAGGTGGGCGGGGCTATGCCGAAGGGGGCGGGGTTTTGTCGGATTGGGGTGTGGTCTGTGTTGGGCGGGGCTTCTGCTGGGGGCGGGGCCGGGGTGGGCGGTGCACTGATCCTTCCCGCAGGGTTTCCATCGTGAGCGAGGGCGGGCAGGGCACGCTGACCATCCGGGACGTGAAGGAAGCCGATCAGGGCGCCTACACCTGCGAGGCCATCAACAGCCGTGGCATGGTCTTCGGCATCCCCGACAGCGTCCTCACCGTCACCCCGCGCCCTGGTGAGCGTCCCTGGATGCTGTCACCACCCCATGCAGTTCCATCCCTGAGCCCTCGGCCGCATCCCACCCTTTCCCGCAGGTCCCTGCCCTGAGGATCACTTCCAGGTGACGGGCACGTCCCGCTGCCTGCCCTGCTTCTGCTTCGGTGTCACCTCCTCCTGCCACGCCACCGCCCGCCACCGCCACCGCATTCAGCTGAGCTTCGATCGCCCCGATGACTTCAAGGGTGAGCGATGGGGATGGAGGGGCAGGGCACGGGGTTTGGGGGTGCGCGGGGCTGAGTCTCTCCCTGCAGGTGTCAATGTGACGGTGCCATCGGCCCCATCCGTACCGGCACTGTCGGCCACCCAGCTGCACGTGGACATGGCCACCGAGGAGTTCCAGCTCTTGGACCTGTCTCGACGCTTCCTGGCCCTCGACGCCTTCTGGGCCCTGCCAGCCCAATTCCTGGGTGACAAGGTGACCAGTGTGGGACAGCGGAGGGGCTGGGGGGCATCCCGTTGCCACCGCTGACCCCGTGCTTCTGCTGCCAGGTGGATGCCTACGGGGGAGTGCTGAGCTATGGTGTGCGCTATCGGCTGGGCCGCGGGCCCCCTGAGCCAGCTCCACGCCCTGACGTGCTGCTGCGGGGCCACGGCCGCCAGCTCCAGGCACGCACCATGGCCACCCAGCCTGATGTCCTCAACCGCCGCCGCATCCCCTTCACTGAGGTGGGTGAGATGGGGATAGGTGCCAACCGGCACCAGTGGTGGCAGATGGCACTCCTTGGTGACGTCGGTGTCACCATCCCTGGCAGGACAACTGGGAGGATGAGACGGGCACACCAGTGAGCCGGGAGCTGCTGCTGATGGTGCTGCAGAGGCTGGAGGGCATCTTGGTGCGGGCGGTGTACGACGGGCGCATGGCCAGTGTGGGGCTCAGCGATGTGGCCATGGATGTCACCGGCCCCAGGGACACTGGCTTGGAACCCGCTGGGGACGTTGAGGAGTGCAGGTGATGGGCAGTGGCAAAGCAGTGCTCCCACAGGTGTAGTGCCACCACTGTGGTGCCACTGTCACACCGCTGTGTCCCCAGGTGCCCTGTGGGCTACACAGGGCTGTCGTGCCAGCGGTGTGCCACCAACTTCGAGCGGGTGCTGCAGGGCCCCTATCTGGGGACGTGCTCTGGCTGCAGCTGCCATGGCCACTCCAGCACCTGCGACCAGGTCTATGGGCACTGCCTGGTGAGGATGGGGACGTGGGGGCAGTGGCTTGGCTATGGGATGGTGCTGCTAAGCCCTGTGCTGCTCCCCAGAACTGCCAGCACAACACTGAGGGTCCCCAGTGCGAGAAGTGCAAGCCCGGCTTCTTTGGTGATGCCACGCAGGGCACGGCCACCGCTTGCCGCCCCTGCCCCTGCCCCTACACCGAGCCGGCCCGCAGGTGGGTGCTGCCCTACAGGGGGCCCAGTGCCACATCCTGGCCCCATGTCACCATCCCCACGTCACCATCCTCTCACTGCAGGTTCTCTGAGTCGTGCTTCTTGGACACGGATGGCCAGGCCACCTGTGATGCCTGTGCTCCTGGCTACGCCGGTCGTCGCTGTGAGAGGTGTGTGTGCAGTGTGGGAGCAGAGCACCACATGGGAGCAAGTGCACCCCGGCTTCCTCCCACCACCCCATGTCCCCCACAGGTGTGCCCCGGGCTATGAGGGAGACCCCATCCAGCCTGGTGGCAAGTGCACCCGCATTGGTGAGTGTCCCCCCAGCCCCTCTGTCCCCTCTGTCTCTGCCCACCCTCACCCTCCTCTCACTGCAGGCCAGGAGCTTGTCAAGTGTGATGCACGTGGGGGCAAGGACGCGGTGGGTGGCACGTGCCGCTGCAAGGTGGGTGTCTGCCTGCCCCAGCCCCTCGGCACCCAACCCTGACCCCCATTGGACCCACTCCGTTTCCCCCCACACCCAATCCAGTCCCCTCAGCACCCTCTGTAGCACCCAGCTTCCCCATCCCCATGGCCACCAGTTTCCCAATGCCTGTCCCCCTCCCGCAGCCCAACGTGACGGGGCGACAGTGTGACGAGTGTGCCGTGGGGACGTTCCACCTGAGTGATGCCAACCCCGATGGCTGCCTCAAGTGCTTCTGCATGGGCGTCTCGCGGCAGTGTGCAAGCTCCTCCTGGAGCCGTGACCAGGTAGCCCGTGCTGTGCCACGGCGTGCCGTGCCGTGATGCTCTGTGCCACGCTGTGCTCCAGTGTGGGTGCCCCTGTCCTTGTCCTCCTGCGTCCACAGGTCCGTGTCACCTCCGAGGAGGTGGCACCGCTGCACCTGGCCAACCTGGCGGGCACGAGGACAGCGATCAAGGGCTCACGCTTCGCCGCCCCGGGAGAGCTCATCTTCTCAGACTTCCACACGCTGCCTCGTGACATCTACTTCTGGGTGCTGCCCACATCCTTCACCGGAGATAAGGTGCTGCAGCAGGGACAGGGGGACTGCGGGGTGCCCCCCGAACCCGGCTGAGCCCCGTCCCTGTGCAGGTGACATCGTATGGGGGTGAGCTGAAGTACACAGTGACACACCGTGCTCCGGCAGGCGCCCAGCTGCTGCAGCAGCAGCCCGACGTCCTGCTGCAGGGCAACGGCATCTCCCTCAAGTACTTCTCCGATGCCAGCCCTGCGCCCAGTGTCCCCACCACCATCACCGTGCCCTTCCGTGAGGTGAGAGCCGATGTCCTCCTGGGGTGGGTGTGGGGGCTCCGGGGGCATGTGGGTCACCGCGGGGCTGTGCCGGCAGCACGCCTGGCGCAGGGCGGATGGGCGCGATGCCACCCGGGAGCACCTCCTGATGGCCCTGGCCGACATCGACGTCCTTATGATCCGTGCATCCTACTCAGATCAGCCAACAGAGAGCAGGTAGCGGGGCAGGTGACACTGCCTGGGGATGGGGGATGTGCAGGAAGGGTGGTGGGCACATCCTGTCTCACCCTACAGGCTCACCGATGTCCGTCTGGACGTGGCTGTGCCCCATGCCACTGGCCGGCCACCGGCATTGGAGGTGGAAGACTGCACCTGCCCCCCTGGTTACCGTGGCCCCTCGTGCCAGGTGAGCCCCCCCACCGTCCCCGCGGCCCTGGGGACGCAGCTGGTGGCCCACACCTGTCCCTGTCCCCGCAGGACTGCGACGTGGGCTACTCACGCAGCACCAGCGGGCTCTACCTGGGCACCTGTGAGCGCTGTCAGTGCCATGGGCACGCCACTGAGTGCCACCCCGAGACCGGCGAGTGCCAGGTGAGCGCAGTGCTCTTGTGGGGATGGTGTGGTGGACAGGGCAGGGACCCTTCCCTTGTGCCACCATCATACTCTCCCCACCATACCAGGGCTGCCGGGACCACACGGAGGGTGCTCAGTGTGACAGGTGCCAACCTGGCTATTACGGTGATGCCACCCGTGGGACTCCAGGCGACTGCCAGCCCTGCCCGTGCCACGGGCCCCGTACTGACAGCCAGTAGGTGCCCCCCAGTCCCCTCCATGTCCCCAGGGCTGCCAGCTGGGGCTCACCCGTGTGAGCCTGTCCTCCTGTCCCATGTAGGAGCTGCTTTGAGGACACGGACGGGCAGCCCACGTGCAGTGCCTGTGCTCCAGGACACACCGGGCGGCGCTGCGAGAGGTGTGGGGGACGGTGGTGGTGAGGGGGCACGTGGGGGTATTGAGGACCCCTCTCACCATCTTATTTTCTCCTTCCTCAAAGGTGCTTGCCTGGCTATGTGGGGGACCCATTGCGGGGAGAACCGTGCCGAGGTGAGCCTTGGGGAGGGGAAAACACGGTGTGCCTGTGCCAATGCTGGGAGCCCTGGTTAACCTCTTTCCCCACCCCATCACCCCCAGAGCCAGGGGCTGCTGGTGGCCAGTGCCAGTGTGACACGCAGGGCAGCACCAGCGAGCAGTGCAGTGCCAGTGGGCTGTGCCAGTGCAAGGTGAGCTGCATCCCCGCAGTGAGCACTGTGCCCCCATCACGATGGGGATGACAGCATCACCTGCCCCATCCCACAGGCCAACGTGGAGGGCCCACGCTGTGCCAGCTGCCGCCCCCACCACTTCCACCTGAGTGCCGAGAACCCGGCGGGCTGCCTGCCCTGCTTCTGCATGGGCATCGTGCAGCATTGCACCAGCACCTCCTACTCCCGTGACACAGTGAGTCCCCATCCCCACAGCTCCCTGTGGTCCCTGCCATCCCCCAGGGTCCCTGAGGCACTCAGTCACCCCATCCCACAGGTGAGCACTCCGTTCTCTGCTGGGAGCTGGCAGGGCTTCGTGCTGGTGAACCGGCAGCGCAGCACCCGCGTGGCCACCGGCTTCAGTGTGGAGATGGGCACCCAGGGGCCCCAGCTCACCTATGGGCGCTTTGCAGAGCTGTCCCCCGAGTCCTACTATTGGCAGCTACCCCAGCCCTACCTGGGTGACAAGGTAACAGCCTGTGGGTGTCCCCACCCTGAGGCTGGTGGGGTCCTCTGGCCCCAGCTCAGCTGTGGTGAGGCCTCCCAAGTGCCTCCTCCTCCCTCCTTCCTTTTCTTTCCTTCTTTCTCTACCTCTTCTGTTTTCACTTTTTTTTCTCATTTTGCTCTTTTCTCTACCTTTTTTCTTTTCTTTATCTTCTACATCTTTTCCGTTTTCTCCTTTCCTATTCCCTTTTTCTCCTTTTCTTTCCCTTTCCTCTTTCTGATTTGCTTTTCTGTTTTCTTTTCTACCTTCCTTCTATTCTGATTCCCTTTGTTTCCTTTTTTCTCCTTCCTTCTTTCTTTTTCCTTTCCGCTTTTCTCCTTTCTCATTTTTCCTTTCTCCTTTTTTTTATCCTTCTTCCTTTTTCCTTTCTCTCTTTTGTTTCTCCTTACTATTTAATTCCTCCCTCCATTTTTCCCTTTCCCCCCTATTTTTTCTTTTTTTTTCTCTTTTCCTCCTTTTCCCCTTTTTCCTTTCTCCTTGTTCTCTTTTTCCTTTTCACTTTTTCCCTCCCATTTCCATGTCCTCTTTTCCTTCCCTTTCCCCCTCTCCCTTCCCACACCCCACTTCCCCACACCCCTTTCTCGGTGGAAGCCCCCGATTCCCCCCTCCCTGCTGCCCTGAGTGGTGGTCCACACTTGCACCAGGCCCCCCAGTTCCCACCACCCCTTTCCCACCCACAGGTGGGCTCCTACGGAGGGCGGCTCCGCTACACCCTGACCTACACCCCAGGGGGCCGGGGGGGTCCCCTGCCTGATGTCGACATCCAGATCACGGTCAGTAGATAATTATGGGAGATGGGAGATGTTTGGCAGCAGGATGTGCTGACCCCCCCTTCACGCACAGGGCAATGACATCACGCTGGTGGCCTACCAGCCCGAACTGCCGCCCCGCACACCACGTGCCTTCGAGATCATTTTCCGGGAGGTAGGAAAACTGGGCTCACTTGGTCCTCATCCTTCAGGGGGGGTGCCGAGGCGATGCCCCCCCTGACATCACCCCGTGCCCTCAGCACCACTGGCAGCGGCCGGACGGGCAGCCAGCCACACGGGAGCACCTGATGATGGCACTGGCTGACCTCGACGAGATCCTCATCCGTGCCACCTACACCAGCAGCACAGCCTGGGCTGCCATAGCTGCCCTCAGCATGGACACGGCTGTGCCCCCCCGGCCTGGCCTGCCCCCAGCACCAGAGGTGGAGGAGTGCCGGTGCCCACCGGGCTATCGTGGCCTGTCCTGCCAGGTGAGCTGGGCCCACAGGTCCTGTGGGTCCAGACTGCCCTGCCCTGCCCTGCCCTGCCTGCAGCCTGATATGTGGCCACAGCACTGACCCTGTCTTCCTCCACCCCACAGGACTGTGCCCCTGGCTACACACGCACCGGGGGCGGTCTGTACCTGGGGCACTGCGAGCTCTGCGAGTGCAACGGCCACTCCGACAGCTGCCACCCCGAGAGTGGTCTCTGCTCCGTGAGTTGGGAGGGCTGCTGGCAGCACGCAGCACTTAGGGGTGTTGGGGGCACCTCCCAGCACCATCCCCCCGCTGCCCTGTGCCCCACAGAGCTGCCTGCACAACACGGCGGGGGACTTCTGTGAGCAGTGCGCGCCCGGCTTCTACGGGGATGCCACCGCTGGCACTCCTGAGGACTGCCAGCCCTGCGCCTGCCCGCTGCTGCACCCCGAGAACCAGTGAGTGCTGGGGGCTGTGGGCACGGGGAGGGGACGGCCCCATGCTGCCCTCTCGTCCCTGCAGGTTCTCCAGGACCTGTGAGAGCTTGGGAGGTGGTGGGTACCGCTGCACCGCCTGCGCACCGGGATACACCGGGCAGTACTGCGAGCGGTGAGTAGCACCGGGGCATCCCGTGGGCCCACCTTAATATACCCACCCCTGTGTCCTCGCCCTGAAGTACCCACTCTGATATCTGCACCTCGGTGTACTTGATATGCTCACATTTATGTCATCGTCCCAGTATTCCCACCCCAACAAGCAACCTGGACGTCCCCACCCCCTATCCACACCCTGATGTCTCCACTTGATTGTTCTCACCTCAGTGTGTTCACAGTATATTCTATGTTCATGTCCTCACCTCAGTCTCTCCACCCCAAAATACCCATCCCAATGTCATGATCCAGATATAATCACCCCAAATCCCCATCCCAATATCTCTTCCATATTCTCATCCCTGCATCCCCACCTGAACATTTACACCCCGATATCATCACTCCAATCCAGTCTCTCTCCTGTATCCCAACCCCTGTGTCCGCACTCCAACATCCACACCCCAATGGCCCCACCTCAGTATCTTCACCCCAATTATACACAGCCTGACATTGCTGTATCCTCACCGCAGCATCCTCACTTTGATTTCTCAACCCAGTATCATTACCCCTTGTCCCTGCCCCAGCCTCCTACCCCAGTACGGTCACATCCTCACCTGAGTATCCCTTACCCCATCGTCTCCATCCTGATTTCCCTCCCCCATATCCCCACACTAACATCCTTTTCTCAACACTGTCATACCCTCACCCCCGTATCCCCATCCCACTATCATCCCCTGCATCCTCCCTTCATGTCCCTGCAGGTGTGCTCCAGGCTACACAGGAGACCCCAGCGTGCGGGGCCAGACCTGCATCCCGCTGGGCTCGCCGTCCCTGCTCGCTGTCCGCGTCCACCCTCCACGCACGGCAGTGCCGCAGGGCAGCGCGGTCACACTGCGGTGCCAGGCCAGCGGGGAGCCCCCCTTCTACTACCACTGGTCCCGGGAGGATGGGCGGCCTCTGCCCAGCAGTGCCCAGAGCCAGCGGCAAGGCAAGGTCCTGGGATGGGGACAGGGGTGGAGGCAGGGGTGGGGACAAGGGACTGGGACAGGGGTGGGTACTGTGGGGAGCAGAGACGAGAGACTGAAGGGAATGGGACAGGGATAAGGCAGGGGTGGGGATGACAAGAAGAGATGAGGGTGGGGACGTGGGAGTCTCACCCACCCCGTGCCCCAGGTGAGGAGCTGCACTTTGCCAGCATCCAGCCTTCAGAGGCCGGTGTCTACGTCTGCTCCTGCCGCAACCTGCAGCACAGCAACAGCAGCCGCGCCGAGGTCATCGTCACCGGTACGGCACGGCAGGCGGCGGTGGTGACGGGGGATGAGGATGGGGATGGGGCTCAGACCTCCTGTCTGTGCACAGAGACCCCCACCAAGCCCATCACCGTCACTGTGGAGGAGAAGAGGGTGCAGAGAGTGAAGCCTGGGGCTGATGTCACCTTCATCTGCACAGCCAAGAGCAAGGTGAGCAGGGGGGGTGGGCATCCACGGGAGCCCAATGGGTCTCAAAGGGGACGTGGGCACCTGTGAGTGCTCTATGGGTCATTTGGGACATATGCGCACCCCTGGGTGCTGTCTGGGCCATTCGTGCCTTTGTGGGTGCCCATGTCACCATACAGCCACCCTTGGGCACCCACATGGCCACAGGGGACACACAGACACCCCTGGGTGCCTACCTGGACCCAGGGTTCATGGACACCCCTGAGTGTCTTCCAGGCCATAATGGTCCCAAAGAAGCCCCTGCACCCCCTTACAGCAGTGTATGGCGCACAGTCACCTCTGGGTGTCTACGTGGGGGTGGGAACACATTTAAGTGCCCATCTATCCCCATGTGGGTCCCCATGGTGCCATGCAGGCACACAGACACCCCTAGGTGCCCATTCAACTGTGTGGGTCCCACAAGCACCCTTGGGTGCCTCCTCACCCCCTGTCCTTTCTCAGTCCCCTGCCTACACCCTGGTTTGGACACGGCAGAACCACGGGACACTGCCATCACGTGCCATGGACTTCAACGGCATCCTCACCATCCGCAACGTGCAGCCCGAGGATGCCGGTGTCTACGTGTGCACCGGCTCCAATATGCTGGACATGGATGAGGGCACAGCCACGCTCTACGTCCAAGGTGTGCTCCCCTCCCCAAGCCCTGGGAGGCACCTCCCAACGGTCAGGGGCTGAGCAGGGCGAACCCCAAGCATCATTAGGGTGAAAACTCCTCCTGGGAAAGCTGGAACCCAGATGCTGGGATAATGGGCCCCACCAAACTTAAACCTGAACTTCCCTTCGCAGCCCCCTCTAAGACCCAGATGTTTTATGGACCTGTTGAGTTTATGGAGGGGCACAGACCTGGTAAGTGACCACAGGGGGACCCGTTCGGGGCCACGCACACCCCCCTGCCTGCTGCACGCCAGGCTACACCGCTTACCCCACACCACGCCATTGCTCTGCTTTGTGGCACACTCTGGGGGGCACTGGCACACCCTGAGCCCCTGCCACGTGTCACCACAGCTGCCACCACCACCGCTCCCACCGCCAGCGTGGAGCCGGCGCAGCTGAGCGTGGCACCAGGGCAGCCAGCCGAGTTCCGCTGCGTGGCCACCGGCAGCCCTGCACCCACCCTCGAGTGGCTCGGTAGGTGCCCACCACGCGTGGGGACGTGGGGACAGGGCTGGGGGATGCAGTGGGGCTGACGTGGTGCCTGTGTCCCTGCAGGTGCGCTGCCACCGCGGGCAGTTGTCCAGGGCGGGACGCTGCGGTTCAGCGCTGTGGAGCCGTCTGATGAGGGGCACTACGCGTGCCGTGCACGCAGCAGCGCCGGGCAGGACATGGCACGGGGTTACCTCCACGTGCAAGGTGAGCGTTGCACCCCGATGTCCCCAGTGTCCCCTGTTGTCCTTGTTGTCCCCATCTCAGTGCTGGCACTGAAGCCGTGCTGCCCACAGGTGCTGATGAGCCGCGGGTGCAGGTTAGCCCGGAGCGGACGGAGGTGCAGGAGGGCTCGACGGTGCGGCTGTACTGCCGCGTGTCCGGGTCACCCGCTGCCACCATCTCCTGGGAGAAGCAGGGTGGCACCCTGCCGCCGCAGGTGAGCTGGCTGCAGCACCCATAGGTGCTCTGGTGGCATGCCCGAGGCGCCGCTCACCCTGTCCCCATGCTGCAGTCCCGCTCTGAGCGCACTGACATCGCCACACTGCTCATCCCCTCCATCACTGTCGCTGACGGTGGCATCTACTTCTGCGTGGGCTCTAGCGCTGCCGGCACGGCCCGTGCCAGCATTGAGGTGGTGGTGGTGCCAGGTAAGGCTTGGGGATGCAGCTTTGGGGATGCCATAGGGGTTGAGGACAGTTTTGGTGTGCCCTGCGTGCCTGCTGCTCCTACAGCCTGCCTCGATTCCTGTAGGAGCTGCACCACCTGTGCGCATTGAGTCCTCGTCACCTTCTGTGACAGAGGGACAGACCCTGGACCTCGACTGCGTGGTGGCAGGATCTGGCCACGTCACCGTCACCTGGTACAAGCGCGGTGGCTCCCTGCCCGCAGGCCACCAGGTGGGACACAGGGAGCAGAAGGTCTCCCCAAATCCTGCCCTGTGCTCCTCTCTCTGACACTGACATGTCCCCTCCAGGTATCAGGGTCCCGTCTCCGTGTTCCCCACGTCACCGTGGCGGATTCGGGCGAGTATGTGTGCCGGGCAAGTTCAGGGACCAGTGTTCGGGAGGCATCTGTCATTGTCACTGTTGTGTCCAGTTCTGGTTTGTCCTATGGTGAGGCTGGGCTCTGCATTGTGGGTGCCCATGGGTGGCCCCAGGTGTCACACCATCATCCAGCCATCACTCCCTCCCCCTCCAGGCCCACTGGCCTCAGGTGGCCAGGCTCCCGTCAGGATTGAGGCATCCTCCTCCACCGTGGCCGAAGGACAGACCCTGGACCTCAACTGTGTCATTGCCAGCCCCTCGCAGGCCACCGTCACCTGGTACAAGCGTGGCGGGTCCCTGCCTGCCAGGCACCAGGTAGGGCACAAGGGAGAGTCTGCCCCAGGGTGGGAAAGGTTGGAAATGATTCACATCCCTTGCGAGCTCAGTTATTACTGTGCAAGCCCAGGTGGCCTCTTGAAGCCCCAGCAGCCCCATGCAGGATGTCCCCCTGTCCCCCTGCAGCCCCATGCAGGATGTCCCCCTGTCCCCCCGCAGCCCCATGCAGGATGTCCCCCTGTCCCCCCGCAGCCCCATGCAGGATGTCCCCCTGTCCCCCCACAGGTCTCTGGCTCCCGGCTGCGCCTGCTGCTGGTGACAGTGGCCGACTCGGGCGAGTACGTGTGCCGTGTGAGCAGCGGGGCCACCACCAAGGAAGCCAGCGTCATGGTGACGATCCAGCCCAGCGGGGCCGGCTCCTACCGTGAGTGGGCACTGTGGGCTGTCCCCATGTGCTGCAGCACTGAGCTGGCTCTCATGTGTTCCTGCCAGCAGGGCTCAGCTGTGGTCACAGTGTCACCCTCCTGTCTCTGTCCCCAGCCTCGGGTGGCACGACACCGCTGCGCATCGAGTCCTTGTCCTCCACTGTCACTGAGGGACAGACCCTGGACCTCAACTGTGTCATCGCCAGCCCTGCACAAGCCACTGTCACCTGGTACAAACGCGGCGGGTCCCTGCCAGCCAGGCACCAGGTAGGAGTTGCATAGGGGACACACCCAGGGTGTGATGGTTGGGTTTGACCTGTGGTTCCATGCAAGCCCGGATTTCCTCATGTAAGCCCGAACAGCCCCACGTGGAGTTCAGTGTCCCCCTGTCCCCCCGCAGGTCTCTGGCTCCCTGCTGCGCCTGCTGCATGTGACACTGGCCGACTCGGGTGAGTATGTGTGCCGTGTGAGCAGCGGGGCCACCACCAAGGAAGCCAGCATCATGGTGACAATCCAGCCCAGCAGGGGCAGCTCCTATCGTGAGTGGGGGCTGGAAAGGGATGGGGACGTGGGACCATGTCATTCCGTGTCCCCAAGGGGTGACTGTGCTGCCCTCATCCCCAGCCTCTGGTGTCACACCCCCGGTACGCATCGAGTCCTCATCATCCTCTGTGTCTGAGGGACAGACTCTGGACCTTGACTGCATTGTGGCCAGCCCAGGCCAGGCCACTGTCACCTGGTACAAGCGCGGTGGGTCCCTGCCAGCCAAGCACCAGGTAGGTGGAAATGTCAGGGGAGCATTTTGAGGCAGAAAGAGGGGTTTTAGGGTGTCGAGGTGTTCATCTGGTGTGTGTTCCCCCAGGTCTCGGGCACCCGTCTGCGCATCCCCCAGGTGTCAGCGGGCGATTCGGGCGAGTACGTGTGCCGGGTGACCACGGGCAGCGTCACACATGAGACATCCCTCATTGTTACCATCCAGACCGGTGCTGGCTCCTCATATGGTACTGGGAATGGGGACTGGGAGGGGACACGAGGGCGTGACTAGGGGGTGGCTGCACCCACTGACCCCACTGCTCCCCAGCTGTGGGCGTCACGCCACCTGTGAGGATTGAGACTTCATCTGCCTCCGTCACGGAGGGACAGACCCTGGACCTCAACTGCATGGTGGCCGGGCAGGGCCACCCCCAAGTCACATGGTACCGGCGCGGTGGGGCTCTGCCCCCCAACAGCCAGGTAGGGTGCAAGGGCCTGGTGTCGGATCAAGGGCTCAGCCCCACACCCCGTGCTGTCACTGCTCACTGGCACTGATGTGTCCCTGCTGTGTCCAAACAGGTGTCAGGCACCCACCTGCGCCTCGCCCAGGTGTCCGTGGCCGATTCGGGCGAGTACGTGTGCCGGGTCACCCTGGGGACGGCCACGCAGGAGGCTTCTGTCATCGTCACCGTGCCGAGCAGTGCTGGCACCTACTACTGTGAGTGCAAGTGAGAGGGAAGCACTTGGGGACAGATGTGTGCCACCACGGTGCTGAATGCCCCCGTTCCCTGTCCCCAGCCCCTGGAGCCTCCCAGCCTGTGCACATTGAATCCTCGTCCTCTGCCATCGCCGAGGGACAGACCCTTGACCTCAACTGCGTGGTGGCAGGATCTGGTCCCACTACTGTCACGTGGTACAAGCGTGGCGGCTCCCTGCCTGCCGGCCACCAGGTAGAGCATGGGGAGCTGGGGGTCACCTCAAAATCCCGCCCTACTCTCTGGTACTGACATGTCCCCATGTGCCCCCAACAGGTGTCAGGCACCCGCCTGCGCATCCCCCAGGTGTCAGCGGCCGATTCGGGTGAATACGTGTGCCGGGTGACCACGGGAGGTGTCACGCAGGAGACATCCCTCGTTGTCACCATTGATGATGGTGCCAGCCCCTCCCACCGTGAGTGCCACACTCTGGATGGGGACGTGGGCATCATGCTGGTCCCTGGTGCTGAGAGGGACCTTACCCTTAACTCTGCTCACGCAGCCTCCGGTGTTACGCCGCCTGTCCACATCAAGTCCTCAGCATCCTCTGTCACTGAGGGACAGACCCTGGACCTTGACTGCGTGGTGGCCGGCCAGGGCCAGGCCACCTTCACCTGGTACAAGCGCGGCGGGTCCCTCCCAGCCAAGCACCAGGTAGGTGGAGATGTGGCAGGGCACAGGCTGGTGACCCCACGTGTCCAGCTGATGCCACTCCCTGCCCCCCCCAGATGTCAGGGTCCCGCCTGAGGCTCTCACAGCTCTCTGTGACCGATTCGGGCGAGTATGTGTGCCGGGCAGACTTGGGCAGCACCTCCCGCGAGGCCACTGTCGTCGTCACTGTCACCTCACGTGACAGCTCCAGCTACCGTGAGTGCAGCCACAAGAGCGCCGGTGCCCGGAGCAGTGCGGGTGCCAGGGGCAGTGTGGGTGACCCTGTCCCTTGTCCCCACAGGCCTGCAGAGCCCCATCATCTCCATCGACCCGCACAGCATGGCCGTGGCCCCGGGCGAGGATGCCACCTTTAAGTGCCGCATCCACGATGGTGCCCGGCCCATCAATGTCACCTGGCGGATGGGGCCAGGCCAACACCTCCAAGGTACAGTGCTCCCTTGGGTGGCCCAGCCATGGTCCCCGTGGTGGCCCAGGCACTGAACCTTTCTCTTCCCCAGACAATGTGAAGATCAGTGCCAATGGTTCTGTCATTTCCATCACTGGTGCCCACGTGGGCAACCAGGGTGCATACCACTGCGTGGCCTCCAACCGCTTCGGCGTTGCCAGCAGCGTCGTTAACCTCCTGGTGCAAGGTACGAGTTGGCTGCGTGTCCCCATCTCTGTCCCCACCTCCTCCTCATGCTCCAGGTGCTCCCAGTGTGGTGGTGTCCCTTTGTCCCCATGTTGCTGTCCTCCACATACTCCAGCTGCCCCCAGGATGGTCATGGTGTCTCCATCCCCACTCTGATGTGTCTGTCTCCATGCTGATGTCTTCTTTTTGCCACCCTGGGGTGGTGGTGTCTTCATCCCCTTACAGCTGTGGTGCCTGAAGGGTGGTAGTGACCCTGTCCCACTCCGGGATGTTTTCCAGATGCTTCTGGGGTGGTGGTGTCCCCATCCCTATGCTGACATGCTTATCAAGTGTCAGGTGCCCATGGAGTGGTGGTGTCCATGTCCCCATGCAGATATTCTTCAGATATCTTGGGGTCCCCTGGGGTCCCTGTACCTCCACCTCCATCCCTGTGATGTTCTCCACGTGCTTTAACTGCCTCTGGAGTAGCAGTGTCCCCGTGCCCATGCTGATGTCCTCCAGGTGCCCCTCAAGTGGTGTTGTCCCCACACCCATCCCCACACTGACACCTTCCCCTTTCTCCAGGTGCCCCCACAGTGTCGGTGATGCCCCCAGGCCCTGTGACAGTGAAGGAGGGCAAATCTCTCAGCCTGGAGTGCCTGGGCCGGGGTGAGCCACGGCCACTGGTGCGCTGGAGCAGGCTGGGCTCAAGGCAGAAGGTGGATCACCAGACACTGCTGCACATGGACAGCCAGGCCGTGCTGCAGGTGAGTGGGAGATCCCAGGGTGCTGTGTACTCCAGAACATCTCAGGTGCTCACTATCCACTCTCTACCCTCTCCAGCTCTCACCAGCCAAACCGGAGCATGCCGGCACCTACATCTGCACAGCACAGAGCGCCCTGGGTTCAGCACAAGCCCGTGTGGATGTCAGTGTGGAGACAGCAGAGAGGCATCCCGGGGCCCCCAGGGTCACCGCACCGCCCACTGTCACAGTGGTGGCTGGGGACACCGCCACGCTGTACTGCTCTGCCACAGGTATGGCATGGGGACGGCCTCCGTGGGCACCTGCCTGAATGCCCTGCTCCAGATGACACACGGTGACATGCCCACAGGCGAGCCGGAGCCCAGGATCGAGTGGTCAAAGCTGCGGGCACCGCTGCCCTGGCAGCACCGCGTGGTGAATGGCACCCTGGTGATCCCCCGCGCCGCACAGCAGGACTCAGGCCAGTACATCTGCAATGCCAGCAGCCCCGCAGGCTTCACTGAGGTCTTCGTCACCCTTGATGTGGAGAGTAAGGGGCTGCGGTCGGTGCAGTGCGGGCCCACCTCCGTCACCCACCCGCCCTTTGCTGTTCCCTCTCCATTTGTCCATCCCTCACAGCTCTGCTCACGTCCTTCCCCGTCACTTCCTACTCTCCTCTCACATGTAGTTCCATCCTCACTCATCCATCCCAGCATTTACTGTCTTCCCCAGCTCCTTGTGGGCATCTTCATCCATCCGCTTCTCCTTGATGTTTGCGTTGCTTTGCCCATCTCTGCACACATCGTCTCTCTGTGCTCACGCTGCCCTCCATCCACTGTTCACAGAGGCACCTGTTTCTCAGCCATCCAGCACTCATCCCTGCTGACAGCTCTTTCTGGTTCTGCACACGCTCTTCCATCCGTACACAACTCGTGAAGCTGTCCTCACTCATCCGTCCTGGCACTCAGCCACATGCATGTCCATCTCTACTCACACTGCTCCATCTATCTTTTCCTTGTGGATCCATTCTTTAACTCTCATCTGCACACTCCTCTTTTGCTGCTCACTACTCCATCCATCCCTTCACTCATCCTTGTCCCATCCATCTCTTGTCCTTCTCAGCTGGCGCTCCATCCGTCCTTTTCTCTTAGAGGTGTATGTAACGCATCTATCCAAGCACTTACCACTGCACACATCCACCTTCCTCCACAGCCCTTCCTTGGAGATCCATCCACCTCTTCTCCCTTCCCTGTGCACATCTCTCTTTCCCCCACCCATCCCCTTCTCTCATTTACATCCCAGCACCCATCCCCACCCACATCCACCTTCACCCACGCCCCTCCATCCATCCCCTCCTCTCACATTCACCCACCCCTCCCCCATCCCAGCACAGCTCCATCCCCAACCCACCCACACCCTCCCACTGCTGCTCTTCGTGCCCCACTCGCTGACACCTCCATCCCCATCCCATTCTCACCACACTCACGGCCCCGTTCCGCAGCCCCACCTTACGCCACGAGCCTTCCTGAGGACAGCACAGTGCGTGCGGGCGACGCGGTGCAGCTGCAGTGCCTGGCCCATGGCACCCCACCACTGCTCTATGCCTGGGACAAGCTCAATGGCAGCCTGTCCCCCCGCGCCGTGCCCCGTGCCGGCCTCCTGCGCATCAGTCCGGTGCTGCCCGCCGACGCCGGCACCTATCGCTGCCTGGTCACCAACCGCGTGGGCACCGCCGAGACCTTGGCCCGCGTCGCTGTCCACGGTGAGTGCCCAGGTGCCCCGTGATGTGCTGGGGATGCCCTCCGTGCCGGGTGTCACCTTTACATCCCGTGCAGGTGGCGGTGATGGCGGCAGTCCCCTGGTGGTGCGGGTGACACCGGGGAGCCTGGTGAAAGGGGTGGGCGGCACGGCCGAGTTCGCCTGCGCTGTGTCCGACCCACGGGCGCACCTTGAGTGGCTGAAGGCCGACGGGGAGCTGCCCCACCAGCACAGCGTGCGGGACGGGGTGCTGCGGTAAGGCGGTGCGGGGCAGCGTGGGGTGTGGGCAGTGCCCCGTGGGTCCCACACCTGAACGTGTCTCCTGTGTCCCCGCAGGATCCCGGAGCTGACGCAAACAGCGCAGGGGGTGTACGTGTGCCGGGCCCGCTCTCCAGGCGGGCAGGCGGAGGACAGGGCCACGCTTACCGTGCAGGGTAGGAGCCCGCCGAGCTGACCCTGCAGACAGCAGCACCTCATTACCCCTGAGCCCATGCTGACCCCAGGCCCATTGACCCCAGTGCTTCTCCTTGCCCTGAACACATGGGCACCTGCTGAGCCTGCCTCACTTTCCCACAGGCTCCCTGGTCCCCTCATCATCACCCCAGGCCCCTGGGTACCCTTGTTTTCTCCCTGTAGGCACCCTCATACCCCAACCCTTCTGCATGCTGCTGGCACTCTGGTTCCCCTTATTTTCCCCATGCCCTCTGATACCCTGGTACACCCAGTTTCTCCCCGTGCTCCACAGCATCCTGGTTCCTCTGCCTCTGCATGCCTACAGGCATCACAGTATCTCTGTTTCTTCCCACAGTCACCCTGATGTAGACCTATTTCTTCCCATTCCCCTTTGCACCCCACTGTTCTCCAATCTCTCACTGTTGTCCTCAGGCACCTCAGTGCCCCCCATCTCCCCCCACCCATGCACACCTTGGTACCCCCCCATCTCTCCCATGAACACCTGTGGGTCCCCCAATGCCCCCTGTCTCTCCCTATGCCCACAGGCACCCTGGTACCCCCCCCTATTTCCCCATCTCCATGAGTACCCCCAAACCCCTCATCTCCCTGTACCACTGGGCACTTCTCCCAATTTCTCACCTTGCTGGTTGCCTCCCCAAATCACACAATGCTTCTCCATGCTCAGGATCACCCCAAAACCATCCCTTTCTCCCCCAAGCTCTGCCCAGGGCCCTGATTAACATCCGGACGGCGGTGCAGACAGTGCTGGTGGGCACAGAGGTGGAGCTGGAGTGCCTAGGGCTGGGTGAGCCACAGCCCCATGTCACCTGGAGCAAAGTGGGGGGCCGGATCCGCCCGGGGGTGCTGGTTCGTGCTGGTACCCTGACCTTCGAGCGGGTGGAGCGTGTGGATGCAGGGCAGTACCGCTGCACTGCCACCAACCCCGTGGGCACCGTGCAGTCCCACGTCATCCTCCACGTGCAGGGTGAGTGCAGACAGGGACTCGGAGTGGGGATGGTGTCCCTAATCCCGGCACTGGGAGGTGACAGCTCTGTCTGTCCACAGCTGCCCCACACATCGCCGGGCAGCCAGAGGTGAAGGAGGTGTCGGTGGGCTCGGCAGCTGTCCTGCCCTGCTTGGCATCTGGCTTCCCTGTGCCAGAGATCAGCTGGAGCAAGGTGAGCAGGGATGTGCAGGCATGGGGCTGTGGGAAGGCGGGGATGGGTGTCCCATGGGTGCTGAGCCCTGCTGTCCTCACAGCTGGAGGGGGAGCTGCCGGAAGGGGCGCGGGTGGAGGGCGCGGCCCTGATGCTGCCGGCTGTGCGCCTCGAGGATGCTGGTGTCTATGCCTGTGCTGCCAGCAACCGCCGCGGCCAGGAGACGGCCTTCTACGTGCTGAAGGTGCGAGGTGAGTACCAGACAGATGGGCTGGGGGGCACTGTGTCCCCATCCCCGCTGAGCCCCATGTCCCCGCAGAGCGCCTGGTGCCTTACTTCACGCAGACGCCCCGCTCCTTCCTGCCGCTGCCCACCATCAAGGATGCCTACAAGACCTTCGAGATCCAGATCACCTTCCGGCCCGACGCTGCTGATGGTGAGCGCTGCCGGGGCCCTCTGGCCCCCCAAGCCCAAGTGCTCCACAGTGGCCTGCTCTCATTCCTTCTCTCTCCTCCTCCGTCTGTCTGTCCTCCTTTCCATCTTTCTTCCTCCTGTAGCTCTCATCCTGTACTCAGGTGAGCACCCACCCTGGGGACTTTCATGTTTCCCACTCCCCAGGGTGCATTAGGGCCACCCTGCACGGCGGCCGTGCTCACCCCACTGTGTCCCCCATAGGGATGCTCCTGTACAACGGGCAGCGCAAGAGCAGCGGCGCCGACTTTATCTCCTTCGGGCTGGTGGGCGGGCGCCCTGAGTTCAGGTGAGAACACAGTAAGGTGCTGCCAGACGGAGGGGCAGCACCCCCCTCACCCCATATATGTCCCCATTTGATGGTAGGTTCGATGCTGGCTCTGGCATGGCCACCATCCGGGACCCGACGCCCCTGCACCTGGGCAAGTACCACACCGTGCGCCTCTTCCGCAACCTGACGCGTGGCTCGCTGCAGGTGGATGGGCATCCCCCCGTGAATGGCACTTCTCAGGTACAGGGTGCGGGCACCCCATGGCTGTGGGGCGATTTGGGGCGGCCGTGCCCACACACCTGTCCCTGCAGGGCAAGTTCCAAGGGCTGGACCTGAACGAGGAGCTGTACCTCGGGGGGTACCCTGATTACACTGTTGTGGCCAAGACAGGGCTGAGCCGCGGCTTTGTGGGTATGCAGTGGGACGGGGGGTGCAAAGGGGACAGCACTGGGGACGGGGCTGAACGTGTCCCCTTGCTGTGTCCCACAGGCTGCGTGCGCCAGCTGCGCATCCAAAACGAGGAGGTGGCCTTCGGGGAGCTGGACCTGCAGGCGCACGGTGTCTCCAACTGTCCCACGTGCCAGGACCAGCCCTGCCAGGTGAGGCCGGGCACAACGCGTGCTGTCCCCTCCCGTGGGTCCCGTTCCTGGTGCTCATCCATGTCCCCCATTCACAGAATGGTGGCATCTGCGAGGACGCAGAGAGCAGCACCTACATCTGCCGCTGTCCCCACGGCTTCACCGGCAGCAACTGCGAGTACTCACAGGCCCTGCACTGCCACCCAGGTGGGTGCCTGCTCCTCAGGGGGTGTCACCTGCTGCCCTCTGGGTGCAGGGACTAGCGGGGCTCATTGCCTGTCTGTATCCCCCCTGTCCCCATGCAGAGGCGTGCGGGCCCGATGCCACCTGCATCAGCCAGCCGGACGGGCAGGGATACAGCTGCCGCTGCCACCTGGGCAAGTCCGGGGAGAGGTGCACTGAAGGTGGGCACGGCGAGGAATGGGGTGGGACAACACCAGGGACAGGGGCGTGGGGCTGGGACCCTTCTGGGAATGTGCATCGGGAGGGGAACACCCTGGAGACGGGGGCATGGGGAGTAGGAAGAACAACTTGAGGACATGGACATGGGAATGGGGATGAGAATGACTTTGGGGACAAGGGCAAGGAGCTGGGACTCCATGGGGACACAGGTGTGGGGCATGGGGATGACAATGGGGAGACAGGTATTGGGGTGGGGATGACACAGGCATGGAGCTGGGACCTCCCTGGGGACAGAGGCGTGGGGCTGGGGATAACCTCAGAGACAGGGACATGGGGATGAGGTGACCCTGGGGACACAGGCATGCATGGAGATGACTCTGGGGGAACAAACAGGGGGATGAGACCCCCCTGGGGACATGAGTCTGGGGCAGGAACATTGAGATGGAGATAACCCCAGGGATATGGACATGGTGTTGGGATCAGCCTGGTGACACAGGCAGGGTGGAAACAGCAAACTAGTTGCCACCTGGGGATGCGTTCATCATGGACACAGTGGGGATGGGGAACTGGGGACCATCTTGGGGACACAAAAATGGGGCTGGGTACCACTCTGGGAAATGGGGATGGTGGAGTCAGGGGAGAGGGGCACCACAGGAAGAGGTGCTGAGGTGTGGGTGCTGCAGGTGAGGCCGTGAGCGTGCCGTCCTTCGACGAGGTGGGTGCCTTCGTCTCGTACCCACCTCTGACCAATGTGCACCATGAGCTGCGTGTGGAGGCCGAGTTCCTGCCGCGTGCACCCGACGGACTGCTGCTCTTCAGTGCTGGCAAAGCTTCTCCAGTTGAGGACTTCGTCGCCCTCGCCATGGTCAGCGGCCACCTTGAGTTCCACTATGAGCTGGGCTCAGGTAGGCTGGCACGGCACAGCGGGGCCCAGTGTAACCAAAGGAGCTCTGATGTCACTGTGTGGGTCCTGACCTGGCTAGGGTGGCCTGGCATCGCTGGGGTTCCCAAGCAATATGGGGTTCCTTGGTGTCAGTGGGGTCCCCAGGAATCACTGATGTCACTGAGGATCCCAAGCATTACTGCCCCCCCTGCAGCATCAACTGGGTTTCTTGGTGTCACTCAGGTCCCTGGGCTCTGCCAGATTCCCCTAATGTCGCCAAGGAACTTTAGCATCTCTGGGGGGATCCCCAAGCATCATCCAGGGCATCTCTCAGATCCCCAAGCACCACCAGGGTCCCCAAGCAGCTCTGGTGCCCCCTGGCCTCCCTTGGGGTGATAGTGATGCCGAGTCATGGCATCATCCTGCCACCCTGCAGGCACAGCAGTGCTGCGGAGTGTCGAGCCGGTGGCACTGGGCCGCTGGCACCGGGTGACAGCCGAGCGGGTGCACAAGGACGGGACGATGACGGTGGACGGTGGCGCTCCGGTGCAGCGCTCCTCACCCGGCAAGAGCCAGGGACTCAACCTGCGCAGCCCGCTCTACCTTGGAGGCGTGGAGCCCCCCCTGCAGCCCCCCACCAATGCCTCCTTCCAGGGGTGCATCGGCGAGGTGAGCACCCCAGGCACCCTGGTGTGGGGTATCCTGGCTGTGGGGTGCCCTGAGTTAATCCCCTGTGTCCGGCGCAGGTCTCCATCAACGGGAAGAAGGTGGATCTGTCCTACAGCTTCCTGCGCAGCCGGGGCGTGGGGCAGTGCAGGCAGAGCTCACCCTGCCTCCATGCACCGTGCCTGCACGGCGGCCGCTGCCTGCCCCTGCCCAGTGGCAGCCCACCCTTCCGCTGCCTCTGCAGTCCTGGCTTCAGTGGTGAGCGCCGTGGGGCTGGGTGTGTGCATGCCGTGTGCGTGGGTGTGGAGGTGCTGGGACCCCACGTGCCCACATCACCATGTGCCACCACCATGTACCCAGGGCCGCGCTGCGAGCAGGTGTCCGACCAGTGCCTGGAGCACAACCCCTGCCTGCATGGTGGCACCTGCAAGGACAACGGCTGCATCTGTCCTGAGGGCTACGCTGGCCCCTACTGCCAGCATGGTGAGCTGGGGGCGTGGGGACATGGGGACACGTGGGGATGTGCCACCGGTCCCCATCGCCCACTTTCCTGCAGGTGTGGCGCTGTCAGAGCTGGATCAGGACTGGCAGGAGGGCAGCGGTGGCAGTGGTACGCTCCCCAGAGTGCTGTGCAGCTGTTTTCCCCTGTTTGCACCCAATCCTGCTGCTGGGGATGTGCTCAGCAGTGCCTCCTCACCCCATTTCCCCGCAGACACCCCCGGGCAGTTCAGCGCCGCATTCCATGGGGACTCCTACCTGGCCCTGCCTGGCCACCTCTTCCCCCGTGGGTGAGTGACAGCTGGGACAGGGACCCCTGCAGCTTTGCAGCCCCATTGCATCGCAGCGTTATACCCTTCCCACTGCACAGCACCTTTCCTGTGGCACTGCACCCACAGAGGGTGCTGCACCCCTTTCCTGCAGCATTGCACCCGTTGCTGCATTGGACCTTTCTCCTGGTGCTGCACCCATCCCAGCACTGCGTCCTTCCCAGCACGCTGTACCCTTGCCACCACATTGCAGCATTGCCCCTTTCCTGTGGCATTGCACCTCTCAAGGCTGCTGCACTCTCCTGCAGCATTATGGTGCTGCATCCCTTCCTGCAGCACCACAGCCATGGTGACTTTGCACCCCTCCTGCCGTGTTGCACCTGTTGTACACACATTGCATTCTTAAACCCATTGCTCTGTTGTACCTACTGCATCCTTGTACTCATTGCATTCTTGCACCCAGTGCATTCTTGTTTCCATTGCATTCTTGCACCCACTATGTTGTACCTGCTGCATTCTTTAGTCCATTGCATTTCTGCACCCTTTGTTTCTTGTTCCCACTGCATTCTTGCACCCATGGTGATGCGCTCTCCCAGGCTCTGCACCCATGGCTGACCCCTCTCGTTGCAGCGCCCCGGATTTGCAGGACACCATCGAGCTGGAGCTGAGGACAAGCAGCACTGAGGGGCTGTTGCTGTGGCATGGGGCGGTGAGCGGGGACACAGCCAGGGCATCCGGCCCCGGGGAGGGGACAGGGTTGTCCCCATCCCGCTCACGGCCCCGATATACCCACAGGAGAGTGGCAAAGCCAAAGACTTCGTGGGGCTGGGCCTGAAGGATGGGCACCTGGTGTTCAGGTGAGGGGGGGTACAGGCGTGTCCCTTGGGGTCCCACGCCACCTGCGTGTCCTTGTGCTCAGCCCTGTGTCCCTGCAGTTACCAGCTGGGCAGCGGTGAGGCCACCATCATCTCTGAAGACCCTGTCAATGACGGCGAGTGGCACCATGTGACAGCAGCCAGGTGGGGTTGGGACCCAGTGGTGTGGGGGTTGGGTTTGGGACACAGACGCTGATGCTGCCCCACAGGCAGGGTCGGCGCGGGTGGCTGCAGGTGGACGGGGAGGAGCTGGTGCTCGGAGAGTCCCCAGGAACCAATGTGATGGCCAACACGCAGGGCAACGTCTACGTTGGTACGGGGATGTGGGAAGAGGGGTGCAGGGCATGGGGTGGGACGTGGCACGAGATGGGACATGATATGGGACACGGGATGGGGTACTTGGTGGAGCATGGGATGTGAGATGGGGTGGGACATGGAGTGGGACGTGGGACATAGTGGGCACACCACAAACAGGACAGGATATGTGATGGGACATAGTGGGGTATGGTGGAGGGAGGACATCGACTGTACGTGGTAGGACATGGTGTAGGTACAGGATGGGACATGATGGGACACACAGGGTTTAGCACAGATGGGGGATGGGGTGTGATGAGGCACTGGAGACCATGGGACAGGACACGAATTGAATGCAAGATTTTACATGGTGTGGCATGGAATGGGACATGGGATATGGGAGGGGTCATACGATGAGGTATGATATGGGACATGGGACAGGACAAGAGAGGGGACATGGAAAGGAGATGCATGGTGCTGGGACGTGACATGGGACGTGGGACAGGACGTGGGAAGCAGACCTGTGTGGGGACTGGGGTGCCATGTCCGCATGTTCCCACACTCACGTGTTCCCCCCCTTCCTGCAGGCGGTGCCCCAGACCCCCGCGGCCTCACAGCCGGCAAGTTCCTCACTGGTGTGTCGGGATGCGTGCGGGGCCTGGTGCTGGCGCCCGCGGGGACCCCTCGGCACCCCACTGACCTGCGGCACGGCGCAGTGGGGGGCTCTGCTGTCGCCCCCTGCCCCTCCTAGCCCCCCTCTCCCCCCCACACAGCCTGGGGGACAAGTTTTGCCGGGTTTATTGTTATTTTTCCAAAAAGCCACGAGAAGACGGTGCTTCGCTGCCCTGGGATGGCTCCGGGGAGGCCAGGACCCCACAACAATGTTTACACCCCCCCTCCCCACTCCTGACCCAAGCCACGCTGGGGCAGCCAGGCCGCTCAGGTGCCTCCTGGGGTGGCATCTGGGTGGGGGGCGCAAGGGACAATCCTGGGTGCTGGCGGGGGCAGCGGGCCCCCCCAGCACCCCCGTGCTGGGACACCCATTAAAGGAGAGAGAACGAGCGTGGGGGCTGTGTGTGGCTACGATCCAAAATCAGGGAAGAACAGAGCACAGGGCTGGAGGTCATGGTGGGGGGGGGAGGAAGAAGCTGGTGCTCTGGGCGGGATATGGAGGTGTGGGGTTGGTAAACGGACACTGGGAGGTGTGGGTATGGGGTTGAATATGTGGGGGCGTCTGGAGCAGGTGCTTGGGGTGTGGGGAGTTGTATGGATCGGGTCAGGGGGCGAAGACATGAGGAATCGGGACAGGCGGATGCAGCAGCACGGGAGGATCTGGAGAGATTGGGTATAGGGCCTCGGGGAGCGCGGACGTGAAGGTGTGAGGGGGTACAGACGGGGGGCTCTGGGACGACTGGGTGCGGGAATGCCGCGCGCAGGGCCCGGGCCGGAGTGGAACACCGGCCGGAAGTAGGCCCCGCCGGAAGCAGACCCCATCGGAAGTAGGCCCTGCCCGTCATGTCGCGCGGGATGTGATGTCAGCACCTCGCGCCGCGTCGGGCGTCACCGCGTCGTCACGGGCACTGACGGCGGCTGCGGGAGGGGCCGGGCCGGGCCGGGCCGGGGGCGGCGGCGATGGCGCCGCGGCTGCAGTTGGAGAAGGCGGCCTGGCGTTGGACCGAGACAGTGCCGCCTGAGGCGGTGACGCAGGAGCACATCGAGGCGGCCTACCGCGTCGGGCTGGAGCCCTGCCAGCGCGGCGCCTGCCGGTACGGCTGGGCCCGGCCCGAGCTCCCGAGCCCGGGCTTCGTTCCTTCCCCTCCCCCGCTCCGGGGTCCCTCCTCCTCCTCTTCCTCCTTCTCCTCCTCCTCTTCTTCTTCCTCCCCCTCCCCCTACCGGTGCTGGGTGGCAGCCGCCCTCCGCCATTTCGGGGCCGTGGCCGTCCCTCAGCTCCCCCCGTTGCCTCCCACACCTCCCGGTGTTCTCTCTCGCATTATCACCGGAGATGAGAGGGTCTCTCTCCCTGTCTGCGCCCGGATACAAGGACCCTGCAGTGGTGGGAGCCTGGCACTCCTCCCTGGGACCCCCCCCCTTTTGCTCTCTCCAACTCTCAGCCTACCCCTGGGACTCCCTTTCCATCCTCTCCCCATGAGATTCCCCAGTTCTCCCCCAGCCCTGTGTTCTGGGGAGGTGTGGGATGCTGTGAGTCCCCACTGTTGTCCCCACAGTCACTTTCTCTCTCCCTCCCCCCCCTAAAAACCGAGGGGCTCTGTCCCTTCAGCGGGTGACGGATGGCCCTGGTGATGGTCCTACAGGAGGAACTGCCGGGGGAACCCCAACTGCCTGGTGGGCATTGGGGAGCACATCTGGCTGGGTGAGATCGACGAGAACAGCTTCCACAACATTGACGATCCCAACTGTGAGCGCCGCAAGAAGGTACAGCCTGCCCCCTGCCCCAGGGCGAGGCGGGGGTCACACCTCCTTGTCCTGCCTGTCCAGCCATTAGTGGGATGCGTGGTGCTGCTGCGCTGCTCCCACCCCAACTGCTGCATTTCCACTCGCTCCTCGGCAGCGCCGAGTGACAACTATTGCTTTCTCTCTCACGCCAGAACGCCTTTGTGGGCTTAACGAACCTCGGTGCCACGTGCTACGTGAACACTTTCTTGCAGATGTGGTTTCTTAATCTGGAGCTCCGGCAAGCCCTCTACTTATGTTCCAGCAATGAGCATGCAGCCGGAGAGGGCATCCCCAAAGATGAAGGTCAGTGGTAGCTTGTTACAGCATTTTATTTTCTTTTTTTTTGCTGTGAATGAAGTGGTCTTCCTCGTTTTCCTCTAAAATCTGGTGTTGTAGACTTTGAGAATGAATTTACGGTGTGAATTGATGGCTGATGCTACAGCTGTTGGTTCCATCTCTGTGTGACTCTTCAAATCCTTCACTCTACTTTTTAGGAGCAAATCAGGTTAAACCATCCTTTATCATTTCTTCTATCACAGTGGTTGGATTTTGCTGAAAACTTGCTTGGGGTTTCTAGTCTGAAAGCTGTGCTCGGTGCCAAGAGAGGCAAGGATTTAGGTGCCAGGTGCAAGGGGCTGTGGTGCTGCACCTTCCCCATGGTGCCATGCTGGAGGTGTGCTCTGAGCTGCCGTTTTTGTGGTACTTAGTAGACAGCATCTTTCTGTTTGGTTTAAGCTGTTTCCTGACAGCTTGTGTTGGGTGCTGTGGGATGTTTGGCCTTCGCTGGGTGGTCATCCAGCAACAGCTCAGCACTGACTGCTCTGCTCACTGCCCCTTCTCACACTGAGCTGGGGAAAAAAACTGTGAGGAGAGATGTAGAACTTATGAGTTGAAGTAAGAACTCTTTACTAAGGCAGAAAAGGAAGAAGGAAATGACTGTAATGATATTTTAAAAGGCATTTATAGAACAAGTGGCGCACAAGGCAGCTGCTCATCACCCACTGACCGATGCCCTGAGCAGTGGCTGCCACTCCAGCCTCAGTCTTCTAGTTCCCCATAATGCCATTTTTTATGGAATATCCCTTTGGCCATGTTAGGTCGACTGTCCTGGTTCTGTCCCTCTCAGCATCTTGTGCACTCAAACCCTCTTGTTTGCCGGGCAGAGCGAGCAGCTGAAAAGTCCTTGGCACTATGCAGCACTGCTCAGCAACAGCTGAAACATTAGGATGTTATCAGCATTGTTTTTGTCATAAGCATAGCACTGTACCATACTATGGAGAAGATGAACTCTGTCCCAGCTGAAACCAGGACACAGCTGTCATCACTGATATTAACTACTTCAGATCTCATGATGGTTTAAAACAGCTCTACTGAAGTGTCATTTTCAGTTGTTCTTTATACAGGTAACTTGTACAACTTATCTTTTTTGTTTTTTTTTTAAATAGACTATGAGCCTCAGACAATCTGTGAACATCTGCAGTATTTGTTTGCCTTGCTGCAGAACAGCAAAAGACGATACATAGATCCCTCTGGGTTTGTCAAAGCACTGGGCTTGGATACAGGCCAGCAGCAGGTAGGCTTGAGCGGTGCCTGCAGTTACCTTCTCTAAAGATGCGTGCAACTGCCCTTTTAGGTGTTATTTGAACATCTCCAAGCTGGGATCTGCTGCTCAGCTTCACTTGTGCAAACACAAAGGGAGAAGTGCTCCAGGGCCTTCCTGTCTGGGAGGGTGAAGGAGGAGCAATGGGACCAGCACATTAGCACCTGCTTCAGAAGCACTGAGTGTGCTGCAGGATGAGTGTGTTTCCCAGGTTGTTTCCCAGGGCTTTGTGATGCAGAGCTCCTCGGGGACCTGAGGCTCCTGTGGAATGAGAGCTGAGGTCCTGCATGAGTCTGTGAGCAGAGAACTTGCTTTTGGGAGAGGTGAGCACCACACAGGGCTGTTGTGGAAGCTGAAGAGGACAGAAGAGAATGGCTTGAAAATGAGGTTTGAGAAGGAAAGGAGGACAGCTGGGATAAGAGCTGGAATGTGGGCACGTGTTGCCTTGGGAGGATGAAAGAGGGGAAAGTTGCTCCTCATCCCTGGGAAGGACGTGGCTGTTAGTGACCAGTGAGATTAAAGGCTAGCCAAGTGCCACGTGCAGTTGTGACAGTGGTAGGAACCAGAGAGAGGAGCTGTGGGACCATGGCAGGCACAGCACCGAGAGGAGAGGAGAGGATAGTGGGCTGGGGTTTGGTGCTGAGGGCAGGTTGAGCATGAGAGGTGAAAGCCTGCTTGTTTTCTGCAGGAGAGAGCAGGGGAAAGCAGTGCAAAAAAGGAGGGGAGTGACAGCGCAGAAAGCAGGCTGCTAGGGGGGAGAGGGATGCCCTGAGGTGTGTGCAGCAGCTGCTGGGCCTTGCAGGAGGAAGGGAGCAAAGCTACAGGGCAGCTTCTCAGTTTTATTTTCCCCATGTTACTCAATGCAGGCAGCTTGTATTGTGTGCTGAGGCTTTGAATAATGAGCATTAACAGTTCTGCAGGAGTGGCGGGCTGGAGAGATTGACTCCCACCTAGCCACGCTGGGGCAGGGAATGATTAATGCTCTGCGAGCTGCTCCTGCGTCCCCTTCAGAGCCGCTGTGATCTAGCAGGGCAGAGCAACGTGCAGTGTCTCCACAGCTGGGCAGCAGGAGCCAATGTTGACACACCAGGTGGAGCCACAAAGGGATTGACGCCGTTAACGAGCCGCTGTTTTCCATTCAGAAGCCTCCAAGCTGCGGGGCAGAAGTCAAAGCCACCCTAAGCTGCTGGCCCAGAGCCAGCCTCACTCCCGCTGTGCTCTCGCGCTGGGGGCCTTGTGCTCCTTTTAGGCAAATTCCTCATCTTTAGTTCTCCCGACTGGTCTCTTTCTATTCAGGGCACGCTGAAGTCTCTGTGCAGTCTGTGTGGAGGGCTCTGTAATTTGCAGTAAATTAGCAGTGATTGTGCTTTGTGCTGTGGCGTATTGTTAAAAGCCTTGGCTTTCTGTTTCAGGATGCCCAGGAATTTTCCAAGCTGTTCATGTCTCTGCTGGAGGATACTTTATCCAAACAAAAAAATCCAGACGTTCGAAACATTGTTCAAAAACAGTTCTGTGGAGAGTACGCATATGTCACAGTGTAAGTATGTGGTCCTTGGGAAGAAACGTTTAAACGTTTCAAGAGAATATGAGGAGAAATGTCCCTCCTAACAGCCGGAGCAGGCAGGTAAGCTGCCAAAATGCTGTGTAGGAGGCTTTTAGAGTTGTATGCAGGTGCTCCAGGTTTTCCTGGTAGGTGCTGTTATCCTGCATGCACCATCCTTCAGTGGTACCGCATCAGCTCTGACTTTGGTTTTTGTGCTGTTACAGAGCTGCATGGGGAGGGTTACTGGTGGCTGGGGAGTTGCAGCACACCACCTGGTGAACTTGTCTCACACATTTGTGTTTTTCTTTATTATTCTAGCTGCAACCAGTGTGGCAGGGAGTCCAAACTTGTGTCTAAGTTTTATGAGCTGGAGTTAAACATCCAAGGGCACAAGCAGCTGACAGACTGCATAACGGAGTTTCTCAAGGTATGGGCTCGTTGGTTTGTGAGCTGTGCTGTTCTTAGCGACGTGTTCCCATTCCTTCCATCAGCTAACAGCTTCTGAGGTCGGTATGGGCAGCTGGAGCTGAGGTGCCTCAGTGAGATGAATGCAGAAGGGAATGCTTTCCTGTGAACCCAGAAAGCGAGGACCCAGTCTTGCACTCCAAGGCAGGGAGCAAGGAGTGGCTCTGGGCAGGATTGCTGCACATGGGCGTGTAACAGCTTTAAGAAGCACTTGGAAGCTGTGTGTTTAGTCAAAATGCCATCCTGGGAAGGCTGGGAAAAAGCCCCCAAGCTTAGCCAGGAGTACCTGCATGCTTTGTCATGGATAGCATTGGGAGAATGGCTGCTTGTTGTGTTTTCTATATGGGTGCTCATCTGCATAGCAACGGAAGGCATTCCCTACTCTAAAACATGCTCTCAAAAATACTAGCAAGGCCCCAGAATAGCTGGGGAACAGCTGCAAGTGCTCTTCATTTGACTTGAAAATCTGCTGGGGTCGATGGTTGCCATCCTGTTAAAAGCTTGAGGCTTGGGTGCAATTATGAACCTGAGGGCAGAGCTAACCTGCAGCATGATGCTGCTGTGCTGACTGGTTGCTCTGCTTCTTTAAGGTGTGCTGGGAAAAACAACAGCTTTGTGTGTGCACATGAAGGGGCAACTGCTTGCAGAGGGCAGTGCTGCTGCCTTGACGTGGGGAGCTTCCATCTGTCTGGTCCTCCTTGCAATGAAATAGTTGGAGTTAGAGTTCTGAGGCCTTAGCTCTGCCCAGGCACAGACTTTCCTTTCCCTGGCTGATGTGTGTTTTGCTGAGCCCAGAGGACTGTGGTTTCCATTCTAAAATGTGGCTGTACATTAACTTGGTCTGCGTGATCTTGTAAAAGGACAAATCCGTTGTTTTCTTTCTCCTTAGCCCTCGTGGTATTAAACCAACTTGATGCACTTTGGTCAAGTGGAGAGCAAACCTGGTAGCCTTGTTGGCAACGTTAGAGATTTAAAGTGACAACAGTCTGCTATGACTGTGCTGTAAAGTGCCCTTGTTAGCTCAGAGGATTGCAAATTTCCAACCTGTAGATTAGTTTGGAAGGCATCTGTGTGTAGGCTTAAATGTTTAAATGTTCAAGTGCTTTCCAGTCTCACTTGGGCTCAGGGGCTGGCTTCAGGGTAACCTGTTCTCAAGATCTTTCTTTCTGCTCACCCCTCTCCCCCCCTTCCCCTGCTCAGGAAGAAAAACTAGAAGGGGACAATCGTTATTTTTGCGAAACTTGTCAGAGTAAGCAGAATGCCACAAGGAAGATCAGGCTGCTAAGTCTTCCATGCACACTCAACCTGCAGCTGATGCGTTTCGTGTTTGACAGGTAAGCCTCTTTCTGGAGTGCATGCTGTAAAGGCAGCAGTGCCTTGAGTGCTTGGAAGCCCTCTGGAAAGCCATCTGCTCTTCTCTTTCTGTGTTGGTTTGAGATGTTGAGGGTTGAGTGCGTGCATGAGCTTCTTTTGGGATACTTGGTGGGCTTCAAGGGATGTGATGTGAACTGTTATTGTTGTCCCCTGAACTGAAGCTTGGCTGTTTGCCTTTGCACAGACAAACTGGCCATAAGAAAAAGCTCAACACCTACATAGGCTTCTCTGAACTGCTTGACATGGAACCTTTTATGGAACAAAAAAGTGAGTAGCACGCTGTGGTAGTTGTCAGTTACCTCTGCCTCTCAACAAACAAGAGGAGATCTTGTCCAAATTTGCTTTTAGCTGGGGAATTTGTCCAGAGCTGTTGGAAGCCTGAGCAGCAGCTATCTGTCCAGCTGAGCAGCTTCAGGAGCTCTAGCTAGTGGAATGGAGAGGGGCTTGGAGAGAAAGCTAGGTGCAGCCTTTGCACACTGCTCTGCAAAAGGCTTTAATGCTAGGAAAGAAAGCAAGGGCTAAATAACTGCTGTTTTCTTCCCAGATGGTGTCTACGTATACGAGCTGAGTGCTGTGCTCATACACAGAGGTGTGAGTGCATACTCTGGGCACTACATTGCCCATGTGAAGGACCCACAGACAGGAGAGTGGTACAAATTCAACGACGAAGACATCGAGAAGATGGAGGGGAAGAAACTGCAGCTGGGGATTGAGGAAGATTTAGGTAAAACCTTTAAGTTGTGAGTGCCTTTTTAAAATAACTCTTTTCACAGAGGCTGAATGCTGTGGAGGCCCTGATACACTCGTAAAAGCAAAAGAGCTCCTACACGTGCTGTCACATTTTAGGGGTAACATGTGAAACAGCACTTCTGTTAATTGCTGCTGAGTGTTTACACATGCCTCGTGATCTTTCCCTTTCCTCTAGTATTTCTCTTGCTGCCACATGGCAGATAACACTCTGATAAGCCAGGTGCTATCAGGGTGGAGCAGCTGCTTCCTTGGCCAGTGTGCAGGAGGAGGCTGGGGAGCAGATAACAGTGTGACTTTCAGTTTCCTTAATGTGTTTTCATTTCTGCCATGTTGTTTCATTCTTTGGCTCTATTAGGAGGCAGCAAAGAGTCTTCACACAAATCTCAGTCAAAAAAAAATCCAAGATAGCCCTCTTCAGTTTGCACTTCTTTCTTTTCCTTCTGTTCTGCTGCTGTCACCTTACCCTGTGCTATTGTCCTCCTACAGTGCCACTAACCCATTCCCAAAACACTCTCCCACCTGAATGCTTCTGTTGCACTGTGTTTCCAGTGCCAATCATTGGACTTGATGAAACACTGCCTTTTTAAAAAGCATTCTTAAACAACAGCTGAATGGAAATAGGCCCTTAGATTTATTCACGTTCCAAAGCCTGAGCACAGCCGTGGGATGTTAGCTGGCCTGTCCTCCTGCCTCCCATGCAACACCTGCGTGATGCCACTTTATTTTCAGCTCTAGGTAGTAAACACCTTCTTGCATTTCGTCATGGTGTGCATCATTGCAGGCTGCCACCAGAGCAGCTTTGTCATCCTGTTTATGTTTGACTGTGCTCTCTCAAGCCAATTGTGAAGCTGGCTAGACATCTAGTGGTGTATGGGGGGAAAATGAGCCCTGAGAGGCAATAAAAGGTTCTAAGCCTTTTCTCTTTAACCTCACAAGTTACCCAGAGGAGCAGAATAAGATGCAGATGACCTGCTGTGGCCTTGATCCTGTAAGGGGCTGTACTTAACCGCAAGGGAGTGTTCTTGCTGAAGCACGGGGCTGCTTGGGTGGAAGCAAAGCATGTCTGGAAGCTTCTGCAGAATCACCAAGTGTTAAGCAAAATAGGAAAGTGCTGATTTCATTTGTCTACTTCAAGCAAAACTGGAATTTAAGAGTTGTCTTCATTACAAATGCATGCAGCAGCGGGAGGAGGTTGGCAGTGCAGAGCAGAGATCTCTTGTAGGGACAGTCCTGAGGCCTGGCCTTGCTCATGGGAGCAACGCAAAATACTTGGAGAAAATGCAAAATAAAGACCATTTTGGAAGTCCCCTGGATGGTGTAGCAGATGTATGAGATTTTTCTCCAGGATTTGGGAGAAAAACAAAACAACACTTCTTAAAAACTATTTCAATATTTAGTTTATAGTTTGACCTACAGAGGTTTGGGATTTTTTAGTTTGTTTGTTTTTGTGTTAGTGCACAAGCTGGATTTTGAATCTGTATCTTTTTTAGATAAGCATGCTTCCTTGCCTGGCAGTCTGGAAGCAGTCACTCTTGCAACATGAGCTTGCATCATACAACAGCTGCTCCCAGATGAGCATTTGCACAGCTGCTCTCTTCACCAGAACTGCCCAGCAGAATGGTCCCTGTGCTGATTTTTACATCCATGGTCATGTGCAAGTAGATCTCTTCCCTTAGGATGTGACCCTGTTCTTCGGTGTCAGGACACCAGCACTAACAGCAGGAGGCAGAGGAGGAATGTTTGTGCAAGAGCTGCTTTTGGCTTGACAGGGCCAGGCTGGGGAGAGAAGAAAGCCTCTCTGATGGAGGGTGGTTTACAGCAGGGCGCTAATTTAGTCCCTCTAGCTGTCCTGCTTCCAGGAATGCTGGAAGGAATTGGGCTTGCTTTGGGCTAAAGGTCAGGCTGGCACCAGCCGGGTGGCCAACTCAGCCCGTTAAAGGAGAGTGCATGAGCAAGCTCATGTATTCACTGTGTTCTGCTTCTGTGCCACAGCAGAGCCTTCCAAGTCTCAGACCCGTAAACCTAAATGTGGGAAAGGGACGCACTGTTCGCGCAACGCTTACATGCTGGTGTACAGGCTGCAGACCCGGGAGAAGTCGCTGACAGTGGAAGTACCAGGTAAGGGAGCACACTCCCAGCCTCTCCAGCTCTTCTCCCAGAGCACATCCCTGCTCGGGGCTGTGCTCGAAGGACCTTTTGCTGTCTGGCACTGCACAGTGACTTGCTGTCACAACGTTGGTCACGTGCAGCAAAATCTTTGGACTTCCCTGGCACTTGGATCATGTGAACCTGGTAACATCATCTCGGCCTGCTGGGGCACGTGACCCAGGGGTGTCCTCTGGGAGGGGGTCAGGAGGAGGTGATGTCCCACTCGGGTTGACTGTCAGCAGGGCACACAATGTGTTAAAGGGGAGTAGTGCTGGCAGGTGGCAAGTGTCTTCTACAAGTGCTTAATCTCTGCCAGATCTGAATTGATGGCATAAAACCCAGAGGCTGTGAGCCTTCAGCGAGAGTTCTGTGCGAGCACGTTTGTGACTCGCTCTAGAATTACCGGGGGTGGCAGAAACCCCTGTAGATTTGCCCTGTGGAGTTAACGATGCTCAGTGTTTGTGTGCTACTCGATGTTAATTAGGCCTCTGGTGCTGGTGAGGCTGCAGGTGTGCTCCTCCTGCTCCCTATTCTGTCCTGTTGGAGGTGTTGCTTCCCCTCAGAGCCGAGCTATGTGTCAGCATCTGGTGTCATTGGGTGCAGGGGTGGGGGCTGCTGGTGAGGGTTGAGCTGTACAGCTTTCTCTAACCCCTTCAGGACCCTCCCTCCCTGCTTCCCCCCCCCAACACTTTAACTTTTCAGCCCCCCCGCTCCCCCACCATTCCAACCTCAAAGCCCACCCTCCAGGCCTCGCAGCTTGGTCCTCGTTTGTGCCTCAGAGCAGCCTTTCAGCCTCTTTGCTGAGCTCTTTTAGGCTCTGTTCCCTCCTACCCTTCTGCCCAAAACAATACTCGGCGGAGCTTCCCCACCCAACTCTGAATTCCTGAGTAGCCCTGTGGTTGCCTTTGTTTCACATGGAGGCGTGCCAGGTACATGGAGCAAAGGGCAGCCATCAAGCCTGGTGGTTTTGGAGTGGCTTCATGCAACTGCGAATTCAAGGCATGTTGCTTTGATGCCATTAAAAACTGCTGTTCCAGCATGGCAGAGGAATGCAGCCTGGCTCCCCAGCTCTGACCTGAGGACAAGCAGGTTGGGCTGATGACTTGTAGTGCAGTGTTTTCCCAAGGCAGGTGCTGTGCTCTCTGGCTACACAGGTGTTGGTGTTTCTGAAATATTATAGCTCTTCAAACTAATTCTAAATGGGAAAAGGCTTCAGATAAGCCATCCAGTGCCCCTCTTTCAGACTAGCATTCCAAGGGAAGCACTTTATCTTTCTCCATGCCAAGTTTTTTGTTTGTTTGTTTTTGGTTTTTTTTCAGTTGGTAACAGCAGAAGTTCCCATTACTTCCACCTCTGTGGCAAGGTGAAGGTCTGCCCCACATATCTCTGATCTCATCAGGGCTCTGTGCCCTTGTGTTTGCAGCACAGGGCCTGCAGGTACACCTGTGGGATGAGAAGCTCTCATTTCTGCCCCAAGAGCTGCTGCTCCTTGGCAGGCTGAGGAGCTGCTTGGCAGCAGGCAGGGCAGTGCCTGGGGCCGGTACTGCCGCAGTGTTCGCAGCCTCTGCACTTCGCGCGGCCGCCAGCACTCGGCGTTGGCTGCTCAGCAAACAGAGAGCTTCTGCAACACAGCCCTGGGTAAATGATTTCCTTGGGTGCTTTGAGCCCTGCAGGACAGCTGCATTTAATCATCTACTGCCATAACTATCGCAGAGAGCAATGTCCATGCATTTCGCTTTCAGAAAGACCTGATACATCTGCAGCCTCGGGGGAATTCTTAGCCTTAATTGTCCCCAGACAACTGATGGTGGTGGGGCTAATGACTGTCACTGGCATTTCTCCTCGAGGTGACAGGTGGCTGTTTCTTCTTCCCTTTACCCACAGCTTTCCTGCAGGAGCTGGTGGAACGAGATAACTGCAAGTTTGAGGAGTGGTGCAACGAAATGGCCGAGATGCGCAAACAGAGCGTGGCCAGGGGCAAAATCAAGCACGAAGAGGTGAAGGAGCTCTACCAAAGGTTACCTGCTGAAGCTGGTCTGTAAGACATTGTGGTAGTCTTTTGTAGTCGCCCCTTGCTAAGATTAGTGGTGCTGTGTAATTAACCTGCAGCCTGGCCCTGTGGGCTGAGTGCTTTGCTGCAGGCAGCTGCTGCGGCCCTCTCTGAGAGGAAGGCGATTGCTGCCTGTTGTTGCTGTGTGCATGCTTAGAATTTGCTTCCCTTCACTTGTTTATCTGCCTTAACTTATTTTTCTCCCTTTTTGCTCATTCTAATGGCCTTTGGCATTGCTAATTCCCTTCTTGCTCTATCTCCATCATTCTCCTGTGCACTTCTATGCATTGTGACTGCTTGCTTCTGCCTGATGAGCAGCTCATCTTGTTAGAGCTCAGTGGTATCGAGGCAGAATAACTGCCCAGTCTCCAATTGCCAACTCATGTCAAGCTGTGGTGCTGTTGGTCTAAATTAACCTGCAGGTAGCAGGGTACAGGAATGCTTGGCCTCCAGCAGAAAACAATTTGATTTATCATTGCTGAGGCTTTGAAGCTGCGTGCCTGAGCTTCGTAGCCTGTCTGATGAGTGACTGAGGTTAATCCTTTCCTCCTGCTCCCTGCATCTTGTTGCCTTAGCATGTCTGAGCACCAGGATCCTTATCCCCTGCTGCCTTTCTCTCCTGTCTTCCTCAAAGCAAGCGTGCAGGAGCTTGCTGTCTGCCCAGTGTGGGGGAATTCCCACCACTCTGAGTCTCCTAAAAACTCCCAGTGATTGGAATTAAAGACTTCCAGATGTTTGTGTGGCCTGTTAGACAGTTTGGGTTGTTTTTAGCTTTTAGCTTACTCGGTGCTCAGAAGCAGCAGTGAGATTTAAAGAGCTGAGCAGCAGACTTTGGCCAAGGACTTAAATCTCTCCCCTGCTCAGTCTGTGAGCCCAAGCTGGGAACATTGGAGCATAACTCACGAACCAGGGGGTGTCACAGCTCAGCTGCAAGGCTGAGGGGTATTAAAATGTCACCCATAAATCAAAGCTGCGGTGGATGGTCGTGATGGAGGTATGAATGTGCCATGAGTCACCATTAGAAAGGAGCAACGAGCTCAGCCTTGGTGTGTTTTTGTTCCCTTCAGAAGCAACAGAATAGCTTGCTCTTAATGTTCCTAAGATGATAAAGGAATAAAGCTCAGCTCCTCTGCTCCTGCTTTAAGGTGCTGCCCTGGGGGCAGTGCTGCCCTTGCTGCTGTCACAGCCTGAGTGGGGCAGTGCTACACAGAGCTGCTGCAGACCCCGTCCCTCAGGAGCTCAGCTTCTCCCTGCAGCTGTGCAGACACATTTTCTGCCAGCTTTGTAGAGCCTGCCCCAGGAAATATAAAAGAAAAGCCCGTCCTTTCCAGGGGAGGAGGCTTTCATCCCAAACTAGCAAAGCCTTTCTGACAGCGCTGCAATTCTCAGGAGGTCACGGCTGTGTAGTTCAGCAGCATTGCGTAAGATGGAAACACTGCTGCTGGATCCTGCAAGAGAGAGGGTTTGACACCAGGGCTCACAAGGACCCAGCAAAGGTTTGAGGGCCAAGTATTCTGCTGAAGCTTCTCTGTTGTTGCTCCTTGGTGTGAAATGATGGATGTGTGTTAATTTGAAGCAGGCAGAAGCACTGAGATGAGCTGCATAGCTGTGCTTGCATTTCCACGTAACCTCAGCAAGCAGCTCCACAATGCACCACTCTTAACATAGCTGTACATGGTGTGTGCATCACCGGGGGTCTCAAGGTGGAGATGCAGGGATTTCCATCTCACAGCTTGTACCAACCTGACCCACTGCTGACCCGAACCCTGGCTCTGTGTGAGATGCTTCCCCTTGAGCAGACAGGAGTGAGCATGCTGCTCTGCTTCAACAAAAAGAAATCATGTTTGGACTAAAAAATTTGACCAAGTTACCACTTGCACTGTCAATCTCTTCCGTCTCTCTGGGCCAGAGTGGTAGGAGCAACCCAGAGGGCTGGGCACAGGAGCTGTGTCAGATGTTTGCCAACTTGTACTGCAGAGATATAACCAACTGCCATAGCCTGTTCATTTGTGAAAGCACCATTGAATATCAGAGTAATTATAAAATGCCATCTGCTGTATCACATGGTGGCTGACATGTATGGGCTTGTTTCTCTCCGTGGTTTTCCCGCCCAGGTTCTCCATACGACTTCATCTCTCTGGAATGGCTGCAGAAGTGGCTGGATGAGTCCACTCCTCCCAAACCCATAGACAACACAGCGTGCCTGTGCTCGCATGGGAAGCTGCATCCCGACAAGATATGCATAATGAAGAGGATATCCGAGTACGTGGCTGACTACTTCTACAGGAGATATGGCGGGGGACCCAGGCTGAACGGTGAGATGTCTGGCTTGCAGGTCCCCCCTTCTGCTCCTGGTGTGCTGAGCATGTGCTCGAGCTTTGCTCTGGTCCCAGGCCCTCTTTGGGCCATCCTTTATTACCATAACTTTATTTCTGTGCTGCTATTTCCGAGTGCTTTGTTTTTGTTTTTTTTTCTTAAATCACTTAATTATATTAGCATTCAAACAAATGCAGTTAGTCTGATTGCATGGCTGGTTTCAGGCCTGAGTCCTGCTCTGCCTATGGAGTACTGTGCACAGACAAATTCCTGAGAAAGCAACTCAGCTGATTCTGTGAAATAGCACAGCTTGCATGTGTAACCCCTCAGAGACTTCAGAATGATTTTTAAAGCCTGATAAAATGGCTGCCCCTCCCTTCCCCCAGCCTGTCCCGGGCTGCCTCATTCTCTGGGAACATGCACCTGTCAGTGAATGTGCTGGTGCTGCACATGTCTGCCATGCGTGTGATTCGTGGGGAGGGCTGGCCTCTGCAGTATCTGGGCATCTCTGAACTGAGCTCCAGGCTTAGTTTCTTTTATAAAGGAGCTCAATAGCTCCCACTGAGACCAGATTAGCTCGGCTCCTGTCAGGCACTTACAGGGAAGAAATGCAACCAGCAGAACATCCAGTGATGCAGGCAGGTCTTATGAAAACAGGGCAACCTTTATCAGTCAGCTGGAAGGTCACCTGCAGCTTCCTCACTGAAGATGATGGAGAGGGAAGGATCTGGGTGTGACCCTCTGGCTTCCCCTGCTCCTTTCCCAAGGTGTAAGCCCAGATGCAGGGCTGCTCCTGGTCCAGCACAGCATTATAGGAGGTTTGGAGCTTTTATTTGCTGATAGCTGGCTGGGTGGCTGGGAGCCCTCTCATCCCATGAGGGCACCTTGGTCTGTACAGCACCTTCATGCCACAGAAGTGCAGTGACGTGGCCTCAGGCCCCTACTTTCTGTCTCCCACATCTACATGTCTCTGTGAGCTCTCACAGCTTTTCCTGCATTCTGGTACCAGGGAGCTGGTGGAACAAACAACACCTCAGCTGAGGAGTTTTACCATAGCAGTGAACTTGCTTACGTACCACATCTCAGGTCATGATGCAGGGTGACCAGCACATGCCTTCCTTCTCTGAGCTCTCAAATCAGCTAGGTGCTCAGCTGTGTGTGCTGGAGTGTAACACTGTGTTTCTTTTATCCCCATTGCCAGTCAAAGCACTTTGCAAGGACTGTGTGGTAGAAAGGTGTCGAGTCCTACGTCTGAAAAACCAGCTAAACGAAGACTATAAAACGGTCACCAACTTGCTGAAGATAACAGTCAAGGGGTATGTGAGTCCTGGTGCCTTCAGATGTTGTCAGAGATGGTTTTTAGCAGTGCTAACCGATGTGTAAGGTTTTCTTCCCCCAAGTTTTTACTGTTGGGGCTGTGATTTGCATCGCTGACGCTGCTGTCTCCCCACAGGAGTGATGGGTTTTGGGTTGGAAAGGCGTCCTTGCGGAGCTGGCGTCAGTTGGCTCTGGAACAATTAAATGAGCAAGGTGAAGACACAGAGCACAGCAATGGAAAACTGAATGGAAATGCACCAAACAAAGGTAGTTCTGCTGCTGTGGAGCTCCACCAGCTCTGACTGATCCCTCCTAACAAAAGACCTGTCAGGTGTTCCGGCGTGTGGTGTTTTACTTCCCTTTTATGAGCAGGGAGGGAAGGCACTTCGGGTGGTTTGATATCACACAGCCTTAATTTCAGGAGCTTTTTATTTGATAAGTTTCAAAACTGCTGGGTGATCTTCGTACCCAGAGAAGAAGATGAGGTAATAAGTAGTTGTACACAGCTCTGTAAAATTACCGCCCCAGACACATGATCTTTTCATCTACTTTTATCTGAATGAAAGTGCAGAGGGGGAGGAAGAAACATGAAAATTATCTTGGGGATGTTTACTGCAAAGGCCTACGGATGAAACAGCACAGCTGGTAGAGCAGCCCTGGCAAAACACTGCTTAGGAAAAAAAACACCATGAATTGGATTCTCTTCTATCCCTGTATCATTCGTTTGTGACGACGTGTGGGATTTATTTGCCTTCTGTTCTCGAAACCCTTAGAAATTGGATTCCTTTTGAACTTTTTTTCTTTCATAACTGAGGGCAAGGAGCTTATTTGGGTTGAAGTGGAGATGATCAGCTAATTGCATTGATCTTGGGCTGGAGGGTTCTGAGAACATCAGATACCGCAGCGATGCTATCTGCTGCTGTTGGGGCTGGTGGCATCATTGAGAAAAGGGCACTTCTCTTCCCTGCGTCAGCAGCTGTTGCTGTCCCACATGCTCCCGCAGGGGTCACCTTGCTTTCAGAGCTGGTTGCACCTCCCAGAAGTGCACTGTAACTGCTCACGAGCCGGCTTGCTCCTTAGCTGCATTGCTTCAAACTGTTACATTGCTGTTTTTTCTGTTTCTCCTGCTTGATGGTCAGTGCTTCTGTCTGTAGAGCTGCAGTTCTGAGCTCCGGTGTAGCAGTTCTCACACTGGGTGGGTGTCAAAGTGCAGAGCAGAGGAGGCCATGCTGTGGTGCTCCGCTCTCGCCTGGAGGTTTGGGTTAGCTCTGAGCAGTGAACCCCTGCAATGCTGCAGCTGGAACAGATGCACCCTTTGTTGTCTCACAAAGGCTGCTCTTGTACTCCATGCACTTCAAAGCACTCCTACATGCCACGCAGCCTGGCCTGCAGGCACACAAAGCCCATGTGTTGGAGAATAACAGAATAACGCTTCCCAGGTTTCCCTAGATTGAGAGTTCTGCTGAAGGGAAAGCAGCATCCTTCCCCCAAAGGTTTCCCCTGTCTTGCAGAGAGAAACTGTGCCATCTTCTTATTTTTATTTTTATTTTTAATTAGATGAATCAAATGAAGATAAGAGAGAGGAGGAAGAAGAGTTAAATTTTAATGAAGACATTGTATGCCCACATGGTAAGTCTGTGGGGGCTGGAGTTGAACATTTCTGTTGTTGCCCACTGCTCCAGATGTTAACCTCCTAGCCTGGGAGCAGCATGAGCAGAGCAGTTACCACAGAAGCGTGTTTTTATTCTCATTTTCACATGTTTCTTGACATTTCAAAACTCGGAGCAAGTGGTGCAAAGGACACAAGCACAGTCCAACCTCTAGGGAAGAACCTGGGTGCTGCATGGGGCTGCAGCAGCACTCAGAACAGTGGGAGATTCTAGAGAAAGAAAACGGCATCAGATCGTTCTCTGTTAGGAGCTCAGCCCAGGAGCACATACCCAACAACTGTAGAAGCTCTGTTGTTTCTGTTTGCAGCTGGGGCACCCAGGCATACTGATTCCCCCACCTGCTGTGCTTTGGTGTCCATTTACATCAGGCTGTGACCTGATGTTGGCTGTTGTGCTCGGTTAGCTGCGCTGCTGTTTGGGTCGTGTTGCTTGTCCGACGTGCCCGTGTTCTGCTGGAGGCTCCTGCTGGCAGGCATTGTCAATTAGCAGCACAACTCCCGTCATTAGGGCTAATCAAGGCTGTAGGGTAATGGCTTGATAAAGCCGGGCGTTGAAGCACTGTCTTGCTACCTGCTTTTCAGAGAGCATAGCTCCAGATTTCCAGTGCAGCAAAGCTGTTGCTGGCAGACAGGAGCACAGTGCGGCAGTGGAGCACTCAATGCAGGCAGGCAGTGTGGAAGCAGGCTGCTGGGGCTGTGCAAGGGTTAGGATGCTGAGTTGCTCATTGGCCTGATACTTTGTGCCATAGTGGGGCATGTGGGAAATCGGAGGGTACCTGCCTGGTTGCGTTTCACCTGCTGGAGGTAATCTTTGGTTCCTCGTGGAGAACAGCCCTCCTATCTCTGCACGCTTCAGGCATTCCTCTGGAGTGTGTGGGCTGAGGTGTGGTGCAGGTATTTGAGCCTGAGTTAATTGCAGGTTGTGAGGTGCACAGGGCAGCTGAGGTTGCGTAGCAGTGATTCTGTTTGCTGGGGGTGCAGGAACTGTGCCACGGGACATGGGTTTGTCTGCAGCCTGCAGAATGGTCACTGTGAAATCACAGCCCCGTAGCTGTGGCCAGAGAGCAGAGCCCAGTGCCCGCATTGGGTGGTCCTTGCTCCTGCAGGCATCTCCCCTCCCAGCCTCCCCATGGGCTCTATTCATCCACTGTTTTAGGCCCTGAAACCGAAATGTGAATTCAAGTCTTTGTTTTTTTGTTTGTCGGAGCAGGGAAGTGATCCCTGAGTGACTTTGTGTATTGGGCTCTTTTTGCTGACACGAATGCCTTCCCCCACTCTGATACCTGGTAATCTTCTCAATCTGGTTTGGGCTGCAGCACGCTGCTGAGCACAGCAGGGCACAGCCCTTCTGCCCCTCTCCCTGCAGGTGACCTGTGCATATCTGAGAATGACAGGAGGGTGGTGTCGAAGGAAGCCTGGAAGAAGCTCAAGCAGTATTTCCCAAAGGCTCCCGAGTTCCCAAATAACAAAGAGTGCTGTTCCCAATGCAAGGTATCTGAATTGCAAACATTACCCTTCTGCTGGCTGTAAATACATGGCCACGTGTCTGGTTTCCTCTTCAACACTCCCCAGTGCAGTGGGGAGAAACAGAGTCAGCTCTGAATAGCTGCTAGGAAATGAAGCAGCAACTGTTTTGTGCAGATTTTGGAGCGGGAAGGAGAAGAAAATGAAGCTCTGCACAAGATGATGGCTAGTGAGCAGAAGACATCCCTCCAGAATCTGTTCCACGACAAGTGCCGGCCTTGCCTGGGCAGCTGGCCACAGGTAGGGGACGGGGGGGGGGGGTTGGGGCTGGAGGCTGTATCTCTGCTTAGCTGCTCAGGCACTGAGACCCTGCGCTAGGGACGTGGGAGTCCTCGTGTGCCAGCACAGATGTTGCTGGCCTGGAGTCAGCCAGACAAGCAGGGATGGTATTTCTCAATGGTTACATCCATCTGTGGAAGTACTGACCCAGTGCAGCCCTGCTGAGCTTGTTCTGAAAGTGGGGGCAGGTGGGGTGATCTCCCCCCATGCTCGGCTATGCAGAGGGATCTGCTTCGAGCCTGAGTCCGTGCAGTGGCACTTGGCCACAGAAACTCCAGTGCCAGAGAGCTGTTCTAGGGAAACAACCGTTTCCTGCTATGAATTAGAGGTAATTGGATCTAAAGCTGAATTAACTTTGTAATAAACACAAGATTAGTAATGTAAGTGCTCGGTACTTCGTCTCAGATTATTTTACTTGGCTTTCCCAGTGCACTTGGATGGAGTTGTCATGGTAAAAATGCTGAGGTCTCAAAGAGAACGTGTGCTGCAGAAAAAGCTGAACAGTCATTGCCTCTCTACTGTTGGGTTAATTAACAGAAGGTTGTGGTTTTTTTTTTTTTCCCTTCCCTTCCAGGAGACAGATGAGCTGTATATCGTTTCACAGTTCTTTGTAGAAGAATGGAGGAAATTTGTCAGGTAACTGGCCTGAGCTCTTTGGTGCTTTGTGTTTGGTTTCGGGGGCTACAGGTGGTGACTTTGCTTTGAGTCAGTGTTGCCCAGAGCTGCATGCGTGGAAACAAGGAAGCTGATCCTGCAGGACTTGGACCCTGCACTCGTAGCAATTGTAATACATTGTGAGAATCTGAATTTCCTTGTTTACCATGCCTTAACCAGATGGTCAGATTAGATAGTAACCTGATTAGTTTTTTCATCTGCCTGAAGCTGTATCCCAGGCAGAGGTCACCACTTGGTCCTGTTGCTGTGAGATGCAGTGGGGCAGGAGCATGGGTTTGCAGTGCACGGGAGCTCTGGTTCCGTGTTGGTGGCAGTTCTGCACTCCCCATTGGAATGCCACCTGCATGTACCCACTTGCCATTTCCTTTTCTTGCTGCCTGCAGGCTTGTGCTTCCTTGCTGTCCATGCCATAACCTCCTGTTTCTTTGCCCAAGCAGGAGGCCGACGCGGTGCAGCCCTGTCTCCTCGGTAGGGAACAGTGCTCTGCTCTGCCCCCACGGGGGCCTCATGTTCACCTATGCTTCCATGACCAAAGAAGACTCCAAGCTGTGAGTTCCTTCTCCTCTCACCTCTGCCTTGCCCTGCAAGCCCCGGGGAGCTTCTCAAAGCTCACTGAGCTGCAGTGATGCAGGAGCACGTGCTCCCCCTGAACAAAGGGAGCACAGCTGCTTCCTCAGGCGTACCTTAGCGTACATCTCCATGCAGGGCGAGACCCAAATTGTCCAAGGTTGCTAGCTCAGGAAAAAAGAGCTTACTTAAGCTTGGCTAGTTCCTAACAATAGCCGACCCAGAGCCTGACTGTGGATCGCAGCATCGAGCTGCTGAAGCTTTGCTTTCCCTGAGAGTTTCCCCTGGAGCGCTGGGCGTCGGGCTGGAGTTCATGCTCCACAGCCTTGCTTCTGCAGCGAGGCAGAACTAACAGCAGCAGATCTTCCACTTCTCTCCCCTCCGGCCGTGTGCTGGGCATGGCTGGAGCTCAGCAGCATCACTAAGGACACGCTGCTGTGCCCCCATTACCTTGAGCACACCAACCCTTGTGTAGCTGGGGCTGTGGGTGGGTTCTGCTGCTTCTGTTGCCTTAGCAGACTGGAAGGAAGAGGGGAGGATATCGCAGCTCGGTGTTCCCGTGACATGAAGCACGTTCTTGTTTCTTTGCACAGTATAGCTCTCATATGGCCCAGTGAGTGGGAGAGGATTCAAAAACTCTTCGTGGTGGATCATGTCATCAAAATCACCCGCATGCAAGCTGCCGGGCAGCCCGAGGGAGCACTGTACAGCTCTGAGCCCCGTGAGTGAGCTTTCCCTGCCGCATCTCTCCTTGGTGCTGCCAGTACCTGGCTCTGCTCAGACAGATCTCTGCAGCTCCTGTGGAGCTCGGCGGGCGCCCCTGGTGCCATGAGTTTGTGAGGAGAGGCACCAGGCAGGTACACGCGCTCAGTGTCTCCAAGGAGCTGAAGCAATTAAATGCCTTTTCCTTTGTGCCTCCCCAGAACTCTGTCCAGAATGCAGAGAAGGGCTGTTATGCCAACAGCAGCGGGACTTGCGTGAGTACACCCAAGCAACCATCTACATCCATAAAGTGGTGGATAATAAAAAGGTACGGATCTCTCCCTTGGCCCTCTCTCATCCCGGTGCTGTTTCCTTGTTCAGAAGCTGCCCCAGCTGAGAGCCCACGTGGCCAGATGAGTGGCTGTCTGCAGGCAGGGCCAGGCGGCTTACAGGCTTCTGTGCTGATCTCTTTCTCCCTCCCAGCCCTGTTCTGGGGGAGCTGAGATGGAACCTGGAGAGGTCTGAGCTCAGCCAGCAGAGCAGAGCGCAGTGCGTGGTCTGGAGCCAGGGCTGTGGCTTTGCAGCCTGCCTGGGGGCTGGATCCCAGCACCGTGCTTGGCTCTGTTGCGGAGGAGGGCTCTTTGTCATGGTGCTGGACAGGGCTGTGAGAACAGGCAGCTATTCTTTGTCTGGCAGCTGGGGCTGGCGGAGGGGGTGAGAGCTGGCACGCTGCTGCCTCATTGGTGGGGCACTGCCCCCAGCAGCACTCAGAGCCACTGCTGCCCTCCTGCCAGCCACTGCTGCCCTCCTGCCAGCTCTCCCTCACGGTCAGGAAACCACAGCCCCGTGCAGTCAGCATAGAGCAGCACTGCTGGAATCCAGAGCACCCTGGGGACGATTGGTGCTGGACAGTTGGGAGCTGCAATCTTGAACCCCAAGCGCATGGATGGGGAAGGGAGCTGTGAGGCAGCGGGGGGGCGGAGCACAGCTGGGCTCCCTGCAGACCCCGGTGTGAGCACCCAGCAGGGTGAATGAGGAGCGCGTTGCATTCTGTACATTGGTGTCAATTATTTAGATTCCGTTTACTTAGGAGCTGCAGCCCACGAGTAATGGTGGTGAGTGCCTCTTGTTGGGCTGCTGCAGGGACGGATAAGTGTATAATTTACAGATAATACTCCTTTCTCTGGGTTAGGGCTTTCGTAATACACTTAGTTGAGTGGAGGAGCAGCCAGCTAATGGGAAGGAAATCAGCGTGGGCCCCTGAGACGTTCCCTTTGCCTGGAGAGGTCTGTAGCTGCAGGAAGCAGGATGTCCCCGCAGTGGGGTTTGCTTGGCAGCCAACAGCTGCAGTCCAGCAGAGCAGCTCGAGAGCTGTGTCTTCTCCTGGGCCCGGTCCCCATGGCTCAGTGCAGCTGGGGGCACATGGAGCAGATCCCTGTATTTCTCTAGCTTGGTTCATTTGATCAAGGTGGCATCCTTGAAGTGTTGAAAGCTGTTTGCTGTGATGTGACAGTCTGGGTTAGTTACAGAGAATGATTTTTATGACTTCAGGTAATGAAGGACGCTGCTCCAGAGCTGAACGTGAGCAGCTCAGAAGCTGAAGAGGAAAGGGAGGAAAACAAGCCAGAGGGGGAGCAAGACCCAGATTTTAACCAGGTAGAGATCAAAACACTGCAAGGTTCCTCTGCTCTGCACCAGCCTCTTGAGTCAGCGTGGTGGAACAGCCCTCCTCTGTTTTCATCTTGTGGGACAAAGCGGGAGAGCAGCAATGCCTCAGGTGTCCCATCCTAATGCACGGTTTTGTCTCCATTTGCATTACTGAAGCCAGTTTTGTGCCTGCACTCTTTGGTTTTAAAGCCAGCAAAGTCAGAGGCCTGTGCTCAGAGACCTGCACACTCCCAAGCATCGGTCGCTCGGTGTCAGGGTCACCCCAAGTCCTCTTAATACCAGTGAAGGGACACACTGGGGGCTGTGCCCCCCAGCAGCAGGGCACTGTTGGCAGTGTCTTGTGGTGCAGGTGGTGCTCTTTTTTAGAGAAGGGATCGCTGCAGCATCGAGGTAAGGTCTGTGCTGGTGCTATAGGAGCAGGAATTGAGGTTCCTTTGGTCGTCTCGACGGCATTACGTGTGTCAGGTGATCCCCAGGCAGTGCTGCAGCCTGGGAGGGAGCTGGTGCTGTGCAGTCCCCGTGGCCACGCTCATCACTCCTGGCTCTTGCTTTCAGAGCAATGGTGGTGCGAAGCGCCAGAAGCTTTCACACCAGAGCTACATCTACCAAAAGCAAGGCATCCGGCGGAGCACCCGGCACCGGAAGGTCAGGGGGGAGAAAGCACTGCTCGTTTCTGCTAACCAGACACTGAAAGAGCTGAAAATACAGGTAAGGCAGTTCTGCTGCAAGAAACGTGTGTTCTCAAATAAAAAAAAACAAAACAAAAAAACCTTGAAGTTAATAGTGAGGAGAGTGCAGCTGGGAGGAGATGGAGGGAAGAGTTTAAATCCCCAGTGGCAGCAGAGGCATGTGTTTGTGTGCTGCACGCAGTGTTTTTGTGTAGCTCAGCAGAATGTTTTTCCTCCACACAAAATCAGCCTGTCTCATTGTGTTGGCACAGATCATGCATGCATTTTCAGTTGCTCCCTTCGACCAGAACTTGTCGATTGATGGGAAGATGCTGAGCGACGACACGGCGACGCTGGGCAGCCTGGGTGTCATCCCCGAGTCCGTCATTCTGCTCAAGGTGAGGAGGGAGGAAGGGACGCAGCGAGCTGAACTGGGGTTTTGTTCCATGAACAGGACACATAATAGCTGCCTCCCTCCCTCCCCCCCTTACTCGTGCCCACCCTGGCCCGCTTTGCTGAGCTCCTCCCTGAGAGCTCTGGCCCTTTTTGGGGAAGGAAGAGCCTCCTTAAGGAGCACGACCCCGTGCAGCTCTGCCGGGCACCAACCTGTCTGCTTTGCTTTCCAGGCTGATGAGCCAATTGCGGATTACGCAGCGATGGACGATGTGATGCAAGGTGAGGGGGGGACCCCCGTGTGCTGCAGTGGGGGGTTGGGATTTGGGGGCCTGCGTTGCTGCCTCTGGTGGGGGGATGTAGGGGTAGCTGAATAGGGTTGCTTTGGCTTGGGGTTGAAACGTGAGGGGAAAACAGAGATGCTGAAGCTTTCGTGTGGCTGTTGGCTGGAGGTACGGCTGAGTGCCGCTTCTAACGTGATGCCTCTCTCGTTCTGTCCCCAGTTTGTATGCCTGAAGAAGGATTTAAAGGTGAGAATCTTCCCCCCCACACCTCCTTTTTCTGAAGCCCACGCTGACTTGTGCTGTGCCTTGCCGGCACTGTAACTGTTGGTGCTTGTCTCCTTGCCCCCAGGCACTGGCTTACTCGGACACTGATGGCTTTACAAGCGCTGGCAGACCAGAAAGGAAGAGGGTGTGACATGGCAGGGCATTTAAAGAGAAGGTGGATAAGGGACTGAACTCTTGACTCTTCCAGAAGGCAGAAACCCATTCTGAAATGACTGCCCCCAAAATGCCTTATGTCAAAGCAGATTGCACTGACGGACATCCTGACTTCAAGAGAATGCTCCCCATTTTATATTTAATAAAGCAACAGTAGGGTTGGAAAGCATAGCAGCAGAGGCAGCCTGAGCTGTGTGCGGGCACGTGTTTCCAGCGGGGGTATCGTCTGTCCCAGAAGGAGCTGTGGTGCAGTAGATCAAAACCACCTCGATCTGTTCTCCGCTAACTCTTTAGGCGTACTCTGCTTCCAGCTCGTGCCGTCTTTGATCCACTTTTTCAGTACAGCATGAAAGTAAAGAAATTGTTCGTTGTGAGGAATGTCTTGGTCCATTTCTCCGTGCTGTGAGCCCTGTGCTCCTGGGCCGGGCTGCCCTCCCCGCGCCGCTCACCTTCGCAGCTTCACTTCCAGCCGTGGCCGTACGGTCTCTCTCTGTGAACTGTGTTTTTAGAAATGTGGGCTGTTTTAATTATTTTTGATAACATCTCTCTCTGGTCCGTTACTGCCAAGAGCGCTCCCCCCGTCGCTTCGGACCCCTGGGGCTGTGTCAGCCCCACTCCCCATGCCAGAGGTTTTCCCTCTGTTCTTGTTTTCAGGAATGCACTAATTAATTTTTTACATCTCCAGCTCCCAGAAGCGATCTCCCCCTCTCCCCAGTTGCGTGTTTGTAGCAGGAACTAGTGTACCACTTCCAGACTGTAAAAAGAGGGGGGAGGGGGGGGGGAAAGGGGCACTGTTGAGGTATCTTCATAATAAAGTTAGACGTTTCCTGTTCTGCCTGAGGTTCGTGTCTGCTGCTCGGTGTGCCCGCCTCTGCCCTGTGCAGGTTCTCCCTGTGCTGGGAATGGTGCAGCTGTTGGCACCCCCTGTGCTCCCGTGCCCCTGGCAGCCCTTCCCCAGTGGATGCAGTGCTGGCTCGGGATGTGGGACTGAGCTGCCCCTGCCAGTGATGCTTGGGCAGCTGTGGGGCTGAGCTCTCTGTTCCTGTTGGCACTGGGCCCTGGGAGCCCTCCCCTTGGTGCTGGCACCTGGTGCCCTGCAGCCTATGCCAGCCTGTCCCTGAGCCCCCGTGTCCCTCCTGCATCCCCCGTTGCCACCACTGGTGCTGTAGAGGGGTCCTTGGGACGCCCACAGTATGGGGGCACGGGGGTGCGCAGAGGTGGACTTTGGGCTCCAGGGATGGATGGACTGATGGAACCGCTCAGGACAGCAGGGATGGGAAGTTGAATGGTTGGAGGGACAGACAGGTGCACTCACTTCGGACACCATGGATATATGGATCCACTCTGGACACCGGAGATGAGAGGTTGGATGGGTGGAAAGACAGGAAGGCAAACTGCACACCAGGAGTGAGAGGATATGAATGGACAGATGGATCGACTCTGGGCATCGGGGATGGGAGAAACAGTGGTTGGCAGACAGACTGGTCACAGAGGATGGATGGATGGAGTCACCCTGGGCACCAGGGATGGGTGGGTGGGCTCGCTGTGTGCACCTGGGATGGGAGGATGGATGGATGGATGGATGGATGCACGGATGCACAGATGCACAGGCAGGTAAATGGGTTCACTCTTGCCCTAGGGATGGGGGGGGACAGATCTGGGAGCACAGTGAGTACCGAGGATGGGAAGACGGGGCACTCTGTACACGGACAGACGGACTGCGGGGGATGCAGGGTGTCGGGGGGGGGATGGGGCCGCCGGGTCCCTCTTCCCTCTGCCAACCCCTTTCCCACCGCGGGTCCACGCGGCCGCTGCCGGTTCCGGAGGCGTTCGCTCCGGGGCTGGGATGGCGGTGCCCGGTGCCGGTTCCGGTGCCATTCCTGGTGCCGTCCGCCCCCGTGCGGGCCGCCCCGCCCCGCTGCACGTGACGCGGAGCGGCGGCTGTGAGCGGTGGGGCCCCGCGCCGCTGCGCTCCGGTACCGGTACCGACCCGGCCCCGCGCCGCTCCTCTCTGCTCCGGTCCCGCCGCCCCCGGTAAGCTCCGCGCAGCCCCCCCGGGCTGTCCCCACCGCCGCTGTCCCCGGGGCCCCGTAGCAGCGGGGAGGGGGGGGGGGGGAAGGGAGAGGGGGGGCAGGCCCGTGACCTTCAGCCGGTACCGGTACCGGGAGGGAGGGGGGATGGTTCGGGGGTGGGGGGTGTCAGCCCCTGCGTGTCCCCAAACCTCTCTAGTATGTACCCTACAAATTGCCTCCCCCTTTCACCCCAAAATCTGCCCCCCACCCCCCCAGCCCTACATCCCACCCCCCCCTCCCCCATCCGTATTCCTGCAATCTGCCCTCCTTGTTGCCCCCAGTCCCCGGCCTGGCCCCACATTTGGGTGCTCCCCTCCCTCCCCCTCCCCCCCCACTTCCAGAACAGCCCCATGGGTGGGTGTGGGGGCCGTGCATTCCGCGGGCTGTGCGCGGGGTGGGCGCGTTTTTCGCAAGGGGCGGCTGGGACGGGCCGCGCTGCGCGGGGTCCCTGCCGCTGTCCGTGGTGCTGCCCCGCACCGCTCCCTCCCGCCCGCAGAGGGCGCGCCGCGGGGGTCGGGGGGGGGCGACACACACGTGGGGAGGGGGCGGTGATGGTTTGGGGTCCCCCCGCAGCCGGACACCCCCAAGAGACAGCTCCCAGCACCCTGTCTTCCCCAGGCGGCGCCACGATGGACCCCCCCGCCCCCCCCCCGGCCAGCTAGCTGCTTCCTGCAGGCACCTCCACCCCCAGGTGAGACCCTTCAACCCCCCCCTCCGCCGCCATGGGTAACCTCCCGGCACCGGGATGGATCGCACGGCCGCCCTGTGCCTCCCCCCGTGCTTGCGGGGTGCCCCATGGCCGTGTCCTGCAGGCAGCAGCATGGCCCAGCAGCATCGCGCCGTGCCCCCCCCACTCAAGGTATGTGCCAGTGAGGGGGGGGTGAGGTCCCACAGCAACCGCGGGTGCCAGCAGCGCCTCACCCCCCCGTTGTCTTGCAGACAGAGGAGGACTACATCCCATACCCCAGTGTGCATGAGGTAGCATGGCCATACTCCCCAGTTTGGTGGGGTTGGGTGGGTGGGGGTCAGGGGGCACCTGGCTCAGCTGTGGGTGCAGGTGCTGGGCCGGGAGGGGCCATTCCCGCTCATCCTGCTGCCACAATTCGGGGGCTACTGGATCGAGGGCACCAACCATCAGCTGAATGGGGCCCCTGAGCCCCCCCCCAACCCGGCACCTGGCACCCGCGCGCGGCTGGAGGGCAACCACACAGCCAAGATCTACCGCAAGCACTTCCTGGGCAAGGTGGGCACCGGGGAGCAGGGTCCCTGTCAGGGTGGATGTCACAGGGGTCCCATGAGTGTGGGTGCACGTGGGGATGGATGCTGATAGACATGGGGTCCAACGGTGTGGGTGCTCGTGGATGAGGTTCTCCATGCAGATGGGCGCATGTGGTGATGGAGACCCCAAAAGTGTTGGTGCTCACCAGGGGTGGGTGGTCGTGGGCATGGGGGACCAGTGAGGGGGGAGCTCATGGGCATGGTGAACCTACATGTACCTGTGGGGTGGGTGGTGCACGAGGATGGCTGTCTTCAGGCACGGGAACCTCATAGACAGGTGCTCATGAGTCTATACTGGGGTTCATGGGACAGTGGGAGATGGGTAGCCCCCCCATTCCATGCGTGCCCATGAGTGTGAGTGGCCACTGGTGGGGCTGTGGGTGCCCCATGTGTGAGTACCCATGGGTGCCTCCCTGACTGCCGGCAGGAGCACTTCAACTACTACTCCCTGGACCCTGCACTGGGCCACCTCGTCTTCTCCCTCAAATATGATGAGCAGGAGCACCTCCACCTGCTGCTGCGGTGAGCAGGGCTGGGGGCACCCATGGGTGCTAGATGAGTGTGGGCACAGCATCCTGACTCCTCCCCTCAACTCGCAGCACCCGCTCCCGCACCCTGCATGACGTGGTGCCCATCTCCTGCCTGGCTGAGTTCCCCAACGTGGTTCAGATGGCCAAGGTCGGTGCCCCCCTGCCCAGCAGCAGTACCTATGGGTGCCCCCTGCACCCACTCCTCAGTGCTCTCCCTCCCCCTGCAGCTGGTGTGCGAGGACATCAACGTGGACCGCTTCTACCCTGTGCTCTACCCCAAGGTGAGTGCAGTGCCAGGGGGGCAGCAACCACTCTAACCCCAACCCCAACCGTGATCCCAACCCTACCCCTGTCCCTAACCCACTGCCCCGTGCCCCCCCAGGCCTCCCGCCTCATCCTCGCCTTCGACGAGCACGTGCTCAGCAACCACTTCAAATTTGGTGTCATCTACCAAAAGCTGGGGCAGGTACTGGGCTGTGGGCCAGGGTGGGGATCTGGGGAGGGTGTCCGGGGGGCACCCACTGTTGTCCCCGCAGACCTCAGAGGAAGAGCTCTTCGGCACCACGGAGGAGAGCCCGGCATTCACTGAGTTCCTCGACGTCCTGGGGCAGCGGGTGCAGCTCCGTGACTTCAAGGGGTGTGTGCAGGGTGCGGGATGGGGACACCCCTAAGGACATTCTCTCCTTCCCCCCCAAATTCCTCTCCCTTTTAATGCCATGCAGCTTTCGGGGAGGGCTGGACGTGACACACGGGCAGACGGGCAGTGAGTCGGTGTACTGCCACTTCCGTGACAAGGAGATCATGTTCCACGTCTCCACCAAACTGCCCTACACTGAGGGCGATGCGCAGCAGGTGGGGGGCAATGGGGGTCGTGGGGACACTGCTGGGCCATGAGGGCTTGGGGGGGTCATTTTGGGGTGTATGGAGATGCCAGTGAGGCACAGGGGTTCCTGGGGCTGGGTGCCAGAGGGGCACAGGAGCTGCTGGTGCCCATTGGGTATTTATGGAGTGTGCACAACCCCAGGGGGCAGCCCCAAGGCTCAGAGGATGGCAAGGCCAACCTTGACCCTGTGTCCCCACATCCTCACAGCTGCAGCGAAAGCGTCACATTGGCAACGACATCGTGGCCGTCGTCTTCCAGGACGAGAACACGCCCTTCGTGCCCGACATGATCGCCTCCAACTTCCTGCACGCCTTCGTGGTGGTGCAGCTGGAGCCCGGCGGCGCCCAGGGGCCCTTCTACAAAGTGTCAGTCACCGCCCGTGATGACGTCCCCTTCTTTGGGCCACCGCTGCCCGACCCTGCTGTCTTCAGGAAGGTGAGCTCCCGTGGGTGCAGCGCGCAGAGGATCCCCCATTGGCGCCCACCCAGCGCCACCGCTGCCCCGCAGGGCCCCGAGTTCCAGGAGTTCCTGCTCACCAAGCTCATCAACGCCGAGTACGCCTGCTACAAGGCCGAGAAGTTCGCCAAGCTGGAGGTGCGCGCCGCAGGGGCTGCGTCTGCAGGGGGTGCAGTGCCGGGTGCTGCGCGCGGCCGTGCTCAGTGGGTGCTGTGCAGGAGAGGACGCGGGCAGCGCTGCTGGAGACGCTGCACGAGGAGCTGCAGGGCCGCAGCCAGGCCATGCTTGGGATGGGCCCCGACGAGGAGCGCCCCGACAACGGCTCAGCCCCGGGCTTCTTCGAGTCCTTCAAGGTGGGGCCGGGGGCTGCTGGGGGCCGGGGCCTGCTGGAGGGGGCGGGGCCATGTGCGAGAGCACCGCCCCCTCCGAGGCCACGCCCCCTCCACGCCCTCGGGTGCACGCCCGATGCTTGAGCACAAAGCCACGCCCCTTTCCCGCGGATCCACGCCCACTTGTCAGGCCACGGCCCTGGAGCACGGAGCCCTTTGCTCCACGTGCTACGCCCCGCCCCTTCCCTAAGCCCCACCCCTCCCTCGCTCTAAGCCCCACCCACCCACCTCCCGCCGACCCTCGTCTTTCGATAAGCCCCGCCCCTGCACGAATCCTGCCCTCCCATAGTCCCGCCCTTCGCTTAGCTCTGTGATCCCATAGGCCCCGCCCCCTGATAAGTCCCGCACCAGAACAACGCTCCGCCTCCATCCTGGCCCCGCCCTTTCCCAAGGCCCCGCCCCCATGCTGTTCTAAGCCCCGCCCATGCCCACGCAGCCCCTCCGCCGCACCCTTCTCTAAGCCCCGCCCTTCTACACGCCCTGCCCTCCCATAGGCTCCGCTCCGCTAGGCCCCGCCCTCCCCCAGCCCCGCCCTGCAGCACTGCCGCATTCCCCCCGCCCCGAGCGCGACACGGCCCCGCCCCCTCCCTCTCAGCCCCGCCCCTAGCGCCGAAGCCCCGCCCCCCGTTGCCCCCAAGCCCCGCCCCTGACGCGTGCCGCCGCAGTCGCTGCTGGTGCCCGGGAGCCGCCGGGGCCGCCGCGGCAGCGCCATCGGCCTGGGCTCGGTGGAAGAGGTGCGTGGCGGGGAGCGGGGCGGGGACCCCCGCGCAGACCGACCCCGCTGAGCGCCGGCCGCCCTCAGGCGCTGCTGGTCCCCGGGAAGAGCCCCTCCCGGCGGCGGCCCGGCCCGCTCGGCTCGCGGCGCTCCAGCGCCATCGGCATCGAGAGCATCCAGGAGGCGCCGGGCAGGTGGGGATGGGGGCGGGGGGACGCGGGTCGGCCCGGCCGCCCATCACCGCTCGACGCCTCCGCAGGGACGGCCCCGCCCCGGGAAACGACGGCGCCTCCTCCGCGCACAGCTCCCCCGAGAGCCGGCGGCACCACGACAGGTCCGGCGGGGGACGCGGGCACACGTGGGCAAGGGGACGTGGAAGCATGAGGACAGGAGACACGGGGACATGGGGACGAAATGACACTGACGGATGGGGACATGGAGGCGTAGGGGGACAGGGGCTTGTGGGCGTGCGGACATGGAGACACAGGGACATGGCGATGCAGGAATGTGCGGAGATAAAGACACAAGAACATGGGGACATGTAGATATAGGGACACAGGGATGGACACAGGGTGCAACGAGACTGTGTGTCACATGAACAGGGTGGCAGTGACATGTAGATATAGGGACACAGGGATGGACACAGGGTGCAACGAGACTGTGTGTCACATGAACAGGGTGGCAGTTGGACAAGCCAACAGAACAATGGCAGAACAGGGGCGGCACAGGGGCATAGTGATGGGGACAGCGTGGGGACAGGGTGGCACAATAACAACACAGGGATGGGGAGGCTCAGGGACAAGACAGCATGTGGACAGGGTGGCACTGGGACAAACTGGCACCTGGTGGCACGGGAACTGGGTATGGAGCACAACAGCACAGGGTTGTGGTGGCCAATGAGTGCCGTGGGGTGGGGACAGCATGGCACTCAAGTGGCAAAGGTCTGGGTGGCTCAGGGACAAGTTGGTAGGGATGGGATGGGGAAGCACTGGGATGAGGTGACACCAGGATGGAGTGCTGCTGGCACAGGGTCCCATTGGCACAGGGACGAGGCAGTGTGGGGATGGAGTGGCACAGGGATGGCTCTGTCCCTCGCAGGGCAGAAAGGCCGGAGCCTCTGCAGGACTTCTCCCGCTCATCCTCCAGCGCCAGCAGCTTTGGCAGTGTGGCTGAGGAGCCAGACGAGAACCCCGAGGCGGGCAGGGTATGGGGTCAAGAGGCCGAGGTTGGGGGAAGGAACGTGGGTGCTGGGGATGTGGCACCGTATCAGCCCACCCTCTGCCCACAGGACAGCCGCTCGCCCTTGGGGACCCCCCGGCAGCGTGACGCCTCTGCCAACCCTCCCTGGCCAGAGGAGCCTCCCGGCACCCCGCCAGGTACCCACCCCTGTGGCACTGGGGCACTGGGGTCACCCATGGGTGCTCAATACTCACCCCCTCTCCATAGGCAGTGCTCACCACCCCGAGATCAAAATCCAGCTGGAGCAGCCCCCCCCTACCCCGGTGAGGCTGAGCACCCCTTCCCCCCCATGACCCTCCTTGGTGCCCCCTGCTGTGGGCATAGCCCTTACAGTTCTCTACACAGGGCTCATAGCTGCCCCCGAACCCCAGGGGGGAACTGCTGGAGGAGGGTCCCCGCTGTGCCCCCCCGCAGTGCCCCCCACTGCTCGCATCCAGGAGCCAAAGCCATCGTCCCCGCTGCGGGATTGGGTCCCCCTGTGGGGTCTCCCCCCAATTCCAGACAATCTCCTTCACCCCCAGTGTCCCCTCTGGGTGGGGGGATGGGCGCAGCAGCATACACAGTGCAACGCCCCCCCCCCAGCCCCAAATGCAGAGTGGGGCCAGACCCAGGGTGGGTGCCCCCATCCCCGCCCATAAAAAAAGAAGAGGAAATCCCACAGTGTGGGGGCTCAGAACTCAGCAGGGGCCACATTGCTGCCCACCCCCCACTTCCCTCTTCCAACCCCCAATTTTATTTAGGGATAACAGCTCCAGATTGGAGGGGGGTTGGGGATGTGGGTTTTTTTTTTCAGGCACCAAACCCCCCCTTCACCCCCCCAATTGTGGTTGTGTTTCTCGTATCAATGTACAAATAAAGGTCTATTTATCGCTACAGATGGTGCTGTGAGGTGGGGGGGAGGGGGTCCCACTCTCTGGGGGCTGGAGTGGGGGCCAGGGCTGAGGGAAGGCTGAGACTTTGGGGCCAGGTGCCCATGTTTGGTGTTTTTTTCCCTCCCTTTCCCCTCTCTGAGCCTTTTTGCTACAGATCCCCCATTCCCTCGGTGGGGTTATTTTAGTTTTTTTTATTCCCCCCCCCTCCTCCTCCCCCGACCCCAATCCCCTATTTGTGCTGCAGCGGTCGCACCGCTTGGCGATTCCCTCCAACCCCAAACCGCGCTCGGACCCCAAATTTAGCGCAGCACCGCCCGTTCTGGGAAAGCCCAGCGCCTTGGGGGAGGGGGGAAGGCAGGGAGGGGGTGGGACATGGTTTGGGGTGGGGACACCGCAGCCCCACTCTCGTGCCAAGCGCCGTGCGACAACGCTCTGAAGTTTGGGGGTGTAGGAAAAACAAAGCGGAGGTTTATTTAGAGGGGGAGGGAATAAATAACGGGGCCGGCGCTGGGAAGCTCGCGGTGCTTTCCGAGTGCCCCTTTCGGGCTGCTCGGGGATGTGCAGCTCCGGGAGCTGCTCGGAGGTTTGTGGCACTGCCTGCAGCTGCAGCACGGTGCTGGGTGGCATTGCACGCGCACGGTGACATTTGCACGTCCGTGCAAGGCACCGCTTGCTTGCCCAGCGCACGGTTTGCAGGGCTAAGCTGGCACACGGCTGCATTGGTACACGCAAGGCTCCATTTGCACGTGTGTGTGCGGCAGCTCTGGCTCACCCAAGGCAGCATTTCCAAGTGCTGGGATGTGCAGGGCCCCGTGGGGCTGTGTCAACCCCCCCAGGACCCACTGTGTGCACGTGACCCCGTCTGCACCCCGCAGCACCACTGTTCACCCTTTGCATCCCCAGGGCACCACGGCTCCCATTGCATGCACACAGCCCCATGTGCACACCATTTACACACACAGCACCCTTTGCACACCCAGGACCCCTCTCTGGCTGTACCCCACCCCCATATCACCCCAGTGCCCCTTCCTCTGCCCTCTAGCCCCCAGTTGCCCATTACCAGCCCCTAAGGAGGAAGTGAGCAGCCAAACCCCTCCACTACCCTCTCCGTGCAGTGCTGAGCCCCAAAACCATTCCGGAGCTCAAGGAACAAAAGCGCTATAGGCGCCCACACATGCAGTGAGTTGGGCACTGGCGTTAGGTCTCAGCAGACCCTCACCCTCCCCATCCCATCCCAGCTACATTTTAGGAGGGTTTTGGCCGCAGCCCCGAGACCAAATCCCACAACGTGCCCAGGATGCTAATGACAGGGGAGGAAGGGTGTATTTACAGGGGCATGGCCCAGCGCGCCTCAGCGGCACCAAAACCGCCGGCGCTGCTTTGCTTTGCTGCGCCGCAGTCTTTCTTTTTGCTCTTTTCCACCCCAAAAAGAAAACTTCTCCTCTCCATTCCCCTCCCCCCCCCCCCCCCCCCCACTTCCCCTTCCCCAAACCCGCTTCGCTTTAGCACAGGAGGTGGAGGAGGAGGAGGAGGAGGAGGAGGAGGAGGCCAGGCAGGAGTGCGGTGGCAGCGGCGGAGCGGGCGGAGCTGCAGTGTGCGCGGTTGGGACCGATGCAGGCGGCGTAGGCCATGGCGTGCGGGATGTAGTTCTGCTCGTGCACGCCGTGCAGGAGGTGTGCCATGGGGCCGCGGGCAAACACCGCCACATCCTCACCGCCGTGCGTCTCCTGCCGCAGAGGGACGGCCGCCTGCGCCTGGTAGTTGGCGTGAGCTGGAAGGGAGGGGGGATGGAAAGCACTGAAACCCACCCACGAGCACGCAGGCGTCGGTGCAGCTGTGCTGCTGTGGGTCTCAGCCCCATGGCACATACCGAAATCCACAGCGGAGACGTTCTCGCGCTCGCCTCCCACGATCTTGTATCCGGGGCCATTGCCGTACAGGATGGAGGTGAAGGGTTTGCGGTCCACGTCGCTCTGCATCGGGGCCAGCCCTGGCGGCACACACGTGCCGGTGACACCCCCACCCTGGGACGGGGGAGGGGGGGTGGAGGGTGGGAGGGTGCTCACCGAAAATGGGATTCCCGCGTGGGGTGTAACCGCCGAAGGTGAAGACATGCGAGTGGTCGGCGGTGACGACGCTGAGTGTGTCGTGGGGGGAGGTGAGGCGTCCCGCCAGCCCCACGGCGCGGTCCAGCTCCACCGCTTCATGCAGAGCCTGCTTGGCCTTCCCCTCGTGGTGCCCATGGTCGATGCGGCCGCCTGCAGCCACCCCACAGCGCTGTGCCCCACGGCGCTGCCCTGCTGCAGCCCTGTACCCCCCAATCCCCCTTCTCCCCCCATCGCTCTCTTTACCCCCCTCCTTGCATCCCACTTTTATGACCTGTCACCCACTCCTTCCCCCTTCCCACCCTTCTTCTGCACCTCACTGCTTCCCCATCCCACCCTGCACCCCCCCCCCCCACCTTCCACCAGCAGGAAGAAGCCCCGTGGGTTTTTCTGCAGCATCCTTATGGCCACAGCCACCATCTCACTGAGCGATGGGTCGGTCTCGTTGTTCCTGTCCAGCTCGTACACCATGTCCCCCGGTTCAAAGAGACCTGGGGACAGCAATGCTGGAGGTGGGGGGGGGCTCCACAGAGCCCAGAGCCTCTTTTGTGCTGGCTCAGGCGTTCTGCCCCACACCGGATCCCATTCCCAGGACGATTAGATAGGGACAGGGATGCTCCCAGCCCTTCCTTCCTCCTGCCCGGTCAGACCCAGGGAATGGCAGCGGGTTGGGGTGAGCGGTAGGGGCAGGGGTAGGGGGTGGGTTTGGGTTTAGGCTAGGGATAGAGGTAGGGTTATGGTCAGAGTTAGGGCTAAGGGAAGAGACAGGGGTTGGGATAGGGGTTCAGGTTGGGGTTAGGGTTGTGGTTAGGATAAGGGGTAGGCACTGGGGTAGAGATATGGTTAGGGATAGAATTAGGGTTAGGGATAGAGTTAGGGATAGGAGTGGGGGTTGTGGCAGAGTTTGACTTTGGATTAAGGTTGGGCTAGAGTTATGGGTACAGTTAGGGGTAGGGATTGGGGTTGGAGTTGGGTTTGGATTAGGGGTAAGGTTTGAGTTTGGATGAGGGTTAGGGCTAGGGTGAGGGGTAGGCTTAGGGGTAGGGTTGTGGTTTGGGTTAGGGGTAGGATCAGGGCTAGGGGAAGGGGTAGAGGTTGGGACAGGAGTAGGGGTTGGGGTAGGGTTTGAGTTTGAGTTTGGATGAGGGTTAGGGCTAGGGTTATGGTTAGGATAAGGACTAGGAGTAGAGCTTAGGGGTAGGATTATGGTTATGGTTAGGGTTGGGGGTAGGGGAAGGGGTAGGGTTATGGTCAGGGTTATGGTTATGCTTAGGGGTAGGGTGAAAGGTAGGAGTAGGGTGAGGCGGAGCAAAAAAGATTGTGCCCCCAACAGGATGGAGATTATATCCCTATAAGGGTGGAAGTTTTGTCCCTCAGGGGTTAGAAATCCCACATCTGTGGGGTCACTGTGCCCCGGGGATGTCCCATGTCCACAGAACACCAGAGGCCACTCACCCAGGAGGAAGTCAACACGGCTGAGGTTCAGTGCCAGCAGCTCCCTGCGGTGCCACACGTACTTGGCGACCTGTTGGGGTCACGTGGGGTCACCTCCTCGTGGGGACAGCCCCCCGTCCCCAGCACGGGACCACTGCATGCCCCATCCCACACCTTCCCCGTGGGCTTGGCATCGTGCCACGCCTGCACCAGGTCCCTGCGGTCCAGGCGGGTGCCACGGTGCCGCTCCTCCTGTGGGTACTCCACGTCGCTGGCATTCTTGGGGAACATGTACTTGCGCCCACCCCCCAGGATCACCTGTAGGGAAAATCCCAGGTGAAGAGACGTGCTTTATTATTTTATTATTATTATTTTCTCACGTAAGAAAAGGAGACAGAGACAAACCCCAAAGATGCTCCAGGGTGCCCAGGAAAGCCCTGATGCAACCATCCCGAGGAATTTCTGGCTAGAAATAACTCTCTCCCTCTTAATCTCTCCCTGTTAATTACCCCAAGGACAGAAATAGCCATTTCCAGCAGTGGTGCTGGTCAGGGATGCTACTGTAGGGTCCCCATGTGACCCCGCTGGAGCAGACCCCATCCCGCAGCGGCTGTTTGCTTTGGAGCACCCGATGTTTGCCCGCTGGTATTTATAACTGGGCTGAGATTTATTTCTTCTTTTCATTTCCCACTTCTGCCCCCCCCGCCCTTCCCCATTCAGAAGGTGAATTATAAAGCAGCAAAACAACATCACCAAAATTATTAAAGGGAAGAAGAGGGAGAAAGGGAAAAACAAAAAAAAATCTCTTCCCCACTATATAATTATTTCCAGCCTGAGACAAAGTTAAAATTATATTAAAGGGGAAAAAAAAACAAAACAAAACAAAAAAAAGCCACAGAAGAAGGGGCTATTAACCAGCTAAATAACAGGCTGGGATGTTTTGCTTTGGGGCTATTTTGAAGTACAGAAGCGTATTTATTTACAGGGCTGAATTTCTGCACAAATCCACAAGAGGGGCAGAACTGAGGGAAAAACACAGCTTTTTGGGCACGGGAAGCGTGAGAAAGGGGTTTGTGTCTCACTGTGAGAGCAGGGTGACTGCTGCGGCTGTGCTGCCCTGCATCTGTGGGTGGTCCCAGCCTGACAGCCCATCAGTGGTGCTGGCCCCATACCTATCTGCAGTCCTTGTCCTGTGCCCTCTGGGGGTCCCAACCCCTCACCAACTGGGACCCCAGCCCCACACCCACCAGTGGTCCCAGCCCAAAACCTACAGAGGATCCCAGCCCTACATATTCTTCTCGGGGTCCCAACTCTGCACCCTTTGGTTGTCCCAGCCCAACATCTACTAGATCCCAGCTCTTCAGCTATTGAGTGGTCTCAGATGTAGTCTTCTGGAGTCTTGGCCCTAAACCCACTAACAGTCCCAGCTCCAACACCAATTGAACATCCCAGCCCCACATCTTGGGGTCCTAACTCCACACCATTTGGTGGTCCCTGTGCTATATATGCCAGGTCCCAGCTCTTCCCCCAAGAGTAGTCCCACCCCAACATCCCCTGGAGGTTCTGACTCTTCAGCCATGGGTAGTATCAGCTCAACACCTCCTGGAACCCCAGCCCTGCAGCCATTGGTGGTCCCCACCCAACACCTATAGAGGATCCAAGCATTATATCTTCTTCTTGGGATCCCAACTCTGTACCCATTGGTGGTCCCAGGGCAGTATCTGGTAGATCCCATCTCTTTACCCATGAATAGTCCCAATCATAATCCCATAAGCTCCTGGAGCTCCAGCCCTAAACCCATAAGTGATCACATCTCCTGTACCTATTGAGGATCCCAGTCCTACATCTTCTGTGGTCCCACCTCTGCACACTTTGATTGTCCCAGTGTAGTATTTACTAGAACTCAGCTCTTCACCCTTGAGTAGTTCCAGCCATTGTCTCCTAGAGTTCCAGCCCAAAACCCATCAGTGATCCCAGCATCAACACTGACTGAGGATCCCAGCCCTACATGTTCTTGAGGTCCCAACTATGAACCCTTTAGTGGTCTCAACCCTATATATGCCAGGTCCCAGTTCTTCCCCCATGAGCACTCCCAGCCTAACATCCCCTGGAGGTCCTGACACTTCTCTCATGAGCACTCCCAGCTATCACCTCTTGGAGCCCTAGCCCTAAACGCATTAGTGACCCCATCCCCAATACCTATTGAGGAGCTCAGCCCTACATCTTCTTGGGGTCCCAACTCTGCACCCTGTGGTGATCCCAGCCCAACACCCACTCCCTTCTGTGCACCCTTGATGTGTGTGCTGTACCCCCTCATTGCACTTAGCTGCTTCTAGCTTCATTTCAGCCCCTTTTCATCCCAACTCTGCACCCTTTGGTGATTCCAGCCAAGTCCCAGCCCCTCCAGGTCCCGGTGTCCCCAGTGCCATCCCCACCTCAATGTCAGGGATGTTCTCCACCAGCTGCCGGGCGATGTCTTTGCAGCCACCCTCCAGGGCGTCCGGGGGCATCTCTCCATCCGAGTACCAGTCGCGGTTGGCCGAGTGTGCGTAGGCAGCGCTGGGCGTCGCGTGGGTCACCCGTGTGGTGGTGACAATGCCCACTGCCTTCCCTGCACCACAAATTCACAGAGCAATGGTGGGAACATCCCCAACACCCAGCACCCCCAAAACCCACCTCCTCACCTTCATCCTTAGCCCAGCGGAGGATGGAGGTCACCTCCTGGCCCTTGGTGGTGTTGCAGCGGTCACGGGTGACACCGGCACTGACACCCACCGTCCCCTCGTTGGCTTTGACGCCGCAGAGGTATGCGGTGGCTGTGCCCGCGCTGTCGGGCACCTGTGCGTTGGTGTTATAGGTCTGGGGGAATAAAGAGACCTCAGTCATCATCCTTACCACCATCATCCTCACCACTGTCACTGTTCCCAAACCGGGACTCCCCTCCTGCACTGCTCAGTGCTCAATATCCGGGACTCCCCTCCTGCACTGCTCAGTGCTCAATATCCGCTGGGGTCACAACTCTGCACCCCTTGGTGGTCCCAGCCCAACGTTGATTAGGTCCCAGCTCTTCACCAATGGGTAATCCCAGCCATGGGGCCCCGGACCTAAACCCATCAGTGACCCCAGCACCAATACCTATGGAGGATCTCACTCGATATTTTCTTGGGGTTCCAACTCTACACCATTTGGTGGACCCCACCCTATATATGGCAGATCCCAGCCCTTCCCCCAAGAGCAGTCCCACCCCAACATCCCCTGGAGGTTCTGACTCTTCATCCATGGGTAGTGTCAGCTCAACACCTCCTGGAGCCCTAACCCTGCAGCCATTGGTGGTTCCAACCCAACACCTACAGAGGATTCCAGCCCTACATCTTCTTGGAGTCCCAAATCTGCAGCCATTGGCAACCTCAGCACAGCATCCACCAGACCCCAGCTCTTCAAACATTGGTGGCCCCATACATCTCCTGGAGCCCCCACCCTAAATCCATCAGTGATCCCAATGCAACACCTACAGAGGATTCCAGCCCTACATCTTGCGATCCCAACTCTGCATCCTTTAGTGTCCCCAGACCAAGAACCATCCCCTTTTGCGCACCCTTTATGAGCACATGCTGCATGCTCTCACTGCATTTTGCTGCTTCTAGTCCTTTTTCAGCTCATTTTCAGTCAACCAGAGAAAACCCCCTGCATCTGCACTGCCATGAGCATCCCCTGCAGGGATGGGCTGAAAGAAGGGGTGGAGGCTTGTGACTTAACAACAAAAGGAGCCTTTTCCCCATCAAAACAGCCCTGGGAGGAGAGGAGGGGTCCTAGCCCCCCCTGTTCGCATGGGTGAGCCCTGGCACAGCTCTGGGTACAGGACACCAGCCAGCACCACTCGCCGCCCATGACCTAATTTCAGCTCCGCTCGATGCCGCCCGTCCGCCAGCGACCTTGCAGCTCCTGCTGCCGGGCTCACCTTGGCCAGGGCGACATATGGGAACTTGTCCATCTCCAGCAGGCTCTCCTCACCCTTACGGTGCTGCAGTTGGCCCTTTAGGATGCGCGCAGCCGTCACGGTGGAGACGCCCATACCTGCAGGTGGGCCATGATGGGATGGCACAGAGCGCGAGCTGTGGCACCCCACACAGCAGCACCCAGCGCGGTGCGATGCCCTCTCGCTGCACCCTGGCCAAGAATCCCCCTCACCGTCACCCAGGAAGAGGATAAGGTTCTTGGCCACGTTCTGGTTGAGGTGCTGCAGCCGCAGTGCGTCCCGCAGTGTCTCCTGTGCCTGCTGCCGCCAGTACTCGGGGTCTTTCTCCCTCTCTGTGGGGCATGGGGTGCTCAGTGAGCTGCGTGACCCCAAAGGGCACCCAGCTGGGGTGCAGCCCTAATGAGCCACCTACCAGGCACAAGTGATGCTGAGCAGAATTGGGCCAGGAGAGTGAGGAGGAAAGCCTTCATCATGCCCCTGCAGTGCTCCTCTTGGGGAATGGACAGGAGAAAGCTGCGGGGCAGCACACACTGTGCCTCAGTTTCCCCACCCAGACCTTTGCCCCGGGGCTCAGCCAAGCGAGGACAGTGGGAAATGTCCCCCCCCCCTTGTGGTCACTCCATGACCCCACCAGTCTGTGGGGCAGCACCACGCTGCCACCAACCACGCTGGAGAATGGGGGCACGGCCCCACTGCCCGCACCCCATTGCACATTGGGGTCCTCGTTGCACAGCTCTGTCCCCACATTGTGTCCCTATCCCCATTACACATCCCTGTCCCATTGCATGCGTGTCCATAGCACGTTGGGGTCCCCACCACACGTCCCGGTCCCCATTGCACATCTGGGTCCTCCTTTGCATGTGTGTGTCCCCATGTCCCCACAGCATGCCTGTGTCCCCACCACAACTGTGTTCCCACTGTGTCCGTATCTTCTTTTGATTATCTGTGTCCCCAGACACCGTGGCATGCCCACGTCCCTCCGTTGTGTCTGTGTCCCATCTCACACTCACGTCCCAATCCCACGGCCATGTCTCCATGACACATCTGCATCCCCACCACACACCTCCATCCCCACTGCCCCTCTGTGACCCCAGAGCAGAAATCCCCCTGCACACCCACGTCCCCGCCGTCTGCCTGTGAGCCCGTTCCACATCTGCGCCCGTGTCCCCGTCACGAGTCCCGCGTCCCCGTGTTCCCGCTGTCCCCGCCATATCCCCGTGTCCCCACCGCACATCGACGTCCCCTGGCGCAGCCGTGCACCCACGGCCGCCCCCGCCCCTCGGGGTCCCTGTGCGGTGGTCCCTTACCCACACGGGGACGGCCCCGCACAAAGTTGGGCGCAGTCGCGGGTCCCTCCCGGGCGCGGAGCGGAGGAGGCGGGGGGGGGCAACGGCCTTAAATCCCCCCGGCCCCGGCTCCGGCCCTCGCCTCCTCCTCCTCCTCCCCTTCCTCCACCCGCTGCCGGCACGGGGGGGGGGGGTGGGGGTGGGAGGCAGCAAACTGGGCTTACTGGTGCCCTCTGCCGGGTTTTACTGGGAGGACTGGGAGCACTGGAGGGGGCTCAGCGAGGCCGATTGGTCTGGGGGTGTGGAGTCCCTGCGGTCCGCTTTGTGGTTGCGCTCAGCCTCGCTCCCCTACAGCCCCTTTAGGGCAGTCCTCAGATGAACCCGCGTGGACCACGTGGGAATGATGGTGGGGTCGGAGTGATGGGGTCGGGGCGGCGGTGTCGGGGATCGAGTGGTGGGGTCGGAGCGATGGAGTCGGAGTGACTGGGACGGGGGTACCGCGTGGAGCCGTGGGGCGCTCGGTGCTCCCCAGGAGGGGGCGGCCTCAGCCCAAAAATGCGCTCCGACGTCTGCAGGGAGCCCCGACCCCATGGGGGTGCAGCCCCGGAGGCCGCACACGTGCGTGCAAGCGAAATCGCACCCTGGCATCCTTGCACGTGCTTGCACGCGTGCAACGCGGTGGGCTCGCACCGTGACACGCTCGCTTCCCAGTCGTGCAATGGCGGGACGTCTGTGCACCGATGCGTGCCCCCTCTCTTGCACAACTGCGCGGCCACGTGCTCGCAGCATCGCGCTCTCAGCGTTGCACACTCGCAGCACCGCGCATCCGAACTCGAACCGCCGTCCTTCCCCTCCTCCACCCCCTCCTCACTGCGGGGCGGTGCGGGGCAGCGCGGGGGCCGGGCCATCTCCGCGGCCGCCCCAGGTGCACCCCCGCCCCGCGCCGCCCGGGGCCGCCCCGCACCGCCGCACGCAGCCATGGTGAGCGCGTACCCCCCCCCGCGCCGCGCTTCCCTTTATCAGCGCTAATTACCCCCCTCCTCCCTCCCTTTCCTCCGACCTTCCGGGCATCGCGATGAACTGGGGGGCACCCGTGGGTGCGGGGGGGGTCCCCGGCCGTGCGGGTACAGGGTCGGGGTGTGGGGGGGGACCGCGGCGGGCGGCGCCGCGATGGCGGCGAAATGGCGGCGGTCTCGCCCCGAGGGCGCGGTGAGGGGCTGCCCCCCCCCGCTGCCCCCAAATCCCCGAGTCCGGATTCACGCGCGGGGTGGGGGCGGCGGTGCGTAGCGGTGGGAGAGGGGGCTGTGCTGTGGGGCCGAGCTCCGCGTGGGCTCTGCGGGGCGGGGGGAGAAGCGCCGTGCGGGGCGCAGCGGAGGGCGGCCCCGCAGGAGCGGTGCGGAGCTGCCCCGGAGCTGAGTGGGGCCCCGCGCCCAGGGGGGGTCTCGGGGACGAGCGCTGCACTCCGCCGCTCAGTGCCGCGCTCCCACCGCCCCGCAGATGTCCACCTACAAGCGGGCCACGCTGGACGACGAAGAACCCCTGGACTCCATCAGCGAAGGCGATGGATACCCCAACGGGTTCCAGGTAGGGGCCGGTTTGGGGGGGAAAGGGGAAGATCGGGGTCCTGGCAGCGCGGGGCCACATTTCCCGGGCTGGGCGAGACCCCCTTGCGCGGGACGAAGTCCGGTGCTGCCGTGCCGCGCTCACCGCCCTTTGCTCCCGTCCCTTCTGGCACCAGTGGGGCTGCATCTCTGGGCTTGTGGGGCATTGCGTGGGACATCCATCCCCTGGGGCATCCGTTCTGCAGGACATCCGTCTCGTGGGGCATCCGTCCGTCCATGGGGTGCCCATCCCGTGGGACATCCATCCCGTGGGGTGTCCATCTCATGGGGTGCTTATCCCAAGGGACATCCATCCCGTGGATCCGGCTCCACCTCAGCCGTCCCCGCGGCACCCTGGACCCCTCCCGGCCCAGCAGTGCGGGCAATTACCGTGGGACGGAACTTTGTCCCCGCACAAAGGGGATTTTAGGCTAATGCCTCCCTGAGCAGCGGGAGAGCAGCTTAATGAGGGCAGCTGGCAGCAGGAAAAGAGCCCTTACAGAGAAAGGTTCGGGGCTGGAGCCATGCTCCTGGCACAGCCCCTTCCACCTCTGCCCACAGCAGCGTTCCCCACTCCAAAATCAGTGTTTCTGTCCCCACGCATCCCTGCACTGTCTCATCGCATGCTCTTCCTGGGGATGTTTTTGGTCACAACGGGAGAATCCTGTTCCGGCATTCCTGTCCCCACCCTGCTGAGCACCGGGACCACCGGGACCGCTGGGGTGGCCGTGGCCGTGGGGTGGCATGGGGCGGCAGGTTGATCCCGCAGCCGCGGACGCGCTTGCCCTGCTCCCTTTCCTGCCATTGTGCCGCCCTTCCTGGCGGCTTTCTGGAAGGCAGCTGCAGCTTTTCCCAGGCTGGAACGCGCCCGCTCCCTCTCCGGGGCCGCTCGGTGCTGCGGGGTTTGTTAAGGGGGAGGATGGCGGATGCGGCCGTGGGGTTTTCCCCATGTGCCGCCGACGGAGAAACGGCGCTGCTTTTCCCGCAGGTGAATTTCTCCAGGAGCAGTGCGGGGTGCTGGGCCCAGCGCACACGCCCCGAGAAGCAGCTGGTGGCTGTGGTGGCAGTGCTGGCGGCCGTGCTGGGAGCGTGCCTGCTGGGGCTTGTCCTGCAGTACCGAGCCCGTGAGTCTCGCGCCGTGACCCAACCCCTGGGGGGCTGCTGGGGGGCAGGATGGGGTGCTCACCTTGGCATGAGGTTCCTGGGTACAAGGTAGCTCAGGTGCAGCACGGAATGCTCAGGCACAATGTGGGATGCTCATATGCATCCCTTGCCCCAGGGCAGGATTCTTGGATCGGACAGTATCTTTCACCCCATAGGATGATGGTGGAGCACCCGATGGGATATTTGGGTACAAGACGAGGTGCTCAGCTCCTTCACCCCTTAGCAAGGTGCTTGAGCACTGGGCGGGGTGCTTACCTGTGTCCCTAGCCCCGAGGTGGGATGTTTGGCACTGAGCAAAGGGCGAAGGGGAAGATTTCTGCCTGCACCCCTTTGCTCAGGGGTGGGACTGGGACCTGGCAGGCTTCTTGCTTATGGGATGAGATGCTCTCCCTGTTCATCACCCACGGTGGGATATTGAGGTTCAGGATGGGGTCCCTGCCCATGTGTCATTCTTCAGGGTGGGATGCTCGTGCACAGGGTTGCTTGCCCACACTGCTTCCATGGATAGCATGCTGGGCGAGCAGTCAGTGCTCTCTGATGCAGCTGAGGGCTCCTTGTGCTGAGCCACTGGTGCCCCCCAGGGCCGCCCGCCGTGTGCCTGTCAGAGGCCTGCATCTCCATCACCAGCTCCATCCTCAGCTCCCTGGACCGCACAGTGAACCCCTGTGAGGACTTCTTCAGCTACGCCTGTGGGGGCTGGGTCAAGGCCAACCCCCTCCCCGACGGCCACTCGCGCTGGGGCACCTTCAACAACCTCTGGGAGCACAACCAGGCCGTCATGAAGCATCTGCTGGGTGAGCAGCTCTCAGCAGCAGGCCTGCTCCTGCTGTGGCTGTTCTGGGGACAGGCCTCAGGCGCTGCTGCTTCGTGCAAACACCGCGGTGCAGTGGCTTATCCAGGGGAGGGTTCATTCAAACTCTGAGCAAACAAGTGCTCCTTATCAGCACTTTCCTCCATGCCGGGCACTGCAGTGGTTATCTGGGAGCAGAGCTGCCTTTTGGGGACGGCTGTGTCCCGGCTCTTCCCGCAGCAGTGTGAAGGCAGCAGGCCCCCGGCCAGCAGCCGTGCTCGGCATTTCCTTGCATTCCTTGAGCCCAGGGACCCAGCACACAAATACACACAGCTGGGGAGCCAGAGGTGCAGGCTGTGTTGTGTGGAGAGGAAAAACCCCGAGGAAGCAGGGTTTTAGGGAAAGAAAATAAAAGATAGTTTTGGAGGCGGAGGAGAAAAATGGGTTTATTGTTCTTTCTTGTAGAAATAAATAATGCAGCCTGGGGAGCAAGCTGGGACTGCCAGCACGGGGGCAAGGGCAGCGCGGGGGGCTGGGATGCTGGGAACAGCAGAGTGCTGGAAAAATACTTGTTGTTTTTCTTTCTTTATCTCTCTCCTACAAAGAACTGGAGCTGCTGGAGAGGGGGCAGGGGCAGGGCTGGGGCTGTGGGATGTCCCAGGGGCACACAGAGTGATCCGTAGCATGCTTTTGGAGCTGTTGTCCAAGGCGGGGCTGAGCATTTGGCAGAGGCCTGGGGGCTCTGCAGCCCCCCCAGTGCCACGTGCCCCCACAAGCCGCCCTGGGTGCATCCTGCAGAGAACACTACGGCCAACGTGTCGAGCGAGGCGGAGCGCAAGGCGCAGCGCTACTATCAGGCCTGCATGAATGAGAGCAAGATTGAGGAGCTGCGTGCCGCCCCGCTGATGAAGCTCATCGCCAAGGTGCGTCTTTCCCTGCAGCACAGGCACGAGGAGCTGCCCTCCTGCCCGCCAGCTCCCTACGCTGACGTGCCTGACTGTCTCTCCCCAGCTGGGCGGATGGAACATCACCGGGCCCTGGGCCGGGGGGGAGAACTTCAACAGGACCCTGCGGGAGGTGATGGCGCACTACCGCATCTCACCCTTCTTCTCAGTCTACGTCAGCGCGGACTCCAAGAACTCCAACAGCAACGTCATCCAGGTGGACCAGTCAGGGCTGGGGCTGCCATCACGGGACTACTACCTGAACAAGACGGAGAATGAGAAGGTCAGGGTGGTGGCGTTGGGGATGGAAGAGTGAATGATTGGAAGGACTGGGAGAGTTGGGCTGGTTGGGGCTCTCAGGTGCCCTTGGTCACTGAGGTCACTGAGCTGTGGGTGATGCTCTGTCCTCTCACAGGTGCTCGCCGGGTACCTGAACTACATGGTGCAGCTGGGCATGTTTCTGGGCGGCACCAGTGAGGAGTCAACGCGGCAGCAAATGCAGCAGATCTTGGAGTTTGAGACAGCTCTGGCCAACATCACCATCCCGCAGGAGAAGCACCGGGACGAGGAGGTCATCTACCACAAGATGACAGCTGGAGAGCTGAAGGTAGGAGTGCAGTGGGGCTGAAGTGTTGCTGCAGCCCTCCCTGGAGCAGGGCTGCACAAGGGGTGATGCAGCTCTTCCAGAGAAGGCCAACACCAGCCTAAACTGTTTGGGAAGTACTTGTGCAATAGTTTGGCCTGTTCTCCCACCTCAGCCCACTCCTCCCAGACTCCAGAGTGCTGCTGGGACTGGCGGCCGTTCCACCGAGGTGCAAACACTGTCCTGGCTGCGCTGCCCTGCAGACGTCAGCCCAGCCACTCCCCTCATCCCTAAAGGGCCATCATGTGCCTCCCTCCCACCCCTCTGTCAGCATTTTGACACCCGCCCAGCTTTCTTTTCCTTTGCGGGAGGAAATTGTTTAGTCCTCTCCGACCTTTGGAGGATGCTGCTGCTATGGGAAGTAGATTCTTCAAAATCATCCAATTCTGTCAAACAGAGCTGATGTGGCAGCTACCAGCTCGGGAAGAGGCTCCCATTGCTGATAGCTCTTCAGTCCATAGCAGCAGCATGGCTTTTGCAGGATCTGGCACCGGCTGTGGACTGGATGCCCTTCCTCTCCACTGTCTTCTATCCTGTGGAGCTCAATGAGTCAGAGCCCATCGTGGTCTATGCCAAGGAGTACCTGGAGCAGGTCTCTGACCTCATCCTGGCCACAGATAAATGGTGAGAGACCCCCCCCCCTGCCACATGGAGGGTTGCCTGGGGTACATCCTGCTCCCCACTCACCACCTTTTGCCACAGCCTCCTCAACAACTACATGATCTGGAACCTGGTGCGGAAGACCAGCCCCTTCCTTGACCAGCGCTTCCAGGATGCTGAAGAGAAGTTCATGGAAGTCATGTATGGGACGAAGAAGGTGAGTCCTGGTGCCTCCAACTTACTGCACTCCTACCAAAGAGCGACAGCATTCTTTAGCAGAGACCCCATCACATTGCATCCAAGCGTGGACATAGGGTGGGTTTTGGGGTCATAGCTCTGACAGGTGATGGGTGCAGAGCTAATTTCATGGTATGAAGGCTTGAGGGGCTGTGGCCATGCTGTGCCCCCACTCATGACCACCTGCTGCCCTTGCAGACCTGCCTGCCACGCTGGAAGTTCTGCATCAGCGACACTGACAACAACCTGGGCTTTGCCCTGGGGGCCATGTTTGTCAAGGCTACCTTCGCCGAGGACAGCAAGCAGGTGGTATGTCCCCACTGCCCCACAGGCAGCATGTAGCCTTGCTGCTGGGAAAGCTGCCTGTTATGTCATCCCAGCCTTTCTCCCCACACTGCAAAGGGTTCTGCGTTGGTCCTTTGAATGGAAAGCCAGCTCTCTGGGCCAAAACACGCTATTTTGTTTTGTCTAGGCAGAGGAAATGATCACAGAGATTAAAACAGCCTTCGAGGAAAGCCTGGAGACCCTGCAGTGGATGGATGAGGAGACGAGGAAGTCAGCCAAAGAGAAGGTGAGAGGCACTGGTGGCAGCAGTGGGGAGGCCAGCCCATCCTCCCACCCCAGCACCAAAAGCACCTCTGTCCTTGTCACCCACAGGCGGACGCCATCTACAATATGATTGGCTACCCAAAGTTCATCATGGACCCCAAGGAGCTGGACAAAGTATTTAATGATGTGAGTTACTCAGAAGGATGATGACCCCTGGGTCTCCCATTCCAGGATGTGCAGGGTGTGCGTGCCCATGGCCGTGGTCCCAGGTCAGCCCTGAGCCCACATCCCCTCCAGAAGGGTCTCACTGTGTCCTTGGACCCTCTCTGGAGACTTCCCGGATTGCTGCAGCTGGTTTTAGGGTGGCTGGGACTCCTGGGATCCCTGCCTGGACACTGAGGAGCCAGTTTCCGTAATGGTGATTCATGACCCTCCTGGGGCTCTGCAGATGTTGGAGAGGAGGAGAAATGACAGCAGTTGTAATTCAGCCAGCTCCAGAGGCTCAGATGTGACCGTGTGGGGAGGAGTGGGGCCAGGCACACACCACATACCACTCACATCTTGCTCTCCTGCAGTATGATGCCGTGTCTGACCTCTACTTTGAGAACGTCATGCAGTTTTACAACTTCTCAGCCAGGGTCACTGCTGACCAGCTCCGGAAACCACCGAACCGGGACCAGTAAGTCCTCTTCCCTGCTTGGCATGGCCACACTCTGCTTCTCTGCTGTGGTCAGTGGGAGTATCACAGTATCTCCTCATCCATTGGAGCACTGGAATTTGTTTTTTTTGGACTGTGCTGGTTATGGGAAGTTAAAGCTGGGCTCGCATCTCTGTGCTGTGATAAATGCGTGGAGCTGGAGCAAAGTACATCAGTGCTTCTTGTCCTTGTCTCTGCAGGTGGAGTATGACACCTCCAACAGTCAACGCGTACTACTCTCCCACCAAGAACGAGATCGTCTTCCCTGCCGGCATCCTCCAGGCCCCTTTTTACACCCGTGCCTCTCCCAAGTGAGAGCCTGGGGAAAGTGGGGGAGAGGGCAAATCAGGGTTCCCAGATTTCCTCCTTTGCTAAAAGTCGATGCTGAATTGCATGGCTGCGGGAGCGGCAGCTGCTCTCTAAATCTCGGTGTTGCCCTCCTGCAGGTCGCTGAACTTCGGTGGTATTGGCGTGGTGGTGGGCCATGAGCTGACACATGCCTTTGATGACCAAGGTACGGCCAGGGCTGGGTGGACAGGCTGCTGGTGGGGCAGCCAGAGGGGTGACCAAGGACTCAATGTGTTTATGGCAGGCCGGGAATATGACAAGGACGGCAACCTGCGTCCCTGGTGGAAGAACTCCTCGGTGGAGGCCTTCAAGCGGCAGACAGCATGCATGGTGGAGCAGTACAGCAACTACACCATCAACGGGGAGGCTGTCAATGGCAAGCACACCCTTGGAGAGAACATTGCTGACAATGGGGGACTCAAGGCTGCCTATCGGGTAGGGCTGTGGGGCTGGGGACGGGTGGCTCGCTGCAGTTGGGTCTGTGCCATCCCCTGAGCACATCATGCTCCTCGGCCTCCAGGCGTATCAAAACTGGCTGAAAAAGAATGGGGAGGAGGAGACTCTCCCGACCCTCGGCCTTACCAACCACCAGCTCTTCTTCGTTGGCTTTGCACAGGTAGGCAGCAAGGATGGGTGCGCGGGGTTTTGGGGCTCCACCCATCTATGGCTTTCCTTCCATCCTTGGAAGCATGTGCACACATAGTTCTGGGAGAGTGTGACAGAAAAGCTGAAGTCTCCAGAAATGCCCTGGAGAATGAGATTGGGGAGGTGCTGGTTGAAGAGCAAGCCAGGCCTGGCAAGAGCAGGGTCCTGCAGACATCAGCACTCTCACCTCTTGCCCTTTGTCACAGGTGTGGTGCTCAGTTCGCACGCCAGAGAGCTCACATGAAGGGCTCATCACCGACCCACACAGCCCCTCGCGCTTCCGCGTCATCGGCACCGTCTCCAACTCGTGGGAGTTTGCGGAGCATTTCAGCTGCCCCCTGGGCTCCCCCATGAACCCCCCCAAAAAGTGCGAGGTCTGGTGATGGGCAGGCACTGGGATCTGGCTGCATTGTCCTCTGCCAGCAGCCGAATTTCCCTATCCCTCCAGGAGGCTCAGACCACTTAGTGCAGCGAGCTGCCTGGCTCTTGCTGGGCATCGGTATCATCCGAGGTCCGATCTGTCCACTGTGAAAACTTCTCTTACCCTCACTCATTTGTGAAATGACTTCGATGTGGGGGGGGTTTGTGTCCCACCATGACAAGGCCACGTGCTGGGGCACTGCCCCGTATTTACACATGCAGCGCTAAGCTCTAATGGGAGCCCTAACCCTGAGCCCGTGCTGTCCTCCCGCGAGGAGATAAAGGGAGCAGCATGGTGCTGGCAGGTTGGGCTGTGTGTCTAAATACACCTGGCACACCCTCCTCTCTCCAAAGATGCGCACATGAGGATGGTAGATATTTTAAGATGTATTTTGGGATGGGGGAGGTGGGGGGGAATATATATATATATTTTTAATGCATTTTGGAATACACTGGAAAAGTTCAGGGAAAATACATTTTAAAGCCTTTTTTTTATGCAAAGGTTTAGTATATTTATTAATGTTGGTTTTTTTTTTAATATATATATACTCAGTGCAGCTGTAGACACAGTGCCCTACAGTCCAGGTTGGCTGCAGCCAGCTGGCCCTGCAACCTGGGGATCTCCAGGAGGGACTGTCCTCTGAGGATGCTGATGGGGACAGGGCCTGGGGACGGGCTCGGTGGAGCCCTGTTGGACATTTGATTGCAGGAGGGCTTTGCTGGGATGCTGCATCTCATGGGGTTAGCTTTAATTTCTGAGTGCAAAGGGAAAAGTTGATGTGCCAAAGATGTAAGCGAGGTGGGAGTGGTGGGAGTGAAGCTCCTGGGCACGACTTCTGGCCGTCCCAGGTTCACAGAGCGCAAGGATTGCACCACTCCTGCACCCTGCAACTCCTGTCCCTGCAGGGGAGCATGGTGAGTGCAGCTACAGGAGCAGCCCTGCATCCCTCCCGTCCCCATGAAGAGGTTGGTCACAGCCTCCCAGCCCAATACTGCTCCAGACAAGTGCAGGAGGTTCTCACTGCCGCTTTGCTCACTGCTGTGCCCCTGAACCCAGGAGCTGTGAGCCCTGCGAGTGCCACACGGCCCATGCTCCATCCCAGCAGGGCTGGGGCTGCTGCAAAGCTGGCAAGGTGGGCACGGGAGCCTCCTCCAGGGCTTTTTAATACTCTTGTTTGCGATTTGGAGAAGAAACCACTGGCAGTATCTCAAGTGCTGCGTGCTGTCTCACGACACCTCTAGAGAGAAAGCAAAGATGTAGAGGGATTTTTAATATTTATATGTAAAAGGGATATGGGGGGGGAATTTTTTTTTGAATCTATTTTTTCACCCTACATGTGGAGCTTATCATAACTGAAATAAATACTTTTTACTGCATCTGGAGGTGTTCATGACTTTTTTTTATTTTATGTTTTACTTTCTGGTACCAGGGAGTGTCTCACATCCCACCTGCGTTTTTCTCCCCATCTTGCTGTTTTTACTGTGTTCCCCCTCCTGCACTGAACAGGAATGATCAGAGCACGCTGTTGGTTCACATGCCCTTCATGCTTTCCTGCAGAGCCTGGAGACCAGCTGAGCTCTGCTGGAAATGGTGGCACGAACCCGCAGAGGGCGGTGGAGCCGAGGCAATGCCGTGTGCTGTGACCAGCAGGATGGAGTAAAACACTTTGGGCCTGGATCTGTCCCCAGCTGCAGCGTGCTTAAAATGCAGCAAAACGCAGCAAGCTCTGTGGTATAGCTACACTTATCCCAAGCAAGCTTTTCCCCGTGCACAGCCGGCTTGTGTACTTGTCCCGGTTTGCAAGGAGCTGTCCGCAAAGCACAGGAGGGGTTTTGAGGACAAGCACCAGCTCGCACAAGCCTCCCCAGCCCGCTGCTGCTGTTTGCCCATGTGGGGGCTGGCATGGCCCTGGGGTGACTCAGCTGCTCGTGTGCCAGTGCCTGCTGTGGGCCTGCCTTATCTTGGGTGGTATCAGTTTTGTTTTGCATCAGCTATGCCCTGCAGGGCTGAGCCCAGGCAGGAGGGGGGACTGTTATATGGGTCTAGCAGAAAAAAAAGCCCTTTTCCACTAATACCTCAGTTTCCACTAGTTCCCTAAACCTTACAGTCTCTTTTCCTAAGCCCTTCAGCAGCTATGGTGCTCCTTGCTGTGTGGTTGTGAGCATCTCTTGCTTGCAAAGAAGGATGAAAGTATCAGTGGGGCTGAAAAACTGTTGGCAATGCTGCAGAGCTGGAGCTCAGTGCTGCGAACTCAGGCAGCACAGGTTGGTGCATCAGTTCCCAGGTGCTCACCAAGCAGCACAACAGATAGGAGGAAAAGTTCAATGGAGGGGGACTGCAGGTGGGAGGAAGGGCATGGATCCAGCCAGCGCTTGCCTGGGCTTGCCAGTTCTGTGGGTTGCACCGGCCAAATCATCCTGTGTGGGGTAGCGTGGAAGAGAGACAAAGCGTAAGCTTTTTCTTGGTAGGAAAAGCCCCACAACAGAAATGGCAAAGTGACGACCCCTGAAGAGGCATCAGTTCTGTGAGCTCTAGGCAGAGCCGGGATCTCACCGCTTTGCACGGCTAGCACACTTCAGGAGACAATACGGTGAAAACGCTGTTGATTTTATTTTTTCCTCATTCCAAAGAGGCAAAACGATGCAAAAATAGGAAAGCTCTTGAGCTAGGAGGCTGTTCCACGGCTGTGCTTACAGGCACTATTTCTGCAGGGCAGAGGGAGCCATAGACGTCAGATCGCTCTCAGCGTTCGTTTCCCTCCGCGCCAGGAGCGGCGCTCCCACGGAGCACGCAGCTCCAGCCCCCCGCAGCCGGGAGCTGCCGAAGTCTCTCCGGAGCCACTCGGCCGCCGAGCCGAAGGCGCCCGAAGCCGCCGCCGCTCCCGAGAGGCTCCGAAGAGCCCCGAGCGCCGCCCGATTGGGCGGGAATCTCTCTTCCGAGCCCGTCCGAAGCTTCCCGAACTCCCTCGCGTCCGCGGCCTCCGGAGCGAGCCGAAGTTTCCCGAGAGCGAGGGTCGCGGGAGGCTCCGGGCCGGGGGAGGGGCGGGAAGGGGAGCGAGGCGCGTGCGCCCGCGAAGGCCTCCGGAAAGAGCCGAGGTTTCCCGAGCGCGCCTCGCCGGCGAGTGGCTCCGGAAAGAGCCGAAGCTTGCCGAGCGCCGGCGGGCCGAGCGTCCGTCCTGCCGGACTGTTGGAGGCGGCCGCAGCGCCATGTTTGATGCTCCGCTACTTCAGTGAGGAAAATCCGCCGGCATCGCCCGAGAGCCGTCGCCGCGAAGGGCGCCGCCGCCCCCGGGGAGGGGCACCGAGACCCCCCGCCGCCGGCGGCCCATGAGCAACGCGGCCTGAGCCGCCTCCCCCCCCCCCCCCCTTCCCCGCCGGCCCCGCGCCGTCCCCTCCCCGCGCCGAGCCCTCGGGAGCCGCGTTGTCACGGAGACCGGCGCCGGTGCCGGCCCGCCGCGCTGCCCCGGCCGCCGCCCCGGCCCCCGGCCCGCTGCCCGCTCCCGCGGCCCGGCTCTCCCCCGGCCCCGCTCCCCGCCGGGGGGTGGTGGCTCCGCTCGGCGATGAGTTTACCGCAGAAGGCGGCTTTGAAACCCGGTGCGGCGGCGGCGGCGGCGGCAGCGGGGCCCGGCCCCGGGAGCGGGGCGACGGCGGCAGCGGCGGGGCAGCCTCCCCCCCCGGCTCCCCCTCACCCGGCGGCGGCGCCCGCGCCTCACCCCGCCATCAGGGCCCTGCCCCCCGCGGCGCCCCAGCAGTATCCTTTGCCCCCGGTGGAAAGGGGGAGGGGGGGGAGGGGGTACCGGCGCTGCCCTTCCCTCGGCGGGTGGGGGTGGCGGGGGGGAGGGGGCCGCGGGTGTGTAAGTGTGTGTTGGGGGAGAGGGGGGTGCACCTGCTTCGGGGAGTGGGTGAGGGCCGCCCCCAGGGTTGGGGCTCTCTGTGTGTTTGTGGGGGGGGGCCTTGTGTGTGTGTATGTGTGTTGTTCCTCCTCAACCACCCCCGGTGAACTTTTAATTGGAAGCCGCGCTGCAGGTAAGTGCTGCGGTGCTGGGCTGTGTTGTGTTGTGGTGGGGCACAGCCCCCGCTGTCCGCTTGGGGCTGCGCCGTTGGATGCCCTCCACCCGTGGCACTGGTGGGGGAGAAGCCGTGTTCTGACTTGCCACGAGGAGGCTGAGGCCCTTCCAGCGGGTGTGAGGGGTTTCGGGGAAGTCCGTGGGGCCAGCAGCACCCTGGGGCTCTGCTCTGTCAGCCCCTAGTGCCCCCTGCCCCATAGCTGGGGGTCACTGCAGTCGGCATGTGAGCCCAGCTTGGGCCACAGTGTATGTGGCTGCTGCTGGTGGGGTGTCCTCCGTCCGAGCGTGGAGCTGTGGGATGTGTATGCTCAGCGTGTTCCCTTCGTGGAAGCATTCGGTTGCTCTCGCTTTCAGTTTTGAGGTGGGAAAGCAGGGCCCTGCTGTGATCAGTTCAGGTCCATTGTTTTGGTGAGCTTCCGGCTGGAGCCTGACCACAAATAACACACTGCTGAAGTCATGGGGCTCCTGGCGCTACGGAGTGTTTGGGTCAGGTGGGAGCTGGGAAGGAGCCGGTGTGTGCTGGAGGGCCGTGCCCTGCTCCCAGCGTGCTGCTGGGATCCTGACGTGGGTTTCCGTGGGGAAAGCAGTGCGGAGCTGCTGTCACTGCCACCAGCAGCGTTTGGTGAGTGAAGGTGCTGCTCTGAGAGCTGCTTGGTTTGGGTGCAGGCGTTATGGCTGCTCTGGGGGGGGCACCCAGTACAGCGGGTGCTGCTTTGGGTGCCTGGGATTGGGAACATGCTGCCTTCACAAAGCACACACCTCTAGTCATCACCCAAACCGCTGTGTGGAGTTTGGGTGCTTCTCTGAGCTTGGTGGTGGTCTCTTGTAGGCGCATGTCAGGAGAACACTGCTGGGGAGTGAGCTTTGTCACTGGTGTGTGTGGGGGGATAGAAGCCCTGCTTGCCTCTGGGGGCCTGTGGGAAGCAGCACGGGCGAAGGTGTGCATCCAAAGCGAGAGGTACAGGGAATGAAGAAGTGTTGGGTGGACAGAAAGCAGTGCCATGTGTGAGATACCAGCAGCACTCCTGAACTTCTGAACTGGTAACCCGCCCTTGTCACAGGCACAAGTGCTGGTGCCTTCCTGGTGAGCTGTGTTCTAGCATCACAACTGCCTTTTCCTGGGCTGAAAGTTGTGTGTGCTTCCGGGTGGTAAACAAAAGCTGTTACCTTTTTATCAGCACTGTTCCAAATTGAGGCTTCAGGAGTGCAGTTTGCTGGAGGTTTACCGAAGTGCAGAGGGTCATCTGAGTTCAGCCTTATTTTTAGCTCCGTTTTTTTTTTTTTTTTTTTTCTGTGTTGGTGCCACTGTTGAGACAGTGTTACCCTGCAGCGGCTGAAGTGGAGGTGCAGATCTCGGCAGTGCTTGGCTGGGCCCTACTTCTCTGCGCCACAGCACTGGGGCTGTTGGCTGATACAGGGCATCGTTCCATGACAAAGGAACGTTATGTATCTGTAGGTAGATAGATGGAGGTGCTGGCTTGGGCTTTTTAAACTACAGCTGTTTGCAGGTGGTGAACTTTGTGTCTTTGGAAGCATGTGGTTTTAGCATCACATGGAATTAAAGGGCTGTATGTATGACTGGAAAAGCAGAATTGATGAAGAGAAAGCTGTGTGGGAAAGAGGTTTTCTTACTTTGTGTGCATTTTTAGGAAGTGAGTGGAAAGAGAAACTTACAGAGGATTTAAAAAGATTTCTTGAAGGAAAGCAAAGCTGGAGAGTGATGGACATGGAGAAGAGTGGTGTTCTGCTCGGAGTTCTGTTATATGCTGGATGAGAAGTCAGTGGGCCTTGAGAAACTCAGTTTTCAACGTAGGAGTAAGTTGGACCAGCATCACGGCTTTAGTGGTGGTCAGGCCTGGCTGTGGGCAGAAGCAGTGTCCCAAGCTGTTCATGTGAGCCCAGCAGCCCTGGCCCTGTGTGGGATGGATGGGGTTGGCCTGTGTCACTTTGAAGTGACACTCTGGGGAAGTTTTTATGAAATGTCACCCTAGTTCTGCCCACCTTTGCTTTGGCTGTCAGGCTGCCTCTGAGGAGCAGGTTCACGTGCATCTGGTTGTGCTGCAGCAAGGCTTTCTCCGTACAGTGCAGAGCCAAGGAGGTGTGCTGTGGGCTGCCCACTCCCTGCAGGCCTCATGTTTGTAAGTTGTTGTGTGTTCAGTGGCACGGTGCTTATTCCCTACCCTCTATGTTTTCACTTATGCACTTCTGAAGTTATTTTTTGTGTGTGTTACAATCATCTGCTCTTCAAAAACTCCTCGTGCTGCGAATTAATGTGGTGGATCAATATAATTAGGTCAACAATGTCTTCCCAGCCCAGACACGAGCAAACGCTGCGCTGTAGAGGACAAACAGATTGATATGTGCTGCACTCAGAGCAGTTGTTTTTAGGTCTTTCTCTTTCCTTTCCTCCTGTTTAGATTCCATTTCTGAGAAGTGGAGAGGAAGGGTTGGCATTCATGGCTTTTTTTGTCTGTGTGTATGCAGCACTGTTTCTGTGCATGGAAGATCTGGATTTGCAAATATTTTGTGGGTAACTCAGCGTGTGCTTCTCTTCCCACAAGGTGCCCCAGCTGGCCATGCTCAGGCCCTTCCAGCAGCCACTCTCATGGTGGCTTCATCAGGAGATATGTGCAGAAGTGGAGGAGAACCACAGGAACACAGGATGGGGGTGGGATGCATCTATCATCCAACTGGAGCTTTGGGATAAGGGTGTTTGGAGTGCCAGTCATGAAACAGGAGAGGTGGGAAGGAGGGGAGGAGCTGGGATCAGGGGTGCTCCTCACTTCCCACGGTCAGTATGAGCCCTGAGTTCAGGAACGTTCTGAAACCTTGGCTGAGTAAAGGTACACAAGGGAGAAGTGTTTCAATTTTGAACATACTTGAAGCCTTCAAGGCCATGGAGCCATTAAGATTGGGGAAAAAAACTTGCTGTGATCATCGAGTCCGACTGCCAACCTATGGTTCAGCTGTCAGCCCATCTTCATTCATGGGAAGACATGTGGTAGGAGAGCATCCTCTGAAAATGCAGCAGCTGGAGAAACTTCTCTGCAGCGGATGAGCAGGTATGGGGTGCAAGCATATTGCCAAAAATAAAGTGCCTTTAGACCTCGTCCTTCTCCTATGCTGATAGTCCCCAGACTTGGCACTTGTTAGTGTTCTTTCAAGTAAAAATAGCTTTAATTTATTTAATGACAAAAGCTAATCATGTTATAGCACAGATGTGTCACTTTACAGGCTTTATAAGATTTTGTAGTGAAATGTCTTAGAGAAAGCCGTTCTTCCAAAAATGGGATTTGCAACAGCTTGTTTTCTTCTCGTGTCTGGAGATGTGCCTGCATGTGTTCTCTGGCAGAAGGCTGCAGGACAAGGTTGTTTTACTTGCAGGTATATATATTTTGATGTGCAGTACTGATTTCAGAACAAGAGTTTTATTTTCATCCATGGTAAGAAGTTGACTGGAGAGTGATGGGAGACCTAGAACAACCAAGTGCCCTTCTCAGTGTTGGGAAGTAGGATGGCCATCTGTGTGTGCAGACTTTGTCTGTCATCGTGTCGGGCCTGAAAGGCTCTTTCTTGTCACCAGCTCGAGCTGGGCTGCGTGGAGTTAGTGTGTTTGCTCTGGTTTTGTTTCATGGTAAGAGTTAGCAGTGAAGGCCTCTCTTCAGAGGTAACCTGTATATTCTTTTTCTCCCTAATCCAGCATTTTCAGGGCTAGTCAACTGTCAAGTTTAGTTGTGCATAAATCCTTTAATATGATTAGAGTTGGTGGAATTTTCACTTTAAGGAATTAGAGATGGGTAGTATTGCTGCATTACAGGCGTTTCTTTAATGGGAAGCTGCATCTGTGACTAGATGTCTGGTTGTAATTGCACAGGCTTTACTGGAGTGAATGAACAAGAGGGACTGGTGTTTGCTGCAGGGCTCGAGGTGCCGTGCTCTGGATGAGTGCAGGGAGCTCATGTTGCCATTCTTAAGGGAACGTGGTTGGTGTGATTTCTCACTGTTCATGTTTGTACTTTGTGGTATTTCCAAGAACTTCTTGTAGGCACAGTTTTTCTTCGTGGACAGTGGACTTGGTTTTGCCTCCCAAATAGGAAATGATGATGTCAGACAGCTGGAAGGAGAAAATATGATGGGTTCCTAAATAAATAAATAAAGGATCAAAGGGAGGAAAGCAGAGTGAGCTTTTAGGCTAGTGATATTTCTGAGAACATGTCATCCTTGTGTTGTGTTCTGTGTGCTGAGATGTGTCCCAGAGCATGCTCTCTCTTTGTAGCAGGTGATGACACACTGTTGCTGATGGGACTTGAGTCAAATTGCTGCCGGGCACATAACTAGGTTAATGGGACAGCACTTTCCTCCTTCCCGAAAGGAAAATTACACGTTCTTTATTCTTACTGTACCTTAAAAGTTGTTTTTACCTCTGCTTGCTCTTCAGTCATCTGAGATGGCCAGAAACAGTCTGCTTTCCTACACAGAGCAAGGCCCCAAGGCTTCCCTGGGTTGTATCAGATCTGAGTCAACCCCACCACCAAAGTAGTGCATTTCTGCTGTTGTTTGTAACACCTCTGTGTATTCTTTATCTGGGTGTGAGCTGACTTATGTAGAGCTCCTTGGGCTCTAAACACACCCGAGGAAAAGCAAAGTGGCTTCTAAACTGCATGTCTTGACGGAGAAACGCATCCTTGATTCTTGCCCGGTGCCAGGAGCTCCTCTGAAGCCATTGGGGAAGTGGCGAAGAGAAGCGAGTAGAGTTCAGGCAGTTGAACATCTTGAATAATGCAGGTTTTCCTGAGCTGCAAAGCCTTCGTGAGGTGGAAGCTGCTACGTGTGCTGGTTCTCTCTCAGGTTGCCAAATAATGATTCCCCGTTTGTTTTTGTTTCAGTTTGAGTTAAACCTGAGAGCGACTGTGTGTGAGTTACTGAATTACCAGGAGCTTGGTTTAAATGCCCGTGCTCCTACTTTCTTTTGAAAATCCATTTAAACTCATGCTACAGCTGTGCTAATAGCAGCCTGAAAGAGATTTCCCTCTTTTATGCGTTATTATGAAGTCAGAGAAGTTGCTGTGTCCTGAGAGAGGTTTTATTTTCTGGGCTTGATTTGTTCTTTTAGTGGAAAGGAAAAATGAGGGAAGTCTTCTGTCCTTTCAGGCTGAGCAGGGAGACTGCCTACAAGGACTGGGGAGGTGTTTTAGCAGTGCTGATTGCAGCTCTGCAAGTTGCTGCATTTGAAAGGCTCCTAACTTCCTCAGTGAAGGGAATATCTGTATGAAGGAGTGTGTTCCTGCCCATAGGTGTGACAGCAGGCACCTGGTCTGGCAGTGTGCAGCCAATACCCGGGGTAGGTGCAGGACATGTGTTGTGTTTGCAAGGGAACTTGGCAGGGTGCAATGGCTGAGGGTAATCTGGGCCATTTATCTGGGAGAAGTCAAAGGCTGAAATCAAAAAGCACTTAAAGCGTGTTTGTTGTGACTTCTAACGTGAAATCTGTGTTGCAGTTTAGGCTCTGGAGCGCACTGAGAGTGCAGTTGTAGGAGTGGCTGATTGCTGCCCATTTCAGGTTGGTGTAGAACATACTCTTGGGTGTGCTTGTTGAGCTGGTGAGGCATTTGGCTTGCTGTAGGATGTATGGTGAGCTTCAGTTTGAGGCATCTTTCCTTCCATCTTTTTCTTCCTGACACAAATACAGATACTGCTTACTGGATGTTCTGTCTTCCAGTGCTTTACTTTTCTGGGCTCTGTATTTTGTATTCTGGAGCTGTAAAACAAATAATTCACATGTCAGCCTGTCTACAGCTCAGGCTGTGTCTCCTTCAGTGAAGGTGTTTTAAGGTGGATTTTTTGAGTGCTTTTATGTCTCTTTCTGAAAAGAAAAAGATGCCATTTTTGTTGATACACAAATATTGCCAAGTGTAATCTTGTGGGATGCTCTGTGAGCTTAAACCGCTCAGCTTAATTGTATTGATTACATTTCTGAAACCCTTTTCTTAATTATAAGAAAAAAACAAACCACGGAACTCCGTCTGCACAACTGCACCGCTTCATTTTTAAGCGTTTGGGTCCGAGTTTGCCTGCTGAGTATGGCTGTGCAGGATTCCTGTTCTGCCCCCCAGAACGTGAGATCCAGCTGTGCTGCAGGGCTGTGGCACCTGCTGCTGCAGGCGTATCAGAAACGATCGCTCCCAGCGCTTGGCACTGTCCCCATCTCTTGCTGAAGCCAAAGCACACTTTATCCACTGAGGCTGACATTAAGATCATTAAATAAATGAATGAATTGTGCTGTCACCAAATTCTGATCCTGGCAGACTGAAAACATGAATTTTATGGTGGAGACCTCTGTCCAGAATGTCTTATTGAATGTCCTGGATGTCAGCAGTGGGAATAGTCGGTGAAAGCTTTCTAGTAAAGTGTGCATGCCTTAAAGAGAGTTACAATGAGGAGAGCAGGAGCCTGAATTACCAGGCAGCGGTCATCCTGGTTGGGTGATCATCCTGGAGAGCACCTGTGAAAGGGAGCAGAAGCTCTGCCTGCAGCACGGGGATGCCTCCCTCTGTGTTGGGATGTGCTGAAAGCAGGGACAGCTCTCTGCCTCCATTGAGGAGTTGGCATTCTCGCAGCTGAACCAAAATGTGCCAAGGTTGCTTGGGAAGAGCTCAGAGCAGCCTGCTGAGCTCTGCTTCCAGGAGGAGAAGGCTGAAGTGTTTCCTCAGAGGAGGAGCTTGGGCTGCTCTTCCTGGGGATCTAGATCCATCCTCAGTGTTATGTGCTTTTGTTGATGGGTAGAGGACATCAAAGGTCAGTCATGCTTGGTGTGGGTAAGTTGCAAATGTTCCTGTGCTGCACAGGAAGAAGGAGAAGCATGGTTTGATGGAACAGTGTGGTGTATAACTGTGTCCTGCTTGTACCACAGCCCTGGAGTCTGACACTGGCGTGTGGGACCTCCAAACACCTGCAGATGTGGGGCAGGAGGAGCAGAGCCAGGGGTGCTGTCTGCTGTGGCTGCCGGGCCTCTTTTTGGAGCTCACTGCTGGCTGGAGGAGCAACGTGCCTCCTCTGCTCTGCACCACGAGCAGCCTGAGGTGTTTGCTTCAGTCCCCTCCTGTCCTGAAGTGTCCAACACAAAGCTCAGTGCTACCAGGTGGAAGCAAATCCTTTTCTTCCTTTCCTCCCTGCACCTGACTGTTCTTCTTGATGTCTCCTGCATGCAGAGAGGTCTGCGCGGACAGAAGGTCTGGATGGGTCCTGAGCTTCCTTCCGTGCATGTGGGGCAGTGCATTGGATCTGTGCATCTTCACTGTGTCCCACTGTGCATCAGTTCAGAGCAGTGTCACTGCAGAGCTGCTTCATGCAACAGAGAGGTGAGTGTAGAAATCTTCCCTGCTAGCCACGTGGGACCAGTGCAGGCAAAGCTCACTTTGTATGTGAGAAATGACATGGATCTCTCTTCTGCTCTTTAGATTCTGCTGGGATAAATGTATTGCTGCTATGGCTCTTTTTTGTCGTGCACCCTATGGAGGTGTGCAGGAAGCACACTACTGAGAGCCCATGCGTGGAGAGCTGGATGTGTGGAGTGTTGGATCACAGAGGCCTGGAGCTCCTGTCCAGCCAGGCTGCTTTGGGCCGTGGCTCTGTAGAGGGGGGCTGAGGTATTGCTCTGCTGTTCTGGGAGCTAGGCTTCCAGGATTGCCTTTTGGTCTGATGTGAGATTTGAACTTGAAAGAAGTAATTAGCTCTGTGCATGGCAAGAGGGTACTCACAATTTCATTTCATTTGATGAACCACTGAAATAAAGATTCTGGAGGGGAATAGCAGGCCTTCAAGAACTGGGAGCTGAAATGAGTGTTCATGCTCACAGGAAGCATACTCGTGGAGTTTTTGGAAGGACAACCAGTCTGGGTGACAACACTACTGTCACTACCATGGTTCCTGACAGACTGACCAGCAGGGCGTTACATTTTCCCATGAAGCTGCAGTGTGAGGTATTAGAAAAGGTAGGAAGTATGGCCTGGTGAGTGGGTGCACTGCAAGGCTGGTGAGTCGTGTGGCCATCACTGTAGAGAAGATAGTCATGCCTGTGTGGGGTTCTTGGCTGCTGGAGCAGCTGATCGGGGTTTGTAGGGCATGAGGGATGTGCTGGGTGGTCTGGGGGCAGTTCTGTGTGAATGAAATGCCCATGAGGGCAAGCTGTGTTTTAGTAAATGGCAGCAAACAGTGCTGAAGTCTGGGCTCTCAGGTGAAAATCGCCATGGGTGACCAGTGCTCCAGTGCTTGAGTCTGGCTTGGGAGATTTTTCTTTTTTTTCTTCTGATCTTGTAACAGCATGCCCCAGATGCAGGTAATTGCTGTGCTGGAGGGGAGCTGGAGACGGATGGTTTCACTTGGTGTGATCAGTGTAGGGAGGGCAGGCTGATAGTGACACTGAAGGTTGTGGCAGGCTGTAAGCTGGCGGGCTGAGCTGCAGTCTGCCCAGAGGAGGGTTTGTCTGCTAAAACTGGAGAGGTGGGATTTTTGGTTTGGTTTTCCCTTTCTCATGGGGTATCTAACGATCTCCCATTGGAAAAGCATGGTGTTGTATCTTTCTATCCAGCTTGGTATTGCCCTTAACGCTCCAGTTCCTGCCCTGCTTTGGTTTGGGACTGGCAGAGCCTGCTGCTCTGTGCTGCTTGCCTGGCTGTCACCTGGCCCTCTGCTTTCTCTGCCTGGACTCTAGTATTCTCATCTAGCTGTGTCTGCAGTAAAAACTCAGTATGGAGATAACTCTGCTTGCATTAAGTAACTGTTCTTGAAGGATGGAAGGAAAAAAAAAAAAGCAAGACATGGAACAAACAATCCTGACCTGTTCTTGCTGGAAGGCTGCTGGCTGCGGTGGCAGTGCTGTCCCAGGGGATGTGATGAAGGGAACTGTGGTGTTCCTCACACACTGGCTCTGCTGCTGCTTTATGCAATGCTGGCCTACATCACCCCACCTTGTGCTTGCCCACCACTTGGGGCTTGTGTGTGTGTGAAGCTTTTCTTTAAGTGCTTATCTCCTATGAAAGATTAGTCTCTTCCCTTCCTTCCCACTCTCCCAAGTGACTGGGTTTTTTTCACTCAGGGCTCCTCCATGCTCACTGGTAGTGATGGGCTGCCCACCAGCCACATTTCCACCTTCTCCATGGCTGGCTGCAGTCAGTCACTTCGATGAAGTGACCCAGGAAACTTTTCTCTGCCCACGTTCTCTTCTCCCACCCCTACCATTCAGTCTCATCTGAATGCTGTAAGCAAGATTCACTCTACTGAAGCTGTAGGAATCTGATGTTTATTGTGCTGGTGAAGCTGCGGGGTGTGGTTAGCTCGGTGGAGGCTATGGTCATCAGCTGGGGCTGAGCAGCAGCTAGAGCCTTATTTTGGCATCCTCTTCACTTTCATGGTGAAGTTTTCAGCATGCAGTCAGCTCTGGTGTATGAGCTTGGGGAGGTTTGGTGCCAGCATGCCATCTCCATGCTGAGCCCCTCTGTAAATACGGCTTAGTAGTTACCAAATGCTTGGTTACCAGAGGCTGGTTTAGAAGAGCCTTGGAAAGGAAAGCAGTGCTAAGGTAGCTCTCTCTTCCAGTAATGTGTTCATTCTTTTTCTTTTTTCCTTCTGTTGCAGCTAATTGCAAAAATAAATGCAGTTTGCAGTATGCAGAGGACCTTTTCTTGCTGCACCGTACTGAGGAATGCCTTGTGCATGGTGGTTTCTTGCCTCCCAGCCTGGTTTGTTTTTAGATGCCGAAGGGCATTTTGAGACTCTTATAACTTCATTTTACATCATGTTTATGTGAAACAGACAAAAAAAAAATCCAGTGCTCTGCCAAATATTTCTGTAAAGAACAAGCTTCGTGGATAATCATTTTCATGTTCTACCTGCTCCTTGCTGTGTTACGGTTACAGAAGAATCTTCTCTACCCTGAATAAAGGCTTTGAGGGATTAGCCTTCAAGTAGTCACTTGAGGCAGGTTGATTAAGAAATATCCTCAATGCTAGATTTAATCAAGGTTTGAATAATGGAGTTACGATTGACTGTTGCTCCTGGGACCTGGCAAACTTTCAGGTTGGGATCACTGTGCTGCTCCCCAGGTTATCTGTTCTGTCACTCTGAAGTGGACCGAGCCAACTGCCTTGAGACAGCATGGAGCTCCTCTGCTCCTGCAGTGACTGTGGCACGGCTGTATGGGAGGTTGAGTGAGTCCCGAGTGCTGGAGGGGAGCTTCCTTGCTTTGCTGATATGCCCTGAGTCTGCAGAGAGAGCCAGGACTTGGGGAATTCCTCTTAAAAGTGTGAAGTGCTGCAAAATGGTCTTTGTGCTGACTCAGAAGTGGTTGCCCCACAAATAGCAATGGGCAGCACGTGTGCTTGGCAGATGTTCCTTGGTGCAACATCACTTGTTGAGTGATAATATCAACTTCCCCTTGGGAGCATCCACATCAGCGTGGGCAGAAGGCTGAAGCTCACATGGAGGTAACCGCATGGTGCTCTAAAGTGAAGAGATCTTTCCCCATAGGCTGGAACTGGGGAGAGGTGTCTGTGAGGTGTCTGTGCTGCCTTGGGTGGCAGTGGGGACTACTTGCAGAACTTCCCATCTCAGAGCAGGTTCAGGCAGCTGTGAAACATGACTGAGTCAGGATGAGTGAAGTGGTTAAAAGCTCTGTGCCCCTTATGGTTCACAGTTCAGTGAAAGCAAGGGATGGAAAAACAGGAAACCATTATGGACTCTGCTTTGAAGAGGCTCGCTTCCTCGCTGTGCTGTTTGTCCATGCTGCCCTGCTTGGGCTGTATGGAGAACACTGCCCTGCAGCCTCATCCTGTTTGAAACCTGAATGCTCACATTTCAGTGGCTCAAAAGGCGTGTTGTATTGGCTTCGATCAGTACTTGTGGGCTGTACAAAGCTAAGTGAAGTGCAGCAGATAGATCTAGATTCACCTGAAGATTCACCAGAGTGTGCCTCTGTGCAGGTCTTCCTGGTGCTCATGTGTCTCTGGTGGCAGCATTACAGCTTTGCAGTGAAGGGGTTTGATTGAAGTTGCTGCCGGAGCTGAGTGTTTAGCATAAAGGTGTTAAAAAAGGAAAAATGAAGAGTTGACATAAGAGCATGCTGGAAGATCCTGCTCTGTGCAGCTGCAGGTACTCTGCTGTGTGCAGCATGAGAAGTTTTGCTTCAGAAGCTTTTTCTTCAAGTTCCTCTTCCCCACGTTATGTCCCTCTCCACCTGCAAAGAAACAAAGGAGGGTTTGTGCCCGGAGCATGGGGATGTCCGCAGCACAGTGCTGCCCTTAATGAGGCCCTCCCCACTCTGCAGTGCTCCAACAGATCGGCACTTCCAAAAAGATCTTTATCGTAGCAATTGAGAACGGGAGTCCTTTCTGTATTGAAAGACCTGAAAGGAAATGGCATCCTGTGCAAACTGTGGCTTTGTGCATGCTCATGTAATGGGCTATCAATCAAATTTAATTAAAACCGCGGAGTTTCTCTCCCTTTTAGTTCAGCTATGGCACAGGGAAAAAAAGTTTTATCTTTACAAGCTGCTCTCACAGAAGTTATTGCTGTGATTGCAGTTAAGCCCTTGCCTTAAAGGCAACAAAATTAATTTGCTTGTTTTTATAGAGAAATTTCTTGCCTTTTGGCCAACTCCAAAAATAGCTGTGGAGTCCCTAGAAGTGAAACTTGTGTGTGAGCTTCAGTACAGCAGCATCAGTTGATGCAGAAAGACAGGGTTTTGCCAGCCAGCACGTGCTGCTTTCTTCCTGCAGAGCCTTTCTGTAGCTCCCTGAGCAGCAGAGGGTGCACATCGGGGCTGCATGGCACGCCAGGACCCACGTCAGGCTCCTGCAGCCCTGCTGGTGAGCGGGCAGTGCTGGGCTGCTCAGAGCTCGCTGTGTTGGAGCAGCCTGCACCCCTCACAGCCTGGCAGCTGAGGAGACGTCCCCTGAAGAGACAGTACCCTTCTTCCTCCCACCCTTGCTTTCTTTCTGCTATATATTGGGCTGCTGAATAGGCTTGCATTGACCGGATAACAAAGAAGTCTTTCAGGCCCTCCCTTTAGCCACAGCTAGAGTGCTGTGGGCTTTTGTTAATACTTTCAGTCCCTGCTTTCTCTTTCAGCAGCCCTCGCTCTCATTGTTAATATATTTCAGGAGCTGCGATGATACTTCTGTGTTCGTTTTGTTTGCTCAGTTTGCAGGAAAAGTTGCAGAGAGACAAGAAGGAGCACACCATCTCACCCTGCTCCATGCTGCACTTCCCTTCCACCTTTCATAGAGAGCAGTGGGTGCTGCAGGCAGTCCCTGGCAGATCCCCGTGGAGCAGGATGTGGCTACGAGGTGTGGGGGTGCTCACTGGCCTCCCCCTGATGCTGGGTCCGCCTCCACGTTCTCCTGGTTAGTTCTGGTCTGGCGTTGGGCAGCTGAAGAGGAAGGCTCTTACTGGCACAGCTGGTTCTGCTGAGTGGCAGTTAGGTGCTTGGAGGGTGTTATTCAACAGTTGTGAATTCATTCATCTCAAATGGATGTAATGTGCAGCTTTGTTTGTCTTGCAAAGCAGATGGATGCATGTGTGTGTTCCCTCCTACCAGCAGGTAGAGATGAGTGAAAACTAAGCTACGTTTCTGTGTCTGTGCTAGTAAATCTGAAAGCTGCTGGAATGCACTTTATAATCATTCTGAAGCATCAGTATGGGATTTAATTCCTGGAAATAAAACGTTAGGAAGCAGCTGATTGAAAGGGCTGATGCAGAGCAGGCATGCAGAAATAAAGGTGAATGCTGCCAAGAGGGAGGTGGAAGGTGTTAGGGTTTTCCTTCTGTGTTGTAGACCATCGCTGGAGGAGCATACCCCCAAACCAGGTATGTTGTTGGAGGCAAACTGAGCACTGATGCGTTTGGCAATGAGCTCCTGCTCTTAGTGCTGTGTCACTGTGCCCACAAGGACTGCTGTATGCTTTGAAGCATCTCAGCACACCTTTTTTTCCCCAAACAGTTGGATTCTCAGCACTCTAAACCACTGTTCAACAGTATGAAAAAATGCATAGTCTTCCACTCAATGAGAGCATAAATGGCGGTGCTTGGAGCAATAAGTGTAACTGTATCTCTGCACCTTTTAAAGGATGGTGTAATGTAGCACCCGGTAGCAAATATGTGATGAGTGGGAGGAAGGGCATTCAGTGCTGCAGAGGGGCTCCAGCAAGTGGCACAAAAAGTACTTGTCACCAGAGCAAGGTGTATTTCATTCTGGATGGAGGATGGCTCTGACTTTGGAAGGATGGATGCTGAGCGCACAGTTTGGGACTGGGTGGGCAGGGGAGCCCAGGCAGTTGGTCATGGCAGCAGCCATCCTGGGATTTGCTGGTTGGGAGTGAGTGGCAGCTTGACTATCCCTGTGAGGAACAGGTGCAAACACCCTTTCTGTTGGGCTTCAAGGCTTTCACTTCTTTGGGGACTATGGATTTTAAACTGACTTTAGATACAGACAGTGATAGAAGAATGGAAGATATAAAAATGTGGGTTGGCATCCCTACCACCTAGCTTGAGGGATGCCATACATTCCTCTTGCAGTATACCTGAGCAGTTTGAGCACGTATTTTTCAGGAATGCATTACTACAACTTTTTAGTAGTATTTTCTAAGTCATATACCCCAGCATGTGAGTGAGGCCAGTACCTCATGACACCACTCTGTTAAATGGGATTGAACAGATTTGGAAGTGCTTTGCACAGTAAAACATGGATCTGGTGGATGCCATCACTCCTGGGAGGAAGCTCTCAGTGTTATTGCAAATGTAACTTCTTGCTTGGAAGGTTTCCTTAGCCCTGTGTCCCCCAAAAATCTATTTCATTAATTACTCAAAAGGAGTTACTGTAGCTAGGGACAGCTTCCCATGTGGTCAACTGCACACTGCAAATGCTCCTTGTACCCTGATAAATGTCTTTAGTTCTGTTTTTCTTGTCAGAGGGTCTGGTTCTGGGTTTTTTTCGGTCATTCTTCTATTATTTTTTTCAGCTTTTGTTGGTAGATGGTGGGGGTAACATCACTGTGTGGCACTGTACCCTATAGGAGAAGTGTGAATGTTAAATCAAGCACTGTCTGAATTCCTCCCAATTTCCTGTACAAAGAGATTGCTCCATGTCTGGAAGGCTAGTAAATAAATTCAGACTCTCACGGATTGAAAGGGAAACAAATCTCAAGTCTGTGGAGTCTTCATCATGCTTAAGAGGTATAGAATGTGTCTGAGAGACAGCACTTTAACTGTCCTTTCCACTTCTTTGAGTCCTGAATTTTCTCAGCTGATAATAAAAGGACTTTCTTTCCTTGCATCTTCAGTGAGTGAAATGTGGTGGCAGAGGGTTTGCCATGAGGTGTGTTGTCCTGACCCTCCATGTCCCTGCGTGTGCTCGCAGTGAGCGGTTGCTGTATCCTCCTGCAGGCCTCAGTGGAGGGCTCTTGTAATCAGAATCTTGGGCTGAAGAGACTTGGCCTATGTTTTGACCTTGGGGTGTCCTTTTCACTGCTGCTCTTTTTGTATCTTTGATGTTAACAGTGGCTACTGGAGTACAAAATAAGAGAGACTGCATCAGAAGTAAATCTCGATTTGCTTGCTTTTTTACATCGTTGCACTAGGTGTTGTAGCACTGCTTTTCACACAGACTCTTCCATCTCAAGTGTCTGTCCTCTTGAGATTTGCTTACTTTTTTTTTTTTTCCATAGAATCACAGAATGGCTTGGGTTGCATCCTCAAGGATCACCAAGTCCCTAGGCCTCTGCCACAGGCAGGGCTGCCAGCCACTAGATAAAGTACTAGACCAGAAAGCCCAGGGCCCCATCCATTGTGGCCTTAAAGACCTCCAGGGATGGAGCATCCACAGCTTCACTTGTATTTGTTTGAAAATAGGAACCTTCTTGGAAGCAGGTGCTTTGTGTGGGGATGTGGATGGTTTGGCACAGCCCCACAACAAAATGCAAGCATCACAGTTCAGATTCAGAAGATTCTGTTCCTTTTGCCAAATAACCATTACATCTGAAAAGTTTTTCCAAGGGCCACAATCCCAGATTGTTTTCTGTATTCACTAATGTAATGAATGCCCACTTCTTACATTCCTCTGCCATCATCCAGCTATATCTTCCCAAAGAAAGTGCAACTCAGGTGTCCCTGCTTGAGGGCACTGTTGTGGCCCCAGCTGAGACCTCAGCCCTGCTGTGAATCGCCAGCAGCCATCATGTAACTGAGTGCTGGGACTGCTGCAAGCATGGGGACCCAGGATGCTGCGAAACAGAAATGCTCACAGTAACGTTGAGCAGGGGCTGTGGGCTGAGATGCTAACGTTCTGCTGGAGCTTTGCAGCCTCAGTGTTTCTTTTGCCCCTTGGCTGCCAGCCCCTGCTCTTGGGATTTTCCATGTTGGAAACATTTTCTGGTACAGTCAATTAAAAGGGCTTCTGTCGGTTTGCCTCGATGTTTTAAGAAGCATCTCTGAGCAAGTCACCCTAAAGTCCATGTAATCAACAGCAAAAGCCTTTGATAGAGCCGGGGCTGAGCGCTGCAGGCTGTGGCAGGTGTGGGGAAGTGAATCAGAGCTCAGGTCTGCAGATCCCACTGGGGATTTCCACTTGGATTTCCCCTTCAGCAGAGCTGATGGTTGCGATGGCCATGCAGTGGAGGTTAATAGTAAGTAGTATGAGGGGGAAGTGAGCCTGCATTAGATGAAAATCAAGTTACTTTGATCCTCCAGGGTATCGGTGTTTTCAGTCAGCCCCAACATGTGAAAATCTGTGAGTGGCTCAGCTTGGCATGGGCACCTGTAGAATCTTTCATTTGGTGAAATTCTGATTTACAGGTCCTTACAAGTTAATTTTCAAATTAACCAAAGTGCTTTGGATTAATGTGAGGCTGGCCCAGCTTCAGGGCAGCTGGGTGTTTGGTCGCATTGCTCTGCATTCTGACAGCGTGGATTTCAGCTGGGATGTGGGGGGGTTCTGGCTTTGCCCCTCGCTGGGATGCTTTTCGTGGTACTGTGTTAGGGAAGGTTATAGAGTAAGGGATCCCTGCAGGGCTGGGGTGTGAGAACTATTGGAAGGCTGTGCGCGGTGCTTTGGGCATGCATGAGTAATTGTTTCCACTTAAATCTGCTTAAAAATCTGCATTACTCTGTTTTTGCTGTGCAACTTGGGGAGGCTTTAATTGCCCCTGAATGAAAGAGGCCTTGCTGTTTCCCCATGAAGCAGATACCCGTGTTGACGGGTAGGGCTCCTTGCTCTGCATTGGACAGCCCCTGGAAGCTGCAGCAGGCAGGACTGCGCTCTGCTGAGCAGCACAGAGCTGTTCCAGCCTCTGGGGGCCTTCCTGTCTAAATGAAGGCTTGGGCCCGGCCTCCATGATAACACACCGTATCTAGCATAAATTCAGAGCAGAACGCAGACCATTTTCACAAGCTGCTGCTATGTTTTTCTTTCTCAAGCTGTGCCAGGTAACTTCATGCAAAGCACGACCACTTTCTGAACGAGGAGTGCTGGGATGGCTGGTGGAGATTTATGGAGCCAATGCTCAAGGAGCTGTGTGCACCCGTCCACTGCAGATGTAAGGGTGCTGCTGAGGTGAAGGGCTCTGGATGCCATGCATGGGAGAAGTTTCAGATGGAGGGTAGCTTCGTAATGACTGTAGTTATCTTCTGGCTCACCTCTGCAGGGATGAGAGGGTGTGAGGACTTCCGGTAACATCCCATCCCTGTGGGCATGGCAGGTGTGATAACTTGGAAAACCTAGGTTCCTTGATTTTTATTTTTTTCCCTTCAACTGCTGCCTTTTGTTTGTCCTGTCCATTAAAACTGTGCCCTACCTGCAAGTTAGGGCCCTGTGCTTCAGTGGTATCACATTCCTATACTGCTCTGCCTGCACTAAGCAGGTTTCTCAGCACCTGAGCTGCTCCCAGCTGTGATCTGTCATTCCACAGCACTCATGTAGGTGCCTATAGTCTTCTTTCCTAAGGGCACTTAAAATCCTTAGTACCAAACCTCTTGTCCTTTGGGTCCAATACCACTGGGGAGGTGCAGGTGCTGCCCCTGGGTCTGTAGCTGTGAGCCATCCATACGGGTGTGCAGTCACACTGCAGGGTCCTTATAAACCTGCTCTCACTGCTATGGCTCCATGGGTCATAAATGCTGCTCCCGAGATGAAATGGAATTTTAGGGTTGTGTCCCTTGGCATGTTCTCCATGCTGCCGTGACTTTCCATCTGAAGGGAGCTGATGAAATCTATTGACTTTTCCATCTCTTAGAAAAGTCTGTATATTGTAAGAATAAGATATGAATTGGAAAAAAAAAGCAGCTGCTGCTGCTGTTTGGTGGAGGAAGGTGGGCCTATGAACAAATATTTTCAAGCACGTTGGCCACTAAAGAGCTGCTCATAGCTGACGAAGAACTGTGCTCCTACCCTGCGTTCTCCTTGCTGGCCTGTTACAGAGCACAGCTGTGATGCAGGGGGCATCTGTGGTGCTTACAGTTGGATCCTCACCTGGCTGCAGCTCTGTTGTGGCCGTCCTTTGCAAACTTCCTTTTTGGAGATGCTTCAGTGCAAGCTGTGGTGGGACAGAGCTCAGGGCTTCTGCTGGAGGCACCCCTGTCCCCAGGGCTTAGAAAGAACTTTTTCCACCTGAAGAGCCCTGTCCAGGTCAAATAAACAATTTCCTTTGGCACTTGGGTTGACAAAAGGAGGCTGAGTAGCACAAGCAGATTTCCCTTAGAGATGTGCTGGTGTTGGGTGTGCAGTGCTCTGGGTTCTGTTGCGTTTGCATGGCCGTGGTACCCATGCTGACAGCTCCTCCTGCTCAGGGCTGGGTGAGGCAACAGCTGTGGGTGAGTTACGTGCTGCTGAGCCATCTCCAGTTCTCTTTAATTTAGAGATGCAAAACTGAGCCTGAAAGTAATGAGCTTCAGATAATTAGGTGCTTGTCTGCAGGTGTAACCGGCGCGGCTGCCTGCAGCCACAGCCCTTAATATTGCTGATTTTTATTTGGAAGCATTGGGGAATGAATGAGATGCTGGAAACACCACTCATTCACAACAATGATAGGTTCTGCTGTTCTCTTCCTCCCACCCCCTTCCCTTGGCTGAAGGTGAGGCTGAAGGGGAGTGCAGTAAGGATGCTGGAGGAGGGGTTTGGTAAACGGGCACTGAAAGTGCAGGAGTTGGAAGATGGAGAGATGTGTGCAGTGTAGATCATGTGATGTTATGGCAGACAGAAAGGGGCAGGAAGTGTCTGGATTACTTAAAAGGAAGTACTGAGATTAATGATACGTAATTAGGTAAAAAGCTTGATGAATTTCAGGAGAAGTTTTTATTTCCAGGGAGAGCGCTTGTTGGGAGCGTGGTGTGGTCTGGGTAAGCACTGACAGCCTCTCACTGCCTGCAGCATCTGGATTGTGGTGGCACTTGGGAATGGCGCTTAATGAGATGCCCTTAATTGGCAGAGGAACAGATGAGCCCATGGCTGTGTTATCACCAAGCAGGGATAGAGCCCTGTGAGGGACCGGGCAGAAGTGGGGAGCTGCCCACAGCAGTGCACCTGCAGGCACACGGCTGTTACAGCATCGGAGAGCTGCTCACTGGGGCTATTGTTGCACATGTAAAATAGCCCATACCTGAGAACTTCAAGAGAATTTGGTTTTACCATTTAATACACAAATAAGGTGATGGATTAAGAGGCCAGTTGTTGATCCACTTACATTTTGTATGTCCTGACAAATGGCAATGCAGTTGCAAGCGTTGACTCCACATGTTGCAGTAAGGGTCTTTCTATCAAGCTGTAAAATGTTGAAACAAGCTCTATCATGGCTTTTGCCGTGAGATCCTTCTGGTTATAAGTGATTGCAGCAGGTGGATCTCGCAGCATGGTTTGCATCTGCTTGCAGCAGTAGGGCTGTAGCAGTGTGCTGCTGTTAAGCAGCCTGGTAGTTCTGGGCAGCGTACCCATCGAGAGCCCCATTGCTGCCATTCTGCAAGCACCTTTTCATGTGTTCTTTTATCGGAGCAGTCAGCAGTCTGTCCTTGATGTCAAGATTAAGGGTGGGTGTAAGGAGGACGTGGTTTCTTAGGGAATTCTGTGCCTGCATCTCTGACTGCAGTTTGGTGTGCTCGTGTCGGGAAGAGTTGTTTATTTTTTGGTGTCTCGTGGTGGGTTTTGCTGGTTTCAAGTAACAGCCAGGTGCGTGGTTGTGCCTGCTGCTCTGTGGGCACAGGGAGCAGCTGCTTTGGAGCAGAAAGTCGGGAGAATTTGCAAAATTCCTTCCTGAGGAGTTTGTGCTGTGATGGAGTTCCCCTCAGACGTGGAGCGCTGATGCTGCCTGGCACTGCCTGGCTGAGGGGCTGTTACATTCCATGCATCAAGAAGCTGCAGGTGGTGCTGAGGGTTCGGATTTGCTGTGGTTTCATACTGTGTACACTCGCTTGATGGCTTTGTCTCATATTTTCAGCTATTTAATGCACAGTTGTGGGACAAGCAGGACCACGTAGTGGGGTTGTTTAGCCCCAGGTGCTGGCAGAGGGCTTGCTTGTGTTGTACAAGAGGGAGATTTTGGCAAGGAATTCCTCCTGGCTGTAAGTGCTGTGTGTTTGTTGGTAGTTCTGCATAGCAAGGCAGCATGGGCACTTGTCAGTGGGGGCTGAATTCCACAGGTAGCAAAGGGTGCTGCGGGCAGGCTGTGCTAACCACCTCGCTCATGGGCCCGGGAGCACCACTCTGCCCATCCTATCCCATTGGAGCCTCAGGAGCACGGTGCTGCCCACCTAGTGCCTGTATTTGCCAGATGCCAGGTGCAGGAAATAAGCACTTTCTCCATCCTTTGGATCTCATTAAGGCTTACTGGAACTTAAGACACTTCTGCCTCCATCAGTCTTGTGTCTAGATCAAGTCCTGTAGCAGAAGGACTTAGAGGTTTCCTTTTAATCTGATGAGAACCCTCGCTTTCCAGAAGAGTTTGGAAGCAGCTGCCCTGGTGACAGCCCACCCAGCCCTGGGCACAGGCAGCGAGCTGACTGCTCAGAGATTATTTTCCCATGGCTTATATAAGTTCTAAAATAAGAAAATAAATCCTAACCTGCTTGAGGATGAAACAGTTTTTCCAGACTCAGAAATGATCCCTTTTGGAGTAGGGATGGCTCATTTGTTTGTTCCTTTCCCCCCTTTATTTCCTCTGGATTCCCACAGTACATTTCCATTCAGGAGAACTACAGCAGTTTGCTCAACACCAAGACTTAAAACCTATTGGCAACAGCTTCAATGGATGCGCGGGGAGAGGACTTACTGCCGTAGAAAGGCAAATGCAAACAGGGTGAATGTGGCCACGGCTCTGCGTGGGATGGGGGGACGAAGTAGTGTGCCCCCCACGTGCATCCCCACACTGCTTTCCTTAACCCACTGCCCGCAGGATCCCCCGCGGCCCCGTGCAGCAGCCCCTGGAGGAACGCATCTTCACGCCAACCGTCTCTGCCGTGTACAGCACTGTGAGTATCTCATGGCTCTGCTGGGTGCTTACAGCACCGGAATTGCCTGGGTTCCTAAAAATGATGCTGAATGAGCACTGTTCTCTTGCATGCAAGTAGGTAAGCAGTGGTGCTATCTCCAGGAGTTGGGATTCCTTCCTTTCCTGCTAGGTGTAATTCAGTAGAGAGCAATGGGTTTCCTGAAGCGGAGCGGTGGTGGGATGAAGGTGTCCTGCATGCCATGGGTTGGCTCCATCCCTTCTGCCTCGTGCTGCATGTCCTGTCACAGGAGCAACCTAGGGAGATTGGGTTTTCACACTGAATGCTCCATTTGGAGCTGCAGACAGATGTGATGACACAATGGAAACCTGGGATAGGTGCTTTGGCTCGCTGCCCTGTGCTTGTTGGTAAAGCTGAGTGATTGAGGAGATTCATCTCTGGGACCTAGTGGTGTTTGTGAATGTACGACACCATTTTCCTTTGATTCATTTCTTTTTTTTTTTTCCCACATGGCAATAGATGGAAGCTCGGTGTTTTTTCTAAGCTATGCTAAATCAGCAGGGCCCTGGGAAAGCACCATTTTGCTTTTCTGGTGGGAGAGTGCAAATATTTTGAATGCCAAAAAGATGCTTCCAAGCAGCTCCTTATTATTTGGACAACAGGAAGAAAAGCTGTGGATGCAAGGAGTTCCCTCTGTGTTGTGCAGTGAGCATAAGTGCTTCCAGAAGAACACAGACTGCTGCACAGGGGCTCTTCCTTCCTTCATCACCTCTGTGCCCAGGGGTTCCCTCTTCCCAATTTTTTTTCCTGTTCTTTGTAAGGATACAGCGCCATTTTATCTGTCTATGACTGAGGGGGAAAAGATGACTGTAAAAATGTAAATTGGTGTAAAATGTGAAAGTAACTCTAAAGAACGAGCTAAAATGTCTTTTCAGTGTGAAAAATAACCCTCTTTTGTGTGGTGCAGGTACAGAAGGCAGGGCTGGCAAGGCCTCTATGCTTTTAGAAAACACAAGTTTGGGAGAAAATGTCCTGATTTAGGGAGAGACATTTTTTAGTTTGGTTCCATGAGAGCTTTCCTTCCAAGCCCTTTTGGCAGATGTAGAGTAAGTACTGGAAAGCTGAATGGGGATGAAGGACACGCAATTGCAGCTGGTCTGGGATCTCGGAGGTGTTTGGGTGTGCCAGAAGAGCTGCTTCTGGGTGTAACATTTTGGGTCTTTCCCTGTAAGCAGCTTCCTTCCTGGTGGTTCCCAGCAGAGAGATCACTGCAGTCAATCCTATGCCTGCTGTGAAATCCTTGACACCTGTGATAAAAGCCCTGAGCATGGGGTTTGTCCATAGTGATGGGATGAGCTCCTAGCCCACCTTCATACCCTTTAAAGGGATGCTGAATGCAGTCCTGGAGAAAGAGATTACGGAGGATTAGCAGCCCCAGCTCTGCGTGCTGATGGGCTCAGGAGGCCACCCTGGCCCCTTGGGGCTTCCCAGGGACTCTTTGTATTGGTCTAGTCATTAAGTTGGGTGCTGTGAGGAAAGAGGTTCTGCCCAAGTCAGTTTTTGCTTCATCTTTGGGATGCTTGTGATGTGCCCCCTGTCCCTTGTGGACTTACCTGAGAGTTTCCTGGATGTAGCTGTGTGCCTGAAGCTGTGGACTCAGAAGGGGAAGAACAGTGCAAAACCTTGCTGAAAGCAGATTTTAACCCAGAGGGTGTTGAAGCCTGAGTTTACTGTGAACATTGTCTATTATTTTCTTTATAACATGGTGTATGGGAACCACTGAATCCACTGATGGATCATCTGAGGTGAGCACTGAGTCAGCCATAGGAGTACAGGTGAAGGCAATGCACCTGTGTGACCAGAAGGGATGGAGTCTGTCTCCACCTCTCCTAGATTCCATTTAAGGGCTGACCACCACTGGGGAAGGGTCTCTTTTGGGAGATCCCTCTTTTGTGAAGTTTCCCCCTGCAAGCCTTGATCTCTGGTGGTGGGTGAGCATTTCCCTTACTATTGTCTCTTTACCATCTTGATAATCTTTCTAAATTACACCATCTGTCAAATATCTTGACTGACAATACCATTTGGTATTATTCATCTTGTTTTCCACCCTACATTTGGCAAGCCAGGCAGGCTTAAACATTAAAAAATGTCCTTCCGGAATATCTTTAAATGGGGCAGGGGGGAGAACATTACCCCTTAGACCAAACTATTCCAGGACAGATCCCAGGACTTCTGGGATCACCATGTTATGGATTAGCAACCATCATTGAAAATTGGGGTCCCCTGCAGGTCATGGAAAATACTTCTCCATCCCACTTAGCAGATTATTTTCAAGGTTTAAGTAAAGATATACTAATTACAAAGGAGCACCAGCTAGCTGCATCTACTGTGGCTTGGCTTTATTAATGATATTAAATCAGACAGAAATAACAACCAATAATTTAGAAAACGAAAACTATTATGTGATCACATTGAAAAACTGGAACCACAACTGGGCATACTAATGGTAAAAAAAAAAAAAAAAAAAATCAACCAAAAAACCAAACACCAGGCCTAAATGTCCCAATGAAACAAATGCATAACATTTCAGTAGATGACACTCAGGTCCCAGAGGCAATGGACCTGGGTAATTCAGGGAATAAAATTTCTAAATCGCATCTCAAAGCTCCATCCATGATGGATCCCTCTGAGATCCGTCCCCTAATAATGCAAAAAACCAATAAGGTACAGGATAGACTGAGAGGGTGCTCCCTGCTTAGTTGCACCATGCTGAAACACATCTGCATGTTTCAGCATGTCTGTGTGTGGCAAATGAGTTGATGGATTTAGTACAAAGATTCTGTCAAAAGCCCAGAGAGGGGTGCCATCGTGGCTGCTAAGGTTGTGGGATGCAGGAGCAGAAAGTGTTTTGGTTAATGGAACAGAAATGTCCAAATTGGCATCTGTCACTCCACACCCTGCCCTTAGGCAATGATTATACACTGCTATTCAATATACCAATGAAAATCATTCCATAACAGATTGGTTGATGGCAGCATGCCACTTAACCTGGCTGAATAAAACTGATATACCTTTGCATACAGGTCTATGGTCTTGTATGGAGGACTGTCAAACTTATATTCATCAACTGGGCATGAAAGAAACAGTGTATTCAGAAATGTTTGAAAGCCCAGATATGGAAAAGCTTACAGTGGGAATGAGGGACCTCATTTTAGAACAGGCTCCTTCCCATCGTTATGGAGCATTGGTCTCAATACTGAACCCCTTAGTGGCTTCAGAGGCTGTTGTCCAGTAAGCGGCCCGGTTAGTAGTGGACTTGGGAGAAACAGAGCACCTACAGACAAGGCACAATGTCCAAATGGTAGAGGAAGCTGAGGTCCTCCCAATTAGAACTAAGAGGGCTGCCCCACGAGCCCCGCGATTGGGCCCCATATGGCTGTCCTGAAAAGCAACATTTAATGATCTGATACAGGCTGGGATCACCTTTGCCAAGATTGCTGGGCAGCCCAATTATATTCTGCTTCAGTTATGGAAGCAGTTAAGAAATGATCAGAAATTTCAAAGTACTCCCAGAAAATCGGGAGTATGGGTAATACAGCAGACACCTACTAAAACCTGGAATTTAGAAGACTTCATAGTACCAAACAGAAGAGATGATTGGTGGTTTTGGAGTAGAAACAATTCCAGATACCCAGTCATGGTTAAAATTGGGGGTTGGGTATCTCCCACCCCAGGATTATAAAGTGTCTGTTGCTCCAATCCCAGAATACATTTTGGGCATAGACATTCTGTGTGGTCTGGCTCTCCAGACAACTGTGGGAGAGTTCAGACTCTGACAGAGGTACATTAGTGTCCAGGTAGTACAGACAATGTTGAGAGTTGGACGGAACATGGAGAATGATGGTGGATTATAGGGAATCGAATAAGGTCACGCTGCCCATCCATGCAGCTGTACCCAATATTTCTTCCCTAATGAACACACTCAGTAGGGAAATCAAAACCTACCATTGTGTCCTGGATTTGGCAAATGAGTTCTTCATTATTCCATTATTTAGATCAATCTGCGTCTACTTGGGGAGGCAGGCAGTGGACCTTTCAGGTCCTGCCACAGGGGTACATGCATTCACCAACATATTGTTATAACTTGGTGACACATGATCTAGCTTATTGGAGAAAATCTAATAATGTCAACCTGTATCGCTACACTGATGATCTCCTGTTAGCATCTGACTCACTGGAGGTGGTAGGACAAGTGGCAGATTCATTAACTGCCTACCTGGAAGAAAGAGGATGGGCTATAAAATCCTCAGAAGGTGCAAGGTCCAGACCTATCTGTAAAATTTCTGGGGGTAGTCTGGTCAGGAAAGACCAAAGTACTATGCCGTGCCATCATAGATAAGTTTCAGGCATTCCCAGTCCCTACAACACCAAAGCAGCTGCAGGTATTTCTAGGTATATTGGGATATTGGTGTTCCTTTATACCTCATTTGGCACAGCTGCTGAGACCTTTGTATGGACTCATGAAAAAGGGGCAACTATGGTCTGGAGGAGAACAGAACAGGACGCTTTTCAGCAAGCAAAACAGGTGGTTAAATATTTGATCCTACCCTCCCAGCTGAATTGGATGTTCATGTTACTCGGGATGGCTTTGGCTGGGGCCTGTGGCAACATCAGAGTTCTGTTTGGACCCCCATTGGTTTCTGGTCTCAGGTCTGGCATGGAACAGAACAGAGGTATAATATGATTGAAAAACAGCTATTGGCTGCTTGTTCTGCATTACAGGTGGTAGAGCCAGTAACCCAAACAGCTGAAGTCATAATTAAGACCACCCTGCCAATTCTGGGGTGGGTAAGAGGTCTGACCCACCTTCCTAAGACAGGAGTGGCCCAGGCACAGACAGTGGCACAAAGGGTCGCCTATCTCAGTCAGAGGAGTAGTCTGTCTTCATCACCACTGAAAGAAGAACTTCAAAAGATCCTAGGCGCAGTGACGTATCACAGTGATGCCCCAAAGGAAAGATTGGTCGCCCCACCACAGAAGAGTCCTGTCCAGGAGGGAAAATACCCCATTCCTGAAAATGCCTATTACACAGATGGGTTCAGCAAGGGCAACCCGAGCAAGTGGAGGGCAGCAGCATAGCATCCACTGACCATAGGAGCACAGGTGAAGTCAGTGCACCTGTGTGACCGGAAGGGGTGGAGTCTGAGTCCACCTCTCCCAGACCCCATTTAAGGGCTGACCACCACTGGGGAAGGATCTGTTTTTGGAGGTCCCTCCTTTGTGGAGTTTTTCCCTGTGAGCCTTGATCTCCAGTGATGGGTGAGCATTTCCCTTATTATCGATTGTCTCTTTGCCATCTTGATAATCTTTCTAAATTACACCATCTAATGAATATCTTGGCTGACAATACCATTTGGTATTATTCATCTTGTTTTCCACCCTACACACGGGATTAAGGCTTCCATAAAACAAAAGATACAGATAACCTAGCAAATTAGTATGCAATTTTCTGTATCTATTTTTAGGAGAATAATTTCATCTTTGGATTTATGGACATCTTCTTAACAGCCTCAGCTAAGTTTGTGTTGCAGAATGTCCTCTGGTAAACAGAAAGCCAAACTCAGGCATGGTGGGTTCGAACATCCCAGGACAGAAGCTGTGCCCTTATGGACTTGCTGCTTTTCAGCTTGATGTCGTGCAAATATCTAACCTGACTATGGTTTATTTGTAAATGTGCTGTACGTAGTATCTGGGGGCCTCAGGAGCGCCAGGGTGCTGTAAATCATGCAGTAAATGCTTCTGGGCTGTTTCCAAGCCTTGAGAGGTTGCACGTTATCATTGTTGCTGATAGTGCAGCTGTTTCAGGGTTCGAGGTAATGTTTAAGAAAGCACTGATGTTTGGAATGTATCAGCATGACTTGGAAGAATGTGTTGTTGAACTCTGTGACTTCTGCTCATGCTGCCTTGCCCCTTGGTGCTAATGCTCAGCTGAAGGTGGAGATCCAGGGCTTTGCCCCTGCTTTTCTGTCACCCTGCAGCTCTTTGCAGGATCAGTGTGGTTGGATATGTGTTGTGGGAAGCTGGGGAGATTGCAGCCTGGAGCCAGAGGGGTGCTGCGCAGCACGGCCCCAACATTCCTCCCCATCTCCATGGTGGCTTCGTATGGTGCTCGTGGTTTTTGGTCTTTCCCCAGTTTCCTCAGCTGTATTAATTGACTTGTATAGCGTTTCACTGAAAACGATAATGATAATAATGTGCTGCTAGCTGCTTTCTTAAGAAGAGTATACAGCATCTCTGCAGATTGGATTACTAATGTTCTGTTTTACTAACAGTTTATCTCCACACAGGTAACACAAGTAGCAAGACAGCCGGGTCCTCCTGCCCCATCCCCTTACACTGCACATGAAATAAATAAGGGACACCCAAATATTGCTGCAACACCACCAGGACATGCGTCGTCCCCAGGGCTCTCACAGGTAAGAACACCAGAGCAGCAGGTTCCCAGCCACCCGCTTTTCCTCTTATGTAGCTCTTGGCTTTGCTGCTGAAATTCCACATATCTGTCTTATCTGTGACCAATAAAAGCTGATGAAGTCTGGCTGCTGAGGGCAGGCTGTTGGGCAGGGTGGCACGCTGGAATGGGCTGGGGACAACTGCATGCTGCTGCCAGCTGGTGGTAATGGCTGTGCCAGGGGAAGAGAGCTTTCTGCTCTTCCTGCCAGACTCTCGGTTTGGGTGAAATATTAAACCCCAACTGACCTTTCAGACCGTGAGATGTGTGAAAACAAATGAGGTCATGTGAGGAACACTTCACCTTGATGTTCTGCATTCTAGATAAAGCTTAGTGATGCGTGTCTGACGGTGCTTGGTGGGAAACCTGTGGTTGTGTTTGAAAATGTGAGAACACTTCTATGAAGTGGGAAGTTAGAGGTTGAAGTATCTATTCAGGATCACAAGTAGCTTGCGGGCATCACTCAGCAGTCTCTGGGCTGTCCCTTGTGCTTTTGCTGCGTGGCTGTTGGTAAGGAAGTCTCTGGTTTGAAGGCTGAGCTGAAAAGCACAGCAGGGCTGCAGAGCAAACCCCGTGTGTTGGTCAGCTTGTGTCATGGATTACAGAGCTCGTTCCTGGTAGGCATTGTCAACAGAGGGAAGCTAATCATGGTAGATAAGAAGGGAAGAAAGAGGACATTCTAGGCAGCTTCTTAACAAGAAAACTCTGATCAAGCTTTTCTCTTCCCTTAATATTTTCCTGTTGAGTCAGTGCATACGTAGACGGCAGGCTGTGTGCCAGATGAGCGCTCCGGCCAGCCAGGAAAACGCTCGTTTCCTGTTCTGCTGGCTCTTATCCTCTTGGAAATGAGCATCAGCTGGCTTGTGTCACTGCGCTGCTGCGAGCAGGAGTGCCCTGACCTTGCGTCCTCCTCGGGGTTCAGGGGTTGCATGTTCTTTAGCTGGCATGGGGCAGCCCTGCTGCTGGGCAGGGGAGCAGTGGGGGCTGGTGGGGGCTGCAGGGGCATGAGTTGTGCTGGCTTGGCTGCACAAGGTTGGGGCAGTTCTGCGGCACCGCCACAAAGCTGGGGAGGGTTTGGTGGCAGAACAGCAGCAGTAGTGCTTTCTGTTCTTTAGCAGCACGTGCTTATCTGTCCCCTTTGCTGATGTGTTTGGGTCATCTTTAAAGCTGTGGTTTGTGGTTGTTTTCTTTTTTTTCTTTCTTTTTTTTTTTTTTTTGCTCTCAACCCTAGAAATCTGAGCGTTCTCTTCTACTCTCACTTCAGCCTCTGGTCAGATGTTGAGTTGCAGTGTATCACAATAACCAGTTTTCTGGTGTAGGAGGGTATGAGGTGGAAGTGTTACCTATTTATTGCATCTATCATTTTTCTCCTCTGAGTTTCTCTGAATGCCCTCTTGTGTTTGTGTTAAGAGATGAGGTGAGTTACTTGTTTCCAGATGATCTTTTTTGGGCGATTTCTGTAGTGAGTTCATGTATTTGTTTTCATTTTGGTATATTAGTCCCTTAAATCTCTCATCACATGAACGTTCTTCTGTGCTATAATCATTCTTTTCATCTGTTCAGACCCCCTGAACTCCTGCTGTTTCCCTTTTGAGATAGAGGGCCCAGAGCTGACACAAGGCTGTGATGAATGGTTTATTCCCAAGTTCTGTAACAGTAAGAACAGCAGGAATGAACTGGCCTGTATCTCCACAACCCATGCTGTTCTTGGTTGAGCTGGGTTTTCCAGTTGTTCCTGATGTGTGTTCTTGATTTGAGAGGAATAAAGACTGTGAAGAGCAGAGCACTACATTTGAGTAAGAGTCTGGTTAAGACATCAGTCATTTTTCTCCATGCCCAAGAGTTAATGAATATTCTTAAAACTGGGCCTTTTCAGGGTAGGGACAGCCAGGTAGGCAGCAGTGGATGAAAACATGTGTGCTTTTGGGCTTCAGATACTGAGATCTAAAAGCCATTTCACCACAGTACCAGTGTATGTGTTGCTTGTGTGGTCCCAGACTGCTCCGATGCTGTCAGCCCAGCACTCTGCAAAGAGAATGCTCCCCATACAGAGCAGTGGGACCACTTTGTAGGTCTGCAGACATCTGTGATGAGCTCCCAGCATGGCATGGAGAGGTTGCTGGGCCTGGGGAAGCACAGTTGGGCTGGCATGGGCTGCGACAGTGTACAGGGTGGATAGCATCTGCTGTGGGAAGAAGAGCCAGGTGTGGATGGATGCTGTACTTCTGTAGCTGTCTTTCCTTCGCCTTCATTTAAAAGAACAGAAACAGATGGCTGTGCTCTGTCTTTTTCACTTAACACAGCCAAACAGGAGAGAGGCTTGTGGTTCAGCTTCCACAGTGACCTGCCTCTGGCACTGTACTGCCCTTCAGAATTAGTTCTGCAGCACAATGAGAGGAGCTTGGCAGCACTGAGAATCACTCCCACAGTAAGAGACAGCACTTCTGCTTCCCAAATTCCAGGGCCTTGAAGTCACACTGCTGTGGAATGTGCCAAGCTCTGCTGTCATTTGGGAAGGTGCAGCACATGTTGCAGCGGTGATGCTACGGCACATGTGGCCCCATGGATATGACATCTCACATCTGTGCTGTGTGCAGCAGGCCCTGTGGGGCACGAAAGGAGTGGTACAGCCCTGCTCCCTCACTTGGGTTGCAGCGGTCTGGAGGGACTTGTCTGAGACTTTTTCAGCATGCAGAGAAAAGGAGAAATCGTCAAAAGACAGCAGATAAGTTTCTCCCTGGCCTTGGCAACTGGAGCAAGTTCTGCTGGGCTCAGGTAGGGCACGGGGCACTGTGGGATAGTGGTTGCTGAAGCACACTGATCCCGTGCTGGATGTGAGGCTGTGCAGCGTTCACACGGGCTGTTAACACAAAGGAGCTGAGAGGCTGTAAATCTGCAGCCTGCTCTGGCTCTGCGTTGTGGTAATTTATTGTGTAGCTGTGCCTTGCAAAGGGAATGGCAATAAAGCAGAGAACTTCCAAAGCAACCAGACTGGGACTTGGAGGGAGACAGCAGAAGAGAGCTTCCCTCTGTCTGCTGGGCCATGAGAGGAGGAAGAGGGGCTCCTGCAGGCAGGAGGCAGCATGCAGTGCAGGGGCATCGGGACAGGGCTGCACCATCTTCCTCCCCAAGGCATCAGAGTGCTGTGGAGGATCCCAGGGAACAGGCATGGTGTATTCTGGTATGTGAGATGAAGGAACACGATGGGGTAATGGTTCAGAAGCAGTGCTCCAAAGAAGATACTTGGCTTTCTCTGCTTTAGCTTTGAAGTGCAGGCTCTGATGCATATGCTGAGGGATTCCTGTACTGTGGACAACTGACCAGCAACTCTTGTAACAAATGGCCACGAGTTTCATCTGTAATCATGAAAGCTTCAGGTCTTGTTCTGAGCATGCAGTGCACTGGGCAGATTGATGCTCCATTGGGCTGGCACTGCTGAGTGCCCTGTGGTGTCTGATAGGACCTCCCTCTGAAGCTGCTGTAGTTATTGTCAGCTGTGTTTAATAATGCCATATCCATTTGTAGCTATGCTGAGATACACTCACAGAAAACATAAGTGCAGAGAGCTGAGTTCTCAGGATCCTGGTATACGGAGACCTTGACTTTTAGGTGGCTGATTTAAATCCAAAACAGATTGTACTAGCTGAAGCTTGTTCCCATCTGGTTCTTTGCCTTAAGTGAAAAGAGTTTTGTGGTCTCATTCTGGTCCTCAAAAATGTTATAACAGCAGCAAGACATTCCTTGGTACCTTACAGCCTGGGAGGCTGCACTGGGCAGCGTGTCTGCATGCCATCTGTGGCATGTTATAGGCAATCCCCACACCCCTTCTTCATTATCTTGGCTCCTTTCTGTGGGAGCTGGAGCTCTGTTGTAACCATGGTGTTTATTCAGTATTTCCCTCCCATCATCAGTTCAGATATTAGATGCTTTTAATGAAGTAATAGGCCTTCTGTCCATAGCAGGTAACAGGGATAAAGAACACTAACATAGCTGTGCTCTTGGGGTGCAAGCAGCATGTCCTGCAACATACTCCTTGCAATGCTCATGTCTGTAATGCAGCTCACTGCTTCTGAGCTTGCAAGTAGTTGGCTGCAGGTGGAGGTCTGAAACATTGAGTTATTTAATAGCTGATAAACCTGAGAGAAGCATAATCTTCTTCTGGCCTTTGTGAGAAAGGCCTGCTGGAAGGGTGGCTGAACTCCGTGTTTTGTAATAGGATTAGGAGTGTTTTGATGGAGTTACAGTGCTGGGAATGTTTGCTCATGTAACATCCCTCCACAGCTGTGATGAATCCCCGTGCCTTTTACTTCCTCAGTTTTGACTTCACATTTGGAGAATTCTGCTCTGGGTTGGCTGGAAAGGCACAATATGGCTTCGAGTGCACATTGATCTGATTAGCTTCTGTAATTATTTAGCCTTGGAAACAGTTAATTTTTCTCAAAGCCACAATGTAGAGGGGATTAATGAGTTGGCATTAATATTGGAGCACTTGGGAGGGACTTAAAGCAGCCATGTTCTTCTTTTTATTTATCCTCCTAAAAAGGAAGGAGGAGAATCCATTACAACCTGGTCACCTGCACATGCACAGTGAGGACTGCAGCACAAATGCTGCCCCTGGGCAGGTCTGTCTGCAGAGCTGCCCCTTGCTGCCAGAGCAGCAGTCAGTACTGTGGCCTTGGGTGGCCAGCAGGTGAAGGTTGGTTTCGTTCTCTTCCTGCTTGAGCTTGCTTGCTCTCAGGTGTAAGCTGCCATGGGTTGGAGTCATCCCCGGCCCATTTTCCTGCTGCAGACAGGGTGATTTGAATGCAAAGCTCTCTCTTGTGGCTCCTGGGTGCGCAATCTAGCAGGAGAGTACTCTCTAATATGTCTCAGCCCCCTTTCTTCAGGAGGTTTTTGTACACATTTTCTATTATCACAATCACACGTGCGCTGTGCTTTATTTTGATGCTCTTCAGACTTTCTCACTTCTTGAAACACATTTTTGTTGATAACGTAAAACAAAATAACGTGAAATGTCTTGCCACTTTCTTACATTTCGTAATTTCTACTGTGCTATTCCTTCTGTAATAACACCTTCTGTTCCATGCTATTTAATTGATGTTTTCTTGCATGTTCCAGAAAAGGCATCATTTTCAAGCAAACACAATGTGTTGCAGAAGGCACTATGTCCTCATAAACACTGGAGTCAGCACAAAAGATAGAGCTTTGCACAGTCTGCATTTGTGAACAGTAAGGGAAAAAATACCTTTGCAACTAGATAAATGCTGGGAGAAACAATTTTGTTTGCTAGCTAGGAAAGCTTTTCAAGTGGTTTGATGCTACAGAGCCTCTCTAACAAAACCACATTCTCAAGATTCACGAAAACCAAGTGAGTGACTTTGCCACCCTTCCTAAAAATCATTTCAGAGTTGGAGCTCTCAGACAGCTGCGGTCCTTTGTGAGGAGCTGCAGAGGGTCGGCACCAGCTGTGGGCTGGGCTGTGAGAGCAGGTGGCTGTGGGCCGAGGCTGCTGTGGCTTGAGCTTCTCCAGGAGAGGGGCTCTAACCCAAGTGACCTGGTTTCGTTGTACTGTCTTGGATTTCCCTGTAGTTTGGTTTATGACCTTTCCCTTTTGTCCTGAGGTATGTGACTGAGGGTCCAGCTGTCATCTCTGTGCCATCCCATCAGCAAGAACCCACCTGAGCGTTCTCATCCTGAAGCTACAGAACCAGGTCCTCCTTGTCTGCACGATGCTACAGAACTTCTGTGCTGGTTAACAGGAGGGCTGGTACCAAATGTATGGCTGATGACCTTTCTGTCGTGGCATTGGGTGATGCAGCTTTTTGTTGGCTGTTGGAGGAAAGCCACAAAGTGGGGCTCCCAGCTGGCTGCACGCTGTGCTCCTGAGCAAAAGTGGTTTTCCTTGAAGTTTGTGTTCCTTAAATTGTGACAAGATTTGCAGGCAGGCCAATTGAAAAGCACTGCATAACTCAAGGGATTCTGCTGTGAGCCCCAGGTGTGCTCCCAACAAGAGAGGTGCTGGAATTTCTCCCCCTGACTCACAATATTGTGAGTACCTTCTTATGGAAAGTAGCAGTTCACTTGATTACATCACGGTGGTGAGCACATCACCCCTAGGTCCCAAAGCATGTACTCTGGATAGGTACTGGCATTTCAGCCAACTCAATCCACACTGGTACTTACAGATCTTACAAAATGATAATCTGCTGTGGCATTATCCCTGTCCTCATGACTTCCTTAGCAATAGTTTTGGTCTTGGCAAGGTAATGTTCTGTATGAGTAGGCTGTAATGGCCACGGTGAGGACATCTCTACCCCAGTGCCACAGAATGAACACGTGTCCCAACGTTTTCCTCCGTGACCACAGCACAGGATCTGGTTAGCAGCTGGAATGCCTCATCATTTTTATTTCTTAAAGCAGAAAGCCCAGCAGTTGTCCTTTGCTTTCCAGAGCCATGTGTTGCATTTACCTTTGCTTGGAGTGCTGTGTTGGGGGCTGCCTACCTTCAGCAGTGTGGGTGCTGAGAAAAGAACTACGATGGGAATGTGCGTGGCGATTGAAAAGACAGGGTAAGCCAGAACTCCTGGGAGGCAGCACATCCAACAGGGACGCTTTGTCTTGCTTTCCCCTTTTACCCTCCTCTTTTGTAGCATCTCTGCAGGAATAGTAACCACAGTGTCTTAAGCAGGAAGGAAAAGAACGCATATCTTGTGTCTGTGCGCCCTCCACACAGACAACCTTTGTGCAGGGAACAGGAAGCTGTTTTCTTTGCCTTCTTCCCTCGGTGGGAATGTGATTTTTGGTGTTGAAGCAGAAGTGCCTGCAGTGCTGTGCCTGCTGCCTCGGGCTCCGCTTGCCTGTTCAGCTTGCTGTGTTTGCCCTCTCGAAAGTGTGATGCTAAATCATAAGAAGCCATAAAAAGATCGTTAAAAATTGAGTGGGGATAGCAATGACACAGATGAGATACCCTGAGATAAATTGCTGCAGAGCAGTAAAGATAACAAAGGTTGAGCCATGCTTGTGAAAGAAGTAATTCCTCCCGGGTCAGGATATCCTTCTAAAGGCTGAGTTTGCTGCTGCCCAATACTTCCCAGCACAGGGAGTTCTCCTAAAGGCAGGATGCCATGATGAGGATGAGCTCATTTCAACAGTGCTGGGTCATTTGCAAATGAGCTGATGAAAACGAGAAGTTCTCACTGTGCTGCATACTGAAGAGTCTCATATTTGAACACTGAGCTGTGAGTGGGGCTCTCTGTTTAAACAGAACACCCTGATGGTGTGTTTGATTATCAATGAGTGATATGATATTGAGTATCATTGTAAATAGGGGCTAGGAGCATGTAGATGGGAATAGCTCATGTTTATCAGTGTAAGACTGAAAGGTTTTGGGCTTGGCTTGGGGGAGTGACAGGACAGCTTATTCGGGCATATACAAGTTCACGGCAGTTTATACCTTTCTTAGCCTAAAAATGAGGCTGTTCCAAAGCTGAAAGTGGAGAAAAATCAAGGTACTCCTCTGTAGGAGCAGCAGTCTGAAGGAATACTGCGGCTACCTGTGGGTGAAGTCAGTAGGTAGACGTGGAGAGATGGGATTTAAATGATTATCCTCTTAATGTTCAGGGCTGAAATGCTAAGGAGCTGCTGATAAAAAGCACTGCACGCTTGCAGTTATTCAGGTAGTAAAGTATTCTGGCTGTGGGTGAGCAGATTAGAACCAACTCACCAAATGAAGGATGTTTCAGGATTACAAGCCACGTCTCTGCTGGCATCTGTGTTTGTGAACCAAGCAGTGCAGGGATTTCCACCTGCAGCTAAGGCCTAACTGCTGTCATGCAGGCCAGTGGCCCAGGGGAAAGCTTTCTAAGAGGCTTTTCTGTGCTGAAGAGCAACCTCAAGCGCTGCTGCATCTGTACCGGCAGCCTCTGGTCCCTCTTGTGGTTTTCCTCCAGGAAAACAGTTCGTCAGATGGGGGGCCGGAGAGAGGAAACTGAGTCTGGCTCCTAAAAGTAGGGCAAGAGAAGGAGGCAGGAATGCAGTGATCTTGTGCTGTCTTGTCTCTCCTGGAGCAGTTACATTTTGTAGCAAGGAGCTGGTGTAAGAACTTGTCCATCTGGGGTTACTTTGTTCTCACCTGGAGGTGGCTTGGGTTGTCTGGCCTGTGCTGTCACCCTCCAGATGAGGAAGAGGGGCCTTTAGGCTTGCTCAGAGGTAGCTGAGAGCCACCTTTGGCCCTGTGTGCTTTGTATAGCTATAACATGCTTTGCTTCTGCTGTCATGTTCCTCCCAAAGAGATGAAAGCATTTTGCTAGCATTCAGCTGAGCTCCAGCTCACCCCAGCGAGGAGCACAGCCACTGCTGCTGTTATTGGTGAGTAACTGGGAGTCCAAAGGTTTTTCTCACCCAGGGTTGGGCCAGGGATCAACGACAGAGAAGTAGGCAGCAGCAGGCTCCTGAGTCACAGTCATGTGTTGGAACTGCAAGACCGTTTCTCCTGGTATGTAACTTCAGTAAATATAGACCCATCCAAACTCCTGCAAGTCAAGAGGATGGCTCAGGGAGCGGTGACAGAGCTGAACCCCTGCCACATCTCACTGGGCTGCTGAAGGCAGGAAGCTCAGAAGCTGCACCTTTCTGCCTGGAGATGTGAGAGTTCTGTTCCAACAAGGAAAATTTCACTGTCTGCGGGAGGCAGAGAGCTGTGTGACTCAGCTCTTTCTGAACCTGATGTGTGTACTTCTGCCTGTTTATTCCCAGTACAGTCAGTACTGAGGGCGTCATGTTACGCAGCAGGCACAGTGTTTACTAACCAGCTCGGGAGCTGATCTAAGAATAACTTTTTTCATCTGTTTTGTTGGTAGCGACAATTTCTTGTTTTATTTTTATTTTTTGCTTAGTGCAGTTGGCAGCCTGAAGCTGGAGCTCTGCACAAAAAACAAGGGAAGGGTTTTCCCCAGCAAGCTGCTGGAATACATAAACACAAATATTATCGCCTTTCCCCCCATGGATAGCAACATTTCAAACATAGAATCATGAGGATGAAAGCTTCAGGAGAGCAAATGGCTCTGCCTTGGAAGTGGAGCTGCTCCACAGTTCTGTTCCAGCTCGTGGTGCTGCAGCTGCTGAACTTCAGGGATTTCAGAGCCAGCATGTAGATGCTTCTGAACCAGGATTTGTATGCAGAGTAAAATTTATTTCCCAGCCTTCCCCTCTGTGGTAATTTATTTAGGGAATTTTTGGAGCATCTCTTCCGTTGTTCACCTCATGCTCAGCATTTCAGCCATGGTGCTTAAAAGCCACACATTTCCAGCACGACAGAATATGATTATAATTACCTTGTGTACCTATTTAAATGCTTGGCACAGGAAAAGTCCTTTTGACAGATGAATACATGTAATACTTTTAATCAACCTACTTGTCTGCAAAGTGGTGGATTGCTGTCATTTATTCTGGTGCTTGTTTTGGTAGTATTTTAGTCTGCTGTGTACTGCAGGTATCTACAAAGCACTTTTCCCATTATGCTGTTAACACAAATACCAGCTGTGGCACATGTCCATCTGGCTTGAAGCATGCCAGGGAGAAGCATGTGTTGTTATATAAGAGCTGTGAAACATGTTTAGGTGATGTTTGTTACCTTCAGGTCCCTCTGTAGGGCCTTCCACCCCCAAGCAGGTGAACGCTTCCTCCCAGCTGGGTGTCATCTGCAGGCTTACTGAGAGAGCACTCAGTGTCCTCATTGAAATCATCAGTAAAGGTATCAAACAGGATGTGCCCAGTGCCGAGCCCTGGGGAGCACGGCTGTGACCGGCTGCCAGCTGGGGGTGACTGTTCACCCTCGCTCAGTTCTCAGTCCCAGCCACGGGCTGCAGCTTCCCCAGGAGAATGCTGTGGGAGACAGGAACTTTGCTGAAGTCTAGATAGACAGCAGCCTTTCTGTGACTCCAGGTGGCTGCTTGATCACAGAAGGAGGTGAGGTTGGTCAAGCAGGACCTGCCTTTCATGAACATGTGTTGGCTGGGCCTGCTCCCCTGAGTGCCCCACACCTGCCATGTGAACTCACTGAGGACCATCTGCCCTATATGATGTTCTGCAGAACATGTCACACTGATGGACCTGTAGCTCTTTGCATCCTCCTTCCAGCCTGTCTTGGAGATGAATGTCACATTAGCAGTCTCCAATCATCTGGGACCTACCGTGCTGACCAGGACTGCTGATAAATGGCAGAAAACAGTAAAGGATAGAGATTCTCTTTGGCCATCCTCTTGCTGTTAATTTATTTCCAAAACCATTCATATTATCTTTAATGATGGTGACTAAATTTAATTTTTGTTGGGCTTTCACCTTTCCAGTTTTCTCTCCGCATATCCTAGCACCATCCTTGTACTCTTCTTAGGCTACCTGCCCCTTCTTCCAAAGATGGCAAACTCTTTTTCCCAGTGTCTCAGCAGAAGCTCATAGAATACTTCCTCTGCCTCCTCATCCATGTCTGGTGGTCTGTAAGAGGCTCCCACTGGGATGTCTGCCTTGTTGGCCTTCCACCCACCCTTACCTACAGGGACACAGCATTCCCAGCCCTGAGCTCTGCAACATCGAAGCGCTCACATGTGGGGACACCCTACTGCCCACCCTCCTTGCCTATCCCTCCTGTAGAGTCTGTGGCCCTCTGTAGCAGCACTCCAATAGTGAGTGTTCCTCTTGCATTTTGGTGATGGTGACTAAGTCACAGTTTGCCTGCTGCACAGTGGCTTTGAGCTCCTCCCATTTGCTGCCTGTGCTATATGAATGGGTGTAGATGTGTTTCAGCTGAACTATCAGCTGTCTTTGTTGGGAACAGCACTGGCTGCCCGAAGCATTACCTTGTTCTGATGACAGCTTAATAGCAGGAGGAGCCCGTCATCATGGCTGCTGTTAAAGCTCTTGTACAATTATTTTTTTATAACTTAATGCTATACTGACTCTGATAGGGTTTAAATGCTCAAACAAATTGTATACTCTGCTGCAGCGTCTTGCGTTTGCCTCTCAGCCTTGCAAGTGTCAGAAATGACATCTGTTATCAATGAAGTGGCTGCATTTGAATGTGGCACTGTGTTTAAAAATGCCTGCTTTGCAGTCACGCTGCTAAATGTCGAGTTTTTAGGTTTAGTGTTAGCTGCTCTTCCTTTTAGGAATTCCTGTTTGGAGGTGGCTCAGGATGGTGGTGGTAGTGTGGAAGTTGCATCTAACCTGAGCTCTTTTCTGTTGTGTACAATTTAAGCCTGAAGAAAGCATGTTTTCCTGGGCCTGAAGAAGTGGAGGAATACCTGATATTTCCCCCTCCTCACTGGGAGGAAGAGAGGTTGTAGCAGTCTGGGGTTAGGCCTCTACTCTTGAGATACAGGGCAGGCATGGGAGTCTTCTTCGTGTAGGATGTGAGAGGAGCACCCAGGTGGACATGGAGCTGTTGGTCTTCCCAGGGGAGAAGAAATCTTAATGTCACAATGGGCAGAAAGTTAGGAGCGAGGTGCAGCACTTCACTAGGTAGGTGATGGACAGAAAGACTCCATTTTCTCTGCATCTTGTTAGGGCTCGATTGTTCTATGCTGTGGTGAGAGCCCTCACTACAGCACCACTACTGCTGTGAGATATGTGAGATAGTGTTTATTGTACAGCATGACATGAACAGCTCAAGCAGAATCACACTTGTCAAATAAAAGGGGAAAATATTTGATGCTGCATCTGACATCTCAAAAACTAGAAGGCTTTTTGCAAATGACTTGTTAATGTGAATTAGAGGCTTTGCCAGTGGTAAGGAGGGAAGGAAATGCTGGCTTGAGAGGATTGGGCTAAGTGAGCTCCCCAGGAGGAGGGCAGCAGCAAGCCTGCCTGAGCTTTCTGCTTCCAGAGCAGGAGCTGATGAGAGCATTTCATGGCTCTTGGCCCAGTCTTTTCTGTTGTGTTGGCATGAGCTGGTGCAGAATAATATTTTTCAGCTAAATATTCTACCCGTTATTCTACATTTATAGCAAAGATCTAATGATATACTTGAAGACAGGGATTTTTTTTATCTCTCTGACCCAGAAAACGATGTGAAAATCAGGTGGAAAATAACAGTATCCTTCTGAATTAGCTTATGCAGTGAGAACACTGTCCTTCAGTGTCTGTGTGCTTGTACTTGGGTTTTGCTCAGTGATGATCAGTTTGGCTAAGTGGGGCAGCATGGGGCCAGGGAGGGTGATGCACGTTGAATCTGGGATGTGAGAAATACATGTGTCCTGCACAATGGAGGCTTCTTCCTTTCCCACATTCATCCACAATCAGCCATCAGTAGAACTCCTGTTACACCTTGGAAGGGCTGGCTGTGCCCCCCTTGAAGGCGCGGGCAGGCCTGCTTACCTGTGGCATGATTGCTATCTCAGGCACAGGTTTACAGGCTTCAGCACTGCACTTCAGGGCTTTGTGCTGTTCCTATGCCACTGCTTGTGCTGTTTGCCTGAAACTGAGCTTCAGGCTTTATGCCCCATCACCACACTGTGCTGCGAATCCTATCTTGATAGCTGTGGAACTACCATTGCACAAGTTTCTTTTTTCTTTCTTTATGACATTATTGCTTAAAGAAAAGGGGAGCTATAATTGTGGTTATTATTTTTTAAAGGAAAGGTTCCCCAAGAAAACATCCTCAAAAAGGAGGAATATCTTGTTAAAATGTTAATTTGTGTAGCTCTGAAACACTGGTTCATTGTTACTTTGGGCATATAATATGGGGGGAGAGCATCTAATGGTACAAATTGTTATACCCCATTGAAATCAGTGGAACTCTGAAAATTTACACTACCAACGGTCTGCCTTAGAGCTGTAACGTTTTCAGGCAGTTTCATTTTGCTGCAAATGGTTTATAGCAACAGTGGCTTGTAGTAAATGCATTTGAACTTCCTTCTTGTGGATTTTGAAGGATTTGGCAACCTTGGAAGCAGGTTCTGAGCAGCCTTCTGGGAACTACGTGGCCAGAAGGACCAGACCACAGAGTTTTGATGACAGAGGGGCTCTGGTGTGTGCTGGTCACTGCTTTCCATTGTGGCACTTGTGGACTTTAGGGCGGCGTTGGTAAATTGGTTGGACCCTTGACAGAGAAGGCTTTCGCCATCATAATCACCATAATCTGTTTGTGTGTTGTCTTTATCTTGATAGTAATCAACAGCGTTGGCTTGATGGTGCATTCAGTTCCCACCTTCTGGCACGAATCCGTGGGTACACTCACGTTGTTTGCTTTCTTGTTCCCTGGCAGGCTCCTTACCCCTCAGGACAGAATGCAGCTCCAACCACGCTGGTGTACCCTCAAGCCCCACAAACGATGAACACCCAGCCTCAGACCCGCTCTCCGGTAAGGCAGCCCGCCTTTGCTTTATCTCCTCTTCTCTCTTCCTTGTTTGTGTGGTTCTCTGTGTGCATGTGTGTCTGCAGCTCTTGGCCAGTTCTCTGGAGAGCTGGTTTTACTGAACTGGAAGCACACTCCAAATGGGCAAATCTTGACTGAATACTCAGGCGTTGTTCTCACAGGATAATTTTCCTTATCAGAAAAGAAGCTATGGAGAGATTCTCATCTACATTCAAATAACATGATTTATTTTTAGCGTAGTTGCTTTCAGGTTCACTTCATTTTAGAATTAGATTCATTACCAGAGTCTTTCACTTGGCTTCATTTTTTTTTTTTCTTTAAGGAAGTATTTGCTGAATGGTAGCACAAAGACCAGTAAATGAAAGCATTTCTCTGCAGCCACACTCAGCCCCCAGTGGCCTGTGGGCTTTACCTTGAATCAGAGCCACTGGATCAGTTCTAACCATTTTCTGCTTAGCGCTAGGTAGATGCTCGTGCATGGGAAGTAGAGCTTCTGTGTCCCCCCATCTTGTTGTGGTAAACCTCCTTCCATCTGCCTTGAGATTTGGTTGTCCTCCAATAGTCTTTTTGTACCGCTGTGCTAGGACAGGCCTTTGGCTCCCAGAGCTCTTCTTGGCAAATCTCAGCTCATAGTGCAGTCCTACGTGGTGCTAGGAGACCTTCTTGTGGCATCACATGCTTAGCCCTGTGCTGCAGGCCTGCTAGCTTGCTGCCCTGGTGCTGAAAGCCTCAGGTAGCCAAGGGAGCAGTAGTCCCTGCATCTCTTGAGAACCCACATATACGTAGCAACACTTCAGGTTACCTGTAAAACCACTGCACCATTCCCAGCACTCTTCCTTTCTTAGAGAAGATGAATGCTGTTGAAGCATGGCAGCTGAAGGCCTCTGAGACAGGAGCCTTCTGTTTGCCCACATAGCAGGTACAGCACAGGGCTGGCTAGCTTCCCCCATGTGGCCGCACCGATGTACATGCCCTGACCCTGGTGGTTCTGCCCCCAGGGGCTGCAGGAGGGTTAGTTCTGAGAGCTGCTGACCTCCATGCGTTGGATGAGCCAATTAATGCCAGGTTTGATGATGTTTCTGTGATGGGGACCACACCATATCCCACTGCTTCCCTAGTCCCCTGTTCTGATCAGTAATGTGGGATACTGATGGTAAAGCTCTTTTCTCAGTAAGTATATTCAACTTCTTTATCTTTAATTGTTGAAAAGTAAAAATAAATTGATATGGTTAGAACTGGAGCAAAACTTGACTGAAGAGCTGCATCTCTAAACCAGTTTTTTTGACAGCCCAGCAGAACAGTGCCAATACATTGCACAGACAACTGGAAGAGGAGGAAGGTTTTGGAACAGAGTCCGGTTTACAGGTCCCTGGCTGGAAGAGGCTGGATAAAATACTGCATTGTAAGCAATATAACAAACTGTACTCCTTCATGCAGGCAATTGTGCCGATGGCACTGTTTTATTTCTTTATTTCTTTTTTTTACCACATCTTTTTGTTGGCTGATCTACAGAAATGCACTGATTTGCTTCTTTGCTAAAAGCATGAGCTCCCATGGCAGTTTCTGCCAGGTTAAGTGGTAACAGAACATCCGAAGTTGATTTGCAGTTTGGAGGGTCTGACCTGGTAGGACTGAGACCAGGGTGACTTTGGGTTTTCTACTTGACAGATAACATTTTCAGGAGATTTGGCCAAAAAAGTGTGAAATTGTAGAGACTTGGCCTTACTGAGGAGGTACCAAGGAAGAACTTGCCTGCAGTTGTCAGCCATTTCTCTGTGGTCATGAACCATTTTTTTTGAACACTCCTGTACATGCAGTTTTTGCCATCTGCTCTGCTAGTGACCATTTCCACCCCCATTACTAAAAGCCACACACATAACATTGCATTCCACCTCCCCACCCCAAAACAAATGCAAGACTGACCGCTCCTGGGCTACTCTTGCATTTTGTTCTGGCCTTGGTTTACTTTATTGTTATTATTATTTTCATTTGTTTTTAACCTCCTTTTTTGGTGGCAAGGGGAGGGCACAGGGAGCAGAGGAAGGCAGCAGGATGGCTCTGCCACTTGCACGTGGCTCCATCGTCCCGCCGCAGTGATGCTGCAGGGGCGGCCAGAGCTCCCTCCATGCAGTCTCTGCATCCCAGGGCAATTGGCAATTGCACAGTTCAGGCTTTTCTGCTCCTCCCAGGACAGCTGCCTTTTCAATCCAACTGGCTTCACATGTTGTCCTCATTAGCTTCCTAGTGCCGTGGGATAGCGGGAATGTCAAGGTGCAGCACCAGGAGGGGGAAGAATGAAACTGGAGTTGTCATTTGCAGCAGCATCAAACCCGTTAGGTGATCTCAGCACCTGCTGCCCAGTGTAGGTCTGCCAAAGCCCACCTTGGTGTTTGTGCCATCCAGCAATGGCTCTTTACAGAGAGGTGCACACATTGGCCGTGCCCAGGTGTGGAGTGGGGCCAGCGGTGCTGCAGCTGGATTTCCCCAAGGAGCTGTCCTTTCATCCTACAGCCCTCAGAAGAGCCAAGCATCCATTTGAATCCGAACCAGCAGTGACTACAGTTTGTTCTGTTGCTTACAGCTGCTAATAGGAATGAATCCTGACAATTTGAAAAAATTCTTTTTTAAAGAAAAAAATTGAAATAAAAAAAAAAAATCAGTAGCCAATGGTGACCAGTACAAAACAGATCAGGGTATTTTTCACTAACTTTGATGTTTTGTTTTTATTTATTTATATATTTTTTCTTGTAACATGTTGCTGTTCACACTGGCATAGTTTCTGGCTTCCTAAGGTGTAAGCTTCCAGTTCTTCTTGCGAATGACTTTTTCGTGCAGAACAGTGCTAAGAGAGGCTTTTTGGCCCTCAGATTGAACAACACGAGGATTTTGTATCTCATTATTCTCTTTTTAATGCTTCTAAAACACATCTGATGTATTTATTTTTCACTGGTGTATAGCAGGGTGTGCAGCCCCACCAGAAGGGCCCCACTCAGCCTTTCCAGGGTCAGCAGTGTTCCTTCTTCTCAAACACCCAGCATTTTTCTGAGTTCTTCCTGAAGGACAGGGACCCAAAGTGCACCCATCTTTGCTAGGCATCCACAGTCCAACATTTCCCACGGCAGCCGCTGGTCAGCAGGTCTTTGGTCTGAAGAGCTGAGAATCCTTTGTGTTTTTTCTTCTCTGGAAAGCTGAGGGAGATTGTTCAGGAGTGCCTGCTAGGGGTGGAGATGTCATCTGGTGAATCAGCACAGGTGATTCTGTATATGCTCTTACATAAGTTTGTATGCGTGTTTCCTTGTTTCTGAAGGTTTTTGACTTCCCACCCAGACACTGCAGTGAGGTGAAGGTAGAGGGAGTATATGAGGCTGCTTCTTGCAGACATGGAAAGCAAGTGATAAAAATGTTTATTAGGGAGAAAATCAGCTGGACCAGTGAATATCTATACTTGCCTCTCATATTTGATGCTACTAAAGTAGCAGGGATGTGGGGCTGGAAGCCAGTCCAGTAATTAGCAGCCAGTTTTGATTGCTTTTCTCGTTAGTCCTTTTCTACCATGGAATTCGTGGCAGCCCTGGTGGTCCCAGCAGGAGCAGCAGGGGGATGTGGGGCACTGCTGCGCAGTGCTGGGCAGAGAAACGTCACAGTGGGACCTGATTTAATGCTGTGTTGAATGCTGGAACGTGTCACCAATAGGTGTACCTGTTCTCATCTGAGAGTTCTGCTGAATGCACTGAGGATTAAGAGCTGAAATACCTAACTTGGCTTCTGAAAGAGGATACCTTGTCATCTTTATTTTCCATTTCTTGCATTCATTTTTATTTCGATTTTAACAACCTCTTACTGATTGGAAAATGCTTTAATGTCAACCGAGCATGTTAAATTCTGGATGCTTTCCTACCTGTGTAACACAAGTGGGTGGGAAGTGGTTCACCCCACGCTTGGGGCTGGGGGTCCTCCTGTTCCCAGTGCTGGCAGTGCCCGCGGGGACAGCGTGGCTTAACCCCTGTCCTTCAGACAAGGGTGACAACCCCTCCCCATTATGGGCTGGGGGGCGGCTCCAAGGCCAGCTGCTTTAACCATTTACCTCCACTGTAAACAGCTGAAAACCTTCACTGCTGCTGCTTTGAGTTTTTGCCTGGGCAGGATAAGGAATGCCTGTACTCATGCCGCAGAGCACCTCTAGGCGGCCGGCAGCTTTGGCTGTTTGTCCGCCAGCTCCGCAGCAGCGCGCTCCCGCAGCGGTGTTCACCCGTTCTATCTCAGTACCTGTCTGTCACTGTCCTGCAGCAAAGCTTTGACTGTTTGTGGTTTTTCTTGTGGGTTTATTTTTGCATAGAGTGTGACATTTTGGTTTCGTTGTGGTGTTTCTGACTCTTTGTGCCTTTCCTTTTGTGTTTGTTTCTCCCGCCTTTCCCCAGTTTGCAGCGGGGCCTCGACCTGCCCATCACCAGGTACAGTACCCTGCCCCTTCATTATCATCCTAAACTAATCTGCTGGGGGAGGGGGAGGTCAGAGGCTGTCACCCACTAACCTGGGGCGGAGGCTGGCTTCGAAGCCTCATTCCTAGCTGCTAGCACCTGCATAACCCTGCTAACAAGTGCCTGCAATGCGGAGTAACACCTAGCTCCTCTTTGGTGTCACTGCACTCATTAACCACTCCACTTACACCATTTCCATAGGAATGGAGAACGTGTAGAGGCTGCCAGGTATGTGTGAGATTTGGTTGCCTTTTCGAGTCACTAGGAGCTAACGTTTCTCAAGGCGCCCAGTGGATTGCGCTGCCTGAGCTGGAGTCTTCAATGTGAGCTAGACATTCGAGTCCTTTTGAAAATCCTTCTTTTTCAACTCAGAAATTCACATTTGTACATTCCTTGTGTGATTCCTACTTATCTGTTACCATTGCATTGCTTAGTGTTTTCTTTCCTTCAGTATATGAAATCTAGACATCTTTGTAGTATTCCCACTGTATGACTTGGACATGGTTAGGAATCACTTGACTATGAGCAAAAATAAGGAATAGTTCCAAAAGTCAAGGGGGGCACTTGTTGATAGAGAGGACAAAATACCAGAGGGATCTGTTGTGGGCATGTCAGAACAGAGCTGTGGGACAAAGTTGTCTTTTCCATCAGACTCAACGTGGTCTGTGCTCTATGTCAGCATCCCTGGGGACTGGTTTATTCCCTCTTGTAGCTTTAGCAGGGACAGAGGTGGCCTGAGCCACCTGGATGTGTGGGACAGCACAGGAGAAGCACAGTGGTATGGGAAGGCTCTCCCAGCTTGGTTGTTTCCATGTCTCTCCTCCTTCCTCGAAAAGAACCCATCTCTTTATGCCTCAGCAAGCAGTAGGCAGGCATGCAGCCTTCCAGAGCAGGACACAAAAAAAAGGCTAAAAGAGTAGAAAGAGGCATTTGCTGGACTTCTTTGCTTGCAGGCAAACATGTGAGAGAGAGAGAGAAATTTCTGTGCATGGCAAGGGATTGCCTTGACAGGCAGTGGTGGAGGAATGTTTGCAAGGATTACTGTGCAATGCGCAGAATGGCAGAGTATCTTCTTTAGGTATTTTTGTTATTGACCTTAGCTTCAGCTCTGTATTGATATTATATGATATTGATAATGCATGGTGGGAGACTTCTGTCACCCTGACATTGGCTGGAAAAGCAACACTGCCATGCACACACAGTCCAGGAGGTTCCTGCAGCACATTGAAGATGACTTTCTCATGCAGGTGGTGGGGGACTCAGTGAGGAGAGATTGCTGATGGACCTTGGTCTTACAAGGACCACATCCCTGGCAGGGGTTATGAAAGTTGAGGGCAGCCTTGGATGCACATGACCATGAGATGGTGGAGTTTAGGATCTTACATGGAAGGAACAAGGCAATAAGTAGGATTGCAACCTTGGACTTCAGGACAGCCAACTCTGACCTCTTCAATGACTGCTTGGAGGTATCCCATGGGTTAGAACATTGGAAGGAAAGAGGGCCAAGATGGTTGGTTGACAGTGAAGCACCTTTTCATCCAAGCTTAAGATCTGTGCATCCCTGTGAATAAGGAATCAGGCAAAGGTTAACAGAAGAGCCACATGGATGAGCATTTAGCTCGTGGAAAAACTGGAGTGGAAGAAGAAAGTTTATGGAGTGTGGAAAAAGGGTCTGGCCGCTTTGGAAGAATATAAGAACATTATCAGGGCATGCAGGGATGCAGTGAGGAAGGTTAAAGCCCACTTGAAATTATATCTGGTGAGGGAGGTCAAGGACAAGAAGAAGGGCTTGTTTAGTTCTGTCAGTAGGAAAAGGAAAACCAGGGACAATGTGGGCCTGCTGCTGAATTAGTGGGTTCCCTGCTAACAAGGGACAATGAGAAGAAGGAGTTACTGAACATCTTTGTTTTGGTCTTTACTACTGAAACTGGCAATCAGGAGTCCCAGACCCTGGAGATAAGGGAGAGTCTGAAGGAAGGAAGACTTCCCCTTGGTCAAGGAGGATCTGGTCAGAAGTCATCGAGACAAACTTGACATGTGCATATCCATGGGTCCAGATGGGATGCAGTCATGAGTGTTGAGGGAGCTGGCAGAATGTTTACTGAACTGCTTTCTGTCATCTCTGAAAGGCTGTGGGAAATGGGAGAGGAGCCTGAAAATAGGTGGAAATCCGTTGTCACTCTTGTCTTCAGAAAAAGTGAGAAAGGGGAACCAGGCAAGTCTGGTCATCAGCCTCACCTCCATCCTTGGGGAGGTGATGGAGCAGCTTATTGTGAGTGTCCTCTCCAAGCAAGTAGAAGAGAAGAAATATCCTGTGTAGTCAACATAAGTTCAGCAAGGAGGTCTGACATAAGGTCATGCTTGACCATGATTTCATGACTGGATGGGTAGACAAGGAGAGCAGTGAATGTTGTCTGACTTGATTTCATCAAAACTTTTGACACTGTCTTCCTTAATGCCTTTGTAGGCAAGCTTGGAAAGTGTGGTGAATTGGATTGAGAACTGGCTGACTAGCAGACTGTGATCAGTGGCACAGAGTTTAGCAGGAGGTGTGTAGCTAGTGATGTTCCCCAGCAGTCAGTACACAGTCTGGTCATGTTCAACATCATCAGTGACCTGGATGAAGGGATAGATGCACCCTCGGCAAGTTTGCTATGATACAAAGCTGGGAGGAGTGGCTGACATATGGGAAGGCTGTTCTACCATTCAACAAGACTTGGGACAGACATGAGAGTTGGGCAGAGCGGGCCCTGATGAGGTTCAGCAAGAGCAGGTGTAGAGGAGGAATAACTGCATGCACCAGTGCTGGCTGGGGGATGAGGTGCTGGAGAGGAGCTCTGAAAAGAAGGACCTGGGTGGTCCTGGTGGTCAACAGTGTGACCATGAGGCAGCAGTATGCCCTGATGGCTAGGAAGGCCAGTGGGACCCCAGCACTGCACAGAGTATGGCTGGCAGGGAGAGGCAGGTTCTCCTCCCTTGTGCTCTGCCCTGGGGAGGCCACTTCTGGAGCTCTGGGCCCAGTGCTGGGCTCCCCAGTTCAAGGCAGACTGGGAACTGCTGGGGAGAGCCCAGCAGAGGGCTGCAGAGACAACTGGCTCCTGGAGCATCTCCTGTATGAGATGACAGGCTGAGAGCCCTGGGTCCGTTCTGCATGGGGAAGAGAAGGCTGAAGGAATCTGAGCAGCACTTACAGAAAGGGTGGGAGGCAAGCGGATGGGAGCAGGATCTGTTTGGTGGTGCCCAGCAACAGGACAAGTGGCAGTGGGCACAAACTGTAACCAATAAGTTCCTTATGAATATCAGAAAAAATCTTTTTATTTTGGGGGTGGCAGCGCCCTGGAACAGGCTGCCCAGAGTGGTGGTGGAGTCTCCTTCTCTGGAGATACAACCAGGAAGCTTTCCTGGGCATCCTGCTCTAGGGAATTAGGAGGGGTTTGGACTGGGGGATCTCCAGAGGTCCCTTCCAGCCCCTATGATTCTGTGATGCTTGTCAGTCATTAACAGCTACAAAATAACTACTAAGTCTTGTAATACTTAACAAATTGCTGGATGCAGAACCTGGCAGAGGAGGCTCTGTGGTGAGGCAGGTCAGCCCTTCAGGAGACGCTTGCTGTGCTGGCTGGGCTCACTGATGGCACTCCAGCACCCTGCTGTCCTAGCTGGGGTTAAAACTTTCTTTGGACCCAGAAGGTTGAATAGCAGCTGAAGTCCAATGGAAGCAATCACAATGTTTCTGATTAGAAGTTAAATGTGTATAACTAATCCTTGCTTCTAGTAACACGGCCATGGAGGCACAGCTGGCTCTCTAGCAGGGAGCAGATGGGTGCCATTGAGTGCTTTGCAGCAGTATTTTTATGTATGCTGTCCACCTGTGGCTTCCTGCACAGCCTGGGGCTGCTGCTTTGGTTTGGGGTTTGGAAATCCCATGTCCTATTGTGTGCACAGAATGTCTCTGTGGTCTTTCCTTTTGCGTGAGGCTGTTGAGTCCCTTTGTTGCTTCTGATCCTCACAACTGGAAGTAGCAGTTTTCTTTGGAGTCCAAAAATGCAGAATAACCTTTAATTTCGGAAGCAACTTCAGGAGCACATGGAATATTTTTAGAATGGATGCTTAGAAGATATATATAATTAAAAACAGAAATTAGAGTAAGTATGAACTCAAAGGTTGTATGGCTTGTAATTGTATTTGAGATGAGTTTACTGGCTGTGGCAGGCTGCCTCAGTTTGAGGTTGCAGTTGCAGGTTATGTGAGTTCTGAGTGTGGCTTCTACAATGGAAGGCACTGACTGTGTGCTGTGTTACAAAGCCTTGCGGTGCAGAGAGGTCGGAGATTTGCTCCTGGAGTTCACTTGGTCACGAGGGATGAACTGCTCAGTGGCTTGTAGCCAGCAGGTTGAGCTTTGCTTTCACTGCAGCTCTGTGCAGGGCTCCGTGGACCCATTGCAGCTTCCAGCCTTCCTGCTGTGTGAGCAGCACCCAGCCTGTGCTGTGTGATCTGCTGTCTCCGGCAGCTGCTGCTCAGTGGAGCTCTCAGAGCATTTCCCTGGGAGTGAGGACTTAGAAATCTGGAGTCAATAGAAAATCAATTAAGATGCAGCGGAGGTCTGTCAGGAGGTTGGCACTTGCTTTGGTCATCGATCTGCCAGATTGCAAACCTGGTGCCTCTTAACGGCTTCCCTTCATCAGGCACTGCCTGGGACCACAGGGCTGTGCATGGGAGGAAGATTAAAGCAGAAGATGCTTAATAAGAGAATATTGGGATGTCTATAAGGACTGATCAAGTAAGTGGCAGAGTAGTGCTGAGAGGGCAGACAGGAGATTTGTGGTGGATTTCCTTCATTAGTCGCCCTGGCATGAATAGCAGGTATGTGTCTGCAGCAAACTTATGAGTACAAGGCTGAGAAATACAGGCAGCACAGGGAGCCTGTGTGAGAAGGACTGGTGCAGTGGAAGCAAGGTGTAATTCAGCATCGCAGAAAGCAAACCCTCACACTTCAGTGCCCAGGGAAATACCAGGCATCAGCTGGGAGTGTCTGTGTGATGCCATCAATTCCAGTTGGAACAGGGAGTGCCATGTTAGGAAATAGTGGCAAAACCAATGTGTGTGATTATCCTGTTCTTGTTTTTCAGACAGATTCTGTGGTCAGGTACATGGAGGGCTGCTGAGGTGATGAGAGCTTGTTGAGCAAGCAGGGTGGAAGAGTTCAACTAGCGGAAGTGTACAGATGGGGGGTGAGACTGGAACTTGAGGACCACAACTCAGTTCTTCTCTGCTTGCTCATTGACTGGAGCATGTTTTGCACTAATTTGAACATCACTGAGACATAGCAGGGCTTAATTTTTGGAGGCAGTGGTCCAGGAAGGGTTCTGTCAGAAGCACCAGAGCACCTTCGTTCTGGCCCTGTGTAGGTATGATATGCTCCGTGCTGAGTTCTGCGCTTTCTGGAAGAAAGAGAGCCAAAATGTTTGTTTTTAACCTCCTGGCATTCTCCCGTAGGGCACCATTAGCATTACTTGAAAATGGTGTCTGTGTGGGCATGTTTTTGACCTTGCAAGACGAGTCTTTCAGCAAACCAAATCAGCATATATATACTTCTATGAATGACTTTGAATATTACTAGTTAAGCTGTGAAGGGACAGAAGAGAGGAGAAAGCATCAAAAAGTCTGACAGTGCAGTGTTTGGGCAGATCTCTTGCACAGTGCTCTCAAGCCTGATTTTCTTGTGTATTTTAATTTGTCTTAGAGGAACTGGAATAACTCAGAGTAATTCAGATTTTGCTGGACACCTGTGTGGTTTCTCCTTCCACATCCTCTGCTCGTCTTGTTTGGAGTAACAGATCTACTTCTTTTCTTGCTGTGTCCTTCCTAAATGTAATGAGAACTTTATTTTTTTCCTTCCTCTCTGGATCCAAACTCCCTCTGTGATGGTGTGGGCAGTGTTGTACAGAGGTTGTTGGTTTGATTGGTTTGGTTGGTTGGTTTACTTGCTTAACCCCAAGTTTCCTTGCTGGAGGTTTTCTTTTCGACACAGAAAGAGCTTGGCACTCCCCTGGTGTTTCTGAGTGCTTGATGGAGGGGCAGACCCGCCTGCCACCACCCAACTTGGTGTACAGAGCGTGCTTTCATTCCTTCTGCCAAGGCAGGAGAGAGAGCTGGCTTGTGTTCCACAAGGAGCAGTTTTTCCAGCATGTCTCCCCTACCCCTCGTGTTTCATGCTCTGCCAGAGGTAGGAATGAAAAGCTGTCCGTAAGCCAGCGCTTTCCATTGCCGTCAGGTTTTCCTCCACTGTTTCAGTGCTGTTACCAGCAGGCCCTGACACTGCCTGCAGGAGTACGGGGTGGCACCTGTGTGTCCCCCTGCAAGATTCCCAGTGGCTGCTCTGCTGCTGGGGTGCATCCATCTCTGCCACCTTCACTCTGGATGGATGCAGAACCGTGGTGGCTATTGACTTTTCTTCTTTCTCCTCCCCTTCTTCTTCATTTCCTTTTGCACTTTGGTCTCCCGGAGTTCTGCAACCTGCTAACCAGCATAGCAGTGGTCATTACTGAGCAGTTGGCAGTGGAGGAAGAAAGGACATGATTTCATTCATTGCTGAACCTTGGATACAGGCCCTTCCGAGGCATCCCTGCTGATGATTCTGATAAGTAGCTCTGAAAGTAATGAGAAGTGGCAAAGAAAGAGAATACTTTTGAATTCTTTTTGCACTTTGTGATGTCTTCAGGAGATTGAGGAATTGCAGAATTAAGTTAATCTCACTATAAATTTAGCATATATCTAGATGCAAGTTCCCCCTGCATCTAGACAGCCACACAGCTTTGTGTTAGTGGAGGAGCAGAGCAGCGTGTTGCTCTTTCTGTTCTCATCCTGTACCCTCACCTGCAGGTTTCTCCTGGCAGCTGCCTTCTAATCCAGGTCACACGGAGCAGTGTGATGGGTCTTCACCCAGGTTCACAGGGCTGGGTGTAAGGTGCTGTGCTCATCTTAACTGTATCTGGATTTCTGCAGCAGGGAGTGGCTTTTCTGGAGATATGATTTGGTATTGGGAACACTGTAGGTATTGTAGAGTCCTCAGGAGCACCAGAACAACCATTTTAATGTCATTGTCATGTCACATAGAGACATCACAGCTTCCTTCTGCCCTACCCAGTTCTTTCTGAATGTCGAGGCAGACAAGCCCAGCTCATGCTTTCATTCTTTATCAATTACCCTCTCTTTTTTTGGTTTTCACTTCTCATGATGCAGTTACTCACGGACTATTTGCATTGATACACTTCATCGGTCAGCTGTCTTCGGTGTGATGTATGATGTGCTAGTGTTATTATTGCTATTTTGTTTGCTTAGTAATTAAATACATGGCATTTCTTATCCTTCCAGTCTGGATGCAGAAGTGGAGACCAAACTTACAATTTGAGCATGTGTCACTGCTTTATCTGCTTTGTGTTACTGAAAGAGACCAGAACGGAAAAACGCTTGACTTAGGAACAGTGAATATAGAGTCTTTGTGTGGTATCACATTTCCTACAGTTAATTACAGTTTGTTTGGTATTTTTTTTTCTTTTCTTTATTATTATTATTATTATTATTAATTTTTGTACTTGCACATGAAACTTTTCAAGAGGAGTTTCTGACCCTGATGTGGGGTTCTGGTAGGATAGTCCTGTACCAGTTCAGTGTCCTTCTTGCTGTTTCTGTAAGAGCTTAGTCACAACAGGGCAGAAGGATGAATGGAGCTGTGTGCAGTTAGGGTGCATGTTAAATCCTATTCCTTCCTATTGATCTGTAAGCTGTTCCATTGGCTTTCTTTCTGTTTCCTGCTGCTTTCTTGCTTCGTTATTGAAGGGAGGATTCAGACCTATACAGGTAATTTTAATTCCTGGTTCTGCATGGCATAAGTGTCTCTTTATCACTCGCATCATTATTCTGTTAGTGAATGCCTGACTGTCTGCTGCATACCTTACCGACTGAGTCTGAGCGTTGCCAGGACTCACAGCTGGAGCAAGGGCTGCTGTGAATGCTCCATCTTGGGATGCTGATGCCTTTCCCAGTGCTTCTGAGTTGAGACCTGAACACATTCCAGTGGGTTCCTTGGTTTCCTGGACCTGTTCCACTTGTGTGGGGCATCACTTCATGCAAACATGGTAGAGGAGTTTGGTGCCACCTGGAAGAGGTTGCCACCCTTTTGAAAACGGAGCACAAGACAAGTCCCAGAGTTTGGTTTGCACAGGGCATCTCTGGCCTTTGTGAAGCCAGGGCTTCAGCTCAGCTGCTCTGGAGTTAGATTGGAACAGTTGCCTCGATCTTTTATTTATTGATGAAGGTGGCTTTTGGCTGTCAGCCCACCTTATAAAAACATATTTGACAGAAATCATGTTTCTGACAGTTGCTGTGAAAGTTGGGGTGTATAATTCAGTAGATGCAAACAAATAGCTGATATGAAGTTTCACATCTGGCAAAAATTGAAGGTGATAGCATGAACTTGCTGTTTACAAATAGTCAGAAATTGTCTGCAGTTTTCTGAATGCGTGGCAACCCTTTGGAAGTAGTACTGAATGGCAATATTGTCTGCCTTTGTTAATGGTGCTGCCCATCCTTCCCCAGAAGGACTGACCGACTCTTTGTTCTCTCTCCTCCCTCTCTCCCTTCCCTGCCCCAGTTTTTTCAGAGGCCTCAGATCCAGCCTCCACGAGCCACCATCCAGAACAGCAGCCCTTCCATCCGTCCTGGTGCACAAACACCAACCGCAGTGTATCAGACCAACCAGCACATCATGATGGTTAATCACCTGCCGATGCCGTATCCCATGCCTCAGGCTCCCCAGTACTGTATACCACAGGTACAGATATGTTTCACAGGCACTTCAGAAGCTGCTTAGCAAACTTTGCTCTGCCTGGATTTTCTCAATGCCTGCTGCAGCATCAGGAGAAGGAAGGAGTTGTAATTCTCATTGCGTATTTAGACCCTGGCCTTCATCTGAGCACGGAGACATTAGGAATAAATTATCTCTTTAGTTTTGAGGTCCTCTCAGAAACGGAATGAAGCCAAGCTCTTGGAAAGTGCTATAAATTTATTTAAATTGAGCAGCTCTACGACCTCTCAGGATTCATAAAAATGCAGTATTGCTGAAAGCGATGGAGTGACTTGTCTTTGAAAAGTTTGACAATCTGATCTTTATTGATTTTTGAGGATTCCTTTACATTTTTTTATGCAACAGCATGTCGTCACCCAACTCTCTGTAAACAAGTGGCTATTTTTTTTTCTTCCTAGTATCGCCACAGTGGCCCCCCCTACGTTGGGCCCCCCCAGCAGTACCCTGTGCAGCCACCAGGGCCAGGCCCCTTCTATCCAGGACCGGGTCCTGGAGAATTCCCCAACGCCTATGGTGAGTCCTGCTCGGAGATTTCCTGGGCTTGTTTTTTGCTCTTGTCAGGCTGAAGATTTATAATACCAAACTGGATTAGCTTATGTTTGAACTTTAAATAGCTGCGGGATTCGGTTGTGTCATGGCCCTTATTATTCACTCCTGGAAATATGACAGCAACGGAGTTCTGTTTGTATAAATGCTTGAGGAAAGGCTGCAACTCATAAAGCTACCCATAGTCACACTTGAGCAAGGATAGTGGCTACCTATTATTCCCTGCTAAATCATTCTTATTGATTAAGGTGTTGTCAATACATCTCGCAGCCCTGGTTTCCACTGAGCTATGCCCTCAGTGTGTGCGCAACAAGGGAGAATGTAACATCTTACGTTCCTGTGTTCCTTGTTTGGTATTTAGAAAGGGAGAAGGGCAAGCCCTGTGACTTACCTGCTGTCTGGTGCTGCAGGGTGTGTGGTTGCCTTGTGCTGTGTGCTGCGGTTGTTCTCCCGTGGTGTTCAGTATGTGTGACACCATTGCTTAGGCAGTGAGGCTCAGAGCCATACCACAAAGCAGAGGGGAATCCTCCTGCATCCCCCAGCAGCTTGTGGCCACCTCTCACCTGGCTTCCTGCACGCAGACAGGTGAGCATCTGCCTGTCCCATGACACCTCTTCCTTTGGTAGATGTCTTCTGCAGAGAAGTAATAAAGCCCTTTGTCATTTCTAGCATGCTGCTGTATGTGATACATACCACACTCACAGCACAGTTCACTCAAAGGCTTTCTGCAGGTTCTGTCAGTGCAGACAAACCAGCTCTGTTTGAATGAGCTGCAGAAATAGGTGTCTTACAGTAATGCATATCCCTGTTATTATCTTTTATTTATTTACTTTGCCTTGCCCACTTCTGGGAACCCTAGAAAGTGCCAGGGTGGCTCAACAAACCCTTCCCTTGGGGCTGCAGTGGTGGGGCAGCACAGCACAGCTGCTGGATGTGCAGCTCCTCCTTCTGACAGCTGTAAAGGAGGTGATGAGGGCAGGTGCTGCAGAAGAGAAAACTTGTGAAGATGGAAAGCACTTGTTTTTTTTTACCTGTCTGAATTCTGCAGCGTATCGTTCCCTCACTGGTGCACAAGTTTCTGTGATACACTGGGAAAGGCATTGAAATGATGAGTGAATGGAGAAGGGTAAAACTTATGTGAAATGAGTACTGGAGTGAGAAGGTTTGGTATGCAGTACTCTGAGCAGCGGTGTGCTGTGCTCTGTTTCCAGCCCTGCTGCTGCTCCAGGGCAGAAAACTTCTTGCTCTGAGCATGCAGTGAGGGAGCCTGCCCTCAGCTCTTGCTTTCCAGCTGACAGCTTGAGGAATGCATCCCTGAAGTTGCAAATCACATTGTGCAAGGCTGGGTTCACTGGCTTTCGTGAATTTCTCCACTTGCTTGAGATAGCAGAAACCTCCTGTTTTGGTTACAGGCGTTACCAAGACGTCAGAAGTACAGTGCAGATTTTCATTCCCATTTAAAGGTTAGTTCAGCTGAAGAACAAATCAGATTACTTCAGGGGGAAGTGAAAGCAAGTGATCATCTAGCATCCATGGAAAAACAGACAACAGCTCTGCATGGCATGCTTGCCCGGTGTCTGGTACATGAACAGGAGATAGCTCTGCTGCAGCACTCCTTTTTGTCAGGCACTTCTGGAGAAAACCCAGTCTCTGTGAGCCAGTCTCACTGCATGAAGTGAAGAAAATGCAGTGGTGTTGGATGTTAGGCATGCAGTCAGTGGTGTGGTGTGATTTTGGAGAGCTGTCTGTGGCCGTGCTTCTTTGTGTGACCAAGCAGAGGAGTCCCGAGGGGGGCACACGTTGCTTTCCCTACCCTGGGGATTTCAGCAGCCTTTCAGAAACTTAGGCACGTGCTCAGCTCTCACATGAAGAAGTGACCTCATCTCCTGTCTTGCTGGAGCAGCAGTGCCCGTTTAGTGAAAGTGAGGAAGAGCAAAACAGGCTGGTTTGCGGCTGAAAGTTGTATTTCTCAGAAGAAGGGCAGGAGGAGCAGAAGGACAGCTTCCCCTTCTGCGCTTGGTTTTGTTTTGTTAATGAGCGAGCTGAATCTCTCACTCATTCCTGTGCTGTCCTTTCCCAGGAACACCTTTCTACCCGAGTCAGCCGGTGTATCAGTCAGCACCCATCATAGTGCCTACGCAGCAGCAGCAGCCTCCACCAGCAAAAAGAGAGAAAAAAACGGTAAGGGAACCTCGCTGACAGTACGTCCTCTGTGTGCACTGCCATGCCAGTAAGACTGAAGGAAATTGGTGAGGGTTTGAGCTGAAACCTGACTTCTATTTTCAGAGGTGCTGACTCTTCCCTCTTACACCTACACTGCATTAGCTCCACAAAGCACTGACTTCATCTCAGTTTCTGTGCTGTTTTGTAACATCGCAGCCAGCCGGGAAGGAGTACACTTCTGCAGTTCGTGGAAACCCACAAGTTGTACACTGAAGAATATCTACACTGGTGGTTCATTCCACCACCTAAGGAATTCCCACCCACAGTGACAGCAGTTCCGGCACCGGCTGAGTGTTCAGTTAGTGTGTTTTCAGCTGTTTGATTTTGGGTAGCGTGCTCCATCTCACTGTGGAAGGGAAAAACAGAAGGGCTTTCCCCTGTCCCAGCAGCTGGGCTGCCAAGGCCACTGCAGTGGTTGGCAATGCTTCCCATGACAGGGGGTTGAAATTAGATGATATTTGAGCTGCTTTTCAACCCAGGCCATTCTATGATAATATGAGGGCTTTTTATTTTTTTCCTCTTGCACTTTATCTGGCAAGTTTATTTCTGTAGCTAAACTGCTAGATTTTCCAACTTTCACTAAGCTTATTTTCCAAAAATAGACTGTAGGTGCACAGCAAGGCATGTATTTCTTCGTAAAGTTGTGTCACACTCACTTTAAATCCGAGGGAATTTGAAGAGGAGTGCTTATGTAGAACCTACTGGGGTGGTTGATGAGAATTTTGGTTAAATCAGGTTTTAAGATGAGGGGATGACATACCATGCATTGCAAGTTGCTGGAACAAACCATGCTGCAGTGCTCCTGCAGAGCATCGGCTCAGTCCAGAGCATGTTGTGCTGAATGGGATGGCTGCATGTCCTCCTGTCTGTGAGCCCCAGGGGACAACGTGTGAAGGAAGACTTACTCAAATTCTTTCACTGTTCCAAACTGTAGATCCGGATCCGGGATCCGAACCAGGGCGGTAAAGATATAACAGAAGAGATAATGTCCGGCGGGGGCAGCAGGAACCCAACACCACCCATCGTCAGACCCACCTCCACACCAACCCCACCTCAGGTAACAACATGCCTGCGTGGCTTTGTCCTTTGTTAGAGCCAATTCTCTGTCTTCTGTCCACACCAGCAATACCTGGGTGGTCTTTCCCTAAGTTGTCCACATCCTTCAAGCATTTTTTTCCCCCCAAGTTTGCTCATTTTTAGCAGCCCATAGCCTGTAACGTGCAGAGCTGCAGCACTGCTGCCAGTCCCTCCCGTTGTGTGTGTTGGCAGCAGAGGTTGGAGCTGGTGAAGACTCCATGGAGGATGTGGTGCTTACATTCGTGCCTCCCATGGGTCATGCCTGTGGTTGGTGGTACATCTTGGATCACATTACTGTCTATACTAAAGCCTTCCTGCTTTAGCCATCTTGTTTTAGGATGCTAGAGTGACAGTAACTCAGGCTGATTGTCATGGAATTTCCTAACATGGTCTTGGCCTGTTCGGTCTCTAAAAAGAAAGAAACAAACAAAAAACCAAACCAACTGAAAAGGCATTTTTTTCTGACCTAAGGAGAAACACAAGTATCCCAAACTGTCATTTTCACAAATCTTTGAAAAACTCTGGTCTGAACCCTTCGGAGCTTCTGTGCCACCTTAGAGGTCCACATGCCATACCAGCAATTAGGTTGATTGAGATCCTGGGACTGTTTGGTCATTTCCAGGCCAGGAGAGCAGTGCAGACAGGCAGCACGGCCATGAACATGTGTCCATATTGAGCCCCATTGTCTGAAAGTGGAAGTGTGGACAAGGTGCAGACAGCCATTTCAGAGTCTTATGGGTGCTGCAGCTAATGTAAGCACTCACTGGATTGCTTCTGCACTCAGAAATCTATTTTGAGATGCTACAATTAAGGCAAACAGGACAAAATAAATGCTACTCAAGAGGAGGTTAATAAGCCTGGATTTCCTATCAGCTGTCATTTGTATGCAGAGCGCAACGGTGATGTCCAATCATCTGCTCTAAGCAAGGTATGCAAATACTTCCTTGTTTCATAGCCAGGCTTCATTTTGATTAGCTACTTGGAACCACTTTTGTTAATGCAGAAGAGCTCTGAAATAGAGCTCACCAGTGAAAGTCCATTAGTGCAACAGAGCTGAAAATTCAAGCCAGGAAATTCAAAGTTATTGTCCCAACAGAGTCTGTAATTTCTGTTAAGTGTGTTCTGCTCTGCTCAGAGGCAATAGCTGAAGAAGTTGGAAAGGGGAGTCCCAGGAAAGGGAGCAGGTGGTCAGAGCTTCTTTTTAGGGAAATTCATTCAGTGTGGATTTCTGACAGCACATCTGGAAGGAGCAGGTCACCCCTGTCCTGGGCATTCTGCTCTGGCTGGTCAGGTTCTGCAGGAGGTGCATCTTTCTCAGTGTGTGACCTTCTGCTCCTGCAGTTTGTTTCTGAACATAGGAAGCATCAGGCGCCCTCTGCACTGGCACCTCCCCTCTTTTCTCCCTGCCTCTCTGTTTTCCATTCTTCCCTGTGCTCTCCTCATCTTCCCCTTCCCTGCTTGCATTCGCATTGCCAGTTTTTCTGCTCACATGCTCACTGCCACCCTGTTTTGTCCTTCCACCCTCAGCAGCTGCCCAGCCAGGTTCCTGAGCCCAGCCCTGCACTCTATGGGCCAGTGGAGAGCACCCACCTCACCGCCAGCGCCCCAAAGCAAGGTTGGTTGGCAGATATTTCCTCCACTGTTATTTTCAGTCATTTTCTCCTTTCTTGTTCCAGTTGGAATATTTTTGGCAGGGAGAGAAGCAGGGTGGCATTCAGCAGCAATAGAAGGGGAGGGGCCGTCTCTTCCTCCAGTGGAACTTGGAACAATGTGTTGCTAAGGGAATTAATTGAAATTTGCTGATGTGAAACTGCTTAATAAAAAATGGTATTAGAGCTTATATGTCCTGAACGTTATTCCAGACCAGTGAGAAGCATGAAGCTCCTCTCACCCTCATGCTGCCCTTCGGAAGCAAGTGCATGCCAGGAAAGGACTCTTAGCAGAGAGGCTTGGCATCACGGGTGCCATTCATCGGCCACAGCAGAGCATCCTAGGGCTGAGGCGTGGGAGAGAGTAATGAGAACAAGTGTGATTGTGCCAAGAGCCTCCAAAATGGCTCACCAAAAAGAAACTGGGGCACAGACGGAACAGGTTTCCTAAAGCTGTAATGTTTCATTCTTACATCTCGGAACATGTGTTTAAAAGGGGTCTTCAGCTGTCTGCATGCAGAGGAGATGTCACAGGAGGGCAGGTGCTGTGTGCCAGGTCCCGCAGTGACACGCTGGGGCCGTTGAAAGCTTCAGTGAGTGATGTGTGTGGTGCCAGGGGCTGCACTGTGTCACAGCAGCCTTGGGCTTTCTCTTGGGATTTGCAGTCCATGCACTTTGTTCACAGTTTTTGCAGCAGTCCCTGGCTGTTGGGCTCTGCAGGTCATGCAGGGATGCAGGAGGGCAGAGCCGAGGGCTCAGCACTGTTGGTGCCCTCAGTGTGTGTGTATCACCAGGGCTGCAGCGTGCTCTGGTGAACAGCAAATATCTGCTCTGCCTCACAAATATCTGCGCTGGGACAAAGGGTGGAAAAGTGGCAGTGAGCCCAGAGATTATTTTTGGATAAATAGCGTGGAGCTGGGATGGGTTCCCATGTCCAGCAGTATCTCACCCACACTCTCCCTGCACCCCGCTGCCTCCCCTTGGTGCACCAAGGGAAAGTAAGTGGGCCGAGTCAGCTTGTATGAGTGGCTCTGATGCTGCTGTTTGGCCTTCCCAGCCCATATGCTGTGTGTGTGACCATCTCTGTGGTAGCAGGCAGGGGGAAGTCCTCACCAGGACTTCTCCAAGCAGAGATGTCCTTTTCATTGGCCAGGTTTGCACCTGGCTCTGAGATGCCCCTCTGATTCCTTCTCTTGTTGTGTTCTGCACATACTGTCCTCCTTGCATGAGGTGCAGGTTGAAGGCCATGTGCTTGAACCACTGCTTTCTAGAGGCAGTTGTGTGAATTCCACTGTGTTTTTACCTCACAGAACTTTCTGTAGGGCTCTTCAAATGATTTTTTTTTTAATTTGAGCAATCACATTTGTCTCCGGGGAGAGAATACCCAGGCAGTGTTTATAGGCAGCTGTAAATGTCAGGAATGCTCCACGAGCTCGCTGCAGCCACGTTCCAGAATCAGAGGTGACGCATTTTCTTCTCTAAACCAGTTCTGGATTGTTCTGATCATTCTACTTCCTTGGAGCCTTCAGAATCCCAGTCCAACCCTTCTGAACCCTTGGACTGCAAACACGTGGTGGCTGTGGTGCTGTTTGGTGGCAACTGTGCTTCACCCATTTTGGTTGCATGTTTCTTGAGATATCTCCTCTCGGCTGAAATTTAGAATAAAAATGGGATTGTGTCCTTCAGTCTGTTGTGCTGGGGGTTGCTGGAACTTAGAACTAACAAGTCCAGAAGAAACTGAATGTATCTCACATAGCAGTATTGCTGTGACACATGGCAGCTGTAAAGCACAGCCTGTCACCAGCTGTGGGGCAACATCCCCTGACACTGCTGCCCAGAGCTGTGTGTGCCCCATCCCTGGAGGTGCCCAAGGCTGTGGATGGGCCCTGGGCAGCCTGAGCTGGTGGGGGGCATCCCTGCCCGTGGCCGGGGTGGGGCTGGGTGGGCCTCCAACCTCAGCCATCCCGTGGGATGATTCTGTGATGTGATGTAGTGATGGTAGAAGGGATCTTGCAGGCAGCTGGCTGCTTTCAGTGCCTGTCAGCCTGTGGGGAGCAGGAGCTGCCCAGCTGTCAGTGCTACAGCCCCATACTTCTCTGAGGCAGAACCCAACTCAAGCGTGTTGCTGTCTTTTGTAGAGCTCCTGGGGCAGGGGAGATGAGGCTGGGAGAGCAACTACAGGGGGCCACAGTGTTCTGTTTGTAACGTAGTCTTGTGTTTTCCTTTCCCAGAAGAGAAGCCAAAACCAGACCCAGTATTAAAGCCGTCTTCTCCCGTGCTCCGGGCAGAGCCCGCAGCTGAGAAGCAGGAGCTGGCCGTGCCGGTGGCTGAGCCCACCCCACCACACACCCCACCAGCACCTGCCGCTGCCCCATCACTGCCCCTCATCCCGCTCACATCTGCTGCCACTTCTGCTCCTGCTAAACCCTCACCCACTGCCGACCCTGAGGAGGGATGTGAAGTCGCTTCCCCCCAGGAGGAGGCAGTGCCTCTCCTCAGCGCCGTGCCCTGCACAGTCGTGTCAGACCCTGTGCCTGCAGAGGAGCCCCGTGGTGAGGCGTGCCAGGAGCCCGGCAGTGATGCAGCGCCTGGTGATGCTCTGGTGACTGCTAGCACGAGCACAACTGATGAATTGAACGGAGTGAGTGAGAACGTTGCTGCTGCAGAGATCGGGGCTGAGGTGGCAGTGGGGGATGCCGTGCCGCACACTGCTGACCCGCAGGAACCAGGGGCAGCTCCTGGGGACCTGGGGACCGAGGTGCCCCCCAGCACCCCCTGTGCAGCCCCGTCCCCGCCACCTGCCCCTGCACCTAGCCCTCCTCCTCCTTCCATTCCTCCTCCACCTGCTGCTGTGACCACTACAGCCCCTTCCCCACCACTGCCTCTGCCTCCCAGTGCCCCCCCTGCTCAGGGAGATGTGGAGGGAGAGGAGGGCACAAGGACTGCTCCCAGTGAAGAGCTGACAGATAATGAGAAGAAGGAAGAGACAGAGGCCGATGGGCAACCAGAGGAGAGCGTGGAGGCTCCGAGCTTAAGCTCTAGCAAGAGTACTGTCCCAGGTAGGTGGCTGGCAGCGTGGGGCATGCAGCAGAGCCAGGGGGAGGGCTCGTTGGGGCTTCTCTGTCAGGTATTCCCATCTATACCTGTCCCTGGGAAGTCTGATTCCATCACATGGATGTTGGTTTGATCACAGAATGCTAAGTTTCATTTGCAGCAACAAAACAACCCTGGATAATTGTTCATAAAAGAAGTAGCCAGTTTTGCACGTGCATCCTGGCATCGACAACTGTTAGCCAGTACATTGGCTTTCACAATTGAGAAAGGAGTATTTCTCAAGTTGTGGAAGGTGTCACTGGGAGCGGGTTGCTGTGAGGTTGATGCTTCAGGGGGAGTGAAACATTCTCAAGTTAGGGTTTGGACTCTGCCCATCCTGTCAGGCAAAATGTGGCTGGTCAAGTGGAAGTGGTAAAGAGAGGGAGATGCTTTTCCATAGACTCTGCTGGAAACCAAAGGCTTGGGCAGCCTTTGCTTCAATCACAAAATCAGTTCTGTTACACTATTAAATAAGCATGTGTGCTTGTGTCAGAATTTAGGCTGGTAACACTGGCAACAAATCACGAGCATGTTGGATTAAAGGGTTTGTATCTTAGTGTACTGTGTGGTTTCTTTTCCCCTTCAGATGAGAAAGGTCATTAGAGTAAATCACTGCAAATCCTAGAAATATTATGTGGTATTTTCTTTGAATCAGTTGTCCAGGGATATTAATGGCAGTGGAGCTGTTAACCTGCTTTAAAATTGAATTATAAACCAAGCTCATGAGAAACGGGATGCTGGAGTGGGAGGTGTTCTGCTGGGGGATGCCACCAGGGACAGCCTGCTGATGGCTGCTCACCAGGTGGTGGTTACCTGTTATGAAGTGTCTGTGGAGAAGTGCCTCACCAGGACCTCACCTCCAACACACTCTGGTTTCTGAGGTTCTCTTTTGCCTTGCACAATCCTTGCAGTGCCGTTAATGAACTCCTAGCTGTCAGAAGGACCATTCAGAGCTCCAGCAAGGAGTTGTGGAGCAATTATTTTCACAGAATCACAGAATCATAGGGATTGGAAGGGACCTCTAGAGTTGCTTGGATGATTTTGTTAGTACTGCACTGAAACAAAGCCTCTGTGAGGCTGTGGCTGCTCCACTACCCTGCATGGTTAACACCAGCATGCAGGAGGGAAGCACATTGCTCATGTTCTGATAGATGCATGCTTGTCTTGCAGCCTCAACAGCTGTAACTGCACCAAAGACGTGGAAGAAACCAAAAGAGCGAATCCAGGCCACCGAGGAGGTGACAGAGGTGGAGGCAGAGGTGAGGGAGTGCAACGCTCTGCTTTCCATGTTCAATGATGATGTTGATGTCTTCAAAGGGTGTTTCAGAGGCACTGCTTCCTTCATCTCGCAAGGACTCAAGGCAGACTTTTTGGGGAGCATCTGCCAAACTCTGATATTCCCTAGCATCTCTTAGGCCTGTGGCTTTTGGCTGTTCCCTAGCCTTGAAGCTCCAAATTTTCTTCGTTCATGCCTAATTGAACACTCCTGGCATTCAAAAATGTGGAGTCTTTAATGCTGTCCCAAGGAGAAATGGGCTTGAACCCTTTAAAAGTGCACCATGTGGAGGGCCCAGGGCCACTCTGGTGACATTTGGGACATTCTTTTGCTGCACAGTGATGTCATTGTGATGTCAGTGCCAGAGAATGGCTATCTGATAGAGAAGCTGGGCGGGAAAAAAGCTGACATCTGTGCAAAACCGTCTCACCTGCAGTGGGTGGCAAATAGGGAGCGTCACCTTTGCTGCCATTCTGATAGAGATGGTGCAGGGAGAACCTCTTTCTTTAGTGTCCTGGGTAAAACTGGCAATAGAACTTCTCAAAGAGGGAGAGAGAGTAGAAATTGTAACCATTCAGAATGCCCTGTGCTGGTGTGTGCTGAGGAGGGGTGCTGACTGAGCTGCCCCAGCAGGTGCTCTCCACACATTCTCCTGTCATTGCTGGTGAAGTCCCATCTCTGCACCCTTCGGTATTTTCACCAGTGCTAAAGCAGAACATTGTACCATTTTACCTTGCAAACCTGAAAAAAGTGTTACAGAGGATGCAGTGCTTTAGGCTGAGAGGTGAGAGGATCAAGAGCCTCTCCCAGAGCACCCCAGCCTCCTGCCTTTTGTTTCATGGTTGTGATGTCTCCCAGGAGATGTGGATTCCTAGCACCTTCCCTGTGTGAATTCAGAATAAGGCTGTGTCCTCAGAGAGCTCTAAAATTAACAGCAAGAGAGTCAGTACATGGTGTGGTTAGCCCTTGTGTGGGGAGGGTTAGTAGAAGAAGCACACACATCGCTGTTAGGCTGCAGGGTAAATGGGAGCTGTCAGCAGCCATTGGACTCTGCAAGGGTTCTGATGTCATCTCTGTATTTCTGTCTGCTTCAGCCTAAAGTAGAAGAGGAGCTTTTGAGTGACAAAGTACTTGAATCTGAACAGGACAATATGAGCCATGGGTTTCAGCTTGAGAGAGACCCCTCTGAACTTAAAAAAGTGAAATCTGTGGAAGAAAACGGAGAGCAGGAAGCAGAACCTGTCCGTAACGGTGCTGAGAGCATGTCAGAGGGAGAGGGGACTGACGTGACCTCGGGCTGCACAGAGGGCTCCGCCGAAGGGCCCGCGCTACAGTACAAGCCAGGTAAGCACGCTCGGGCTCCCGCAGGTTTACGTGCCCTCTGCCTTCTGGGATTCACAAACCCATGGACTCAGGGAAGCTGCACGTGAGCAGACACAGTTGGAATGTATGGAAAAAGAAGGAGGCAAATGCTTGGTCATCAGTTCAGGCTCTGCTGCTGAGCTGTGGGCGTGCAGTTTTTCTGATTAAAATACACAGAGTGGGCTCAGAGAACAGCGGTGAGTGCCCCATTCCTGGAGGTGGCCAAGGCTGTGGATGAGCCCTGGGCTGCCTGAGCTGGTGGGGCAGCCAGGCCACGGCAGGGGTGGGGCTGTGTCGCTTCTGAGCTCCCTTCTGTGAGTGTGACACTGCACTCTTGTTGCTGGTCAGTGCTGTGTACAGTCTGCCTGGGGGTGTCCTGTCATTCACTGAGACCACTCAGAGGCCCAGCACTCTATAAATGCACCTTATTAAAAGAGACCTTGGGACTGTCTCACTTTGCTGTTGCTGCTGATCTTTAAGTGATTTCTTATTCAGGTGAAGCTTTCTCAAAATAAATTAAGTCATTTGCTTAGGAGCCTGGAAACTACGAGTGTGAAGCAAATTAAGGAAAGACCTTGAGAGGAGATCTGCTTGAGAGGAGGCTTCTGTAGGGATCAGGGTGCTGAGAACCCAAAATTAGTGATAAAGGACTGAAATAAAGAAATAAGATAAGGCTTTAACAGCAGATCTGAATGGACAGATCAAAGCACAGCAACGCTACCTGGCATCCGTGGAGCACAAAGATGGCATCTCCTGCAGATGTGAAATGTAAAGTGAGATGATGTGGGCTCCAGTTGGGGTTAGTTATTAGCTCTGTGTGGCACTGGGCTGGCTGTGTGCACCCAGTTGCTTATGTTCTTTTAACATGATGTATGTTTCTCTCCTCGCTGCCTAGTGGACTTCGAAATTAAAATTTAAGCCCAGTTTCCTACACAGCATTAGCTAACTCTGCCCTTTGGATTTAGCAGAAACACATCTTTGAGAGCGGAGGTTTTGGTCCCTGTGAATCTCAGCAGCTTCTCTCGTTACAGAGCAGTGGAAGCCCCTGGACCCAGATGGGAAGAAGCAGTATGACAGGGAGTTCCTGCTGGACTTCCAGTTCATGCCTGCCTGCATCCAGAAGCCAGAAGGGCTGCCTCCCATCAGCGATGTGGTTCTTGACAAGGTGAGAGGAGAGCCGATCAAACAGGTGCGTGCAACCCCTTTGGTTTTGTATTTTTTCTTAATGTATTAAGCTCTCTGATGCATGCTTCGTCCTTCACTGTTTTGGCAAAGCCTTCTTCAGGAAGGGGAAATACTTGTCTCATGTCACATCACGAGATTTGTTGACTAGTGAATGAACACAGGCGATTTAAAATCTGAAGCAGAGATTCTTAATGGGCTGTATCCTGGATTACGTTATCCTGAGCTTCTTTAAAATTGAAAATGCTGCCTTACAGCCACTAAGACCCAAGGATGTTAGCAAAGCAAGAGCAAAAGGAGAGCCAGTGTCTTTTATGAATTCAGTTCTGCCACTAGGAAAGCATAGCCCTGCTTGTGGGCAAGCTGTTGTTTTCATCTGAAACAGTTGTGTTTGTACTTATGAGCAGGTCTAATAAAAGATGATTAATACATTGGCTCTCAGAAAGCTTTGTGATTTTAACCAGCCTTATTACAGGTGTGCCTTTCCCCCCGTACATCTGCTGGGCGGGCTGCCAGCAAGTCCCTGTTCCCATCTCTTTTAGAGCTGTGCAGTTCTAGTGGATTTGGGTGTAACCAGTGCAGGCTTGTTCTTAAGATTCAAGCACAGCTCAGGGTGTAGGTGATTCTCACATGTAGAAATGTTTCCACTCTGAATTTCACGCCCAGACAAATTGTGACACGCAGCATTGTTCTCAAAATGATTCCATCTACCTGCTAGTTTTCTGTGTTGGCTTCTCACTGCTCTGTCTGCTCTTGGGCTGCCTGTGCTTGGCCAGCTGTCTGTTGCGTTAACACCACAGGGATTTGTTTGAGGGAAGGTGGCAGCTTTGAGATCCTGAACCAAGAGGGTTATGTTCATTGTGCACAGAATGGGCCTGTGCTGCCATAGTTTTATCTTCCTTAAATCATGTTCAGCCTTGAAACGTTTCTGAACGCCCCATACTTCTGCAGTAGCCACCTGCGGAAAGCATTAAGTGCACTTTTAGTGTAATGGGAAAGTATCATACTTGCCTGGTTTGTTAAAAGAGTAATTTGGATATTAAATATAAATATTATGGTTATAGCAGAGGCTAAACCTCATAGAGCTGCGGTAGCTGCAGCACCCACTGACAAGGCCATATTTCTCTGCTCCATGATACAGGTCAACCAGCCCAAATTGCCACTGAGAACTCTGGACCCTCGGATACTGCCTCGAGGCCCAGACTTCACACCCGCCTTCGCTGATTTTGGGAGGCAGCCTTCTGGTGGAAGAAATGTGTCTGGAAGTGTGAGTTTTACCCAGCTTGCTAATTTAACTGATCTTGGCACTCATGAAGTCCATCCTCACGTGTTTGGGCATTTTCCAATATTCCAGTGGTTCTGGTTTTGTCAGGTTTGAATGCAAGGGAGATATTTTCTTGGCTGTCAAGGTTTAGGAAAATAGGCAAAACTCTGTGGATGTCTTTAATTGGTATGTATTGGTCTTAATGTGGACTTGATCTCCTCCTTCCCCTTTTCCTTCTTGAGAGGTGTGGAAACATATTTCCATGCTGTGGATTTGTCAGTCACGTGTGGAGGTGCACGTATGTCATACAATGACATGTTGCCATACTTTGGTCACTTAATTCCTCATTTTTCTGCCTTTTCCTCTGCTTTCCTTACACCTTCCTTCTTTGCCCTTTTCCTGGCCTTCACCCTGCTTCTGAATTCCTCCTTGCTGTCTGTGCTGTCGTTCTTGGGGCTGCAGCCAGGTCGGAGCTGCCTCAGGTGCCATCACTCATCTTCCACCCCTCTCTGAATTCATTCAGTTTGTTTACCTGGTTGCATCCAACAGTGTATCCGTCACTTGCCATTCAAATCCGCTGGTTCCAAAGACTGAATAAACTTGACTTCTGAGTGTGCAGACTTCTGGATTTTGGAGCCAAGCCCCGTGGTCATACTGCAGACTTTGGGTTGCTGTAGTGCTTCTGGTCTGGGAGCAGTCTCGTGGCTGGTGCCTCGGTGCTGGGCCACGTGTCCTTGTCTTCGAGTGGTCTCGGTTTGTCTCAGAGGACAGCGTGGTCCCAGGGCGTGCCGCTCTCTGAGGTTGCCGTTGCTTGCTGTGTTTAGTGACGCCGCTGTAGGCTGCAGGTTGTACCCAGCACTGTCCATCCTTCCGTGCGCTGATGTGCTGAGCCCTGTGGCACCGCAGGGTGACACCACTGTTACTCTTTCTCTTTTCACAGGCCTGCAAAGTGCAGAGCGGCCCTGGATTGCCGTCCCTGGCTCGGTGCGGTTCCCCAGCATGCCCTCTCTTGGTCTCGCCTCACCCACCATTGAGGAACCTGCCAATAGGGGTAAGCCACATCCCCCCTTCTTTCCCCATCTTTGCACCTTTTTGTAGAGTTTGTTGTTTTTTTTTTTTTCCCTAACGCCCTGTTGATAATGAACTACTGGCAGAAGGCTTTACAAAAAGGTGCAATATTGTTTTAAAAGAACAAAAAAAAAAAAAAAAGAGAAACAAGACTTGCATTGTACCCCTCTAGGCAGTCTTCAGTGGTGGGTGGGACAGCACCAGCTGAGGGCATGCTGGGACGTTGGCCTGAGCGGGATCCGCGAGGGGTCTGCACTTTGCAGACCTATGGAAAGGGGGAGAAAAGGTAAGTGCTGCTTGCCCCGTCCATTTGGAGCATCCCGCACATAACATACATCCTACATCTGCACCTTGAAGGGCAGCGCCTCTCTTTGCATCTTCCCCAAGGAGGGCCGGGAGGGGATGTTGCTGTCCTGTGGTGTTGGTGTGAAGGATGAGCGCCTTTCAGCCCAAGCAGAGGTGGCTGTTAGCTCCTTGTGGCGCATGGCAAAGCCCGTGTGTGCGCTGTCTGTCTGCTTGGCCATCCCACCTCTGCAGAGGTCATGCTCATATGCCATCCAAAGCCACCGCGTGCTCCTTCCCCTTGAAATAACGTGCTAACAAGCTTACAGCACGTGGAAATCTCTCATTTTGCTTCCTTGGCTTTGTCTTTCCCCCCTTCTTTTCCATTCAGTGTTTTGTGTTACTGTTTTCAGGCTGTAACAAACACCAGCTCAGATGGGATCAGGAGTGCCATTATGCAGGAATGAAACAAACAGCTTTTCGCTGTAGGGATGAAGGTAGAGGTAGAGCCGGGTGCCACCGGGGAGAAGTGCTTGGTCCTTCAGCTACACACACCCCCACTGGCAGCTCTGGGCTCCCTTGTAGGGTCCTGCTGCTGGGAAGCTGTGTTGCTGTGCTCTGTACTCCCCTGAAGGGAAACTGTTCCCTGCTCCCACCTGTCCCCAAGGGAGAAGCAGCTCTGTAGTTTCTTGGATGCTGCGGTGTCCTTACCGCAGCTGGAGAGCAGCAGGTGTGAGGCTTTGGCTCCTCAGTGGGACCCGTCCACGCCTCTGCTCTCCTTTTTGCCCCTGTTGATCTGGAGGACAGATTAATTAGCAACATGTGCTAAGTGCCTTTCATGTAAAATACGAGTGTGGTGCAAGCTGTTGTGCTGCAGTCACCGGAGTCAACGGAACTATTCTTCCTCACGGGGCCTGGGCTGTGACAGGAGGCCAGGCGTGAGCTCAGTGCCTCTTTCTGCTTTGTAAATTTGGAACAAAAAATGGACAGCTCTTCCTGTTCAAAGTTTGTGATTTATATTTTTTATCTCACATTCAAAGGAGGCCTCTGTTCACTTCTAAAACTTAATCAAACACTCAGCCACTTTGAACTGAATTTATTTGCATGTATTAAAAAAATAATCTTAAACAAAGCCTTTGTTTTATTAACGCCTGTAAAGGTGTGGTCTCAGAGGCAGCAGATTGGAGTGAGCTGTGAGGACAGCCTGCATCTCCCCCTGCAACACGCTGATGTTCTCCAGGGTGTGAGTGCTGTCTGCACCACCAGCTTTGAAGGGAGATGTGATCAGTGCCTGCAAGGAGGTTACTCAGGAGCTGTGGTGGTGCCACACTCTGTGGTTTGGTGGTCCCTCTCTGTGCCAGAGACATGGGACAGCTGCCACTTGCCTCTCTTGGGGCACAGGTTATTCCAAGGCTTTGGGTTCTCAGGGTGCATGGCCAACTGGAGCTTTCTGTGGCCATGGAGGTGTGTATTGAGATCTGGTGCATCCAGCTGGCAGCAGCAGCTCATCTGTTGCTTTTCTTGTCTGATTTTTCAACAGAAAGGAAGCTTCCTTGTCACGTGGCTGCACATTTGCGGTGTGGTGTTTGTTGGGGGGTAGCATCTGTGGCTGCAGATGGCACGAAGCAGTGCAGGCACAGAGCTGGGTGCCTGCTGGGGGTGGGTGGTTGCAGGAGGGTCTGCAGGAGCGACCCACAGCTGCTCTGTGTCCAACCACAGGGAGAGCCACACTGCATCATTGTACTGCTGCGTTCTCGGGAGCTTGGTTTCTTTGGTGGCTTTGTTCTGGTCATGGTGTGCACCCAGGACTCTTTGCACAGTGTCCCATGTCTGTGTGGTGCAGCCCTCTTCTATCCACACCTACCGAGCGTGCCACAGCACAGGGCTGTCACCTTCTGACAGCATCCCATCTGCTCACACCTACCTTGCTAAAACCATGTGCTTCGAGTTGCAGATAGTAGTTAACAGAGGGTGGGTTTCTTGTTTTCAGTTGCACAGCAATGAATTTGGGGCTGATACGTGGCCTGGGAGGCAACATCTAAGATCAGTTCCCATGTATGTTTAGTGCAGTTGTCAGAATAACAGAGGTGGTTGGGCCTCTGCAGCACTGGCTCGGCCGCTTTGCTGAACAAAGATGTGCTTTAATGGTTCGCACAGAGCTTCCTGCTGTCCACTGAAGAGATTAATTACTTCTGTTGAAGAGAACAGGTTTTGGTAATGGTATTTTACTGTGCTAATTTTTACATGGAGTTAAGAGGTTTCTAATAAATGAGTTTGGAAATGCGAGCACCGTGGGGAAATAATAACCTCAGTACCACGTGTGATGTGTACAGTCCTTACCAGCTCCCAGGTAATGGGTGGGGAGTTTGCGGGCACAGCTGATGGGAACCTCCCCACTGCTGGTGGCTCCCATAGTGACGTGGGGGAGTGGGCACCCTGCTTCTCTTTCTTTTTCTGTGAAGGTGTGGAGTTCAATCCATACCTGTTAGAATTCACACTTTCCAGTGCAGGAGCAGCACCGATGTTCATTGCGCTTTATATAATAACTGTCTTAAAATGGCTCTCATGTCTGAAGCGAGCTCCAGTAAGACTTAGTGTTTTATCAGAGCTGCTGATTAATCACTGCCTAATTGCTTGGGATGACGTGTTTGAAATGCACCAGTAAGGACTTACCTAATCCTTCAGTACCTCGGTGACACAGCTCCTGGTTTCCATGAGGCTGAACTCAGTCCCACAGTGCTTACGTAGCATCTGGGCACGGCCGAGGTGCGGGCATGGCTCCGTAGGCAGCGGTTGGCCCCGTCTGCTTCGGGAAGGGCTGCTGGGAGAAGCGTGCTCAGTGCCCACGTGGTCCCTGCAAGCAGCTGCAGTGCTGCGTGGCTGCGGAGGGAGCCCTGAGCATCCCAGGACGAGCTGGTGGCTGACCTGCCACCCTCAGTGTCTGCTGCTGTATACCCTGGAGTGCTCTCAAGACACGTGCTTAAAAGGGGATGTAACAAGGGATGTTTTTGTCCTAGTTATTGAATGTTGGACCGAGAAGATCTCAGCCGGGCCAGAGGAGAGAGCCCAGGAAGATTATCACAGTGTGTGTGAAGGAGGATGTCCACCTGAAGAAGGCAGAGAATGCCTGGAAGCCAAGCCTGAAACGGGAGAACCAAACCGAGGACCCTGAAAATGTCAAAACCCAGGTGAGAGCATAGCCAGCGCTGCTCCGAGCGAGGCTGACTGCAGCCAAGGAGAGGGGATAGTTTGCCTTGGCTGTTGCATAAAGGCAGTGCATTGCACCTGGAGTTGCAGCTTTCCTCTGCCTTTATCTTTTTTTTTCCCCGTGTTTAGAGTTTAAATGGCGAATACCAGACAACCTACTACCTCTCATCCAGGGTTGTTTTTCTATTGCTGTTCTAGTCAAGTATTTCAGACTCCATTCTAAAGCAAACAACCTCAAGCTTCCAGCACAGAACTTGCTTTGCATCCCCTTTTAGACTGCATTTCTGAACTGAGCATCAGTCACGCTGAGGTTCCTCTGTGGGACTCCCCTAGCTCATGCTGCCCAGCTCAGCCGTGCTTTCTTGAAGCTTTCTCTGTGTCTCTCTCCCACTCCTTCCCTCCATGTGGCATCCACAGTAGGTGAGGTACTTGCCTTGTGGTAAAGCTTCTCATTCCTAGGATAAGTGGACATAGCCATGGAGGACACTGCAGTTCTGTCCTCGGGGTTAGCAGGAACTTTGTTGACCTAGTTATCATCAAGGTAGTTTTTTCTTTATGCCTTAAATATGGAAAAAGTTGTTTGTGTCTGGGTGAGGGAGGATGTAACTGCTCCCTGTTAATTTATGTTTTGTAGATAAATTGATAGCAAAGAAGAATATTTCAGCTGGGTGACAGCAGGGCTTTGTGCCTCAGTTGTGCTTGAAAGGAAAGTACTTGAATGTTCCCAGAAACCCTGCACAGCGGCTGTGAGCTGAGGCAGCCCATGGCTAGCTCAGGGCTGAAGCTGAAATGCACACAAATGAGTGTTTGTCTGTAACTCAACTTTCTAAAAGTTACTACAGCACTTCTCTGTTCTCCTCAAAAATGCATCCTAGCTCGTTCCTGAAAGCCACCGTGTGCCTGTTTGGTTGGTGCTGCTCCTTAAGGCTTGTCTGTCATTTAGGAGCTGTTCCGCAAGGTACGAAGCATCTTGAACAAGCTGACTCCCCAGATGTTCAATCAGCTTATGAAGCAAGTTACAGACCTGACAGTAGATACTGAAGAGAGGCTAAAAGGAGTCATCGACCTGGTCTTTGAGAAGGCCATTGATGAGCCGAGCTTCTCAGTGGCATATGCAAACATGTGCAGGTGTCTCGTAACGGTAAGAGCTGCCTGAGTCCAGTGGGAATCACTCCTTGGAGTGAGCACTCTGCACCTTATCCTCACCCACTGATGGGCGTTAATATAAGCATGGAAAGAGCAGAGTTGAATGTTAATTTCTGAACTTAAATAATAAAGAATTTATGTTGTGCATTTCTTCCTCTACATTTGTTGGGCATGGCAAGCGTTGCTTGGAGTGACTTGCTGTTTGGAGTGGAAGGCACCAGGCATTTTGCTGTGCCTGGCTGAGAGATGATGTGAATCATGTTTAGAAAGTCTGGTTTCTCCCTCTCATTCGGAAGGGGAGCCCAGGGTGCAGAGCCAGGCTAGCTTTCAGATGCTGACTTGAGGACAAACCAGCCCCCTCCTCCCCCAGCGATGATTTCCATGGCATGCCATAAAGGAGCATGGCCCCAAGGTCTTCCATGTGCAATAGCAGTGTTTTTAAGCAGTGTGACTTTAAGGGGTGTAGTGAATGTACCCTGTCTCCAGGTAGAGGTGGTATCAGCCAAATTCTGAGTGTGGCTTTACATATGGAATCTAAAACGACTGGAAATTGTGGCACGGTGCTTAACTGTCACGGCTGTGCAAAGTCGCACTGCTCAATACGAAGTACATAGTGAAATGTAATGGGTGGCTTATAGCACACCTCGCTTGTGCATGGACCTTAGCTGTATTTCTGCTGATGTTTTGCTTCCTCTTCCTGCAGCTGAAAGTGCCCATGGCAGACAAACCTGGGAGCACAGTAAATTTCCGCAAGTTGCTGTTAAATCGGTGCCAGAAGGAATTTGAAAAGGACAAAGCTGACGACGATGTCTTTGAAAAGAAGCAGAAAGAGCTTGAAGCTGCTACCACTGTAAGTGGAATATTTCCCCACAGACACTCGAGAGCCCTTAGAAAAGGATCTCTTTTGAAGGCTGTGGCCAGTTTGGGGGGAATATCAGGGTAGTTTTATTCTGTTGTTGTGGCTGAATGTAATAAATACTTGCCTTGATGAGTGTGTTTAGAACAGCTGCTTTTTGGCTCTTAGGAGAAAAAGAGTAAACAGGAACAACAGCAACTGTGGTTGTAAAACTGGCTCTTTTGAAGAGTCCTGTGCTCTTTGAACGTGCTTTTTAAAGCTGTTTTTCTGCTTTACAGCCAGAGGAGAAGACACGGCTCCATGATGAGCTGGAAGAGGCCAAGGACAAAGCCCGGCGGAGATCCATTGGGAATATAAAATTCATTGGCGAGCTTTTCAAACTGAAAATGCTGACAGAGGCTATCATGCATGACTGTGTGGTAAAGCTGCTAAAAAACCACGATGAGGAGTCCCTCGAGTGCCTTTGCCGCCTGCTAACTACCATTGGCAAGGACCTGGACTTTGAGAAAGCAAAGGTAGGGAAGGGCCAAGAGCGAGAAATGAGGCTGTGTCTGGGCAGGGGTGGAAAAATGAGTGTGGGGTGTTTTTATTTGAGGATTTTTTTTCATCTGGAATTTTTTGCATGGCACGAGGATGTCAGCTGCTCCTCTGCACGTTTCGTCACTGCCTGGCCTTGCTCCTGCCTCCCTGCCCCTAGCTTGTAGATTCTGTGCTGTTTGCAGAGCTGGTTTCCAGTTGCAACTTGTTCCCAAGCATTTAATCCAAGTTCACATTCTTAAAGTGCTCACTGTATGCTGTGGGTTCCTAAAACATTATGTTGTTTCTAAAACATGAAGCTGGTTTCTTTCCCATGGAGGGTTTGTAGAAATCTACTGTTAAATGTATTGTTTTGGGTTACATTTACCAAAACCTGGTGAGCTGCCCAAACCCCCAAACCTGGAAATTGGCAGGTGTGTTCCTTCTGTGTCATCATCTCCAGCTGTGCTGGAATGGAGCAGCTGTTTTGCAACTCACTGCTCTGGGGTCCTCCTGCCCGACTTCCCAGCAAATGCATATGCAACAGGGAGTGTTGTGTGATCCAGGAGCTCCTATTGGTGCAGGCAATCTGCAAAAGCTTGGGATGAAACAGCACTGAAGGCTTTTGCCAGAAATCAGTCGGGCTCAGCTCTGGAAACAAACTGAGCTAATTGCTTTCAGCTGCTCAGCAGAGGGAGGGAGTGCTTTTACAGCACAGATTGCAGGGATTGCAGTGGGTCAGTCCTGATCCATATGGCCACTCCTTGGAGAAGCAGTTTCCCAAACTGCCGTGTGGGGCATTGCCCAAAGCAGTATAGTTTGCCACTCATCCCCCAGGCTGTATACCTTGTGTCATTAACTAGCAGTGTGTGCATTGTTTGAAAGTGACAGAAAGAGGGATTTAAATTTCTCCATGTGCTTTGGGAAGAAAACAGTGTCTGACTTCTGAGCAGTAGCTGAGGTCACGCTGGATGAATCCTGGACACTGTTGCAGCCTTTGTTAGCGTGGAAATGGTGTAACAGTGGGCTGGGTGTGCTGCCAGGGCTGCAGCCCATGTCCTGTCCTTGTAGTTGTTCTTCATATTGGGACTGAGTGAGAATCCCTCATTTCATGGAGCAGATGCTGTATGTGGCGGTGAGTTATGATTACATTTTCTGGAAGAAGTCCACTTCAGATGTTTTTCCCATCATTCATGTCTTTGGAAACCTTTGCTCATATGGCTGAAACTTTCCAGAGCAAGGCTGGGACCAAATTTTAGTAAAGTTTTTCTTGTTTGTGTAGGTGTAAGAAAAAGGACTTAGCAGGTTCTTAATGCGGAGAAGGGGAAACATATAAAACTGCCCTTTGTGCAGCCTGGCAAGCCAAATCCAGACTTAGTGAAGGCTTTCCACTTTGTCTTAGTGAAGATTTGGCTTCTTTACGTCGTGACTTTTTGGGAGAGAAGCCATAGGATGGCATGTAAGGGTTCTGGGGTTCTGAGCTACAGCTCAGACTGGAACAGCTTCACACCATGCATCCACTCTTTTGCCTGTTGACCCCACCTGGGACATGTCTGGGAGGTAAAGCAGCAGACCAATGTTTTGTTCCCATTCAGTCACCTGGACCCGTTTTCCTCGGGCTGATATGGGCACATGTGCTCACAGTTAGGGCAGAGCTGCTCTTCCTGGTGCCAGCAGGTTGCAGGAAGACAGAATATTGATTTCTTTAATGTGTGGCAAATTTCTTCTGTGCATGGAGAGGATTTAGATGACCTGAGTGATGAAAAGTGAGGTGGAAATGTGTGCTGAAGGATGGGAGTGCCTGCAGACCTGTGCCTCATTTCCTGCACAGTGCACATTCACGTCCACCCCACACAGACTCCAAGCACACCGTGAAGTCTGGGTCCCAGCTGTGCTTCTGACATAGAGGTGCTGCAATCCAGAACCTGCTGCCTCTCAACACAGGAAGTGTTTTCATTATCTTCCAAAACACATTGATGATGTTTCTCTTGTGCAGCCTCGCATGGACCAGTACTTTAACCAGATGGAGAAGATTGTGAAAGAGAGGAAAACGTCTTCAAGGATTCGGTTCATGCTGCAGGATGTAATAGATCTAAGGCTGGTAGGTACCAACCCAAGCAACAGAGCACATTCTCTTGCACACCTCTTGCTGGAACAGCCCTCACACGAGATCATGCAGTACAGTATTTACAGGGTGAGATCTGTACTCTTTGTTATTCAAAAGTTTGGCTGTTCAGTATGTTTGTCTTTTTTTCTTTTGTCTTAGTAAAGTCCAGGGCTGACAGACAGATGTACTGATTTACTAAATACTGCCTGTTCTGGTTCAGGTAATTAGGCTACAGAAATGAAAAGTTGGAGACCTCTTAGTGCAGACACAAAGCAGACAGGGATCTGCGCCTTTTGTAACCAAGAGAGGGTTTTGAACAGTGCCAAATTGTTAGACCTGGGCTCTCAGTGAAGAGGGCTTCTGACCATAGGGTTCCTTGTAGCTGGTTGCTCAGGAAGGCATCTAGGTGAGTCTTGAATATCTTCAGAGAAGGAGATTCCACGATGTCTCTGAGCAGTCTGTTCCAGGGCTCTGTCACTTCTGTATTTTCAGATTTTCATATTTTTTCCTCAGCCTTGGAGGGAGGGCTCCAATGAATGCTGCCAATAGTAAGCAGAGAGAGAACCACAGCGCCCGCCATCTAGCCCATCTCTTTCCTCTTAACCTAGAAATGTGCAAGATGATAGGGATTAAAATGTCTGAAATTCAGTTGTGCCTCCTCACAGTCAGGTCTTCACTGCAGCCTTCAATCCAGTAGATAAACTACAGCCAGCATGCCAGTGTTACACAGCTCTGACCTTGGTGCTGGGGTAACCACGTCAGCAGCGTGACCCAACTCCACAGAACTTCCCAGTCCCTCGGAGTGCATTATCACTAACATGTCACAAGGCTTAGGGAAGCTTAGGCCTCGTTCACTGTGCTCAAAATAACTCATTTACAATGCTCCACTCCCAGAAATGTCATGACCACATTTGTTTCTCTCTCAGTGCAACTGGGTTTCACGGAGAGCTGACCAAGGCCCGAAAACTATTGAGCAGATTCATAAAGAAGCCAAGATAGAAGAGCAGGAAGAACAGAGGAAGGTCCAACAACTCATGACCAAAGAGAAGAGGAGACCAGGTAAAAGAAAAGTCAGGTTTCTCTCTTCACTCATTTCACATCCAGTGACCACACTCAGAATCCTATAGAAAAGAAGTAAGTCTTTTTTTTCCAAAATGCAACTGGCAGAGGGTTTTGGGGCCATATCATGGCTCACCATGGATTGGCTGTTTTTTGGACAACTCCCTCGGTAAAAAATAAACATCTTAGGCTAGTAGTGCTTGGGTTTCATGTTCATGCCAGCCATACCAGAAATCTGTTCTAACAAGTTCCTTTTTGGGAGCCATATTTACTATCCATTTTTGTGTACAGCAGCACTTAATTTCAAAAGAATAGCATCTGATTTTGAGAGTAACCATATTGTCTTCAGCAGTTAAAGTTGTGAGGTGTTAACTCTGCCTGAGAAAGTGTTTTAGCATCACCTTGAACTGCTTGCAGCCCTTGAAGTTGACACTACCTGAAGATGAATTTAAAGTGACTGATGCTTTTCAAAGGCATAGGACCAAAACAGGCAAACCTGCTTGGTTTCTGAGGCATTATGATCCCTTCTACAAAAGGGACCATAAACAAAGAAAATGTGGGCAGACTTTGTTTCCGTTAGCCTGAAGTTGTTGTCAGTAGAAGGTAAGGAACTGCTTGGATGGTTCTGCATCTTGACTGGCTCTGGCACTGTTGAAATCTGTGCAGTGATTGCAGGCTTTGGTTAGCCAAGGCATGTCTTCTGCTCCTTTGGTGAACTTGTTAACACACAGTATGTGCAGCCATACTGAAGCAGAATGAGTGTGAACTGAGAAATTGTTCTGTGAACCAGAACCTGCCTTGAAAAATACTGTTTGTTTTTTTTTTAATGTTATGACTGTTCTTTAACAGTAGTGAGGCAGACATAGATACATCATGTTAATCCAAAGAAACATTCTGAAGGAGGTGATTTCTGCACAGAATTGTGGTCAGGCTCACAGAAGCATGCCATCTTCTTTTCCTTCTCATTTTGAATTGGGAGACCCACAGTCTCGCAGGGCACCATGGGGCCAGCAGGGAGGAGCTGAAGGCAGTGTGTTTGTTGTCTGCAGGTGTCCAGCGGGTTGATGAAGGTGGATGGAACACTGTGCAGGGGGCAAAGAACAGCAGAGTGCTGGACCCTACCAAGTTCCTTAAAATCACCAAGGTATGTGCCAGCACAGTGCTAATTCAGAGCAACAAGGTGCCAAGTCTTAACTGGTTGCATTTGTGTGTCTCACTAAGGAGAACTCAGGCTGACATAAATGGGTGTTTCCCAGACAGTCCTGTGTTAATAGCTCTGCACCTGAGCTTTGCCCTCAGTGTCCAGATGCTCAGAGAACCCTAAAGCAGGACCTGGAAAGACTACAGCTCTTCTGCAGATCATGCTCAGTTTGTTTCTTGTGAAAGTTGTAAAACAGCCTTCAAAGCTTAATTCACAAGGAGGAGGCCTGCTTTTGTCCTTCTGCTCTGTTTAATGCAAGTGCAGTACAAATAGACCAAGGACCACAACTGCTGCATTGTTGGAGGTGGGAGGAGTTTGCACAAAAAGATCTTTAGAATCACAACCTCTTCATCAATAAATTCACCTACAGAGCACTGTAAAATCAGTGTTCTTGTCAGACACTACTGTTCCCTCAAAATTCTACAATTTATTGTCATTCTTTGCACTCTGAATTCTATTAACTGTGCAGATGCACCCCAGGGCCATTCCTGATGCGTGGAGAGCTGTTTTACTCATCACACAAACTGAACATCTTCCAAATACTGATATGCTGTACTTTTTCCTCCTTACTGAACTAAATAATTTCTAATAAAATGAAGGTCGTGGTCATTCTTGAACGTCTTTCACTGACATTTTGGAAGCAGCTGTTTGTAATGACCTTTCTTGGTTGCATCCTCTGTTTTTGGTTAAAGATCTGTGTTCCAAAAATGCATTTAAGAGTGTTTTAGTATTCACAAGGTGGACACTTTTACAAAGTAAATACTCCGTTTGTGAATAAGGAAGCAAAATATTCTCCTGTAACCATATGTCCTGATGTGTTTTACAGCCCACAATAGATGAGAAGATTCAGCTTGTGCCTAAAGCCCAGTTGGGCAGCTGGGGAAAGGGCAGCAGTGGTGGAGCAAAGGCAAGCGAGATGGGTAAGCAGGGACACATCCTCTCCTTCTGCCTTGCTACCAGCTGTCAGAGGACACCTTTGGAATCACAGAATGGTTGGGTTGAAGGGGACATTAAAGGTCATCCAATTCCAACCCCTGCTGTGCACTGGCTGCTCCCCATCAGCTCAGGCTGCCCAGGGCCCTATCCATGGCCTTGAGCACCTCCAGGGATGGGGCAGCCACTGGGCAGCACTGCCAGGGCCTCACTGCCCTCTGAGTGAATACTTTCCCACTGACATCTGACTTGAATCTCCCCTCTTTTCGTTTAAAACCATTCCCCCTTGTCCTGTCACCATTCTTGTCAGGAGTGGGTTGGTGGGAGCAGTCATAAATGCATTCCCTAAATTGTGGTGTACTGCAATGATAACAGAACAGTGAACCCCCTCAGTAGGACTCAGTAGGTTTGAAGTGGGATTCAGCTGTCATAGAATCTTAGTATCATAGAATCACCAAGGTTGGAAAAGATCTGCAAGATCATACAGTCCAACCGTCCACCTACCACCAGTATTTTCCCACTAAAATTGTTCCTCAATTTCCCACTAAATTGTCCCTCAGTACAACATCTAAACATTTCTTAAACAACTCCAGGGACAGTGATTCAAACTGAACTCCCATGGACTTGAGGCCATTGCCTCTCATCCTGTCACTAGTTAGATGAGAGCAGAGGCCAACTTCACCTCACGTAACCTTTTTTCTGGAGTTGTAGAGAGTAATGAGGTCTCCCCTGAGTCTCCTCTTTGTTTAGGTGATGTTTGTTACCTTCAGGTCCCTCTGTAGGGCCTTCCACCCCCAAGCAGGTGAACGCTTCCTCCCAGCTGGGTGTCATCTGCAGGCTTACTGAGAGAGCACTCAGTGTCCTCATTGAAATCATCAGTAAAGGTATCAAACAGGATGTGCCCAGTGCCGAGCCCTGGGGAGCACGGCTGTGACCGGCTGCCAGCTGGGGGTGACTGTTCACCCTCGCTCAGTTCTCAGTCTCAGCCATGGGCTGCAGCTTCCCCAGGAGAATGCTGTGGGAGACAGGAACTTTGCTGAAGTCTAGATAGACTGTGTCAACGAGTCTTCCCTCATCTACCAGGTGGGTCACTCCACCATAGCAGGTTGGTCAAGCAGGACCTGCCTTTCATGAACCTGTCCTGTCCAGGCCCCGTCCACCAGTGGTCCCACACATGCTGTGTGATCTCCCTGAAGATGACTGCCCATTTAGTTCAGAAGAGGAAAAGGTGCTGCAGTCAGGGGTCTGATGTTGAATGGTGCAAGAGGGATGTTCACAGGAGCCCTGAGTTGAGCACAGCTCAGGATATCTGTCTGTGCTGGTCCAGTTACAGCCTCTCCTCTGTTCAGCTTCAGAGCAGAAGAGGAATGAGGCCATGTCATGGGTTAGCACCTGTGCCTCTGAGTGCAGTGTGCTGCTTCTGACAAATAGCATGAGCTCGTTTCTCACTCTGAGAAATCCCTCCTTTTGTTTTGTTTGTTTGGTTCCTTAGGGTGGGAGTGTTGATTTTGTGTGTTTTCTAAGCAATCAGGTGGAGAAGGCTCTACCAGCACTAATTAGCACTGAGCAGATGTGTCCCCTTGCTTTGCCTCCAGAGGCAAAGGACAAGAGAGCAGGGGCAGCCCTAACAAATGCCTTTGTGATGCTGAGGTGCTGGCCTGCTGATCTTGCCATTCCTCATTCCTCTTCTCTGTGTTGTCTCTGTGGTCTCCCAGACTCCTTACGACCAAGTGCCACTAGTTTGAACAGATTTTCTGCACTGCAACCTCCAGTCTCATCTGTATCTGCCTCATCTGCATCCTCAGAACTAGATTCTCGCAGGGCCTTAACGAGGTAAGGTTTTTTTCTGCTGAGTTTTCCCTTCTGCTCTCTGTATGCGTGCTCTTCTCACCCACTGCTCTGGTTTCCAGAAGCACACAGAACAATGAGAATTTCACAGAGCTTCCAGGAATGGCAGGGTCATTTTTTCCCCATGTGTATTTTGAGCTAACTTAAAATTCATTCATCTTTCGTAGCATATGAGAAGCAAGCAGTATTTAATTTTAAAGGAGTCATGAATGTTTTAGCTCCCACTTTGCAGTCACCCTTTCTAAAGGGCACACATGCGAGCAGTTCATAATGCATTCCAAAACGTTCAGATAAAACATTTGCAGTAAGTAGGTACAGAAGTTGAACTCGGTGGTCATGTGTTCAGCCAGGTCACTCTGTTGATCCTACAAACGTGATTAAAGTCTTGCACAAATGTAGCAAGGCTCTTAGAGCTCTCTGGCTGTCCCTGGCCCCATCCCATCAGCTGTGACCAAGCCTCTGCCTCATGCATATGTAAGGCCGCACAGTTCTCACGCACCTGATTTCACTGGGACTGCAGCCACTCCAGTCTGTAGCATGAAACATGAATTAATCCTTAATAATTCATTAATTTGAGACATGCTTTATAAATGTGTGGTTCATTGGAAGTGTCACCAGTTCTTCCTTGCAGTACACACCAGCTAGCACGCTGCTGCGTTGGTTCCTTGGTCGCATTCCATCCTCCATCAGGTACAGCTCTGGTTACCTGGGGTCTGTTCCATTTTGGCTCCATTTGAAGTTCTTTTTCAATAAATGAGTGAAAATACACCACTCATCACTACTTTACAGTGAAGCAGTGTCTTTACATCACAGATTTCACCGCTGCACATTTAAAATGGGTGCTATAATGATTTCAGTGCTTTTCTGTGTGTTCTCTGGCTCTGCTCGCTCACTCTGTGTTGGATGTGTTTGTGCATCCCTGAGACTTGTAATTATTATCAGTGGAGCTGCAGCTGTACAAAGTTGAGACAGCAGTCCTGCCAGGCTGGGGATCTGTCATTACCAGGACTGCGAGCAAGGGTTACTCATCCTGTGATGTGTTTTTGTTCTGCAGTCGTGGGAGCACAGGCAGGGAGAAGAATGATAAACCTCTCCCACCTTCCCTCTCCCGCCCCAACACCTTCCTCCGGGGCAGCAGCAGTAAGGAGCTGCTGCTTGACAATCAGGCGCAGGAGGAGCAGCGGAGAGAGATGCTGGAGACCGTGAAGCAGTTGACAGGTGGCATGGAGATGGACAGGAACAGCACAGAGGCAGAGAGGAGCAAAGCCAAGGAGATTGGTAAGCAGCTCTTCCGTGCTCAGGGGATCTTGCTGAATGCATGGAAAGGTTCACAGGAGAGTTGCTAAGTGGAAGTGATGGGTGTCTGTGCTGTGTTTTGAATGTTTGGCCCACAGTGATGCGCTGTCGAGCTGTGCTAGCTGAGAGCCTCCCAGAGGTTTGAAACACAACCGCTGCAAGCAGGTTTTAGTGTCATCTTCTGCCACCAGCTCCAACTTGGATTTCCTCAGAGCTGAAGGCTGCAGGGAACAGCAAAGCACTAGAGCATGGTGTTGTCCTTCCTGCTGGTACCCTGTTGCTCTTGCCACCTGTTTCTGGGATACAAGTCCCCAAAATCTATGTCAAGGAGCATCTTAGTATCTTTTCTCCTGTGATTAGTTGCAGAGTCCAGGCTTGAGCAGAATCAGCTTGTGTGCTTGGAGTGGCCCCCTTGATTATTTAAAGGAGATTTGCCTTTGCATTTGTTGGTTGTTCATCCCCAGCTGGTTACAGAATTTGCACAACCAGAGGATAAAACGAATCATGGGTCCAGCCTGTAGGCACTGCCAAGGATGTAGGCTTGTCCCCAGAGCAGAGCAGAGGAGGGAACTCGTTGTTCAGAAGACAGAATCCCCAGGTAGAGCTTTTTGCTCCGCTCGTTGCCAGCCCTGGTTTCATGCAGGACTCAGTGCAGCATGGTGCTAGCATCCACTGGGACAGCCTGTCACCTTGTCAGAGCTGCAGCTCCCACTTTTTGATCCTGATTTACCAGCAGGGATATACTGAGGACATTTAAGATTACATTCCTTATGGACACAGCTTTTGCAATAAGTACTGGATTTTCCTTCTTGCACATAAAGCATCCATAATCTGCTGTTTGAATAGGAATGGTGAGCAGTACATCTTGACCCCCACAGCACAGCACACAGTCACTGCTCTTGAAGATTTGGGGGTTTGAGAATGTTACTCACAGCATGTTTTAAAGGTACAGTGTACCCTCAGAACTGCTGTAACAGCTCCAGGTTTGATTATTTAATGCAGATAGAGTGCTTTGAAGGTGTTGCATCCCGCTTCACTACGCAATTTCTACAGAAAACTACTTTACAGAGTTACTGGGTGCTTGCAGAAGGGAGATTGTAACCAAGTAAGAAGTGATGCGTGCCTGATGGTGAGCCAGGAAGCACACCCTGTACAGTCCTCACAGTCCTGCTTGCAAACTGTCTTTCGGTTATTGCAGTAAAGCTTGCTGTGGACAGCAGCTGGCCAGCCAGCAGGGTTGATTCTGTGACTTCTGTTTTCAAACCATCATCTTTGGAAACAGTTCTGATTTTTCTTTCCCAAATGCTGTATTTCTGCTTCCACCAGCCAAGCCAGAAGCTCCCTCAGCTCCAGTTCAAGAGAAGCCTTCGCTATCAGAGGAAGAAATTGAGAGAAAATGCAAATCTATCATTGATGAGTTCTTGCATATTAATGATTTTAAGGTAAGCAGCACGAGATTATTGCTTAGCAGAAAAGTCTGCAGCTATGGGGCCTGAGGATGTTTCCCTGCAGAAACAGTAGTACCCAGTTCTCCTGGGATCACAGCAGCACTGGGATCTGGTGAGGTCTGGGTGCAGCAGCTCCATGGTGTTTTCTGCCTTGCTAGTAGCAGGGAAAATGGGCCAGTTTGTGTATTGTAAGCAGCAAGATGTATGTGTATCTGTCACGAATCACTGAGCAGCTCCATAATAGCAGCAATTTTGGAAGCAGAGAAGCTAGTGGGAAAATAAACTGATGTTTTCATTTAGTTATCAAAGCATGTGCTGTTCTGATCTGGAGGCAGATAAAGCAGTACTAAATATTGAACAAACCACTCCTGCGTAGTTTTAATAAACATTGAAGATTACTGAGCAGCTGTCATCACTTCCTAGTTAAAGGTTGCAATTTTGTTTACTGGGTAAATGGATTTTTAACCTGTCCAGGAAGTTTGCAGGAAGGGGTACATTTGCTGCAGAGCTGATTGGTTTGATCTTTTGCTGAAATGACATTTAAAAACATAGAAAATTTGAAATGACAGTGCTGGGGAATTCCTGGCTTGGCACCCTCGAAACAGAATTGCTGTTTGCATTTCGTCGCGTTTCTGATTAGAGTCAGAAAGGGGAGTATCCTTACAGAGATTTGTTTGGGGCTCACATGTGTGCATCTGGTTCAGGAGTACATCAGATTGAGGCAGCTTGATGCAGTGAGCGTTACTTGATAACGTTGGATTCTGGGCCCCTTTCAGATGTGGTATGTGACAAAGTTTCTGTCAAATGCAGCTTTGTCTCGCATTAGTAGGCCAGCTCTTGTGCTAATGTAGCACCTGGCTAAGGAATAGAGCTGTGGCAGTCTATATTTAGGAGTGTTTTATTTGCATGGGTTGCAAAATGTTCGTGCCAGAAAGTGGGAGCTTTATACCAAGAACATTTTCCTCTTAACATTACCCATGTTTTCTGCTGCTTTGTACAGTGTGGTGGTGTAACATAGGCATTTCTATTCCACCAGCCCAGTTAGTAGTGAAGCTAACCTGATGTCTTCTTTTTCACTTGGCTTGATACGTTATGGAATAAAAGGGATTTTGGTGGCATCCAGAAGACAGTTTCTGTCCCTACACTTAGCTGTGAAGAAGTGTTCTGAAGCATGAGTGTGTATTAAAAATTCTGTTGCTTGCACAGTGTAATTTTGATCTTTTTTTGATTCCCGTTTGCCATTGCAGTGGTGATTTGTGGTGAGATTCCACAGCCTGGTTTGACACCTCTGCTTTGCACCTTCACTATATGTTCATTTCTAAAGTGAAACTGAAAGGCAGTTGATCTGAGCTGCCATTAGAACAGCCCTCGTGCCATGTGCCAGCTGCTGAGCAGCACACCCTGAACTGGCAGCAGACATCCTGATATCCTCCTGTGCTGCTTTTTGTTTTGTTTTGGGATCTCCCAATGTTTGCAGCTCAGGCAAATGATCCTGCGTGTCATTCCAAACAGGAAGCGATGCAGTGCGTGGAGGAGCTGAGCACCCAGAGCCTGCTGCCTGTTTTTGTGCGAGTGGGAGTGGAGTCGACGCTGGAGAGGAGTCAGATCACCAGGGATCACATGGGCCAGTTATTACATCAGTTGGTGCAGTCAGGAAAGCTAAGCAAGCAGGATTTCTTCAAGGGGTTTGTATTCTGCGCATAGAAAGCAATGCTTTTCTTGGGTGTTCAGTGCAGATGAGCACTATTTGTGTTGGAGAGGAATGATTTCTCCTTGCGTTGGCATCCTACCCTCGACACACGTACTTTTTGGGGGAGCATTTCCACCTGGGTGTGCTTACAAGTAATACAAATATTTTAGTGCATTTTTAATTGTTTCAAATGCTTTAATGAACATAAATGTTTTTGTATTTATGTATTTATTTCTGTATTTAAATGTGTGTGTTTAGATTTCTGCTTTGCAGTGTATTTGTCAGTGTTTGCCTTTTGGCTAGCCATTGAATGTGATTAAAAGGGGAGGAAAGAGTTAAAAATCTTGACGTGACATTGGTGCCTGGGAGCACTGTAATCCAAAGCACTGTGCACCAGCAGCAGCAGCTGTCCCGGGCTTCACCCATACAGTGCTAGCTCAGCTCTGAGGTGTAGGTACATCCTCCAGGGTCCAAGAGGGAGGGATCATGCAGGCCAGATGTGGTATCAGACAGGATAGACTTTCCTCAGATCACCTTTGGCCACTGGCTTGTTTCAGCTCCCAGATGGTAACTGCCTCTGGATCTGGTGCTCCCAGCCTGGATTTGAGTGCTATCCCATTGCAAAAGGGTCAGTGTTCCCAGAGCTTCCCAGGTACCAGCTAGTCCTTGCTAAGCTTTAGAACAGTGATTAAAACGGATAACCATGAAAAGCAGCTGGAGAACAGGTAGATGAAGTAATGCTCTCAGATGCTGTTTTCCTATGTATTTAGCCCTGACTTGCTGCTTTGGTTTGAATCACATCTTGTCCTGGTGCTGCTGACAGCAGCAGCAGTGTTCCCCATTCACTCATGTCTGGCAGTGAATTTCATCATGAGGAAATCAAGTGGCTCTTAGGAGAGGTTTAGGCAGCTTAAGTTCAAACCGTATGGAGCAGAGGTAAGAAAATACGTGCACAGGGAGTGCACCTGTCCGTGTCCATGCAGTCACTGATGGCTGAGACATCTTGTCTGAAGTGATACGTTTCCACAATGGATTATGATTAGAGCTGTTCCTGCACGTCCAAGCAATTGTGATGCCAAGTAACCTGGGATCATGTTGAAACAGTGGGATGTGTGGTTTGAATACAGCATAAACAAAGTAAAACAGCTCCTGAGGACGATAGCAGTTGACAAGTGCCCTTTGTGGTTTCCAGTAGGCACATGAGAAAAACACTCAAAACCACTACACTTATTGATGTGCAACAGTTACTGTTTAATTAGAGGTTATGTGTGGTGGTCGCAGCATGGGCCTGGGGACATACAACAGGAAACCAGTTGCTGGCCCGAGCACTTGAATAAACCAGAATTGAATTAGTGGCAGAGGGCATAAGGAACCAAGCAAAGTAGACAGCTTCTGCTTAGAAGTTGGACCCCAGAATCTTCAAGCTTTTAAGAAAGAAGTGAACCATGATCAAAACAGACAGGAGAACCAGAAAAATGATCATCTTCAATCAGGCTGCAAAGCGAAGCCCTTACCAGGCTTTAATCTGGAAAAAGAGTTCTGAGCTATGCTGGCAACTGTATCCAGAGCTGGGGAGTTTTGTAACTCAGCCTGCTACATTTTCTGTTCTTGATGTCCATTCTTGGGCAGGTTTAAGCAAGTAGCTCCTGGAGGAAGAAGCCAGCTTCTTCTTTGGTAAATACCTGGGTTTTTTTTTAAGAAGGCTCCATTTAATGGATCTTGTGAACGTGAAAAGCAATTTTGTCTGTGAAGTTTTACTAGTTAGTAAACAATATGTTCCTGGGATATAAAAACTACTATCCATGAAGCTTTCCTGAATGCATCATCCCTAGCTGCTGATTTTACAGAGGACAGAGCTCTTTCCATGTTACTGCCTAAAGAAATCAGCTCCTGGCAGATTCAGTGCATGTTCAAGCACGACATGCTGGATGTGTTCTTTCTTGTCTTTGTGGTTTCTTTTTGTTTTTAACAGAGGATTTTTAAAATGCAGATTTATTTTGCAGGAGTAGTGTCAGTTTGAGTTGTATTTAATGCTTGACATTTTTCTTTTCTCTTTTTTAAGGTTTTCAGATACCTTGGAGATGGCAGACGATATGGCCATAGATATACCCCATATATGGTTGTACCTCGCTGAGCTGGTGACCCCCATGTTAAAAGAAGGAGGAATCTCTATGAGAGAACTTACACAGTAAGCAGTGCTACTCTTCTTTTTCAGTGACAGCTGAGCTGCAGCTGTCTGCCTGGCTGTGCCATATTTCCACAGCATGGTTGCTATCAGTAGATGAAAGACAGACTGCATTAAAGGTGCACCTTCCCATGTTAGCTGCTGCATATCCATTGGGATTTAGGTTTTGCACCGAAAGCTGGGGTGGGAAGGAAGCTTGAAGGTGCTCTTCAGCCATGCTTCAAAGGGTGAAAGTTTTACCCATAAATGTATTTCTATCTTGTTTATTCCAGCTGAAGTAGTAGATAACCTGATGCTGTACAGTCAGTGCCATTCAAATGCATGCTGATGCTCTGAGAATTAGATTTGGAGAGAGAGAGATGTCACACAGGTGTCCTTATGTCTCAGAATTAATAACAGCTGTCTGGGCAATGCCTTAAACACAGGCACAAACCTGGCTGGCAGGGCTGGAAACTGCTCCCAGGACTAGAGTTCCTCTATTTTGTACAGTTCATTATGCACTGGGGATTAACTAGAAATCAGTTGAATGGTTCTGTTCTTAAGGAAGTAGTATATTGAGAAAATCATGACAATTTTTTTCCACAAAAGCTATTATGCTGTTGGGTCCTGCTACCCAAATGCAGCACCCCACAGAAATTGAGTGGATTTGACCTCAAGCAAAAATGAAGAAATTATTTTTAATTAGCCCTGTTGTGCCAAGCACACTTGCATCACCAAAGCCTTTTTTATTAGCTGTGCTATCTAGATGAAATCCTTTATCCCTGACAGAAGTTACAGCTGTTTTCCTACCTCCGTTTGATTGTACCCCTTGCCTTGCATTCCAGATTTGGAATACTGTTATATGAGCATTCAGTTGTCTTCAGAAAAAAAAAGAAAGAAAAAGAAATGATATGCAAATATATCCCTTTGTTCTTTTATTTTAGAGAATTTAGCAAACCTTTACTTCCTGTGGGAAGAGCCGGGGTCTTGCTTGCTGAAATCTTGCACCTTCTATGCAAACAAATGGTAAGTGTCCAGGAGTACTGTTCCTATGAGCTGGAGGCAGCAAGTATGTGTCTATGCATGAAACCTACCTGCTCACGTTTCCCACTTGGAGTTACTTAGGGATGGGTCAGCCAGTCCAGATAACCTAGGAAACCTGCTTCTTCATCCCCAGTTTCAAACCGAGCCTTGTGAGGTTCCATAAAGTTAACTTTTTTTTTTTCTCATCACTTTTCCCTTTTGCAGGTACCTTTGCACCTGGCTTCTTCCAGAAGCTAGAGTGCTGAAATACTGCAAGAGGGACATTCTCAAGGTATTTCTGGGCTGACCAGAAACAGCAAGTGCCGGAAATCTTGCGAGAGAGCTGTTCTTGCAGACCGGAGAGGTTCTGAGAGTTCGGATAAGCTCCAGATGGCCTCTCAGACTTCTGGGTGCTTATCCAAACTAAACCTGCCAACTCTTAAGACTCACCCATCACTAGGGGGTAGTGACACCTTTTCACCCTGTGACTTCTAGAGCTCTCTTACACATTTCACAGTTGTGTGTCCAATCAGTTTGGTGGTTTCCCTATATAACTCTGTCTCCATTTTTGTCTTTTTTTTTTAATCCAGCTAATTACTGCACTTTGAATAGTGTCTATTTTAAACACGTTAAAATCCTTCGCTTTTATTTTTGGTTTTATTTAAGCATGCATTCAAGTAAGAGTGATTGTTCCTAGAGCATTTTGAGCTAGCAGTGCCAATAGTGATATTTTATTGGTTTGTTTTTGTCTTATGCTTATTTGGAAAGCAGTGGGTTTTTTCATTCAGTTAGTTACTTCATTTTATTTTTTCTCCTCTTCTGTGAGAGCTGCTCTGCTCTGGGGGCTGAAGGACAAGCTTGGGTTTCTCTTTCTATCATAGCTTTATAGTTCTCTTGTCCCAGCCAATATTTGAACTTGGGTATTTCAGGTCAGGTGTTTCCTGCAATAGCAGTCATCTAATTCAGATCCTGATGAATTGTAGCAGAAATTATGCACAATTAGCATTTAATAATCTGTATTGGAAATTTAAGATTGTAATCTGCTTTGTAAATGGAAAATCGGGCTGCTTCTGTCAGTGTTTAACTTGGGCTACACAGTGACCTCCATGTGCAGGTGCTGTTAAGTCAGTGATTTTGCAAAGCCTTTGGGTGAAAAGAGCTGATTGTGTTCTTGTCAGAATTCTATCCACGCAATGCTAGGCAGATAGCAAAAGGTCAGCACAGCTTAGGCTGTACGGTGTGTGCTGCAAAGGAGCTTTTCCTCAAAGTTTGCAACAGATTCTCAAAGTTGAACAGTTGAGTACTTTGTACACAAATTGGAGGTTTGATCTGTGAACAGAAAACAGCCACGTAAATAATATTTTTCTAGAAGTAGCTTATTTGCCAGTGCCTTCATGTCAGGGCAGCGTGGAATGTGCTACAGAAGTTCCTGACAGGGTCAGAAGAACCACACTCCTCTGTCTGCCAGCTTTGCCCTGCAGCCATAGGAAACTGTGCCTTACTCAGGCATGTCCTTTCTCTTAGGTAATTTCTGGCTGAAGCTGTTGCAAACCCCATGTGTCACATTGTGCCTTGTTTATTACCCATCACCATGGCGTCCAACCACTTTACGAATTACATATACCTGTGGCAGGATTGTGTATATGGTTTCTCTTGCACGGGATTTCCAGACATTTTTACATTATTGCTAGGCATCTTGTTTGTAGCTGAATGGTTCTTTATTTCTCCTGACACAGCTGCATCACTCCAGCTTGTGTAAGCTCCCATGGCTGTCTCTCAAGTCTTTCAAATGGGCAAACTGTTTGTATTTTAGAGCCATAAGAAAGTGGGAGCCTTATGGAGGGAGACTGGCCTCAGTTGGAAGGACTACTTACCTGAAGGGGAGGATGTACATACCTTTCTCATGGAACAAGTGAGTGAAGAACAAGCCTCTGCTTAATGACTTTGCCACACTGACTTGTATATATCCCATTTGTTAATCCCCTTCCATCCCATAGCAACTGTAAGAGCAGGATGAAGAGTCTCTGAAATGAGGTTATATGATTTCAGCACCTCTTTCTGAAATGCCAGCAGGACTGGGTTCTCCTCTGTGACCCCAGGCATGCATCTCCTACCAGCTGGCTTCAGCTCATAGATGTATTTCTCCAAAACAGAGGTGGGAATTCAGGAATGAGTTTTGTAGCAAGACAGACTGTGTGCAGAAGGGTCAGAACAAATGATAGCATTTGTTTGCTGGTCTCACCTTGCATTATGATCCCAGAGGGCTTCAAAGCAAAGAGGAGCAAAGGCTGACAGAGGGCACCTTGCAGCCACTTGTTGTGCTCCTATGAAGGACCTGGAGGTCTTTCCTGGTGGCTCCAAGTGACTCACTACCCTGTTTTAGCTCTTAAGAAGTACTGTGCTGCAGGAAATGAAATGGATTTCCAAAGCCTGACGATAGATGGGGACACTGCAGATCTTCTGTCATGTTTTGCAAGAACTGAGGCATTAGTTGGCATTAGATTTTTTGAGCAAATTCTGAATCTGGTAATTGCATTCCAGCTCCCTGAAGTTAGAGCTGAGCAGCATGCACTTTGTTTTGTGCACACTCCTGTTGTGCAGGGCTGGAGTAGTTCTGGGATGCGTGGTTGTTTTTGCTGGATAATGAAATTCCCACTATTGTAAAATGCTTTGTAGTGTTTGGAACAGAAGAAAGTATGTAAATCATTACAGCCTTAACTTTGCATTTGAAAAATGTGGAAAACAATGAAGTGTGGCTTTCTGCCTCAACTTGGCATAACTTGATGTAGAAAAATCTATTTAACTAACTCTCATCATTGCTTCTGATGTTGCAGAAGTTGGAGTTCACAGAGTCCGACTGTTCCAGTTCCTCAGAAGCACTTTCAGAGAAAGAACTCTCCACAGAAGAGCTGAACAAGCAGCTAGAAAAACTCATTGTTGAGGACAAGGCGAATGATGAACAAATCTTTGACTGGGTAGAGGTACAAAGGCTGTTTTCACCCACCGGGCACACAGTTCATTAACTGCTTTTGTAAATATTTTCTTATCTAAAGGAGCATCTCTACAGTCTCTCGGGTCTTCTTGCATTTATACAGTGCTAGGCCCGAGATATCTGGGACGAAAACTGCCAGGAGACAGCTTGTAAGATCTAATAGCTGGCACAGAGCCCCTTCCTCATTGCTGCATTTGTTCTGCCAAGGTGGGAAACTATCAGAGCATTTACAGCTCTCACCTGTATTTCTCTGACTGGACCAGGCTCTGCCCTCCAGCTGCATTATTTAAGGCCTATTTTGAATCCTGTGCCTGAAATGGTACTCAACTCAATTCAGTTAGCTCTCTGCTTACAGCCAAGTTTTGGTCAGCTTCATTCCAGGTATTTCTGTTGCTGGAGGAATGTGTGAGAAATGGTGTTTTCTGTGGCTGTTAGAAAATCAGAGAGCAGAACGAAAGAAGTTCTGAAAATCTAAGGACACCCACAGGCTCTCCTTGTAGTCCTGGACAAGTTATACAGCCATCGTGTGAGTTCCTTCTACAGAGCAAACAAGTCTCCATCCATGGAGCATTCTATAAAATGTGTTTTAAAAGCTCACAGCAGATGTAGAAGCAACAAGTTTTACTCTATTACTGTTTCATGGGTTTTTTTTCTTGAAACTTTTGATGAGTTATGTGAGTAATTAAATGATACATTGGTCATAGGAGGACTTTTGTTGCATGTTGGTGTACTTGAGCTGTTTTCAAGAAATAAGTGGTAAAGTTGAATTTTTGCACGGGGGTGAATTGGATTCCTACTGCAGCAGCTTTTGTTGAACTTCCACTTCCTGCCAAATTCCAGCAGTAGAATTTGGAAATGGTTCCTCTTATGCACCAACATGCTTTTAACTGGTCCATTTACTCTTGATTTCAGGCTAATCTAGATGAAAGCCAGATGAGTTCACCTACATTCCTTAGAGCTTTAATGACAGCAGTTTGTAAAGCAGCTATTATAGGTGAGTAACTAGCAATGTAAACACCATACCAAACTTGCAAGGAGTTAGTATATACTTATTTTCAAGTTTATATCACTTTTTTCTTCCCTCTGAAACTGCTTTTTATCATGCAAGATTTTTGAACATGATTGAACTCTGGTGTTCAACAGCAGACATCCATTCCCCTGCAGTGGCCAGGTGCTTCCCTGGTTGTGTAGTGCTTGGGACCCTGGCATGGCCCAGTGACCTTGCATGAGCAGACATTTCAGGTGACTCTGAGTAATGCCAGGTTCATCGATTTTTCTAGTGAAGGTGAAAATGCTCTAGACGTTATTAAGGTAATTAGCATTTCCACTCCTTTGCCAGCAAGCTTGTGTGAGCACTCTACGATCACAGTTTGCCACGTGTGAGTTGGAAACGTGGGTTGCAGAACAGAAGCCAGCTTGTATTGCTGCCTTGTTAATCATTTTATGTCCAAAGCACATTGTGTTTTTAGCAATGTGTTTGTATGGGTTATTTGAAGGTACAGCAGTTGCAGTGCATGGTTTGAAATAGAGGAGGCGGGTTCCTAAGTCAGACACATGAGCCTCAGCCTTGCCTCAGGGGTGCTCTGCAGACTGGTCAGTTCAAGTTGTTTTCTTTAATTTTACTCCTGGCGTCTGGTAAGGCAAAAAAACTGTGCTTGTAAAGCACCTACTTTTGCTCCTATCTGTAAGAGTCATGGCTCAGCAGAAAGAATGGACTGAACTTCATCTCACTGCAAGGCTGGAGTGGAAAGACGCAGCACAAAACCTTTCTGATGCCACTAGTGTTAATGGAGATGTGACGCAGGATTTTCTGACAAGTGTTGGGAGAGTTGCCTGACAAATCTTTGCTGGGGGTGTATCAGAAATGTTTTCTGTTCTGCATTTTGGCCTTGCTTGTAATAGAGGGTTTTTTTCTTTTGTTGTCAAAAAAGTTCACTGAACTGTGTTGTCTGATCTACTTACAAAGCTGCTAATGTATCTGTGTTGCTGATGAACTTCTAACATATATTTTTATGTATTCCTGGTCTCCTGCATCAGTGTGCAACTGGTGGTTCTGTTTATGCTTTGGTACTTTCAGGGAAAAAGAAAGAAAGAAAAATGAAGTTACCTAAAAGCCTTTTAGATAGCTGAAATTTTAGCTCTAGACATTGGACAATTTTAGCTAGACAATTTTAGCTCTCAATCATTGGACATGCAGCTGTCCGTGGAAAAGAATAAAATAATGAGTTGTGCTGCAAAGTTAAGCTGAGGCAGGCTCATTAGTGCTAGGATCACTACAGGTAGCAGCTGCCTTTGGGGATCAGTAAAAACCAAGACTTTCAGAAAAAGCCTTGATCAGAAATACTTCTTATTGTTTCTCATCCTCTTGTCTCTCCATGCTAACCGGTATTTGTGATTTCTGTTTGAATAAAGATGATAAAAGATTTACTTCTGCTGCCATCTAGCACAGCTGGCCCAATTTTCTTCTCTTCCCTTCAGCGGACTCTTCTAGCTTCCGTGTGGACACTGCTGTTATCAAACAGAGAGTGCCGATCTTACTCAAGTACCTGGACTCAGACACAGAGAAGGAACTACAAGCACTTTATGCACTACAAGCATCAATAGTAAAACTTGATCAGCCTCCTAGTAAGTGTTGTCTGTGTACTGGGGATTTAAACCGCGGTGGCCTACAGAAGATTTTCTTCTGCTAATGTCTGGCAGTAGAGTCTGGAAAGAAGTGCTTTTCCTGACAACAAAAACAAAGTTTTACCTTTGTACGTGGCGGATAAGATAACACAGTGTACAGTGGTTTCTGCTTATCCAGATGCCAGCTTTTAGAGAACTGCAGCCCCTCAGATGCTTGGCAGAGGTGGGCTTTTCTTTTGCTTGCTCCTATAAACAGCTGTGCAGAAACAAAAATCTCTGTAATGCAAAGAGGACTAAAATAACAGTAGAAGGTTAACCCTTGTCTGGAGGGAGCTGCCTTCCCCCTCAGCTGTGTCTGAGCAGCCAGGAAGCAGTCACTCAGGGGCAGATCTTTTACTTGTGTCTGCCTCTCCTACATTAAATGCCACATTAATCCCCTTATCTGTAACCACGTCTTTGTCTGCTGGCTTAAACTGCACAGTCCTGAGAGATGTTTTCTCCCCTGATTCCATTATTGCAGATTTGTTGCGGATGTTTTTCGATTGCCTGTATGATGAGGAGGTGATATCAGAGGATGCCTTCTACAAGTGGGAAAGCAGCAAGGACCCAGCGGAGCAGAACGGGAAAGGAGTAGCACTGAAATCTGTCACAGCGTTCTTCACATGGCTACGGGAAGCCGAAGAGGAGTCGGAGGATAATTAACACTTAAAATACAGGAAAAACAAAACAAAACAAAACAAAAAAAACAATTTAAATATTTTTTTAAGAAGTTTCACGTCTTCGCCAGTCACAGTGCAGCAAGGCCAATTCTCGTGCAGAGCCCCCCTTCCCCCACACATGCACAAGTGGGAGAGGTAACAATAGATAACCACAAAGGTGATCATAGAGGAAAGAAAAGGTACTTGAAAAAAACAGTAAACTTCGAACCTGGCAGGAGCACTAAACCAAAATACATGTATTATTTATAGAAAATATTTTCTGTTTTAATCTTTTTTTTTCTTTTCTTTTTAAACAAGGACTCATAAAAACACAAAGCAAAACAAACCTGTTTAGCAAAAAAAAAAAAAAAAAAAAAAGTTTAAAACTTTTAATTTATTATTTTAAGGACTGCAAATGCCAGTGTAATTTTTAAATTTGCAGTTTCTGTAAACAAATTGTATAATAGAACAAAAGCAGATAAATAAATTTCCCTCCCCGTCATATGCACCTCAGTTTTGTTTCAAAGCATGATAAATAGACAAAACTTCTCAAGGGTGCTGGGGTAAGCTAGATGAGGAAGAGATCAATTTTTTTTTTAATTGTCATCAGATTTTTCTGCCTGCCTCTCAGCTCGCTTCAGAAAAGAACATAGTGCATTGCCTTGGATCAGAAGGAAGTGAATTTGAGAGAACGGCCACGGACCACAGTGCTCCAAAAATAACTCATTCAGAACAGTGCTACCCTGGGGAAAAAAAAAAACAAAAAAACAGTACTAGTGATACTTTCAAAACCTTTAGAGCAACTTTAAGGCTTGTAAATACATAGAACAAATATTTAAAAAAAAAGAAAAAAAAAGAAAAAAAGAAATTGACTCGATACTGTTTCTTTTCACTTTCAAAATATAAAGAACAAAATAAAGACAAACGTTGCAAGTTTAAAAGAAAGTAAAATGACTTCTCCTTTGACAGCTGCTGAATGTGCGCACCACCTCAGCGGTGCTGGCTTCCCTTTCATTGTGTAGATCCTCGGTTCCAAATTGTGTACATATAGTGTGTGTATGTATGTGTGTCTACCAAAAAAAGAGGGGTGAGAGCAATTGTTTTTACAACAGCAACAAAAAGTGGGGGGTTGCTGCGTGGGAGATGATTTCTGCAGAGAGAACTTAATGGCCAGTGGCAGCTGGCTGCTGCAGCACTCCGTCCTTGGCTCGCAGCAGGTTGCTTTGAGGCTGGAGGTGTCTGCAGGGCTGTGCCTGTTTCTTCAGCCATGTGAGTGCAGTTTGGAACAGTGGCATTGTGCTGTGGACTTGTGACACGGCGACTCCAGAGGCTGCAGCTGTTGGAGCAGAGAACCCCAATAGCCCCTCTCCGTGGCTCATGCATCTGTTGCTGCCCAGCCCCCAGCACTCTCTTCCACACCTGCTGGCTGCCCTGCTGTTCCTTAGAAACCCAAAAACCCAGAAGGGTGAAAAGGAGCATGACCTACGAGAGTCAAGATGTGGAACAAGAGCAACGGGGGATGCAGTGCTCTTCCCAGCCCTGCCCACCCTGCCTGAAGCCTGTTCACCGAGTGCTAACCGAGCTGCTGCTGCTGAGTGCATTAAGTCTCCTGGGTGTCTCCCACCAACAACCAAAGATGACCTGCTGGCTCTCACTGTGAAGAAGCATCTGCCATCACTGAGTTTGTGAAGCCCTAAGATGTGAACTGTGGTCCGTGGACCGCAGGTAACCTGTGGAGCATTTGCTGGTGGTCTGTGCAGCACTAGCTGCTCACATGATGCTGTCTTTTTTTCTTTCCAGCTGCTAAATTGCTTCTTTTTAATCTTAAAAAAAAAAGAAAAGAAAAAAAAAGGGGGGGTGGGGGGAAGAAAAGGCAAAAAAATATATTAAATACTTTCCTAATCTTACTTTCACATGTAAACAATTGCTGTGCTTGCATAAGGATGTTACTTGATCACCAAGGGAAGGGAAGAGGGTGCCTGCTTGTGGCTGGAGAGGGAGATGTCTGAGAGACACTTTCCCTGTTATTGTGTTTCATGCAATGCATCTGAGCTAGAGAATCCATGGCCTAAAACCTAAAACACTAGAGCATTGAGCATTGTTTGGGTTTTTTTTGTTGTTTTTTTTTTTTTTTTGAGCGACAATAAAACACTTTTCTCTGATGTTTTGTTAAAAAAAGAAAAGAAAAGAAAAGAAAAAGGAATTCTCACCCTTAATATATGCACATGTATGTATCTGGCTGTCTGATGCCCAGCAGTTCCTCATCTGCAGCTGCTCCCCTCACCTCCAACCTGGGGCTCACCATTCTGTGGCACTTTGCTGGGGCAAGGCTTTGTAAAGCTGTGGGCTGTGTGTGTGCTCTTCTTGCAAAAATTAATTTTTGACCCCGAAGAAGAGTGGGTGTGTGATGGTAGCAGTGAAACAGTTCAGTTAAGAAGGTGCAAGTTTGTGTATAAATTAGGCCAAATATCTGCTCAGTTGTGCAGCGCTCACACCTGATGAATTCTCTCTTGGAGGATGGGCAGTGTTCATGTACTGCTGGGAATGTGTGTGTCCTATGCCAGAGCCACTTTTGATGTGTGTGTGATTTCCTTGAATCAGAAAGGTAGAAATTGCTAGAGCCTTTGAACACTCACGTGAATAAGAGTGTGCCAGGACAGGGATGTTGGGGGAGCTTGAATCTTCAGGCTGAAGGAGCTGGAAAACCATAGGCTGGAAGGGAGGGCAACAGTGAGCATGTAAATGGAGAAGAGTCTCTCCCCTCCTTGTTTGAGCCTTTAATAGTAAATATGCCTGTGGAGTGGGAACCTGCCCTTGTAAATGTCTTACAGCAGGAAGTAAGTTTTCAGAGGTTTTCAGAATGTTTTCAGAATTACCCAAAGGCTCTGAAAAGGTGTGTTTGCAATGCAGGAATTTTCATATCTTCTTAAGCTAGAGGAATAAAGCTGTACATGGAGTGCTGTGAGAAGTGTATGCACTAGACTTAGGCCTCCAGCAGTGGATGCATTGCCTTGAGGCTCAGCTTCTCACAAATATCACCTGAAGGAGCACATCTGAAGCCAGACTTGGACCAGAATTGCTTCCTCTGCCCACCTTGCTCTGCTTGCCACATGCTGCTTGCTTACCTGCAGGCTGAAGCTGCTTTTTGTTTGCCTTTTAATTCTGCACAGATGTAGCCATGGTCCCTGAAGATCTTTGCAACACGTCCTCCCTGTAGGGTGTTAAAAACTGTAAGAGATGCGTGGAACAGAAAGGAGGGTAATTAATCATAAGAAGTTGCCTTCTTATGTGATTGATTTGCAGAAGCCTCAGTCTACACACATGCATGTTGTTATTGTTACAGCAATAAGCAGGTAGGACAGCAGATATCCCCTAATGTGCTTTAATTTTTTTCCCCTTCAGTCTTGGTCCTACAAAGCATTAACCGCAGTGTCTGGGCAGGCTCTGAACATGGCAGGGAGTTAATGCAGCTCAGCAGGAAAAAGCTGCATTAAAAGCCATTTCCACTGCTGGGAGCCCTTCTTGTTGTGTGTGTGCTATCAGAGGCGCAGGCGAGGAGGAGCAGATGCATTGCTTAGGTCTCTGTTTGCCTTTCTTGCTGAAAATGTCCCTGAACCTGAAGCAGTCAAACAAAATATCCAGGCCAGGTGTGTGCCTAAAGCTGGTTTCTTTCTAGGAAAGTGTTTCCAGGGCTGCATCAGCCATTTCTAGGAACCGAGGTCAGGGAATACGCAGATAACAGACCTTGCACTGCCTTCTTGTGTTACCACGTTTCAGTTTTTAGCCTTGTTTTCTCAAGCAGACCTCGGGGTACAGCTCTGCCTACATATTTTTCCCTATAAAACTGTGCCTGCGTGTGCTGGAGCCAAGGAGCCCAAGGTGCCTGGGTTGTGGTACGGTGCTACTCATGGTCACACCTGGGTGCTTTCCATTTCTAAACGAGGCAGCAGCTCCCAACAGCTTGTGACAGGGATATTACAGGTATTCTGCAAGTGAGAGCTGTCCTGAGAACAGCCACAGCCACTTAGGGCAGGTGCAGGGACGTGGTTTTGCCCAGGACCAGCACTCCCTGGTGGGGGAGCTGGTAGCTAAACTCGAAAGGAATTTGGCAGTAGAGGTGGTTTCCAGCATGCACAAGGCAGATTTAAGCTTGTAGCAAGTCACTGGTCTTCGCTGCATCTCTGTGACCCAGAGCTTTTGTTTCCAACATACAGATTGTTTCCTCTGAGAAAGGCAAAACTGGGCCTCTTAAAAATCCCCATTAACTTGCTGACCTTCCTTAAAGCCAATTGCAGATGCTAGCATCTGTTTGCCAAAGGGGTGGCTGTGATGGTTCCTGTATGTTGAGTTCCAGCAGGAGTTTTTCGCAGACAAAGGGACCTGAAGCTGGCTGGTTTGTCAGAAGCAGAGAAGTTAGTACAGCTGTGCCCCTGGCACCAGTCACTTGCATTTGATTTGTTTCACAGATGCGAGAGGGTTCAGTTGTTAAGCAGGAGCTTAGAATCAGACAGACATCCCAGAACCCTCTTGTGCCCTCACAGCTTTTCTAAAGACCACACCAGGGAAATGGTGATAACTGCAGAGCAACCTCAAGACACTCAGCTCCCTGTGAGCGAGGTGGCTGTTGGCCACAGGTAGATGTGCTGGTGGTGCAGTGCCGTGAGGTGGGAGTGTGGTCATCCTCAGTGAGGAGGAAGCACCGGGCAGAAGTTCAGGCTGGCAGGCACTGAGCTCCCACATGATGTGCTTGGTCTGGCAGAGAGCTTGGCCTTTCTGCTCTTTGGAAGACATTGGCCCACTGCTGCTACTTAACCCTAGGGCAGCTGAGCAGCATGTCCAGCCAAATAACATCAGCAGAAGTGCCAGCTCTTCACCTGCCACTTTCTTTTAATAAGGTGCCAACCCAGAGGCTTGCGTGAGAGTCCACGTGCTGATAGAAACCCCAAGCAGTGCTCTGACGTGTGGCCTGAGTGCCACACACACTTCAGCAACTGTAGGATGGAGCCTGAGGCTGAGAACCCCAGGGCTGTGTGGCTGCTCCACAGATAGATAATCCTCAAGGAGCCATAGCAGAAAAAGCATGGCAATAGACAAGCAACCACAGCAAGTGAGAGATTATTAGATTGAATAGCCCACTCAGCTTCCAGCAGCATGACTAAACCCTTACACATATCTGAGGAAACTTCATTAGAAGTTTTCTACCCTTGTATTTTCCATGGGGGCTCTGCATACTGCCTATCCTAACAATCATGGAATTGTGGTTTTCTGAAATAACTCCTGCTTATTTAAATGCAGCTGTAGCAATGCCCTGACCGTGATCTATGGAAAGTTTTGGTCATGTGGTGCTGGTTTCTCTCCCTCGTTTCCAGCTGCTAAATTGCACTGAAAAGAAGAGAGAAATAAAAGCAGCTCCTGCTCCATTCAGTGCCTTCCAAAGGGGAGTTTGTCCAACTGTGTCATTGCTGTCCCAGCTGCAGGGATGTTTGTGCTGTGACTGCAAACTGGAAGGGAGGAAGGGGTTGTAGGGAAGGCAGTCAGTGCTTTAAGGAAGTTAGGAAATCTTTGTATTCGTGTGAGAGGAGAAAACTTTTGCATGCTTGGCTGTTTTGTTCCAGCCCCCCGTGAGGGTTAATAGCAGATGCTGTCACAAAGCGCAGTTCTAAGCTCATGAGTGCAGAGCATTAACAAGCATGGATGAGTGCACTGTTAGAAGTGTTTTACTACAGCACTCCAGGAAAGAGCTGAAAAAAATGATGTCAACTGATACTTTTGGGTCTTGCCTGTGGAGGAAAAGGGGTCATTTCAATGTGTGAGAATAAGCTATTCTGAAATAATGCTGTGTGCAAACGCTCTCTGCCTTTAAAAATAGCCTTAGATGAATGAGCTGTCTGTCCCGGCCACCTCCTGATTGTTTGTGTGTGACCAAGTTGTGCTGGGAACCTGCGTACTGCATCAGAACAAGGCAGCATAAGAAGGGAGCGGGTGCTCAGAGCTCCACAAAGCTGTGGCACTGCTGCCACGTCAGTTTGTGGTGATGGGCACAGTCCATGGCATTGTTCTCCTGCTGAACAGCTCTGCTTTGGGTCTTCAGGGCAGAAATAATTCTAGTGATCTGTCACAAAAGCTCAACATAACAGTGGGCTGGTGGAACCCCTCCCAGCTGCTTCATCTGAACTGCTTTCTTACAGCATTAGTGCCTGCCTTGGGATCAGCTCAATGAGATGCTTTTTTCATGCAATATAATAATCAAATATGAGGAATTTTACACATCTTCTCTGCACAACAGAGGACTTCAGTGTTTTGCTCATCCTCCAAGGAAAGGTGAATGCATCTGACTCATCTGGCTGCCTCCAGCATCACAAGGTAGTTCATCTGAACAGGAGCCTGGACTGTGGGTGTCAAATGTCAAAGAAGAGCCAGCTGACAGGATTTCCCATGGAGAGGCAAGTGAGCCAGTACTAGATCTGACTGCATGCTTCAAGCAAGAGCTATCGCCAAAAAAGCCTTAAATTCCTGCTCAGCCCAAGGGTTTTGTTTTCCCAGCAAGGGTTGCTGGCATGCTGCTTGCTCTGTTATGGCTGCAGGACCAGCGTGGAGGCACAGTCCAGCCAGGCCACTGAATATGCTGGGCGTGCTGCTGATGGCAGGGGCATGCAGTGCACACATAGCAGCCAAAAATGAGCTTTTGTAGCTGCAAAAGCATCCCAGCTGGGAGGTGTTTCTGACAGTAAGTTATTACCTGTCTGGTTGAGAGGAACAGCCGCTGCCTGCTCTGCACTGCAGCCTGCTGTGAACCAATTTCATTATGAAACAGTATTTGGTTCAGAGAGTGGAGGAATTTAACAAGGCACTCACACAGAATTACAGCATCACAGAACTGTAGGGGTTGGAAGGGACCTCCAGAGATCATCGAGTCCAACCCCCTGCCAAAGCAGCTCCCAGCCCAGGCTGAACAGGTAGGCATCCAGGTAGGTCTTGAACGTCTCCAGAGAAGGAGACTCCACCACCTCTGCGTGCAGCTCCAGTGCTCCATCACTGCACTGTGAAGAAGTTCCCACGCACATTTGTGTGGAACTTCCTATGCTTCAGTTTGTGGCCATTTCCCCTTGTCCTATCACCACACACTGCAGAGAAGAGTCCGGCCTCATCCCTTTGCCTCCCGCTCCTTAGATATTTATAGACATGGATCAGATCCCATCCCAAGGCTGAACAAACCCAGGTCTCTCAGCCTTTCCTCATGAGAGGTGTTCCACACCTTTTATTATGTTTGTAGCCCTCCACTAGACTCTTTCAAGGAGATCCCTGTCTTTTTGTAGCTGGGAGCCCAGAACTGGACACAGTATTCCAGATGAGGCCTCACCAGGGCAGAGTAGAGGAGGAGGATCACCTCCCTGGACCTGCTGGCCATGCTTCTTAATGCACCCCAGGATCCTGTTGGCCTTCCTGGCCACCAGGGCACATGCTGGCCCATGGCCAACCTGTCATCCACAGGACACACAGATCCCTCTCCTCAGAGTTCCTCTCCAGCAGCTCATCCCCAACCTGTACCTGTACTCACATTTCCACTGCCAGATACTAACTGTGGGGACACAGCTTTGGGAGACGTGTGTTTACCTACGATGAAATGCCAAGCTGGTTGACTTCAAATTGTCTTTGTCATTTTCTCCTGCCAGCTTGGGGTAAAATACATCACTACCGTGATGCCAGAAGTGTGATGGAAAAGTCACAACTTCCAGACATTGATCTCAGTGATGACCATATCTGCCTCATTATCATAAGGATCTATTTCAGATTAGGGCATCTCAGAAAAGCAGCAGCCTGATGAGGCTGCTTAGTCCACAGCATTTTTCAGCAAGGTCCTTTATGGTCAAATTTCTGCCAGTTTCAGTGGCAGGTACATTTCTGCCACGCATAAAAATCCACTATGGGTCCAGAAGAGAGCACGCTTTGCTATTTTTAAGCATATTTTTATTCATTTGTTAGGAATTAATATGAAAATTAATGGGCAAGTTTTAAAGTGAACAGATGAAAAGAATATTTGGAAAATTGGACAGGGCATGGTAGCTCTTACAGGGGCAGCAACAGAGGTCATGGAGATGGCACGGTGTGGCCATGGATGTGGAACAGTTCGCTGGAAAAGCATGGAGAAAAAATAATTAGGAGGCTGATAAATAATAAAGAGATCAAAGGTACTGTCTGGACGGCCACAAAGTGTCAGAGAAGCAGCATTTTTGGAAAGCAGAAATGGAGTGATTTTTGCACGGAGTTACAGCACACACATTAAGTTGGAAGAGAATTCTAAGCTGTTCTGGCCATCTTACAGATGTATAGTTGGTAAAGTAGCCCAACATGCACAGAATGGCAACGAAGTGAAAAGCTGTGGTTAAAGAACATGACATCATTTCTTCTAAAAGTCAGGAACCCTCCCAGGGCCTGTGGGAATAGTGACACAGTTTCATAAAGCAGACAAACCCTTCATCACCTCCTACTTCTGCATGCTGCAGCGGGGCTTCATTCAGCCCAGGTGGTCCCTCACATATTAATGTGAGACCCAGATTAGTTAAATGCTGCCATGGTTTGGGAATAGTTACACTCAACACCATTCCCTGTTATCTGTGTTGAGAACATCAGCTCTCCCTTCACAGCTAGGCATGGCACTTGCTGAACAGAAACTCTGAGGCAGAAGAGCAAGGTTCCTGCTCAGAGCCTCTGTAAGTTTCCATGGAATGTTTTTGGCAAAGTTAACGGCTGTGGCTATACACTTAAAAAGGCACAGCCTGACTCCCATCAAATGCACAATCAGGCTGTGAGCAACAACAGGCTGGTTCTGTTACAGCTTGTCTTAGTCTCAAGGTTACATCAAACCCCAAATTACCTTCCTCAGATACACATTCAAGGAGAAACAGGATTTAAGAGAAGAAACAGTAGACAGGTGCTGCCCAATTTGAGGAAGGCTTCTCAGGGAATCTTTGATTTTTTTCTCAAAGCACAAGAAGCTATAGAAGACCATGGAGCTTGAGGGATGAAAGAATGAAGCAATGGGAAGGAGTTCCCCAGCCTGCTTACAGTTAGATGTGGAATGAAATGGAAAAAGTTTCCCATTCTCCCTGAGCCAGCTGGCTCAGGTCAAACATTTGAGAAAGGTTTTATAAAACAAATGCGAAAGTCAAGTTAAAAGTGGAAAATAAGTTTGCCAAGGTGGGGTAAGGATACCAGAGGCAAGGCCTAAATATAATCAACATTGAAGTTTGAATCTGCAGGCCAGTGTTAAAACAGAATTTGGTGACAAAGACACTATCCTTGCTTAGCCAGTAGGATCATGGACAGTCAGCAGAGGCTGACTGCAGCACATGCCATGACATGGGTAGTTGTGGGGTAAATAACTCCCAGGGATGGTACTTCACAATGAAATAGTATAGATGATGGTATATTTTAAGCAGTTCTATATAGATAGGATGTGATGCAAATAATACAAAAGAGAAGATGGCTCACCTTTGGGATGTCAAAGCTCACAGGGGACTCCACATGGGAGGGATCTCCGAGAAGAGATCCTTCCCTGGTGGTGGTCAGCCCTTAAATGGGGCTTCGGAGAGGTGGAGCCAGGCTCCACCCCTTCCACTCACACAGGTATATCGCCTTCACCTGTGGCCCCATGGCTGACTCGGTGCTCACCCCAGGTGACCAATCAGTGGTTCAGGCCGTGATTGAGCAGTTCCCATACAGTAGTTTTGTTTTATATGAGGTGGGTGGCTGTTTAACAGCATGGGTGATGTGTTTATTAGACTAAATATATATAGATAAAAAATGCAGCAAAATGGGGAAAACATTAGTTGGTGTACAACAAGAAAGTAAACAAGACAGCTTGTGACCCCTGGAATGGAGGTACTGAGACAGAAGTACAACGGGTTTCATGTTTTCAGTAGAACAAGAACACGTGGCATCAGTCTGGAAAGTCTCTAAAGGATATGGGGTGGAAATGGTAAATCACTTGACAAATTTTATGGACTCATCTAACCATTAGCAGTAGCTAACTGTCCTGGTTTAAACTGCAGGCTGGACTGTGCAGGCAAAGCTCCAGACAAATTTGTAGAAGTTTTAGGGCTGAAATCAAACTGAATGATTTTAGGGAAAAAAATAATCCATGAACCAGCTGGGGTTCATACTATTGCACAGCACTTGGGAGGGCAAGAAAAGGGACTGAAAGTGCTTAGTATTTATTAAAAGTAATTGATGATGATAGTGCTGTATATAATCACGGTTTGATGTCTGTTTCCCTGTCCTGCACTGCTCCCTTCTGCATGGAAAGTCACCCTGGGTCCTAAAACTTCACTCTTGTGTAATACACCATATGAGTGGGGGAGGGGGGCACAAACGACATCAACCCACCCAGAAAGTGGGGTGGAGAGGAGACTGAGCAGTGCCATGCTCACATGCCAGCATGTGAGATGCAGCTGCCTTGCCCAGGCACGGTGTTTTTGCAGAAGGTTTCCCAGCCTGCTGTGGTTGGGTAAACATGTGGCTGTAAGGAATGCACAGGTCCCACAGCTCTGCTCTGGTGAAGATTTAGAGATATTAAAAAAAAAGAGAGAAAGAGAGAGGAAGGGAAATAACAAAAGCCTTTCTCCTCCTCTGCTTGTGTCTCAGTGCAATTTTGTGGTAAGCAAGCACAGGTGCTGGAGTATTGCACAAAGGCTTGCAGTCAGCAAGGGCAGCTGGAGCGATTTCATCTTTTCCTTTATCATCTCTTAAAAGTCTGCAGTGAAGCAGCACATTCCCTCTTGCTCCATCTTCTCCACCTCCCAATCCCCTCCCTCCTGCCAGAGAGGCACCGCTCGGGGGGGGGGGGGAAGGCCAAAGAACACAGTGCTGTGCAGCTGCACTGTGGTTATTCTGCGCTCACAAGGAATGAAGGAATGTTTGGCAAAGTGGAACCATCTGGCCGAGGCTGTTGAGTGCAGGAGACAAAGGAGAAAGCGGAACACCAGGGAGGAGCTCTGGGTGGAGAAGATGACCTCGGTCTCGGCAGCCAGCTTTGGGAGGAGATGCTCTCAGGTGTAGCGGCCACCTAAGTGGAGAAAGGAGGAAGAAGCTTAGACAAGAAAGAGTCACAGTGTGAAAACAAAACGCCTCCATTGCTGTGTGGACAACTTAAGCACATCTTAGGAGCGCTCATGGTGTGGCTTCACAGCTGTTGGGTGCTGGTGCCCAAATGAAGGCCTGGGTGCCTTCCCCAAGTCGCAATGGTGCCAGGGGGGGCTGGGTGTAGGAAACAAAGCTAAGGAACAGCCTGGGAGAGAGAAACAGCTTTGTGGCACGGAGAACCACGCATCGCAATGCTCCAGGGACACACCGCGGCCTGCCAGCCGTGCTCAGAGACCTGTCCGTGAGGTGTGAGCAGAGAACGGGGGGAGAGCCGTGAGAAAACAAACAAACAAACAACAAACGGGGAACCGCAACCCGGACGGACAGCGGGCGGAGGGCCCAGAGCGCCCCCTGCAGGCCGCGCCGGGAAACAGCGCCGCCAAGGGAGGGAGGGGGGAAAGCGCCCCGCGTTCGAAAAATGCCCGCGGCTCCTCATTGGTCGGCGGTTCTCCCTGTCCCCGCCCCCAGCCCGGCGCGACCCCGCCCCCTCCACCCCGGCCCCTCCCCTTTGCCCCGGCCCCCCCCGCCCCTCCCCCGCCGGTTCCCCCGCCGCCGCCATTAGAGGGCCGCTTTGTGTCCGCCGGGCCCACTGGTGAGTGAGGGCCGGCCCCGCCCGGCGCCGCGGGGAGGGAAGGCGGCCCGCTATGAAGTCCCCTCGGCGCCGCGCCATGTCGCGACAGTCCTCGCCGTGGGGGTGGGGGTGGGGTATCGCGGCGCGGCCCGCTCCTCCCGTGCAGGCCTCGGGCCGGCCCCGAGCGCCGCCTGTTTGATTTCCCCCCCGTCCCGTTTATTTTCCTCCTCCGGTCCGCTTCCCCGAGGAGCGCCGCGCTCCGGAGCCGCGGGCTTTGCGTTCCGTGCCCGATGGGAGCAGCGGGGCCGCGGCCGTGCTTCCCTCCGGCAGGCCGCGCTGCCCCGGCCCTAACAGCGCGGCGTCGCCGGGCGGCTCTGCCCGGCTCTCGGGGTCCCCCCCCATAAGCTCTGGGAGGAGGACGCTGCCTGCTCGGAGAGCCGAGCGAGCTCCTCCCGCCCGTGTGCTCACAGCCGTTCTGCACCCACGGGTCACAGCAGCCTGTGCTGGACGAGAGGGAAAGCTGGGTGACGTGGGGCGGTTTGGAGGCTGACAGCTCGTGTCTGGGATGTTTCGAGGGTACTGTCGGGAGTCTCCCGCGCCCTGAGGGATTTTTGGGTTAATGAGCTGTTATCAGGCCTTAGCGCTCGTGTGGTTTCTTTGGTTTGTTTTTACTGTAAATAGTGTTTTTGGTGTCTTTAAGGAGAGCTTGGCCGGCAGCAGTTCTGATGGAGCTGAAGACCTTCAGATGTGCTCCTGTTAATAGAACTGTGTGCGCGGGGCAGAGAGGAGGGGAAGGTGCTGCGCTTCCTTCAGGTCGTGGCTGCTGGAGTTATTTTTGATATGTGTTTGTTTTTCTTCTGGTTTTCCCTTTCAGTAGAGCCTGATGTGTTTTCTTTTGCCAGTCTTTTGTTAGAAATAAGCCAGGCTGTTCTTAAGGGTTTTAACTTCCTTTGGGAGGGAACATGGGAAGTTTTATGTTGATGGACTCTAATATGACGTGTGAGTAGATTTTAGAGAGAGTACCAGGAATTCCTAGCTTTGCTCAGGTAGCATTGATACCATATAATAAGTGATGGCTGAATAGGTCACAGCTTATAAAGATTTATGTTGTAGTGTAAGACCCTGTAAGTGTGGAGGGTGTTGCCTATAAAAGGTTTTTATCCTGGTGTGTAATGTTAGCAGCCTGAGCTTCCGTTTGGTTGTGAGTGGTTTGTCAAAGTTCATAATGTTAGATTTTAGAAGTAAGAAGTTTTGTCCTCTTAGGTGGAACTCGGCAGCAAATGTAATGATGGAATAGCTTTAAGTTTGTGAGCTACACCTGTTGTAAACTGAAAGCTGAACATTATGTGCACTGATGCAGGCTGCTTCATTCTCTATTCTCCAGCAGCAGTGCATAGAGAATCTCGATCGTGGACCCAAAAATTTTTGGGAACCTTGTCCTGAACATCAGTGCGGGGGGGGTTGTTTTGGTGCAGCTTTGCAGAGAGCAGCTCAGTTTTGTATTAATTGTTTTGCTGAGGTTTTCAAGTTTTCAGGTATGGTAGTGACATAATTGAAGTCTCTCAGTGCGTGTGTGTGTGCGTTTGGACATGAAGAATTATTGCTGGATATAAGGAGAAAGATAATCCAGGGAAGTAATCTTCTGTTCCCATCTTCTGTTCAAGGTGGGATGGAAAACAAATGTGAAACCCATAGTTCTTTTTATGTTGAGCTTGCATTCTTGATGGTGGAGAATAGCAGAGGTGAGGCTTCTGTTTTAATAAGCATCAGTTGAGACAGAGTTACTGGTGTATCCCAGAGGGCGAGGCACTGAGCTCAGCCCCAGGTGGGCAGGCAGAGCATCAGTCTCACTGCAGGAACGTGCTTCTTTTTGCAATGGAAGCAGGATCAGTGCGTGCAGAATGGCAGCGTTTAGTCTTTGTGTTGATGTGTAGAGCTCAACAAAATAGAAAGGTGCAAGTCAGATTGTTAAGCAGTGTCTGGGGTCTGTGGGCTTAATTCAGTGCTACTACCCTGACATGAAAATGTATCCTCAGACTTCCTCTTGCATCCATGTGTAAGAAGGTGATAGAAAGGAAGAAGCCTTTCTCCATGCTCCCTCAAACCCTAACGTGCTTGGGATTTTAACACAGAGTCAACAGAAGTAGAAGCTGTAGCTGCAGTCAAGCCAAATAATTTCTTGCCTGCCAAGAGGTGAACTATTGGATCTTTGCATTGGACCAGTGCAGTTCTTTAATTGAAACAAGATGGTTTATAATGCTGCTAGCAGCAAGGGGCTCAGGTAACCTGTAACAGATCTCAGGGAGACTCAGCCACAGGAGAGCTGCAAGCACAGCCTTTGTAGCTTAACTGAGGTGTGCTTTTCAGTAGGACACTCCCAGGAAACAGGGACAGTGAAATGACCACAAGGAGCAACAACTGGTTCTGGAGGGGGATGGTGCCTGCAGAGCTCTGATGGAGCGCAGTGGTGGGAGTGCGGTGTCTTGAAGGGGCATGTGGCCAGATGAGGAACAGGAGTGTATTTCTGAGCAGGCTGCCAAAAAAGGGTTTGAAGTGGGACTAACTCATATTCTGCGTGCAGTCAGATATCTTATTTCTCTCTGCATTTTTAGGTTGCTTAACGTGACTTCATACTGCTGGTCTGATTGAATCAGAGCAACAGGCTGCACTGTGAGCTGCAAAAAGAAAAGTGAGATTAGTAAATGCTGGAACATCTCTGTAAAGCAGGCTGAGAGAGGCAACCAGCTGAGAACTTTTAATGGATCTGTTTTGTAGAGCAAGTTTATATCAAAGATGGTATATTCTATGCTGAGGGATTCACATTAGGGTCTTTCATCTGGGCTGGGCTTCTAGGGAAGAGCTGTGAGGATTTCAGAGGGCCAGAAGCCTGCTTTTGTGGGCTGCCTTGCAGTTCAGAAGGTAATGTTTGGGTTTTCCCTTCTGCTTTGCTGAAATAGTAATGTTTTCATGTACTTTTTTTTCCCTACAGCTTCTGTGATGTTTAAATGCTCAGTTGCTCAAGACAGCATCAGGAAGTAGTAGATAACTGCATGATAATCAATAGCCTTGTTTTGAAATCCAGTTACTTTGCTTTCTTAAGCCTTTTTGGTGATAAACAGCCCTTCTTGTCTGCTCTGCTGCTAAGGATGCCAACACTGCATCCTTTGACAGCTTCAAATCTGCAAAAGCAAGGGCTTTCTCTACCCCTGTTTGACCTGATTTCTGGGCACACCTTGCACAGGGTATTCCATACTACCACACTGTGCCTGCGAGCTGTCAGCCACGGTGTCCACGTTGTGTAACAGTAAGTGGACACTCTTCCCAGCGCAGTGTTGGATGTGCTTTCTCATTTCTATGTGGCATATTTCCTTTCAGGCTGCCTGGCCTAGGTACCCCATCAGGAGTCTTGTGACTTGGTATTTGTGCCAGTGCTGCGGTCATCTTGCCACATTCCTGATTTTCTCCCAAAGTATTTTCCCTTGACTGAGATGGCAGTCTGAGATAAGCTGGAAAGTCTTAAGGCCAGCAGGAATTCAAGGAGTCAGTTGGGCTGTGCCTTGAATTTATTCAGGTTATAGTTCCTCTGTTATATGGCAAGGTAGTTCCACTCTTCTGAAGTAGTGTCCAAAATGAACATGTATTACCTGATACCTCTGATTCTGTTGTGGTATTTCATGCTATTTTTTTTTCCTCTTAACAGCTTGCTGATAGATTAGGAAGAATTTGGTGTGGGGATGTTTTTCATATTGGTTCATGGGAAACCTGCTTGCACCTTTGCCCAGATTTTCCATTCCTTGAGCTGAGAGACCGTATGCAATCCATCATTTCAGCTCGTCTAGGAGTCCAGAAGGGTTTTTGGCCTCTTTCTGCTTCCTGAGTGCAGTCTGACATTTGTGCAACTACAAAACATGCACAATACTTTCCAATTATTTAAAAGTGGTGCTTGGGACACTTCCTGATGCCATAGTGTGTGAGGTTGGGTTGTTATATATGTCTCCTGTTCTATATTAGAAGAAACATCTGATTCCAGCCTGAAGCCTGGTTGAATTCTTCATTCTGTTCTCTTCTGCCAATGAGGAAGGAAGGTTCCAAAATAAGCAAAAAAAAAAAAAAAAAAAGTACTGGGTTCATATGTTGAAACTGGCTGTTAAGTTTTCCTTTTTCCATCCTGACATTTCATCAGAAAGCTCTGTTCATCTCATTTATTTTGTCTTTGGAATGTAGTATGCTTTGCTTTCTTAGCGCCACAGGCACATGCAGTCAGCATTCAAGTTTATTAACCTATCAGTTTATTCGGGGATTATTTGGGGAGGGCAGTTTGCTGCCTGTTGGCCATCAGCCCACACAAAGCCATCCTACCTTAACATGCATTGTCCTCCACTCTTCTTTCCCTGCTGCTGGTTTCTGAATGGGAACTGCAGCCATGGCTCAGGGGGTGACAGCAGTGCTCTCTGCTGGGTCTGGGGTTGCCTGGGACAGTCACTAATGCAGGGAGAATCCCTCCAGCCCGTGGGGTGTCCCTGAGTGATGAGAGGACTCCCTGCTGCTGAGTGATGAGAGGACAAGAGCTAAAAAAACCATGGAGAATAAGTGGTTGGGAGTGCTTGGCTGCTTCTCCATGAGGAAGGGAGGTGGGCACTCTGCAGCTTGCTCTGCTGAGAGTGGGTGCAGCCCTGGTTTGACAGAAGTGTTGCTTTTGAGGCTTTTAAAGGAGGTGGTGAGGAGAAGTGGGTGAGGATGTAAGTCCTTTGGTTGGCAGTGCACATGGGGGATAACTGCTCCTTTGGACAAGATGAGCCAGGTGGATGGGCAGCAGTAAGAGCAGGAGTCACACGGTAACAAGGGCTGAGTGAGGCTTGGTCAGCGTAATCCACTGCGCCCATGATTGTGCACGTGTTTGGAGGAGAGTCTTGCAAAGCTTTAACATTTTTTGTCAAAGGTTTTGATAGTTGTTTTCTTGTTCATTCATGCATTTCTTTTAAGTTGCATGGGGTTTAATTTGGGAAGGCCTCTGTTTTATTTTGTGCGTAACAGGTTAGATGGTTTAATGCCTTGTACTGACACAGCTTCTGTTAGCCCATCAGGGCATGCTTTTCCCTGAAGGGGATGGCTTAGTAGTTACTTCAATGCTTGGCTTTAAGCACAGTGCAATAACTGCTCTTCATTAATGCTTCCTGTTAATTTAAATAGTGTCTTTATTCTTTCAAGTATGTGTAATGGAGCAGGCTGCAGGTCTGGCTTAGACTTTTGCCATTTCTGCTACATCCGTAGTGCTCGAGTTTGTGTATGTGTTTTAGCATCTTTGTTGAATGCCAGTGCTGATTGTCAGTTACGTTAGCCACGGGCTGTAAGTCATTTGTTCTTTTCAGTCTTCAGTTTGTTAGATGCGTGCACTTAGATGTTTCCATTGTGTTAATTTTCACACCGCATCTTTTCTGTACTTTAGGTTGACTCCTCACTGCACTGTGAAAGCCATTAGGAAAAAGTCCTTGGGGTTAAAACCTGGGGCTCCACAGCGTTACGTGCACTTGGGGCTAGAAATAATTTTAAATGGCGACTGATCTGTCTGAAGCTGAACCCGTGCATCATAAGGCGCTTCCACTCTTAACGGGAACTCAGCTGATCCACACGGACAAGTTAAGTGAGGTAGGGGCTGACCCATTCTCCAGGCTTGCCCTTGGATCAGTCATTGACTTCCACTCCTGCTGAAGATTTCTTCATACTCTTTCTGTCCTGGTTCTAGGGAACTCCGTTGGGAGCCCGGTAAACCCTCTAGGTGCTATGTTTCCCCTTCCCTGCTTGCCCTGAGATGCTGCAGTTGTCAAAATCCTCAAATACTCATCTTGTTTATATTGGAATGAAAATTTATTTTGTATTTATAAAATGTGGAACTATCCTCTCCTCGTATGCTTCAGAGGTGCTGGGCTGGACATTACTGTCTTGAAAACGCTGAAAAACATGGACATAACTAGAATATTCCTACACATGCTGCTTTGATTTACTTGAGTCCTGACTCAAAAGCATTCTGAGTCTTCCCAGCATCTGTACTGACTGACAAATGCTTTTTGTAGAAAGCTGAAGACGACACGATGCCTATCCGCCGCTCCGTGAATGCTTCTCGAGAGACTCCTCCCAAAAGCAAACCTGCTGAAGGTGGCGAAGAGGTGAAAGCAGGTACTGTAACAATCTGTACTGGGTTGCTGTATCCAACCACACTGTTGTATCCAAGCATGGACTTGTATGCTGAAATTCCCCCCAAAAAAATCTCACAGCTGTGGTTAAAATCCTAACGCTTGCCTCCTTTTCTTACAGGTTTTTCTTGGCTTGCTGGAAATGTTGTATACTTTTCAGTGGGAAATCATCTGTTTTGTGCTTTGTACCTTGTATCAAAGCTTTGACGCTCCAAATGTGAAAATGTAGCTAGATATTCTCTTTTAGGTTCACATGTTCTTATGAATAAAGGTAGAAATTGAGAAGGTCCTGTAGTGATGTAAGAAAATGGAGCAAATAATTAAATATTTTTATTTTCCTGGACAGAAGTATTTTACCACACTATCTCATAAAGCCTGGTATTAGGGTGTCTGACTCGAGCAGCTTTGCCATGGTTTCTCAGGATGTGTCATTTCAGTATCATTTTCATTAAGTTTCAATGAGTTTGTCCTCACTGATGGGATGGCTGTGTACATTACATGGGAAAATAACTTAATAAACACATAAATTTTAAACGCGGCGGTTTTATGGTAGGAAAGCGATGCGCAGGAATGGAGCAGTAGTGCTTAAGCTTCTCAAGGACAGAAAACCAGTGCAGTGCACAAAGACACCATGACAGACAGCTTCTTAGCTGAGCAATGGGTAACAGCAGTTTATATTTGGTTAGGTTGTGGTTGAACTTCATGATCTTAAGGTCTTTTCCAACATGAGCAATTCTGTGATTCTACAGTTCTGTCTGTGTGTTATCCATTAGGCAGGCCAGTCTGTTAAGGCCTGCTCTTGGCTAGATGTGCTTGAGTTAGCTTGCTTTGGAAGTTGGTTTCTGTCTGGATTTGATCCTGCTGAGAGACGAGTGCTACTGCTGATACACATGCAGTCTGAAATTTGTCCAGACCTGGCAAAACGTGATTGAATAGTTTAAAAAGTCCTTCATTTGCCACAGCATGTAGTGCTGTAAAAGCAATGTTTAAAGATGCATTTGTTGTAAACAAAGCTGCTTATACTTACCTCCTCTAATCTCTTCTAGAATAGTATGGTTTTGCACCCTTTTGAGTTAAAATGCATAAAACTTGACCTATGGGGAAAAACTTCCATATCCATGGTAGTGTTTTTCTTCTTCCTCCCTTCCTCACCTGTAGACATCTGTGATGGGAGGCTGATTGCAACAGTAACTTCCAGGAGTTAAGAGAAGGATGGGAAAGTCTGGAGAAAAGGAGGCTCAGAGGAGACCTTATTGCACTCTACCACTTCCTGAAGGGGGGTTGTGGTGAGGAGGGGGTGGGCCTCTTCTCCCTGATAAATAATGACAGGACGAGAGGGAATGGCCACAAGTTGCGCCAGGGAAGATTTAGATTAGACCTGAGGAAACATTTTTTCTCTGAAAGAGTGGTCAGGCACTGGAATGGCCTGCCTAGGGAGGTGGGTGAGGCACCATCCCTAGCACTGTTCAAGAAGCGTTTAGATGAGGTGCTAAGGGATTTGATTTAGTAGTTGAGTAGGGATAGTGATAGGAGGATGGTTGGACTAGATGATCTTGTAGGTCCTTTCCAACCTAACGTATCTATGAATCTATGGAAGTTTAGTTCATTGAGAAAATGTGTGATATTGTTTGGTTCTGGCACTTGATGGCTGGCTGCATCATACTGAAGTTCTTTCAGTACCTTTGTTCACTTTCTTACTTACATTCAAAACATTCCTTAAAATTAGAGCAAAGAAATAGCTTGGAAATCATTTTTAGGGTATGTTTGTACACTTTTTAAATCCTTCACAAAGAGCAGGGGCTAGTTTTATCTAGTAACCTGATGCATTTTTATATATTTTAGATGCAGAAGCCACTTCTGAGGAATCTGCCTCTGCTGGAGAAGAACAGGAGAATGAAACCTTGCCTGCTGCTGCACCCAGTGAAGCGGAACAGCCAAAGGAACCTGAGAATGAAGAGAAGGGGGAAACCAAATCCTCAGAAGAAACCAAAAAGGAGTAAGGCTTTCTAAGTGCTGAATTTAGGAATTTGGGTAGGAGAAAGGCTGGTTCTGTAGGTGGAAAAGATTATGGGAGGGAGGGAGAAAATAGGATGGGTCCCTGAGAAATGTGCCTGTTTTTCACTGGAGAAAGTGTTTTCAGTTTTTAATGTTCTAGGCATGTTTTTTGTTGTTGTTTTACTTGTTGGCTTGTTTTACAGCGTCTCTTGTCTTATTATTGCTTTGCATTTTTCCTAAGCGAGAAGGATCAGTCTAAGGAAAAGGAGAAGAAGGTGAAAAAGACTATTCCTGCATGGGCTACTCTTTCTGCTAGCCAGCTGGCTAGAGCACAGAAGCAAACTCAGATGGCTGCTACTTCACGTCCGAAGATGGATGCTATTTTAACTGAGGCCATCAAGGTAAGTAGGAGTCAAGTGTTTCTTCTGTTCACTTGTCAGGAAGCAAAAGGACATAACTAAAATTTACAGTTTCAGCTTTGTGATGGTGCAGGTGATAGTCCTTTAATTTGATGTGTCTCCTACCCATAGTTAACTTGGTTTGCCTTGATTAATCCACCTGTTCGATGCGTACTTTTTTCAGCTTCTTATCCTAATTGAGAGCAAATGGAAATACTCTGAGCTAGCATTCTGAGTGCTGTTGGGTTTTGTTGACTGTATACTCCCTTCTTCTTGTAAGAAGAGACTTGTGCTGTTGTCATTGCTCAGCAACTCTGCTGTCCTCACCTTGAGACTTGGTTCACACAGATTGCCTTCCCTGTAGTCCTGAACTCCACCAACCTTACTTACAAGATGGCCTTTGGAGCCCCTGAAGCACACTGTGGTGCATCCAAATCTGTTAGACTGAGAGAAGCTATGCCATAAAGCTTAGAGTAACCTGAAGTTTACATTTCTGTCGATGTAATAGGGTTACCAAGGTAGATAATGAGGTTCAGTGCTTTATTATAGTGTGCATAAATAAACTTTTTCCTGTGCTGTGCAGCTGTGGTTTTTGGATAGTCTTTCTGAAGCCATCTAGATCTGGTAATTTGCTTAAATGGAGCTTTATCAAGTCACAGTTGGGGCTTTCTACAGTACATCAACTCTATAAAACACTTGTTTTGTCCCATTCTGAGGAATTCTTATTGGAGGACTCAAGTGATACAGGCTGTCATGAATCTTCAAAGACAATAATCTTCAAGATATGAACTTCAAATTGTTGTTTTACTGGTTTGCTTGTGACAGTCTTTAGTCTCCTTCAAAAGATATCAGCAACTTGTTCTGATTAATGTGTTAATGATTGCTCTATCTGATGTCAGTATGATGGCTAATGACTCACTGGTTGGGCAGTGCTGGTTTGCCCAGATGTAAATATTTTTTGTAATAGCACATATGTATATGTCATTACTTAAGTGCTTCAGAATAGGAGAGTAGTTGACGTGCTTGCTGTTCTGCATTTGTTTGTCTGCTTTTCAGCCACTCTGAAAGAGAGTTTTTTCTTACTCATAATTTATACCATTGAGTTGTTATAGGAAAAAGGGCATCCTGTGCTGGCACGTGTGCATCATCAGCTCAGTCTCCTGGTCCTGTAGTTTAGGCCAGATCTTCATTACTAACTTTTTGATCCCGTTGCAGGCATGCTTTCAGAAGAGTGGTGCATCAGTTGTTGCAATACGTAAATACATCATCCACAAATACCCTTCCCTGGAGCTTGAGAGAAGAGGCTATCTTCTAAAGCAAGCCTTGAAAAGGGAGCTGGAGAGAGGGATCATCAGGCAGGTAAGAGCTGCTTTGTGGAGCTGTGCTGCTGGTGGTGTTACTGAGCTGCACAGGAATTTAAGAAACCATTAACTGGCCTCTGGGGAGGTCGTGTTCTTCTAGGAGGTTCTTCGGTCTCTGTGTCCACTTTGTTAGAAACTGATAGAATTTCAGCATTGTTCTGTCAGTCAGATGCTGTGCACTGTTGTCTTTTGTGTGCTGTGGGTGACTGTTCCACAGTGAGAAATCGCTGCTGCAATGCTGTATGACATGTCTTCAACCTGAGTCTAGCACCATCACTTCTGCAGCAGTGTTTTGTCTTCAACTGTTAGCTTACACCTGTGATGCCAGCTTTGTTAGGACCTCTTGGTCAGGGCAGGAGGGGTATGTTTGTCATGTCTATCTGTGGCTTCTGGTCTACTGAGGTGGGTTCAAATCCACCTTCTGCCCCTCACAGCTAATCACCAGAATGAACATTCATTCCAGATCTGTCTGATGATGTTGCTTAGTTTCCTTCAAGCAGTTATTATCCTGTGTTACTTTGCTAAAGGCTGAAATGGACTTCATTTTGAACTAGGTGAAAGGGAAGGGAGCTTCTGGAAGCTTCATGGTGGTGTCTAATGCAGGAAAAACTGTTCAAAAATCCAGAGACAGAAAGGTAAGGTGGACCTTTAAACACTATTCTGAAACACATGCATCTTATGAAATACAGCTTAACCCCAACTCAAACACCAAGTCAAACAATTTCCTCCTCCTTGCTATACATTTCCTCCCTGATTACAGTAATTGAAACATCTGTATCACTGAAAACAGAATCAGAAAGCTAGTATGAGAAATTAAGTAGATTAATCAGAATCTTAGTTTTAAAATATTTACATTAAACCCCTAGGCTTTGGTTCTGAGGCAGAAAACTGAATAACCCTGAAGTTCCTCTTCTGTCTCTACTTGGTAGAGAGAGATGCCTCTCAGGTATTGTAAGAGAACTTTCTGCAACTGCTGTTTCTGTTATATCTGTTGCGTGGATAAATGGGCAACTTCAGTCTTCAGCACTATCTATCAGATGAACATTTTTCATTAGCTGAGAGGGCACAGGGAGGAAGTAGTAAGTGTCCTAAGGTTTCTGGAAGGAAGCTGCAGATGTTGAGTGTATATTGTTCTGAGGTAGTGTCATGTCTGAGTCCAGTCCTCACAATCAGTTCTGTTCTAGCACTGCTGTTCTCTGCTCCCCACTGCTCTAGATGTATGAAACACATTTCTAACACCACAGTTACAAAATGTGTAGCTGGACTTGCCAGCTTACACAGATGATCCTGGAGATTTTTCAAGCACTTTGGTGCTTACCTCTTGACTACGTGCCAGACCCCAGGGCCTAAACTTGGCAGTAATTGTGACACATTCAATACCAGCACTCTGAAGGAAACTAATTAGATGTAACTTCTTTTTAGATAGAACAGTGGGCTCCATGGCAAGTTGAGTAAGGCACCTGATAACTATGAACACATCACTTTTATTGTCTGCAACGTATTTGTGTTTGCTTTTAGTTGCTCTCTCCATGCCACAGCAGAACTCATAGATGGCTTTTGGTCTTGGTGACTTTAGGTGGCAGTTGAACACTTATGTGGGTGTGCAATGCCCACACCTGTTTGACTGTTTGCAAAGCTCCTATTTAGTATCAAAATTATTAAGCTTCAGCAGATTTCCTGTCTGTTTTTTCTCTCCTTTACATAAAAGGGATCATCCCCTCCTGCTAGCAACAGAGTTATGGAGGAAAATTCAGAAGAAAGAAATGTTACCTTCAAGCAAAACTTCATGCTGTCAGTTGAACAAAAGTGCTGTTTATTGTTGGGAAGATTTGATCTGTATATGCAGGTCTTGTCTTTGATGGCTTCTGTTTTGTGTCAGCATGAGTCATTTTCACCTGACTCTCATTGAAAAATAACAAAGAAAAAGCCTCTATTAAAAAAAAAAAAAGGAAAGTGTTTATTAGGAAAAACAAAAAGAAAGAAATGAGGAAATAGAAGTGTTGCTAAATACTCTGTGTATTTGTTTACTAGACTCTTCTAGACTCCTGTGAGAGTTCCAACTGAATTGCTAGATTTTTACTTGAACTGCTAAATTGTCTAAATTTAAAGGTCTGTCTTACAGAACTTGCTTTTCCAGATCTGTGGCAGTGTCAGGAGTGCATCTCACCTGTGCATTGCTGGTTCACAAAGAATCAGGTGTAGGCCCCACTGATGCATAAAAGTGTATGTATTTCAGAAAAGCACTTCCGTTTCGACTCCAGAGCAACAGGTCAAGCTGGAAGACATCCTGCCACTGGCCTTCACCCGCCTTTGTGAGCCAAAAGAAGCTTCTTACAGCCTGATCAAGAAATACGTGTCTCAGTATTATCCCAAACTCAGAGTAGATATCAGGTAGGTGCAGAGCCCTTGAAGTAGGGCTCCTGAGCAGCCCTGAGATGCTGCCTTCCTCTGGGTTTGCCTCCGTCCACAGTAATTCCATTCAGTATTTCATCAGGCAGCAGGCAGGTGGTGCTCTGCACTGTGCAGCCTGCAGGAAAGCTTGAGAAGAGCTGTGCCTTTTCTCTGCATCCCTCCACACCCAGTCTTTGTTCCTGATGCTGACATTAGCAGTGCTGTACGCATCTCTGCCCTTAGCAGAGGCTAAATATAGTTTGTGGATGTGAGGGCCTCTCCTTGGGACTTTTTTCCAGGATGGTTCTGAATGCTTTAACTGACATCACTTAAAATAATGTGAGAATCTGCATAAATGGAACGTGTCAGGGTCAGGAAGGAAGCAAATGTAGTGGAGCCTCATGCTTCACCTCTTAGTGGGGCTTGCACTCAGCCTCATTTGTCTGTGAGCTGACCAACTCATTGCCCACTGTCCCATCGATGGATGCTTGTTTCAAAATGAACAAATCCTTCCAAGTGAAGCCTGTTTGTTTCTGGATATGCAGTGGCACCCAAAAAGCACTGCAGTTGAATTTCTGCTAACATACATTGTACATCTGATGCAGCCAGCATTGCTGACAGGTCTCCATTTAAAACGTCTGTATGTAGGCAGATACCATTTGTAAGTACAGCTTCTCTCACGTTCTCTGTTGAGCACTGTTTCTCTGTTTGTTTTTTAAGCTGTCGGTGTGTGTCAGTAAAGCTTTATCCCAATGTATTTCAGACCCCAGCTGCTGAAGAATGCCCTGCAGAGAGCTGTAGAAAAGGGCCAGCTAGAGCAGATCACAGGGAAAGGAGCATCTGGGACATTCCAGGTCAGAGCCAGAGTTCATCTTCTTTTCTTGTCTGTAATAACCAGGCACCTTGGATATAAGTTAACGTGCCCTCCCCACCCCAGTTTCATTGGGTACCCCTTTCTTTAGCAGCCTGCCATGTTCAGCAGTTATTAAACTGTGAAGCAGTAGGACTCTTCCTCTTGGTCTACATTTGTGGAACAGGCACCCCCTGCCTTCCTTGCTTAGCATGCTCTTCACACTGCTTCAGCTCTGACTCATTAGCACAGCAGGGGAGATGGTGGGGTAAGCTTTCCATTGCTAATTGTTAAGAGCAGTGGGTACCCCAGATGTCTGCAGTGTTTTTCCTCGTGTCTGTGCCATATATGTCTCTTGGGTACATTTGGTCTGTGAGATGGAGGAAGATGTGATTTATTTCCTTCCCTGAGTGACAGGCCCTTAGATTGCCACATACTTGCAGTGTGCTTTGGGATGGGACATTGTGTTAGCAATTAAAAGCACTCCAGGCCAGCTGACTCAGTTGGCCTGTCCTACCATTAAAGCTGGGAGAACAGCGTTCTCTCTGCAGTCTTTTAATGTAAAACATATCTGTGCTAATGCAGGAGCGCCGACCCACCTGGTGCAGAGGAGCTTGTCCTGACCTGGTTTGGGAGAATTTTGTCTTGATGCTTTTCTCTTCCTCCTTGGAAAATAGCTGAAGAAGTCAGGGGAGAAGCCCCTGCTGGGTGGGACTCTGATGGAAGATGCCATCCTGTCGGCTATTGCGGCCATGAATGAACCGAAGACCTGCTCCACCACAGCACTGAAGAAGTATATCCTGGAAAACCACCCAGGGACCAACTCCAACTTCCAAGGTAAAGTCCCAACCTGTCTGGCTGTGTTTTTATCCAAACTCTGAAGGAGAGCCCAGGAGCTGCAGATGTGTTTGTGCAGCACGTTTAAGCCATTTGGTTGAGCTTGCTGGGGAACAGGCAGCTGCTTTTTGTGCCACAGGGATGCTCAGTGTTTTTAATTCCCATTAGTTCCTTTCAAACCTGACCACTTTGTGAGGTGTAATGCACGTTTGTCTTGTATGTAGCTCTTTCCTGCAATGGCAGAACAGTATTACAACTATTTTATTGTTCTTGAACCGCCAATGGTATTCTTTTGCTGTGTTGAAAAGCTGCAGGTTGACATAAACACAGTCCCTGTTTGCTTTTTATTTGGAGAGGTTACAGTCAAGTGAGTGAAGAGGGGAAAAAACTCATCCAGTTGTATTTGGAATAAGACTTGGCATATCTTTGTTTCCAGTAATGACAGTAGTGTATATTTTGGCTTTTGGATGATCAGAAGCATTAACAGTAGATCTTCTGTCTCACTTGCATTTTTTGGTCTGAGCACTGACATAGTTGTTTAACCCAAGCTGAAGGTCATTTGGAGCAGTGTGAGCTTGCAAGCAGTTTCTAGTAGTATCAGACTTAAAGGCAGGTCATCTTGTTACTGTGGCTTTGTGATGCTGGGGCCAGAGAGAAGGTTGCTGATCTTGCAGTCATCACCTGAAGCTGACACTCAGCATCAGCAGTGTTCTTTAATGCAAGGTTGAAGGAACTGTAGAGGAGTGCAGCCTCCCTCCCAGCAGTGTGGGCTGAAGAAGTTGCCTGTGGCCTTTTGCCAATGAGAGGTTGATGCTAAGTGTGACAACTTAATCTTGGGGCAGGGAAGAGAGTTCCCAGGCTTATTTGTCTTCAGGACTGCTGGAAGTTGTCCTGGCCCTTAGAGGCCTGTGTTTGGCCAGTCTTAAGTGTTTGTCAGTCTTTCAAGTCAGATAAGGAAATTTCAACTAGCAGTATGTTACCCTTTCTCCTTCCAATACTTAAAAAGAATTTTGCTGCTCTCTGCTCTGTTTTAGGAGCAACCAGAGAAAGATCTGGCAGGATGCAAAAGCAGGCAGGTACACACAGCAGTGTCAGTGCTCTACATTCTTCCCTGTTTTGTACCTCACACTTACAGCTCACATATATAGTCAGATCCTTAACATGCTGCTGTCGATCTTTGGTACCCTGGATAAAAATAGGCTGATACTGTTTGTGTTGCTCCTGTTTAAAAAATAGAGTGAAGACTTATTTTAACAAACACTTTGGAGAATGTGCTGAGGAGAGCTGAGACTTGGGTTACATTTGGGCAGAAGTAGTTGTGCACTGCGTTTTGAAAGAATGATGCCCTAATCAGGACAGAAAAACCTGCCCTGTTCGTGACTTCTTCCTTCAGTGAATTTAAAGCCTTATTTGCTAATGGTTCATGAGCCAACACTTGAGTCTTATCAATTGCTTGAATCTTTGGGAAAATTAATTGTGAAATGATTTAGTGTGTCTTATTGAAAGAGGAAGCTTTGAAATTCAGTGGTCTCACTGGGTCCCTTCACAAAGGTTGTTGCTGAGTGTAGAAAGAAGTGATGTCTTCACAAGTTTCAGCTCTTCAGTGCAATTTCATTTTCCTTCAGGTGTCCTGGGAAAGGAGACTTCATTCTGCCTCCCCATCTCTGATTTCTGAAGGTGCTGCTAAGAGCAGTAAGAGTAGACAAGTGGATGAAGGCAGTAATGCAACCTTTCCTCTGATTTTTTTTTTTTTCTTTTCTTCCTCCCCCCACACACACAGTGCATCTACTGAAGAGAACCCTGCAGAGATGTGAGAAGAATGGCTGGTTGGAGCAGATTTCTGGAAAGGGCTTCAGTGGAACCTTTCAGCTTTGCTTCCCTTATTATCCTAGGTAAAGGACTTGGCTGTAAAATGATGCTGAAGATAGGCCAACCTCCTGTTTATAGGAGGGTCTGTGGAGGGTTTAATAACAGGAAAACCACAGCGTTGTCACCTGTCTTGTTCTAGATAATGATATTACTTGGTGTCTGTCTGTAAGTGGACATAGAGATGACTTCATTCTTAAAGGAGACTTTTAAGAGCAGTGAAAGTATTGGGCTAAAAGCTCTCACGTTCTCTGTCATGACAGCTGTTTGCTTTTTGTTTTCCCCAAGCTAGTAGCTATTTAAGTGTTCCCATGTTAAAAACAACTTGCATGAGCAGGTAGGGTGTGTTGTACTTAATGCAAGGATGCTCATAGAGAGTAGGATCCAGCCTCTTATGGTGCTAATGTGGAGGAGAGGTGGAAGGAGAGAAAAGTGGCTTAGGTTAGTCACCATGAGATTAAAACCAGCCTTTTCTCTGCTGCTGTGAGTGTACATCGTGCTGGGCCATGCGGAGCCCAGGGATGGTGATTTAGTGTCCTATGAAGAGCCAAATAACAACACAGTAATTAATGTTTCTGCTTCCCACCTTCTTTTATGATGTACATATAAAGTCTTCAGTGGCTCTGGCCTTCATCCAGAGTCACTGAAGTCTGATCTTGTCCCTTCATTGTTTGCCCAGAAAGAGCTATTCAGTTCAGCCAAAGCTTGCTTACCTTGGAATTGTGTCCACAGAAGTAAGTCATGCTCTGACGAGAATTCTCTTGTAGCCCAGATGTGCTCTACCCAGAGAAGCAGCAGGATGAGGACTCTGAAGAATCTGACGAGGAGGAGGAGGAAGAATCTGAGGAGGAAGAAGACTCTGAAGAGGAAGAGTCTGAAGAGGAAGACCCACCACCAAAGAAGAGGTATGGTAGTTTAAGAGAGAGAGAGGCACCTTTGGATGTGACAGTTGGAGCTGCAGAGTGCACGTGTTTGCTGCTGCAGCTGCTCATCCACAAGGCTGTCACTCAGGAGATGTTAGAACTTTATTTTCCAATACTGTTTTGAACTCTTGGGGGATCTGTTAGGATCAGGGCTTCTCTGTGATGTGTCTGCAGAAGCAATGCTCTGTTCCAGAGATGATAATCACTCCATAGCTGGAATTCCTCTAGATGAGAGGAATATTTGTTCTCTGTAGTGCTTTTGATCTCCTCAATGCTTTTTGTGCCCTACGAAAGAGTAATGCTTCATGTGGCACTGCTTGGATTCGTTGTTTCCTGAAGAAGACTTTCCTACAGTGTTGTCTGCAATCCTGTAGCCAGACAGGAAATCTGTCTCGCTCAGAATGTGGGTTTAAAGATAAGTGTTGTTCGTTAAGTAATAAAATCACCCTTGGGCCGAGAGAGCGCTGAACTCGCTAAATTGTTATGACAATTGACTTAGGCATATAAACATACAAATAATGACAGTTAATCTAACAAAGGAGCTAGTGCTCTGCCAGTGACATGTCTTTGGGGATTGAGAAGTGCAGAGCGTGGTAAGATCCACCACAGGGTTTCTTGCTCTGTGGGATTTAGCTAATGAAATGTACTGCCACATGAAGGAGCGAACATCTGTGGTAAAGAACAAAGATGCCAAGATCTGTTTCATTTATGTAAATTGATGACAGCAGCTCTGCTCTGAGTAGCATTTGTGCCTCCACTGAGATCTTGTGCTGCCTTTCTGACAGGATGCAGAAGAGACCTCCTCCAAAATCACAGAGCAGGGCCCCTCCAATGAAGCGAAGAGAATCTAAGCCCAAGCCCAGAAAAACCCCTGCAGCTCGCCGGGGAAAAGCGAAGCCCCCACCCAAGGTTAAAACCCCTGCAAAGAAAGCCAAACCAGCAGCCCCAGCTATCAAGAAATCCTCTGGTGGCAGCTCTTCCAAGAAACCAGCAGCTAGTGGGAGGAAGGAAGTGAAACCCTCTGCCAAGGGCAAATCTGCCATGAGGAAATCTCTCCGGGTGAAAAAGTAAATTTTTCCACTGTCAGGGAATCCCATGATCAAATCCACAATCTTGTTTTATAAAGTCAACGTGCATTTGTATTTTAGTTCTGATGCTTAAACACTTTTTTTTTCCTTCTTGAATGATGGGGAAAAAGCTGAAAACTAAATCAAACCAACCTAAGCATTTGTTAGATCACAGTGCTGTGCCTTGTGCCTACCCCTCCCCTGCAACATCATCTATAGTTTCTGCAATAATTTTAGGACTTTTCTAGGACCTGTAATCTGTACATTTTATGGTGTTCCTCTTGGGTTTGGGGGGGAGAACAGCTTTTAATAATTCTTCAGAGAAGTTATTTGTATCTTTAGGCAGCAGGAACATGATGACTGGGGAAATGTGATTCTTAATTGAGAAGGTACAACAGCACTGGAGTCCTCCTTAGATCCCCTGCATGATGAGGTCCTTCCTGCTTCTCTGAAGAAGCAGTGTATATATACAGCACTTGCACTGAGTCCTGGAGGTGCTCCTTTCTGCTCAGCTGTGGTGGTGGTGGGTTGAGGAGATGTGTTGGTTTTTGTAGACCTGCATGGTTTGTGTGAGAGTGGGTCCAGGTCTTCAGTAAGCAGAGGCTGCTGTGTGTACTGAGCATCTGAGAGCAGAGGGGCTCTAAGAGGTGTGGTTCTCGGGCAGGTGATTTGAATTAGTGTTTCCATGCTACTTCTGTTACCTTAAAACCAAAATATATAAAAGTCTTCTTTAATCCAACTTTCAAATGTTTTTAAGAGATGAAGAGCCTAAGTTTTGTCACTTCTTGTTTACCTTTTTTTTTTTTTAAAGAAAAGTTGGAAAGTTATACAATTGCTAATGTAGAGATGTTGATAAGTGAAGAACATGCAGTTTGCTAAAATAAAATGAAACTAGATTCTGTGCCTGCTCTGTGTCCTTTATCTTCCTCATCACAGCTTTCTCCTCCTGGAAGCCCAGAGAGGAGGGAATTACAGGGAGTGTGCTTTGCTGCAGAGGCAAGCCTCTGTTAGAAGCACGCTGCTGTCATCAGAGCATCCTGGGCTCTCCCTTGAACGGGGCAGTGTGAATGATTCAAATGTGACCTGACAGTCCCTTTGCTTAACGTGCTTTTGGAAAGAGCTTTGCATCTTCCACGCTAGGAGTAGTGGAAGTACCTCCAGAAATCAAATGCAAAATGGAAAAGGAGCCTTACTCAATTTACCCTTTCTAGGGGGCAGTCTCAGTGTGCTCTCTCCAATAAGTGAGAGTTGAAAAAGCTCTTACAGAAATGCCCTCAACTGTTCATGGCCCTGGAGCAAGGATGCAGAGGGCAGGCTCCTGAAAGCTGTGGCTAACATGAAACAGAGTGGAGGGCACTCGAGTAACCCCATGGGGCTGTAAAGCAGTTAGAAACATTGGTAAGTGGCTTTCCTGCTGCTGTGTGTACTGAAGCAGTGGGTTTTGTTGGTGTTTTCCTCCAAGCAAGCACTGGAGTGTGCCTAATCTGAACAACAGCCTTCTCTGTAGGATGGCTGTGGGGGGTGCAGAGCCCCCTTCCCAGCTGCTGCCCTGCAGCACCTCTGTACTCTTTGCAGTAATCTTTCCACCCCAGCAACCCCAGAAATATCTGCTAAGCCACCTGGGTAGCTCTGAGCTTTGCACCCAAGCACAGCTTAATTTTGCTGCAAGGGTTGTGCTAGAAGCTGCCATCAGTTCTTTTAGTTGCCTCCAAACTCTTTAGTTGTGGCTTTTGCTGCTCGTGGGGCCACTGGTCTTTCCAGGGCAGCCTGGAGCACGGGACGCCTTCCAACGAGTTCCAACGAGGATTGGATGGGGAGCAGCAGCCTCCAGCAGCAGTGTGCTAGGGCACCAGTAGAAAGCAGCATCTCTCCTTGGGAAGTTTTGCACCAGCTCTGCTGTGTGTTCCCAGCCTGCTTCCTGGCCAGACTGCCTCTGCTGTGTTATTCCCTCGGTCCCATCTGTCCTTTTTTCCACTGTTGGTTCCGATGGAGCACTTCGTGGTGTCTCGAGGCAGTTAGCGTTGGTGGCAGCCCGAAGTTTGTGTGCTCCCATGGGAAACCTTTTCCCTGCCCCCTTGGGTGCAGTGAGGCACTGGGCACTCCAAGGGCTGTACCTTCTCCCAAAAAGTTGCTTTCCCCTTGTAGGTGCTCCTCTGGCTATGGGGTTTGGGGTTTTCCTGACACAACATTGAGATTTTTGGGGTGCAGTGTTGAGATTTGGGCACAACGTTGTGATTTAGGGAAGTATTTGGGGATGTAACAGTGGGATTTGGGGGGCAGGATGTTGAGGCCTTTAGACCCTGATGTTGGCTTTACATGGCTGCATCCCTTTCTCTGCAGTGAGCTTGGAGCTGTCCCCCATTATTTCTATTCAGCTATGCCACTGAAAGCAGAGTGGATGGGTAACAGCAGGCAAAGGGGAATTTGGGAATTGGGGTGAGGTGGGCAGGGGCAGTGAGCGTGCAACCACGTGTGGGGAGAGGGCTCTGCATCACTTCTCTAAGGGAAGGGAAAAAAAAAAAAAGCACCGGGTTGCAGCTGCGTTTTCCAAAAAGCCGGAGCCTTTCTGCTCACCGTCGCTTCCAAGAGACAGAGAAAACGGGGAGGTAAATTGCAGTGATTCATCGCGGGCAGATCGGAGGCAGGAAATGGGAGTTCGCTGCCTGCCCCGTGCCCGCCGTGGGCTCCGGCTCGGCGGGGCCTGGCGTGCGGCGGGGGCCTGACAGCGCCGGGCAGAGCATCCCTGCAGAGCATCCCCGCATCGCGCCCGGCGGAGCCCCCCGGGAAGGAAAGCGCCGGGCTAAGGCCGAGAGCCGGAGGAATTTCGCCTGCGTTACTCTGGAGCTGTCCGTGAGAGGGGGAACGGGGCACGCCGCGGTGGGCGAGCTTATCTCGGGGTCAGCATCCCTCCCTTGGGGAGCTGCAGGGGGGTGGTGGTGGTAGTGGGCCGGGGGCCCCATTGAGAAATGGAGCGTGGGAAAAAGGGGGCGTGGCTTGGGGGCTTCCTGCCTGCGGATTGGCCGGGTTGGGGGGGAGACCCCCGAACGGTGCCGGAATGGATGGTGCGACCCTGAGCCCGCACCCACTTGGGGTGCGCTTGGACCCCCCCTCCTCCTCCCCGTGCTTTTTGCACCCAATGGTGTCACGATTTGTGCGCGTCTCAGCCCACAGCCCCTTTGAGGCACGTTCTTATGGCTTAAACCCTTCCCTTTCCCCCGAGCTCCTCAGGTGTGGGGACCCCAGCATCTTGCCTTAGGGTTGGGATTTGGGGACCTGTGGATCTTGCTTGGGTTTCATTTTGGTTGCATGCATCTTGTTTGGGGCAGAGGTGTGGGACTCCCCACATCATGGTTGGGATCAAGACATGAGTGCCTTCATTCATGCTGGGGAGATGGGACCCCTGCATGGAGCTTAGGGGCAGAGAATGAGAACCCCATTATGTTGATATGGTGCTGAGTTTGAGACATGGGCACTTTGCACTGGGGAAAGGGTTTGGATCTGGGGACACTTGCACAGTGCTGGGGCTGTAGAGATTTGGTGTCCTATGGGGATCCTTGCACTGGGGCTGGGACATGGGGACCTTTGCATGGTGCTTGGGGTGATGTTGGGATTCTAGAGCCTTGTATTAGGGTAAAGATCTGGGATGCCCTTTGCAATGGGCTCAGGATTTGGGAACCTCTGCATCGGGGTGAGGATTTGGGGACCTCTGCATTGAGGTAAGGATTTAGGAAGCCACTGCCATGAAGAAGACGACAGCCAACGGGAGGGCACCAGATCTGGCACCACCACCCCTTCGCTCCCGGGGCATCACCAAGCTGGCAGAGGTGAGGCCATGGGGTGCAGGTGTGACCCTGCAGTGTTGCATCCCCCATGTGGTTGGGGCATCCCATGGGGAGCTGCTGACACAGTATGGGATTGTTGCACCCCCAGTACGTGGGTTCCTTTGTGGTGAAGGAGCTGGAGCTGCAGCAGCATGCGGGGCAGCTGGAAGAGCAACTGCAGGCACTTAAGGTTAGCCATCCCCATTGCTCTCAAATCCCCAGGGCCAGGGGGTATGCCAAATGGCAGCAGGGGGACCCCATCACCACTCCCTCTCTCCTGGCCAGGACTGCCCCAGGAGGAGGTCTGTGGTGCTCAGGTTCAGCTTGCAGGGTCTGAAGGTCTACAGCGCTGATGGGGAGGTGGGTGATGGGTTCAGAGTGCACGGTACAATGCGCGTGGTGCTGGGTGCAATGTGACGTGCTGGGTGTGATGCACAGGGTGCTGGGTGCCACCTGGAAGAAGTGCTCTGGGGGTTCTGCAGCACTCGGAACACAGCTGTGTGCTTTGCAAATGAGAATCTGCAGCCAGGCTCGGGCTGGGCTCTGCTCATACCATGGTCCCAGCCAGGCCCCATTGTCGCTGCAGACGCTGCTGATGGCGCACGCGCTGCGCCGCATCCTATACAGCACCTGCCTGCACTCTGAGCGCCAGTTTGCCTTTGTGGCCCGCAATCCCCACAGCCCTCCCAGCGCACTGTTCTGCCACCTCTTTGTGGGCACCCCAGGCGAGGTGTGTGGCTGCAAGCCTCCCACCCCCAGACCCTGAACGCTACGATTCTTTTTGCGTTATTGTTCTGACTCTCATTCCCTCTCTCCCTGCAGGTGCACATGCTGCACCTGCTGCTGTGCCGCTCCTTCCAGCTCTGCTACCTCCAGGCACACCCTGAGCTGCAGGCAGCCGAGCCCGACCCCCCCACAGTGCTGCGGGAGCCCCTTAACCCCGAGGAGGTGTCACGCAACGTTAACGCGCTCCTGTCCCTGCGGCGCCTGCCTGCCCTCGGCCCATTGGGTGCAGGGGTGGGTGCAGACCTTTGCCACACAGCACTGCACGCATCACAGCACATTGCACAGGACATGCTTGCACAGTGCAACTTCGCATTGAGCATTTTTGCACAACGTATTTTTGCATGATTCCTTTTTTGCATGTGGCATCTTTGCACAGTCCATCCTTGCATGGTGCATCTTTGCACAGCACACTTTTCCATCATGTCTTGCACAGCCTCTTCTAGCATATTTTGCACAAGTGAACTTTCCACGGTGTGTTGCATACCTTGCAGAGCGCATCAGGAAAGCCTCTTTTTCCAGGCTGCCTTCACAGCACTTTCCCTGCTGCTTTTAGTGCAGCACTTTGCACGGCCTTTCCTTGCGTGGCCTTTTCCAGCATGCAGTCGTACACAGCACACTTTTGCACAGAGCATTTTGCACATCCCACCCCGCATGGCTTTTTCTCACAGCGTTTTGCACAGCACTTTTTGCACAGCGTATTCCACAGCCCTTCCTTGCACGTCCTTTCCCTGCATCACGTTTAACTCTCAGCCTATTTCCACAGCACATTTTTGCACAGCATTTGCTCCAGGAGCGACGGGCAGAGGCCGAGGGCCGCGCTGGGGGCTGGCGCCCGGGGAACCCCTATTGCTCCCCAGTGCTGGTACGCAAAAAAGCAATCCGCAGCAAAGTGCTGCGCTCGGGCGCCTACCGCGACTGTGGGGCCGAGAGCCAACTGCAGCAGCGCGAGGGCGGTGAGTGGCGGGCAGCTATGGGGCCGGGGAGGGGATTTTGGGGTCAGGGAGGGGATTTGGGAGTCAAGGAGGGGGATCTGGGGAATGTTGAGGGGATTCTGGGGTCAGAGAGGGGATTTGTGAAGAGGATGTGGGGGTCACAGAGAGGATGTGGGTGTCAAGGAGGGAGTTTGGGATCACTGAGGAGATTTGGTGTTCAAGGAGGGGATTTGGGTTTAGAGAAGGGACTTGGGATTGAGGAGAAGATTTTGGGATCGGAGGTTGAGGATTTGGGGGATCAAAGACAGCATCTGGGGGCCAATGAGGGGATTTGGAGTTATGTGAGGGGATTTGAAATCAGAGAGAGGATTTGGGGTTGAGAATTTTGAGAGTCAAAGAGGGGATTTTGGGGGATGATTGAGTGGATTCTGGAGTCAAAGAGGGGATTTGGGATTAGGGTTAGGATTTTTGAGTCAAATAGAGGATTTGGGAGTCAGTGAGGGGATTTGGGGTTGAAGAGATGATTTGGGAGCCAAGGTGGGGGATTTGAAGGATATAATTTGAGGATCAAATAGGAGATTTAGGGTTGAAGAGAGGATTTGGAGGTTGAGGAGAGGATGTAAGGCCAAAGAGGGAACTCGGGTGTGGGGGATGAGGGGATCTGGGGTTATGGACAGGATTTGGAACTCAAGGAAAAGATTTTGGGGCCATGGAGGGGATTTGGGGTGACGATGAGATTAGGGGTTAGGGATAGGATTATGGAGTCAAAGAGAGGATATGCTGGTCAGGGAAGGGATTTAAGGACATTGTGGGGATTTTGGGGTCAAGGAGGAGATTTGGGATCAAGGAGAGGCTTCGGTGTGGAGGAGAAAATTTGGGGTCATCAGGTGATTTGATGCTGACAAGCGGATTCAGGGTCAAACAGGAAACTGGGGGTGACGGAGGGATTTGGGGTCAGGGATAGAATCTGGGGCTCGAAGAGAAGATCTGGAGGTAGAGGAGGGGATTTGGGGTCATGCGCCCACCCACCTCCCTCAGCCCCATCAGCATGGGAGAGCAGAGGTGCGCGGGGGCTGGCACTGCTCCCTGACACCGAGGCCGCCCTGGCTGAGAGCGTGTGGGCCTTCACCGGCATCGCAAGGTGAGTGCCCTCTGCCCCAGCCCCACAGCTTTTCCCCACTCCATCCCCCACCCACTCGAGCGTCCCTGCAGGGCTGGAGGCATCGCACTGCTGCGTGGGGATGCGCTGGGAGCCTTCCTGCTGCGCCCCGAGCCCGGCGGGACCCCACGCTGGTGCCTGTGGGTGCACGTGCCCTGCGGGGTCGTGTCCTACTGCGTGCTGCGGACACAGCAGGGTCGGTTCTGCGTGGAGGTGAGCGGGCAGGAGCAGGGCTGGGTGCATGCATAGGAGCGTGGGCATGGTGCTGCATCACGGCACACGTGCACAGCTGCATTCGTGCATCAGTGTGAACGTGCACACACAGTTGCACCATCAGCGCATGAATGCAGCGATGCATTGCAGTGTGGGTGCCTTAGTGCACTGATGCATTGCGGGGCGGGTGCTTTGGTGCATCAGGGCGCACACAATGTGAGTCATTGAGACACAGGTGCGTGAGTGCTTTTGCTTCAGAGCCGAACAGGTGCACGAGTGGGTGGGTGCACGGTTCCTTGGTCCTTCAGTGCATGGGTGTGCACGAGTGCTTAGGCACACCGTGCTTAAGTGCACCTCTTCAGTGCATGATGGTGCACCGCTGTGTCCTCTTCGTGTTTGCATCAGTGCCTCTCTCCGGCAGCACTCCCACGCCGAATTCCGCTCCATGCCGGCGCTGCTCGCGTACTACTCTGCGGTGCCCAGGGGCTGCTTCTGCCGCCTGAGCGCGGGACGCTGCAACCCCGGTTACGAGCAGCGGGACGCGGCCAGCCCGGCCCTGGTACAGCACGAGCGGGGCTAGACCCGGGCCCTGCTCCAACCGAACGGAGCCCCACGGCCAGCTCGGGAATAAACAGCAATGTGCAACCGCGCGGCTCCGGGCTCCTCCTTGCACCCGTCCAGCTGCGATCCCGCGCACACCACGCACGCGTGCACCCCCACGCGCGCCCTCTGCGCCGCGTGAGCCGCGGGGCGGGATGGGTTTTGCAGTTCCACCGGGGCAGGGCTGAGCCGGGGGCTCGCGGCAAGGAAGAGGGAGAAATGCATCCTCTGGCACGCCGAGCAACGGGGTCAGCTTTTCCAGTGAGGGAGCACGGTTGGGGTGAAGAGTGATCCACAGAACTGCTGATGGGTGTAGGGGCATTCTTAGGGCGGAGCAGGAAGCCTTGGAGGAGATGGGGAATCTCTGCCTGCTGCAGAAAGCAGAGCAGTAGCTGGGGGGGGACGTGCGCTGCCCACTGGTGTCAGCACGGTGAGACAATCAAACCACTGAAAACCAGCCAACCAACCCAACTAATGCTGTCAGCAGAAGCGGTGAGGGTGGAATGGCAGTTCCAAGTGCCTTCTGTTTCTACCATGGTTCTCCAAACCTGGAACGACCGGCAGTGATGCGTGCTTACAGCCGGCCCCTCGGCTGCCCTGTGCTCATCCAGCATCCCACTTGAATCTCTGCTCCTTAGGATTTCCTGCTGTATGGCAAAGCTCATCACGGCCTTCAGTGCTGACAGCTGTCCCGCTGGGTTTCACCCCCTGCAGACCATTCTGTTGGTGGTTTTCTTTTATTTTTCTCACTGGAACACGTTTCTGAGAGCGTACATGTAGGTATGCAATGATGTGGAAGAGATCCTGTTGTAATGCTGTGTGGTAGCTAAAAAGACAATTTTTGCACCTTCCACAGCGTACTACTCCCTGATGTGAAGGAATTGAAGTATTTATGCTGGCAGTCCTTCTGAGAAGTGGAGGAGTAATAGCCACACTGTTCTGCTCTTCTTTTCTCCCAAAATCACGGTTGTCACAGAGCTGTGATAGTATTCTCATCCCATTTAAGTGCTTTAACCAAATCACTGTTTTTAACCCTGAAAGCATCAGGGCAGTAGCAGGCAGAGAGCTGGAGTATATCCAAAGGAAGATGTGCCAGTTGCACTTGGGAGCAAGAGTGGGGACAGACTGCTTTGGATTTGGATTCTCAGTGAATTTATTTACTTATCTGTTTCTCACTTCTGAAAGTAACTTTTCCTCCCATCTCAGCTGCAGCAAAATTGTGCTGTGTGACCATCAGAGCAGCATAAGATTTGGTTCCAGTGGAGCTCCAGTGTCAGGTGTTGCAAAGTACTGTGATATTTGCACTCAGAGCAGTGTGCTAATTTAACTCCGAGAGCAGTATTTCAGGCACCTCTGTATCACTGAAGACTACAGAAATACAATCCTGCATATCTGAGACATTCTGAGACATTGCCTGGAAGTGTGTTCAGTACTCATACCTGGGCATGAAATGCTACAGGAGGTGTGAGCAGGTGCTGCAGGGTGATGGGTGCCCAGTTGGCACTGCAGATCTCTGTGAGCTGCCTGCTTGCTTTAGTGCTGCGAACTTCCTCCTGAATTCATTCCTTTTGTACAGCATGCTGAAAGCACCAAGTTCTTGGTGAGAGCTTCCTACCTGGAGATTTACAGTGAGGACATACGAGACCTTCTAGGAGCTGATACCAGCAGAAGTTGGAGGTGAGGCCAGGAAGGCTGGAGGAAAAACATGCTGAAATCCAAAGGGCAGGCTTTTATAAAACACACCTCTTGGAGGATTTTCAGATCTTTTCACATTTATTCCTGGGGGCACCTGCAAATCTTCTGCCCCAGTTTGCTCCCCTGCAGGACCGCTCACCAGGGGAAGGCCACAGCAGCAGCACCATGTGCCCCATGGAAGTGCTGCAGTGGAAGGCACCCGCAGTGTCCCTGCAGCCTGGCAGGGCGGGGTTGCATGGGCTCCTGCCCTCATGGAGCCAAGTCCTCTTGCAGACAGCACTCTGCTTTGCTTTCCGAGCATACTTGGGTTGGGAGAGAGAAGGGAGAAAAGGGGCTCAGTACTGATTTCGACCATGCTTGCTGCAGATCCCCATCCTTTGTTCCCCATCAGCAGTGACACAGGTTTCCATGACGACTGCAGTTGGCACCAGGAGGGCAGGACTTGGGCACAGCAGTTTCCAGGGAAACACCAGCACTCTGGGGACAGCCACCAGCTCCCACTGCCTCCTCTGAGCAATGAGTCCAGCCATGTCCTTTGAAGACAGAAAGCCTGGGCTGACCCACAGCTTTCTTCTGAGTCCCAGATGCCACGATTCTCCTCTGAAATCTTTGTTCCTTTGCCTTTTAACATCAGCGATTTTATCAAGTCTCAAGCCTTGGTTGAACCAAGCTTGGCCCCAAGGCTTGGTTGCCTGCTGTGAAATGAAATGCTGTGACAAAAAGCAGGTGGTAGGAGCTCTGGTAGGAGCACAGCCGGACAGGCTGTTAGGCAGCCCTTGGATAGGTATTCCCCCAGGGCTTCGTGGCACTCTCAAATGGAGCTGTGCCAATCATGGGATTCTCCTGTAACACAGCCAGAAGTCACAGTGTACAACTGGTCTGGCTGTGGTTCTGTAACTCCGTTAATTCTGTGTGGGCACAGCTTTCCAGTGACGTAGAGCAAGACTAACATTCTGCTAAATTGAGTTATCAGCTGTTTTTGCTCTGTTATGCACAGGTTTTTTTTCATCCCTTCTTGTAGCATTACTAAAACATCTAGAGGTCTTCATATGTCCCACCACCACCTGAGCTCTAGGCATCCCTGTTTGCTGCAGGGGTGTTGGACCAGATGGCCTTTAAGGCTCCCTTCCAACTCAAACCGTTCTGTGATCTCTCACATCCCTGACACCAAGTCATGACAATCGTATCCTGATATTCCAGCTGACATGATCAAATTGTGGTTATGAGCTCAGTGGATGTGGGGTTTAACATAGCTGGTGGAAATGAATTCCTCTCATTTAAAATTCCCAACATGGAGGGAGTTTCAGAAGGGGGTTGTGTGGGAGTGCTGTTTTGTGCTCTGTGGATTTTTTAATGTAGGTTTGATGGACTGTTCAATGCTTTGAACACCTCAATCATTTCTCAGTACATTGTATGTATTCTTCTGCACAAATTAGTGATTTCTTTGATGATTTTAAAAAGATGCTGTTAGTTGCTGAACACTGTCCAGATGCCTGAATACAGTTTTAGAGCATCTAAAAATGAACTCATCTGGAGGGAAAATATATATATATAGTCTGCCTGTGTGTGATGGATGTGATTTGGGGAATTGTGTTGGTGAGAATAAGACGCCATCTCAGAGCAGAGGGGTTCCATAAAGCACCAGTAACAATATCTCTGATTATTAAATCAGTTTTGGTTTTAAAAAGCTCCCTATGACTGATGATATATTAGAGATTTTGCCATAATAGTGAATTCAGTTCTTCTTAAAATATGCTGCTTAATAATAGGGGAGGTACAAGGCACCTGGGTGTGGAGAAGCTGTGCTGCCTGTGGCCTGGGAGATGACTGAATCAATCAGCAAACTCATAACAGAAATTCTTCCTGCCTGTAAAGGTGGTTCCCTCTTTTTGTGTGGCCTGAAAGCTAGTGGGCAGCTCTCTGCATGCCTTCCTGAAGCCTTGCTCCTGTTCTGACCTGTGTCATGCTGTCCCTGCTTGCAGCTGAAGGAGCACTCAGGGAAGGGGGTGTGCACAGACGAGCTTTCCCTGCACCCCATGCACAGGGTGGTGCAACATGAACAGATCGTGGAGGCAGGCTGGAGGAACACCATGATGAGCAAGGACTCTTCCCGCTCCATCTTTACTGTCTCTATGTGTAGGGTGAATACCCCAGAAGAATAGTACCCACACAAAATAATGAAGGTGGACGGTATGTTTTTGAGTTATCCAGGTGGGATAAAGAGAACCAGTAAATGAATAAAGGCTCACCTGTCACTGACAGTTGAGGCTCACCTGGAACTCCACAGGGGAGGGAGTCCTAGGAGCCGTGATGGTATGTTTTCCCTGAGCTTTTGATAGAACCACTGTACTAGGTCCATCAGCTCATTTGCTGCATATGGGCAAGCTGTTACATGCAAGTGTGTTTCAGCAGGGGGCCATTGGCTGGGAGGCAACCCTGCCAGTCCATCTTGTACTTTTTTGTTTTCTGTGCTGTAACTGGGCAGATCTCAAATGGATCCATCATAGATGGAGCTTCGAGATCTGATTTAGAGACCTTGGCCTCCGAGGTATCCAGGTCCATTCTCTCAAGGATCTGAGTGTCCTCATCTGAAATGCTACGTATTTGCTTTGTTGGGGCATTTAGTCCTGTTTTTTCAGTTGTTAATGCGCCTAATTGCTGCTCTAATTTCTTGATATGGTCTCTTAATAATTGGTTCTCACATTCTATATTGTTATCTGTTACTTCCAGTTGGTGTAACACCATTACCAGGGGCCAAACCACAGCGGATGCAGCTAGCCAGCACTCCTTTGTAATAAGTGCACCTTGATCTAAGCCCTGGAAACAATCCATTAAACGGGCCAGAGAAGGAGAAACACTCTCCATAATCCACAGGGTTCCTATTTTTGGGGGATAGCGGCTAAGCCATAACAGGGTGACCCCCTAAGTCCCAGGATTTGACCCAGGAGCATTTGTTCTAGGGTGGGTAACATTCTCCCCTTTGCCCCATTTAAAAATATTTCAAATGAAAGACATATCAGTTGATGATTTTTTTTCAAGCCTGCCTCACCAATTGTAGGGTGAATACCCCAAAAGAATAGTACCCACACAAAACAATGAAGGCGGACAGCATATTTTTGTATGGTCTGTATCCAGATGGTATAAAGACAGCCAGTAAATTAGGAAAGGCTCACCTGTCATTGACAGTTGAGGCTCACCTGGAACTCCACAGAGGCGGGATCTCCAACAAGAGAACCTTCCACAGTGGTGGTCAGCCCTTAAATGGGGTCTGGGAGAGGTGGAGCCAGACTCCATCCTTTCTGGTCACTCAAGTGAATTGCCTTCACCTGTGCTCCTGTGGTTAACTCAGTGCTCACCTCATGTGATCCATCAGTGGTTCAGGCTGTAATTCAACAGTTCCCATACAGTATGGAAATCTGCAGCATAGGTAGGTGCTGGATTGTCCTGTATCCACAGGAGCTGTGGAAGCTGACCAGTTGACCCCCAGCAGAAGTTTGATCCTACATGACTTTAGTCCTTAGAAATCAGCATCGTGCCCTGACACTGGGATGCTTTGCAGGGTGAGGTGACTGAATATTCAAAATCTTTTTTCCTCCGTTCCCCTTAGTGCTGAAATGTCTTGCACTCAGTCTGGAAATATATTTTGTTCTCCCCTTTTTATCTTCTGAAGCATTTATTTCCAGTTAAGTGTGCTAAAACTCACAGCCCATACAGTGGCTTGGAGCTCAGACATTGCAAAGCCTGGAGGAACTTGTGTCCTTATCTCCTTTTTCTGACCTTCTTTACAAATCACCCAAGGATTCCTTCATTTGGGTTAATTTTGGGGCATGTCTGTAAAGCAAACAGCTAATCTGGGTTTAATAATGGAATAAAAGTCTCCCTGGAAAACATTTTAGTGACTACTTTTCCTTTCCCAAGTATCTCATTTCAGCTAGTATTTCTTTTGCTGTGAAAGCGACCTCACCACATCTGGACAAGGACCTTGAAAGGTTTTCCCAGGGACTAAGAAAGGAATTTATCTCCTGTATTCTGTCTCATCCTTGACCCCAGCTGAGGCCCTGAACAGGGCGTACAAAACGCACGAGGTACCATCTGATATGTAGGGTGTTGAGAGCAGCAGATATTTTATTCCTTTATGTTGTGCTTAGAGGTTGATTTGGTGAGCAGAAAGACATTTTAGATCAAGCCAGTGCTTCAGCCACCAGGAGCAGCTGATGGGCTGCATGGGAACGAGACAGACAAGACCAAAAAAACAAACAAAAAACCAAACAAACCACAAAGCTCTGTGATGGAAGCAAACAGCCTCCTTGGGTAAAAGGACCAACAACAACCAAAGCAACTTCTTAAATGTCTACATAAGCTGGAAGAGGGAAGGAAAGAGTTAGAAAACCGATGTTTTGTGGCATTCTGCTCACCCCAGCAATCAGAAAGAACGGTGAGACAGTGCTCTGTTTAAGCTCTGTTTTTTTAGGTTTTTATTTCCCAGTTCTTCCATGTCTAAATGTACCAGAAAATGTGGTGTGAAAAACAGTGCTCTGCTGCAGATGGTAAGTTCTGCTGTTGAAGATCCATTGCTGCAACTAGTGAAATATCCCAGGGTGGTAGGTTTTCTTACTTTTAACTTTTCCCCATGCATCAGATTGTTCATCATTTACATTTAGTTGTCTTCCACTTCCATAAAGTTTAACTCTTGACTAAATTTAAGCTGAGGTTTTATGGAAGTCTGCCTGGAAGAAACAGGAGTTGCTTCAAACTGTGGTGTTCTCTGATGGGAATTGGTGCTTGGAGTGCTGAAGAAGCAGTTCACTTGAACAAGGGAATTGCAATCACAGGGAATGATTGAGACATGGAAATCCAAGTGCTACAGGTAGTATGCTGCAATTTGATGAAAGCTCATTATGAAGTTGAGTATGTTAAGGAGCTGGTGAAATTGAAGGGTTCCTAAAGTGCCTGCCTTAACAACAGGAGACTTGTGTCATCATGTTAAGCACCTGTTCCAGTTCTTGACCACTGAGATGCTGCTGCCTGAAAAGAGCCTAACTTGGAATTATTTTCCTGCAGATGAGAAAGGGCAGGATCACCTTAGGTCAACAAAACTTAATTTAGTGAACCTGGCAGGAAGCAGAAGACAGTCAAAACCTGGAGCTACAGGAGAGCAGTGCAAAGAAGACACCAAAATCAACCTTTCCCTCTCTGCTGTGAGCAACATCATCTCAGCTCTGGTTGCAGGCAGGTGCAAACACATCAAAGCTGACCAGGCTGCTGCAAGGCTCTCTGTGAGGGAATACCACGGCCCTGATGGTAGCATGCTTATCTCCAGCTGACAACTATGATGAAAGCCTCAGTACTCTGCACTATGCAAACCGAGTGAAAAACATCAAGAACAAGCCCTGTATCAATAAGGATCCCAAGGATACTCTGCTAAGGGATATCAGGAGGAGATTAAGAAGCTGAAGGTCATTCTAGCTGAACAGATGAATGTAAATAACTTCTTAGGTAGGAAAACCTCAGCAGCTCCAGAACTGTTTTATCTTTGACCAAAAAAAGTGTTTTTTGCAAGTAAAATTCTCACCAGATTTCACCTCACCCATTGCAGGAAGAGGTCTCCATTCTGGTAATGTGCTTTTCCTTTACTGTTGCCAAACTGACCTTATTCCAGTAGTAAAGAACATCTAAATTCTCTAGTATTTTCTCTAGTTCTCAATAATGACAAATTCTGTTAGAAAATGCTGATGGGATTCTAATCCTTGATTCTTATTGGTCAATCTAGCTAGAAGATGGCTAGGATTTTGGAACCACAGTAGAGGGATTTCAGCTGGCAGAACGAAGATGGTGAAGAAATAACAATGTAAATTTAAATACAATTAAACGAAATGATATTTATATGTTTTCAAAATTAGCATTCAGCCCCTGTTCTTCTGAACTGCAAATTTTTGGCTCTGCAGGAAGGGTTTCTGCCTTGCTAACAGCATTCCTTACAGAATGCCCTGTTCTCTCATCAAGGATTCACGCTCAGCAGACCCACGCTTCTGTGAAGTAGGAGTAGGAGACCTGGGAGCAAATCACTAAGAGCAGTCTTTAGGGACCTGGTCATCTCTTGAGAGTTGTCCCCTGACAAAGGTCAACTTTTATCAGAGGCTGAATTTTTTTTTTTTCCCCCTTTCTGACACTTTTCAAAAACAGCTGGGAAAAACAGGAATTTCCTTGCACTTTTTAATCTCCTTCCCAGTGCATTTTATCTTCCAAATCTGTTAGCATAGCCTGGGAAATAGATCTGTTACTCTGACAGAGATCAGACTTGTATTTGCTTTCATATATCTGAAGCTTAAACCTCTCCTGCTCTGCTTGGCACTGATTCCTCTCCCCACACCTCTGGAGCTGGAGGCTAGTGGGTGTTTTAGCAGCACAGATCCTGGCACATGAGTGAAGTGCAAAGGAGCACGTGGATGGCAATATTCGTTACTGGCAGCCAGCTGCTTTGTTCTGTTTCCAAGCATTCCACAGACAATCCTACCCAGTAACTGTATCATATTTATTTTTGCTTTGCTTTGCAGGGCTTCCACCTGCAAAGGCCGCTCACTTGGGAGGGAAGCCAGCTCCCCTCCTCCAGCCCCAGTTAGATGTTGAAGCAGAGAAGCAGCTGATCAGAGAAGTCAGGAGGGGATATGTCCTATTGTCTTTGACTGAAGCTTGTGGATTTTTATAGTACATACTACAAATAGGATATAGAGGTGTGTAGTTCAGCCTTTCCAGTATACTTTTCATCTTTTTTTTTTTTTTTTTTTGTCTTTGGCCTTTTCTTATGCTCAGAATGTATGTTCTTGGAGGCCTTATTTACAATGCTGTTTCCTCTCAGAAACACTCCAGACAAGTTCACTGTTCACTCTGTTCACTCCAGGCAAGTGGGGCTTTCCAGGATTTCTCTGTAGTGCGTAAAACAAGAAGAGTGAACTACATGTGAAGCTTAGATTTGTTCCATCAATGGAGGGAGGAAAGCAGCAGAGTAGGACATTCGGAATAAAAGAAAGATGGGGAGGAGAGATGGAGCCAGGAGGAAGAATGAGGAGTTGGTAGAGAGAATAAAAGAAGAGGGCCCAGACGGATGTGAATTTTGTCCTCGCTTGTTACAAAGCACTTTCCATGGCACTACATCTGCCTGAACAGCAGTTTGTAGGGCTAGCTGGTTACCTTTCATCAATACTGCACTCAGTTAGGTCACAGAAAAATGTCAGTGACTACAGTATAGTGAAGTTTTATTGTCACGGACATAAGCTGTGACCTTGTGAACAGTCAGGAGCAATACTGCTGTACCAGGCTTTATGCTGTGCCCTTCAGGAGGATGAAGAGATGCTGGCCCAGCTAAAGGCCAGCTATGAAGCAGAGCAGGAGTTACATGCCTGCCTCGAAGAGGGCACCAGTAACCTGAGGATCTGCTGTGGTGTCAAGCTGTCTGTCCTTGAGGAGAACATCAGAAAGGAAGCAAGTGTGGATTAGGCAGGATGCAGAACACAGAGTGATAGTGCCTTGGTGCTGTTCATACACTGCAGGGTTGCCTTTGGGAATGGGCTGAAACAGAGGGTTTCTTGCAAACTGAGATATGTGGCTGCTACTGCAGCCTCTGAATTGGCACTGACTACTACTGCAGCAAGTGTTGCAGTGCCTGCTCCACCTCTCCCTTATTGACAGCAGGAGTGTGACTCTGCCTTCTGGGCCAGTTGCAAGACTCTGTCCCAACTTTGTTCACTTTCCTATTTCCCTGAGCTCTTTTCCACGTCAAGACCAGCCTGGCCCTACCCTGCAAGACCTGAGGTGACAATATGCAGTTCTGTCCATGCAGCTATGAGTTTTCTCTGCCTTAGAGCAGCATTCCTCTAGAACAGAGGTTTGTGCTGCGGAGATGTCTCAGCAGGCAGCAGCACTTTGTCTTGATCTGATTGGCTTCCCACAACCCACATGCTCCAGACAAGGATGGCTGCAGCAGTATCTTCTGTTGCATACAAATCTGATGCAGCTCCTGGTTTCCTGGTGGATTATCAACACCATCACTTTGCTGGAGGGAAGGTATTCCTGTCACGCACCTATAAAAGGTTGCCAGCTACCCTATTCATTATCATTTTTCATTTATACTCCTGCAGTGCCTCAGAGCATGTTTTGTAATGTGCTTACACAGCACATAATGTCCAATATTAATTCTTGAAACTGTATTCTTAATTCTTGATGTTACAGCTTTCTAAGATGAAAGGTTCAATTTTTTCCCCTCTGATTACAGGTGTGTACCCCCTAGGCCTCCAAAATAGATTTCCATGTGAATATGAGGGTCAGGGCTTTCCCAGCCCTGTAAGATCTGTATTCCTTGCCTGACATGCCCTTGGATCTCTGATGGTTTTTACTTACCAGCCTAAGGTAAATAACAGACTTTTCCTCCCAGACGAAACAACAGCTATCAGCTTTTGGGGAAGGTTCTGTGATGTTTTCACAGATCTATGTTCTATGCAGAGTTCATTATTTTACATTGTGGGTATTTGCTCTTTTATTCTTCAGCTGCCATGAATTCTGGGACTAATCCTGTTGAGACTACTTTGCCTGAGGACTCTCCTGTTGCAGCAGATAAAGAACCAACATCAATCAAGGTTCCCTTCAGTCTACTTCTCACTACCCACTTGGGCAGTGTCACACTTCACCTCTCCCCAGACTCACCTTGCATCTTTTCAGAGCTGCAGCCTTTAATCTCTTCTTGTCCTCAGGACTCAGCAATGCCTCAAGCTGTGCGAGGTGCTGGTGATGGAAATGCTGAAGCAGAGTTGGCTGTCACAGCAGAGGGGACTTCAGCACCTGTGGACTATCAGCAGATGCTTACCAGGTCAGCAGCTGCTTCCGATAGCTGCCTCCTGTTGCACACAGGCAAGAAGCAATCCTGTTCTTGCATGGCAGTATGACTGCTGACTTCAGTTGTGTTCTGTGCAACACAAGATCAAGCAGATGTACATTCTTTATCTCCAAATTAACTGCACCCATTTGGAGCAGGTAAATAGCTGTTAGGCGCAGTAGTTTGATGCCTAATGTCATAATTATGAGAGAATTCTCACTGAGAGTGTATGGGAACTGTTGAAGCATGGCCTTAGCCACTGACTGATCACCTGAGGTGAGCACTGAGTCAGCCACAGGAGCAAAGGTGAAAGCAATTTACTTGAGTGACCAGAAGGGATGGAGTCTGGCTTCACCTCTCCCAGACCCCATTCAAGGGCTAATCACCACTGTGGAAGCTTCTCTTGTTGGAGATCCCTCCCTTGTGGAGTTCCAGGTGAGCCTCAACTGTCAATGACAGGTGAGCCTCTCCTAATTTACTGGTTGTCTTTATACCATCTGGATAAGCCATACAAAAAATATGCTGTCCACCTTCATTATATTGTTTGGGTACTATTCATTCAGGGTATTCACCCTACATTCACCCTACAGAGAGACAATTGGGTTCTGCTTAATGTTTATGATCCTGCCCAGGAGAAGGTTTGAGCCAAAAGCAAACTTCTGAAGAAGATGCAGAAGAAGGCGAGCCTGCAAAAACAGCTCCCTGCTTGCAATTCAGGAAACATCCACCAGGGTTATTCTCAGGATGGCTTTTTCACTCCTTCGATCAATACTTTCTCATCCATCTTTCCTTCTCTGCTTATCCATGTTTTTTATGTTAATAGAATACCTTAGGGCAGTATGTTTACAGAATGACACATGCATCTGTGTCTAACGTGCCACCCGTGTGCCTGCATAAGTACCTACAATGTTGATTAGAATCATAGAATTTTCTTTGTTGGAAGGGACACACAGGGATCATCGAGTCCAGCTCCACTGCTTGCACTTTTAGGAACTGCTGCTTAGGAACTAAGTTGTTCCACAACTCCAGCCTTCTCAAAGTCCCCCCGAGGGTATTAAAAGCTGGTCTCCTTATTGTGTGATGGGACACCCAGATGAACACGTGTTATGGTAGAGGATATGGCTCCCTCTGCTGACTTAGGCAGCTTGCTACATCCTCAGCAGCACCCGTTCTGACCACTCAAGAAAATTAGCTCTGAAAAGATTTTTTGGAAAAAATATATTCAAATATAAAATGTATATTATTTTTATATATATAAGCAGCACTCTTACATCTTAGGCATGCTTGAAAGTCAGTTTTGCTCTGATAATATGAGGAGAATCAGAGGAGTTTCAAAAACATGTGCCTGTACAGTGAGAAATCTCCACGTTAAGAACTTGATTGCATTAGGCTATCATTTTTCATCTAAGATAGGAATCCCATGACTTTGTTAGTACAGAACACAGTGAGATTAAATTTAAGCCCACTTGAAGCCTCAGTAATTTATGGGATGATGTATTGATTCTTCCATTTAAACCAGCATAGAATTATCTCTCCAGATAAAATCTCAGCCTAATTATAAATTAGAAAGAACTGAAGTTTTTGTTTTTAAGAGTGGGAAGTAACAGTAAGAACTTATTAACTTCCTTATGTTTTGAACTTTGTTAAATTGTTGGCTTCAGTTGAGCATAAATCCAGATCACAGAACCTCTTTGACATTCTTGATTTGCCACCATTGCTCTTTTATAAGCCCTTTCTCACTCTTGCATAACAGGACAATGAAAGTGTGAATCGCTGATCTACTTTTGCCAAGCTTTGGTTTTACCACATCCCTCTGAGTAAATCATCTGACTAAATCCCATTTCTGTGTCGAACCAATGTCTGTGCTTGTAGTAACCCCCATTCCTCTCTCCATCATAACCCCAACTAGCTGTTTTGTTTTTATGACCCAGCTGTGAGCTGCTGAGACAGAGATCAAAGATCTGCAATCAGAGTTTGAGCTGGAAAAGATCAATTATCTCAGCACCAACTGCTGTCTGGAGTGAGATGTGATGCTCTTCCAGCAGCTGCTGGATCAGGTGCAGTCTCTCATCTGGTGGGACTGCAACTACAGCAGTCTGGAGAAGATCAAGCGTAAGTGTACCTGGGATGAGGAATCTGGCTGCTGGAAAATTCTAGAGCTGTCATTCCAAAAAGCTGCCTGCCCAGAGGTAAGAGGAGTGTTGGGGTCATAGTGCCAACCCATGGCTTCTCCTGGCCAAAAAATGGCAAATGGATCACACTCACTTCTATGCTCTTCTGTGTACAGTGAAGGCGACTGCCTTTCCAGCAAGCGTGAATAACAATTTAGCAAGGACAAAACTTACTGTCTATACAAAAAAATGTGGGTGAGTAGGTGACACAAACTGGAGAGCCCGCACAGGGTTCCCTGCTAAGCTGCCCGCTCTCTGTGTGTCTTTGTCAGGGAGTGAATTTGCCATTAGTGTTTAAACAAGTCAGGTGTATTTTTTTAAAGGTGCTCCTCCTGAGATCTGAAATCACTTTGATGTTGATGAAAAAGCCCTACAACAGGGATATTACAGGACTTGTTTTAAAGCACGAGAAATTAAGGTGTCAACGGTTTACGGGCAGGTTCGGCCCGGTTCCGTGACGATTGGTGCGGGGGACCCACGGACCCACGCCCCAGGAAAGGGGAAGGGGGAAAGGGAAAAGGGAAAAGGGAGATGGGCCTAGGAACAAAACAGCGGCAACGATCTGAGGAGGAAAGCTAATTTACTAAATAAGATATCGGAAAGCAAAATAACACAATATAATACAATATAATTGGAATTAAAGCTAATAAATCAAATAAAATGAGCAAGAGAGAGTGTCCGATAAACCGAAGGCCTTACGCTAACGCTGAAGGCGGACGGCAGCGAGCACCCACTGCTGAGTCGATCCCAAAAGGAAAGAGAGTGTCCCGTGACCGCAGACAGTTTTTATCTTTCCCTCTGAGCGTAAACACGTAAGAACGCAAAGCATCGCAAAGTCCTCTGGGGAATGGAGTTCTTCTTCTCTTCTGAGACAGGTATACCTGGAACTATCGATGATCCACGGAGCTGGAGCATTAACTCTTTAACTCTAAATGCACTACATGATGTTATGATGTGGAATACCAGTACCAAAAATCATAAAACCATGACATTCCACCCCTTATTCCACATCACTACATCATGTTTGATATATATGTATAGAAGAACAATGATTAACATGCATTAAATACACACACAACACATATATGTATATACATGGAATTACCAACTGCACTCCCCCAACATCAAATTCCCTTGTGGTACACATTGAACATCCCCATTCTTCTGCATCACCCACCAAGTGGACCCAGGTCCCTGAGCAAAAACAGTTCCACGGAGAGGTTTACCCTTTCCAGAAGCTGGAAGGACCCAAACTGCTTTTCCCAACATGTTCTTTACATGTACTACAGGGACCTTATCTCCCTCTACAGTAGGTAGAGATCTGGATTGGGCAGGACCATCGCGATTGATGGATCCTCGAGTGTTGACCAACCAGGTGGCTTCTGCCAAATGCTTCTCCCAGTGCTTAAATGTTCCGCCACCCATTGCTTTCAACATGGTTTTTAACAACCCATTGTACCTTTCAATTTTACCAGAAGCTGGTGCGTGATAGGGGATATGATAAATCCACTCAATGCCATGATCTTTGGCCCAAGTATGTACAAGAGAATTTTTGAAATGAGTCCCATTATCTGACTCAATTCTCTCTGGAGTGCCATGTCGCCATAGGACTTGTTTCTCGAGCCCTAAGATGGTGTTTCGGGCAGTAGCATGGGGTACTGCGTATGTTTCAAGCCACCCAGTGGTTGCTTCCACCATGGTGAGCACATAATGCTTACCACTGCGAGATCGTGGCAAGGTGATATAATCAACCTGCCACGCCTCCCCATATTTATACTTTTGCCATCGCCCTTCCCCCCAAAGAGGTTTCATTCTCTTGGCTTGTTTAATTGTGGCGCATGTATCACAGTCATGGATAACCTGTGCAATAGCATCCATAGTTAAGTCCACCCCTCGGTCTCTAGCCCATTTATATGTTGCATCTCTTCCTTGATGGCCAGAGGTCTCATGGGCCCATCGAGCTAAAAATAATTCACTCTTGTGTTGCCAGTCAATACCTGATGGTTATTTTGTTGTTCCTCAGTTGCCCGGCTAGCTCAGTCGGTAGAGCATGAGACTCTTAATCTCAGGGTCGTGGGTTCGAGCCCCACGTTGGGCGCCAAAAATGTCAACGGTTTACGGGCAGGTTCGGCCCGGTTCCGTGACGATTGGTGCGGGGGACCCACGGACCCACGCCCCAGGAAAGGGGAAGGGGGAAAGGGAAAAGGGAGATGGGCCTAGGAACAAAACAGCGGCAACGATCTGAGGAGGAAAGCTAATTTACTAAATAAGATATCGGAAAGCAAAATAACACAATATAATACAATATAATTGGAATTAAAGCTAATAAATCAAATAAAATGAGCAAGAGAGAGTGTCCGATAAACCTAAGGCCTTACGCTAACGCTGAAGGCGGACGGCAGCGAGCACCCACTGCTGAGTCGATCCCAAAAGGAAAGAGAGAGTCCCGTGACCGCAGACAGTTTTTATCTTTCCCTCTGAGCGTAAACACGTAAGAACGCAAAGCATCGCAAAGTCCTCTGGGGAATGGAGTTCTTCTTCTCTTCTGAGACAGGTATACCTGGAACTATCGATGATCCACGGAGCTGGAGCATTAACTCTTTAACTCTAAATGCACTACATGATGTTATGATGTGGAATACCAGTACCAAAAATCATAAAACCATGACATAAGGCAAGGCAGCATCTTGGCTTAGGAGTTTTGACTTCCCTGAAGCTTCACAGCAAGCTTTAATTGATTGGATTTGGGGTCTTCGTGTGACTCTAACCGTCTATGACTGCCTCCTGCAAGACAAGGCTCCCAAGAGCTCTTGTAACTGCTCTGGCTGATCCACGTCCTTAGTCACACGCTGGAGACCCATCGCAGCGTGGCTCCCTGAGGCAGCGCAGTCATTAGCAACCTGGTGGTGTTGGGGACAGGAGAAACGCGCTATTATTGCGGAGGACAGCCCTTTAACGCGGTGTTGCTTTTTTTTTTTTACTACTACTGTGTAGCCCTGCCTGAAAGAGCCCTTTGGCAGAGAGCAAAGAACCGGCCCTAAGCTGCATTCGTCCTTCTGGGCTCTGAGGACTCGTGCGGGGACAGGGCTGGGTGCTGTGGGCAGGGAGCGGGATGCCCAGGTACCTGCTCAGCCGGTGCCAGACAGCAGCTGTAGCAGAGGAGCCCTGAAGACCTGTGTCAAGCAGGTCTTTTAGTCCTCCTAAAATCGCTAGTTTTAGGCCATTCGCTTCCTTCTGGGTAGCAGAATTGCTTTCGTTGTCCTAAATTTACAGTGCTCTCAGCCGCTGGGGAGGGCTTTATCCAAACCAGGTTGGTCCCTGCCACGCAGACCTCGCTGTCGCGCTGTGCCCAGGATACGATGCTTTTAATTGCATTTTGCGGTATTTCTAAGCCTTAACGCGAGGTGCTCAGGTGCCTGCGGGCTGCCCTCCTCCCGGCTGCGACGCCTTCGTTCCCCCCCGTTTCCAGAGAGGAGCTGGCCGTCGCTGATTGGGCGGCCGGCGCGCTGCGCTTGGAGCCCATTGGCTGATTCCTTGTGCCCGCCTCTTTGCCAGGACTTCCGGCACGGAGGGAAAATGGCGGCGGCCGCGGCGCGGCTGTGGGTGTTGTTAGCCGCGGTGGCGGCGGCCGGCGCTGGGCCGCGGACCCTGGTGCTGCTGGAGAACGGCAACCTGCGGGACACTCACTCGCTCTTCTTCCGCAGCCTGACGGGTAGGGCAGAGTGGGGGCAGGCGGAGCGCTGTGGGGGCTCTGCGGCGAATACTGTGTGTAGGGTTGGGCCCCTCGCTGTGCGAAAGGCATCGAGGCACGGGGCTTCAGAGAAGGGAACGGAGCTGTGAGGGGTCTGTAGCATAGTGCTGTGGGAAGCGGCTGAAGGAGCTGGGATGGATCAGTCTGCAGAAGAGGAAACTCAAGGGAGACCACATCGCTCCAGAAAGGAGGCTGTGGTGATGTGGGGTCAGCCACTGCTCCCAGGTAACGGCGATAGGACCAGAGGTGATGGCCTCGAGTTGTGCCAGTACAGGTTCCAGTTTGATATGATGGAGAATTTTTTTCTCAGAAAGAGTGGTGTTGCACTTGCACAAACTGCCCAGGGAAGTGGTGGAGTCAGTGTGTCTGGAGCTGTTCAAGAACCGTGGAGATGTGGCACTGAGGGACACAGTGGGTGTGGTGGGGGTGAGTTAGCAGTCAGACTGGATGATCTTAGTGGTCTTTTCTAACCTTAATGATTCTGTATGTTATGGCTGCAGACAGAGGCTTTGAGCTCACCTTCCGGACTGCGGATGACGCTGGCCTCTCCTTGATCAAGTATGGAGAGTTCCTTTATGACAACCTGATCATCTTCTCACCATCCATTGAAGGTATGACCTGGGGAAGTGCTCTGGCAGTACTTCATGGAGGGGCTTGAGGCCATTATGGGGTGGTATTGGAGAACCAGGCTCTGGTATGGGACAATCATGAGCTGTTGGTGTACACTTGCAGATTTTGGAGGAAACATCAATGTGGAGACCATTACCGCTTTCATCGACGGTGGTGGCAGTGTACTGGTGGCTGCCAGCTCAGACATTGGTGAGTGTGATGCCTGTTGGACCATGGGGCACATCACCACGTATCACCTCTGTTACACATACCTGTAGCAAGCAGGCAGTGCAGTCATCTTCCTTGGAGCTCCTGCAATATAAGTGTGGTGGGAAAAACACATTACCTGATTAGCTTGTAGGGCAGTGTCCTTCAACTTTGCACCTCCTAGATGTGCTGGAGAAACGCCTGAAAAGAGGTCTTTTCTGGTTATTTGTGGATGAGAGCCTCAACTAGATGTGCTTTGTGTACACAGTTCCTCATTATGAAACTCTGGGTTTTTGCTCTGAGAAAATGATGATTGACCTGAGTTGAGAAATGAAACCAGACTTTTATTTCCATTTCAAGTGGGAATTTAGCAGAGGGTCAACACAATGCTCAGAGTTTGGCTGGTAGAGTGCTGAATGTGTCACTCTCAGCTAAACATATTTTGAGTGTTGAGACTGGGTTGCATCCTTCTGAGCTTGCCACATAATGGAATCCTATTCTCCTTTCAGGTGACCCACTGCGTGAGCTAGGAAGCGAGTGTGGGATAGAGTTTGATGAAGAAAGGACAGCTGTCATTGACCATCACAACTATGATATATCAGACCCAGGCCAGGTGAGCATCTTTGTCTGCTGGTTTTTTGCTTTGTTAACATGTATGTACAGTTTGAGAGGTGAATCTTCTTAATTTCCTTCCTTACTTCCATCCCTTCTCCACTGTTCCCAATAAAGTTATGAGTAGTGTTGCTGAACAGCATTCAGTGGTGCAGCAGTCAGAGTGCTGGTGCAATACTTTCACACTGTATGCGTGTGGAAGGGGGGGAGGGAGGGATCTCTGCCCTGAATCCATCCCTGAGTTTCCTGGATTTGATCTTACTGCTGGAGAGTTTCAGTGTCACTGTGTTTGTTTCACCTACTGAAGTGTGTGTCTGGTTTATCTGTGTTAGGTTAGAAGAACTTTACATGTGACACTTCAGGATGTGGGAAGAGTAATTTTTAGTTCCATATGCTATTGAGAGAGATCTGCAGAAGTGTGTATGTTTCTGTGTTTTCTTTCATCTTGTTCAGTGCTTAAACGTGAAAACTCCGTTAAGGTCTGAACTTACTATGGTAATTGTTTATTTCAAAGCAACTGTTTAAAGCAGTATGTGGATGTCAGATTTTGAAGATAAAAATAGTCTCCAAGACTAACTCCAAGTTGCTTTCATCAAAAGGGTGTTTTATATTTCCTGGTGTATCAGCACATTTAATTTACCTTATTTAAACAAAAGAGCTGTTTTTCTGATTTTTATGAACATTTATGCAGTAGCATGTTAGTTTTGAAGGCCTGTAAAAATGAAGCTGACTTTCGGGTAGAAAGAAGCTGTTGCTTGCTGTTCTAAAACCTGAAAATTACTGGAAGTATATATAAATACATTTGTCTGTGCAGTGCATTTATACAGTTGTCTCTTGTTTCCTCCAAGCACACACTTATAGTAGCAGATGCTGAAAATCTCCTGAAGGCCCCCACCATCGTGGGGAAAAAGACACTGAACCCCATCCTCTTCCGAGGAGTTGGGTAAGTGACCTGCCATGGCCAGATGGCTGCTTCTGGGGAAGCAGTGCAAAGACCTTGCTGCTAACATGAGCTAAGGGCTGGGTTAGCCTGGAGCGAGCAATCCGTCTTCATTTTGGATGTAACTGAAAGAAAATTTCCAAAACAGATTAGTTTTTGCCTCTTTCTTAATTAATACTAATGAAGCTTGACAGAATATCTCAAGAAAATAGTTTTTCTGTAAGCATGCAAGTTCTGCAGCTGTGTAACTGCATCTAAGGATAAGGAGTTTTGTGCAGCTTAGTCAGTGGCTACACCTCCCTCTGGGTATTGATGCTGCTTGTTGTGTCTCTCCTCACAAGGATGGTGGCTGATCCTGACAACCCACTTGTGCTGGATATCCTGACTGGCTCTTCTACCTCATATTCCTTCTTCCCAGATAAACCCATAACTCAGGTACACTATTACTTCTTCAGTCATGTCCCTCAGATTTCAGCAACTTTGAGAAAAGTGCTTGCATGGTTCATCTGTTGTTTGATTTTGAAAGTGTCAGGCTTTCTGATCTCTCCTTGAGAATCCTCCTCCTTTTTGTTTTTTGTTGGGAAAATGTGCTGCATGAATGATACTTTACTCTAGGCTGATTTTTTCCCAAAGTATACTTCTATCAAGTGGCTTCATTCCAAGCAGAGGGTAGAGGCAAAACATTGTGAATTCCTTTCCTGGTTATTCTGGGTAGTAAGCTGTTTCTTGGTTTCTGTTGAACTGTGAAGTATGCTACCTGTGGTCAGACTTCTCCATCTCAAAGCAAAACTGTGGCAGTAATGAAATCAGATAACTTGGAGACTGTCTAAAACTTCTTTACCTCTAAACTGACTAAATGCTCTTTTAAATGTGTTCGTTTTCAGTACCCACACGCAGTTGGGAAGAACACCCTTCTGATCGCAGGACTCCAAGCAAGGAACAATGCTCGTGTTGTTTTCAGTGGCTCTCTGGATTTCTTTAGTGATGCTTTCTTTAATTCTGCCTTGCAGAAAGCCACTCCTGGCTCAAAACGGTATGATAGCTCCTTGGTATCCCTTCATGAGGTGTGTCTGGGGGGGGCTGTGTGATCAAGGAAAGAGGCAACAAACATTCATGCTATGGAAAACAGCAAATAGCGTGTGATAGGTTCCTTTGGCCTTGGAGTGCTTTGGAGAGTAATTCTTTTAAACATAGGATAGCTTTCTCTTATTTCGGCTTGCTTTTTGGTATGTAGTTTTATTTTTTGGAATGTTTATCATATTTTTTTTGCCTTTCCTCATTTACAGGTATTCACAGACTGGTAATTACGAGCTGGCTGTTGCTTTGTCCCGTTGGGTGTTCAAGGAGGAAGGCGTGCTGCGTGTTGGGGCTGTGTCTCACCACCGTGTGGGAGAGCTTGCACCTCCAAATGCTTACACCGTCACTGATCTGGTGGTGAGGCTGCACATGGGGTGGCTTGTGTGGAAGCTCAAATGTGCTCATCTTTTGTGTGGGCAGGAGGCAGTATGGAGCTGAATAGTGTAGCTGGGTCCATTTTCATTTTCCTGTAACATTCATACATACTTATTCTTCAAATGCTGGGAGCTGCTTTGATTACTGATACCTGGAGTGTGTTTATCAGAGGGGAAATTTAACTACTGGGAGAATTCCTTGATCACATAATTCCTTGATCACTTTGAGCTGTATCCTTTCTGTAGTCATATGCTGAGCCTGAGGTTTGTTTTCAGCCATTCCTCCTGCACCTTGTTGATGTATTGTGGGTTTGTTCCAGGAATACAGCATTGTAATTGAAAAGCTTTCTGACGGGAAGTGGATCCCCTTTGATGGAGATGATATCCAGCTGGAGTTTGTCCGCATTGATCCGTTTGTGAGAACTTTCTTGAAGAGAAATAGTAAGTTTCCCTCACCTCTTATGCCTTGCGTTGGGATGTTTTCTCTCTTGGTGTGATAGCCTTGTAGCTTTCACAGCTTCTCCCATTGCTTGTGTCTGTTAAACGGTGTCACTGTCTTTTTCATAGGTGGCAAGTACAGCGTGCAGTTCAAGCTCCCAGATGTCTATGGAGTGTTCCAGTTCAAAGTGGACTACAATCGCCTGGGTTATACTCACCTCTACTCCTCTACCCAGGTAAGTATGGTGGGGATTAATTATGCAAGAAAAAAAAATTATTACTGCTGAGCTGTGTTGAATCTGGATATACAATGAATTTAGATACTTCTGTTTTTTTTTTCTTTAATTTGCTTGAGATTTGGAAATAAGCTCCACAAAGAAATGGCTGTGGTTACCTCTTCTTTGGGCCAGTGTTACATGTTTACAGTAAATGCCTACAAGAGAGAGTCTTACTGTCATTGAGGCTTGAACTGTGCAAGTGATTGGAGCTGTGAAAGTACATGGGACATTGAGGATGGTTTTCTGTTTTGGCTAAAGAATGTGGTTTCATCCTAGAAATGAAGAATTCTCTTGAATTTTCAATAATGTAACAGGTGCTGGGGATTGGAGGGAGTCAGAGGTGGGTGTAGCATACTGTATCTATCCTTGTGTCATGCCAGACTCACAGAGTGCCTGCTTCTCCCCTAGGTGTCTGTGCGTCCCCTCCAGCACACACAGTATGAACGCTTCATCCCCTCAGCGTACCCATACTATGCCGGGGCCTTCTCCATGATGGTGGGCCTCTTCATGTTCAGCATTGTCTTCTTGCACATGAAGGAGAAGGAGAAATCCGACTGAGCTCCCTATGGGAGGAAGAGCCTTTTCCCTGGCGCTGTGCATAGATGGCAGCACTTAGGGCCCTTACTGTAACTGAGGACTGGTAGGTGCCAGCCCTCTTTTTTTTTTTTTTTTTTCCACATGTGAGTTGACTAATAATAGAGAAAATAAACCAGATATTTGTGGGAAATCTGTTGGTGAAATGTTTGCAGATGCGGAGATCTGATGACTTTGGTGTCTTTCCTTGATTAGCTCACAGTGCTGCTGTCTTGTTTGCCTGGCCCCTTGGTTGCAATGATTTTGGTTTGAGATGTTGAAATAAAGTCTTAGTCCTCTCACCATGCACTGGAGCAAGCTGATTACTCTGGAGCACTGGCTGGAGGCTGCTGTGTGTGGTGAGGAGCACATAGAGGGTATCAGAGGGGAATGCATTCTGTGTGGGAAATAAGTGTAGTGAGCAGAGGTGGTACCACACAGGTCCCATCTCCTCATCCACTGCTTTGCTTTTGGGGCTGGTATCTATCCATGAATCAGCTCCACTCCTGGAGTGGTGCACATACAGAACAGGTGGGGATTTCACCACCACTCCCTGAGGGTACCATCCCTTCCCTTCCTATATGCACACCCCTCTGCAGTTGCTGTGCCTTCCTCTATGTCTCTCAAGCAAATTAACATCATTATTTCACACTGCTGGGGGAAGTAAGAAGCAACTTGACGTGGCAGCAATAGACCTGCAGCCTTTCTGGCTGGCCCTGCAGCCTTGTGGGAGGTGTGGGCGGGTTGAAGTTCAGTAAGTGATAGAAACTTGGGTAACACAAGTCAAATGCTAGGGAAATGCCTGTTGTTGCCTAGTTCTGTGCTGGAGCTTGGGCTCTTCTTCCATGCCTGTGATTTCAGGCATAAGGGATAAACATGAATAAAACTGCTTTGTGAACAGTATTTTGCCTCTGTTGCATTTCATGGTGCTGTGGCTGACACCAGTCTCTGGTTGTAAAGTATCACCTCTTGCCCACACCACCCCCAGCTCTTACAGCAACCACTGCCTAGCGACAGTCAGGGCCTTTGTGTTTATCCATATTCCCAAAACCTTCCCCAGGATGGCACTGGGCAACCTTTATGTGCATTTTTTTGAGGCAGACCAGCCTTCCTGAATACTGACCCCGTGCTGCACTCTTGGGTGCTTCAAAAAGCACTCAGAGGGCTGAGAGGCAACTGGAAAAGCACACGGATTGCAGCTGAAATGCATGTGGAGTGTTCTGGGGCACCTTAAATGCACATGGGTAAGTGCTCAGACGCACAGAGAGGTCCGTGGAGCCCTGAAGGGACTGATGACAGGACAGGCGTGTCCCATGTGCACACCACTGCTTCGGAACACACTGAAGGTCTTAAGAGTGCACTCAAAAGGTGCACTGAGCGTCCTTCAGATGAACCACAAGCAAACGGGAGGGTTCGGGGATACCTCCCGAGGGCAACGCTGTGCCCCAGAAGGCAAATGATCGGGACAGGGATACCCCAGCGCCCGTCCCCGCGACGCACGCGGAGCCGCGGCGCTTTGCGACGGATGGCGCTGCTTGGCGGTGGGGGCGGGACGCTTTGCGGCAGGCGCGTTGCGACGGCGGCGCTTTACGACGGGCGGCGGCGGTGGCGGCGGGCGGCGATGCTGCTCACCGTGTTCTGCCTGCGCCGCGATCGCAGCGAGCTCACCTTCTCCCTGCAGGTGGATGCCGACTTCGAGCTGCAGAACTTTCGCGCCCTCTGCGAACTCGAGTCCGGCATCCCGGCGGCCGAAAGCCAGGTCGGGGCCCGCTTCCCTCGCGCTGCACTCTCTCGGGGTGCGCGGTGTCCTCCCGAGGCCCTCTCTCCCTCTGGGGGGCGGCGGTTCCGCGGGGAGGGACGCGTCCTTCGCGCCTCAGTACCCGGGAGCGAAGAAGGCAGGGACGGCTGCGGGCTCCTCGCGGTCCCACCCGCCTTCTAGAGGGGATTTTGTGTCTTTTCCTTCGTTTTCCGGGAGCTGTGGAGGCTCCTGTGGGCACGGTGCTTCTCCCACCCTATCCAGCCTGGTTCTGGGATCACAGAGCTGTCTGGGGGCCGGGCTGCGGAGGGCCGGGTGTGCCTCTGGGCCCCCGAGGGATTTTCTGTCTGCTTTTTGCCTTTTGTAACCATTTGTTCTCCGGCGTTGCCTTGCTGGATGGGGCAGTATCAGCTCTGTTGTTTTTTTTCTCAGCACGCTTGGCAAAGTTTGTGAAGTTTTGTTTCCTGCAGTTTTTGTTTCCCAAGCTATTTCTCACTCTGCATTTAAGAAAGTATTTTTCCAGTTAAGTGAGTATTAGTCAGTGACAGAGGACTGTAAGACAGAAAAGCTGCATGCCCTGCTGAGCAGGTTCCGATTTGCCTTACCTGGCTTCAGACTGCTTTCCTCTGCCCCAATGAAGCTTTGATTTTGCTGCTCAGTGATGGGATGAGAGGCATAATCCCCTCTGTCTCTGAGACCAGCACACTGGTGTGTGTGTGTAGCAGAATCTGTGTCAACATTACATATGCCAGAAACAGCTGTAGACAGCATGGTTTGAGTTGTGAGAATTGGGAGAAGCTCCTGATTAAGTGCAGGGGGACAGTTTTGATGCAGGCTTTTATATTTATTAACCCAGGAATGAAATCATTGCCTAATTTGTTTTCCAAAGCAGGAGTAGACAATAGGGGTTACATGGGTTTTGCATTAGGAAAGAAAGCTCTTTACTGTGAAGAGCACGGCAGTAGTGTATAAAGTGCTCCAGCTAGTGAGGCACCAGCATCCCTGATGGCACTTACAGCTAGTGTCAGGGCAGCCCCTTACCCTGACAAATGACAGCCCTCAGGAAGCTGTGAGTGCTTGGTGACTCAGAGACTTTGTTTTCAGAGCTGCCCCTCTTGCATCAGAGTGACCTGCCAGCTCTGCATCTATTTCAGGATAAGGAGGAGTCACATACTTCTGTGCTTGCTTTTACTGGGAGCTCCCTTTCAGTCTTTGCTCTGCTGCAATTAAACTGCTGCAGTTTTGTGATTACAGGGACTACAGATAACACGGATCTGCTTTTCATGATTGCTTCTGCTTGCTTTCTGTTCGCCTGTTTATACGTTTTCATGTTTTCTTTTTTAAGATTTTTTCAAAATGTAAAATTATTGTTCCTTTTACTTGCTCTTTCTGCCCAGTGTTTGTGAAGTGTTCTTTGGATCTTCGCTAAAAAGAAAGATATAGAAACTCAGCAAAGTAGTTGTATAGAAGGATTTTGCATGCCTGAACTACCCCCAAAACCAGGTGACAGGGTGGGTCCTTGTGTTGCACCTATCAAATTTGGTTTTACTGCACCTCTTCCATAATCATAGCACTCATTGCTTTATGAATGGCTTCCTGGCACAAAAAATAAGACATGTTTAATAGCAAGGATTGTGCAGGGTGATGTAAACCACAGTGTGATAGTCTGAGTCTTTATCATTGGGTGAAGTTCATTCTGGGCACTGCAGCTTGGGGTGGAAGTAAGTGCTGAAGCCCATGGCTTTCAGGCACAGAGAACTGGAGGGCAGCATAAGATAGTGTGTGTGGCTGCAGGTGGGTTGCCCTGATAAGGGGAGATGGAGCAGGAAGAGCAGAGGGGAAATAATTGAGCTGTGTTTTCCCTCTTGCATCGAGCAGATGTCTTTTCTGGAGAAGAAGAGGGAGCCTAGAGTTAAAACTCACTTTTCTGTGTTGTTCTGGCAGTGATGGTATATCCTTCATCTCATTGTGTGTATGCATTGGGTCTTCATCTCTTTATATGTGTGCATTTGGTTGGCTTTACAGGTGCTTCTTTGAAAGAAGAGTGTGCTGTATGAACTTTATTTTGGTTCCAGCTTATTTTGTGGCTGGGCTTCCTTGCTCCATAACGATGTTCTCCCCAGTGCCATTGTGCAGAATCCAGCTGGTGTGTGGTCTGGGTACCTGCTTGCTTGCCCAGGTTACCTCTGAGGGAGCGTGTGCTTGGTGCCCTACTGGCTTTTGACTCACTGTATGCTGCAAACTGGGTAATTGGAATGCAGCAAAATGAAATCAGTTTATTTTAGCAGCAAAGTGGAATGGGTCAGAAGTGTATTAGGCCATGCTGCCAATGGATGTGGAGTCAGTGCTGAGAACTGCCTGAGGTGTTGAGGCTGAATGCTCATAAATCCAATCCTACAAGACGACAGAGGTAAAACCTCACTTAAACTGATTAGCTCATGTCTCTTAGAGTGTCTGCACAGAGAAACTGTCATTTAAGATTTGTGGGTACAGCTGGGATTTGCTAGAAGTTTGCTTTCTCTGCAGACAGCAGTGTTAGGCCACTGTGCATGAGAGGCTGTGCCCATCACAAGCCAACCTTAATAATGTCAGTAATGCCTTGCAAACCAAGGAGCAGTGTTTGCATGCCTTAGTTGCAGATGGGGTTGTGGGACCCTTTCAAACTGAATACAAGGCAGTTGAGTGCAATACTGTTGATGCTGTAGTTACTGAGAGAGAAATCTCATCTTTGTTTCTAATGGCATGTGTTTTTCCTGTCCTGATGGTTCTGGCACAGAAGCTTTAATGCTGAGCAGATACTGTTACTGGTATGCCAAAGACATAGCTTTCTACATAGCTTCTCGTCATGGAGTTATCCATGACAGGGACACAAGGAAAAAAACATGCACTGTCAGTGGCAACTCTGCTGCCCGAGCAGAGCTGTGTTCCAAGGGGGGAGCGGGGGGAGGAAGGGAGAAGGGTGTGCAGATAACAGATGGGTCTAGGAAAAAAAAAAAACAAAACCAACAGCAACGATTCAAAGAGGTACGGTAATTTTACTCAATCTAACAAAATCGAACAAAATTGGGAGAGACAAAAGCATTCAAAATCTGAGAAATGTTACGGTTGTAAAACTGCAGGGGAAGCACACGTGCTTTATGTCCACTGCAGCCTGAGAGAAAAGCGTGTCAGAGAGAGTGGCTGGTGTCTGCTCTGGAGCTCCAACCCTCTTCTGCTCCCCACCAGATCATTAACTATTCAGCTCCCAGCGTGATGTTCTGATGTGGAATACCTGCAGCAAAACCACAGCACTTCTCTTCCTCTGAAGAGCATCTTCGTTTTTGTGGGTTGTGTTTTAATTAAATGGCAGTGGCTTTATGGAATCAGAAGTCCAGAATGTCATTTTGGCCACAGGCAAGTCTTGTGATGGTGTACATCTGCAGGAATTACCTGTTGAAATTTCAGGAAAGGCGTGGGAGTAATTTAGGACATCTATGTATTACAGATCTAACGTTAGTAGAATTGTTCCCATAGTGGTTATTCATTTTTTATGTTAGTCTCTTTTTATATTTGGACCCTTATTTTAAGTCAGATCAGAAAATCACAATAGGAAGGGATCTGACTGTTTTCTAGTCCAAAGAAATTAATTTCTGCCACTAGTTGCAGTGGGATGTTTGGACTTACATCATGGAAGTAAAGCAGAAGTGGCTGAGCTAATCACTGAGTTCTCTGAAATCTGGTTGTTCTGGGGAGCTGTATTCTGGGTAATGGAAGAAATCGTTGATCTGTAGCCGATTCAGTCCAATATCTGTCCTGATGGATGCTGTCTGCATGTATACAGTAGAGTCTTAGCTTAGGATATGTGGAGCTGGGGGGAGGTAAGGCTTTGGAAGGCAGCCATGCCTTGGGTAATAGCAGATATGTGATTTTGGAAATGTGTGGCAAACAGATCTGATGCAAGTTGTTCAGAGATCTTGGCCTGTAATTAAGAGACAAGCCTTTCTCTGAGATGCTGGGCTTTGAGAAGTGGTTGCTGGCTTTGGGTGACCAGTGCTGGGTGCTTGTCCAACTGCTTCGTGTTGAGATCTGTCTGTGCCTGAGGTTGAGGTGCTTGGGCAGGGCTTGTCCATGCACGTGCTGAGAACCTGTTCTGAGGCTTGAGGTGGGCCCGCAAGAGGGGCTGAAACCTGTTACAGAAAAGAAAGAAAGTCAGATCCTGAACTGCTTGGTCATGCATGTTGTTTTCTCCTTGCATTCTCATTGAACAGATAGTCTATGCGGAGAGGCCACTCACTGACAACAACAGATCCTTGGCCTCCTATGGCTTGAAAGATGGAGACGTGGTGATTTTACGACAGAAAGAGAATGTAGAACCACGGCCCTCGATCCGTTTCCCAGGTGAGAAGCGATGCTTTTGCTCTGAGGATCTGAAGGTCTGGCAGTTGATCTTGTTGGTCTCTAACACCTTGCTAGGCAAAACTTCAGGAGGGAGAGTGGCTGCAGCTGGGGTGAGGGACCTCCAGAGTTAGCTGAAGGGCTCATCATTTGGTGATCCTAAGAAATTACATAAATAAATGTCAGCATTCCTAACCTAGTAACCTGTCTGCATGGCAGTGCTTCTGATGCAAACTGCTGTTAAAATGATCTGGTCTGATCTCTGGCATTAAGACCGACCCATCGTTCCCACAGTGATTCTACTTCATTTTTTGAGCAGAACTGTCCATATGAAGCTCAGATGCATTTGACCTCTTTCCCTCCAGGTCTCCCGAGGATAGACTTCAGCAGCATTGCGGTTCCTGGGACATCAGCTCAGCAGCGTCAGCCACCAGCACAGCGCCTTCGCCCGTCACCTCCGGATGCGCCTTCGTTCCCTCAGGGTTTGGAAAATCCTGCTTTGCTGCGGGAGATGCTGCTTGCAAATCCCCACGAGCTGTCCCTGCTGAAGGAGCGCAATCCACCTTTGGCTGAGGCACTGCTCAGTGGAGACCTCGGTAAGTGGGGTTTTTAGCTGCATGAGGCAGTGCAGAATCAGAGCTCAGTTCCAGTGCACCGAGGGGTTTTTAGCTGTGTGGAATACTTGCTGCTGGCTTCTTGATGGTGCTCATAAAAGGCGCTGGTTGGAAGCACTGACGGCAGAGTTTCTGTCTTTCTAACAAGACTCTTTCTGTCAATTTGCATGTGTTTCTCCAGCTTGAGTTTTTGAACAGCCCCATCCCTGCTTTGAAATACAAGTGCATGGATTAGCTGAGATCTTATGAGCACAAGTGGCTCAGCTCTTGATTTTTTATGCTAAGTCTCTCTGAATGCACAGCTTCCACTGATGTTGTGTTTGTAGCATCCCAGAGCCCAGCAAGAGCTCAGCTGACAGCAGTAGGCTCTAGGACCATCTCTCCTCATAGTGGTTAGCTGCTGCAGAAGCAGACATCAAAGAGAGAGTGGAAAAGGAACAAGCAGATGGTGTCTTGAGGGAGCATTCCCATTAGGTGTAGTCATAAATGTTTACATCTCTCATAATCTTGAAAGTGTGTATTGTGGGCACTTCTCATAGCACAGATGAATTCTAGTATGGCGTCCCTCATTTTCTCTGCAGCTGATCTTGCCGTCTCATTGTTCATGTGATGAACTCTTTGATCTCAAGTCCCTTTTTAGTATGAAGGCTGGTGTTCTGGGTATTGCAAGATGCCCTTCTAAACCTCTGCAAGCCTTTAGATAGAAAATAAATGTGGTTGAGCTCTGGGAAATGAATGGAGAGAAGGGATGCATAGGAGGAGACCTTTTCCCTTTCAAGGTTACATCACAGTTATTTATTTGGGGAGGGAAGCTCACATGGATATTGATGACAGCAGCATTTTTTACTTCTGACTTCAGCTCATATCCCTGTAGTTAACACGTTTTGTGCTCTCACGTTTTTTTTCCTTTGAGTGTTGCATCTGTAGTGCAAAAAAGTTTTCTCGTTGCCCTAAGGAGAATGTGCTGCTGCTGGCACAAGATGTGAGACTGAGCCCAGGACACCCAGATCTGGCTCACTCGCTTGTCTGTTTTGTCTGTCATGCACATACAGCTTTATTTCAGGTGTGGGTTTTAAGTCTCAAATCTCTGCAGTGAGATGCCAGGAGGAAGCAGTTTTCTCTGGTTGTACTCTCAGCATTTTGTACTGCTGCTATCAGTGTTTGGGCACAGGTCCAGTTCTGCTCTAACTCTGGTGTCCAAATATATGAATAGATGTGTTCCACGTGGCTGTGCTGGATGCATTGCGGCCGCCTGGGAAAGCACCTGCTGTGTGGAAAGCAAAGGAAACAGCAAACCACCAAAGCAGCCACCGAATGCTTTCCTGAGCGTGTAACTTTCTCTGACCCAGCAAGTTTCTTGATGGGAACTACATTTCTTGAAGCAAAATCACAACCTTCTGTGTTTGCAGAACTTAATTTATTGCCAGCTCTGTTTGGAGATATACTTGATCAGATCTAAACAGTAACAAATAGTCAGAGGCCACGTGAAAAACTAAGACTGGCAAAACATGCAGCTAAACCTCCTTAAGCAGGTGTTCCTCCTAGCACCTGGAGCAGTAGGCATTCATCTTTAGGGATTATACTACCTGCGTTGCTTGGGCTTAAAAGCAAGTTCTGTTGTTTTGATGCCTTAGAATTTTGAGTTTGCTCTTTGCAGAATCTACAAACTGTTATTTTTCAGCAGATTGCTGAGTGGAAAATGCAGTAGATTTGGCAAGCTGTTCTTGTAGATGGGCCCTCTTGTTCAGAGCTAAGAAATCTCACTTCTTTATCCGTTGGAAGTTTTTCAGAATACACATGCACAATTCAAACAAGAAGCTTGAGGGAGAGTTCTGTATTCCCAATTTGTGTTCCAGGTGTTTTTTTTTTTTCCAGGTTTTTGGAGTACTTCCTAGGTAGCCCTTGCTGCAAAAGACGAATGAATTACTGTTCTAATGGCAGCTCTTACTTTTAAATGCTGCCTCTTTTTTTCCCCCTGCCACTACTGCCCTTTTTTTTTTCTCTCTACAGAAGAGAATGCACAAGACAATTGAGTTTGGTTGTGCCTCAGTGGCATTGCTGTGTTTGAGTAGCAGAACAAGGAATACTGGCTCTATGCAGTTCCTTTTGATCTTGACAGATTCCCACCTTTGGCACCAACATTTGGAGGTCCATCCGTGCTGCCTTCAGATGAAGCCTGTTATGCTTGCGCTGCTGCTTCTATCCTTGAGTGCACATTGACATAAAAAGAAGTGTTTGTCGTGCCAGAACGTGATTTCTAAGAGTAATTTCCAATAAAAAGCATTCTCGTATCTCTTTATTACTGCAGATAAATTTACCAGGGTATTGCTGGAGCAACAGCAGGACCGAGCCCGACGGGAACAAGAGAGGATCCGACTGTATTCAGCTGACCCTTTTGATCTTGAGGCACAGGCCAAGATAGAAGAAGACATAAGGTAGCAAACTGAAGTCGCTGGCAGGCTTTGGAGATCTTCATGGTGTTTCTTTTTCTAGAGAGTGCTTCCCTTCAGCCTGGAGGCTAGAAGGAGTGTGCTCAGAAAGCAGATCCTGCCTTAATACAGAAATCTGCTTTCAGAGTAGTGCTTTGAGCCACCTTTGCAAGAGGTAGGATTGAGAACTGGGGATACATGGTGGTGCAGAGATGAAGCAGCAGCACTGCTGTCCACGTGTGTGAGGTCTCAGAGCTGTCTAAGTTGGGCCAGTCTGAAACTATCAATAACGAGTTGTGGGAAGCAGCGAGTTTGGGTTTGCTTTTCACTGAATAGCTGCCTGCATCCTCGAGAGCTGTTATTTAGGTGCCTTGGATGTCTTTTGAACCTGAGAACCTTTGATCTGGGCTCTCTGCACAGCAATGGAGCGTCTCCTCCCATTGCAGACTCTGCACCTCTACTCCTGAGGACCACTCAGAAGAGGTCTATAGAAATATGTTCTGCTCATGAGCCCTTACTCCCTGTTTTGTCTTCCATGTGTATTTGCATTGGGGTAAGGCATGATTTCTTAAATAGGACAATAAATCCTTGAGCTGGAACATGGCTGATGGTTTTGTCCTCGAGAAGGTAATGTCTTTCTGATATGGGCTTACAGTTGATCATAACCAAAAGCAGTTTGTGCTAAGTGACTCTTGCATTACGACTGACAAGGTGTTGGTGCTGGATAATGGCTTAGTGCATGAATTTGTAGACAAATGATTGCTTGGAGGCAAAGGAACACTTTCCTTGCTCAGTCCATGAAGGGTAATTGGGACCTATAAAGGGAATATGATCAAGGCTGTGAAGCTGTTGGGTAACAGTTGGGCATCTAGCAGTCCCCAGATTTCACAACCTGTTTAGTTTCTTCAGTTACTTGCCTGAGAGAGGCAAAGGAACAGGGAAATGCTGGATGATTTTAACGTTCAGCTGCTCTGTGGGATCCCAGTGTTGCAGCTACTGGCAACATCCTCATCATATTATGTTTTACATTTTAGAGCGACTAATAAATTTGCTAGTTTTTGCTTACAAGTTCTCCCTGTTAGCTCTGAGAGGACAGGTTTCTTGCAGACAGGTCATCAGGTGCACGTGTGCTACAGTGTGAGCTGTGCAAGGTGTGGGAAGGAGCAGTCCTCCTGGCTTCGAGGGAAGTGACTTGGTATGTCTGGGTTAAGCCAATGGTATTCCTTGCAATCCCTCTGCTGAGAAGGCTGTGTTTAGCTAAGGAAGCAGTGTTCGTTGTGGTTTAAAAATGCTGTTTGTAGCTAATGCAAACGGCAGCAGGTGGGATTACCAGATGTGTAAATTGGATGGATGTTTGTAAGGTTTGCTGATGAGAGATCTGATATTTTTCTCTCTCTTCTCCATTGAATTCAGGCAACAAAATATTGAAGAAAATATGACGATAGCAATGGAAGAAGCGCCCGAGAGCTTTGGCCAGGTGGTGATGCTGTATATTAACTGTAAAGTCAACGGACATCCAGTGAAAGCCTTTGTTGACTCAGGTGAATTACTGCTGCTTTCATCTCTGTCCATTCTCGTTTCCCACACTGAAGGAGGGAGTAAACACTCAGAATTTTTGCCTGAAATATTCCTTTTGTGTAATAAAGCACTGTTTTACAAGATTTTAAACCACCTAATTAAAATCTCAGAGCAGTGTGGACTTTGAGGCAAACAGCCAGTTGTGGAGACGGTTTGTGGAGCAGCACAAATGAGTGCTTGAACAGCACAGGTCAGGGCTCCTGTGAGGATTTCTGGTGTGTGATGGCTGCGATGCCAAAACGATCATTGCCGTGTGTGTCTTATCTCAGTTTATAGATAGGGGAACTTTGCCAGCCTTAATGCTGTACCCCCTATCCACTGTGTTAAAGTCAAAGTACTCAGAGCTATTCCATCTCTACAACAGTATGTACTTTACTGTTCATGCCCATCTGTGAGCATGTACACGGTAAATTCAATGCAGTGGGTTTCCTTAGGAAAAAAAAAAAAAAAAAAGGCTTTTATGCCATGGCACAGTTGCCTGATGCGGGTGATGTGGTTTCCCAGCTACTGAGTCCAAGATCTGAAGCCCTTCCATGAGAGTATTTTAATTTGTGATGCCCTGTCAAGAATTACCATAAATTCTGTTGCTGTTAGGTGCCCAGATGACCATTATGAGCCAAGCTTGTGCTGAAAGGTGCAACATAATGAGGCTGGTGGATCGGCGATGGGCTGGCATTGCTAAAGGTGTAGGCACTCAGAAAATAATTGGCAGAGTACACTTAGGTAAGTACTGCCATTCTTCTTAGGTTTAGCAACAATTCGACTATATTTCCTGCAATCTTGGCACCAAGGAGTATCTGATTTGATGGTACAGATGCTAGAAACTCTCACAGAGTAATATAAAAGTGGATCTGCAGCATGTTCATTTGAGTCGGGCATAGTAATCTGGCTTCTGTCTCGTGTAACTGTTTTAGGTGAGGGATCCTGCAGCTCCTGCAGTTGAGAAACTGCTCACTCCAACTGCAAAAGTGGGGTTAATGTGAAAGAGCAGGGTATTTCCTGCTGGGCTGTGACTTATGCAGTGAGTTGCACAGGAGGAGTTCCAGATTGGTGGAGCATTTTCATACTCTTCCAGGAGGAGAAGTCTGCATTTTTTGCTGTTTTTTTTAGATGAGAGAAGGTTGTCCCTATTGTGTGAAAAAGGGATTTTTTTTTGCAGTTCTCGCTTCTTAGGCTTGTGCTCTAATGAACTGTGTGTAGCTCCTCTAGCTCTAGCTTGGAGGCTTAGATGAGCAGTACTTAGGGCTCTAAGAGCAGATCAGCTTTGACAGTAGTTAACTACCCGGGACCAACGTAGGCCTGATAATCCCTGGTGTTTGCACACAGCTGGACTTCTTGTGACCAAGGCTGTTTATCAGAGTTCTGATGTCAGCTCTACCCAGCATGCTGGTGCAAGCCTTTCCAAGGGTTGAAAGAGCAGAACACATTGTGTTGCACTGTAGCTTTCAAAAGTGGTGACTCTTCTCCCTTGTGTTTCAGCTCAGGTTCAGATCGAAGGGGATTTCCTGGCGTGTTCCTTCTCCATCCTTGAGGAGCAACCCATGGATATGCTTCTTGGACTGGATATGCTTAAGAGGCATCAGGTAGCAAAACCAGTTTTGAAACAGTTATTAGCTTTTCCAATTCAGGCACTAAGCACGGTTTAAGTACTGCACCTGGGAATGTTGTAGGGTTTTTCTGGAAAGGGGAAATAGTAGATTATTTTTCAAGCAGTCATGACAGAAATATTTATGCAGTTATACATCACAGATATATGTATAGGATGTCTGTCTGCTCCCTGAAGTTTTTTGCTAGGATCAAAGACGCTCAGAGCTTTTCAACTGAATGATTAAATGCAAAAGAAGTCAGGTGGACGCCTTTGCTTATAGCTGATGCTCTCTGCCTGTTTTCCTTAGTGCTATGAGCTGCTCGCATTGGGAATGGATTGTTCAGCCTTGTCTCTTCCTTTTTCTCTGGGAACTAATGTGCTCTATGCAGGCCCCTGACGTGTCAGTGTTCTTTTACAGTGCTCCATTGATCTCAAGAAGAATGTACTGGTGATCGGCACGACTGGCTCCCAGACCACTTTCCTCCCAGAGGGCGAGCTCCCGGAGTGTGCCAGACTGGCTTATGGGGCTGGGCGGGAAGACGTGCGGCCAGAGGAGATTGCAGACCAGGAGCTAGCAGAAGCAATACAGAAGTCTGTAGAGGAAGCAGGTACCATAACGAGCCCAGATGAAATGTGAAACTGCTTAGTTTTCTTGTTGTGTATCAGAATGCATGTTGACAGTCACAGGAAGATCCCTTCTCCTTTCCTCAGTTTCTAGATGGGGTGTCATATACCACTAGCGAGCAAAAGGTGGAGAGAAGGGGGCTTTGTTCCTGCTTGTGGAATCTAATTGCACCAGTCTTTTCCTTTCTGTATAGCAAGACCTGTCCACACTGATGCGTTTGGGTGTGCTTGCTGTTTAGTTTGCGCTCTCCTTGCAACTTTTTAGCAGCTCTGATACCTTGGTCTTCAAAGGCGTGGAGATAAGTGGATGTCTCTGGCACCCATTCACGTGGTTTGAATCGCTGTGCCTAGTCAGATACACAGCTCAGTTCCGTTTGTTTTGGCAGCCTCTCATAAGGGCAGTTTTGTGGTGACTTTCACCACTCCGATTCTTAACAGCTACAGCGTGCAAAAATCAATGATCCCTAGCAGTAAGTACAGACCTTTGTACGGGAGGAATACCAGTCTCAGCAGCTATTGGAGTGTTCCATGTGCAGTGCCTGAGACTACATCAGTGTCTGCTTGCTGCCTCTCTGCTGAGGAGCTATAACGTAGCAGTGCGTGTTAACTTGCAGCTTATACCCACCTATTTTTCCAAGACAGCACAAGTTCATGGCAGTTTTTAGAAACATGCAAAACACATTGCCTTGCTTTAGCTGATAAAGTTGACTTCCTGAATGATTTTCTTGCTGATTTTTAACTGTAGCATGTTTAAAAATCAAAGTCTGATAACCACGTGTATCTATATATGTACACATATATAGAGAAGTGTAACAAAGTTAAAAGGTGCTGGATTTTTTTCTTTAACAGTTCCCACTTGCTGCTTGATTGTCCAAAGTGTAATTAGTGACTTTTTATTTTGCAAATAACCAAGTTGGTTTACGTGAGAAGAGCACACATCCTTTTGAATTATTTTCTTCTATTCTAGACATATGAACTTCCCACAGATAGGAAAGCTCCAGAGGAAGGCCAGACTTGGGTATACCAGCAAGGAATGGGTTACATGTTTGACTTTTAAAACCAATCTTTGAATGCTTATTGGTTTAACTTGCAGCAAGTATAGGGGATAAAATGAAATTTGTGCTTTCCCTGTTGAGTTTTGACATCCCTGAAGGTCAGACTGGTTGGCTTGGACTCGTGTCTTTTCACATAACCTGGAATAGAAAATGCGGATATCAACTCTTCTCCAGTTAAAGTTGCAGACATAGCAGTTGGTTGGGCTTAGTTCTCTGCTGAAAGGATCAGACAGAAACTCTCATGATGCAGACCTCTCGGCCTGAAACAGCGTGTCTCTGTATTTACAGCACTTTCAGCAAACAAAGTGTTGAAAATGACTTAAAGCTGCTTCTGTACCAATACAGTTCAAAAACTAAAAGGCTTTTTGCTCAGGCTAATCAGCAATCTACCATTTCCATTGCTAGTAGGCCTAGAGGAATTGAAAAGATTTATGAGAATAGGAAATTGATTTTGAATGTTCACCTAATACCTGTCAAACAGTAATGCAACATAATTGAAGTAGGTCTTGTTTAGATGGACTACGTGCAAGCCTTGGACCTGTTACAAGCCTCTGGTTTGCAGGAATTTTGTTTGCTGCATTCTGAGATGTCAGAATGTGAACTTAGACACTCTCGCTCTCTTCCAAAATTATTATCTGCTGCTAGATGGCAGCTGAAAACAGTAAGAGAAAAGGCTTTAAACAGGAGAGGGGGAGAAAGAGAACAATGCTGCATCAAGGAAACTCAGCTTCCCACGAGGCCTGTGATCTTTTCTTGCAGCTTGAGTGGTATAAAAGAAATCGCTGTGTATGTCTGCAGGCTATCAACATTCTCAAGCAGCTTTTTACTTGTGCAGCTTCTCATCCAGGCAGCCTTGATGTAAGAAAGACATCACCTCCACATGTGCAACTTAGACTTCTCCTCCTACAGAGAGGAATCTATCCCTGATGATGCACTTTGTGGAGAAGAGTTTGTTCCTGGTGTTAGCTGGATGGGTATCCTTGGTGGGATTCAGCTCCTTTGTGTACCCTGGGAAGAGGATGACAGCGAGTCTCAATATGAGCATGCTTGGCAGCACACCAGCTACTTCTGCCACTGGAGTGGCTGTGACTCCCTGCTGATGAGACCCTGAATACAGAGTGAAAAGAGTGTTCTGTTTCCTCTCTGAAGTGCTGGCTTGGAAGAGAGCTTGAACATAATACCACTGCACAGAAAACTCTCTCTCTTGTTTTCATCCGTGTTCTGTGTCACAAGCCTCTTTGCCATCTATATCAAAGATGAGCAGTCTGAAAATATGCAGGGTAATGCTGGATTTTGAATACTCCAGCACTGTCAAGTTACTGTAGCTGCATTAAGGTCAGATGTATAACCAAGAGAAAAGATTGCTGTGGTACAATATACAGCAGCAAGTGCACAATGTGTATTGATTGGAGGTGTGGTATTGCAGCATTTAGTGCACTGCTTTTATCCCATTGAGAATAAGAGAAGCAACTACTTAATGTGAAAAAGGCATGACGCAGGACAGGAGGCAAATCATGACTGTACAAGGGCATAATTAACGCTCGCCAGTACTCCTGTATGTCTGTAAAAAGAGAAAGACTTGAGGTTAAGCAGTTGCATATGCTTAGGACCTTTGAGTTTGGACACCTTTGGGGTGGGAAGGGGACCGTATACAACAAATCACACAGCACAATTTGAATAGCTGTTTGGTTATGTGACATAGAACAGAGTAGAACTTGAATGGAAAAATGGGTGCTCTTTCAGCAGAGGTCAAGTTGGCAATGTAACAACAACGTGAGAGCTGATATATTAGCTCACTTATTCAATCTAGCTTGGTACGTAGACCCAGTGTGTATGTACCACTACCTACTGTAGTGGTCTGTAATTAATCTGTCCTCCGTGGGAACATAGAGTAGGAAGCAGTGAGCTTTTAGACTTCCGGCTGTGTTTTCCTTCGCTTTGTTCTTCAGTACCTCAGGGAGCAGTTCCTTCGTGGGATTTCTGCCTTAAGATCTTTGTTTCCCACTTAAAGCAAGCTGATGTTTGCTCATCTTGTCTTGCCTGTGCTGGCACGATCCCTTGCAGGGCAGTAGCAGCTGGGAGCACAGTCTGAGATGCCATTTCATGTCTCATTTCGCTGAAGCATGTCTCCTGAACATGGCTGTGCAGGGAATAAACAAGCACACTGCTAGACATCTGCCTTGTGCTGCATAAATCTGGTCAAGCGCATCTTTCACTCTACAGTGTAGGTAATGCAGAAGAACCTTTCAATTGCTCTTCAGCAGGGATATTTGTGATTTGATAGAGCGAATCACCTGGGCAAAGTGCTTTTGGAAACTGGGGAATGTGAGGAGCTCGTGCTGCTCATGTGCTGTTTTGTGGATGGTCGGGAGGGGAGCTGCAATGTTGCAGGACTATAACCATGCATGTTGTGTGCTTTGAATGCTAACACGAGTTTGGTGTGTTTGTTTCCTAATCCGAACAGAGCGTCAGAAGCCTTGATGCATGTAGTGTGTCTTTACTGCAGCTGGAGTGGGCCACAGACCAGGTATTTATAGACATTAGTTCATAAGCTTTCACTACAGTGTTCACATTGCCCACAGCAAGACCGTCCTCCCTTTGAACTACTAGGGAGACACCCACGTGATGTGAAATTACCACCTTGTGATGTAAAATTACCATTTTAAGAGTGTGGGAGAACATCCTGCTTCACTTGGCCAAAGGCAGCAAACCTGGGTTGCATGTATGAGGAAAGGTAGACCTCTCTTCATGCAAAGGAGAGCCCTGTAGTTCTGACCTTCCATCCTATGCTTTCCAAGTGATGCCTGTTGCTTACCTAAAACACTTTTGTTGCCTCATCTCAGCTTCTGTTGAGCAGAGGCAGTGAATTCTTAGACATTTCAGGGAACTCATACACAATATGTGCGTACATATACACAAAAATGAACCACTGGAATCCAGTTTGAAGTAGCTCTGTTGAGCTTAAAATACCGTTGTGCTGTTATATGTATATATGTGTTCTGCTTTCTCAAAGCAGTGTACTGATGAATACAGCAATTATGTTACAGCTTCCCCAAGGCACTGGTCACTTTAGCTTTTCTCTGGCATAAGTATAAAAGATAGAGAAATATTTCCTGATAGTGGGCTCTCATGTAGCTCAACCTGCAGTGGCTGCACGTGCACAACTAACAAATTTTAACTTACCAGTTACCTCAGCAGAAATTGGTAATTCCAGAGTATTTGCATTAGCTCTGCCATGCATGATCATCTGACCTGAAGTGAAACCAAGTTTGTCTTGGTTGTGTGAATTTATAATACTTTGAGATCTTGCATTGACACTGATCTGTTTGAATTTTGTGATAATCTGCTAAATTGCAGTCTTTTGACTTCAGAAGTCTATGGACTCCTTGGTCTTTCTGGGCTCTGTAATTAAAGCCCTGGTGGCTGCATGCTTGTATAAAAATTGCTTCAACATAGCTTGCTGTTCAAGGAGCCTGGGCAGGCTGATCTGGTTAATTTGGAAAAAGAATGAGTAATGACAAGTAATTTTGTATTCACAATTTCAGTTCAAGCTGACATCATATGAAGGATGTTTGCTGAACTCTGGATATCTTGTTTTCTAATTATCGTGTGCCTTAACGTGCTGAAGAAGAAAACCAGCTCTTCTGTGTGTCTTTTGCTGCCATTGTTGGACCTGCACTGATAAACTGATAAAAAAATAATGAGGTTTTTGAGCCTATGGTCTTGATTAAGGAGAAGGTTATGGCTTAAAGAAAACCTGAAGTTATTGTCAGATTGTGCAAGCCATTTGTGAAGCACCCCTATAAAATACTGTGCGTGTATCCCATTGAAGCCTGCTTTCTGTATAGCAAAGTGGAGTTCAGATCTTGATCTTCTTTGAAAAATAAACAGGGATGTTGGGATTTCATTATCTTCTCAGTGATATAGTTGCTCACTTTGAAGTTTAAATGCCCTCTAATTGTGAGCTCTCTGATTACCCTAGAACTGGCTTCTTGTCTTTCATTGTCAGTAATGAAGTGTCTGCAGCTGGAATGTAGTTGCTGGATTTGCACTTGGTTACACTTAGAGCACTTGGGACTGTCTCACAACTTCTTGCAGTAACTAGTGATGTAGAGTGGTGCCCTGGTGAGTAATTCCCAAGTGGAGGTAGTATGCCAAGCTGATACATAAACTACTGGTTTTGCTTCTATTCTAAAGGTATGGATACTTGAAAACTGCGGTGGGAGACCTGCTTTGTAGGGGGGTTGGACTCAGTGATCTCTAGAGGTCCCTTCCAACCCCTGTAATGCTGTGATTCTGTGAAAACAGTGCTGCTTCTGTGTCCTAATTACTTTTTTTTTTCTTCCCCTATCCTTATATACAGAGAATAGTGACAAAGAAACTACCTCACTGGAAATGCCCTCGTTACCAGCTTCTGATGGGTTTCAAAACCCAGTCCAGTCTTCAGGACTAAGTTCTAAGATCTATAATCCCACAAATCAATTAGTTGATCCATCCGTCTCTGCCCCTGCCTCAACTTGCTCATCCAAATCTAGCCTTTTAGAGCCCATTGATCCTAGAGCTGTCAAGTCATTGGAGTCTTCAACTGAATGCCGAATCACCCCAGAAAAACATCATCCTCTCGTGTTACAGCATCTTTCCAATGACTCTTCCTTGGCAAAGAATGACCACTCTCTCCGGACAGGGGAGGTGAATTGTTGTGCTCCAGCTTGCCTTTCACAGAAGGCACTTAAAGAAACATTTCTTGCTGACAGTCTTATGGAATGTAATGCTATAGAACAGGGCTGTGGTGAGGATCCTCTTTTGGAAGTGATAAAAGAAAATAGTTTGACCGACACTGCTACTAAGCTTGGGCAAATAAAGGATGCATCTCTGTCCTCAGAACAAAAGGAACCAAAACAGAAGAACGAGCTTGCCGTAGACCATCAGATGTGCAAAGAAGCAGAGAAGTTTGAGCATCTGGAGGAACAAAGTGACAAAACTGACCCAGAATCTCCTGGCAATATTGTTGGGGTTGAAAAACCTGTTCTGGAAGAAGAGGGCAGTACAGCCAGCCAACCAGCAAGTCCTCCTGCAGAAATGAGTGAAGATAGAATGGAGAAAGCAAATCTTAACTGTGTGAAAGGGAGTATCCAAGTGTCAGCTTCCTGTAGTTGTGTGTATATGGAAGTGGATACAGCTGAGCATTCTGTAGCTGAAGTGCACATCTCAGCAAGCAAGAAGTGGCAAGCTGAAAATGGAAAGGCATCTGACCTGAACGCATGTGCCTGCTCTGTAGAGGTGGAGTCACTGAAGTCTGCAACTTCCCTGAGTGATCCAGTTTCCACCTCTGATGTGTTGCAGTCTAAAAGCACCAGTGAAATCCCCACCAAGTGTAATGAATTGTCCAGTTTAACAGCTGAAAACAGTTCTTCCCCCTCCATCATTCATCAACAGGACACAGATCTGGGTAGACATTTGGAAGAGCCATGTTTCTCCATAGCATCAGCCTTGAAAGAGCTTCACAAACTCTTGATGATCAATTGTAAAGGAGAATGTAAACTTGCATCTGAAGTCTCTCAGCTGGAAATGGTTCACAAAGAGCAAGTACAACAGAAGGGGTTTTCTGAAGATGAGCAGAATGGCTCAGGTCTAGATGGTCAGCAGCAGAGTAGCTCCTCCTTTAACATGAGATCTGAAGGTGGAAAAGCAGAGGGGAGCCAGCCTTGTGATTCTGGCATAGAAAACGTTAGTGTTGGGTCTGTCAGTCACATGGAATCAGCTCTTGGAGAAGATGCTTTAGAAATCCCAAAATTTTCAGGTGAGAGTGATTCGATTGCAGGGACATCTGACCAACAACAGAGCTCTGAGCAGGCAGAGGCTTTGCCAGAATGGTTCCAAAGTCCGACTTTAGAACAGAGCACTGTTTCCTCTCAGCCTGCTTTGGATGAAGGTACACCTCAAGATCCTCAGGCACCACTCACCAGAGCACCTGAGAGAAGCAGCAGTTCTGCTCCTGCTGGCCCAGCATCATTGGGTGGGTATGAGGAACCACTGCCTAGCCCACCTGCTGAGTCCACTGAACTTCTGTTGGTTTCTTCACCACCTGCTTTCCCTGCAGCTGATGTTGATCGAATCCTTGGTGCTGGCTTTACCACACGAGAAGCTCTGGAGGCCTTGGAACAAGCAGATGGGAATGCAGATCTTGCTCTTCTCATTTTGCTAGCCAAGAGTATTGTTGTTCCTACGTAACTGTGGAAGAAGGGGTCTTACAAAAGACGTATCTAAATTACACATTGTAATGTACAAGCAGAATGTTGAGCCAGAGTTTTTAATTATTTGCAGCCAAAGTAACTTGTCTCTTCTGTTTCACTGGTTAGATTTGGCCTTTTAAAAGAAAGAAAATGTCCTCATATTCTGTGGGCGGGATAGCTTTTAATTATACATAATGGTTTAAAATTAATGTTTTTATTTACGTGCAGAAGTTTTGAATGAGCTCCGTTGTTATGAATAAAAAGCAGAAGCCATTAAGATCACCACCCTGTCCAGCACAAAGCAGATTGTGAAAGGTATTGAGAGTGTGTATGTGTGCAGCCAGTGGCAAGGCACGACACGTGGTGTTACAGGGCACACACTGGGTCTGGTATGGTGCAGATGCAGAACTTTTCTAAATGGGCTTTTTGGGTTTGTACCAATTTTCTATCTCCTACATTTAATAACCAAGTGTCTGTGGCACCATAGTTATGGTGGGTACGGGTACGTGTTTGCCCACAGGTGTGTAAAACTTCACAGAAGGAACAGGAGCATGTTGAGTGTTTTTGGAAGCATGGGTTTGTATTTGCACAGGGAAAGCTGATGCCTGCTTTTGACAAACCCTTTTGTGCTCCTGTGCCAGTGTGTTTCAGTTTACATCGTGGGGATAGGGGGTGAAGAGGAAAAGGAAAGGGATAGAATTTGGTTCCAGCAAAACTAAGAGATTCACTGACTGACTTGAAGATATTAGTTGTAGGTGGGGGAGGGGAAGTGGAAAGGGGAAAAGAGCATTTTACCATTCTTTTTTCCTAGCTATGCCTATATCATGTTCCCCTCTACAAAAGAACAAGCTCAGCCATTTAAGGCAAAACCTTAATGATGAAACTGCATAAAAGAGCAACTGCATGTCATGGCTTTTAGTCACATCTACCCCTGAAAGATGGATTCTCTGTGTGCTGCATGGGATTGTGATCTGCAGAGTGAAGAAATCTGCTTTGCACTAGTTTATCTTTATGTTTGGGGATGACCAGCCTGTCAGCAACTGCAGAAAGCCTGTAGTGGCTGTTGGGCTACTAACTGAATACCTCTTAAAAGCTGAGGGCTCCCAGGTATGGCTTATGGAACACACTGATGTAGCATCTGTGTTACAGCCAGTGTGGCCTTCCAGGAGCTCCTTGTGGAGCAGCCTGCCTGATTAGGACTTGCTGAGGCTGTGCTGAAGGAAACCCTTGCCCCACATGCTTTTTTTTTCAGGTGAACTACTTTGGAGGTTTTGCAGGGCCTCAAAATACTCTTGGGTCTGGGGAAGGAAAGCATGATCGAAATAGGATACCAAATCTGAAGTAGGAACTTTTATTTAATCCCACTTGTGAAACTCTGAAGTGGCTTTGTGTGGAGCATTGATCTTAAACTTTCTGCTTTGGAGCTAGACCTGAAGTGATGGATCAGCAGTGGCTGGAAACATGACTTGTTCATCGCTTTCATTTGTTGTCGCAGATGTTTTGTTTTCCCTGCTCCTTAGCAGGTTTGTCTGCATGTACGCCAAGCTTTCCTTTCATGTGTGGTAGCGTTTGAAAACAACACCAATTTGGTTTCATTTGTGAGCCTGCAGAGTTATATCAGTGGGCAGAGGCTGTCAGATTCTTCTTAGGTGCGTTGGGTAGATCCGTTATTTTCTAAAGAGCTGTAAGGCATTCCTCTGTTGAAAGCAGCTTTTGCTTGAGTTTTGGATGTACCAGCTAGGCTTGGCGTCCCCAAACACGCTTCACTTATGTCCCACCACAGCAGCAGGCGTTGCTCGGTGCTTGTGTTGGGAGTAGTGTTTGGCTCTGTGGGAACCCCTTGCCTGAGCAGCATCAAGTAATCCCTGCAGGCTGTGTTCACAAGGAGTCATTAGTGAGACAAGACTGCAGCTTCGCGATCTCTACGTGTAGGTAGTATGAGCTAATCCCCGGTGAAGCTTGTTGATACTCTTTGCAATGAGCACCCCAAAAATAAAATCCCATTCTGTAAAAGGTAATTCTCGAACTGCTAACAGGAGTGCAGACAGTGTCATTAGATCTCTTTAGAAGCTTTAGGAAATAAGAGTTCAATCTTATACTTGTTCACATCTGGTTCATAAAGCGTTTCTGCTCCTGATTCATGCTGTGGGTCTTAGTGTGAGAGCCCATCTCTGGTATGTGTGGTCCACACACCAACGGCACCAGCTGCAGGTTGGCCCTCCAGGGTGCGTGAGCGCTGAACCTGCACCCTCAGCCTGCAGGTTTGTTTACTGCCAGCTCCTCGAAGCATCAGGTTAGCCATTCAATGTTATACCCTTTTTGTATTTATGCATTTATGTTTTTAGAAGCAACTGCTAGTAGCTAGGTGAAATACTGCTGCTTTGCACCAAACTGTTTAAAGGCTCTAGTTTTATGGCCACGTTTACTTAGACTGCGTATACAGAATTTATGCTATATAAATACTTTAGAGCGTCAGCCAACTTGCTTCAAAGCTCAGTTTTATTCTTTGTCAAATACAGGTTTTGAAATCTGCCCTTCTGCCAAAGCTGTACTCAAGCATTTATCAATAGTGCTAGAATTTCTTGTGTAACTTGATCTGAACTGCTAGAAGCAAAGCCTGACCCCCCAGCTGATGAATACTTGTAAAACTTCTATCAAATTGGTCCGAGCCTGGTGATCTAAATCTCTGAATTCCACAGAGCCTTGCTTGAGTGAATGGCTGTGTGCTGCTAAGATAGATAATGGTGCTTTTCAGAAGCAAGATTTACATCAGAGAAAATCTGGGCAGTGGTGAGTATCTGAGTTAAAACACAATACGAGAGCGATTGCTGTCTAGAAGTTGTCTTCTGTTTCTGTGTGCGTGTGTCCCCTGCTGTGTGCACATCCTTGGCCCAGCCCTTACCAACCCCTTTGCTGAGCTCTCCTCTGGCCAGCAAAGTGGGAGTGCCTGTGTTTGTGTGGCAGGCTGCTCAAGCTTTTTGGCTGGAGTGGGTATAAAGGTGTAATGCCAAAAGCTGTTCAGGTTTCTGAGGTGCTAAGTGAATGGACTCTGTGCTCAGATAAGGCTCTTAGTACTTTCCTCGTTCTTCCTGTCACATCAGCTTAGCAAAATTATTTCACTAGGAAAGGTCTGCCTATAGGGAATGCAGCAACACTGGACCTGCTTGGTAAAAGGGGGCAGTACCAGTGGTGACACTGTGGGTCCGCTGAGCGTGGTTCTGGGTATTTCCTGAAGCCACTGCGGTGATGTACCTGACCGTTGGTTGCTGGGAGGTATTCTTTTCCTGAGAGATACTGAAGGGATCTCCTTGGCTTCTTCCTGAACGTGGACTCCTGTAAAGGAGGCTCTAGGCAAGCTTAGAGGTGATGAGCATTGAAATGACACCTGGCAGTCTCCAGGCACAGACAGGCCTGGCAGAACCTGGCGTTTCCTGGCGGTAGCGGAGCAGCATGGTGTTATTGTGACAATCTCTGCCTCATTGCTCGTTGTGCTTGACTTTCTCTATGGACACTTGGTCTCGAGGACTGTTAACCTTGTACCTCCAAGAGAAGTTCCCTTCCTTCCTCCTCTCTCTTCAGCCCCTCTCTGTCTCCTTTCCTCAGAAGTAGCAATATTTAAATGTACTTGCTGAATGCTTAACTTCCAGGTGGTAAGTTTTCTTTCAAACACAGTGGCATTAGTGATCATAAGGAGGAACACATCCGAGGGGTTTCTTCACCAGACTTGGACTGGTTGAACTTCTTGCCACGCGGCTCCCCAGAACTCAGACATGAACTCAAAGAGGCCTTTTGCCTGCCTCTCCTGGAGGCCAGCTTGGGAAATGGGGTCAGTTTTGCGTACATTGTTCCCTTTTGAAGGGTTCAAGAGATTTCTTCCTGCACTGTGCAGACATAGGTTAGTTGGTGATCCAAATGCATAGCACTTTGGGTTACTCCTTGACTGATGCTTTTTAGCTGAAGAGTTTTGCAAACTCATGTGAGGAACTTGAGGGAATCAATTCTCAGGAATCCTAAAGCTGGTTGCATTTGTGTCATTTACTCTTCTGGGCTGAACATACTGCAGTTGTCTTTGCGGGTGACTGAAGGGAAGTGCACTTGTGTCATCAGAAAATGGGATGTGGTTCTGCCCAAAGTAATACACACTTGATTCTTTTTTGATTTTTTTTTTCTGGATTTTTTTTTTAAATACTGGGGGACTGTTTATCAACAAAAGTGATATGTAAAATAAATTTGATATTTAAAAAAAGAAATAAACACTTTATCATAATGTTGCTTGGTTGGTCTGTCTGTCTTTGTGGCAGGGAGTGCTCACATCACAGTCAGGCTTTTTTTCCCCCAAGGCAGTTGAGTTTCTTTCACATAAATGTTGCTGTTTTGAATACAGGGCGTGGAAATCTATTATTCTGCGGCAGACAGCAGCTGAGTAATCACTTCACTGTTGCAGTTAATGGTGATGCTCAGTTTATTTCTGAAGGCAGCTTACATTTATAGCATTCTAAATTACAGCATTCACTGGAAATAGCCTGCGCATAATCACAGCATCTGAGTGGTTCACAGTATACAATCATGCACTGTTATGTGTGTTACAGTTGTTTCATTTAGGTGTTACCTTTTCTATAAAGGTTGCTATTGTTTGAAAAGTAGGACAAGAACAGAATAGAAACTGTAAATCTGCAGAGAGTAACACCTAAATGAAACAACTGTAACACAAGGATTGCTGTCTTCTCAAAAATCCCCTACAGATCCCTCTTTTTCTTTTGAGCATGCCTTGCAGAAGTGGTAAACTAGTTGACTTCATAAGCGTTGCAGGTGATCATGGCCCTTGGTGAACAGATACAGCTGTGTGATATTCCTCTGATCCAGTTGGGCCAAGGGAACTGCAGATGCAGTTTTGTTAATGGTACACCGAGTGCAACTAATGCTACAGGCAAGAGTGCAGTTACCACAACTATAATCAAGAGAGTAATTAATCCATGGACCAGTAGCTCTCACAACCAGTCAGCAATCCCTAATTAGGCCTTGGCAGAAACAGAAAATCTTTTAGTAGTATAATCACACCACATTGAAGCATTTCAATGGATCGGTAATGTGGCATTCACTGTTTGCACCATGCTCTGATTTCTCCCCATATAATTGAAATACAAGAATCCATTTTTACCAATCCTAGAAGTTCAATCTCTTGTGGTTCCAGGTTGGATTTTGGTAAATAAGGAACCCAAGCCTCCCAAATGTCTACTACTTGATGCATATCTGAGGGCCTCAAACTCTGCAGAGAAACTACAGAGGAGGGAACTGGCCAGGTGCCAGTGGGTTGACCTACTAGGCATGTAGAAAAGGGATTCCCTGGGGGATGATATGGAGAGACAGATTTCATCCTGACCCATCAGGTTAGCCGTAGTAACCCAGATGTTTCTTTTTGGCCGTACAGGGGTCCAAAAGGCAGCTATTGCAGGGCACTACAGGCATTACACCAATATACTTCTAAGCGCATTTTGTGCCCTACTAACACTAACTTTAAAGCCCTCTTTATGGCACACAATCACGGGCAGAAAGCCTTGAGAAAAACAACTCTAAAAACACTCCTGGTGGTTAACAGCTCTGCAAAGCACATCCCGGAGGAGGTAACTTTTTGATTGCAACATGGTCTTAGTTCTGCAGAATCTCTGCTGAAGGTCAGCTCCATGAGTCGTTCCAAGCCATGCAATTGGAGGAATCCAATAGGGGTCTGCCATCCCACAGCTTACTTGAACTTGTTTTCCTTTTCTTCTGGAGGCGTCCTTGGTTCTCAGCCTTCCTTTCTCATGCTGTTTATCCTGTTCCACAGCTTCTGCTCTAAATATACTTTATCAGTGAACTATTAATTTACTACAAAATAATAACACAAGTTGTATTAATAGCATAATCACACTTTGTACACAGCATTCCGACTGCCTGATTTAGAGCATTCTTCATTTTGTGTAACACTTTGTAACAGCATTGACGGGTGCAGTTAGGTTATCACAACTTAGTCAAGGCTTCAATAGTTAACATGCTGAATGTAAGAAAAGAAACAAGGCAACCATATCATAATGACAAGAAATGCTATTACGCTTATTAACAAAAGAACAAACATATGTTTCACCTACGGCTTAAGTTCCTGCAACCTGGGAAAAGAATCCTTGAGGGTCCCATTCTGTGTGTATTAGTTACTGATTAGGAAGAATCTTCAATTTTCCTATACCCTGATGTAGTGAATTTTTAATGTTCCCTAAGATTCACACAGCACGTGCCCCTAAAATCCTCACAATGATACCTTTGGTTAATAATAGAAGATCAATGGTGGCACAACTTTGTAAAGTTGCCTGTCAGATAGAATCAACATCAGTGGGCAAGCCTCCTGGAGCATCACTAGTGGTACTTCTTTCCTTTGCCAGCTAACATCCTGACTTGGTGAGTGTGGCTCAAGCTTGACCGGCGCTGTTTTGGGATTTGTTTGGATCTGAGAGACAGGATGTCTCAGGAGCAGAGGCAAGCAAACTGTGCATTCAGAGCAACACAGAGGGTTAGAGTTTTAGTCAACATATGCACACAAACACACAGACATCCATTTTAGATAAGTGTAAGCACAAAGCAGAAACAATCTAAGCAATCAAACTATTAACTATTGACCTTTGAGAAACAGCAAGTCGCCAGAGAGGAGAGACAGAAGGAGCATGCTGGCGGTGGATGTGACAGGCAGTGCCAGCAGGGTGTCCCCTGCTTCAAGGTGCACTTTTCCTCTCTCTCCCATCACAAATTCTCTCCTGATTTTACTCTTCTCAGGGTACTTTTTCCATTTGTACACTGCATTCGCGTGGCCAGTGCGTGATACAGAGCCCACATGGAACACCTGCTTGCAAAACAGACTAAACTACTACGGTCAGCTCTCTCTAAGAAATACTTATAGCCACAAATATCCTTAAAACTATCAGAATATTTTGTTCCTTCCCAAGATCATTCTTCTGCCAGGGGCCTTTAGGTCCCTGATAGAGGTGCCAATTGAAAGAATCAGTGAACTAAAATATCCATTGGGCAATATTCCACAATTCTATATTAGAATCCTATGTTGAATTGAGGTAAGATAGTGTCTCTCCCTTTCCGTTTCTCCCTTTGTCTCGAGTGATGCATAGTCACATTTTAAAAATTCTGATTAGTGGATGAAAGAGAGTGAATCATTCTATAGTGCAGGGTCATCCCTTTGCCTGGGATTCCTTTCCAGGTTTTGTCTTGACAAACTAAGAAAAGGCTGACTGATAGGCTAAAACATCATAACCAATAATGAAAAGATAAAAGTACACTAAAAAAGTTATCTCCATGGATTCCAGCAGTGGAAGCATCAAATCCTGCTCAATTTAATTTATTTAATCTACCACTAAAAATAGAAAAATCAGCACACAACAACCTAAATAATACCTAATAATTCTAATTCTTAGGGCTCCATTGGAAACATAGGAAAATCACCCATTTTTGTCATACCATGACCAGTGTTGTTACTAATATATCATCCAGTTGGGTAATCCAGCTGTTTCTCATCACTCCCTGTGGCGCACATAAGTTATTTACAATACAACAACTTACAAAACAGTAAGTAAGAAACACACAATCCCAGTTATTATGGCAATCCAGTGTGTGACTGAACATTATAAAATAAGGGAGAGCACGGTGAGAGACACAGTGCACTTGCCACAGTCGTTGGGCATATTGATGGGCTATTAAGCAGGAGGGGGAGGTTATTAAGCATTCCTTGTGGTAAAGTGGTCCAATGGTATGTCTGAGCAAGGCTGTGTTGTTAATGTCAGCATCTATGACTTCTGCTAAAAATAAAAAGTCCCATCCATGTAACAGAAGAACGTTCTAACAAGAGTGCTCTGCGCCTGTTCCCTGGGGGACCCGTGACAGCTGCTGGGATAGGAGTCACGTTGGTGTCGGTCAGTGTCACTGACCCCCGGTGGCCACTTCCCCTCCTGCGCTGCCGGCGGTAGCTGGTCCCAGTTTGCTACCCAGGCAGGGGCCGGCTGATGTGGGACTGTATTTGTTGTCATAGCGCGCGGGCTCGCGCCCTTCTTCCCGTTTCCCAAAAGCAGAACAAGGTCCAGAAACGCCGCACTCCTTTTTGGCTCCTCCACCACTTGCATCAGAACAATGCAGGAACCATCTGGAGCGCGTGAGCCTGGCCATGCTTCTTTCTCAACAGATACCTGCAGAATTGAAGTCCCCTGTAAGAACCAGCGCCTGAGGTCGCGAGGCTACTTCCAACTGCTTGCAGAAGGCCTCATCAACTTCCTCCTCCTGATCAGGGGTCCTATAACACACCCCCACAACAGCGTCCCCCACGCTAGCCTGCCCCATCACTCACCCACAAGCGTTCCACTGCTACATCCCCCTCCCCAAGGAGGGCAGTGCCGCCGCCGGCTCCGATTGGCTGAGCCGCAGCGCGGGAGCGGCCGCAGGGAGCCGGCTCGAGGCGGCACGCATCTGCCCTCCCACAAAGTGGTGCCGATATAATGCCAGCGTGTGTAGGGCGAGCACGCGTAGGGCAAACCGGCTTGGAGAACGGGCGCTAGAAACGAGCTGTGCTTCTGCGTTTTGATCTTTCATTGGACGCACGTGTCAGCCCCGCTAGAGGCGCCGGGGGGGCCGCCTCTTGCAGGGCGGAGGAGGGGGGGGGCTGGGCACTGCCGGCCCTCCTCTTCCTGAGGTGCCGGGGCCTGCCGGCCGAGCGCTTCCCGCCCCGGCCGCGAGTGGAGGGGCCGCGGCTGTGGCCCTGCTCCGAGGGACCGGCCGCCTCGGGACCTGGCTCTTCGCTGGGCCGCTCCTGCTCCCCTGGGCTGGGTGCGGCGTGGAGCTCGCCGGCACTCCCACCCAGGGCCCCACTGGACGTGCCCGGGAGCTCCTCCGCGTCGGGACCCGCGGAGCTGCCAGAGGGCGGAGAGGTGGCAGGACCGGATGGGGCCGCGGGGCCGTGCTCCTGCTCCTGCTCCTGCTCCTGCTCCTGCTCCTGCTCCTGCTCCTGCTCCTGCTCCTGCTCCTGCTCCTGGGCTCTTCGGGGCCGCCCTCCTGCTTCTGAGTGTTGTGCTCTTGGAGGCCCAGCAGCTGGGCGGCACTGGCTCTCAATGGTTTCGATGAGAGCGTCGATAAGTCGTGCGGTGAAGGGACCCAGGATGTCCTGTGCACGCTCTATCATTATGTTTCTGTCCGGCCCTGCCTTGCACAGGAACGCCTGGATCATGCTCTTGACCCAGTTGATCTCCCACCAGCGCAGCTCCGGGTTGCAGCAAAATACCTGCAGCAGCAGAGCAGCACAGGGGCGACGATGCCTTGACTCATCCTGAAAAGTGCTGCCCGGTCCTCTGGCAGGATGCTGCCCACTTGCTCTGGCTCCACAGCCATCTCTTCAGGGAGCAGTGGAGCAGTTGCTGCAGTGCCACTGGGGCCAGCGGTGTTGCTGAATACAATGGGCACTGCAGACAGAGAGATGATGCACCCCACGTACTCATTGTCTCCCCACACAGAGACCCAGATGGTCTCCATGGCTGTCCTGCACAGTGGGCAGCTGTCTTTCATCGTTGCCCACCGCTGGATGCAGCCGAGGCAGAACATATGTTTGCATGGAACCGCGTATGCGATGTCGCCCCGCGCATTGCAGCAGATGCCACACGTCCACGCCTCTTCCGCGGCCATGATCCCCTCGCTGCAGCGGGCTGGGAGAACTGAGGATGACGAGTTTTCTCCCTCACCAGAGCTGCAGCTGTGGTTTTGCAATCTGGAAGAGGAACAGAGGTCACGCTCAATTGCTGCCCCGGAGTATAAAAGTCCTCAGGCAGTCCCTCACAGGAAGCCCTCCCAAGCCCTTGACTGGGCTGCCTCATGCTCCCTGCTGGCCCAGAGCCAGTCTTCCCATGCTTGCCCCACATGTCCCCACACCACTCACGTCCGCTGCTGTGGGTGTGCTCCGTAGAGTCCTGGTTGCCTGCACTAGGCAGGGCCAGGGAAACACAAGCAGTACTGTGGGGTCAGGTGCTGAGATGCTGCAAGCAGCCCCAGGCACAACCCAGCACAGTACAACCAAATCCTCGCTCGACTGACAAGCCTCGCAGAGCTGCTCAGCAGGGACCAGGAACGAGCCAGAATGAGCCAGGTTCTGACGACATCCCATGATGAGCACTGAGGGCTAAGCAGTCAGCGTCTGCTGCCTGCTGATGTCACAGCCTGTTGCTCGGGGACATCACTATGAGCTGTCCGCCCCCCACAGCACCTGCCCATGTTTCACACATTGCCTTCTTTTCTTGTTGCAAGTCTGCTCTACCTTCCCCTTCATTCCTGTTCACCATTTATGCTCTACATTTGACATTAATGTGCGGGTCTTTCTTTTGCTCCTATTAAAGCAGCTCTAACTCATTATGTGTTTCCTCTGTTTCTTCCCCAGTAAACTGTAGATTTTTCACTAGTGCGTTATGCAGAAATTGGGTTTGGCATTCCGTGCTTCTTGTTTCAGGACTGCCCAGTTGATCTTTTCAATCAATTCTGATCAAGAACTTGAGTCCCCCACCGCCACAGCGCTGATGCCAGCACCCGGGCCGTGCCCTCGACCCCTCCACCACTGCTCCCGGTGCCCCTGGTCCCCGTGCGACCCCTGGACCCCAAGGCTAAACGGGATCTGTGGCCATAGCGGGCCACAGCGGGGGGGCTAAAGGGGGCTGCAGGGAGCTGTGTGGGGGCTATAGGTAAGGATATAAGGCTATGGGGGACTGTGTGGGGGCAATTATGAACCCAACATTGGGTTCTATAAGGGGGTGAGTGGGGCCTCTAGATGAAGACATATGGTACCAAACTAAAGTCAGAGGTGCTAGGGCTACAGGGGCTAGGGCTGGGGCTGGGTTAGGGCTTGTGGGGCTAGGTCTAGAAGGGCTAGGGCCAGAGGTTGTAGGGCTCGCGTTTGGCTAGAGCTTGATGGTCTAGCGCTAGAGCTGAGCTAGGGCTAGAGGGCCTAGGGTAGAGGGGCTAGGGTTAGGGCTGGACTAGGGCTAGAGGGGCTAGGGCTAGATGGAGAAGGGATAGGTCTGGGATAGGGCTAGTGGGGCAAGGTATGTGGCGTGGTTAGGACTAGGGCTGGGCTAGGGCTAGAAGGGCTAGGGGTTGGCCTGGGCTAGGGCTAGTGCTGAGTTAGGGCTAGAGGGGCTAGGGCTGGGCTGTGCTAGGTCTTGGGCTTGACTAGAATTAAAGGGGCTAGGGCTAGAGGGGCTAGAGCTAGGACAGGACTAGTGCTAGGGATGGGCTAGGGCTAGAGTGGCTAGAGCTAAAGGGGTTAGGACTAGGGTTGAGCTACAGCTAGGACTGTGCTAGGTCTAGGGCTAAAGGGGCTAGGGCTAGGGCTGGGCTATGGTTAGGGATGGGCTTGGGCTAGGTCTAGGGCTAGAGTGGCTACTAGCCCAGCTAGTGCTGGGCTTGAACTAGAGGGGCTAGGGCTAGGGTTAGGCTTGGGCTAGAGGGGCAAGGGCTAGAGTGGCTAGGGCTAGGGCTGGGCTAGAACTAGATTTGCTAGGGCTGGGCTAGGTCTAGAGAAGCTAGGGCTAGAGTGGCTAGGGGTAGCACTGGACTATTGCTAGCACTGAGCTATAGGGGATTTTTAAGAATACGTCAGCAATCCTTGCCATAAAGTTTGCTATTGGATGAAAAGTAGAACAAGACAAGAACAGAACAAAAACTGCATATCAGCAGAAAGGCACATACCCGATGGAAGAAGATGTCGGTTTTGGGCTAGAGTAACAATTAGATGAAGCAACTGTAACACACAGCACCTTCGCCTAAAGTAACAACTAGATGAGATGATTGTAAGCAACGTAACAGGCGCAAGATTGTATACTGTGAACCAATCAGATGCTGTGATTATGCACAGGCTATTTTCAGTGAATGCTGTAATATAGAATGGTATAAATGTAAGCTGCGATTAGAAATAAATGGAGGATCACCATTAACTGCATCAGTACATGTGATTACTTGGCCGCTGTCTGTCACACTGGGCTAGGGCCAGAAAGGATAGGGCTAGACTGGACAGGGAAAGGGCTGGGCTAGGTCTAGAGCTGGGCTAGGGATAGAGAGGCTAGGGCTAGGCTGGGGCTAGGGCTAGGGCTGGGCTTGGGCTAGAGGGGCTAGAGATAGAGCAGGACTAGGGCTAGGGCTGGGCTAGGGCTAGTGGGGATAGTTCTAGAAGGGCTAGCCTAGCCACTCTAGCCCTAGCCCTAGCCCTAACCCTAGCCCACTGCTTGCCCTAGCCACTCTAGCCCAATCCCCTCTAGCCCTAGCCTTAGCCCTAGTCCTAGCCCCTCTAGCCCTAGCCCAGACCTATCCCTAGACCATCAAGCCACAGCCCAGAGCTAGCCCTATCCCCTCTAGCCCTAGTCCCTGTAGCTCCTCTATCTCTAGCCCCTCTAGCCCTAGTCCAGACCTAGTCCTAGCCCAGCTCTAGACCTAGCAAGCCCCAGCCCTATCCCCTCTAGCCCTAGCCACTCTAGCCCTAACCCAGGCCTATCCCTAACACAGCCCTAGCCCTAGCCCCTCTAGATCTAGTGACTCTAGCCCTAGCCCAGCCCTAGAGCTAGCCCCTAAAGCCCTAGCCCAGCCCTAACCCTAGCCCCTCTAGCCCTGGCCCAGCCATAGCCCGCCCCATCCCTAACCCTAGCCCATCTAGCCCTAGCTCATCTAGCCCTACCTCCTCTAGCCCTAGTCCAGCCCTAGCCCTATCCCCTCTAGCCCTAGCCCTTCTAGACCTGGTCCAGCCCTAGCCCAGCCCAATCCCTATCCCAATCCCATCTAGCCCTAGCCCAGCCCTAACCCTAGCCCCTCCAGCCCTAGCCCATCCCTATCCCTTGCCCAGCTTTAGCCATAGACCAGCTCTAGACCTAGCACAGCCCTAGCCCTAGCCCCCCTAGCCGTATCTCTAGCCCATCTAGCCCTAGCACAGCCCTAGCCCCTCTCTAGTTTTTCTATACCTAACCCCTTTACCCATAGCCCAGCCCTAGCACTAGCCCAGCACTAGCCCTTGCCCCTCTAGCCCTAGCCCAGCCATAGCCCAAGCCCAGGTCTACCTCTAGCACAGCCCTAGCCCTAGCCCCTCTTGCCCTAGCCTGTCTAGCTCTAGCCCTAGCCCAGCCCTAGCACTAGCCCTTGCCCAGCCTTAGCCCTAGTCCAGCCCTAGTCCAAGCCCTAACACAGCCCTAGCCCTATCCCCTCCACTTCTAGCCTAGCCCTAGCCCAAGCCCAGCCCAAGCCCTAGCACAATCCTAGCCTTAGCCTCTCTAGCCCTAGCCCAAGCCTCTCTAGAACTAGCCCAGCCCTAGCCCTAGCGCAGCTCTAGCCCTAGCCCCTCTAGGCCTAGCTCAGCCCTAACACTATCCCAGCCCTAGCCTTATTCCCTCTAGCCCTAGCCCTAATCCCTCTAGCCCTAGCCGCTTTTGCCCTACTCCTTCTAGCTCTGCTCTAGCCCAGCCCTAGCCCTAGTTCTGCCCTAGCCAAATCCCCTCTAGCCCTTGCCCAGCCCTAACTGTAGCCCAGCCCAAGTCCTAGTGTCTCTAGCACTAGCCCAGGCCAAGCCCTATCTCCTCTAGCCCTAGTCTTTCTAGCCCTAGTCCCTCTAGCCCTAGCCCAGCCCTAGAATTTTCCCCTCTATCCCTAGCCCAGCCCTAGCCCTATCCCCTCTAGCCCTAATCCAGCCCTAGCCCTTGCCCTTTAGCCCTAGCACAGCCCTAGCCCTAGCCCTTCTACCCTAGTTCCTCTAGCTAGATCTGAGGAAGAAAACTAATTTATTAAATAAGATATTAGAACACAAAATAACACAATATAAGTGGAATCAAAGCTAATAAATCAAATAAAATGAGAGAGAGAAAGTGTCCGAAATTGAAGGCCTTCCTCTAAAGCTGAAGGTGAGACAGCAAGGAAGCTCCCACCGCCCATGAGCAGCGATTGAAGAAATCTTGGAACTTGTGTGCAGTTTTATCTTTCCCTCTGCATTCCTCTTTCCTTCCTTCAGGTCATCCTGCCCACTGTCTTCATTAAAACCATAGCACGGTATCATAACAGAGTCAATGGAGAAAACCAACTTTGTCCTGGCTGAAAGCAGGACATGGAGAATGGAAGGGATTTCCTGAGTTCCTGTAGGAACCCACAGCGAATGCGGGAGCTCAGAGCTGGGACAGTCTCCAGCTCACAGCTCTGTCTGTTCTGGGCACCCCATGGCCAGATCAGTGTGGGTAGGGTGTCCCCGGCCTGGTGCCTGGGGCTTTGGTGTCATGGTTTTATGATTTTTGGTATTGGTACTTCACATCATAACATCATGTTGTGCACTGAGAGTTAAAGAGTTAATGCTCCAGCTCCGTGGATCATCGATAGTTATAGGTATACCTGTCTCAGAAGAGAACAAATACGTTCCCCAGAGGACTTTGCGTTGCTTTGTATTTTTACATTTTTCAGCTCAGAGGGAAAAATAAAAACTGCGTGTCATGGGACACTCTCTTTCCTTTGGGGATCTACCCAGCAGCAGGTGCTTGCTGCTGTCTTGCCTTCAGTGTTAGTATAAGGCCTTTGGTTTATTGGACAGTCTCTCATGCTCATTTTATTTGATTTATTAGCTTTAATTCTAATTATACTGTATTATACTGTGTTATTTTGCTTTCCAATATCTTATTTAGTAAATTAGCTTTCCTCCTGTAAAACACGTGGATGTCACTCGTGTCAAAAGACACAGTGTCAAGGATGCTGATACAATAACTGTAAACTAGCCTTAACCACAATTGGCAGAGAAAATTGCTTAAAGGAGTAAAATTTCCTTATAAGGCATGGAAGGATAAACTGAGAACAGAACTCTATCTGCATTTCAAACACAAAACCTTGCAAGATGGAGCCGGAGTGCGTGTTCCTCAAACCAAGGGGTGGCAGAGATAAGCATCTCAAACACAAACCTTGCAAGACAGAGCCCAGAGGGATGAATCAGAGGGCACTGAGGAAGACTAACAGACTTCATCCTAAAGACCACCTGAAGGAACGTGTGAGCCCCTAGTGACTAGCCACACAAGCATAGAAGAATAAAATGATTAACTGAAAGGAGGAGGAGATTTCAGGGAATTTTAAATAAGACACTGTATAAAAGAAAAGGGAACCATCTTCTTGGTGTGCATTGTTGGCAGAACAGAGACTTCCCAGCACACCCAGCGCTGCTTACTTACTTTGGTTGTAATAAAATATTCCAAAAACTCCAACTGGACTCTGAGCGTTCATGACACTCCTCAGATCATTGCCGCTGTTTTATTTCTAGGCCCATCTCCCTTCCTCCTTTTGCCCCTTCCCCTTTCCTGGGGTGTGGGTCCATGGACCCCCTGCACCAATTGTCACAAAGCAGAGCCGAACCAGCCCTTAAACCTTTGACACCAGGTTACTCCTTTAGCATGATGTGCTTTCCTATTCCAATCCCATCCACCTTTTTGAAACCTCGAGCACTGAGTAGTTTGGAAAGAACTAAACACTACATTCCGAAGGGAATGTTAAAGAAGGTGTCCCTGCATTATTTTCTGAGATGTTCTAAGGTGTGCTGGGCTCCAAAGGGAGGAGATATTGTGTTGGCCAGTGTCCTAGATATCAGATCCTAATAATAGTTTCACAGAGGGGAGGAACACTTTTTGGATTTACTGGACAAGTAGCTGTGCAAAAATAATGGAAATGCTCTCATCTCCACGCTATCAACTAAGTTCTTCTTTCAGGCCCCAAACCCATAGTGATCTCCTTGCTTAAAGGAGGGGAAGAGTCTCGGATCCCAGACGCGTGTAACCAGGAGGAGATGGCAGGAGACCTCAGCCCAGGTGGGGTGGGGCAAAAGGAGGAGGTTGGGGTTGGCAAAAGCCATCTCTGGCTGGGCAGTATTTTGGGTTGTGTGTGCTATTCCTGCATTCCCTCTGTCTTCCAGCAGGAGATAGGAGCACAGCTATAAAGGAGGATCTGCAGAGAAGTGGTGTGGATGAAAGGCAGAGCAGTTGTGCTTCAGTGGGAGAAACCAGAAGGGGTGTCCAAGGGACCCTGGAACAGGGAGAGCAGTTCAAGAAGCCACTGGGAAACCATGTATGAAAGAGAGCGAGGAACCCTTGAAACTCCAGCACAGCTCAAAATCAGCATGAAGACCCGAGGAGCAAGGAAGTGTGCCAGAAGAGAAGGCAGAACCCATGTGTCAAGTGTGGGAAGAGCTGTGACAGGCATTCTGTCTGCTTGAAACTCCAAGCATACATTCAAAGGAGTGTACAAGTGCCCTGACTGTGCAAAGTGCTTCAAATGGAAATCCTCCCTCATCCAACACCAGCGCATCCACACAGGAGGGAGACCATTTAAATGTCCTGAGTGTGAGAAGGGCTCCAAAAGCAGTTCTGACCTCAACTGGCACATCCACACATGAGAGAGACCGTACAGGTGCCCTGAATGTGGGATGGGCTTTAGAAGCAGCTCCAAGCTCAGCTCCACAGGCACATCCACACAGGAGACCAACCACAGTGCTGTGCGTTTGTGAGAACCTTTAACAGCAGCTCCTGCTTTTGTGTTTACTATTCAAGTGTTTTCTATACTGTTTACTAATTGAGCATCCACAGCTGCTAGAGCTGAAGAGCAGTGTGTGCTGAGGCAGCAGCACCTCAGTGGAGGGAGCCCCAGGAGCCCGGGATCACCTGGATCACTGCCACACAGACAAACCAAACCCAGCACATCATCAGCACTCCATGGCTTTCATCTTTTCCTTCCCTGTGCTGTTTTGTTTGTGATCCCAAAGCAGTACCAAGGATTACCTCCTTGTCCCTACAGCTCTTTCTTCCCCCAGGAGATGCACACGCTGGGGTCCAGCTGCCAGTTGCTGGAGAGCAACTTTTGTTACCCACTGCACGTTTCAGTATCTTTTCCCTTTGTTACTTGTTTCCCCCAGTTGTTACCTCATCTTCACAACCAGCTAGCAAGGACAGCTTCTCAAACACATCCCTGTTCATTGCTTTGTTCTTATTTTTAAACATGAACACACCACGTGCTGCCTCCTCTGCACAGATTTTGTCTGTGGTCATACACAAGGATAAGAAATGAGGTGAAGATCCCCTTGATGCTTACAGGAAACAAGATGACTGTGAAGAAAAAAAAAAATTGAAGAAACATTTTTTTACCGTCATAAAGGAAAAAAAAAAAAGGCAACAAAAAACCCAACCATATTTTGAAGATGTGACCAAGTCTTCATGCCTCAGCACAGAGTGCAGGGTGTACTTTCAAACACCATAGCTTTCAGCTGTGGCCCCAGCACACAGAGATGCTAAAAGCAAAGATGAAGAGCATCGCTCTAGAGGAGTTACAGCCTTACAGGTAACATTCTCTAAGCAGAGAAATGCAAATTCCAATTCATCTCTTTCAGTGAAAGAACCACCTCATACACACAGCACCCTGCATCCACCAGGTGAGCGACAGCAGCCAAGGAGGACTTTGGGCTCTGCAGGGTCCCAGTGTGGAGCATTACACACAGGAACAGCTGGGAATAAAGACGATGGCAGAGGTGCAGAGCTAACCATCATCAATAGGCACAGTGGCTCAGCACGTTTCTCAGCATAACGCAGGGTGTGAGAGCCATGCGGAAAATGCAGCCGTGCTCTGCTTTCCTCTTCTGTCCCATTCCTTCTGCCCCCGTCAGAGGGAGGAACAAGCCGCGCTCCCACAGTTCCCTCTCACAGCCCCGCATCCCTTAGGTTGAAGCTGTCAGATGGGAAAGCAGGATGGGAAAACCAGTTTCTCCCTGATTGTAAAGCATAAAGAAAGATAAACTGCGGCCTCTCCTTTTTCCTTCCTCCTCCCCTGCCTTCCTCTCCCCTTCCCCTTCCCTCCTTTTCCAGCATGGGTGTGAGTGCTACAGCTCTGCAACCAATGTCAGCCGTTCCTGGCCTGCAGCTCTGGGGAAGGAAGCCCTAGGTCATCCCACAAATAATATGCAGCTACCACACTGGCATGAGAACTTTCCCTGCTGAAGGTCTCCTTCTGAGGCTGGCAAAAGGCTTACGATCTGGACCTTAAACTGTACCAATTAGTCTTGATAAGGTATCCTTAATGTAGCTAGGCTGTTGGGAGAAAGAGTTTAATTTGGACTGGTCTGTGTGCAGGCAAGGGGAAGTCTTCCTGCAAGGCCTGGGAATGGCTGATAAAAGACAGGCAGCATGCCACTGTGTGAAGGCTCACCAGTATGAGCCAGTGCAGACCAGTATGTACAAGTAATGGACTCATAGTGGTCAACAGAGACCAATGGAAACCAGTAGGAAGCAGTGGTAAGCTTGTACTGGTAAACAGAGTGATGGCAAATGGAGTCACTCTCAGCTGGCGACCAGTCAAGGCCGTGTTCCCCAGAGGTTGGTACTGGGGCCCATCCTGTCCAATACCTTTACTGATGACCTGGGCAAGGGCACTGAGTGCACTCCAGAAAGCATTCCTCTTCGAATGCAGGAGGAATTGCTGGAAACTTTCATTGTCCCACTGATGAGGAGCAGGACTGAATTAAAACAAAACAAAACAAACAAACAAACAAAAAAAAAAACAGTAGAACACAAGAGTTGAAATAAAAACTGTTTACTAAGACAAAAAAAAATAGTAATGGTAATGACAGCTTATAATATAATACACACACATTCTACAAAATTCTTGCTCACTCTCCACTGAGTGATGCCCAGCCCATCCCCAAACTGCAGCTGCTTCTCTCTGGCCAACTCTCCATCATTTTTCCAGCTTTATGGCATGATCTCATCTGGTATGGAATAGTCCTTTGGCAGCTGTCCTGGTTCTGTCCCCTCCCAGCTCCTTGTACCCCCAGCCCCTTGGTGGATGTGCAGTACGAGAAGCTGAGGAACTGAAGCGTCGCGGTGTTACTGACCCTGCTCTTCTCGTGCAGCCAAAGTACTGCGTCATGCCAGACATTAGGAAGGAAAAATCTGGCCCAGATTAAAGCAGGACAATCCTTTTCCGTGTACTCGGTGGGACAGTATCAGAGGAAACAACACTCTGTTGTGATGAGTGCTTCCCTGTGAAACTCAGAAATCTCCCTTGGAGATCATTTCCTTTCTTAGCACACCAGTACGGACCACTAAGCAACAGTACGGACCAGTAAGGAACAGTATGCACCTACGGTGGTCAATAGAGACCCATAGGAACCAGTACATGGCAGTATGAACCAGTACAACCCTGTAAGAACCAGTAGGACTCAACAGTACACATTTCTCCAGGCTAGGGCTACAGGATCATTATAGACCAGTACGAACCAGTTGGGACCCACAGTGGGCAATGGAGATCCATAAGGACCAGCAGGAACCAGAAGGGACCATCAGAACCCATTTCTTCACCACATTTTACTGGACCAGTGTGGGCCACTCTAAACCAGTATGGACCTGTATAAACCAGTATGCATCAGTAGACACCATTATGGACCAAGAGTGGGCAACAGAAACCACTGGGAACCAGTAGGAGTGCACACCAGTATGGAACAGTAAAGATCAGTATGGATCCACGTTGGCCACTAGACACCAGTGGGAACCAGGAGGAACCAGGAGGAACCGGGAGAACCCATTCCTCCACCAATACACTCACCAGTGCCACCCAGTCTGAACCAGTACACACCAGTACAACCCAGTATCCAGAGGAGGGAGGAACGATGCTGGGGTGCAGCTGCAAGAGAATGTGAGGAGCTCCCCAGCAGGAAGCCACAAACCCTGCAGAAACCTGCACGAGAGTCAGAGCATGTGTGGGTGTCCAGGAGGAAATGCAGCACCTGGACGTGGAGCGCTGCTGCCTCTGCCAAGCTGGCTTCCTGAGAAGGATTTGTCTGTCCCCATTAAACCCAGAGGGTTGGCTCCTCTAAATGCTTGCAGTATGCTTGGAAGCCCAAATCCTTCTGGCCTCCAATCTGGAGGCAGCCCAGTGCCAATGTCTCCTGGGTCCCATTGTGCAGTGCCTGAGTGAGAGGATGTCCCGAGCTGGCTGCACAAGACTCATCTGAATTTCTCCGTTGATTGACTTCAGATAACTCCACTGGGTGACTCTGGTGTTGGTTTCCTAAACTTTGGAACTGAGAGGTGACCACGCCCTTTGCTTAAGATGAAGGCACAGAAGCGATGGGAGAACTCAGTGAGGTCACAATCGTTGCCGGGGTGGGAGCATTTGTTCCCCAGGAGGTGAGCAGAGCTGGTGCTCTGGTGAGCGTGCTGCACAGCGAGACCGAGCTCTGGGCCTTCTTGGAAGTGATCACCCTGGGACAGCCCATCAGAAGCAGCGCTGCGGCGTGTGCGTGAGCTGGGCACAGCTGAGGCTGAGCAGGCCGAGCAGGTGAGCTGGGCTTGGTGCTGGGAGGTCGCCGCGAGGTGTGTCAGAAGAGAAGCTGGGCTGGGGAGGAGCTCCAGCTCCAGCAGCACCCTTCTGTATGGCTGCTGCTGGCTGCTGGTGTCTGTGAAATCAACACACGATCTGTTGTTGTAGGGATGGAGCCTGCACGTCCGTGGGATTGTGCCGGGCATGGGGGGAAACAGAAAGCTCCTGCAGGTAAGAACCTCTTGTGAGCTGTGGTGTGAGTACCTGCCTCTAAATGGGGCTGCATGAAGGGGTGAGTGCGATGGAGGAGAGCGGAACGTATGCTCCAGATCTGTGCTGACTGCAGAAATAGCACATCTTTGTAACAGTGGAAGGGCATATTGAATGAACTACACTTGAAGACGATAAGTTTGTGGTTGGCTGTGCTAACATCGTCCTCCAAAGAGATGCTCTCCATGTATTTCTTGTCTTCTTTCTGTCAGAAGCTGATGCAAGTGGCCTTCCTTGGAAGCGCAGCCTTGCAGAAAGCCAGGGGAGGAGCACGGAGTGTGACACTGCACCCAGGAGAGGTACAGACACACAACAGACATCTGGGCTCGGTGCACGGTCTCCTAGTTAGGCTTTCTGCCTGTCCTTTCCTGGGACTGTTGTCCTTGTGTGTTGTTGGGGGTCTGAATCCCTGGGATTTACAGTTACCTTTCCAGTTCTGATCTGTAATGTGAACCCAATTTTCACCCAAGACCCTAAGATGCCTTACCTGGAACACAGTAGGGGAGAGCTGCCATTGACCCTTTGGGGATTTTCTTGCTGTTGCAGCAGTGACGACTAGTTTGGATGTGCCGGACAATGTCAAGGACATTCACGGTCTGTTCTCTTGGATCAAAAGTGAGTTTGGGGGATGCAGAGCCTGCAGGTGTGTGATTGCCCAGATTGAACGTGGTAAGGCTATCATTGCCATTTTAGGGGATGTGCTTGCCTTTTCAGATGTGGCAAGAGCTGTCGAGGTCCCTCAGGAGAACCCCAGCAGCCCTGCCCCTGAATGCTTCATCTTTGAGCTCCCTCACATCCCCACGGACAACAGAGAGCTCAGTATGGAGGGACTGGAGGCCATCGTGACCCCCACTGACCCCTTCTTGGAGCTTCCACCATCCCCCAGGGTCCTGTCTGAGCTGTACTGTGGGTTGTCGCTGCTGCACCCCGTCGTGCCACCAGTGGGTACGCAGCTCAGCCCACAGACAACCCCCCTCATTATCACCATACCTCCCTCAGTCAAACCAACGCAGCCCATCGAGGAGGTGCAGGAATGGCGGCCTCAGGGGGTTCAGGCCCACTCGCTGCTGTCACCGGGCTCTGTCCCCTGCCAGGCGGCAGAAAAGGAAAACAGGGGCAGCACCAAGTGGGCCAAGTGCCCTGCACCTGCTGGCAGCCCCCAGAAAGGGGAGAGCTCCCAGCACGAGCAGCCCACCAGCAGCACCCCAGCCAAGAAAGGAAAGCTGTCGCCGTGCAAGGAAAGGGAAGAAAGAAAAGGCCACAAACACCCGTGCCAAACGAAGCTGGCTGGGGTCAGCGCAGGAGGCAGCAGCAGTGGGCGAGCGGGCCCTGCCAGCGAGCTGCACAGACACCTGCTGGACTCCATCCAGGCTGTGCACCCGCTGGGGCACAGGGGGACTGCGGTGGGGCCGGTGCGCCAGCCACCCTCCGTGCAGCCCCAACCCACACCCAGCGCTGGGCCTACTTTCCCCCGGCCCCAACGCGGCAGCACAGATGGGGCAGCGCCGGCACCAGCAGGCTGCAAGGCCAGAGAGCAGGACGCTGCCAAGAGGACGGCACCGAGCTGCCTGCTGAGGAGCGCACCGCTGCCGAGGGACCCACCCTCACAGCTGCACCAGCAGCAGCCTCGGCCACAGCGCTCCGTGGACTCTGTGCCCTGCGTGGGGCCCAGGCTGGGTGGCCGTGGGGCACCCACACCACTGCAGGAGTCGCTGCCCATCACAGCCAAGCAGCGGCCCGAGCGGGAGCGCTTGAAGAAGCTGGCCCGGGACCGACGGGAGCAGGCGGCCCACCAGATGAAGATCGGCCCCGTGCAGTTCCTCGTGCAGCGCGAGATAGACATGGCCATAGCCGACGAGTACGGCTACCCGTAACCCTGCGCTCCTCGCCGCCCGACAAGCCGGAGTTTATTTCCAGTCCTGCCCAGTGAACAGCCTGGGGGAGACCATGCACAATTCTGCTGCCACTGAAGGACTGAGGGGAGGAGCGGCAGAAGGCAGCAGCTGCTATTGCATTCCAATATCTTATTTAGTAAATTAGATTTCCTCTTCAGTTCACTGCCACTGTTTTGTTTCTAGGCCCATCTCCCTGCCCTGACACGCATTCCTAAGCCAGGGCAGCCTGACCTCAAACAGCAGCACACTGGCTCACCCATTGCTATCAGTGCACTCACTTGTCTTCTTCTCCATTAACAGAAGAATTACAGAAAATATTAGGGCCAGTAACTCCTCACAGCAGCTCTCCGGAAGCTGCTACCTCCGCCACCAGGAGGTTCTGGACAAGAAGGAAAATACGTCACCTGGCAAATACCAAAGGGTGTGTGGTACACTGACAGGGCCAGCAAAGGGAACACACTCCTGTGGTATGCAGCTGCATACAATGTGATCTGAAGAAGGGAACGGACAAGGCAGCCTTCTGCTGCCTCCCAGCTACCCCAAGTGGCTCCCATTAACCACCCCTTTGTCATCCCAGTGCCTCCCAGAATCACCAGCCACATTCCCAGGGGCTCCCAGTCACTCCCAGCTCCCTGCTGCAGTGGTCCCACTGCCTCGCAGCAGCCCCCAGTCTACCCCACATATGCTTCCACTGCCTCCCTATTGCCTCCAGTGGAGCCCCTGTGCCTCCTGGTGCCCCCCACACACGCTCCTAGTGCCTTCCTCAGCCCTAGTTCCCAATGCTTCCCAGTTCAACCCCAATACCATCACAGAATTTCTCAGTGATCCTGAATCAAGGAATTGAATTAGATTGAATCTATAGATTTGTTAAAACTAGGCCTCATAGCTTGAGCAAACAGGTAACTTCAGCAAGAAACACAGGGACCATAGAAATGCACGTACCACCGAAGAGAGCTGCTGTCTCACTTCTGTACCTGAGAATATCACGGAACAGCTGTCTCACTTCTGTACCTGAGAATATCACGGAACAGATCCTCCTGGATGACATGCTTAATCACACGAGGAATGAGCGTGTGATCCAAGACAGCCAGCACGGCTTCACCAGGGGAAGGTCATCCTTAACCAGTCTGGTGGACTTCACTGATGGAGAGACAGCACTGGTGGACAAAGGACAGGCAACCAGTGTCATTTACCTGGACTTGAACAAGGCCTATGACATAGTCCCCCACCACATCCTCATCTCCAAATTGGAAGGATGTGGATTTGATGGGCGGACCACTTGATGGATAAGAAATTGGCTGAAAGGCCGCAGACAGAGGGTGGTGATTCATGTTTCTGTGTCCAGGTGGAGGCTGGTAACGAGTGGCACCTCCCAGGGGCCTGTCATGGGGCCAGTGCTCTTTCACATCTTTATCAATGACATTGATGACAGAATCGAGTGCACCCTCAGCAAGTTTGCTGATGCCACCAAGCTGAGCGGTGCGGGTGACACGGTGGGAGGAAGGGATGCCATCCAGAGAGATCTCAACAGACTTGAAAGTTGGGCCTGGGTGAACCTAATGAGGTTCAACATGGCAAAGTGCAAGGTTTTGCAATTGGGCTGGAGGAATCCCAGGCATCTACACAGACTGGAAGGAGCAGTCCTTGAGAGCAGCCCTGTAGAGAAGGAGCTGGGAGTCCTTGCTGCAATGAAGGGATGGGAACCCAGCTTGATGAAAGCTAATGTTCGTTTATTAAGCAACAACTCAAAACTTATATACACAGAAAGGCAATGTCTGTTAAGATCTGATTGGGCAAAGGTTACATTCCTTAAGGTTAAACGTCATAACAATACAAAGCACTCCTGGTCGTCTAAATGAGCAGTTCCCTATCGCCTTCTGTTACAGTGTCCTGTTTCTTTTCATTCCTCAAATGCGGTTATCTTGACCTTGTCAGCTTATCTTTACACAGCCTGCATCCAGGGCTTGTGGTCAAATTTTTGCATAGCCAGCAGCTCTGTCTGGCTCACACTCTTGCCATTACCCACAGGTCCTGATGGGTGAAAAACTTAACATGAGCCAGCAATGTGCTCTTGCAGCTCAGAAAGCAAATGGGATCTTGGGCTCCAAAAGGAGAGGAGTGGCCGGCAGGGACAGGGAGGTGATTGTCCCTCTCTACTCTGCTCTTGTGAGGCCCCATGTGGAGTACTGCGTCCAGGTCTGGAGTCTCCAGTACAAGAAAGGCAGGGAGCTGCTGGAGAGGGTCCAGAGGAGGGCCACAAAGATGATCAGAGGGCTGGAGCACCCCCCTACAAAGACAGGCTGAGGGAGCTGGGCTTGTTCAGCCTGGAGAAAAGGCGGCTGCGGGGTGAACTCATTGCAGCCTTTCAGTACCTAAAGGGAGCCTATAATCAGGAGGGGAGCCAACTCTTTGCAAGGGTAGATAACAGCAGGACAAGGAAAAATGTCTTAGAAAACCAGAACATCTTAGAAAAACAAAACCAGCAGTTCTGCAAACATCCTGTTCAAACAATTCACACTGTGACCACTAACTGGGAAAGTTACTGATCATAGGAAATAATTCATCTTACCTCTTTTTTTAAAGACTCATCACTTGAGGTTGTGCTGCTGTTTGTTGCTTTCTCCCAGCAATGCTTCCAGCCTTTTCAGTTCAGCGCCCCTTTGCTGTAGAAATACCAAATTTCAAATGTGATTAACTAGGATATTTTAGGAACAATTACAAGCTAAGTTGCGTCTTAGTGGTAACACCATACCATGATCTCCTTCTCAGTTGGAGTGTAGCGCTCCTCAGACCCCCTGTACGCCCGACTCCAGAATCCGCTCGACTTGTGTTGGTTTCCTAAAATTAAGGACCGGGAGGTGACCACGCCCTTTGCTTAAGATGAAGGCACAGAAGCGATGGGAGAACTCACTGAGGTTACAGTCATTGCTGGGGTGGGAGCATTTGTTCCCCAGGAGGTGAGCAGAGCTGGTGCTCTGGTGAGCGTGCTGCACAGCGAGACCGAGCTCTGGGCCTTCTTGGAAGTGATCACCCTGGGACAGCCCATCAGAAGCAGCGCTGCGGCGTGTGCGTGAGCTGGGCACAGCTGAGGCTGAGCAGGCCGAGCAGGTGAGCTGGGCTTGGTGCTGGGAGGTTGCCACGAGGTGTGTCAGAAGAGAAGCTGGGCTGGGGAGGAGCTCCAGCTCCAGCAGCACCCTTCTGTATGGCTGTTTCCAGGGGAAACGGGTTCTTGTTGAGATCCCATCCCACATTTTCACTAAGGATGATGAAACTTATCGTTACTCCCCTGGGGAAAATTGCTGCCAGTGCCCCGCCTTCATGTCAGGTGTTAAAAAGGAAGGAGAGCGCTGACTTCCTAAAGTGCAACTTGTGCCTTAGTGATGCATGGGTGTGCATATCCAAGAGATATTGAACAAAAGCTCTCTGAGGTTATGGCAGGAAGCCAGGTGCCCAGCTGGGACACGGACTGTCCAAGGACACGTCAAGCACTGTGTGCTTTGGGCCATGGCTGCCACCAGGGAGTGTCACGGCTGTGAGCTGTGCACGAGGGTGGGCACTCTACATCAGCCCTCATCCCGGCTAGTGGTGAGAGCAGGGGGAGGCTGATGAGTGCTGACCGTGCGGCACAGCCACTGTGCTGTGTGTCAGCCAGGAGGGAGGAGTGCTGCTGAGCCTTGGTAAGCCAGAGCTGGAGGTCTCTCAGATTCCCAAAGTGCTGCAGCGAGAGGACAGAGCGAGATTTCTTCACGACAGCAACACCAGCTGTGTGCAGAGCTGCCGAGGAGATGGGGAGGGATACTTGCTGATGGAAGCCATGGCAGTCAGACATAAACTGGATCTAGTGTCGGGCAGCTCTCGCAGCCAGCTGATTTGCAGACATTGCCCTCCTCCAGAGGCTAAATTACATGACAGAAGAAAGCTGGGAAAATGCTCGTTCCTCATGATTTTTCACTTGTGGATACTTTCTTCAGGGTTCCCCGTTTGAAAGGAGATCTCAGGGAGCAAGGTAGTCAAGGAGTGAAGCCAGCTTTACCCGAGAGCGAGGGAAGTTCTTGTGAAGAGAGCCCTCAGAGCCTGAGCTTCTTCGGAGACTTCAGTGGTCATGGCTCGGCAAGGAGTCTGCTTCTGCTCTGCAAGTGGAAAGGTATGGCCGGGTTTCTTTTGCTTGGGTTTTCTTCCTTATTTCTAAGGGGAAGGGGTGGAGCAGAAACCCTAGAACCCTAAGGGTGGAGCAGGCACATGGGTATCTCTATGGCACATGGGTGTCCCTACGGCACATGGGTGTCCCAATGCCATGTGGGTGTCCATCCCAAAGTCACGTTGGTTTCCCAGTTGCACACTGGTGTTCCAATGGCACATGGATGTCCCTATGGCACATGGGCCTCCATCCCAATGACATGTGGGTGTTCCTATGGCACATGAGTGTCTCAATGGCACATGGGTATCCCAATGGCACAATAACCAGTTGGACTGTGTACTCGCTGCACACAGCCTGGGCTAATAGCACAGACGTGTCTCAGCCTGTATTTTCCCTAGTGATAAGTAGTGTCTCAGCAATCTCATATCCTATCTCTGGCACCATCTGCAACCTCTCTGCAAACCTTGGCTGCCCGTTCACCAACATTTGCTTTCTCTCTCCAGAAGCATCGTGGTGCAGTTCCGCGTGTTTGGGAACAGCAGAGACACAACTGCACCTTTCGACGCACAGTGAGACGCGATGGAGGTGGACTGTACTTACCACCACACAGGAGTGAGTTTCTTCTTGCACACTGCACATGAAGAGTGCAAGAATGAATTCTGAGTATTACTTCTGAGCAGGTGCAGTGCTGTAGGGGATGTCAAGTAACCATTGTAGAAACAGTGAGATGCTGACAGCAGCAGTTGGTGGCATCAGTGAGACAGAAATCTGTGTATAAACTGTGGTGCTTAGAGTTGAGTGAATCCTTTGTAGAGTAAAAAAATACGTTCCTCAACTTGTGCACCCGAGAGCATTTTGTTTACTGATGCACCTTTGCTCTGCAGAGTGTAGAGCTGTCAGGTAAACCGGGTTTCCTTTGCTGCCACCTGAGCAGGAATGAGACTCGTAGTGGTTTTTGTAAGCGTGTTATGGTTTAAACATCAGTTTGTGTTTTGGCCGTAAAAGCAGTGTCTGTTTCTTTGGGGGTGGCCTTGGGCTAATGGGACAATACTGCTACTGCCTCCTGGTTTCTGTTACATCAGCAAATGATATTTTGTTTTAGGGATGGAGCCTGCGCATCCATGTCACGGTGCTGGGCAAGCAGGGAAACGGAAAGCTTTTGCAGGTGAGCCATGGTGTGGGTACCTGCCTCTAAACAGGGCTGCATGAAGGGGTGTGTGACAGAGGAGAGGGGAAAGGTCCCTGCAGATCTGTGCTGACTGCAGAAATGGAGCAGCGCTGGAGCAGCAGAAAGGCACATGGAAGACGCTAGGCTTGAAGATGAGAATTTTGTTGTTGGCTGTGCTAATATCATCCTCCCAAGAGATGCTCTTCAAATAACTCTTGTCTTCTTTCTGTCAGAGGCTGATGTCAGTGGTCTTCCTCTGAAGCGCAGCTGTGCGGAAAGGCAGGGGAGGACTATGGAGTGTGGCACAGCCCCCAAGAGAGGTACAGATACACAGCAGGCATCTGGGTTTTGTGCACTGTCTTTCTCGTTGTTTTTTCTGTCTGTTCCTTCCTGGAACTGTTGTCATTGCGTGTTGCTTGGGGTCTGAATCCCTGGGATTTACAGTTACCTTTCCTGTTCTGATTTGAAAAGCGAACTCACAGTTCAGCCAAGATCCTTAGATCCACAACCGTGAATGCTCAAGATGGGATTTCCGAGTACTGTGGCCCACTGTGCAGACCTTTTGCTTTTTGCAGTGCTGGACTCTCTTTCAACCTTGTTGCTTCTCCTTTCTTGATGATGACAGGGAGAGGCACTGAGACAAATAGAAAGAGCCATGTGAATGCAGTCTGTTCTGAGAAAGCTCATCAAAGAGCAGAATCCAAAGCCCACATCCAGACCAGAGGGCTTCCTTGCAGAGGAGGTCCCAGCCCAGGGGGAAGACCTTCCCCTGCAGTGAACCCCCACTCTCTCTCCAAGAACCTGTCTGGAAGAAAGCGCAAGGACTTGGAGGAAGCGAAAGAAACAGCAGAGCGACTCCCTGTCCAGAAGAGAGCGAGGGGTGAGCACAGCAGGGAGAACATCACGAGGATGTGTCAAAGCAGTGACAGCATGCCGGCTCCAGCAGCACGCCCTGGGCCTGCCCCAGCACAGATCTCCAAAGAGGTGAGAAGGTGCTGAGGAACCTGCCCTAGAGGCTTCCTAGTCCAATTTCCTTTGTCTTTTTTCTGCCATCTGTTTTTACGGTACCCACGTTCCTGCAGTTTTGACGTTGATAAAGTGAATGTATCTTGTTTTCTCACTCTGTAGCACGGAGAAGACAACAGCGACAAAGAAGACGAGAGAGGAGAGCAGAAATGATGAAGGCTTCTCTGAGAGCTGCTGCTGCACGAGTGGAGGTGAGTCCTTGGTGAACACAGGCACACACTTGCTTGTTCTCAGTGCACAAAATAAATGGTAAAACCCCAGGGAAGTGATGTAATACAAGAGCACCCAGCTGTGAAGTCAGCACGGGTTCACCAGAGGGAAGTCATGCTCGACTAACCTTGTGCCTTTCATGAGGTCATTACTGTCTGGGTGGATGGGGAAGAGAGCAGTGGCTGTAGTCTCCCTTGATTTCAGCAAGGCATTGGACACTGTCTCCCACAGCATCCTAACGAAGTCGAGGAAGTGTGGAATAGATGAGTGGATGGTGAGGTGGGTTGAGAACTGGCTGTCTGACAGAGCTCAGAGGGCTGTGATTGGCAGCACAGAGTCCAGTTGGAGGCCTGTACTTAGTGGTGTTCCTCAGGGGTCAGTGCTGGGTCCAGTCCTTTTCCACATCTTCATCAGTGACCTTGATGAGAGGATAGAGTCCACCCTCAGCAGGTTTGCTGATGATACAAAGCTGGGAGGAACTGCTGACACACTGGGAAGGCTGTGCTGCCATTCAGCGAGGCCTGGACTGGCTGCAGATTTGGGCAGAGAGGAACCGGCTAAGGTTTAAGCAGAGCAAGAGTAGAGTCTTGCACGTGGAGAGGAGTGAGCATGTGCACCAGTACAGGCTGGGGGATGAGCTGCTGGAGAGGAGATCTGAGGAGAGGGACCTGGGTGTCCTGGTGGCCAAGAAAGCCAATGGGATCCTGGGGTGCAGTAAGAGTGTGGCCAGTAGGTCGCGGGAGGTGATCCTCCCCCTCTAATCAGCCCTGGATTATGGATTCACCAAGAGCCCATGGCCCAATTTGTCCAGCAGTGTTCCATAAGCTGCTGCTCAGCTTTTGGTCCGGAGTAGTGTCCATGCAGCTTAGGACCACCAAGCTCCCATCCCAGCACTGTGGGTTTGGGGGGTGATTTATTGCTGTCACTTGCTTGAGCAAGAGGACATCCTTTCATAGCTGAAATGATGAAAGGACCTTTCATAGCTGAAATGATGGATGGTTGGATGATGCATGTACTGTGACACAGACAGCGGTGCCAGTGCCTTGTGAGTAATGCCCAGCGTCCACCGCTGTTCCACCCCTCTGCGTGTTTGATTTCCCTCATCCTCCAGGTGTCACCAGCTCTCCTAAATAAAAGACCATGATTCAGGGCATGTTTTCAGCAGGACATCTGGACATGTGCTCTTCCCGCTGCTCTCCAGATTGTCCCCATGCCTTGCTACTTCTTCACTCAGATACATCCCAACTCTGTGGATGCTTCATGACTTTCAGGGAGATTGGAAATTGCTCCATCTCTCTCTCCAATCTGTAATGAACTCTTTTGTCAACTCCTTAACTGTGTTTAGATCTATCCTTTCCTATCTCTGTCTAACTCATTTCTTGAACAAGTGTTCCCTGTGAAAGACAAACCTCATGAAATGCAGCTTGGATATAGCATGCAGTTCATAACTGTGTTTTACTGTTCGTTCAATTGCATCTTTCCTTCTGTTTGTTGGAAAAAAAAAAGAGAAATCTTTCTTTTTCCATGTTCAGCAAGGTGGAGTCGATGCAAAGGAGGTTTAACACTGAGTTCTCATTACGTTTTATCATATTTTATTTTGCAAGATTGTCCTTCAGGCGCGTGGCCATGGGCCAGCACCAGTGCAGCACCAGTCTCCCCAAGCGGGGTGAAGTTCTAGACATGGATCACGCCTCCTCAGCAGGTACTCAGCACCATGGGGTGGCCAGGGATGAAGGCCAGGGCACAGACCCAGACTCCGTGCACATTCGGGATCTGCTGTAGGCATGGGGTAGAGCAGAGATCACCATCAGCCTCATGCATGCACGCAGGGATTCAGATCATCACTGCTGCCCCAGGGTCGATGCAAAGTACTGAGCCGGACTAGAGACTTAGTCTTATCTCTGCAAGGAGAGATCAGAGGGGTCCCTTCTGAGCATGGGAACAAGGACACAGACACATAGAGCTTGGCTTTGCTGAGGGTTTTATTGATCATAGAGGGTGTCATTGATCATCAGGGTCTTCACTGGTCATTGGAGGGCAACACTGGTCATCAGAGGGCTGCACTGGTCATCAGAGGATGTCAAAGGGCATCACAGGTGAGAAGAAGCCTTGTCCCTGCAGGGTTTGTCCCCAAGGACTTAGCACAGGAGAAAGACTGGCAGCAGCCAACAGGCCCAGGGCAGGAGGTGGGTCCCCTGGGGACAGCAGCCACAGCCCCTGTCCCATCTGCACGGTGACTCTGGGCCATCCATAAGGCACCCTGTGCCTGCCCCTTCCAGATGCCCTCCTCAGCACATCCCCATAGAGCACAAGACAAGGTCTCGAGGTGACAGTGCCCAGGTTCACCTGGAACAGGTCAGGGACTGCCCTCCATCGCATCCATCCGCAGCCCCTGATGCCTGGTCCTCAGGGCTCTGGAGACACCCAGGTTTCCCCCAGGTGCCCTGTGGAGTCTCAGATATCCCCGTGCTCCTGGGGAACAAATGCTCCCACCCCAGCAATGACTGTGACCTGAGTGGGTTCTCCCATCGCTTCTGTGCCTTCATCTTAAGCAAAGGGCATGGTCACCTCTCAGTTCCAAAGTTTAGGAAACCAACACCAGCGTCACCCAATGGGGTTATTTAAACTAAAATAATGGAGAAATTTCAGATGAGTCTTGTGCAGCCAGCTCAGGTCATCCTCTCGCTCAGGCACTGCACAATGGGACCCAGGAGACATTGGCACTGGGCTGCCTCCAGCTTGGAGGCCAGAAGGATCTGTGCTACCAAGCAATCAGCAAGCATTCGGATGAACCAGCCTTCTGGGTTTGATGGGGACACACAAGTCCTTCTTCGCAAAGCCAGCTTGGCTAAGGCAGAATAGCTCTGTTGTAGGGCCACAGCTCTCCACGGCCAGGTGCTGCTCCAGCACTAGGGCTGGATTTCCTACTGGGCACCCACACGTGCTCTGACTCTCCTGCAGGTTTCTGCAGGGTTTGTGGCTTTCTGCAGGGGAGCTTCTCACGTTGCAGAGGAACATCATTCCTGCCTCCTCTGGCACCCTACCGGGAGCTGCTGCACAGCTCATCCGCCTGGATTCATCCTCCCAGCAGCAGCTGCTCCTGCAGTGCCACCAGCTGCATAAGCTGACCTGCAAGGCAGAGGGAGGCACCGTGTGATGGGTGCAAATGAAGGAGCCCAGGTCTGTGTCACAGCTGTGCATTGCAGCCTTGGGAAGCAATTAGCAGCAGCAGCTTTTGTCATCCGCAGCCATTGTAAATGGAGTGGGACCTCTGACCTGCAGTTATTGCAGAAACACCGCTGTCTGTGTCACAGTACCTGTAGGCACTTGTGTCCTCAAAACACTGTTCTGGGAAACATTGTTATTTAAGCCACCAAATCCCCCCAAAGTCCCTCAAAGTATTTTCAGCTTAAGTGGAAACAGGCCATATCCGGAGTTGGGAAGTCTGTTAACACATCTTCACTGATTTCCATCTTTGTCTTCAATTCTTTTTTTCCCAATGTTACTGAGGTGATCATCTTTCAGACTTGCAGCTTCTAAAAGGAAAGAAGACCCATTTGTGTCTCGCACAGAGCCTAGTGCCCACCAAAACTTCCCTGCCCAGAGCTGCCCATGACAACCCTCAGGGTTTGCACTGACTGAGTCACACTGTGGTACTGATCTCTTTTCATTTCCTCTGATCTTGTTTTAGATGGACCCATGCAGCGCATACATGACACTTCATGTCCTGTAAAAACATCTGCTCTCTTCCCATCAGCCATCGGCCATGAGGACGTAGGATCATGAGATAAGCCAGGCTGGAAGGGAACGAGGGGAATGTCTGCGGTCCAACCTGTCAGAAAGAGGGACACACCAAGTTGTTCAGCATTTGCTCCTGATGGATTTTGCAAACCTCTGTGGGCAGAGACTGCAGAGCCTCATGGGGTGACCTGCACCAATTCTTGTATCATCTGGTGATGAAAAAGATGCTTTTCTGATGCACAGGCCGAACCTCTCTACACATTCACTTTTATCTCCCAACACGCACCATGGGGAAGGGCCTGTGCTCTCCATCACCTCCTCTACATTCTGGCAGGCTGCAGTGAGATCCCCTTCAGCCTTCCCTTCTCCACGCTGGACAAGCCGAGGTCCCTCAGCCTCTCCTTGCACGCGAAGTGTTCCAGCTTTGAGCCTTGCCAAACCCAGTCCAACTTGCTGACATCTTTCTTGTGTTGAGGATCTGAAATGTGGAGGCACTACTCTGGATAATGCTTTCCCTCCATCTTCTAGCCATGGTCTTGTTCATATAAAATAGGTGGAGACTGACTGCTTACATCATTTCTGAATAAGTGGACAATGGTGAATGTTAATAAACTGAAAGAGAACATTAGCTGTTTGAAAGGAATTCCTAGCATTCCTAATATCATGATGTGAGACATGGAACAGGTGTGGAACAGGCAGCCCAAGGAAGTTGTGAATGCCCCTTCCTTGGAAATGTTCAAGATGTCAAGGGCCCCGAGCATTCATCTCTACTGTGTGACAGCCCCGCACACAGCAAGGGAGTTGGAACTGGATGATGTCCAAGGTCCTTCCAACCCAAGCCATTCAAGGATTCTGTGATTTCTATCAGGCTCTTCCAACTCAGGATCCTGTTTGCTTGGGTATTTGGAGTTCACCACTTCTTGCATCATCATTTCCCTTCTGTTTCTGGCACCTAAAGTATAAGGAAGCCCAGTCCAACTCATAAACAGTGAGATCAGGAAGGAAATGAGTATCAGAGACTTCTTCCATGTCCTGCCTCACCAGGTTCCCTGCTCCATTCTACTGTGGGCCCACAGTCTCCCTAATCTTCCTTTTCTTGCCTACATATTTCCACAAGCTCTTCCTCGCTTTGATATGCCTGGGCACATTCAATTGCAGTGCAACTCTGGCTTTGCTAAACTCACCTCAGCAGGTACACTAGCACAAATCTCTGCATTGCTGCCAGGTGACCTCTTGTTTCCACCTCCTTTATGCTTCTTTTCTGTGTTTGGGTTTGGCCAGGGCAATCTTTCTCATTCCTGCAGCACTTCTGACATTGCTACTTGGTTTCCTCTTCCTTGGAATACTGGAGTACTTGGAATACTGTGCATGGAAGTTGTCGTCCTCAAGTAGCTAACACATTTTTTGTTCCTATTCCTCTTAGAGCCTTACCCTGCTGCCTTATACACCGCAGACACTTGAAGAAGTCAAGGTGTGCAGACTGTGTGTCTGCACCGCAGACACTTGAAGAAGATCAAGGGGTCTTTTGGACGGCTTATGCCCTGCTGTGCTGTCCCTCCAGAAAATGCTAGAGTGAGTAAGGTCCCAGACTGTGACAGGGCCTCAAAATGTGAAGCTCCTGTTTGCCCTTTTAGGTCCCCTTCCTCTTGTTCTTCCTAATCAGGAAGCCAGTAGCAGACACCAATGGTCTCCTCTTTAAGCCATTTCCATCAGTTCTCAGCTGGATCCTCCACCATCCCCAGGCAGAGCTTGGTGTGCTCTCATACAGAGAGCAGTAGCCTATCCTTGTTTTATTTGACCACCCTCTGTGAAGAGTCCATATCCCTGTTTTTTTACAATTCAGAGGTGGGAACTCTCCTGCTATGTCTCTGTGACCCAAGAAGACCCCTAGACCTCCAAATGCAAAAAGATTTCTAGCTCATTGAGTCATATTTTTGGTGTTCTCATTAGTGTAAAGACACTTGAGAAATCTTTCCATTCCCAAAGCATCACAGGACGTAGTCTGGCTGGATCCTGTGCCTACCCCATGGTAATGGTGCTCAGAAGGTGGCACGCAGGCATTAAATGAACCATAGTGGGGCTTGGAGCTGTCCAGCCAGCACCAACACTCCTAGGGCATGGCTTTCCTGAAGGTCCTGTGCTGCATTTGCTAGCTGTCTGTGGATGTGCTGGAAACCCCAGGGAACTGCCATTCAAATGAGAGCCCAGAGCAAACTCAGGTGTCATCAGTGAAAGGGTGTAGGTGTGTCCTAGCTTTGTAATGCCTTGAACTCTAGAATATGCCACAGATGGAGCAGAGAGGAAGATCTGGTTCTTCAGGTGAGCTCATCCTTTTGGAATGAGATACAAGAATACTCCCATTCCCTGTCTGCCCCCCAGCTGATGCTCAGAAAGGAAGTGGCTATCTCTGAGGTTATCTACCACAGTTTGCAGGCAATGTTGCCTACATCTAGGAGCACCTCAGGCATCTTGGTCATCAGCGAGTGTCTGTACTCGAGCAAGTGACTCCAATGGAAATTTTTACATGAAAGGTGGTGAGGAGCTGGAACAGATTGCTCAAGAGTGATTGTGGATGCCCCATCCACTAAGACAATCAAGAGCAGGTTGGATGGGTTGTTAAGCAACATGATCTAGTCACTGGCAACTCTGCCCATGGCAGGAGGGTTGGGAGTAGGTGACTTCTGAAGTCCCTTCCAACCTAAGCCGTGCTACAATTCAATTATCTAGGATTCTATGATGATTCTGCAGCCTTTCAGGAGCTGTTGGCCAGGGCGACTACGAACATCTCCAGGGAGAAGGGGAGAAGAAAATCACATCCTCTCCTGCTGAGTTGGACTGGTCCCCTGGGACACATAGAGCTCATACAAGCAGGCAGCGCTGCAGAGAGACAGTTATTCCCAGGAGCAGCTCCTGTGCACCACGTATTAAGGCTGGGGGTATGATCTGCAGGTGATAGGGGAAGAAGAGAGAAAGGAGAGAGAGCTTAGAGGATGTGTGGGATGTGAGCAGGCTGTGAGCTTAATGGAGGAGAATTATCGTGGCCTTTAACACGGTAAATCTCCTGCTGCAAGCAATTGAAGCTGCTTTTCCTGGAGGGATCACTAAATCCCATGGCAGCCCAGGCTGCATGTGCTCTGTGTTCCTTTATCATGGCAAAAGACCTGCTTCATCTTCGGGCATCACTGCTGCAGTGCAGCCCCTGAGTGCTCCGTGTCCCAGGACGGCTGCAGGCTGTGCAGCCGGGGGTGCAGCAGGTGCCCGGGGCTGTCGTGCAGAGCAGCGGCCCTGCTGTGCCCCAGGGGCTGTGTGCAGGGGCAGGGACTCTGCCGCCTGCCAGGCTCAGCACTCAGCCTGCCCGGGGAGCTGCCCAGGGCACTGCGAGCAGACATGTGGGGGGAAGGAGCACCCCGGCAGGGCAGGGGCCTTCTGCTGCCACAGCTGCTGCCTGGGGCAGAGCATCACAGCACCTCTGCACCCCAGAATGTTTCCAATGGTGCTTTGCAAGAGGAGAGGCAAGGCAGGGATTTTCCATTTCCTGTTCTTAGGGAAAGGGAAAAGGGTTGGAGTCAGGAATCTGAAAGGAGCTGGGAGATATGAACACATCTCTGACAATCCTGCGTTGTTCCTTTCTCAGTCTGCCCTTACGTGAACAATCTCCTAAGGTGCTTTCAGCCTTTCCTCTCCCAAAGGACAGCACCGGCTGAAACTGTTGTCATTTTTAGCAGACATGAACACACACTTACCCTGCCAACAGGCAGCTTTCTCTATGACAAACCTAAGTGCACAGAGTCTGGGAGGAGGGCTTTGAGTGCAGAGAGGGTGAAGGTATGGGACTTGGAAACTGAATGTCTCTGAGGACGGTCTTGATTTGTCATTAACTTCTGCACTCCTAACAGCACTCCATGCCCAGGAACAGCAGAGCAGATGCCCAACAGCAGCTCCATCAGCGAGTTCCTCCTGCTGGCATTGGCAGACACACAGCAGCTGCAGCTCCTGCACTTCTGGCTCTTCCTGAGCATCTCCCTGGCTGCCCTCCTGGGCAACGGCCTCATCAGCACAGCCGTAGCCTGCGACCAGCGCCTGCACACCCGCATGGACTTCTTCTTCCTCAACCTCGCCCTCCTCGACCTGGGCTGCATCTCCACCACTCTCCTCAAAGCCACGGCCAATGCCCTCTGGGACACCAGGGCCATCTCCTGCACAGGGTGTGTTGCACAGGTCTTCTTTTCATTATTCTTATTTTCTGCAGAGATTTTTCTTCTCACAGTCATGTCCTATGAGCGCTTTGTTGCCATCTGCAAGCCTCCTCACTACGGGACCCTCCTGGGCAGCAGAGCTTGTGCCACCATGGCAGCAGCTGTCTGAGGCACTGGCATCCTCTATTCCCTGCTGCACACTGCCAATACATTTTCAATACCACTGTGCCATGGCAATGCTGTGCACCAGTTCTTCTGTGAAATCCCCCAGATACTAAAGCTCTCCTGCTCACAGTCCTGCCTCAAGGAAGTTTGGCTTCTTGTGGTTAGTGTCCCTTTGGAGCTTGGGTGCTTTGTTTTGATTGTGCTGTCTTATGTGCAGATCTTCAGGGCAGTGCTGAGGATGCCCTCTGAGCAGGGACGGCACAAAGCTTTCTCCACGTGCCTCCCTCACCTGGCTGTGTTCTCCCTGTTTGTCAGCACTTTCCTGTGTGACTACCTGAGGCCGCCCTCCCTTTCCTGCCCATCCCTGGACCTGGTGGTGCCAGTTCTGCACTCGGTGGTCCCTCCAGCAGTGAACGCCCTCATCTACAGCATGAGGAACCAGGAGCTCAAGGATGCCCTGAGAAAAATTAGGGAAATCCCCAGCTATGTCAGAAAACATTAGGACAATATTTTGTTAAAACTCCTGTTTTGTATTTCCTGAAACTTTGATTTTTAGTTTTTTTTTTTAGTTTTAAATATAGATATTTTTAGCCTCTTGTTAATTATGTACTTTGACTCAGATATCTCATGTGCCTAGAGTACCGGGCTTCCTATGTACATGAAGATGCCAGCAGGAAATCATTTATCTCAGCCTTTCTTCCCTTCTTCTCTGGAGATGGAGGAGAAACCTCCTTATGAAGCAGGGTTTCAGGGGCCAAGAACTCAGCTGCCAAGTGGAGCAGCAGCCCCGGGGGGGCTTGGGGGCTGCCCCTCACTACTCAGTGGGCTTCTGCTCTCTGCTGCCTTGGAATCAGGGCTGCTTCTTTCCTGGGGCCATGGTGATGTGCACGGTCAGGATTTGGGCTTTTGAGTGCTGCTCTCTTTCCACTTCTGTACATTCCTATTGTCCCTCTCTGCTCCTGGGAACTTTTGGGTCTTGTGATTTCACAGCAGTCCTGTTGTCTCTACAGTGGCATCCCTGACGTAGCAGGCAGGAGGAGGCAGTATGCAGCAATGTGCCAGAGCTGACCTCACTAGCTAGCACTGCCAGAACACAAGGGGCTGCTCAGAGCAGAGACCTGGGGTCTCTTCCAAAGCTGATGTCAGCAATGCAGCCAAGGAGACGCTCTCTGCTCTTTTATTTTCTGGAGATCTCCAGAAATAATCACAGAAGTGGATGGAGTGCTGGCCCAAGAACTCCCTACTTGGTGGCACTTATTATAGTATTATAAAATCTTAGAATGCCTTTGGGTTGAAAATTCCAGCCTGTCCTCTTGAGTCCTTGGAATGTGGGGATTTGGGGTGGAGGTAGAGACCCAAAGAAGGTAACGAGGTATCTAAATACATAGTATGTAAAGGGAGGTGGGAGGAAGGAGGTGGGGGAAGCCAGGCAAGGAGAGATCAGAGGGGTCCCTTCTGAGCATGGGAACAAGGACACAGACACATAGAGCTTGGCTTTGCTGAGGGTTTTATTGATCATCAGAGGGTGTCATTGATCATCAGGGTCTTCACTGGTCATTGGAGGGCAACACTGGTCATCAGAGGGCTGCACTGGTCATCAGAGGATGTCAAAGGGCATCACAGGTGAGAAGAAGCCTTGTCCCTGCAGGGTTTGTCCCCAAGGACTTAGCACAGGAGAAAGACTGGCAGCAGCCAACAGGCCCAGGGCAGGAGGTGGGTCCCCTGGGGACAGCAGCCACAGCCCCTGTCCCATCTGCACGGTGACCCTGGGCCATCCATAAGGCACCCTGTGCCTGCCCCTTCCAGATGCCCTCCTCAGCACATCCCCATAGAGCGCAAGACAAGGTCTCGAGGTGACAGTGCCCAGGTTCACCTGGAACAGGTCGGGTACTGCCCTCCATAGCATCCATCCGCAGCCCCTGATGCCTGGTCCTCAGGGCTCTGGAGACACCCAGGTTCCCCCCAGGTGCCCTGTGGAGTCTCAGACATCCCCGTGCTGCTCACCTAGACATGGAGATCCAGGACCGCACGTCCCACACGCAGGGGATTCTCCTCTGTTCTGCTGAGCACGACCTGGGAGAAAGGGGATGCTAGGGATACACCGAGGGCACTGGGACAATGGGACACGCTGGGGGCAGTGGGATGCACTGGGACACACTGGGAGCACTGGGGAAAACGGGACATACTGGGACACCCTGAAGGCACGGACCCATTGTGTGCACGGGAACACCGTGGCCAAGGCACAGTCCTGCAGCCTACTCAGCCCCATCTGCCCCCCATTGCCTCCTTCCCCTGCTCATTGCCTGCCCACAGCAGGAGGGAGCGCAGCAGAGGCCTTAGGGCCTCAGGGGTGTCCCCATGTCCCAGGGAAACAGAGAGGACAGCAACACATCCCAACCCCGTCCTCAACCCAGGGGCACCCCACAACTCACAGGAGGCGGATGGACATCAATGGGAGGTGGCTGCACCTGGGGAAGAAGAGCCATGGGGCAGCCATGAGGGAACTGTGGGGCTGGGGGATCACCAGGTGTCCCCATCCAAGCCCCCCAGTTGGCCCCGGGGCTGCCCCCAGCCTCATGGCTGCCAAGGTCTGTGTGCACCTCTGCCCATGGAGGAGCCGAGGGTTGGGGACGGACATGGGAAGGGGAGAGGAGATTGGGGGGCTCAAAGGGAGGGGCAAGGGGGTGCCAAAGAAGTGAGATTTGGGGGTCCAAAATGGATAAGTACAGAGATCACAAAGAGGAGAATGGGGGGAAATGAAACAGGTCCCCATATCAACTGTGGACCTAAAGAGATGAGAATCAGAGTGTCAAAGAAAGGAGATTTGTTGGTGCCAAAGGGATGGGCTATGGGGACCAAAAAGAGAGGGCATTTGGAACCCCAAAGACAGGAGATTTGGGGACCAAAAGAAATGGGGAGTAGGGTGCAAATGGAAGAAATTTGGAAGCTCCAAATTGAGGGGTGGCTTCTGCCAGGCAGGACCAGACCCCACCTGTCCCTGTGAAACTCCCTGCTGGGCCACCCTTGGGTGCTCTCAGCATGGCTGCCCAGACACTCACCACAACATCATCTTCCTTGGGCTGCAGACGCAGCAGTGGCTGTGGGGAGAGGAGTAGGAGAGGGAGTGAGAGAGACCCTGGCTTCAGGGACCCCCCTGACTGAACATCTCCAGCCCCAGCCCTCATCCCCCATGGATGGTTCACCTGAGCTTCCACTGTGTGGCACAGGGCAGCAAGGAGCAGCACGAGGCTGAGCACAGCCGCCTTCATCTTCCTCCGTGCTCTGGGAGTTGGGTGAGGCAGCAGGAGGACAGGGCTGCATTTATCTTCCCAGAGCTTCTCCCACAACCCCAAGTGCCCCTGCGCTTGGCAGACTCCCCTGGCATGGACCGAGCCTGACATGCAGCCATACCCTGCCCTAGCCCAAGGGCACATGAAGAAGCCAAGGATCAGAGGAAGAACACTGAGTGCTGGGACATTGATAACATTGACCCCAAAGTCACCGCCAGCACCCAGCACACCCCATGTGTGTCCCAGGTTCACCCAGAGATAATACTGCCCCCACATCAAGGCTTTCTACAAGGAGTCATCCCTGAGTTCTCTCCAGTCCTGTGAGGCACCAAGATGTGGGGCTGATTTCTTGAGGAAATGGGGACTTGGCATCTGGGGACACGGGGAAGTGTTCTCAGAAGCTCCTACACCATCCCTAATGACCCTGGCCTTGACAGAGTCCCCTGGCACGGGCTAAGCCCAGCATGCAGCCAGCCACTGCCCTGGCCCCTGGGAACAGGAAGGAGCCAGGGATTACGGGCAGGCACTCTCTGCTGGGATCCCAATGGCATGTAGCCTAAAGCCACCAAGTTCAAGAACCCAGCAAACCCCGTCCTTTCTGTCACCCAGGATCACCCAGAGATGAAGACATCCCCATATCAAGGCTTTGTCCCAAGAGTCATCCATGAGTTCTCTCCAGTCCTGTGGGGCACCAAAGTGCTGGGCTGATCCCTTGGGGAAATGGGGACATGGCATCTGGAGACACTGGGAAGAGGGAAGACAAAGGGGGACATGGGCAGTGGGGACACTGTGTGGATATGGGGACAACAAGGGGACACTGGGATACAGGGACATCATGGGGACATGAGAATATCATGGCAATATGGAGTCAGCATGGAGATATGGGGACATGGGAAAATGGAGGTATGGGGGCATGGGGGTGTGTGCACAAATGGGAACTGGTTGGTGACAGGGACCTGGAATTCCATAGATGGGCAGTGGGGACAGGCGGGTGACGGGGACGCATAGACACAGGGAGGCTGGCAGTGTGTCCACTCAGTGCCCTTGTCGTCATGCAGGAGGTCGGGAGAGAATAACAGACCTTGGCTGTGGAAGATGGCTTTCCTCCTTATTTCTTTCTGCAAAACCCAGAGACCACAACTTCTAAAATCATGGACTCTAAGAATCATGGAATACCTGAACCATGGGGTCACAGACTCACAGAACCAATGAGTCAGGGAATCATAAAACCACAGCACCACTGTAACTATAGAATCGTAGAATCATTTAGGTGGCTATAAGGCCCCTAAGGTCACATCAGGAGATGTGTCATGCATTCTCTGTTCTCTTTAGATCGCTCGCATTAGAAGACACCATGTTACATCCAGAAATCTGTATAGTGTGCCTGACATGGCAGTAGTACTGCCTCTGTCCATAGGTGCAGTTTGTCAATAGGACATGCAGGCAGGGAATCCAAGGCTAGGGGTGAAAATTGGCTTTGAAGCCTCTGGGCTGTGTGCCTGAGCTTCAGCAGAGCAAAGGTGTCCTACCGGTTTTGTTCCCTTGATGATGCAGCCTCCTGTCATGGCTTCAAAGAAAGTGAGTCTTGTTTTGCCCAGATGAAAAGGAAGACAGAACAGAACACTGATAAATGGCTCCGAACTGCAAACGACTCAAGGATACATCTGTCAGAACAGCCAGCTGGTAACAGCTTCACGGGGCATTTCCCATAAATAAGAGAGCTGTTGTGGGTCATCTCTGACAAGAACACTTGAATGTTTGCTTTGGGAATCGCCCAGAGAGCAGTCAGCTGGAAGAGTTTCCCTCGGGCTGATTCTGCTCTGGGCAGTGTTTGTCAGAGCTTATCAGTGCTGCATTATTCACTGTATTTCAAAGCAGTGTGGCCTGTCTTTCAATACTGTATTTCAACGCAGTATTCCTACTCTGGAGTTACTGTTACAAGAACTAATGAATTGTCCGTGCTGCCTCACGGAGAAATATTGACAGAGGTGCAGTACAGACTGTCTTTGTGATAAATGCGAAGCAGGTGGATGACACTTGATAGCAAGTGTCTCATTAAAGATTCTCTCCAGGAAAACCCCTTTGCTGGTTTGATGACACCTAAAAAGAAATACTCAGGCTTTGTAACAGCAGAACACTGAAAAAGTAAAACGTGATGAGGCCTAAGTTCTCCGGCTGCTCAGTCAGCAGCCTCCTCTGCAGCGATCTCCCCATCGTGGCATCACGGAACCATTTAGGTTAGAAATGACCTCTCGGGTCACCCAACTGCTAACTCAGTGCTGTCAAGTCCACCACTAAGCCCATATCTGTGACATGTCACCGTGTCTGTGGTGTGTCACCCTGCTGGGGAGCAGGTGCAGGGACTTCCACAGCACGGCACGGCCTTGGCTGGGCTTGTTGACCTCAGAGGTCTTCTCCAACCTGGATGATCCTGGGATTCCAGGACATTAGGATTCTAGCGTGATGCTAGCATTCTAGGTTTCTACTTTTCTAGGGTTCCATCTTCCTAGGATTCAAGAGTTAGGAGTTAGGAATACAAGCGTGTAGCATTCTTGTTTTGTAGGATTCAAGGTTACTACTTTTCTTAGATTTGGAGGATGGTAGGATTATATGTTTCTTAGTTTCCTAGTTTTCTATACTAATAGGATTCCAGGTTTCTAGGATTACAGGATTATAGGATTTGATGGTTCCAGGATTGAGGTTTCTAGAATTGTAGGTCTCTTAGGTTTCTAGGATTCTGTGATACTGGTATTCTAGGTATCTTCAGTTTATAGGATTCTACGTTTCTAGGATTTATAGAATTCCTGGATTCTAGGCTCAAGGCTTTTAGGTTTCTAGAAGTACAGTTTTCTTAGGTTTCTAGGATTCCAGGATTCTGGGTTTCTAGGATGCGGGGATGGGCTCTCACGACCACACGTCAGGAGTTCGACCACACCCAATGAGAACTCACGGCTAGATTAGGGAGTAGTGCAGTTTATTAAGGCAACAGATTGCAGATTCTTTGAGATAAACACAGTCTGCAAAGCATGTGAACTGCACAACGGTTTTTCTCAGTCAGCTTACCAAGTTTCTCTGGTTTTGACTAACAGATATGGCTGCAGGTCACGTTGCTTAGGGAAGTATCATGGAAGGGATTACCCAGTACATTCCTCCCTGGAGGTTTGTCTTCTCTCCAGAGGTGGACATTTTAAGAAGTCACCTCCAGTAAATATTCCACAAAATCTCATAACCTTTGCAGGCACCACCTGGTACAGCTCCAACACCCAAGAGGTCACAAGAGACTGTCCCGTGGCCCCAGACAGTTTTTATCTTTCCCTCTGAGTGGAAATACATAAAAATGCAAAGTGGAAATACACAAAAATACATAAAAATCGCACAGTCCTCTGTGGAATGTAGTTCTTCTCTTCTGAGACAGGCATACCCATAACTGTCGATGATCCACGGAGCTGGAGCATTAACTCTTTAACTCTTAATGCACTACATGACGCTATGATGTGGAATGCCAATACCAAAAATCCCAAAACCATGACATTCCACCCCTTAGTGCACATCACTACATCATGCTTGATAAATACACAGAAGAACAATGATTAACATGCATTAAATACACGCACACACACCACATATATACACGTATATACATGGAATTACTGACTGCATTCCCCCAACATCAAATTCCCTTGTGGTACGCATTGAACATCCCCATTCTTCTGCATCACCCACCAAGTGGACCCAGGTCCCTGAGCAAAGACAGTTCCATGGAGAGGTCAGACCCTGCAGTAGGCCATTCTGCACCACTGCAGCACAGCCTAGAAGCCTGCTCATTCCGACTGCTCCCTGAGCCACTGTTTAGAGCCTGTTGGATTCCAGAAGCCCCACAGTTGAATCGATGAGCTCTCGTCCAGGTACTTGGCTTAACCCAGTGTGGCTGTGTGGACTTTGTACCTGAGGTGGGTCGCTTGGCAGCTGCTCACAGCACAGGCTGTTAATTTAGTCACTACCAAAGATTTAAAGTATCCTGGAAGTGTCTCTGGAGTTACTTTTTTCCTTTTATTTTGAGTGTAAACAAAAAGTACAATCAAAAATCTCCAGTCTTTCAGTCTTTTTCTGAATTTGAGGTTCCTGAAAGACTCTTGCTGATGGAAGTTTGATACTGAAAATCAGTGGGAGTTTTGCATGCAGATGTCCTACAGGGTAGGGACATAAGATGTTAGGATTACTCTTCTCCTACCCATTCAGTTCAGACGGAGATGAACCACAGTTAATAACTGGCTTGAGAAACATCTCTGCAAATTCTGTCTTTACATTTCACAATACAACATGCCTACATTAAATGTAGTTGGTTGGGATCTGACAAGCTGCCAGCACAGTCACCAGTAAAACAAAACCTGGGCCCCTATGCAGAAGCTTCTTGTTGGGAAGGAGAATAAATTAAATCCATGGCTAAACCAGACTGCTCCCTAAAGTGATGATTTTTACTTTTTTAAATATAAACACTGAAAAGCCTCTTAGGTAGAAGATGTCTTTGGCAGAGAGGACTCAAAAAGCCTAGAAGAGACTTCTGTTATAGCTGAGTATAGACTGAAGTTTTGACCCCATGCTGGCTTGTTAGATTCTGTGACCTGACCTAATATCTGACAGTATGTCAGCAATGATGAAAGATAGCTGCTATTTGGAGACTATTTGGAGAGAATAGCAGTATTGTTACTATATTTGGCTATTTGGAGAGAACAGCAGTATTGTTGTGAGTGACTGTACTACAGCAGAGTTCAATCACTGACTCAGTACTGGAAAGCAAATCTTTCATTTTTTTATATCTGGGATAGAAGTGACACCATATAATGGTCTTATTTACACTTTGATTAGAACATAAAAATGAAAAATTTCAACAGATTTTAAATGCATGTTTTCTTTACCTCTGTAAAGAGCTGCAGGCTTTGTTGTACCCTGACTGTTTGTGCCAGTCCAGTCCTTAGCCAGATGCCTGCAGGCGCAGTCAGTAGTGACGCCTCTTCCTTGAGATCCGTCTCCAGGCTTGGCATTAAGAAGCTTATTGCTCCCCACTGCTCACCTAAGCTACCAATTTGGCTCCAGTGTTTTTCCTTCTGTTAACTCCAGTATCAAAACTGTATGGCTCAAAAGGTAATGCGGTATTTCTCCTTCTGCTGGAGGGGTGACTGGAGCAGAAGGAAAGAAAAGAGAAGCAAAAGAAAGCAGAATTGCTTACTACACTCCTAGGAGCCCTGCTCAGCATTTTGCAAAGATTCCCTCTCCTTCACTGCTGCCCACTTCCATAGATTTGGACCATGAACTTTTCTTCCCTCGCAACAGCGTGATGTTTAATACAAAAAGAAAAAGTTAAAAACAATCCTTTTAAATTCTCTGCTGTTCAAGCAACTGCCTCCCTTTGATCAAAAAATGCAAAGCCTTTTGCCCCACCTTCTGAAGAGAAGAATGAACTACAGCCTCCATGGGCCAGGAAAAGAATGGCGCTCCCAGAAGACTTCATTTATTTTCTGTCTTCCGGCAGGAGGGAAAAGATAAAAGAGCAGAGAGGTCATATGATCTCTGTCTCTTTCCGGCTCCCCTGTCATCGATGCAGCATCAGATACTCAGTATCAAAGACTGTCTTTCATTTATTTGATTTATTAGCTTCAATCCCACTTAATTTGTATTTCACTACTGTAACTAAGGTTTATTTTTCCCCTCAGATCGTTGCCACTGTTTTTTGTTGTTGTTGTTGTTCCTCTTCTACCTAAGCCCACCCCCCACCGCCACCCTTCTGGCCATGGAGCACGTAGGCCCCCTGTCAAGAAGACAGTCCTAGGTCTAGACCATGACACCTCTGAAAGCCAGAACACATGGTATAAGAACCCTACTACTGTAACTTTGACTAAAGCTGTCACTATTTCATCTAGGGCAGATCCATACCTTCAGTCCTTTGAAAAGCGGTTCGGTGATGGCTACGGCATCCTTGGGACCAAACAGGTCACTGCCCTGGACCCATTTCCCTCCATATTCCACAATAACAGATACTAACTGTACAGAGAGAGGTAAAACCAGAGTCCTATTAATCTGGGAAACAAAATGCCAGGCAGTTGTTCAGTCAGGTTCAGTAGAGGCACTGTAACAATGACCAAGAAGTCAGAGAGATTGACGCAGTCCAAAGAGAGGAACAAGGGAAGAGAATTATTCTCTGAATACAAGAAGCAAGTGTGTGCCATGGCTCTGCCTGCATAAGGAGAGGCTTTCATTTCCACAGTCCTCTGCAATGATAGCAGATCTTTTATACAGCGACAGACATCATTCTACCTCTCCACCTCCTCTCCAGCTGCTCACTACATTTGTCAAGCTCTGCCACCCTCTCCCTCCCAGCCAAGCCCCCCTTACTGTTCTGGTTAAGTTCCTTGCTACAGCTATTGCGCACTCAGCAGGAGGTGGAGGAGGGAGAAAGGAAGCGTGCACCAGGCCGTTTGCATACCATACACCAGGTCTAGACTCGTGGCAAGCACACCATCTCTGCTTCGTTGAATCCTTCATAATATCACTGATTTTGGAAATGGAAATTAAGCAATTATTTATGACTTTAACACCTACAGGCCCCAGTCAAGCTCCGTGCTCCTTTTGAGAGGTGTAGTGCAATTCAACAGAAAAAGGTACTGTGCTACGTCCAGGCAAACAACAGGCACTCCCCACCAACTAAGAATGATCTGACAACTCTGTGCCCCTCTGCCCCAGTCACTCGTCCAGCAGAAGGAGAAATACTGCATTACCTTTCGATATCTCTCTGAAACACCCCTGTTCTTGAGATCTGCCATCAGTCCTGGTAGGCTGCTGCTGCTGCTGTGCCACTCATAGTGCAAGGCACAGAGCATCACCAGCCAGGCAGCATCGAGCTCTGTCACCCTGGGGTTCTGCAGGAGGCACGGCACACTCTGCAGCAAGATGCAAAGTGGGATTAACGGAGAGGCCTTCAAAGCACCTTCGAAATTTATATTATAAATTCCACTGACCAGGAACAAAACTGCATGCAGTTTTGTCATTTTGTAGTATCATAAGTTTGCTGTGTGATACTACATCATAACAGACAAAATGAGGAAAACAGCTTAAAAAGTAGAAGCAAATAAAGCGTTTGTCTGTAGGAAGTCATACCCAATGAAAAATAGGCAAAATGCAGTAAGTGATCTGAGCCCGTAGATGGTAAAAGTGAAGCTTTTGCAAGCTTGTTGGTTGGTTGATTAGTTGGTAGGGGTTTTTTGTTTGTTTGTTTGTTTTGTTTTGTTTTCATTTCATTTTGCTAGACAGGACCTTTCCCTACCAAAATATGAACTGGAAGGAAGAAAAAGGAAAAAAAAATCCCAATGAAAGTAAACAAAAATAGAGGAATACCTGTTACTTGAATGTAACTTTTGGGATGGCCGTATTGAGATTTTGGAACTTTACAAGTTCGCTAACAGAGCCTAAGTTGTAACATGAAAATGCTTAATTTCATCTTTCTTCTCTTTCTCTGAGGTCTACTGACTTCATTGTAGGTTGCTCCAAACGTAATGCCTCCTTTTTAGCTCCAGGAAAACGGAAGCAGAGCACAATAACACTTTTTGGTAGAGCAAATTCTCAGCTATGAAACATTCTCTTTGAAACAGAACTAGCTTTGCTTTTTTGTTGTTGTTGTTGTTCCAGTGGTGAACAAGAGCCTGAATGCCAGCACTTGCAAAATTCTGCTTGTCCATACAGAATGTGATTCATCTTGCATGTTGCTGTTGCCATTCCAGAAATGCATCACCCGCTACTTCCCTGTACTCTTGTCCACTGTTTGGTCTCCATAAACATTCAGCAAATGTCAATAAGTGTCAGTGGGAGCCTTTTTATTTTTTATTTTTGCATGGAGAAATTCAGTGAGAAACCTTTGCTTCATGTGCACTTCCATATCAGACACCGTTCTTTCAGACGGCTCCTCTGCTTCCCTCAGCTGAGCAGCAACAAAATGTAACCAAATATTGGTGAGAAGGTTCAGCTTCTACCTCCATACCCCCAACATCCACCTCTGATGTCATGGACCAACATAATAACATAGGAGGCATTACTTCTGAAGTATTCCTCATATGTTATCATAAATAACAGTAAAATTTATCTTTCCACCATGCATTTTGATCTTGCTTTATCCGAAGTTATGGAAATTACATCTGGTATCGGTTTTTTAAAATGGTTGTGTTCTGATCAGAGTGTAAAATAGCACTGCCACAGTACAAAATAAGGTTAAATGCTTCTGCAAGATCTTTCAGAGAACAATGAAGAGGAAAAACGGCAATGTAGCTGACTCGACTCAACAGGATTTCTCAAACATCCTGTGCATCAATTAAACCTTCTGTAGAGAATAAGTTTATTAATTATGAGATTAATACCACACATACAGGCTAGTAAAACTTACTCTGACAGATAACTATGAAGTACTGACCTTCAAATGAAAATTGCTTGTACATTAATATTCGTCATCTGCATAAATGTAATCCATGCACACAAACGAGCGCCGGGGAAGATTCAGATTAGACCTGAGGAAACATTTTTTCTCTGAAAGAGTGGTCAGGCACTGGAATGGCCTGCCTAGGGAGGTGGGTGAGGCACCATCCCTAGCGCTGTTCAAGAAGCGTTTAGATGAGGTGCTAAGGGATTGGATTTAGTAGTTCAGTGGGTAGGGATGGTGATAGGAGGATGGTTGGACTAGATGATCTTGTAGGTCCTTTCCAACCTAATGTACCTACAAGCCTATGAACCTGTAAACATAGATAAAACATGAATGTGCTTGCATGGAACTTTAAAAGAATCAATTTGTTATAGTTTTAAATAACATCAGCATAACTAACTGTGAATGTAAATCTGACTTTCAAAAAGTAACAAAATAATAAAATAATGAGGTCATCATCCTGAAAAGCAGGATTACTAGCGCAACAACACATCATCAGTAGGGTAAAACTAACCTGTCTCACGACGGCCAAAGCTTCACAAGGTGTGTAAAAAGCCAAGCCGTTTAACAGATGTGAAATATGATTAAAAGAAGATGTGGAATATATCTAAAACACTTCTCATGGCCAAACATAAACTGTAGTGAAGAGAGAATGCAGAGGAGACAGGAGGTCATTGACTCACTATTTTGTTGTTAAACTGTAAAAGCCTTACCTTCATCTTTGTAAGTCTCTCTCCTCATATAAAACCTTCTGAAGTTTCCAGGCTAAGTAATAGTCTCTTCTATTTTTCTCTGCTCATAAAGACTTAAGTTCCTTCAAGGGAAAGGGACCTATTGTGCCTCTTATATTCACATGTTGACCGCGAACTAGGAAATTTGACAGTTATTCTATGAAGAGCACACAGCTGACATCAAGTGACTCAAATGTAACCTGTTGATAGCTGCTACAAAGCATCCGTTTTCTCACGTGGAATAACACAATCAAATGTGATGTTTCTGTGGTCACTCCTGATGTCTGTTTAAAGGCTGCTGACATTCCACACAAGAACTTGTTAAGAAATGGAAGACGTTCGGCAGCTGGAAGAAGCTTAGTGACCTGATCAGTGAATTTTAGAGCATGTGGAATAGGCTGCTCCTAAAGCTATCAAAGAAGAGGGACTCACCCATTTTGACTACTGACTCAAACCCAGACAAAAGTCAAGAGAGTAAACTTAATCTCACCAGAACAATACACAGACTGTAAGGTGCTGTTAACTAATGGGTTAATAGTAAGCAGAGGAAGGAGCAGTCAGGGAATATGTAATAACTATGGGATGTATCTAGGGGGTTCGAGGAGTATATTTTGGGACACACACGGGAAGAGACAGAGGAAAGGAAAGGTCAATCTGGAAAAGCAGAGTGCCTAACACCAAATTCACAGGTCTTCATATTGCATACATGTGAATCTTAATGAACGTGGTCTACCTAGTGAGTAGAATCCGAAGTCTGAGTGCTAGGTGTAGTGGTCCTGTCCAGAAAACTATCACAATTACTCCTCATTCATTACAGTAATCCAGAGAATGACGTTTTTATAAATCAGAATCTGAAGTCACTCTGCAATACCTTCTAATCATAGAATCATAGAATAGCTTAGATTGGAAGGAACCTCAAAGACCATCTAGTTTCAACCCACTGCCATGGGCTTGTTGTGCCCCACTGTGTCAGGCTGCCCAGGGCCCCATCCAGCCTGGCCTTGCACGCCTCCAGGAATGGGGCATCCACAGATTTTCTGGGTAGCCTGTTCTGTGTAAGAAAGCTCAGCAGATCCAGCATCTTCTACCTTTTTTCCTTTCTAGTCTACTGTTCTAATTAATAACACTTTTCAGTAGATGTCATGATGATATTTTTTTTGTTTGTCTGAAACAGACCTTTGTGCCTGACGGATATCACAGCTGAAGTGCTGGAATCAACTAGGAAGACCTTGGTAGATTAACTGCATAGGAAGAAATGAAAAGCTCGAGAGGATAACAAGTCGGAGACAACCACTTCAGCTGGAGAAGAAATTGATTTAATCCGCCAGAAACTCAGAACAGTCTATGAGCATAGATGCACATACATTACATTTGTGTTGATAATAGATTCAAGAAATCACCCTCAGTAATTTGCAAGTCTTTTGAATAAATTTTGTGGTTATCATTTTGGGAAGTTTTTCAAATCTACTTTGGCTCTAAGTTTCTTGTATATGCATGAGAATTTAACTGGTTTATTTTATATCATCTGAATAACCTTTTCGTCTACTGCTTTTGTATGGTAACATCAAAGATGCTAGGGCTCAAGCCGGATTTAGTCTTGTAACCATTTCGTTTTTTTTATCCAGGTAAAACCTGAGCCAGTTTGCTGTCTTCTCTGCAGAAGATTCCATTCTAACTCTCTTGTTCTTTCCAAGGAAGCTCTGCAGCAAGTTGCTCACAGGTTGCAGGCACCGAGGCTGAAGTTTTCCCTCTCCACCCCACAATAGCAGTCTGCCTGCACCTCCTGAAGTATCCTAAAGATCTTCTTTTGGCCGTTCAGGGCATGTTATGCTGACCTAAGGTAAGCTTCCAGAAAACACCCATGCCTTGGAAGATTACTGGTAACAATGGTCACTTTGAGGAGGGATTTTCCTTACCTTTCTGCATCCTTTCCAGGGGCAGGGAAGTGATAGTGTGCACCTGATGGCTAATGTACTTGCTCTGAGCCAGCATCTTATTCTTGATGGCAGTCTTGCTCTTTGTCGAGTTCTCTTATCAGTGATAGCTCTCCTGAGGTGAGTGCTGCTGCTCCTCTGGACATTAGCAGGTGTCAAGGGCCTTCCGGGGTGGCTTTTTAGCAAGGAGTAACCAAAGACAGTGTCGAGGTACATGCCAAGGTCATCCCTGTCTCATGCTCCATTTGCTTGGTCACTGATACAGAGCTTGCACAGACAGAGCAGGTGAACGACTGCTGCTTTCACCAGTGCAGTGAACAGCTTGGTTCTAATAGAAGTACCTGCTTGGAAAGCAGAGACTAGTTTTGAGGCTGCAACGGAAAGTTAATTGTGTTGGGACTTCCTTGTTCTCCAGAGCAGGGGATGGTATGCAGCTGGTGGGATGCAATCCAGACCTTCCACAATAGATTCTACAGAAATCACTCTTCCAGCTTCTAGGTGGTGGCAAAAGCTGATTTATGGGTGGCAAGCACATTGTGCTATCCCTGAGAGTGGAAAACCTAAGGAATTGGAGAGAGCAGTGCAGGGAAGGTCCAGCTTTCCCTTGAAAGCAGAATGTGCCTGGTTTTGCATTTTGCTAGATGCAGACACTTCCCTTCTCCCTTTCTCCTCTTCCATCTGTAAAATCCTGTATTTCAGGGCTCCTTAGGGAATGTAACCTCAGAGGTAAACGCAAGCATAAATCCCCTGTTCTGTAATCATTCAGCAAAACTGCAGCTGGTCTGTGCCCTTGCAACCGAGCCCAGGAGCTCTGAAGCCCCACTGATGTCCTTGCTTGACTCCAAATCTGTCTGGATTGAACAGCTGCAGCAGCAGCTGGTGATTTTCAGGGTTGGCCGACACCCTGAAGGAGGGGGAGCAGCATGCAGAGCAGAGCAAGCCAGCTCCCACCAGGTACCTGAGAAAAGGAGGAAAGTTTCCTGAGATGGAACTGAGCAGAGACATGGATAGCAGTGAAAATAAGAAGCTTTATTCATCCAACTGAGTAAACTTCAACATTTGTGTGCAATGAGAACGCAGCAGACAGGACAGAGCAAGGCTTCGGTGCTGGGGCTGCCATTAGGTATTACCCCTGAAGAAAAGGGTCGTGGTGCACTGCAGCCTGCTGTGGGTCATGCGGCTATTTAAGCCTTGCTTCTCCTTGGAGTCCGCAGGAGCTCCTGCACCCTAGTGAAGAATTCCTTAAGTTTCTGGACCGGGTATGGACAGGAGCCTGACATGCTCTGTTGTGTTGGTGTTGGCACTGGCTTTGTCTCGTGATAGTGGGATGAGGTGGTCATGAAATGACTCCACATCCATGATGTTGGGTGGGGCGCTGCTTTCATCTGTCGCAGGATCCAGTCTTAATAGTCCTGGGTGGAGGTATAGATGCCAGGATGAAACGCCCTGGCGCAGCCTTTCCCCCAGCTGGTCACACCGACGAGCCAGAAGTAGTCGGCGTTGCTGTCTCTGCACACGAGAGGGCCACTGCTATCGCCCTGCAGTGGGGGAGAGAAACGCAGAGCGTTACTGGAGGGCGGCTCGCGGGCACAGCACGGCTGCGTGTCGGCGTGCAGCTCCTACCTGGCAGGTGTCGATGCCGCCCTGCGGATAACCAGCGCACACGTTGTGGGTATGGATGGCCTCTCTGTACCACCGGCTGCTGTTGCAGAGGTTGAAGTCAATGAGTTGGACCTTGGCCTCCTGCAGGACCCTCAGCAGTTTGGGCAGTTTCTGCAGCTGTGAGCACAGAACAGAAGAGGCACCTTCCCTAGGTCTTGGCTTTGTGTCTTGAGATGTACCGCCGTTTCCCTGCTTTGGGAAATGACTCAGACCCATTCCGTCTCCATGGACACACTGCCATGGCGTCACTCCTGGTTTCGCTTTAAGTCGGGACACCCGTGTGTTTTGGACACTCACATCTCACGTGTGTGATACCCCAGCCGCTGACACAGCACTCTGTGAGCTCAGCCACGTGCAGCGAGGTGTCGGGCACACAGGCAAGCTGGATGTAGTAGCTGCAGTGGACAGGCCAGTCCAATTCAAGCAGTGCGATGTTGTTGTTACAATATTTGTGAAGTATCACAAAGTGCACGCTTCGACCTCCTGGCCCAGATGAGTTAAATCGTTGGCACCGATCACCACACACGACTCCAGAACGTAGCTGGGAGGTAGATGGAGAGGGAGGTGAGAAGGAGCGGAGCTATAGAGGAGAGGGTTGTGACATCGCTGCTCTGCCTTGGGCACGTGCCTGGCCTTGGAACCTGCGGTCCCGTGCTGGCTGTTCTGCAGGGAAGGGGACGGCCCTTACCTGGGGTGGCCAAAGCAGTACGCTTTGCAGAGCACCCACCGTGGGCTGATGAGGGACCCTCTGCAACACGTGTCCCGTGCCTGAAAACCAGTGTGAGAATAGAATGTTGTTTCTGTAGGAGAACAAGATAAGAATTTAGTTCATGGTCTCTGTGGCCATTTAGCATCACAGAAATTAGAACTAAAGACTGCAAATTGATTAGCGATATACAGGAATAGCTAGTAACTCGTATTTATGTTTATCCAGTATGAATATAGATGTAATATTTTGTCACATGACGTGTCCAAGGAGGTGAGTGCAAGTTGGAACTTGCCTGTCTGAAGAGGCATCGGGAAGACCTGACACCCCCCAGCGCTCTTTGTTTAACAAAAGAAATGTCCCCTGGACAGAAGGGAAGAAGCCTTGGAGAAAACCACCGTGTAAATACGATGAGCTCTGAGACATCTTGGAAACAAGAGGACGGCGACTGGCTGGCGGCAAGATAAAGTAAGAATCAGAATGTAATTTCAGATGCAAACCTTTGCTTGTACAAGGTAGAATACGAATTAACAAATGTCAAAATGTGTAAGATTGCGAACCTGGAATACCCAGCCAATGGGAAAATGGGACGGGGTAAGTTTGTGGGAAAACATATAAAAGCTGTAACGGTGTTCCCATAGAGGCACTCCTGTTGGCAGGGTGACTGCCATTGCAAACGCAAATTAAACATTCCTTCACCAGAGATCCTGTCTCCTAAAAATTATCTCAGACATTTCTTGGCAATTTGAGGACCTCATCTGGGATCCACTGCCTTTCAGGGGTCTCTGCCACGCACAGGAGAGGCGCACCCTGATAAGTTCAGCAGTCCTGTTTGGAGAAGCGGGATATCTCCCCAAAATGGCTGACAAGAGACTGAGACTGTTTAAAAGAGACAGACTCTGTAAAAGACTGAAGAAGGGGGAGAAGGTATAGGCACAGGAATTGATACATAGACCTGGTAACTTCATGCAGTGAGCAAGGTAAGAGAATTTAATTCTTGACTTGGGGGTTAGGTGAGACTCTTGAGTGTGCATGACTGAGATGCACTTCAGTGCAAAACGAGTGCTGAATCCACAGTTCAGTCGTCCCACAAGGGGCCCGGCCAGACATGGACAAAGTGGCTGTAGTGGTGTCAGAAGAGTCTCAGGAAGGTGGCTGTTGGTGTGTGGTACCCTGTGCACTTGATGAAGTGCCAGCAGCACACCTCTATTTAATCTGAGGGTCAGAGTGTGGTAGCTTGTAAGCAGGGAAGTTCACAGCAGCGTTCTGGAGGGATGGAGAATAGGAGCTGCCAAGAACAGGGAAAAAAGGTCCCTGGGATTGTGCCTAAGGATACTCCCCCTGGGTAGGATGATCAGAAATTGGGGAAACAACCCTAAAACAAGTGATAAGAAAACCACGGTCAGGTATGATGTATTGGTGTGATGTGAAAAGCCAATACTCAAGGCGTCAGTATTTTGGCCAAACTACGGGACTGACAAAGATTGGGTCAGTCAGACTTTGAATTCACATGACCCAACTTCCCCAACAGGGGACTTCAACTTCCCTGATATATGCTGGAAATACAATACTGCGCAGAGGAAGCAGTCCTTGAGATTTCTAGAATGTGTGGATGATTGCTTCCTGACTCAGCTGGTGCAAGAGCCTACCAGGGGAGATGCCTTGCTTGACCTACTTTTCACTAACAGGGAAGGACTAGTAGGGGATGTGAAGGTTGGAGATTGTCTTGGCCAGAGTGACCATGAAATGGTTGAGTTTGCTATTCTGGGTGCCGTCAAGAGGGTGACTAGCAAAACTATTACCTTGGACTTCCAGAGGGCAGACTTTGACCTGTTCAGGACACTTGTTGCAAGGGTCCCTTGGGACTTGCTCCTGAAGGGTAAAGGGGTCCAGGAAGCCTGGATGCTCTTCAAGATGGAAATCTTAAAGGCACAGGAGCAGGCAGTCCCGGAGTCCTGTAAGTCAAGCCGGAGGAGCAAAAGACCAGTGTGGATGAACCGGGATCTTTTGTTGAGACTCCGAGAGAAAAGGAGAGTCTATGTCCTCTGGAAGATGGGTCAGGCTACTTGGGGTGACTACAGAGAACTGGCCAAGATCTGCAGGCAGAAAATTAGAAATGCTAAAGCCCAGCTTGAAATTAGGCTGGCTACTGCTGTAAAGGAGAACAGGAAACCCTTTTACAAATATATTAACAGCAGGAGAAAAACTAAGGAAAATTTCCCTCCTTTACTCAACGAGGCAGGCAATATAACCACAGATGATAAGGAAAAGGCTGAGGTTCTCAATGCCTTCTTCACATCTGTCTTTAATAAACAGGACAGTTATCCAAATGGTACTTGCCCTGACCTGGAAGTCTGGGACGGGGTGCATAATGCACCCCCTGTGATTCAAGCAGAGACTGTCAGAGATCTTCTCCTCCATCTGAACTGCCACAAGTCCATGGGGCCAGATGGGATCCACCCAAGGGTGCTGAGGGAGCTAGCAGAGGTGATTGCCGAGCCACTTTCTGCCATCTATCAGCATTCCTGGTTATCTGGAGAGGTCCCACAAGATTGGAGACTTGCCGATGTGACTCCCATCTTCAAGAAAGGCCGTAAGGAAGACCCGGGGAACTACAGGCCTGTCAGCCTGACCTCGGTATCAGGGAAAGTTATGGAACAGATGTTATTGAGGGAGATCACACGACACGTGCATGGCAATAAAGGGATCAGACCCAGCCAGCACGGGTTCACCAGGGGCAGGTCGTGCTTGTCCAACCTCATCTCCTTCTATGACTGGGTGACCAGACAGGTAGATGAGGGAAAGGCTGTTGATGTAGTCTACCTGGACTTCAGCAAGGCCTTTGACACGGTCTCCCACAGTATTCTCCTAAGGAAACTGGCAGCCCGTGGTGTGGACAGGTTCACTCTTCTCTGGGTGGAGAACTGGCTGGAGGGCCGTGCCCAGAGGGTAGTGGTTAATGGAGTTAAGTCCAGCTGGCGTCCTGTTACGAGTGGTGTCCCCCAAGGGTCAGTTTTGGGGCCCATCTTGTTTAATATCTTTATTGATGACCTAGACGAGGGAATTGAGTGTACCCTCAGTAAGTTTGCAGATGACACAAAGCTGGGAGGATGTGTCAAACTGCCTGAGGGTAGGGAGGCCCTTCAGAGGGATTTGGATAGGCTGAACAGCTGGGCTGAGCAAAATGGGATGAGGTTCAATAAGACCAAGTGCCGGGTCCTGCACTTTGGCCACAATAACCCCATGCAATGCTATAGGCTTGGGGCAGAATGGCTTGAAGAATGTAGAGAGGAAAAGGACCTGGGGGTGTTGGTTGATGCTCGGCTCAACATGAGCCGGCAGTGTGCCCAGGTGGCTAACAAGGCCAACAGCATCCTGGCCTGTATTAGAAATAGTGTAGCCAGCAGGAGCAGGGAGGTGATCATCCCCCTGTACTCAGCTCTGGTACGGCCGCACCTCGAGTACTGTGTTCAGTTTTGGGCCCCTCACTACAAGAAGGACATTGAGGCCCTGGAGCGTGTTCAGAGAAGGGCAACAAAACTGGTGAGGGGCCTGGAGCACAAGTCTTATGAGGAGCGGCTGAGGGAGCTGGGATTGTTTAGTCTGGAGAAGAGGAGGCTCAGAGGAGACCTTATTGCACTCTACCACTTCCTGAAGGGGGGTTGTGGTGAGGAGGGGGTAGGCCTCTTCTCCCTGATAAGTAATGACAGGACGAGAGGGAATGGCCACAAGTTGCGCCAGGGAAGATTTAGATTAGACCTCAGGAAGCATTTCTTTTCTGAAAGAGTGGTCAGGCACTGGAATGGCCTGCCTAGGGAGGTGGTTGAGGCACCATCCCTAGCGCTGTTCAAGAAGCGTTTAGATGAGGTGCTAAAGGACTTAATTTAGTAGTTGGGTAGAGATAGTGATAGGAGGATGGTTGGACTAGATGATCTTATAGGTCCTTTCCAACCTTATGAACTTATGAACTTATGAACTTATGACCCCTTTCTCTGAAACAGAGTTGGCTCATGCCACTTTAATGGGTGCAAGAAGTAAAACAGTTCCTCACGAGAAGGAATCAAAGTTTAAAAGAAAAAGGAGAGAAGCAGTCAAAAACGGGATCCTTTAGATAACCTGCCCCCCCCACCCTCCTTCTCTCCTCCCCATCCCTCCGCCCCCCCCCTTAAAATTCTAAAGCAATCCAAGCAGCAGCCACCTCGGCAGGGGGAGGGAGTGGCCCTGTGCTGATCCCATGCAGGGTCCTAGACAGTCGGAGAAGTAAGGATGTCCTTGATTGAGGATCCTACAGGGCTTGGAGAGCAGTTTGACCAATTTCTGGCACCAAATTTTACTCCTGGGAAGAAATGATGTCTATTCTGTGGCAAGTCTTCTATGCTTCAGGGCTAGCGGACACTTTTATGCGAGTGTAGTGAGTCCAACATTTCTCGGGTGTCCTTACAGCTGTTTCAGCTGTTAGAAGTACTTGGAATGGCCCTTCCTAGTCAGGCTGCAGCTTTGTCTCCTTTCATGTCTGTATCAGGATCAAATCTCCAGCTTGGAATGGATGCAGCAGGCCTACTGCACAGCCTGCGTGGCAGGATGTGGCGCTGGGGCCGCAAGCTTTCTTGGAGGACCAACTCCACTCAGCCCGCAGCAGCACCGGCTGCTTGGGCTTGGAGCTGCTGGCACTCACGCAGTGCTAGAGTGGAGGAAGAGACTGGCAGGGGGGCGAGACCTCCCTCCTGCTCCCAGCAGCAGGCTGGGCAGGCTGCCCTTCTCTGCTGCTTCCATCTCCTCCAGCCCAGCTCCTCGCGCACACTCTCTCTGCTGCTGCTCCTCTTGCAGGTCCAATTGGACATTTACCATAGGAGCTGCTGAGGGCAGTCAGGCAGAAGAGTTTCCTTTGGGCTGCCTCTGATCTGTGTGTTATTTGGCAGACATCTTATCAGTGCTGCGTTATTTGCTGTATTTAAATACAACATGACACTATTCATATTCTAGAGTTATGAATTGTTTGTGCTGGCACAACTGAGGAATATTGGCTTAGGTGAGGCAAAGAGTGTCTTTGAAAGAACTCAGTGCAGGTGGATGACACTTGACAGCCATGTCACGTTAGAGGGGCTTCTCAAGAAAACCCAACCCCTCCTTTGCTGGTTTAACAGTGTCTAAAAAGTAATACTCATGTTTTTCTAACAGTGAGATGTTGAAAAAGTAAAACAACATGAGGTCCAAAGTTCTCAGGCCACTCAGCCAGCAGCTCCCCTACAGAGATCTTCCCTTTATGGACTCATGGAGGTTGGAAAAGACCTAAGGCCACCACGTCCAACCATTAACCCAGCACTGCCAGCTCCACTACTAAACCCTATCTATGGCATATCACCTGTATCTGCGTGCGGCAAACACCCATTGTTTGTGGCATGTCACCCTGCTGGGCCCTGAGCCTGTGGCGCTGCGGAGCAGTTGCAGGGACTTCTGTGGCATGGCATCTCCTCTGTTGGGCTTGATAACCTTTGAGTTCTTCTTCATCCATCCTAAATGATTTTGGGATTCTAGGACATTGGGATTCTAAGGTGCTAGGATTCCCTGATACTAGGTTTCTAGGATTCTAAGTTTCGACATTTTTAGGAATGTACGGCTCTAGGTTTTTTTCTAGGTTTCTAGGGTTGTGCCTATGGCAGTGCCTGAGCACTGGAGGGACGCTGCATGGGGACATTTCTCCTACGTGACATTTTACTAAACTCTGACACTTTTTTTTTTTTTTTTTTTTTTACAGTCCATAACTTAAACTTGAGCCTGGAAAGCAACGTGAAAATGAGAAAGGTGTTTTGATGTGTTAACGTCTAATTAACAGTAATGAGCACAAATAGGAGATCCCTACTGGATTGATTTGGAAACACAGATTTGGACGATGGGAACATTTCCAAAGGCATTTTTCCAGCACCTGGAGAGACTTCTGGCCTCAGAGAGCGTGCACTGTGGTGCTCAGAGGCTATCCTACAACACTGACAGCAGCGGCTCCATCCCCAACTACCTGGGTGCTGACAGAAAAGGGAACAGAGGCCCTATCCCTGCCCAAATCCCTTCACACCCGACGGTGGAGTCCCTGTTCCTACCCTCGTCCCCACGATTCCTCGCAGCCCATGGTGCGGTTCCTGTCCCTATCCTCGTCTCCATGTTCCCTGCCATTCCTATCTCTGACTCCACGAACCCTCAGCGCCCCGTCCCGCTGCCGTGCCCCCCCCCCCCCCCCGCCCTCCCGGGACATCCGCACTGCCGCCATTTTCCCTGTCGAACGGCGGCTCCATGGCGGCGGCTGCCTCAGTACCCCCACAACAGACACATTATTGGACACTCTCTCTTGCACATTTTATTTATTAGCTTTAATTCCAGTTATATTTTATTAGACTGTGTTATTTTGCTTTCTGATATCTATTTAGTAAATTAGCTTTCCTCCTCAGATCATTGCTGCTGTTTTGTTCCTAGGCCCATCTCCCTTTTCCCTTTCCCTTCCCCTTTCCTGGGGCATGGGTCCGTGGGTCCACTGCACCAATCGTCACAGAACCGGGCCAAACCTGCCCGTAAACTGTTGACATTTTTGGCGCCCAACGTGGGGCAAAACCAGCTGCCTTAGCTGGGCAGAAACATACTTTTAGAGTGAATCTCTCTGCGGGTGCTGTACGGCAAAACACGACCTTGAAGTCTGGGCGTACTGCCAGTTGTCCTGGGATATTTGCAAACTTTTTGGGTGCTGCCAGCTAGTTTTAGAAAAGAAAAAAAATGCTTTCTCTTTTTAAACTGCTCTTAAAAGGACTGCATTTCACCATTTTTCCCCTTTTAATGCTCAGAATGTACTGGGACTTTTTCCCCGAGCACCTGCAAGATCCTGAGAACTTAAGCAGATATTTGAGACAGGGATGTTGCGGCTCAAACAGATCTGAGGAGACCCAAATTATTTGGGGTTTGGCTTATGCCAATCAGATCTCATTCAGTACTATCCCAGAGAGGCATAGGGTTTCTGAAATAGAGCGAGAGAGTCTCTGAGCCGAAAGGGATAGTGTCCAGATCCAGAAAGAGCCTTTTAGCTGACAATCAGACTCTCCTGTCCAATTTAGACAGCCTCCAGTCTGATCGAGACGCTCTCCAGACCAAGCAAGTTGCTTTTCAGTTCGAGAAAGACGCCCTCCAGCCTGTAAGAGATGCCCTCCAAACTGAGCAAGATGCCCTCCAGTCTGAACTCAACAACCCTCAGTCTCAACAAGATGGTCTCCAATCTCAGCAAGGTGCCCTCCAACCTGAAAGAGACATCCTCCTGTCTGAACAGTACTCCTTCAGAACTGAGCGAGGTACCTACCAGCCACAATAGCCCCTGCCCCCCAGCCAGGTAGGGGAAAGGGATAATAGAGTGTATTGGACTGTGTGGATTCGATGGCCTGGCACATCAGAACCACAAAAATATAAGGCCCTGGTGGACACTGGTGCACAGTGCACTCTAATGCCCTCGAGTCACCAAGGGACAGACTTAATCTATATTTCTGGGGTGACTGGGGGTTCCCAAGAGTTAACCGTGTTGGAGGCTGAAATAAGCCTCACTGGTAAAGACTGGCAAAAACATCCTATTGTGACTGGCCCAGGGGCTCCATGCATACTTGGTATTGATTACCTCAGAAGGGGATATCTCAAGGATCCCAAGGGATACCGATGGGCTTTTGGAATAGCTGCTGTGGACACAGACAACATTCAGCAGCTGTCTGTTTTACCTGGCCTGTCAGAAGATCTGTCTGTTGTGGGGGTACTGAAAGTAAAAGAGCAGCAGGTACCTATTGCTACAGAAACAGTCCACAGACAGCAGTACCGCACCAACAGGGATTCCTTGCTCCCCATTCATACCCTGATCCGTCAGCTACAGAGCCAGGGAGTGATCAGCAAAACTCACTCACCGTTTAACAGCCCCATATGGCCGGTGTGTAAAGCCAGTGGAGAATGGAGGCTGACAGTAGATTACCGTGGCCTGAATGAAGTCACACCCCCACTGAGTGCAGCTGTGCTGGACATGCTTCAACTTCAGTACGAACTGGAGTCAAAGGCAGCCAAGTGGTATGCCACCACTGAGATTGCCAATGCCTTCTTTTCAGTTCCTTTGGCCACAGAATGCAGGCCACAGTTTGCCTTCACGTGAAGGGGCGTTCAGTACACCTGGAACCGTTTGCCCCAGGGGTGGAAGCACAGCCCAACCATTTGCCATGGGTTGGTCCAAACTGCATTGGAACAGGGCGGTGCTCCCGAGCACTTACAATACATTGATGATATCATTGTGTGGGGCAATACAGCAGGGGAAGTTTTTGAGAAAGGAGAGAATAATCCAGATCCTTCTGTGAGCTGGCTTTGCTATCAAGCGAAGCAAAGTGAAAGGGCCTGCACAGGAAATTCAGTTCCTAGGTATAAAGTGGCAAGATTCTCCTTAACTCTTAATGCACTACATGATGTTATGATGTGGAGTACCAGTACCAAAACTCATAAAACCATGACAGCTCCATTGACCACAACTCTTTGGGCCCAGACAGCATTTCACCAAGCAGAGTGTGTGCCCATCCAAACCACGGGCAGCCAGCTTCTCCGTGAGGATGCTGTGGGGAACAGTGTCAAAAGCTTTACTTCTTAAGTCCAGGTAGACCACATCAACAGTTTTACTTTCATCCACTAAGGGAGTCACTTTGTCATAAAATGAAATCAAGTTTGTCAGACAGGATTCATGAAACCCATGCTGACTGGGCCTGATCCCATCATTAAGTTCTAATTGATCCATGATGGCTCCTGATATTAACTGTTCCATAACCTTCCCTGGCACCGAGGTAAGACATAGCTCTGTAGCTACCAGGATCATCTTTCTGTCCCTTTCTGAAAATAGGGGTCACATTTGCCAGCCTCCAGTCCTCCAGGATGTCTCCGGTTAGCCAGCGGACCTGAGAAAATCACAGAATCATAGTGGTTGGAAGGGACCTCAGGGGATCATCGAGTCCAGCCCCCCTGCCAAAGCAGTTCCCTACACCAGGTCGCACAGGTAGGTGTCCAGGTGGGTCTTGAATATCTCCAGAGAAGGAGACTCCACAACCCCTGTGCAGCCTGTGCCAGTGCTCCGTCACCCTCACCGTAAAGAAGTTCTTGCGCACATTCGTGCAGAACCTCCTGTGCTGCAGTTTCTGTCCGTTCCCCCTCGTCCTGTCTCCACGCACTGCTGAAAAGAGTCTGGCCTCGCCACTTTGTCCCCCACACCTCAGATATTTATAAACCTGGATCAGGTCCCCTCTCAGTCTTCTTTTCTCAAGGCTGAAGAGACCCAGTTCACTTAGCCCTTCCTCATAGGGGAGATCCTCCAGGCCCTTCCCCATCTTTGTGGCCCTGCGCTGGAGTCCTTCCAAGAGATCCCTGTCTGTTTTGTACTGGGGAGCCCAGAACTGGACACAGTAGTCCAGATGAGGCCTCCCCAGGGCAGAGTTGAGGGGGAGGATCACCTCCGTTGACCTGCTAGCCACGCTCTTTTTAATGCACTCCAGAATGCCATTGGCCCTCCTGCCCACGAGAGCACACTGCTCATGGTCAACCTGTCGTCCACCAGGACACTCAGGTCCCTCTCTACAGAGCTCCTCTCCAGCAGCTCATCCCCCAGCCTGTACTGGTGCATGCAATTATTCCTCCCTAGGTGCAAGATTCTACACTTGCTTTTGTTAAATTTCATCTGGTTTCTGACTGCCCAGCTCTGCATCCTGTCCAGGTCTTGCTGAATGGCAGCACGGCCTTCAGGCATGTCAGCCAATCCTCCCAGCTTCGTATCATCAGCAAACTTGCTGAGGATGGCCACTATGCCCTCATCAAGGTCATTGATGAAGATGTTGAACAAGACTGGACCCAGCACGGACCCCTGGGGGACACTGCTGGTCACAGGCCTCCAACCGGACTCTGCACTGCCAACAACAACCCTCTGCGCTCTGCCAGTCAGTCAGTTCTCAACCCACTGCACTGTCCACTCGTCTATCCCACACATCCTTAGCTTTGCTATAGGGATGTCATGGGAGACAGGATCAAATGCCTTGCTGAAGTCAAGGTAGACTACACCCACCGCCCTCCCCCCATCCACCCAGCCAGTGACAACGTCATAGAAGGCCACCAGGTTGGTCAAGCATGACCTCCCCTTGGTGAACCCATGCTGGCTACTCCTGATAACCTCCTTTTCTTCCAATTGTCTGCAGATGGCATCCAGAACAAGCTGTTCCATCACCTTTGCAGGGACAGAGGTGAGGCTGACTGGCCTATAATTACCAGGATCCTCCTCCTTGCCCTTTCTGAAGACCGGAGCGACACTGGCTATCCTCCAGTCATCAAGCACATCCCCCATTCTCCAAGACCTCTCAAAGATGATAGAGAGCAGTTCAGCGACCACCTCCGCCAGCTCCCTCAGCACCCGTGGATGCACCCCATCAGGTCCCGTGGATTTATGAACATTAGCATTGCCTAGGTGCTCACTGACCAGCCCTTCCCTGACTGAAGGAAAGTCTCCCATTTCCCAGACCCTCTCACTAACCTCCAGGGTCTGGGATTCCTGAGGGAGAGCTTTTTTGCTGAAGACAGAAGCGAGAAGGTGCTCAGTAGCTCTGCCCTCTCAGCATCCCCCGTTACCAGAACAGCCCCCTGACCTAGTAGGGGGCCCACATTCTCCCTGGAGTCACTGGAAATCACTGGAGTTAACTGCGTGTTTTTGATGTCGCACCCTCTAAAACGACAGGATCATTTAGCATTGAACTGGTTTTATAGTAGGGTATTTAAAAGAAGGAAGAAATCATGAAAAAAAATAGCAATTTTCCCTTGTGTTTATTATCTTTAATTAACTGTTTTTTTTGGCTCCCCAAAGCTTCCAACTCCTCTTCACACTCCCTGCAATTAAGTTAACACATTACAGAAGAGTACTTCCTCCCTTCAAAACAGGTTTCCACACAAACCTCAGACACCAAGATAGCGGAACTGGGACTTGTCTGCTTTAAACTCATTTCTTTCACAGACAAAACAACAACAACAACAAAACAAAACAAGGAACAGTACCCTCAGACAACAAGTGGTGCCCCAGAACCATAGAACACCACCTCAAAACAAGGAACAGAACCCGCAACAGGGCAAAAGTATCCCAAACAGGCAAACACTGCCCCCAAACCAAGAAGCATTTCCATAAAACACCAGTGTACATTCCCCCATAACACCAAGGAAACTAATCAGAATAATTATTTTAGGGTGAGGATTTTTCCCCTACTCTCCTAAAATGTCACAACAAAACCAAGTACCTCCAGGAACATAGAAAACTACGAGATCTCCCATACATTTTAAACAAAAGAGTGAGTTCTTTAGAGCTAAGCCACGTTTTTTGCTCAGTTTTCCAGCTCCTCGATCTTGTCCATGCAACCTGGGTCCAGCCTCTTGATCTTTGTCTCTGTAGAAAGGAAAAAATGTTATTAGTGCAAGAAGGAAAGATGTCCCTGGCAATGGCAAGGTGACAGTGCTTCAGGGCTACTAAAAAAAAACAAACAAAAAAACAACAGGATCTGTACAGAGGGTTTAAGTGAAAAGCATCAATTTGGGTTAGGGTGAAACGTGATCTGGGTTCCCACACCAATTTCCATCACTCACTAGGAATTAATGTAAAATTTTTGAAAGATGTTTCATCCCCAAAACAACAAACACTCATTACAATATTTTCATCTAAAAAAAACCCAGAAGATTTGGAAGATATTCTATCTTAAAAACAAGGAACACCTGGAAGATGTTTTATCCTTGTAAGGCATTTTTTATCCCTTCAATCGCAACATTATGATTGACTGTAGAGAATGAAGAATAAAATCAGACAAAAGGCATTAATCCACTTGGTTTTTCACCTTGGAAATCACACACTGGTCTCTTTTCACCATGTCTCATCTTTGGGAAACAAAGAAAGTAGGAGAAAAAGAGAGAGAAAACTGAGAGGAACAAACATGTAAACAATTACATCAAACAAAGCTCATTAATTGGCAAGTTATCACAGGGACCACCCGAGGGGCATCATCCTGCATTTTGTAACTGGGAAAAGTGTGAGAAAAATGCACCTGATGTGGGAAGGGTGAGGGAACTGAATCACAGAATTGTCAGAAACCCGTAACAGAACATGGAAGAGGAGTCAGCAGGGAGAAACACAGAGAAAAAGAGGCCAAAGAAAGCAGAAAATGGGCCAGTTACAATACGGAGCAGGTCACTGTACTCAGCCCTCCTCCTGACTCTTGTAGTCTGTTTTCTTGTTTTATATCATTACTATTATACCTTATTGTTTCTCAACTCTGTCTCTGCAAAGTCTCACTCCCTGTATTTTCTTCTTTCATCTGTTTTTAGCAAAAACTAAGTTCCAGCTACCATGGAAAATTGGAGGCAGGAGGTGGTGAGCTTTGAGTCCCTGGCTGCACTGCAGTAACAGGGGTTAACAAGGGAACAGACAGCACTCACGGAAATGCTCCTCTATGCAGTGCACGAGGTGCATGCTGTGGCTGTCCACCATGCTAAAGGCAAGGCCCTTCTTCCCGAAGCGCCCTGTCCGTCCAATGCGGTGCAAGTAGGTCTCAAAATCTGGCTGCTTCTGATGGTCGATGGGAAGGCTGAAGTTCACCACAATCGTGACTTGGGCCACATCAATACCTGAGTGACAGAGGATTCTCAAAAGAGCTTTCTAGAGCCCTAAAAGCCACCTCCCACCCCCTTCCAAAGGTTGCTTCTTAATTAATACACATGCTAGACAAGATCATTGCTTCACTTGCACTTCTGATCACTTTTTCTCTCAAATTCCCATTCTGATCCCTCTTTTCTTGCCTTTCTGACCCATTTTTCCTTGCACTTCAGACCATTATTTTCTTCTTGTCAACGCTTGTATTTATCATCTCTTTTGCCTTCGAGTCCCCACTGTGATAATGTTTTCCCAATTCACAGAATCATATCAACAAAAGTCTCACCCTTCATGATAAAATTCTGCATGACTGGAAATTTGAAGCACGGAACCTAAGTGTTAAACTTGTTCAAAGCGAAGGGCTCAGAGCAAAGTAATTTTCATAGGGCAAGGGGCAAAGCAAGTGGATTTCCACCCTTCAGAGTGTCTGTTTTTGGGACTGACCTCTCACATGTGGAAGGTCGCATGTAAGTAAACCCCTGCTCTCAGAAGAAGAATTTAAACAGATACGGAAGCACTGTCTTACCAAAGACTTATATGAGACGACCTGAGATTCTCACAAATCGCCCTACAGCATGGCACATCTACACCATCCAGCCTGCTAAGCCACACTTTCAGAGGGAGCCACACTGCTCCCTTTGAGCACCTACGTTAGCACTGCACTCTTACTCTCCGTTTCTGAAATCCTGCCACGAAGCTCATCCCCATGACCTTTTGCTCACTCATTTCACTCTTGCTGAAGGAGCTCCTCTGCTCCCGGATACTGGACACGGCACGACAGACACACTTCAGAGTGTCTGTTTTTGGGACGGACCTCTCGCACAGACGTTGGTGGTGATGAGAACCTTCTCCTTGCCATCACGGAACCTCTGGATGACGTCGGCTCTCTGCACGATGGACAGCTCTCCTGTCAGCATGGCCACCTGGTGCCCATCCTGAATCATTTTCACCGAGAGCCAGTCTGCGCTCCGGCGGGTCTGCATGAGTGGGAAAAGGCCGAGTTTCCCTAGCAGCTCTGCAACTGCTGCTCTCAATCAATGATCTTTCAACTTCCCCAAATCCTTACTACTGCTCCTCTAACTTAATGCCAATACATCACTTTACCAAATCCTTACTCAGTCAGTGCCAGTCCTTCACATTCCCAATGCCCATTCTCCTTTCCACTGAGTCCCTGGTGCTCTGAGTTGGCAGAGCCTCAAAATAAGGCAAGATGAGCATGAAGTTGGGATGCAAAGTGCCTTTGTTAGGACACAAAGGAGCAAAATGACCCAGGTATGGAAGAAGTTTGGTCACAAAGTGCCTTTGCTAGACACAAAGTATAAAGGTTTGAGGAAACAGCCTGGTTTCCATGCAACGCCCACCACTGTAGTCAAGTAAACATGGTCTCAACTATTAGGCTGTTACCACATCGAGTTTTAAATGCTCTGTGTGTTTCCCATCCCTCTCTGACATCTGCTCCCTCATTGTGGCCATCTGTGGAGCAGCACTGAGTTCACACTTGGGTTTATCATGCCAGACAGATCACTAGCAGCTTGCTGGTTGCAGATAAGCTGTACCTGGCAGAAGATCATGGCCTGGCCAATGGTGATGCTGCCGTAAAGGTTGCAGAGGGCCTCGTACTTCTGCTCCCAGTCTCTGCAGACAAAGTAATACTGCCTAATGTTGGTCAGAGTGAGCTCCTCCTGTCGCAGCTTGATGATGATGGGGCTTGGGACAATCTGCAGGGCGAATTTCCAGACAGTTTCCTTGAAGGTGGCAGAGAAAAGCAGCATCTGGCAGCCCCTGGGAAGAGCCCTAGGGCAGGAGAAGAGCTCATTAGATCTAGCAGCTCATTAAGCACTAAGAATTCATTAAAAAGAGGAACTACAAGGCACTGTGGACTCAAGAGCACTGACAGTTTGTTAGCTCTTGGAACTCATTAGCACTGGGGACTTGTGCAATAGCATTTTTTGGTGAAAATCTTCCTATTTAACAGTGAACGTGAGTCTTTCAGGAAAAAAAAAAAACAACATTCTGGACAAAGCAAGCAGTTTGTGAAAAATCTTACCTTCTTCCTCCCTCCTTTTGCACTTTCCCATGCCAAAAGCAGGTTTCCGTAACTCACCTCTGGATGCGGACGCTCTGGGAGGAGAATCCCTGCGTGTCAATCATGATGTCAGCCTCATCCAGCACAAACATGCAGATCCTCTTCATGTTGAGCAGCCTCCGCTTGAAGCACCAGTCCAGCATGGTGCCCGGCGTGCCAATTACAACCTGCTCCTCCAGCACAGTGCCTGGGGACACTGCCAGAGGGGGGGGGCAAAAGGGAAAGGGAGGGGCAAAGGGCAGCTTAAAAAAGGAGAAAGAGACAGGCAAATGGTGGGCAAAAAATGGGAGACAGCTGAGGGGTGGGCAAAAATACAGGGAATAGATGGGAAAGGAAACAAGAAAAGGCAAAGACAAGGAACAGTAAAGAAATGGACAAGGAGCAAGGAAGGAATGGACAAGGAATGGGCAAAGCAATACACAAAGGGATTTCCGGCAGGATACAGACTCAACAAATCATGCGTTTCTGTCAGTTTGATCATGATTTTTCCCCCATTTTCTCAGTTCCAAAGAGGAGCTCCATCACCGGTAGCAATTTCTGAGGTTAGTGCTTCCCTGCAGATTTTTGGGGTTGGACACCAGCAAAATGGGTGTCCCACATCAAAAAAGAAGCCAGTGGCCGCAAGGGTAGCTCCTTAGCAGCAGCACATATGAATGCAGGTTCCTTCAGCAAGCTCCGCACAACCCCTGTCACTCAAGGGCTTATGGAGCATCCTCATACTCATGCTGTAATCACTCATCAGGGCTGGACTAACCTCTGTTGCCCTGCACAGCATAGGTGACCTTGATGTCACTGCAGAACTGCCCCATCTTCTCCACCACGTGGCCAATCTGCAGGGCCAGCTCATAGGTGGGAGCGAGACATAGGCACTGGGGAGAGGGAGAGGTGTTAGGCAACGGCAGCAATAATGACGCTTGAGGTTATGATGAGCAGCAGTGACGATGCTTGAAACTATAAAGAATAGCAATTAAGATGCTTGAGATTATTGTCTCCCAGACAAAACAGACACAAACCCAGAGCTCTGCCTGCAGACACCGCAAAGCCATACTCAATGAGAGTGAACCCAGATCTCTGCCCTGACCCAGCATCCCAGTGGCTCTGCCCCTGCTGCATTACCTGTGGAAAACTCTCAGCACCTTTCAGTCTGCTCAGCATTGCCAGGACAAATGCTGCTGTTTTCCCCGTCCCAGACTGGCTCTGTGCAATCAGATTTTGGGGTCTGCAAGGGAAATGTTAGCAGCGAAAGTCTGGGGCATCTGCCTCGCCCGGCACAAAATCACAAGCTCCAAGATCTCAAACTCACTCTTTTCCTTAACCCTTCTGTATTTTTTTCCACAATTCCACTTCCACATACCATTAACACTTCCACTTACCATCAACATTTACACTTCCATATACAATCAACAATTGTACTTCCATACACCATCAAAACTGTCTGTCCCACTCCTTTCACCACCCACGAGTCAAACAATACAGCTGCTTTCAGTTTTCACAAACACCCAGTACTTAGTCTCGTGATTAGAATAATCAATTATAAAAACTGGTCCTGTTACTTCAGTTACGCTCCTGATTTCTTATTCAGTGTTTCCCATTCCCTTCCCTGTCACCACCCAGGTAGTTGAAGATGGAGCCACTGCTATCAGTGTTGTAGGAGGACAGCCTCTGAGCACCACAATGCACACACTCTGGGGGCAGAAGTCACCCCAAATGTTGAAAAAATGCCTTTGAAAATGTTGGGCTGGCTCATCCCTTCCTGTGGGGTCCGGACTCACGGATGTGCCATCATGATGGGCAGAGCATTCGCCTGGATCTTTGATGGCCTGTTGAAGCCCATGGCGTACACGCCCTGTAAAAGCTCCTTTTTCCTGTGAAAAAAACACAATCTGGGGCGTTCTGTAGGAACCGGGGTGTGCGAGGCCAGGTGCTGGGGAACTCACAGGCGCAACTCCTCAAAGCTTCTGATGGAGTAGAGCGGGGAGGAGGGGTCTTGCTGCAGCACCTCCACGCGCTGGCTGTTCTCTACCAGCGAGGTGTGGAGCAGCTTGTTGAGCAGCGAGGTCTCAGCCAGGTCTTCTGCAAAGAGGGGACAAACATGAATGTGTGAAAAGCAATGAATCTGTGAAAAAAAAGGACAAATTAACGAGAAGATTAAAAAGCAATGAATACATCAAAAAAGGGATGAATGAGGAAAAAAAAAGAAAAAAGCAGTGTGAGAAAAATTGATTATGAATTTGTAAATTAAAAAACTGGTGAATTCATGATAAAATTGTGGGAAAAAAGGAACAAAAAAACTCGTGAAGAAATTGTGCGAGAAAAAAACGCACTGGATTCAGCAAAAATCAATCAAACAAAAAAGGGGAAAAAAACAATAACAACAAAAACCCCACAATGTATCCATGAAAAGTTCATAGGAGAAAGCACCGTGAATTCGTAAAAGAAAAGAATAACATGAAAAAATGATGATTTCCTGCAAAATTTGTGAAAAGAATGCAACAAATTCATAAAAATTCACGGTGCTGAAAATGATGAAAAAAATGATGAAAAAACCGAAATTTTGAAAAATGTGTGCAATGTTTGAAGAAACAGGTGAAAAAACTAATGAAAACATTGTGTAAAAAGTGATGAAAAAGTGGTGAGCAGCCAGCTCTCACCCAGGTCTTCTGAACAGGGAGAGCAAAGCATGAATTCGTGTAAAAGCAGCAATGGATTTGTGAAGAAGTGGAAAAAAAATGTGAAGAAAGTGAAAAACTAATGAAAAATCTGATCAATTCATGAAAGGGAAACCGTGAAAACTGACAGAGTAACATGACACACCAGTGAGTTATGTCAAGCAGGTATTCCCTTTATTTACAGTGCTGGGTGCATGGGGGATCACTCCAGCAAACATGCACACTGAAGAGAGAAACAACTCCATATTTAAAGGCACAGCACATACAGATTCATTACACTCCAAACTCCAGTGGTCATGGGGCTAAAGCTAAGGGTCATTTTTGCTCTAAATTTCCAGCTTTGAAGGAGGAGAGCCATAACCCGTTCCCATGGGTATTGTGTTGAGCAGAGATATCTGTTTGGTTGTCTTATCAGGACAATAGGATATCTGTTCTGCTTTCTTATCATGCTGTGAGGAAATAAAACGTGTTGAATTCGAGGAAATTTAAAAAATAATAATATAAAAAAGGATTCGTGAAAAAAATAGGGGGAAAGATCAATTGGTCAAAAAATGATAAACTGGTTGGGAAAACGAGATAAAATTTGTGAAATAGTCATAAAATTTGTGAAATAAAAGCAATTAATTTGTGCAAAAAAAATGAAAAAGTCGTGACAAAAGGTTGTGAAATAAGGGGAAACTGTAAAAATCTTTGAGATTAAATTCTTATCTTTGAGATAAAAATTCTGAAAATTTTCTGGAAAAAAGGAAAAAAAACTCGATGAGAATAATAAAGTCCTCCATGAACCACTGGAGGAAAAAAAAAAAAAAAGAAGTAATAAAACAGAGAAAAATTGATAGGAAAATTAAAAAAAAAACAACCCTATGAATTCGTGATGAAAAAAAAAGTGATGAATTTACAAATTCAAAAATTTGTGAATTCATAAAAAGCAATGGAATTCTAAAAAAAGAAAGAGGAGTGGATTTCTGAAAAAAAAAAAAAAAGCAGTGTGGGGAAAGCAGCAATGAATTCATTAAAAAAGCTTGTGAAAAATTCATTAAAAAACCCACAATTTTACAAAAGAAAAAAAAAGGCATCAAAAAAAGCAAGGAATCCATGGAGAAAACAGTAAAAACGACAACAACAACAACAAAAAAATAGGGATGAATTTATGAAAAAACTGTCGAAAAAAAGCACAATGATTTTGTGAAGAAATCGTGACACATCATGAAAAATGTAGTAAATTTGTGAAAAAAGTGAAAATGTCTGCAAATTTTGTTTTAATAAATGAATTTGTGAATATGTCAAATGTGACAAAATCGTGAAAAATCATGAAAAAACGTGACAAATTGTGAAATTTTTGAAAAAAAAACGAAAAAATCAGGAACATAAGGGATAAACCTGTGAAAATGTGTGAAAAAAGCAATAAATTTGTTAAAAAATTTTAAAAAGAATCACCTGATTTGTGAAAAAATAGTGGGATAAAACTTGAATTCATGAAAGGAATTGTGAGGGGAAAAAAGTAATGAATTCACAGAAGAAAAAAAATTATGAAGAATCATGGTGAAAAGTGGTAAAAAAGAAATGATGAATGAATGAAATTAGAAATATTTGTGAAAAATACGTGGAAGAAAACCAATGAATTCATGAAAGAATTGTCAAATTAGTTATTCAAAACGGGTGATGAATTTGTGAGACCTGTGAGAAAAATAACGAATCTGAAAAAACTCCGGGAAAAATTAATGAATTCTTGGGAAAAAAAAAAAAAAAAAAGGGTGGGGGGGTGTCACAATTGTGAAAAAAGCAACGAATTTGTGAAAAACCTGTGGGAAAGCGACCAATATTTGAAAAAGCAGCAGGAGGCGACTGCGACCAGGGCGGGGACACAGCCCCACGCGATGATGCGATACGGACGCGCGGCGGCATTGGGCCACGGCCCTGTCGGTCCGCACCGTCTTCATTCCCCAGAGCCGATGCGAGGCCCGCACTCACCTCTCTCCTCTTCCTCGCTCTCCTCATCCTCACTAGCGCCGGAGGGGTCTGCGGACGGGAACCGACGGGAAGGGCTCAGCACGGCCCCGGCCCCGGCCCCGGCCCCGGCCCCGGAGCCCCGCGCCGAGGTGGGATTCCTCACCCTGACGATGCCCGGGGAGCTCTCGCCGAGGGCCCGGGAAGACGGACCCCTCCCAGCGCAGAGAGGTGAAGGTGTCCCGGCCGAGCGGCTTGGAGCTAAGGTAGCCGCCCGGGGACGGCCGATGCGGCTGTCGGCCGCCTGAGGCTGCCGCCGCCATGGAGCCGCCGTTCGACAGGGAAAATGGCGGCAGTGCGGATGTCCCGGGAGGGCGGGGGGGGGGGGGGGGGCACGGCAGCGGGACGGGGCGCTGAGGGTTCGTGGAGTCAGAGATAGGAATGGCAGGGAACATGGAGACGAGGATAGGGACAGGAACCGCACCATGGGCTGCGAGGAATCGTGGGGACGAGGGTAGGAACAGGGACTCCACCGTCGGGTGTGAAGGGATTTGGGCAGGGATAGGGCCTCTGTTCCCTTTTCTGTCAGCACCCAGGTAGTTGGGGATGGAGCCGCTGCTGTCAGTGTTGTAGGATAGCCTCTGAGCACCACAGTGCACGCTCTCTGAGGCCAGAAGTCTCTCCAGGTGCTGGAAAAATGCCTTTGGAAATGTTCCCATCGTCCAAATCTGTGTTTCCAAATCAATCCAGTAGGGATCTCCTATTTGTGCTCATTACTGTTAATTAGACGTTAACACATCAAAACACCTTTCTCATTTTCACGTTGCTTTCCAGGCTCAAGTTTAAGTTATGGACTGTAAAAAAAAAAAAAAAGTGTCAGAGTTTAGTAAAATGTCACGTAGGAGAAATGTCCCCATGCAGCGTCCCTCCAGTGCTCAGGCACTGCCATAGGCACAACCCTAGAAACCTAGAAAAAAACCTAGAGCCGTACATTCCTAAAAATGTCGAAACTTAGAATCCTAGAAACCTAGTATCAGGGAATCCTAGCACCTTAGAATCCCAATGTCCTAGAATCCCAAAATCATTTAGGATGGATGAAGAAGAACTCAAAGGTTATCAAGCCCAACAGAGGAGATGCCATGCCACAGAAGTCCCTGCAACTGCTCCGCAGCGCCACAGGCTCAGGGCCCAGCAGGGTGACATGCCACAAACAATGGGTGTTTGCCGCACGCAGATACAGGTGATATGCCATAGATAGGGTTTAGTAGTGGAGCTGGCAGTGCTGGGTTAATGGTTGGACGTGGTGGCCTTAGGTCTTTTCCAACCTCCATGAGTCCATAAAGGGAAGATCTCTGTAGGGGAGCTGCTGGCTGAGTGGCCTGAGAACTTTGGACCTCATGTTGTTTTACTTTTTCAACATCTCACTGTTAGAAAAACATGAGTATTACTTTTTAGACACTGTTAAACCAGCAAAGGAGGGGTTGGGTTTTCTTGAGAAGCCCCTCTAACGTGACATGGCTGTCAAGTGTCATCCACCTGCACTGAGTTCTTTCAAAGACACTCTTTGCCTCACCTAAGCCAATATTCCTCAGTTGTGCCAGCACAAACAATTCATAACTCTAGAATATGAATAGTGTCATGTTGTATTTAAATACAGCAAATAACGCAGCACTGATAAGATGTCTGCCAAATAACACACAGATCAGAGGCAGCCCAAAGGAAACTCTTCTGCCTGACTGCCCTCAGCAGCTCCTATGGTAAATGTCCAATTGGACCTGCAAGAGGAGCAGCAGCAGAGAGAGTGTGCGCGAGGAGCTGGGCTGGAGGAGATGGAAGCAGCAGAGAAGGGCAGCCTGCCCAGCCTGCTGCTGGGAGCAGGAGGGAGGTCTCGCCCCCCTGCCAGTCTCTTCCTCCACTCTAGCACTGCGTGAGTGCCAGCAGCTCCAAGCCCAAGCAGCCGGTGCTGCTGCGGGCTGAGTGGAGTTGGTCCTCCAAGAAAGCTTGCGGCCCCAGCGCCACATCCTGCCACGCAGGCTGTGCAGTAGGCCTGCTGCATCCATTCCAAGCTGGAGATTTGATCCTGATACAGACATGAAAGGAGACAAAGCTGCAGCCTGACTAGGAAGGGCCATTCCAAGTACTTCTAACAGCTGAAACAGCTGTAAGGACACCCGAGAAATGTTGGACTCACTACACTCGCATAAAAGTGTCCGCTAGCCCTGAAGCATAGAAGACTTGCCACAGAATAGACATCATTTCTTCCCAGGAGTAAAATTTGGTGCCAGAAATTGGTCAAACTGCTCTCCAAGCCCTGTAGGATCCTCAATCAAGGACATCCTTACTTCTCCGACTGTCTAGGACCCTGCATGGGATCAGCACAGGGCCACTCCCTCCCCCTGCCGAGGTGGCTGCTGCTTGGATTGCTTTAGAATTTTAAGGGGGGGGGCGGAGGGATGGGGAGGAGAGAAGGAGGGTGGGGGGGGCAGGTTATCTAAAGGATCCCGTTTTTGACTGCTTCTCTCCTTTTTCTTTTAAACTTTGATTCCTTCTCGTGAGGAACTGTTTTACTTCTTGCACCCATTAAAGTGGCATGAGCCAACTCTGTTTCAGAGAAAGGGGTCATAAGTTCATAAGTTCATAAGTTCATAAGGTTGGAAAGGACCTATAAGATCATCTAGTCCAACCATCCTCCTATCACTATCTCTACCCAACTACTAAATTAAGTCCTTTAGCACCTCATCTAAACGCTTCTTGAACAGCGCTAGGGATGGTGCCTCAACCACCTCCCTAGGCAGGCCATTCCAGTGCCTGACCACTCTTTCAGAAAAGAAATGCTTCCTGAGGTCTAATCTAAATCTTCCCTGGCGCAACTTGTGGCCATTCCCTCTCGTCCTGTCATTACTTATCAGGGAGAAGAGGCCTACCCCCTCCTCACCACAACCCCCCTTCAGGAAGTGGTAGAGTGCAATAAGGTCTCCTCTGAGCCTCCTCTTCTCCAGACTAAACAATCCCAGCTCCCTCAGCCGCTCCTCATAAGACTTGTGCTCCAGGCCCCTCACCAGTTTTGTTGCCCTTCTCTGAACACGCTCCAGGGCCTCAATGTCCTTCTTGTAGTGAGGGGCCCAAAACTGAACACAGTACTCGAGGTGCGGCCGTACCAGAGCTGAGTACAGGGGGATGATCACCTCCCTGCTCCTGCTGGCTACACTATTTCTAATACAGGCCAGGATGCTGTTGGCCTTGTTAGCCACCTGGGCACACTGCCGGCTCATGTTGAGCCGAGCATCAACCAACACCCCCAGGTCCTTTTCCTCTCTACATTCTTCAAGCCATTCTGCCCCAAGCCTATAGCATTGCATGGGGTTATTGTGGCCAAAGTGCAGGACCCGGCACTTGGTCTTATTGAACCTCATCCCATTTTGCTCAGCCCAGCTGTTCAGCCTATCCAAATCCCTCTGAAGGGCCTCCCTACCCTCAGGCAGTTTGACACATCCTCCCAGCTTTGTGTCATCTGCAAACTTACTGAGGGTACACTCAATTCCCTCGTCTAGGTCATCAATAAAGATATTAAACAAGATGGGCCCCAAAACTGACCCTTGGGGGACACCACTCGTAACAGGACGCCAGCTGGACTTAACTCCATTAACCACTACCCTCTGGGCACGGCCCTCCAGCCAGTTCTCCACCCAGAGAAGAGTGAACCTGTCCACACCACGGGCTGCCAGTTTCCTTAGGAGAATACTGTGGGAGACCGTGTCAAAGGCCTTGCTGAAGTCCAGGTAGACTACATCAACAGCCTTTCCCTCATCTACCTGTCTGGTCACCCAGTCATAGAAGGAGATGAGGTTGGACAAGCACGACCTGCCCCTGGTGAACCCGTGCTGGCTGGGTCTGATCCCTTTATTGCCATGCACGTGTCGTGTGATCTCCCTCAATAACATCTGTTCCATAACTTTCCCTGATACCGAGGTCAGGCTGACAGGCCTGTAGTTCCCCGGGTCTTCCTTACGGCCTTTCTTGAAGATGGGAGTCACATCGGCAAGTCTCCAATCTTGTGGGACCTCTCCAGATAACCAGGAATGCTGATAGATGGCAGAAAGTGGCTCGGCAATCACCTCTGCTAGCTCCCTCAGCACCCTTGGGTGGATCCCATCTGGCCCCATGGACTTGTGGCAGTTCAGATGGAGGAGAAGATCTCTGACAGTCTCTGCTTGAATCACAGGGGGTGCATTATGCACCCCGTCCCAGACTTCCAGGTCAGGGCAAGTACCATTTGGATAACTGTCCTGTTTATTAAAGACAGATGTGAAGAAGGCATTGAGAACCTCAGCCTTTTCCTTATCATCTGTGGTTATATTGCCTGCCTCGTTGAGTAAAGGAGGGAAATTTTCCTTAGTTTTTCTCCTGCTGTTAATATATTTGTAAAAGGGTTTCCTGTTCTCCTTTACAGCAGTAGCCAGCCTAATTTCAAGCTGGGCTTTAGCATTTCTAATTTTCTGCCTGCAGATCTTGGCCAGTTCTCTGTAGTCACCCCAAGTAGCCTGACCCATCTTCCAGAGGACATAGACTCTCCTTTTCTCTCGGAGTCTCAACAAAAGATCCCGGTTCATCCACACTGGTCTTTTGCTCCTCCGGCTTGACTTACAGGACTCCGGGACTGCCTGCTCCTGTGCCTTTAAGATTTCCATCTTGAAGAGCATCCAGGCTTCCTGGACCCCTTTACCCTTCAGGAGCAAGTCCCAAGGGACCCTTGCAACAAGTGTCCTGAACAGGTCAAAGTCTGCCCTCTGGAAGTCCAAGGTAATAGTTTTGCTAGTCACCCTCTTGACGGCACCCAGAATAGCAAACTCAACCATTTCATGGTCACTCTGGCCAAGACAATCTCCAACCTTCACATCCCCTACTAGTCCTTCCCTGTTAGTGAAAAGTAGGTCAAGCAAGGCATCTCCCCTGGTAGGCTCTTGCACCAGCTGAGTCAGGAAGCAATCATCCACACATTCTAGAAATCTCAAGGACTGCTTCCTCTGCGCAGTATTGTATTTCCAGCATATATCAGGGAAGTTGAAGTCCCCTGTTGGGGAAGTTGGGTCATGTGAATTCAAAGTCTGACTGACCCAATCTTTGTCAGTCCCGTAGTTTGGCCAAAATACTGACGCCTTGAGTATTGGCTTTTCACATCACACCAATACATCATACCTGACCGTGGTTTTCTTATCACTTGTTTTAGGGTTGTTTCCCCAATTTCTGATCATCCTACCCAGGGGGAGTATCCTTAGGCACAATCCCAGGGACCTTTTTTCCCTGTTCTTGGCAGCTCCTATTCTCCATCCCTCCAGAACGCTGCTGTGAACTTCCCTGCTTACAAGCTACCACACTCTGACCCTCAGATTAAATAGAGGTGTGCTGCTGGCACTTCATCAAGTGCACAGGGTACCACACACCAACAGCCACCTTCCTGAGACTCTTCTGACACCACTACAGCCACTTTGTCCATGTCTGGCCGGGCCCCTTGTGGGACGACTGAACTGTGGATTCAGCACTCGTTTTGCACTGAAGTGCATCTCAGTCATGCACACTCAAGAGTCTCACCTAACCCCCAAGTCAAGAATTAAATTCTCTTACCTTGCTCACTGCATGAAGTTACCAGGTCTATGTATCAATTCCTGTGCCTATACCTTCTCCCCCTTCTTCAGTCTTTTACAGAGTCTGTCTCTTTTAAACAGTCTCAGTCTCTTGTCAGCCATTTTGGGGAGATATCCCGCTTCTCCAAACAGGACTGCTGAACTTATCAGGGTGCGCCTCTCCTGTGCGTGGCAGAGACCCCTGAAAGGCAGTGGATCCCAGATGAGGTCCTCAAATTGCCAAGAAATGTCTGAGATAATTTTTAGGAGACAGGATCTCTGGTGAAGGAATGTTTAATTTGCGTTTGCAATGGCAGTCACCCTGCCAACAGGAGTGCCTCTATGGGAACACCGTTACAGCTTTTATATGTTTTCCCACAAACTTACCCCGTCCCATTTTCCCATTGGCTGGGTATTCCAGGTTCGCAATCTTACACATTTTGACATTTGTTAATTCGTATTCTACCTTGTACAAGCAAAGGTTTGCATCTGAAATTACATTCTGATTCTTACTTTATCTTGCCGCCAGCCAGTCGCCGTCCTCTTGTTTCCAAGATGTCTCAGAGCTCATCGTATTTACACGGTGGTTTTCTCCAAGGCTTCTTCCCTTCTGTCCAGGGGACATTTCTTTTGTTAAACAAAGAGCGCTGGGGGGTGTCAGGTCTTCCCGATGCCTCTTCAGACAGGCAAGTTCCAACTTGCACTCACCTCCTTGGACACGTCATGTGACAAAATATTACATCTATATTCATACTGGATAAACATAAATACGAGTTACTAGCTATTCCTGTATATCGCTAATCAATTTGCAGTCTTTAGTTCTAATTTCTGTGATGCTAAATGGCCACAGAGACCATGAACTAAATTCTTATCTTGTTCTCCTACAGAAACAACATTCTATTCTCACACTGGTTTTCAGGCACGGGACACGTGTTGCAGAGGGTCCCTCATCAGCCCACGGTGGGTGCTCTGCAAAGCGTACTGCTTTGGCCACCCCAGGTAAGGGCCGTCCCCTTCCCTGCAGAACAGCCAGCACGGGACCGCAGGTTCCAAGGCCAGGCACGTGCCCAAGGCAGAGCAGCGATGTCACAACCCTCTCCTCTATAGCTCCGCTCCTTCTCACCTCCCTCTCCATCTACCTCCCAGCTACGTTCTGGAGTCGTGTGTGGTGATCGGTGCCAACGATTTAACTCATCTGGGCCAGGAGGTCGAAGCGTGCACTTTGTGATACTTCACAAATATTGTAACAACAACATCGCACTGCTTGAATTGGACTGGCCTGTCCACTGCAGCTACTACATCCAGCTTGCCTGTGTGCCCGACACCTCGCTGCACGTGGCTGAGCTCACAGAGTGCTGTGTCAGCGGCTGGGGTATCACACACGTGAGATGTGAGTGTCCAAAACACACGGGTGTCCCGACTTAAAGCGAAACCAGGAGTGACGCCATGGCAGTGTGTCCATGGAGACGGAATGGGTCTGAGTCATTTCCCAAAGCAGGGAAACGGCGGTACATCTCAAGACACAAAGCCAAGACCTAGGGAAGGTGCCTCTTCTGTTCTGTGCTCACAGCTGCAGAAACTGCCCAAACTGCTGAGGGTCCTGCAGGAGGCCAAGGTCCAACTCATTGACTTCAACCTCTGCAACAGCAGCCGGTGGTACAGAGAGGCCATCCATACCCACAACGTGTGCGCTGGTTATCCGCAGGGCGGCATCGACACCTGCCAGGTAGGAGCTGCACGCCGACACGCAGCCGTGCTGTGCCCGCGAGCCGCCCTCCAGTAACGCTCTGCGTTTCTCTCCCCCACTGCAGGGCGATAGCAGTGGCCCTCTCGTGTGCAGAGACAGCAACGCCGACTACTTCTGGCTCGTCGGTGTGACCAGCTGGGGGAAAGGCTGCGCCAGGGCGTTTCATCCTGGCATCTATACCTCCACCCAGGACTATTAAGACTGGATCCTGCGACAGATGAAAGCAGCGCCCCACCCAACATCATGGATGTGGAGTCATTTCATGACCACCTCATCCCACTATCACGAGACAAAGCCAGTGCCAACACCAACACAACAGAGCATGTCAGGCTCCTGTCCATACCCGGTCCAGAAACTTAAGGAATTCTTCACTAGGGTGCAGGAGCTCCTGCGGACTCCAAGGAGAAGCAAGGCTTAAATAGCCGCATGACCCACAGCAGGCTGCAGTGCACCACGACCCTTTTCTTCAGGGGTAATACCTAATGGCAGCCCCAGCACCGAAGCCTTGCTCTGTCCTGTCTGCTGCGTTCTCATTGCACACAAATGTTGAAGTTTACTCAGTTGGATGAATAAAGCTTCTTATTTTCACTGCTATCCATGTCTCTGCTCAGTTCCATCTCAGGAAACTTTCCTCCTTTTCTCAGGTACCTGGTGGGAGCTGGCTTGCTCTGCTCTGCATGCTGCTCCCCCTCCTTCAGGGTGTCGGCCAACCCTGAAAATCACCAGCTGCTGCTGCAGCTGTTCAATCCAGACAGATTTGGAGTCAAGCAAGGACATCAGTGGGGCTTCAGAGCTCCTGGGCTCGGTTGCAAGGGCACAGACCAGCTGCAGTTTTGCTGAATGATTACAGAACAGGGGATTTATGCTTGCGTTTACCTCTGAGGTTACATTCCCTAAGGAGCCCTGAAATACAGGATTTTACAGATGGAAGAGGAGAAAGGGAGAAGGGAAGTGTCTGCATCTAGCAAAATGCAAAACCAGGCACATTCTGCTTTCAAGGGAAAGCTGGACCTTCCCTGCACTGCTCTCTCCAATTCCTTAGGTTTTCCACTCTCAGGGATAGCACAATGTGCTTGCCACCCATAAATCAGCTTTTGCCACCACCTAGAAGCTGGAAGAGTGATTTCTGTAGAATCTATTGTGGAAGGTCTGGATTGCATCCCACCAGCTGCATACCATCCCCTGCTCTGGAGAACAAGGAAGTCCCAACACAATTAACTTTCCGTTGCAGCCTCAAAACTAGTCTCTGCTTTCCAAGCAGGTACTTCTATTAGAACCAAGCTGTTCACTGCACTGGTGAAAGCAGCAGTCGTTCACCTGCTCTGTCTGTGCAAGCTCTGTATCAGTGACCAAGCAAATGGAGCATGAGACAGGGATGACCTTGGCATGTACCTCGACACTGTCTTTGGTTACTCCTTGCTAAAAAGCCACCCCGGAAAGCCCTTGACACCTGCTAATGTCCAGAGGAGCAGCAGCACTCACCTCAGGAGAGCTATCACTGATAAGAGAACTCGACAAAGAGCAAGACTGCCATCAAGAATAAGATGCTGGCTCAGAGCAAGTACATTAGCCATCAGGTGCACACTATCACTTCCCTGCCCCTGGAAAGGATGCAGAAAGGTAAGGAAAATCCCTCCTCAAAGTGACCATTGTTACCAGTAATCTTCCAAGGCATGGGTGTTTTCTGGAAGCTTACCTTAGGTCAGCATAACATGCCCTGAACGGCCAAAAGAAGATCTTTAGGATACTTCAGGAGGTGCAGGCAGACTGCTATTGTGGGGTGGAGAGGGAAAACTTCAGCCTCGGTGCCTGCAACCTGTGAGCAACTTGCTGCAGAGCTTCCTTGGAAAGAACAAGAGAGTTAGAATGGAATCTTCTGCAGAGAAGACAGCAAACTGGCTCAGGTTTTACCTGGATAAAAAAAACGAAATGGTTACAAGACTAAATCCGGCTTGAGCCCTAGCATCTTTGATGTTACCATACAAAAGCAGTAGACGAAAAGGTTATTCAGATGATATAAAATAAACCAGTTAAATTCTCATGCATATACAAGAAACTTAGAGCCAAAGTAGATTTGAAAAACTTCCCAAAATGATAACCACAAAATTTATTCAAAAGACTTGCAAATTACTGAGGGTGATTTCTTGAATCTATTATCAACACAAATGTAATGTATGTGCATCTATGCTCATAGACTGTTCTGAGTTTCTGGCGGATTAAATCAATTTCTTCTCCAGCTGAAGTGGTTGTCTCCGACTTGTTATCCTCTCGAGCTTTTCATTTCTTCCTATGCAGTTAATCTACCAAGGTCTTCCTAGTTGATTCCAGCACTTCAGCTGTGATATCCGTCAGGCACAAAGGTCTGTTTCAGACAAACAAAAAAAATATCATCATGACATCTACTGAAAAGTGTTATTAATTAGAACAGTAGACTAGAAAGGAAAAAAGGTAGAAGATGCTGGATCTGCTGAGCTTTCTTACACAGAACAGGCTACCCAGAAAATCTGTGGATGCCCCATTCCTGGAGGCGTGCAAGGCCAGGCTGGATGGGGCCCTGGGCAGCCTGACACAGTGGGGCACAACAAGCCCATGGCAGTGGGTTGAAACTAGATGGTCTTTGAGGTTCCTTCCAATCTAAGCTATTCTATGATTCTATGATTAGAAGGTATTGCAGAGTGACTTCAGATTCTGATTTATAAAAACGTCATTCTCTGGATTACTGTAATGAATGAGGAGTAATTGTGATAGTTTTCTGGACAGGACCACTACACCTAGCACTCAGACTTCGGATTCTACTCACTAGGTAGACCACGTTCATTAAGATTCACATGTATGCAATATGAAGACCTGTGAATTTGGTGTTAGGCACTCTGCTTTTCCAGATTGACCTTTCCTTTCCTCTGTCTCTTCCCGTGTGTGTCCCAAAATATACTCCTCGAACCCCCTAGATACATCCCATAGTTATTACATATTCCCTGACTGCTCCTTCCTCTGCTTACTATTAACCCATTAGTTAACAGCACCTTACAGTCTGTGTATTGTTCTGGTGAGATTAAGTTTACTCTCTTGACTTTTGTCTGGGTTTGAGTCAGTAGTCAAAATGGGTGAGTCCCTCTTCTTTGATAGCTTTAGGAGCAGCCTATTCCACATGCTCTAAAATTCACTGATCAGGTCACTAAGCTTCTTCCAGCTGCCGAACGTCTTCCATTTCTTAACAAGTTCTTGTGTGGAATGTCAGCAGCCTTTAAACAGACATCAGGAGTGACCACAGAAACATCACATTTGATTGTGTTATTCCACGTGAGAAAACGGATGCTTTGTAGCAGCTATCAACAGGTTACATTTGAGTCACTTGATGTCAGCTGTGTGCTCTTCATAGAATAACTGTCAAATTTCCTAGTTCGCGGTCAACATGTGAATATAAGAGGCACAATAGGTCCCTTTCCCTTGAAGGAACTTAAGTCTTTATGAGCAGAGAAAAATAGAAGAGACTATTACTTAGCCTGGAAACTTCAGAAGGTTTTATATGAGGAGAGAGACTTACAAAGATGAAGGTAAGGCTTTTACAGTTTAACAACAAAATAGTGAGTCAATGACCTCCTGTCTCCTCTGCATTCTCTCTTCACTACAGTTTATGTTTGGCCATGAGAAGTGTTTTAGATATATTCCACATCTTCTTTTAATCATATTTCACATCTGTTAAACGGCTTGGCTTTTTACACACCTTGTGAAGCTTTGGCCGTCGTGAGACAGGTTAGTTTTACCCTACTGATGATGTGTTGTTGCGCTAGTAATCCTGCTTTTCAGGATGATGACCTCATTATTTTATTATTTTGTTACTTTTTGAAAGTCAGATTTACATTCACAGTTAGTTATGCTGATGTTATTTAAAACTATAACAAATTGATTCTTTTAAAGTTCCATGCAAGCACATTCATGTTTTATCTATGTTTACAGGTTCATAGGCTTGTAGGTACATTAGGTTGGAAAGGACCTACAAGATCATCTAGTCCAACCATCCTCCTATCACCATCCCTACCCACTGAACTACTAAATCCAATCCCTTAGCACCTCATCTAAACGCTTCTTGAACAGCGCTAGGGATGGTGCCTCACCCACCTCCCTAGGCAGGCCATTCCAGTGCCTGACCACTCTTTCAGAGAAAAAATGTTTCCTCAGGTCTAATCTGAATCTTCCCTGGCGCTCGTTTGTGTGCATGGATTACATTTATGCAGATGACGAATATTAATGTACAAGCAATTTTCATTTGAAGGTCAGTACTTCATAGTTATCTGTCAGAGTAAGTTTTACTAGCCTGTATGTGTGGTATTAATCTCATAATTAATAAACTTATTCTCTACAGAAGGTTTAATTGATGCACAGGATGTTTGAGAAATCCTGTTGAGTCGAGTCAGCTACATTGCCGTTTTTCCTCTTCATTGTTCTCTGAAAGATCTTGCAGAAGCATTTAACCTTATTTTGTACTGTGGCAGTGCTATTTTACACTCTGATCAGAACACAACCATTTTAAAAAACCGATACCAGATGTAATTTCCATAACTTCGGATAAAGCAAGATCAAAATGCATGGTGGAAAGATAAATTTTACTGTTATTTATGATAACATATGAGGAATACTTCAGAAGTAATGCCTCCTATGTTATTATGTTGGTCCATGACATCAGAGGTGGATGTTGGGGGTATGGAGGTAGAAGCTGAACCTTCTCACCAATATTTGGTTACATTTTGTTGCTGCTCAGCTGAGGGAAGCAGAGGAGCCGTCTGAAAGAACGGTGTCTGATATGGAAGTGCACATGAAGCAAAGGTTTCTCACTGAATTTCTCCATGCAAAAATAAAAAATAAAAAGGCTCCCACTGACACTTATTGACATTTGCTGAATGTTTATGGAGACCAAACAGTGGACAAGAGTACAGGGAAGTAGCGGGTGATGCATTTCTGGAATGGCAACAGCAACATGCAAGATGAATCACATTCTGTATGGACAAGCAGAATTTTGCAAGTGCTGGCATTCAGGCTCTTGTTCACCACTGGAACAACAACAACAACAAAAAAGCAAAGCTAGTTCTGTTTCAAAGAGAATGTTTCATAGCTGAGAATTTGCTCTACCAAAAAGTGTTATTGTGCTCTGCTTCCGTTTTCCTGGAGCTAAAAAGGAGGCATTACGTTTGGAGCAACCTACAATGAAGTCAGTAGACCTCAGAGAAAGAGAAGAAAGATGAAATTAAGCATTTTCATGTTACAACTTAGGCTCTGTTAGCGAACTTGTAAAGTTCCAAAATCTCAATACGGCCATCCCAAAAGTTACATTCAAGTAACAGGTATTCCTCTATTTTTGTTTACTTTCATTGGGATTTTTTTTTCCTTTTTCTTCCTTCCAGTTCATATTTTGGTAGGGAAAGGTCCTGTCTAGCAAAATGAAATGAAAACAAAACAAAACAAACAAACAAACAAAAAACCCCTACCAACTAATCAACCAACCAACAAGCTTGCAAAAGCTTCACTTTTACCATCTACGGGCTCAGATCACTTACTGCATTTTGCCTATTTTTCATTGGGTATGACTTCCTACAGACAAACGCTTTATTTGCTTCTACTTTTTAAGCTGTTTTCCTCATTTTGTCTGTTATGATGTAGTATCACACAGCAAACTTATGATACTACAAAATGACAAAACTGCATGCAGTTTTGTTCCTGGTCAGTGGAATTTATAATATAAATTTCGAAGGTGCTTTGAAGGCCTCTCCGTTAATCCCACTTTGCATCTTGCTGCAGAGTGTGCCGTGCCTCCTGCAGAACCCCAGGGTGACAGAGCTCGATGCTGCCTGGCTGGTGATGCTCTGTGCCTTGCACTATGAGTGGCACAGCAGCAGCAGCAGCCTACCAGGACTGATGGCAGATCTCAAGAACAGGGGTGTTTCAGAGAGATATCGAAAGGTAATGCAGTATTTCTCCTTCTGCTGGACGAGTGACTGGGGCAGAGGGGCACAGAGTTGTCAGATCATTCTTAGTTGGTGGGGAGTGCCTGTTGTTTGCCTGGACGTAGCACAGTACCTTTTTCTGTTGAATTGCACTACACCTCTCAAAAGGAGCACGGAGCTTGACTGGGGCCTGTAGGTGTTAAAGTCATAAATAATTGCTTAATTTCCATTTCCAAAATCAGTGATATTATGAAGGATTCAACGAAGCAGAGATGGTGTGCTTGCCACGAGTCTAGACCTGGTGTATGGTATGCAAACGGCCTGGTGCACGCTTCCTTTCTCCCTCCTCCACCTCCTGCTGAGTGCGCAATAGCTGTAGCAAGGAACTTAACCAGAACAGTAAGGGGGGCTTGGCTGGGAGGGAGAGGGTGGCAGAGCTTGACAAATGTAGTGAGCAGCTGGAGAGGAGGTGGAGAGGTAGAATGATGTCTGTCGCTGTATAAAAGATCTGCTATCATTGCAGAGGACTGTGGAAATGAAAGCCTCTCCTTATGCAGGCAGAGCCATGGCACACACTTGCTTCTTGTATTCAGAGAATAATTCTCTTCCCTTGTTCCTCTCTTTGGACTGCGTCAATCTCTCTGACTTCTTGGTCATGGTTACAGTGCCTCTACTGAACCTGACTGAACAACTGCCTGGCATTTTGTTTCCCAGATTAATAGGACTCTGGTTTTACCTCTCTCTGTACAGTTAGTATCTGTTATTGTGGAATATGGAGGGAAATGGGTCCAGGGCAGTGACCTGTTTGGTCCCAAGGATGCCGTAGCCATCACCGAACCGCTTTTCAAAGGACTGAAGGTATGGATCTGCCCTAGATGAAATAGTGACAGCTTTAGTCAAAGTTACAGTAGTAGGGTTCTTATACCATGTGTTCTGGCTTTCAGAGGTGTCATGGTCTAGACCTAGGACTGTCTTCTTGACAGGGGGCCTACGTGCTCCATGGCCAGAAGGGTGGCGGTGGGGGGTGGGCTTAGGTAGAAGAGGAACAACAACAACAACAAAAAACAGTGGCAACGATCTGAGGGGAAAAATAAACCTTAGTTACAGTAGTGAAATACAAATTAAGTGGGATTGAAGCTAATAAATCAAATAAATGAAAGACAGTCTTTGATACTGAGTATCTGATGCTGCATCGATGACAGGGGAGCCGGAAAGAGACAGAGATCATATGACCTCTCTGCTCTTTTATCTTTTCCCTCCTGCCGGAAGACAGAAAATAAATGAAGTCTTCTGGGAGCGCCATTCTTTTCCTGGCCCATGGAGGCTGTAGTTCATTCTTCTCTTCAGAAGGTGGGGCAAAAGGCTTTGCATTTTTTGATCAAAGGGAGGCAGTTGCTTGAACAGCAGAGAATTTAAAAGGATTGTTTTTAACTTTTTCTTTTTGTATTAAACATCACGCTGTTGCGAGGGAAGAAAAGTTCATGGTCCAAATCTATGGAAGTGGGCAGCAGTGAAGGAGAGGGAATCTTTGCAAAATGCTGAGCAGGGCTCCTAGGAGTGTAGTAAGCAATTCTGCTTTCTTTTGCTTCTCTTTTCTTTCCTTCTGCTCCAGTCACCCCTCCAGCAGAAGGAGAAATACCGCATTACCTTTTGAGCCATACAGTTTTGATACTGGAGTTAACAGAAGGAAAAACACTGGAGCCAAATTGGTAGCTTAGGTGAGCAGTGGGGAGCAATAAGCTTCTTAATGCCAAGCCTGGAGACGGATCTCAAGGAAGAGGCGTCACTACTGACTGCGCCTGCAGGCATCTGGCTAAGGACTGGACTGGCACAAACAGTCAGGGTACAACAAAGCCTGCAGCTCTTTACAGAGGTAAAGAAAACATGCATTTAAAATCTGTTGAAATTTTTCATTTTTATGTTCTAATCAAAGTGTAAATAAGACCATTATATGGTGTCACTTCTATCCCAGATATAAAAAAATGAAAGATTTGCTTTCCAGTACTGAGTCAGTGATTGAACTCTGCTGTAGTACAGTCACTCACAACAATACTGCTGTTCTCTCCAAATAGCCAAATATAGTAACAATACTGCTATTCTCTCCAAATAGTCTCCAAATAGCAGCTATCTTTCATCATTGCTGACATACTGTCAGATATTAGGTCAGGTCACAGAATCTAACAAGCCAGCATGGGGTCAAAACTTCAGTCTATACTCAGCTATAACAGAAGTCTCTTCTAGGCTTTTTGAGTCCTCTCTGCCAAAGACATCTTCTACCTAAGAGGCTTTTCAGTGTTTATATTTAAAAAAGTAAAAATCATCACTTTAGGGAGCAGTCTGGTTTAGCCATGGATTTAATTTATTCTCCTTCCCAACAAGAAGCTTCTGCATAGGGGCCCAGGTTTTGTTTTACTGGTGACTGTGCTGGCAGCTTGTCAGATCCCAACCAACTACATTTAATGTAGGCATGTTGTATTGTGAAATGTAAAGACAGAATTTGCAGAGATGTTTCTCAAGCCAGTTATTAACTGTGGTTCATCTCCGTCTGAACTGAATGGGTAGGAGAAGAGTAATCCTAACATCTTATGTCCCTACCCTGTAGGACATCTGCATGCAAAACTCCCACTGATTTTCAGTATCAAACTTCCATCAGCAAGAGTCTTTCAGGAACCTCAAATTCAGAAAAAGACTGAAAGACTGGAGATTTTTGATTGTACTTTTTGTTTACACTCAAAATAAAAGGAAAAAAGTAACTCCAGAGACACTTCCAGGATACTTTAAATCTTTGGTAGTGACTAAATTAACAGCCTGTGCTGTGAGCAGCTGCCAAGCGACCCACCTCAGGTACAAAGTCCACACAGCCACACTGGGTTAAGCCAAGTACCTGGACGAGAGCTCATCGATTCAACTGTGGGGCTTCTGGAATCCAACAGGCTCTAAACAGTGGCTCAGGGAGCAGTCGGAATGAGCAGGCTTCTAGGCTGTGCTGCAGTGGTGCAGAATGGCCTACTGCAGGGTCTGACCTCTCCATGGAACTGTCTTTGCTCAGGGACCTGGGTCCACTTGGTGGGTGATGCAGAAGAATGGGGATGTTCAATGCGTACCACAAGGGAATTTGATGTTGGGGGAATGCAGTCAGTAATTCCATGTATATACGTGTATATATGTGGTGTGTGTGCGTGTATTTAATGCATGTTAATCATTGTTCTTCTGTGTATTTATCAAGCATGATGTAGTGATGTGCACTAAGGGGTGGAATGTCATGGTTTTGGGATTTTTGGTATTGGCATTCCACATCATAGCGTCATGTAGTGCATTAAGAGTTAAAGAGTTAATGCTCCAGCTCCGTGGATCATCGACAGTTATGGGTATGCCTGTCTCAGAAGAGAAGAACTACATTCCACAGAGGACTGTGCGATTTTTATGTATTTTTGTGTATTTCCACTTTGCATTTTTATGTATTTCCACTCAGAGGGAAAGATAAAAACTGTCTGGGGCCACGGGACAGTCTCTTGTGACCTCTTGGGTGTTGGAGCTGTACCAGGTGGTGCCTGCAAAGGTTATGAGATTTTGTGGAATATTTACTGGAGGTGACTTCTTAAAATGTCCACCTCTGGAGAGAAGACAAACCTCCAGGGAGGAATGTACTGGGTAATCCCTTCCATGATACTTCCCTAAGCAACGTGACCTGCAGCCATATCTGTTAGTCAAAACCAGAGAAACTTGGTAAGCTGACTGAGAAAAACCGTTGTGCAGTTCACATGCTTTGCAGACTGTGTTTATCTCAAAGAATCTGCAATCTGTTGCCTTAATAAACTGCACTACTCCCTAATCTAGCCGTGAGTTCTCATTGGGTGTGGTCGAACTCCTGACGTGTGGTCGTGAGAGCCCATCCCCGCATCCTAGAAACCCAGAATCCTGGAATCCTAGAAACCTAAGAAAACTGTACTTCTAGAAACCTAAAAGCCTTGAGCCTAGAATCCAGGAATTCTATAAATCCTAGAAACGTAGAATCCTATAAACTGAAGATACCTAGAATACCAGTATCACAGAATCCTAGAAACCTAAGAGACCTACAATTCTAGAAACCTCAATCCTGGAACCATCAAATCCTATAATCCTGTAATCCTAGAAACCTGGAATCCTATTAGTATAGAAAACTAGGAAACTAAGAAACATATAATCCTACCATCCTCCAAATCTAAGAAAAGTAGTAACCTTGAATCCTACAAAACAAGAATGCTACACGCTTGTATTCCTAACTCCTAACTCTTGAATCCTAGGAAGATGGAACCCTAGAAAAGTAGAAACCTAGAATGCTAGCATCACGCTAGAATCCTAATGTCCTGGAATCCCAGGATCATCCAGGTTGGAGAAGACCTCTGAGGTCAACAAGCCCAGCCAAGGCCGTGCCGTGCTGTGGAAGTCCCTGCACCTGCTCCCCAGCAGGGTGACACACCACAGACACGGTGACATGTCACAGATATGGGCTTAGTGGTGGACTTGACAGCACTGAGTTAGCAGTTGGGTGACCCGAGAGGTCATTTCTAACCTAAATGGTTCCGTGATGCCACGATGGGGAGATCGCTGCAGAGGAGGCTGCTGACTGAGCAGCCGGAGAACTTAGGCCTCATCACGTTTTACTTTTTCAGTGTTCTGCTGTTACAAAGCCTGAGTATTTCTTTTTAGGTGTCATCAAACCAGCAAAGGGGTTTTCCTGGAGAGAATCTTTAATGAGACACTTGCTATCAAGTGTCATCCACCTGCTTCGCATTTATCACAAAGACAGTCTGTACTGCACCTCTGTCAATATTTCTCCGTGAGGCAGCACGGACAATTCATTAGTTCTTGTAACAGTAACTCCAGAGTAGGAATACTGCGTTGAAATACAGTATTGAAAGACAGGCCACACTGCTTTGAAATACAGTGAATAATGCAGCACTGATAAGCTCTGACAAACACTGCCCAGAGCAGAATCAGCCCGAGGGAAACTCTTCCAGCTGACTGCTCTCTGGGCGATTCCCAAAGCAAACATTCAAGTGTTCTTGTCAGAGATGACCCACAACAGCTCTCTTATTTATGGGAAATGCCCCGTGAAGCTGTTACCAGCTGGCTGTTCTGACAGATGTATCCTTGAGTCGTTTGCAGTTCGGAGCCATTTATCAGTGTTCTGTTCTGTCTTCCTTTTCATCTGGGCAAAACAAGACTCACTTTCTTTGAAGCCATGACAGGAGGCTGCATCATCAAGGGAACAAAACCGGTAGGACACCTTTGCTCTGCTGAAGCTCAGGCACACAGCCCAGAGGCTTCAAAGCCAATTTTCACCCCTAGCCTTGGATTCCCTGCCTGCATGTCCTATTGACAAACTGCACCTATGGACAGAGGCAGTACTACTGCCATGTCAGGCACACTATACAGATTTCTGGATGTAACATGGTGTCTTCTAATGCGAGCGATCTAAAGAGAACAGAGAATGCATGACACATCTCCTGATGTGACCTTAGGGGCCTTGTCCCACCTAAATGATTCTACGATTCTATAGTTACAGTGGTGCTGTGGTTTTATGATTCCCTGACTCATTGGTTCTGTGAGTCTGTGACCCCATGGTTCAGGTATTCCATGATTCTTAGAGTCCATGATTTTAGAAGTTGTGGTCTCTGGGTTTTGCAGAAAGAAATAAGGAGGAAAGCCATCTTCCACAGCCAAGGTCTGTTATTCTCTCCCGACCTCCTGCATGACGACAAGGGCACTGAGTGGACACACTGCCAGCCTCCCTGTGTCTATGCGTCCCCGTCACCCGCCTGTCCCCACTGCCCATCTATGGAATTCCAGGTCCCTGTCACCAACCAGTTCCCATTTGTGCACACACCCCCATGCCCCCATACCTCCATTTTCCCATGTCCCCATATCTCCATGCTGACTCCATATTGCCATGATATTCTCATGTCCCCATGATGTCCCTGTATCCCAGTGTCCCCTTGTTGTCCCCATATCCACACAGTGTCCCCACTGCCCATGTCCCCCTTTGTCTTCCCTCTTCCCAGTGTCTCCAGATGCCATGTCCCCATTTCCCCAAGGGATCAGCCCAGCACTTTGGTGCCCCACAGGACTGGAGAGAACTCATGGATGACTCTTGGGACAAAGCCTTGATATGGGGATGTCTTCATCTCTGGGTGATCCTGGGTGACAGAAAGGACGGGGTTTGCTGGGTTCTTGAACTTGGTGGCTTTAGGCTACATGCCATTGGGATCCCAGCAGAGAGTGCCTGCCCGTAATCCCTGGCTCCTTCCTGTTCCCAGGGGCCAGGGCAGTGGCTGGCTGCATGCTGGGCTTAGCCCGTGCCAGGGGACTCTGTCAAGGCCAGGGTCATTAGGGATGGTGTAGGAGCTTCTGAGAACACTTCCCCGTGTCCCCAGATGCCAAGTCCCCATTTCCTCAAGAAATCAGCCCCACATCTTGGTGCCTCACAGGACTGGAGAGAACTCAGGGATGACTCCTTGTAGAAAGCCTTGATGTGGGGGCAGTATTATCTCTGGGTGAACCTGGGACACACATGGGGTGTGCTGGGTGCTGGCGGTGACTTTGGGGTCAATGTTATCAATGTCCCAGCACTCAGTGTTCTTCCTCTGATCCTTGGCTTCTTCATGTGCCCTTGGGCTAGGGCAGGGTATGGCTGCATGTCAGGCTCGGTCCATGCCAGGGGAGTCTGCCAAGCGCAGGGGCACTTGGGGTTGTGGGAGAAGCTCTGGGAAGATAAATGCAGCCCTGTCCTCCTGCTGCCTCACCCAACTCCCAGAGCACGGAGGAAGATGAAGGCGGCTGTGCTCAGCCTCGTGCTGCTCCTTGCTGCCCTGTGCCACACAGTGGAAGCTCAGGTGAACCATCCATGGGGGATGAGGGCTGGGGCTGGAGATGTTCAGTCAGGGGGGTCCCTGAAGCCAGGGTCTCTCTCACTCCCTCTCCTACTCCTCTCCCCACAGCCACTGCTGCGTCTGCAGCCCAAGGAAGATGATGTTGTGGTGAGTGTCTGGGCAGCCATGCTGAGAGCACCCAAGGGTGGCCCAGCAGGGAGTTTCACAGGGACAGGTGGGGTCTGGTCCTGCCTGGCAGAAGCCACCCCTCAATTTGGAGCTTCCAAATTTCTTCCATTTGCACCCTACTCCCCATTTCTTTTGGTCCCCAAATCTCCTGTCTTTGGGGTTCCAAATGCCCTCTCTTTTTGGTCCCCATAGCCCATCCCTTTGGCACCAACAAATCTCCTTTCTTTGACACTCTGATTCTCATCTCTTTAGGTCCACAGTTGATATGGGGACCTGTTTCATTTCCCCCCATTCTCCTCTTTGTGATCTCTGTACTTATCCATTTTGGACCCCCAAATCTCACTTCTTTGGCACCCCCTTGCCCCTCCCTTTGAGCCCCCCAATCTCCTCTCCCCTTCCCATGTCCGTCCCCAACCCTCGGCTCCTCCATGGGCAGAGGTGCACACAGACCTTGGCAGCCATGAGGCTGGGGGCAGCCCCGGGGCCAACTGGGGGGCTTGGATGGGGACACCTGGTGATCCCCCAGCCCCACAGTTCCCTCATGGCTGCCCCATGGCTCTTCTTCCCCAGGTGCAGCCACCTCCCATTGATGTCCATCCGCCTCCTGTGAGTTGTGGGGTGCCCCTGGGTTGAGGACGGGGTTGGGATGTGTTGCTGTCCTCTCTGTTTCCCTGGGACATGGGGACACCCCTGAGGCCCTAAGGCCTCTGCTGCGCTCCCTCCTGCTGTGGGCAGGCAATGAGCAGGGGAAGGAGGCAATGGGGGGCAGATGGGGCTGAGTAGGCTGCAGGACTGTGCCTTGGCCACGGTGTTCCCGTGCACACAATGGGTCCGTGCCTTCAGGGTGTCCCAGTATGTCCCGTTTTCCCCAGTGCTCCCAGTGTGTCCCAGTGCATCCCACTGCCCCCAGCGTGTCCCATTGTCCCAGTGCCCTCGGTGTATCCCTAGCATCCCCTTTCTCCCAGGTCGTGCTCAGCAGAACAGAGGAGAATCCCCTGCGTGTGGGACGTGCGGTCCTGGATCTCCATGTCTAGGTGAGCAGCACGGGGATATCTGAGACTCCACAGGGCACCTGGGGGGAACCTGGGTGTCTCCAGAGCCCTGAGGACCAGGCATCAGGGGCTGCGGATGGATGCTATGGAGGGCAGTACCCGACCTGTTCCAGGTGAACCTGGGCACTGTCACCTCGAGACCTTGTCTTGCGCTCTATGGGGATGTGCTGAGGAGGGCATCTGGAAGGGGCAGGCACAGGGTGCCTTATGGATGGCCCAGGGTCACCGTGCAGATGGGACAGGGGCTGTGGCTGCTGTCCCCAGGGGACCCACCTCCTGCCCTGGGCCTGTTGGCTGCTGCCAGTCTTTCTCCTGTGCTAAGTCCTTGGGGACAAACCCTGCAGGGACAAGGCTTCTTCTCACCTGTGATGCCCTTTGACATCCTCTGATGACCAGTGCAGCCCTCTGATGACCAGTGTTGCCCTCCAATGACCAGTGAAGACCCTGATGATCAATGACACCCTCTGATGATCAATAAAACCCTCAGCAAAGCCAAGCTCTATGTGTCTGTGTCCTTGTTCCCATGCTCAGAAGGGACCCCTCTGATCTCTCCTTGCCTGGCTTCCCCCACCTCCTTCCTCCCACCTCCCTTTACATACTATGTATTTAGATACCTCGTTACCTTCTTTGGGTCTCTACCTCCACCCCAAATCCCCACATTCCAAGGACTCAAGAGGACAGGCTGGAATTTTCAACCCAAAGGCATTCTAAGATTTTATAATACTATAATAAGTGCCACCAAGTAGGGAGTTCTTGGGCCAGCACTCCATCCACTTCTGTGATTATTTCTGGAGATCTCCAGAAAATAAAAGAGCAGAGAGCGTCTCCTTGGCTGCATTGCTGACATCAGCTTTGGAAGAGACCCCAGGTCTCTGCTCTGAGCAGCCCCTTGTGTTCTGGCAGTGCTAGCTAGTGAGGTCAGCTCTGGCACATTGCTGCATACTGCCTCCTCCTGCCTGCTACGTCAGGGATGCCACTGTAGAGACAACAGGACTGCTGTGAAATCACAAGACCCAAAAGTTCCCAGGAGCAGAGAGGGACAATAGGAATGTACAGAAGTGGAAAGAGAGCAGCACTCAAAAGCCCAAATCCTGACCGTGCACATCACCATGGCCCCAGGAAAGAAGCAGCCCTGATTCCAAGGCAGCAGAGAGCAGAAGCCCACTGAGTAGTGAGGGGCAGCCCCCAAGCCCCCCCGGGGCTGCTGCTCCACTTGGCAGCTGAGTTCTTGGCCCCTGAAACCCTGCTTCATAAGGAGGTTTCTCCTCCATCTCCAGAGAAGAAGGGAAGAAAGGCTGAGATAAATGATTTCCTGCTGGCATCTTCATGTACATAGGAAGCCCGGTACTCTAGGCACATGAGATATCTGAGTCAAAGTACATAATTAACAAGAGGCTAAAAATATCTATATTTAAAACTAAAAAAAAAAACTAAAAATCAAAGTTTCAGGAAATACAAAACAGGAGTTTTAACAAAATATTGTCCTAATGTTTTCTGACATAGCTGGGGATTTCCCTAATTTTTCTCAGGGCATCCTTGAGCTCCTGGTTCCTCATGCTGTAGATGAGGGCGTTCACTGCTGGAGGGACCACCGAGTGCAGAACTGGCACCACCAGGTCCAGGGATGGGCAGGAAAGGGAGGGCGGCCTCAGGTAGTCACACAGGAAAGTGCTGACAAACAGGGAGAACACAGCCAGGTGAGGGAGGCACGTGGAGAAAGCTTTGTGCCGTCCCTGCTCAGAGGGCATCCTCAGCACTGCCCTGAAGATCTGCACATAAGACAGCACAATCAAAACAAAGCACCCAAGCTCCAAAGGGACACTAACCACAAGAAGCCAAACTTCCTTGAGGCAGGACTGTGAGCAGGAGAGCTTTAGTATCTGGGGGATTTCACAGAAGAACTGGTGCACAGCATTGCCATGGCACAGTGGTATTGAAAATGTATTGGCAGTGTGCAGCAGGGAATAGAGGATGCCAGTGCCTCAGACAGCTGCTGCCATGGTGGCACAAGCTCTGCTGCCCAGGAGGGTCCCGTAGTGAGGAGGCTTGCAGATGGCAACAAAGCGCTCATAGGACATGACTGTGAGAAGAAAAATCTCTGCAGAAAATAAGAATAATGAAAAGAAGACCTGTGCAACACACCCTGTGCAGGAGATGGCCCTGGTGTCCCAGAGGGCATTGGCCGTGGCTTTGAGGAGAGTGGTGGAGATGCAGCCCAGGTCGAGGAGGGCGAGGTTGAGGAAGAAGAAGTCCATGCGGGTGTGCAGGCGCTGGTCGCAGGCTACGGCTGTGCTGATGAGGCCGTTGCCCAGGAGGGCAGCCAGGGAGATGCTCAGGAAGAGCCAGAAGTGCAGGAGCTGCAGCTGCTGTGTGTCTGCCAATGCCAGCAGGAGGAACTCGCTGATGGAGCTGCTGTTGGGCATCTGCTCTGCTGTTCCTGGGCATGGAGTGCTGTTAGGAGTGCAGAAGTTAATGACAAATCAAGACCGTCCTCAGAGACATTCAGTTTCCAAGTCCCATACCTTCACCCTCTCTGCACTCAAAGCCCTCCTCCCAGACTCTGTGCACTTAGGTTTGTCATAGAGAAAGCTGCCTGTTGGCAGGGTAAGTGTGTGTTCATGTCTGCTAAAAATGACAACAGTTTCAGCCGGTGCTGTCCTTTGGGAGAGGAAAGGCTGAAAGCACCTTAGGAGATTGTTCACGTAAGGGCAGACTGAGAAAGGAACAACGCAGGATTGTCAGAGATGTGTTCATATCTCCCAGCTCCTTTCAGATTCCTGACTCCAACCCTTTTCCCTTTCCCTAAGAACAGGAAATGGAAAATCCCTGCCTTGCCTCTCCTCTTGCAAAGCACCATTGGAAACATTCTGGGGTGCAGAGGTGCTGTGATGCTCTGCCCCAGGCAGCAGCTGTGGCAGCAGAAGGCCCCTGCCCTGCCGGGGTGCTCCTTCCCCCCACATGTCTGCTCGCAGTGCCCTGGGCAGCTCCCCGGGCAGGCTGAGTGCTGAGCCTGGCAGGCGGCAGAGTCCCTGCCCCTGCACACAGCCCCTGGGGCACAGCAGGGCCGCTGCTCTGCACGACAGCCCCGGGCACCTGCTGCACCCCCGGCTGCACAGCCTGCAGCCGTCCTGGGACACGGAGCACTCAGGGGCTGCACTGCAGCAGTGATGCCCGAAGATGAAGCAGGTCTTTTGCCATGATAAAGGAACACAGAGCACATGCAGCCTGGGCTGCCATGGGATTTAGTGATCCCTCCAGGAAAAGCAGCTTCAATTGCTTGCAGCAGGAGATTTACCGTGTTAAAGGCCACGATAATTCTCCTCCATTAAGCTCACAGCCTGCTCACATCCCACACATCCTCTAAGCTCTCTCTCCTTTCTCTCTTCTTCCCCTATCACCTGCAGATCATACCCCCAGCCTTAATACGTGGTGCACAGGAGCTGCTCCTGGGAATAACTGTCTCTCTGCAGCGCTGCCTGCTTGTATGAGCTCTATGTGTCCCAGGGGACCAGTCCAACTCAGCAGGAGAGGATGTGATTTTCTTCTCCCCTTCTCCCTGGAGATGTTCGTAGTCGCCCTGGCCAACAGCTCCTGAAAGGCTGCAGAATCATCATAGAATCCTAGATAATTGAATTGTAGCACGGCTTAGGTTGGAAGGGACTTCAGAAGTCACCTACTCCCAACCCTCCTGCCATGGGCAGAGTTGCCAGTGACTAGATCATGTTGCTTAACAACCCATCCAACCTGCTCTTGATTGTCTTAGTGGATGGGGCATCCACAATCACTCTTGAGCAATCTGTTCCAGCTCCTCACCACCTTTCATGTAAAAATTTCCATTGGAGTCACTTGCTCGAGTACAGACACTCGCTGATGACCAAGATGCCTGAGGTGCTCCTAGATGTAGGCAACATTGCCTGCAAACTGTGGTAGATAACCTCAGAGATAGCCACTTCCTTTCTGAGCATCAGCTGGGGGGCAGACAGGGAATGGGAGTATTCTTGTATCTCATTCCAAAAGGATGAGCTCACCTGAAGAACCAGATCTTCCTCTCTGCTCCATCTGTGGCATATTCTAGAGTTCAAGGCATTACAAAGCTAGGACACACCTACACCCTTTCACTGATGACACCTGAGTTTGCTCTGGGCTCTCATTTGAATGGCAGTTCCCTGGGGTTTCCAGCACATCCACAGACAGCTAGCAAATGCAGCACAGGACCTTCAGGAAAGCCATGCCCTAGGAGTGTTGGTGCTGGCTGGACAGCTCCAAGCCCCACTATGGTTCATTTAATGCCTGCGTGCCACCTTCTGAGCACCATTACCATGGGGTAGGCACAGGATCCAGCCAGACTACGTCCTGTGATGCTTTGGGAATGGAAAGATTTCTCAAGTGTCTTTACACTAATGAGAACACCAAAAATATGACTCAATGAGCTAGAAATCTTTTTGCATTTGGAGGTCTAGGGGTCTTCTTGGGTCACAGAGACATAGCAGGAGAGTTCCCACCTCTGAATTGTAAAAAAACAGGGATATGGACTCTTCACAGAGGGTGGTCAAATAAAACAAGGATAGGCTACTGCTCTCTGTATGAGAGCACACCAAGCTCTGCCTGGGGATGGTGGAGGATCCAGCTGAGAACTGATGGAAATGGCTTAAAGAGGAGACCATTGGTGTCTGCTACTGGCTTCCTGATTAGGAAGAACAAGAGGAAGGGGACCTAAAAGGGCAAACAGGAGCTTCACATTTTGAGGCCCTGTCACAGTCTGGGACCTTACTCACTCTAGCATTTTCTGGAGGGACAGCACAGCAGGGCATAAGCCGTCCAAAAGACCCCTTGATCTTCTTCAAGTGTCTGCGGTGCAGACACACAGTCTGCACACCTTGACTTCTTCAAGTGTCTGCGGTGTATAAGGCAGCAGGGTAAGGCTCTAAGAGGAATAGGAACAAAAAATGTGTTAGCTACTTGAGGACGACAACTTCCATGCACAGTATTCCAAGTACTCCAGTATTCCAAGGAAGAGGAAACCAAGTAGCAATGTCAGAAGTGCTGCAGGAATGAGAAAGATTGCCCTGGCCAAACCCAAACACAGAAAAGAAGCATAAAGGAGGTGGAAACAAGAGGTCACCTGGCAGCAATGCAGAGATTTGTGCTAGTGTACCTGCTGAGGTGAGTTTAGCAAAGCCAGAGTTGCACTGCAATTGAATGTGCCCAGGCATATCAAAGCGAGGAAGAGCTTGTGGAAATATGTAGGCAAGAAAAGGAAGATTAGGGAGACTGTGGGCCCACAGTAGAATGGAGCAGGGAACCTGGTGAGGCAGGACATGGAAGAAGTCTCTGATACTCATTTCCTTCCTGATCTCACTGTTTATGAGTTGGACTGGGCTTCCTTATACTTTAGGTGCCAGAAACAGAAGGGAAATGATGATGCAAGAAGTGGTGAACTCCAAATACCCAAGCAAACAGGATCCTGAGTTGGAAGAGCCTGATAGAAATCACAGAATCCTTGAATGGCTTGGGTTGGAAGGACCTTGGACATCATCCAGTTCCAACTCCCTTGCTGTGTGCGGGGCTGTCACACAGTAGAGATGAATGCTCGGGGCCCTTGACATCTTGAACATTTCCAAGGAAGGGGCATTCACAACTTCCTTGGGCTGCCTGTTCCACACCTGTTCCATGTCTCACATCATGATATTAGGAATGCTAGGAATTCCTTTCAAACAGCTAATGTTCTCTTTCAGTTTATTAACATTCACCATTGTCCACTTATTCAGAAATGATGTAAGCAGTCAGTCTCCACCTATTTTATATGAACAAGACCATGGCTAGAAGATGGAGGGAAAGCATTATCCAGAGTAGTGCCTCCACATTTCAGATCCTCAACACAAGAAAGATGTCAGCAAGTTGGACTGGGTTTGGCAAGGCTCAAAGCTGGAACACTTCGCGTGCAAGGAGAGGCTGAGGGACCTCGGCTTGTCCAGCGTGGAGAAGGGAAGGCTGAAGGGGATCTCACTGCAGCCTGCCAGAATGTAGAGGAGGTGATGGAGAGCACAGGCCCTTCCCCATGGTGCGTGTTGGGAGATAAAAGTGAATGTGTAGAGAGGTTCGGCCTGTGCATCAGAAAAGCATCTTTTTCATCACCAGATGATACAAGAATTGGTGCAGGTCACCCCATGAGGCTCTGCAGTCTCTGCCCACAGAGGTTTGCAAAATCCATCAGGAGCAAATGCTGAACAACTTGGTGTGTCCCTCTTTCTGACAGGTTGGACCGCAGACATTCCCCTCGTTCCCTTCCAGCCTGGCTTATCTCATGATCCTACGTCCTCATGGCCGATGGCTGATGGGAAGAGAGCAGATGTTTTTACAGGACATGAAGTGTCATGTATGCGCTGCATGGGTCCATCTAAAACAAGATCAGAGGAAATGAAAAGAGATCAGTACCACAGTGTGACTCAGTCAGTGCAAACCCTGAGGGTTGTCATGGGCAGCTCTGGGCAGGGAAGTTTTGGTGGGCACTAGGCTCTGTGCGAGACACAAATGGGTCTTCTTTCCTTTTAGAAGCTGCAAGTCTGAAAGATGATCACCTCAGTAACATTGGGAAAAAAAGAATTGAAGACAAAGATGGAAATCAGTGAAGATGTGTTAACAGACTTCCCAACTCCGGATATGGCCTGTTTCCACTTAAGCTGAAAATACTTTGAGGGACTTTGGGGGGATTTGGTGGCTTAAATAACAATGTTTCCCAGAACAGTGTTTTGAGGACACAAGTGCCTACAGGTACTGTGACACAGACAGCGGTGTTTCTGCAATAACTGCAGGTCAGAGGTCCCACTCCATTTACAATGGCTGCGGATGACAAAAGCTGCTGCTGCTAATTGCTTCCCAAGGCTGCAATGCACAGCTGTGACACAGACCTGGGCTCCTTCATTTGCACCCATCACACGGTGCCTCCCTCTGCCTTGCAGGTCAGCTTATGCAGCTGGTGGCACTGCAGGAGCAGCTGCTGCTGGGAGGATGAATCCAGGCGGATGAGCTGTGCAGCAGCTCCCGGTAGGGTGCCAGAGGAGGCAGGAATGATGTTCCTCTGCAACGTGAGAAGCTCCCCTGCAGAAAGCCACAAACCCTGCAGAAACCTGCAGGAGAGTCAGAGCACGTGTGGGTGCCCAGTAGGAAATCCAGCCCTAGTGCTGGAGCAGCACCTGGCCGTGGAGAGCTGTGGCCCTACAACAGAGCTATTCTGCCTTAGCCAAGCTGGCTTTGCGAAGAAGGACTTGTGTGTCCCCATCAAACCCAGAAGGCTGGTTCATCCGAATGCTTGCTGATTGCTTGGTAGCACAGATCCTTCTGGCCTCCAAGCTGGAGGCAGCCCAGTGCCAATGTCTCCTGGGTCCCATTGTGCAGTGCCTGAGCGAGAGGATGACCTGAGCTGGCTGCACAAGACTCATCTGAAATTTCTCCATTATTTTAGTTTAAATAACCCCATTGGGTGACGCTGGTGTTGGTTTCCTAAACTTTGGAACTGAGAGGTGACCATGCCCTTTGCTTAAGATGAAGGCACAGAAGCGATGGGAGAACCCACTCAGGTCACAGTCATTGCTGGGGTGGGAGCATTTGTTCCCCAGGAGCACGGGGATATCTGAGACTCCACAGGGCACCTGGGGGAAACCTGGGTGTCTCCAGAGCCCTGAGGACCAGGCATCAGGGGCTGCGGATGGATGCGATGGAGGGCAGTCCCTGACCTGTTCCAGGTGAACCTGGGCACTGTCACCTCGAGACCTTGTCTTGTGCTCTATGGGGATGTGCTGAGGAGGGCATCTGGAAGGGGCAGGCACAGGGTGCCTTATGGATGGCCCAGAGTCACCGTGCAGATGGGACAGGGGCTGTGGCTGCTGTCCCCAGGGGACCCACCTCCTGCCCTGGGCCTGTTGGCTGCTGCCAGTCTTTCTCCTGTGCTAAGTCCTTGGGGACAAACCCTGCAGGGACAAGGCTTCTTCTCACCTGTGATGCCCTTTGACATCCTCTGATGACCAGTGCAGCCCTCTGATGACCAGTGTTGCCCTCCAATGACCAGTGAAGACCCTGATGATCAATGACACCCTCTATGATCAATAAAACCCTCAGCAAAGCCAAGCTCTATGTGTCTGTGTCCTTGTTCCCATGCTCAGAAGGGACCCCTCTGATCTCTCCTTGCAGAGATAAGACTAAGTCTCTAGTCCGGCTCAGTACTTTGCATCGACCCTGGGGCAGCAGTGATGATCTGAATCCCTGCGTGCATGCATGAGGCTGATGGTGATCTCTGCTCTACCCCATGCCTACAGCAGATCCCGAATGTGCACGGAGTCTGGGTCTGTGCCCTGGCCTTCATCCCTGGCCACCCCATGGTGCTGAGTACCTGCTGAGGAGGCGTGATCCATGTCTAGAACTTCACCCCGCTTGGGGAGACTGGTGCTGCACTGGTGCTGGCCCATGGCCACGCGCCTGAAGGACAATCTTGCAAAATAAAATATGATAAAACGTAATGAGAACTCAGTGTTAAACCTCCTTTGCATCGACTCCACCTTGCTGAACATGGAAAAAGAAAGATTTCTCTTTTTTTTTTCCAACAAACAGAAGGAAAGATGCAATTGAACGAACAGTAAAACACAGTTATGAACTGCATGCTATATCCAAGCTGCATTTCATGAGGTTTGTCTTTCACAGGGAACACTTGTTCAAGAAATGAGTTAGACAGAGATAGGAAAGGATAGATCTAAACACAGTTAAGGAGTTGACAAAAGAGTTCATTACAGATTGGAGAGAGAGATGGAGCAATTTCCAATCTCCCTGAAAGTCATGAAGCATCCACAGAGTTGGGATGTATCTGAGTGAAGAAGTAGCAAGGCATGGGGACAATCTGGAGAGCAGCGGGAAGAGCACATGTCCAGATGTCCTGCTGAAAACATGCCCTGAATCATGGTCTTTTATTTAGGAGAGCTGGTGACACCTGGAGGATGAGGGAAATCAAACACGCAGAGGGGTGGAACAGCGGTGGACGCTGGGCATTACTCACAAGGCACTGGCACCGCTGTCTGTGTCACAGTACATGCATCATCCAACCATCCATCATTTCAGCTATGAAAGGTCCTTTCATCATTTCAGCTATGAAAGGATGTCCTCTTGCTCAAGCAAGTGACAGCAATAAATCACCCCCCAAACCCACAGTGCTGGGATGGGAGCTTGGTGGTCCTAAGCTGCATGGACACTACTCCGGACCAAAAGCTGAGCAGCAGCTTATGGAACACTGCTGGACAAATTGGGCCATGGGCTCTTGGTGAATCCATAATCCAGGGCTGATTAGAGGGGGAGGATCACCTCCCGCGACCTACTGGCCACACTCTTACTGCACCCCAGGATCCCATTGGCTTTCTTGGCCACCAGGACACCCAGGTCCCTCTCCTCAGATCTCCTCTCCAGCAGCTCATCCCCCAGCCTGTACTGGTGCACATGCTCACTCCTCTCCACGTGCAAGACTCTACTCTTGCTCTGCTTAAACCTTAGCCGGTTCCTCTCTGCCCAAATCTGCAGCCAGTCCAGGCCTCGCTGAATGGCAGCACAGCCTTCCCAGTGTGTCAGCAGTTCCTCCCAGCTTTGTATCATCAGCAAACCTGCTGAGGGTGGACTCTATCCTCTCATCAAGGTCACTGATGAAGATGTGGAAAAGGACTGGACCCAGCACTGACCCCTGAGGAACACCACTAAGTACAGGCCTCCAACTGGACTCTGTGCTGCCAATCACAGCCCTCTGAGCTCTGTCAGACAGCCAGTTCTCAACCCACCTCACCATCCACTCATCTATTCCACACTTCCTCGACTTCGTTAGGATGCTGTGGGAGACAGTGTCCAATGCCTTGCTGAAATCAAGGGAGACTACAGCCACTGCTCTCTTCCCCATCCACCCAGACAGTAATGACCTCATGAAAGGCACAAGGTTAGTCGAGCATGACTTCCCTCTGGTGAACCCGTGCTGACTTCACAGCTGGGTGCTCTTGTATTACATCACTTCCCTGGGGTTTTACCATTTATTTTGTGCACTGAGAACAAGCAAGTGTGTGCCTGTGTTCACCAAGGACTCACCTCCACTCGTGCAGCAGCAGCTCTCAGAGAAGCCTTCATCATTTCTGCTCTCCTCTCTCGTCTTCTTTGTCGCTGTTGTCTTCTCCGTGCTACAGAGTGAGAAAACAAGATACATTCACTTTATCAACGTCAAAACTGCAGGAACGTGGGTACCGTAAAAACAGATGGCAGAAAAAAGACAAAGGAAATTGGACTAGGAAGCCTCTAGGGCAGGTTCCTCAGCACCTTCTCACCTCTTTGGAGATCTGTGCTGGGGCAGGCCCAGGGCGTGCTGCTGGAGCCGGCATGCTGTCACTGCTTTGACACATCCTCGTGATGTTCTCCCTGCTGTGCTCACCCCTCGCTCTCTTCTGGACAGGGAGTCGCTCTGCTGTTTCTTTCGCTTCCTCCAAGTCCTTGCGCTTTCTTCCAGACAGGTTCTTGGAGAGAGAGTGGGGGTTCACTGCAGGGGAAGGTCTTCCCCCTGGGCTGGGACCTCCTCTGCAAGGAAGCCCTCTGGTCTGGATGTGGGCTTTGGATTCTGCTCTTTGATGAGCTTTCTCAGAACAGACTGCATTCACATGGCTCTTTCTATTTGTCTCAGTGCCTCTCCCTGTCATCATCAAGAAAGGAGAAGCAACAAGGTTGAAAGAGAGTCCAGCACTGCAAAAAGCAAAAGGTCTGCACAGTGGGCCACAGTACTCGGAAATCCCATCTTGAGCATTCACGGTTGTGGATCTAAGGATCTTGGCTGAACTGTGAGTTCGCTTTTCAAATCAGAACAGGAAAGGTAACTGTAAATCCCAGGGATTCAGACCCCAAGCAACACGCAATGACAACAGTTCCAGGAAGGAACAGACAGAAAAAACAACGAGAAAGACAGTGCACAAAACCCAGATGCCTGCTGTGTATCTGTACCTCTCTTGGGGGCTGTGCCACACTCCATAGTCCTCCCCTGCCTTTCCGCACAGCTGCGCTTCAGAGGAAGACCACTGACATCAGCCTCTGACAGAAAGAAGACAAGAGTTATTTGAAGAGCATCTCTTGGGAGGATGATATTAGCACAGCCAACAACAAAATTCTCATCTTCAAGCCTAGCGTCTTCCATGTGCCTTTCTGCTGCTCCAGCGCTGCTCCATTTCTGCAGTCAGCACAGATCTGCAGGGACCTTTCCCCTCTCCTCTGTCACACACCCCTTCATGCAGCCCTGTTTAGAGGCAGGTACCCACACCATGGCTCACCTGCAAAAGCTTTCCGTTTCCCTGCTTGCCCAGCACCGTGACATGGATGCGCAGGCTCCATCCCTAAAACAAAATATCATTTGCTGATGTAACAGAAACCAGGAGGCAGTAGCAGTATTGTCCCATTAGCCCAAGGCCACCCCCAAAGAAACAGACACTGCTTTTACGGCCAAAACACAAACTGATGTTTAAACCATAACACGCTTACAAAAACCACTACGAGTCTCATTCCTGCTCAGGTGGCAGCAAAGGAAACCCGGTTTACCTGACAGCTCTACACTCTGCAGAGCAAAGGTGCATCAGTAAACAAAATGCTCTCGGGTGCACAAGTTGAGGAACGTATTTTTTTACTCTACAAAGGATTCACTCAACTCTAAGCACCACAGTTTATACACAGATTTCTGTCTCACTGATGCCACCAACTGCTGCTGTCAGCATCTCACTGTTTCTACAATGGTTACTTGACATCCCCTACAGCACTGCACCTGCTCAGAAGTAATACTCAGAATTCATTCTTGCACTCTTCATGTGCAGTGTGCAAGAAGAAACTCACTCCTGTGTGGTGGTAAGTACAGTCCACCTCCATCGCGTCTCACTGTGCGTCGAAAGGTGCAGTTGTGTCTCTGCTGTTCCCAAACACGCGGAACTGCACCACGATGCTTCTGGAGAGAGAAAGCAAATGTTGGTGAACGGGCAGCCAAGGTTTGCAGAGAGGTTGCAGATGGTGCCAGAGATAGGATATGAGATTGCTGAGACACTACTTATCACTAGGGAAAATACAGGCTGAGACACGTCTGTGCTATTAGCCCAGGCTGTGTGCAGCGAGTACACAGTCCAACTGGTTATTGTGCCATTGGGATACCCATGTGCCATTGAGACACTCATGTGCCATAGGAACACCCACATGTCATTGGGATGGAGGCCCATGTGCCATAGGGACATCCATGTGCCATTGGAACACCAGTGTGCAACTGGGAAACCAACGTGACTTTGGGATGGACACCCACATGGCATTGGGACACCCATGTGCCGTAGGGACACCCATGTGCCATAGAGATACCCATGTGCCTGCTCCACCCTTAGGGTTCTAGGGTTTCTGCTCCACCCCTTCCCCTTAGAAATAAGGAAGAAAACCCAAGCAAAAGAAACCCGGCCATACCTTTCCACTTGCAGAGCAGAAGCAGACTCCTTGCCGAGCCATGACCACTGAAGTCTCCGAAGAAGCTCAGGCTCTGAGGGCTCTCTTCACAAGAACTTCCCTCGCTCTCGGGTAAAGCTGGCTTCACTCCTTGACTACCTTGCTCCCTGAGATCTCCTTTCAAACGGGGAACCCTGAAGAAAGTATCCACAAGTGAAAAATCATGAGGAACGAGCATTTTCCCAGCTTTCTTCTGTCATGTAATTTAGCCTCTGGAGGAGGGCAATGTCTGCAAATCAGCTGGCTGCGAGAGCTGCCCGACACTAGATCCAGTTTATGTCTGACTGCCATGGCTTCCATCAGCAAGTATCCCTCCCCATCTCCTCGGCAGCTCTGCACACAGCTGGTGTTGCTGTCGTGAAGAAATCTCGCTCTGTCCTCTCGCTGCAGCACTTTGGGAATCTGAGAGACCTCCAGCTCTGGCTTACCAAGGCTCAGCAGCACTCCTCCCTCCTGGCTGACACACAGCACAGTGGCTGTGCCGCACGGTCAGCACTCATCAGCCTCCCCCTGCTCTCACCACTAGCCGGGATGAGGGCTGATGTAGAGTGCCCACCCTCGTGCACAGCTCACAGCCGTGACACTCCCTGGTGGCAGCCATGGCCCAAAGCACACAGTGCTTGACGTGTCCTTGGACAGTCCGTGTCCCAGCTGGGCACCTGGCTTCCTGCCATAACCTCAGAGAGCTTTTGTTCAATATCTCTTGGATATGCACACCCATGCATCACTAAGGCACAAGTTGCACTTTAGGAAGTCAGCGCTCTCCTTCCTTTTTAACACCTGACATGAAGGCGGGGCACTGGCAGCAATTTTCCCCAGGGGAGTAACGATAAGTTTCATCATCCTTAGTGAAAATGTGGGATGGGATCTCAACAAGAACCCGTTTCCCCTGGAAACAGCCATACAGAAGGGTGCTGCTGGAGCTGGAGCTCCTCCCCAGCCCAGCTTCTCTTCTGACACACCTCGTGGCAACCTCCCAGCACCAAGCCCAGCTCACCTGCTCGGCCTGCTCAGCCTCAGCTGTGCCCAGCTCACGCACACGCCGCAGCGCTGCTTCTGATGGGCTGTCCCAGGGTGATCACTTCCAAGAAGGCCCAGAGCTCGGTCTCGCTGTGCAGCACGCTCACCAGAGCACCAGCTCTGCTCACCTCCTGGGGAACAAATGCTCCCACCCCAGCAATGACTGTAACCTCAGTGAGTTCTCCCATCGCTTCTGTGCCTTCATCTTAAGCAAAGGGCGTGGTCACCTCCCGGTCCTTAATTTTAGGAAACCAACACAAGTCGAGCGGATTCTGGAGTCGGGCGTACAGGGGGTCTGAGGAGCGCTACACTCCAACTGAGAAGGAGATCATGGTATGGTGTTACCACTAAGACGCAACTTAGCTTGTAATTGTTCCTAAAATATCCTAGTTAATCACATTTGAAATTTGGTATTTCTACAGCAAAGGGGCGCTGAACTGAAAAGGCTGGAAGCATTGCTGGGAGAAAGCAACAAACAGCAGCACAACCTCAAGTGATGAGTCTTTAAAAAAAGAGGTAAGATGAATTATTTCCTATGATCAGTAACTTTCCCAGTTAGTGGTCACAGTGTGAATTGTTTGAACAGGATGTTTGCAGAACTGCTGGTTTTGTTTTTCTAAGATGTTCTGGTTTTCTAAGACATTTTTCCTTGTCCTGCTGTTATCTACCCTTGCAAAGAGTTGGCTCCCCTCCTGATTATAGGCTCCCTTTAGGTACTGAAAGGCTGCAATGAGTTCACCCCGCAGCCGCCTTTTCTCCAGGCTGAACAAGCCCAGCTCCCTCAGCCTGTCTTTGTAGGGGGGTGCTCCAGCCCTCTGATCATCTTTGTGGCCCTCCTCTGGACCCTCTCCAGCAGCTCCCTGCCTTTCTTGTACTGGAGACTCCAGACCTGGACGCAGTACTCCACATGGGGCCTCACAAGAGCAGAGTAGAGAGGGACAATCACCTCCCTGTCCCTGCCGGCCACTCCTCTCCTTTTGGAGCCCAAGATCCCATTTGCTTTCTGAGCTGCAAGAGCACATTGCTGGCTCATGTTAAGTTTTTCACCCATCAGGACCTGTGGGTAATGGCAAGAGTGTGAGCCAGACAGAGCTGCTGGCTATGCAAAAATTTGACCACAAGCCCTGGATGCAGGCTGTGTAAAGATAAGCTGACAAGGTCAAGATAACCGCATTTGAGGAATGAAAAGAAACAGGACACTGTAACAGAAGGCGATAGGGAACTGCTCATTTAGACGACCAGGAGTGCTTTGTATTGTTATGACGTTTAACCTTAAGGAATGTAACCTTTGCCCAATCAGATCTTAACAGACATTGCCTTTCTGTGTATATAAGTTTTGAGTTGTTGCTTAATAAACGAACATTAGCTTTCATCAAGCTGGGTTCCCATCCCTTCATTGCAGCAAGGACTCCCAGCTCCTTCTCTACAGGGCTGCTCTCAAGGACTGCTCCTTCCAGTCTGTGTAGATGCCTGGGATTCCTCCAGCCCAATTGCAAAACCTTGCACTTTGCCATGTTGAACCTCATTAGGTTCACCCAGGCCCAACTTTCAAGTCTGTTGAGATCTCTCTGGATGGCATCCCTTCCTCCCACCGTGTCACCCGCACCGCTCAGCTTGGTGGCATCAGCAAACTTGCTGAGGGTGCACTCGATTCTGTCATCAATGTCATTGATAAAGATGTGAAAGAGCACTGGCCCCATGACAGGCCCCTGGGAGGTGCCACTCGTTACCAGCCTCCACCTGGACACAGAAACATGAATCACCACCCTCTGTCTGCGGCCTTTCAGCCAATTTCTTATCCATCAAGTGGTCCGCCCATCAAATCCACATCCTTCCAATTTGGAGATGAGGATGTGGTGGGGGACTATGTCATAGGCCTTGTTCAAGTCCAGGTAAATGACACTGGTTGCCTGTCCTTTGTCCACCAGTGCTGTCTCTCCATCAGTGAAGTCCACCAGACTGGTTAAGGATGACCTTCCCCTGGTGAAGCCGTGCTGGCTGTCTTGGATCACACGCTCATTCCTCGTGTGATTAAGCATGTCATCCAGGAGGATCTGTTCCGTGATATTCTCAGGTACAGAAGTGAGACAGCTGTTCCGTGATATTCTCAGGTACAGAAGTGAGACAGCAGCTCTCTTCGGTGCATTTCTATGGTCCCTGTGTTTCTTGCTGAAGTTACCTGTTTGCTCAAGCTATGAGGCCTAGTTTTAACAAATCTATAGATTCAATCTAATTCAATTCCTTGATTCAGGATCACTGAGAAATTCTGTGATGGTATTGGGGTTGAACTGGGAAGCATTGGGAACTAGGGCTGAGGAAGGCACTGGGAGCGTGTGTGGGGGGCACCAGGAGGCACAGGGGCTCCACTGGAGGCAATAGGGAGGCAGTGGAAGCATATGTGGGGTAGACTGGGGGCTGCTGCGAGGCAGTGGGACCACTGCAGCAGGGAGCTGGGAGTGACTGGGAGCCCCTGGGAATGTGGCTGGTGATTCTGGGAGGCACTGGGATGACAAAGGGGTGGTTAATGGGAGCCACTTGGGGTAGCTGGGAGGCAGCAGAAGGCTGCCTTGTCCGTTCCCTTCTTCAGATCACATTGTATGCAGCTGCATACCACAGGAGTGTGTTCCCTTTGCTGGCCCTGTCAGTGTACCACACACCCTTTGGTATTTGCCAGGTGACGTATTTTCCTTCTTGTCCAGAACCTCCTGGTGGCGGAGGTAGCAGCTTCCGGAGAGCTGCTGTGAGGAGTTACTGGCCCTAATATTTTCTGTAATTCTTCTGTTAATGGAGAAGAAGACAAGTGAGTGCACTGATAGCAATGGGTGAGCCAGCGTGCTGCTGTTTGAGGTCAGGCTGCCCTGGCTTAGGAATGCGTGTCAGGGCAGGGAGATGGGCCTAGAAACAAAACAGTGGCAGTGAACTGAAGAGGAAATCTAATTTACTAAATAAGATATTGGAATGCAATAGCAGCTGCTGCCTTCTGCCGCTCCTCCCCTCAGTCCTTCAGTGGCAGCAGAATTGTGCATGGTCTCCCCCAGGCTGTTCACTGGGCAGGACTGGAAATAAACTCCGGCTCGTCGGGCAGCGAGGAGCGCAGGGTTACGGGTAGCCGTACTCGTCGGCTATGGCCATGTCTATCTCACGCTGCACGAGGAACTGCACGGGGCCGATCTTCATCTGGTGGGCCGCCTGCTCCCGTCGGTCCCGGGCCAGCTTCTTCAAGCGCTCCCGCTCGGGCCGCTGCTTGGCTGTGATGGGCAGCGACTCCTGCAGTGGTGTGGGTGCCCCACGGCCACCCAGCCTGGGCCCCACGCGGGGCACAGAGTCCACGGAGCGCTGTGGCCGAGGCTGCTGCTGGTGCAGCTGTGAGGGTGGGTCCCTCGGCAGCGGTGCGCTCCTCAGCAGGCAGCTCGGCGCCGTCCTCTTGGCAGCGTCCTGCTCTCTGGCCTTGCAGCCTGCTGGTGCCGGCGCTGCCCCGTCTGTGCTGCCGCGTTGGGGCCGGGGGAAAGTAGGCCCAGCGCTGGGTGTGGGTTGGGGCTGCACGGAGGGTGGCTGGCGCACCGGCCCCACCGCAGTCCCCCTGTGCCCCAGCGGGTGCACAGCCTGGATGGAGTCCAGCAGGTGTCTGTGCAGCTCGCTGGCAGGGCCCGCTCGCCCACTGCTGCTGCCTCCTGCGCTGACCCCAGCCAGCTTCGTTTGGCACGGGTGTTTGTGGCCTTTTCTTTCTTCCCTTTCCTTGCACGGCGACAGCTTTCCTTTCTTGGCTGGGGTGCTGCTGGTGGGCTGCTCGTGCTGGGAGCTCTCCCCTTTCTGGGGGCTGCCAGCAGGTGCAGGGCACTTGGCCCACTTGGTGCTGCCCCTGTTTTCCTTTTCTGCCGCCTGGCAGGGGACAGAGCCCGGTGACAGCAGCGAGTGGGCCTGAACCCCCTGAGGCCGCCATTCCTGCACCTCCTCGATGGGCTGCGTTGGTTTGACTGAGGGAGGTATGGTGATAATGAGGGGGGTTGTCTGTGGGCTGAGCTGCGTACCCACTGGTGGCACGACGGGGTGCAGCAGCGACAACCCACAGTACAGCTCAGACAGGACCCTGGGGGATGGTGGAAGCTCCAAGAAGGGGTCAGTGGGGGTCACGATGGCCTCCAGTCCCTCCATACTGAGCTCTCTGTTGTCCGTGGGGATGTGAGGGAGCTCAAAGATGAAGCATTCAGGGGCAGGGCTGCTGGGGTTCTCCTGGGGGACCTCGACAGCTCTTGCCCCATCTGAAAAGGCAAGCACATCCCCTAAAATGGCAATGATAGCCTTACCACGTTCAATCTGGGCAATCACACACCTGCGGGCTCTGCATCCCCCAAACTCACTTTTGATCCAAGAGAACAGACCGTGAATGTCCATGACATTGTCCGGCACATCCAAACTAGTCGTCACTGCTGCAACAGCAAGAAAATCCCCAAAGGGTCAATGGCAGCTCTCCCCTACTGTGTTCCAGGTAAGGCATCTTAGGGTCTTGGGTGAAAATTGGGTTCACATTACAGATCAGAACTGGAAAGGTAACTGTAAATCCCAGGGATTCAGACCCCCAACAACACACAAGGACAACAGTCCCAGGAAAGGACAGGCAGAAAGCCTAACTAGGAGACCGTGCACCGAGCCCAGATGTCTGTTGTGTGTCTGTACCTCTCCTGGGTGCAGTGTCACACTCCGTGCTCCTCCCCTGGCTTTCTGCAAGGCTGCGCTTCCAAGGAAGGCCACTTGCATCAGCTTCTGACAGAAAGAAGACAAGAAATACATGGAGAGCATCTCTTTGGAGGACGATGTTAGCACAGCCAACCACAAACTTATCGTCTTCAAGTGTAGTTCATTCAATATGCCCTTCCACTGTTACAAAGATGTGCTATTTCTGCAGTCAGCACAGATCTGGAGCATACGTTCCGCTCTCCTCCATCGCACTCACCCCTTCATGCAGCCCCATTTAGAGGCAGGTACCCACACCACAGCTCACAAGAGGTTCTTACCTGCAGGAGCTTTCTGTTTCCCCCCATGCCCGGCACAATCCCACGGACGTGCAGGCTCCATCCCTACAACAACAGATCGTGTGTTGATTTCACAGACACCAGCAGCCAGCAGCAGCCATACAGAAGGGTGCTGCTGGAGCTGGAGCTCCTCCCCAGCCCAGCTTCTCTTCTGACACACCTCGCGGCGACCTCCCAGCACCAAGCCCAGCTCACCTGCTCGGCCTGCTCAGCCTCAGCTGTGCCCAGCTCACGCACACGCCGCAGCGCTGCTTCTGATGGGCTGTCCCAGGGTGATCACTTCCAAGAAGGCCCAGAGCTCGGTCTCGCTGTGCAGCACGCTCACCAGAGCACCAGCTCTGCTCACCTCCTGGGGAACAAATGCTCCCACCCCGGCAACGATTGTGACCTCACTGAGTTCTCCCATTGCTTCTGTGCCTTCATCTTAAGCAAAGGGCGTGGTCACCTCTCAGTTCCAAAGTTTAGGAAACCAACACCAGAGTCATCCAGTGGAGTTATCTGAAGTCAATCAACGGAGAAATTCAGATGAGTCTTGTGCAGCCAGCTCGGGTCATCTTCTTGCTCAGGCACTGCTCAATGGGACCCAGGAGACATTGGCACTGGGCTGCCTCCAGATTGGAGGCCAGAAGAATCTGTGCTACCAAGCAATCAGCAAGCATTCGGATGAACCAGCCTTCTGGGTTTGATGGGGACACACAAGTCCTTCTTCGCAAAGCCAGCTTGGCTAAGGCAGAATAGCTCTGTTGTAGGGCCACAGCTCTCCACGGCCAGGTGCTGCTCCAGCACTAGGGCTGGATTTCCTACTGGGCACCCACACGTGCTCTGACTCTCCTGCAGGTTTCTGCAGGGTTTGTGGCTTTCTGCAGGGGAGCTTCTCACGTTGCAGAGGAACATCATTCCTGCCTCCTCTGGCACCCTACCGGGAGCTGCTGCACAGCTCATCCGCCTGGATTCATCCTCCCAGCAGCAGCTGCTCCTGCAGTGCCACCAGCTGCATAAGCTGACCTGCAAGGCAGAGGGAGGCACCGTGTGATGGGTGCAAATGAAGGAGCCCAGGTCTGTGTCACAGCTGTGCATGGCAGCCTTGGGAAGCAATTAGCAGCAGCAGCTTTTGTCATCAGCAGCCATTGCAAATGGAGTGGGACCTCTGACCTGCAGTTATTGCTGCGGTCAGAAAAATTCCTTGGTCACCATTTCATTGGGAAGGAAATCCTTTTATCCCTGCCATGCCCTATTCATATCTCTTCTCAGGACTGTGCTGACACAGTGGCATGCTTTTGGGTTTTCTGTCTTCTGCATACCACACCATCCCACCACGTGGTTCATGGGGAGCTACGGAGTGAATGCTGCAGCTCTGTAGGCTTTCAGTAGTGCTGGTACCCATCTCAGAAGAGAACTCCCTCTCCCTGTAGACATCACTGTTCTGTTTCCAATGTCTGCTCAGAGGACAGGACAGCAGTGCCTGTGAGTCACAAGATGGCCCCTCCTGCTCCTGCCCGTCCCTGTGCTGTGTGTGCACTGCCTGTCTCACCGTCAGCATGACACTGAGGCCTTCACATGGGACACTCTTTCTCATTTCTCTGATTCATCAGTGCCAATCCCAACAGTATGACACTGTGTGATCTCGCATCTTCTGCTACCACATTCAGACGATGAGTTTCACCCTACCTGTGTTGTAAGAGAACCTTTCTAGCCTTTAATAAATATAGCACAATGGATGTTTAATAAATAGCACAATGAATGGCTCTGTTTATGCTTTTGGCTTTTGTTTGTTTTATTTTCTTTAGGGTATTTAGATATCTGCCTTGCACTTTTCCTCCACATTTTTACTGATGATGCATGCTGGATCTATCAAATTCTGCTTTACTGAAGGAATTACATATGTATGGATCTCTTCTGACCTGAGACCTTACACTTTACTGAGATATACTTGAGGATTTCAAGGCACCTTGACTAGTAAAGCCTGAATACATTTAGCTCAGCACTGGAAATGTTTGATTCAATTTCCTGATTATCACAGTTGACTTCTGCACTTCTGAAGAGGAGCAGACAGCAATGAGAGAGCCAGATTTAGTGTTTTATATGCATAACACAGAAGCACAGAATTGCAGGAGTTGGAAGAGACCTCAAGAGATCACTGTTTTCTTCTTGAATCCCAGGACTTGACTTAACATGAGTACCAAGAATCTTTCAGGGAATGTTGCTGGAGTCTTTCATTGGAGGCAGGTTTACAGCTTCTGCTCCTATGCTGGATTATTTTGTAGCTTGGCAATGATACAATGACAGCTAGGAGCATTTATGAAGCTGGATCATGGAAACATTGGGTTTCTGTGGGTATTTAGGTTTTTTGCATAACATAAAGTAAACTGAAAAGAGAACTAACTCTGTGCAACACCAGTGACAGTGAATTTACAGAGGAAAGAGAGTGTAAATAGGAAAGAGAAAATGACCTGCAAATGTTTGTATTTGCAGGTCATTTTCTCTTTCCTATTTACACTGCATCTGTAACAGAACATGCTTAACAGAGATCTTGCTTCAGAGATATCACCCATGTACTGGAAGAGCTCTGAAGGAAGACAGGCTATGCTGCACCACTGAGAGCTGTCTTGCAGTGTTTCTGTCCTTAGCTTTTTACCACAGCTAAGTCTTAGACTGCTAGAGAAATACTGAGACAAAAGAAAAACATCGGGATGGGAATTAAAGTAGATATTGTTTTCTCTCATCTCCATACCTCTTCAAAAAATTTCTGGTTTTATAGGAAATGAAAATAAAGAAATGTCAGGCAGTACAAGCTGCAGATTGTTACAAAAGAGGATTTCATAGTAAAAGTAGGTTCTCTTTACATATTTGAAGAAAAATCTGCTGTTTGCAAGCAGAAAATAGGAATATGTTTCTCAGGGTTTAGAATGTAACTCTTCACTGAACCTGAGAAACTAAGAAACTTAATGAGAAATTTTAACTCTTGACCTTTAATTGAAAAAGAAGCTTGAAAAAAATACTGTGGCTTTGGACATTCTTTGCCTTCCTTAATCACAGAGTCATTGCAGTTATAGAACAGCCCAATTGGAAGGGCCCCCTAAGGATCATCGATTCCAGTTCAGGGCTCTGCACGGTGCCACCCAAATCCAAATCCTATGTCTGACGGTGGTGTCCAAATGCTCCCTGAGTTCTGGCAGCTCGGGCCCATGCCACCTGCCTTGGCAAGCTGTGCCATGCCCACCACCCTCTGGGGCAAAACCTCTTCCTAACACCCAGCATGACCCTCCTCTGAGGAGGCGATTCATTCTCTTGACTTCTCGTTGCTGATGGGAAACGTAACATCTCTCTCACTTGTCCTTACTTGTTTTTCAGTGCACAGGTCACCCAACCTAATGTGACCCACACTTCAGGTCACTCTGAATTATGAAAGTGGATGTTGAGGGAAAGCAGCTCCTGTATGTGTGACTGCTGCACGTGGACACAGAACACATCGAGTTCCACGAGTAAGCTTCAGCTCTTCTTAAATTGCGCGTAATTTTTCTAAGTCAAAACTTTTGGCTTTTCCTGCCCAAACTTTTGGCTTGCCTGGGCTTCACTGAGAGAAGAGGAACTGTCTTGGGCTGCATATCCATCTGTTACTCCAAAAGTAATGCCTCCTATTGGTTTCCCTGGAAACTACAGCAGATACCATGAGCACAGTAACTCACAGCACAATTTCTCAGCTACAGAACACTATTTTTCAACTTAGTCACCACCATTAGCTGTGTATTTTCACCAGTAATGAGCAACAGCCTGCATGCCACACTCGTCACAAACTGCACCAGCAGAGGTAACCCAATGTCGCTGTCAGCACTACTGAAACATATCACCCACCCCTCATTGTGCTCACATCCACTGTTTGGTCTCCAGAAAAGTTCATCAAGTCTCAATGGATGTCGGTAGGTGACATTTTTCTACATGGAGGAATTCAGTGACATACCTTTTCTTCTTCTGCACTTCTGTGTCAGACACTGCTGAGTTAGACTGCCCTTCTGTTGCCATCTGTCACACAGCAACACCGTGGAATGGGATTTTGTTGGGAAGGTTCCACCTGTACTGCCATACCATCACCATCTGCCTCTGGGCCAACATCATAGAACATGAGGCATTACTTTTGGAGCAGCTCTCATAATGTACAGAATATAATTCACATATATAAGTGACAACATTTATTTTAATGTTCTTAGTAAAACATAAAGAAGAGCAATGAAGCCATAAAACACGTGAAGCTCACCAGTGTGGTCCGATGGCAGTGGCAGCAGTTCTCAGTGAGGTCTCACAGTGTTGGTCAGAGATGCTGAATGAAACGTTTCTCTTCCTGTGCTTCATCCTTGAAATGGCTGTTCGCAAATGTATGTGCTGCCAAAAAGAGATGACGTGAATAAGATGTGATTCTGAAGTGAGGAATATCTTTCTGATAAAAGAGGGCTCATAGAAGTCTGGGAAAGAGACATAATCAGATCTTTGAATTGAATATCTGATTGCAAGTCTGTACATTCCATTTGAAAATTTGCAGGTAATGCTTTTATGTTGACTGAAAATAGAATCATAAATATAGGAAAAAAATGGTGACTTTTTCAGCAAACTTGAAGCTTGTTTTCAAATTCTTTTATTAGAACAGAAAGCACATTGCATACTTTCTGCTGCTTACAGGACTGTGTTTAGCCAGTGTATCACAGTGCACACCATTACTGGCCATCACTGGGGTCAGCAGTGCCCTGTGCTCTCCCTGTGCCCTGGGCTCAGTGCACACACCGCTCTGTGGGTGCTGGGGGCAGTGGCCACTCATCAGGGCACAGCTGACACTGTGACAGCACAGGGCAGGGGGTGGCTGTGGGTTGGCCATGGCTATTGCAGGTAAAAGACATTTGGGGCAAAGATTCATTTCATGCAGTGACAGTGATGGTGCTCCGCAGCCTTTCTCTATGTAACTCTGTGTCCCTGAGCAGGCTTTTCAGAGTGAATAACCACTGTATTCCCTCTGTGTTTTAAAGCCTGCGACTTTGTGACTGCAAATCTTAGGGAGATAAAATTGAAATTGTTTCTAGCTGGAACACGTGAAAATGATCAGATGCCTCTTTCAATCCAGGGACAGGAGAGAGAGGGTGTTCAAGAAGACCTGCAGGGGAATGGTTTGATATATCAAAACTAATGGAAAAAAATCTACAGCAGTATTTACTGTTGAATTGTTATTACTAACTGGATGAGTCATTTTCAGAAGGAAACAAGGGAAGCTGGAGATGTGAAGGTGGAGGGTATCCTTGGAAGCTGCAACAATGGACCATGGAGTTTAAGATCCTGAAAAGAGTAAGGAAATGAAACAGTTAACATTACATCCTTGGCCTCTTGTAAGTTTTGGTTTGTTCAAGTGTCTTCTTGGTAGGATGCCATGGAATACTGCCCTTTGAGGGCAAAGGGACAAAGGAAAACTAATGAATCATCAGGGACAGCCTCTTTAGAACACAAAAATGGTTCATTCAAATCTGCAATAAGCTGAGCAAGTGGAAAAGAAGTCCAGTGTATATGGACAAGGATCTTCTGACTTAGTTCAAACACAAAAAAGGCCCTATGTTATGTTAAAAGTAGGAATGGTCTACTTCAAAACATTACACGGACACCAGTGTCTATATATGTAGGAACAGAGTCCCAAAAAGGTAATACTTATCTGGAGCCTACACAAATCCATGGGACCAGATTGGATTCATCCAACAATCCTGAAGGAGCTGGCTCAAGGAACTGCAAGGCCGTTCTCCATCATTTTCAAAATGTCAGCTGTGGGATATTCCTGGTGACTGGAAAAAAAAAAAAAGGCAAATGTAACATCCATCATCAGAAATGGCAAGAAAGAGAGCTTTAGGAACTAGAGGCTAAGGAGCCTCACCAGTCTCTGGGAAGATTACAGAGCCATTATCAAGTTGTTTAAGGACCAACCTGCAGGCTTTCTGTGATGAAGTAACCAGGATTTTTGATGAAGGAAGAGCAGTGACATGTTTACTTTGACTTTGGCACATAGACTTCCACAGCTGCCTTACCAAAAAATCAGCTGGTTATTTTTTGGATAATGAAGTGATTAAGTGCATGGAAAATTGCTGAAAACTGTCTGGACTGTTTTCAAGAAGTAGTTATCAGATGTGTGGAGTTAAACAGATGAGAACTTACTAGTGGCGCCCCCCAGGGATCAATATTAAGGCCAGTACTGTTTAACGTCTTCATTTCTGAGATAGATGCTAGGGTGAGCAGACCATGCACCACCACAGAACCAGAACAGGACTGCATGAGGAGGCAGAGCAGAGGCCTCAGTCTCATGCTGCAATTTCAGAGTGATAGCTAAGAGGTTACACATGATCAAGTGGCAATGAATTCTCCCAGGATGGAGAAGGATGGATGCAACCTTTCTCTTACAGGAGAAAGGCATTCTTGACTTTATGACATTTTCTTTCATCAAATGATGTGTAGAAAGTCAGTTAAGTGAAGAACAACAGCAACAAAAATACCCCACTTCCAGACAACTAATTTGGATATTACAGCATGCCACAGAGAACGAAGAACACTATGACCTGAAGGGTGCAGTGTCTTCTGGGATATTATTCGAGGACTTTGTGGACAGAAACATGTGTAGTTCACTCTGCATGTACACTGCCTAAGGAAGTTACACTGCATTAAGAAAGCGATGCTTTCTGAAAGCACATTTTCCCAAGGAATTATTTGGCTGATCCACTTTAGCATCAAACTAAAAAGCAGGTCAAGGGCAAGTACAAGGGCCAAGATAAAAACATCTAAGGCATGATATATTACTTCTCAAAGTAGGGATTAAAAAAGGGTTAGCTGAATTTCTCCCTAGAAACGGCTGATAGTTTTGCAGGAATCCTTAGTGACTAATTCAGACATAGGCATCTGCTGCAAATGTTTCTGACTGTATAGATAAAGTTTATGATCAGGACATCCTCTAAAGCCATGGCTACGTGGTCTTTAATTTTTACTTAACAGTTGTCTTCTGATTTCAGATTGCAATGCCCTACCTACGGTATATGAATTGCAAAGCTAGATCCTCCAGCAGCTTGCCAATTCTCCCTTTGTGGAAAAGTAATCAACTCATTCAGTGGTGGAATCATGAAACAGTAAAGCAAGAATACAACATAGACAGTGAAAGTTTGACTATAAACTGAAATCTTGAACTAACATGCTTGAATCTGAACCGTAGTCTATTAATAGTTCCATAAAGTCTCAATACCTACCAGATTATTTCGATTAAATTTTAAAGATTTTTAATCATAACTTCATAACGCATCTGAGTTGATTTTTTTACAAAGGTTGATTCTTCCCTAAATTATTCCATACAGGTTTTAGTAACACTCGTTTTTTTGGGGTTTTTTTTTTTGATAGAAGTTTTCTTGAAGGTTATCAATTATACATTATGCTGTTACGTAATGTACAGTATGGATTTTTTCTAAGAAAATTGCATGAAGAAAAGAAGGAAAAAACAAACTTTCATTTATTTACTTCAAAATATTTCTCAAAAAGTATGTATTTGCTGACCAGATTCCACATTGAGAATGTGAGCATTCCACATCCAAATTGAATGCATCAATTTAAGTATTTTCTGAAATAACCTGTTTTCTCCAGTTGTCTTTGAAGGGAGATAAAAGATGCCTAAATCGCATACAGACTTCCACTTTTCCCCAAAGAAATCCCATAGCAGTGTCTAATTTTTCAATGAAGTCATCAGAACATTGGAAACATGAAAAAAAAAAATATTTAAATAACTCAATGAAATTAATCCACCAAGAATCAACAATACGATAGTCTTAGAAAACATATTAGAATTTTTCATGGAGCACATCAAATAATTTCATTTTTATATATTTTGAATCAAACTGGATTTTGATTCATCACTTGTGAAGAAAACCATTTGTAAAAAGTAAAATTTATTTTAAAAGTCTTTCTATTTACCTTAATCCTTTCATTCATCCCAGTTCTTCTTCTTCCTTTGAGACAGGAGAAATTTACGTGATGCTTTACTTCCTTTACTTCAACGTCCTTCTTCTGTTTTGCTGCAAAAATGTTAAGTTTGTATGAACGATAGTGCTGTTACTGCATTAGTAACTTGGCCAGTAACACTGAAATAGAGAATAGAACATACTGAAAATACTGAGATAAGAGTAGATACTCAGACTTTTACATAAAAGTCACTATTGTAAGAGAAGTGAATTTATTTCTCTTACTAGTAAGAGATGAAGCTGGTCTTGACATTGGAAGTTAAAAATTTCACACTGTGCTTTGAAAAAAAAAGTTTAACATTCTTTATTTAATCATAGAATAACTAAGGCTGGGGAAGACCACTAAGATCACGTAGATTCAACCATCAATCCATCACCTCCATGCCCACTAAACCATCTCCTCTCCTGCACATTAGGTATCTACAAACAGTGCTGAGATCCCCTCTCAGCCCTCTCTTCCCCAGGCTGAACAGCCCCAGGACTCTCATCCATCCCTCGAAAAAAAGATGCTCCAATCTCTTAATCATCTTGGTGGCCCTCTGCTGTACTCATTCTAGGAGATCCCTATCTTTTTTGATCTGGGAAGTCCAGAACTGGACACAGTGCTCCAGATGTGGCCTCACTGGGGCGGGGCAAAGCAGAGGGGGATGATCACCTTCCTCGACCTACTCTGTGCAATGCACCTCAGGATACCATTGGCCCTGACTACCAGAGCACTCTGCTGGCTCATGGCCAACCTGTTGGCCACCAGGACACTCAGGTTTTTCACTGCAGAGCTCCTCTCCAACAGGTCAGCCCCTAACCTGTACTGATGAATGCAGTTTTTCCTCCCCAGGTGTAGGATTCCACTCGCCCTTGTTGAAACTTATCAGGCTCCTCTCCGCTCAACTCTCCAGCATAACGTGGGCAGATGGTGATAGGACAAAAAGGAATGGTTTTAAACTAACAGAGGGGAGATATAGATGAGATCATAGGAGGAAAGCAATGGTTTAAGTCATAGGAGTGAAGCAATGGCACAGGTTGCCAAAAGACGTGGTGGATGTCTCATCCCTGGAGGCATTCAGGGCCAGGTTGAGTGGACAGCCTGAGCTGGTACAGCCCTGGGCTGGATGCCAACCAGCCCTCAGCATTGGGGTTGGAATTAGATTTAAGAATTTAGGATCCCTTCCAATCCATGTCATTCTCTGACTCTGTGATTTTCTAATTCTCACCTGCCTGCAGATGCTGATCCATGGGCATCTGGAATGAAGTTTCTCTTTGCCTTACTTTAAATTCCCTCTCAGTGATTTGATCATCTTCAGAGCTAACCTAGTACCCAATCCCATCCCATCCCATGACAGGAAGATTCCTGTAGGAATTTACCTCTGCACACTGCTGTCCTGTACATGACCCTACACATTCAGTTAATGCAGTAATAACACTGTCCCCTCACTTCTGCTTGGTTATAGACTTCTGTGGTTGCACTTGACTTCCACAACTTCACATCTCTACCATCTGAGTTGCTCAGCCTGAGCCACTACAGAAGGAACCAAGGCTACTTCCTCCTTGCTGCGTCCTGCACAAATCAGAAGGGTGGTAAATACTTCCCATTTTCTCTCCGTACCTCTCAGACGTTATTAATCTACTTGTGTCAAGATCCTCCCATCAATTCAGTGCAGATTGTGGTTTGCATGGTCTCCGTTCCAGTTACTCTGAACTCAAGTCAGTTTCATCTTCTAACTTCATCCTACTTCCCCTGCTGCATTTTAGTCTTCTCTACTGGAAAGAAATTTACCAGGAAATCCATATTATGCACTTCTTTTTTTTTTTTCTATTTTCAGACCCTTAAATTATCCACTACAAAAGAAACAGTTTAGGAGACCCAAGAATCATCACGTATGACTGTGATGTCTCACCATTCTGGTTTTCTCTACAGTGAAGCAATTTTTAGAGTTCATTTAGGGGGCTTAGGGTTTCTGGGGAGCTGTTTGTTTGCTTCATCTTTTTGTGTGTGGGGGGGTGGCATGTATTTATTACATTAATATTAGTATTAATTTATAATTCTAGACAACTTAGTAAAGATGTCTGAGATAGCTTGGGCCCTCCCAGTGACAGCGAATGTAATATTTATCTAGTTGAACTCTGCTCTGTATGTCTAGCTCAGATTTCCAACTGCAGCTTTGTTTTTAAGCAGATATATAGCTATAATCTCTGAATTTGTTTGCTGGTTCTGACAGGCATTCCTGACCCTATTTGTCTCTGTAACTACTACAGAAACAAATTTCATCTGCTGGTAGGAGGAAGATGACTAAACCACTGCTGTATATGCTAACAACTACCTCAGAGGGAAGCAGACCACGATTTAGGGCAATACCAAAGCATACCTGTGGATATGAGGTAGGATTCTGAGCTTTTAACTGCTGTAACCTCTAAAATTTGATCATAAGCATCTGTTGCAAACTAGGTTTGCAGCAATTGTCCCAGGGTTAGCCCAGAGTGTCGTGGGGAAGCATACACATATTCAATGTGAATAAGCTTCGATTTATTGTTGGTTACATATCTGCTTATATAGTTATTCGGTTGCTAAAATTAGGTTAACAGCACACAATCTTTTAGCTACGCGATTGGTTAAAGCAAGCTTACATAAAAGTTATAGTGATTAATAACCACACGGTTTACATTGTTTAGTAGTTTCTCAAGCATCCAATTCCTTAGATTAGGTTTCCATAACATTCAGTTCTCTCACAACATTCAGTTCCTCAGATAATGTCCAGTTCCATTGAAATCAGATCCAGCCGTCTTGGCTTCTGTTAGTAAGTATGGTTTCCCGCAAACTTTGCACGCAACATTGCTCTATAACTAAAAGCATTATTCTTACTCAGGCTCCATATCCTAAGACCATTGTTCTTACCGAGATTTATTACATCCCTAACATTTCCCCTGTTTTTCTTTTAAAGTAATATAGTCATGTCCTCCTTGTTCTATCAGCCAATTTTGGAAAATATCGGCTGAGGTAGCCAGGTTTACATTAGGCGTAGCAAGTCGCATAGTACAGCTTACTACTAATCGAGCTATGATTATAATTAAAATAATAATTAACACCCATTTTATTCCTTCCTTTAACAAATCATAGAGCCAGGATGAAAGGCCTGGAAAAATTGATCAAAACCATTCGTCAATTGGGTTATGATCTTTGGTTACCTGACTTGTGTGATTGAGCAACCAGTGGATCTGATTTTGAATAGACTGACTATTATCTGACAGGTTAAAACAACACATACCCTCAAAATCTTTACACCCATGCCCCTGTGCTAGTAATAAGAAATCAATGGCAGCGCGATTTTGCAGTACAGTGTGTCTCAAGCTATTCATATCTTCCAACATTTCTTCAAGAATTAATGATGTAATATTACTTTGTTTAACAGTCCAACAAGCTAGTCTCTCACTTTGGGTTAAGGCTTGGGCTGCTGCTACACCTGGAACCAGGAAAGAAGCGAAGATGTTTGCCGTTGTTGTCCATAATTTTATCTCGTCCAAGCACTCGGTTGTCAGTGCTGAAGCTGCTCTTCGATGTCGATGACCAGTGCTATTGATCAAAGCTTTAGAGATATTCAGCCACTCCTGATGACGAGGAGCAAACAAGGTTAATTTACCTAGATAGCATGGTCCCCCTACTATGTTTTTTGGAAGGCCCGCCCAGGCCCTATCGCCACATATGAGGAAAATTCCTGGTGGTAGGGCTTTGGCTGACCAATTATTTAATAAAAATTCCTGTCTCCTAATCCCTCCTTCAAATGTGTAACGTAAGCCATAAGCATTCCCTTTCGAGAAACTACCTCCACAATAAGTAGACCAATTAAAAGCAACACGATTTTTTGGAAAGACACTTGTCCAAGACCGACCTAAATAAGGACTATGAACTGTTAGCAGTTTTGGATTATTGTGAGCAAACTTTTCAAAGGTACTACCGGGGCCAAACAATAAACAAGTGGTTTTAGATCCGTTCACATTATCAACTGCACGAGATCCTAGTAAATCTAATTCTTGGGGGTCCCATGGCAAAGAACTATTGAGGCCACGGATTAAACATGCACTTTGGGTTGCAGGCTCTGAATATTTACAGGCAGAAACATTTCTGACATATGCCTTGAACTCCTGAGTCTCATACCCTGGCCACCCAATCAAACAGGTACAAAAGGGCTCTCCAGCTGATTGTAAACTAAGACAAAAATCTGGATTATTTGTAAGGTTTGCCCATGTTACCCAGACATTTGAACTAGATGCCAATAGCGGTGGTTGCTTTGTCGCTGCTACTGGGAGAATCAGCAGGAATGTCATGATGTTCCATAACAGCTCGTGTCCACTTCGCAGGAACCCATAGTAGACCTGTGGGAGTAAGCACACACATATATCCTCTACCCATAAATAATACCGGGGCCGGGTCACACCAAATTCCAGACTTCGGGTCCCGATACTTTACACGCATTGCAGATTTTTGAACAGGAGAGGGAGTATCCTCAATTCCCTGCTGGTGTCTGATGATAGGTGGGACCGATTCTCCTTCTAAAACACATAAATGATTCAATGTAAAAAGAGCATGATGTAATTTTTGACCGGGATCTGGATGGTCAAATTTATCGAGATACATTTTTAGGGTACGATGCGCTCTTTCTATAATAGCTTGACCAGTTGGAGAATGTGGAATGCCGAAAATATGCTTAACTCCCCACTTTTGTAGAAATTGTTGAACTTTGACTCCTGAGTAAGCTGGGGCATTATCTGTTTTAATACTCTGTGGAACTCCCATAATTGCAAAACATGCAGTGAGATGATGAATAACGTGAACTGCTCGCTCTCCATTTTGAGCTGTTGCCCATAGAACCTTACTATAGGTATCAATTGACACATGCAGGTAATGATATCGGCCTAGATTACGAACATGAGTAACATCCATTTGCCAAATTTCAAGCGGACCAAGTCCTCTAGGATTTACGCCTATACCTAATCCTGGGCCGTGGTTTGAACACTGAGGGCATGCGCGAACAATGGCTCGTGCGTCGGTCAATGAAATATCAAACTGCCGTTTTAGACCCTTTGCATTTTGATGATGCATAGCATGAGTCTGCCGAGCCAGCTGGAATGGGTCCGCAGAGAGCGCGGGCGATACCAGTTGATCAGCAATCGCGTTGCCTTCGCCCAGACCCAAAGTAGTCCGATGGCTTCTAATGTGCAAGGCACAATATTGGGCAGTGCGAGTGGAAATAGCTCGCTTCAAAGTACATAATAAGGAAAACAATCGCTGATTAGAAATGTCTCTTATGCGCGCTCCCTCGATTCTTTGAACAATTCCTACCACGTAGATCGAATCCGAGACTATATTGATAGGATGATGTATCCAATTCAGGAGCGACCATACCACAGCCAGGAGTTCGAGGATCTGCAAGGAATCTTCAGGCGTAGCTGCCATCACATGTGATTGCCACTGTGTCTGATCTTTATTTTTCCATACTGCTGCTGCTTTTCGGGTCCGTTTTCCTGCATCTGTGAAAACTGTTACAGCATCATTTATCGGTTTCAACGAGAGTTTTGGCATTTCTAGCCATGTAGAATTTGTAATAATGCTCACAGGAGAGGTCAAAGATTTTACCATGGAGTTGGAGAATGACAATAAACTTTCAGACAACTCAGATGAATGCAACAAATACCAGTCCAACATTTCCTTTTTAATTGGCAGGTAGATTCAATCAGGATCTGTGCCTGCAATTGTACGTACGCGCAACCGTCCTTTTTTAATTAAATCTGCTAACCCTTCAAGGCGGGTTTCCAAAGTAGTGCGAGGCTGTAGTTGAGGGAACAACCATTCTAGTACTCTAGGTTGCGGACTAGGCTCTCCTTGAGTAATGGCTCCTGTCAGTTCCTGATCGTTCATAAAGATTGTTAAATCCAAGGGCAACATAGGTAATCTTCGCTGGACGCTTTTATTTACAATCTGAGACAACAGTTTCTCCACCGCTTGTCGCTGTACAGGTGTTATGCATAGAGGAGCAGCGGGATCTGATCCTTTCAATAATGGCCTCAGAATATTTAAGTCAGCTGCGGGAAAACCTATGATCGGACGCAGCCACTGCAAATCTCCAAATAACTTCTGAACATCATTTAAAGTCCTCAGCTGTACCCGCACTGATAGCTTTTGCGGTCTTATTGTCCCTTCAGTAATTTGCCAACCAAGGTATTTCCAAGGAGACTCTCATTGAATTTTCTCCTTGGCAATTTGCAAACCATGGTTACTAAGAATGTTCTGCAAAAGCTGTTCTTGCTCCTGAGTAAACTGATCAGGTTGAGCTATCAAAATATCATCCATATAATGATATATAATCGCATGCGCCCAGCGTCGCCGAATAGGCTCTAAGGCTGCACCGACAAACAGCTGGCAAATTGTAGGACTGTTCTTCATGCCTTGGGGCAACACTGTCCACTGGTAACGAGCCGCAGGCATGGATTTATTGATACTAGGAACTGTGAATGCAAAGCGTTCTGCATCATCAGGATGTAGTTTAATTGTAAAGAAACAGTCCCTTAAGTCAATGATCAGGATATGCCAAGCTTCAGGAATCATAGCAGGATTTGGGAGACCGGGCTGAAGTGCTCCCATTGCTTGCATCTGATCGTTTACTGCGCGTAAATCATGCAGCAATCGATATTTCCCTGATTTTTTCTTTATCACAAATATCGGAGTATTCCAGGGACTTACTGAAGGTTGAAGATGACCTGCCTGCAATTGCTCTTGTACCAGTTGCATAGCTTGATCTAGGCTTTCACGTTTCAACGGCCACTGCTCGATCCAGACGGGGGTATCTGTCATCCAGTTCAGACGGATCGGGAAAGCCCATGCAGTAGCCGTTACTAAAAAGGCTTCTGGTGAGAGTCATTAGTAAGAACAAGACCCATTTGGTCCATAACATCGCGACCAATCAATGCTTGTACGCCTGTTGGCAGAGGCATAATTATCACTTTACAGTTTGCAGTTTGATCGTCGATGCCGATTTGCACCAAGTTTACACTCCGCTGCACCACGACGACGCCACCTACACCCTCTACGCCCTTGCCAGCCCTTTCAGTTGGCCAATTCTTAGGCCATACAGCTGATGAAATGATGGTAACATCAGCCCCTGTGTCCAGAAGGGCTTTGATATGTTCCCTTTGGTCTCCGTGTATCAGGAGAACTGGCGTAACGGGGCGACCGGTGAGGGGCATTGTCAACAACGCTAACGCTCCAGTTGATCCAAATCCACCTTGTCCCCTTGGGGTTTCTTGCCGAGCTTTCATAGCCGCAGACAGGTGGGGCAGTGGTATAAGCTGTGCTATTAACGATTGCGCGGGAATGTGAACAGGTGGAAAGTTGGTATAAGCAACAATATATATCACGCCAGTATAGTCTTTATCAATGAGGCCGGGTATAATCATGAGACCCCTTATGCCAGCAGAGGATCGGCCAATCAGTAATGCACCATGAGGTTGATCGTTAATCATTAACGGTGCTATAGCGGTTGATGGAATTTTCTGTGGCCGTTTATCAATCAATGTTACATCTACTGATGTTGCCAAGTCAAGGCCGAGGCTGCCTGGTGTGGCTGGGGAGAGGGAGAATTGCTCGCTACTGTTATCGTCGCGCGGCGGCTCGCGCTCCGCTTGGCGTTTCCCGTACGACATACAACCGTAGCATGAGTATTTGACCGACAGTTATTACACCATACATTGGTTGACTTACAGTCTTTGCGAAAATGGCCATTTCGTCCGCACTTAAAGCAACGTTGAGGGCGCGGGGTTGTAGACGCTGCTTTACTCTCAGCTTGCTGCAGCAGCGGTCCAAAGGCAGCAAACACCCGATCCTGGACTCCAGCCAGCCTTTCACCTATATCTTGAACAACAGAGCTTAACATTGCTTGAGTGGGGGTAGGCACTCGGCTCATACGTTCTAACATTTCTTCGACAGTGGCATTTAAAGGGAGAGTGGCAAGGATTGCTTTTGTTGCTTGATTACTATTTTCTAATAGACACTGGCGTAACAAAGATTGTTTCATCCAATCAGGTACATCTGCATGTGACAACGCTTCAGTTATCTTATCAACAAAATTAGCAAAAGATTCTTCCCGACCTGGTTTAATTGACAAATAAGATGGAGTAGGTTTCGAAGATCGAACCATATTATACGCATCTCGCGCTAGATTCATACTTTCCATACAGATTTCTGGCCCCATTTGAACCTGCATCTCTGGTCTAGAGAACATATTACTACCCGTCAATTGGTCAGCTGTCACTTGGTACAATGGATCATGCATATCCCGTGGCGCGTTAGCACTCAATTCACATAAGCGGCGCCAATGGGATTGCCACATCATTTGTTCTGACGGCTTCATAATCATTCTCATAATTGTTTTTATATCCTCTGGAACAAGTACACTGCTAGACCATATGTAAGTTAATAATTGACGAGCCGGTTCACTATGTAACCCATGTTCTGACACTGTGGAACGCAATTGAAATAGCATTTTCCAACCAAGAGGAACATGAACCCCTTGAGCTCCACCATCTGCTGTGGGCTCATACCGAATGGGAAAAGCCTGACCAATTATTTCAGCCACGTCAGAGTGTCCTTGCTCCACAGCTTGCCGAGCAATTTCTGCCCAGTGAGGTCGCGCAAGGGAACCTGCAGTGGGTCCACTTTTACGCGCTCTGCCGCCCGAAAGCGACGGTGGAGGAGGTAATGGCGGTGGTGGTGGGAGATCCCCGTTTCCCTCCTCTGGGGGAAACAGATCAGGTTCTGCCTCCGGGTCTTCAGCTGTTGGTGCAGTAGGCAGCACCGCTGATACCCGCATAGGGACAGGGATCCCTAGGGACGGCTGAGGGGGATCTTCAATTCGACCAGTCGCAGCGGCAGCTCCGCCATGCAACTGAGCAGCTGCTTGCCCTGCTACCTCCTGCTCAATCTTATGCCGCTTTATACAATTAATAATCTCCCGCCAGGGCTTCATCAGCTTTTTCACCTCCTTTCTGTCATCAATAACATGATCCCACAGCACGTCACCTAAGGTACGCCACTGATCGATATTAAACAATGTCCCTGCATGCAAGAAAACTCCCACTGTCCGCCCATAATCCAAAATATTTGGCACTGCTTTAAGGGTGCCAGCACTAATTCCCCGCTTTTCTAAAAAGCATGATAAAAGATTTTGGGCTACCTCTCGCTCCATCCGTTCTGTTCCACAGGAACAAAGGCACTCTGAGGAGGAGAAATTGCGCTGCGCAGTCGCTTAGCCCCGGGATCCCGTGCCGGTCTCGCTATGCGGTCAACCGAAGCTACGCTGCTTTTCCGCTTTTCGCAGCTGTGCCGGTACCGCTGTGCGGTCAACCGGTCCTACGTAGCTTCTCTGCTGCAAAGCAGCAGAGGCTTTGGTCCAAAACCTACGCACTCAGGGTCCCTGTTTGGGCGCCAGATGTTGCAAACTAGGTTTGCAGCAATTGTCCCAGGGTTAGCCCAGAGTGTCGTGGGGAAGCATACACATATTCAATGTGAATAAGCTTCGATTTATTGTTGGTTACATATCTGCTTATATAGTTATTCGGTTGCTAAAATTAGGTTAACAGCACACAATCTTTTAGCTACGCGATTGGTTAAAGCAAGCTTACATAAAAGTTATAGTGATTAATAACCACACGGTTTACATTGTTTAGTAGTTTCTCTAGCATCCAATTCCTTAGATTAGGTTTCCATAACATTCAGTTCTCTCACAACATTCAGTTCCTCAGATAATGTCCAGTTCCATTGAAATCAGATCCAGCCGTCTTGGCTTCTGTTAGTAAGTATGGTTTCCCGCAAACTTTGCACGCAACATTGCTCTATAACTAAAAGCATTATTCTTACTCAGGCTCCATATCCTAAGACCATTGTTCTTACCGAGATTTATTACATCCCTAACAAGCATCAAAGACCATGCTCTGAACAAAGAAAATTCATTGTTTGTCTCATTAATGTTTTGTCAGTCTAACCAGAATTCAGCTATCACTCACTACTTGTCCAAGCTTAATAATACCAACACTCACCTAACTTCACTTTGAGATCATTACTCATAAACTCTGTAGAAATAAGTAGGTACTCCTTTTCCTGGTTATCATCCTTCTTGTCATCCACTCTTCAAGTCAAAGTTTCTCCTCCTCAGGCATAGTGAGCTGCCTAAACCCGATGTCCTGTGGTGGGAGGAGAACAGCACAGTCTGAAGTGCTTCTCTTCCTCACTGATTCTGAGATCACTCAGGTTTATTCTCACTGACATCAGTGCTCCCTGTCTCAAGTCTGAGTGCCAGACAGCTGAGACCTGAACTCCCCTAATCCTTGCAACTGTCAACTGTGCTCCTCAGTGCTTCCCAAATACCAACAGTTCTCCAGCTGCCAAACTCCCCAATTCCTACCCTAACTACTTCTGAAGCCAACCCTAGCTTTAATATCCTATGAACATATGCCACCAGCTTCAATATGTACCTCCCTTTCTGGAGCTTTGCTTGTAGCCCATCATCCTGGTCTGAAGTCTTCTTTCTCTTCCTCTCCCACACACATGTATTTAGTAGTGCTGTGTATGTACCAGAGGTTAAACTCTGCTAAGTTCTGCACCAACTCACAGCCATCTGTCAACCTGTCTGCACGTCAGCACAGAGTGACTATGTCCTGAGCTGCCTCACTCATCACCTGCTGACAGGGGAGGAAAAAATTGCGTGGCAGAGGGTGGAGTTTTTGTTTCACTGTATGCTCTGGATATACTTTGTCTCCTTAACAAGAGACTACTGGGACTGCAGGTATTCAATTCCAGAGGTGATGGCTGTATAATTACAGCACATAGCAGTGCTAACTCCAAGGCCCATGGGTCCTCATAAAAGTCATAAGGTTTTTGACTGTTTACAACAATTCATTGATATCTATTCTTTTTTTTTTTTTTTTTTTTTTTTTTTTACTTTACATTGTTCCTGGACCAGGTGTTGCATTAATGGGCAAAAAATAGTTTGTTAGAAAATAAACCCGCATACCCGCACCATGTCTCTCCAGCCTAGGGAGCTGGAGGAGTCGCCGCCCCTGAAGGTGTCCCAGGAGCATGGCAATGTGGCACTGAGGGATATCATCAGTGGGCAATATTGGTGGTAGGTGGACAGTTGGACTGGATGAGTACTTGGAATTCGTTTCCAACCTCAATGATTCTATAGTTCTATAATTCTAACTGGTATAAAATTCCTTCTATAGGATAAAAACTTCAGAGCTTGCTCTCAATGAGGGGTGGTTGCCCCTTGAAGGTAGGCAGCCTTTGGGATGGAGGTGTGTTTTGGCATTATAATCTGATCATGAGAAAAGTTCACCCACCCAAAAGTCTCAGTAAGTCACTTCCAATATTTACTCCACAACCAGGTGCCATGTAGAGGTTCCCTACAACTTACTTATTTAAGATCCCATGTTAAATTCTGCTTTAATGACCAATAATTTATACTAATGGTGTGCAAATGAGCTCCCAAACTCTGACTTTCATATTCTGTGCAGACAGTCTGATCCAGGAATGCACAGGATGGAAAGATATCATCTAGAGTTCTCTATATTTCAATTAATTTCCTGTATTTTATTATTTTAATTTTTAAGCAAGAGCTCTCTCAGTCCACTGAGAAAGATGCATCCTCCAAGTAAATGTAAAATAAATGAAATCTGTCTTTATTGTTTTTTGGTTTGTTTGTTTGTTCCAGTAGGGTGAATAACCGAAAGAATACTACCCACACAAAATAATGAAGGTGGATGGTACATTTTGTATGGCTTATCTGGATGGCATATAGACAACCAGTGAAAAAAGAAAGGCTTGCCCAGGACTTCACAGGGGAGGGATCTCCAACAAGAGATTCTTCCCCAGCGGTGGTCAGCCCTTAAATGGGGTCTGGGAGAGGTGGAGCCAGACTCCACCCCTTCTGGTCACACAGGTGAATTGCCTTCACCCATGCTCCTGCAGCTGACTCAGTGCTTGCCTCGGGTGATCAATCAGTGGTTCGGGCCATGTCCAGTAGTTCCCATACAAGGTTAAAGTCCCATTTAGGGGCCATTTTTCCCCGTCTTCCAGTTTATACAATAGCCACCACTGGTTGCAGTATTTGATCAACGCCTTTTTACTTAAGCTGCCCCAGGTCCCCCGCAACATCTTTCCAATGTGCCAAAATGCACCCAAAGGGTGTTCGTCTTGGTACTTCTTCTCCTTGTGAACCACCATCCTATTCGTTATTGTTTTACTACCGCCTTAAGGTTTCCACAGGCAACTCCTTAAAATTTCCCCACACTAGTCCGTGGTGCTCCATCCACCACTCGCGGTGGCACTCCAGACAACTGTAACACCACCTACCCCAATACTTTTCCTCACACACTAGACAAAGTATTTGTTCGATGAAATGGACACCTTTCCTCTATTGGCCCATCCTCCTCATATAAAAGATACAAACTCCCATCCTTTACACCTGTAACATACATATCGACAAAAGACAAGTGCTATACGCACTCATACAGAGGACAATGACAGTTGTTGTCACTCACTCCGTCCATCTCTGGCCATTTCCCTCGTGGGAGGACAGAACCGGGATGGGGACACCGCACTCGCTTTGCAGCGATGCTGCGCCTCACGTACCCAGCACACTCACTCATGCCTCACACAATGCCAGCTTCATCATATTCTGAGTTCAAGGCTTTTAACCAGATATCCCAAATGTATCTATAACAATAATTCTAATACATGGTATCGAACACTTACAAGAGATGGAAATAATGATCATACAACCTAAAATTCCCACTACTATGGCAAAGAGAACTCATTTGATCCCATGTATGCCTTACAGATCCCCTTTGTAGGAGCTCACCCAAGGAGCCTTCCTACCCCAGCTGGCAACCTTACCTGTGAGCTCACCTCTCGGGGCCAGCCCTGACAGCTATACCCTGTGTAGGGCGTCTCCTTATGCCTTATGGGTTCCCCTTATTCCCATTTGTAAGAGACTAATATCTTTTACCATTGCCTCAAAGGTTGCTGATGAACATGTCCGAACATGTCCAAGTTAGTCCTGGGAAAGGGTTGTGAAATCCTTTGTCTCAGGGACAAGCTGATGGGCATGTCCTGGGGCGGCCTAAGCTGCAGCTCAGTGGCCATTGAACACTCTTTTGTGGAACTCGCCTCCAGGGGAAGATAACCATCTCAGGTGATACTCCCCTGACGCTGCAGCTCAATGACCGGAGAACACTCGTTTATGGAACTCATCTCCAGGGGGAGATAACCATCTTAGGTGATACCCGCCTGATGCCCAAGCAGGAGAGGTTCGAGGGGTTCGTCACGTAGACTGGAGAAATCTGGGAGATAAATAGAGGGGTCCTGCAGCCACGAAGGTGGAGGGTTTTCTCTGGAGTGGCTTTCTCTTGGAGAAGCTTTCTCTTAGGAGAGACCTCCCGAGCTGATCACTGCCTGCTGCTTCCTGGAGAGGCCTTCTCTTTGGAGAGACCTCACGAGCTGATCACTGTTCGCTGCTGCCCCTCCGGGGGTTGACCCCTCGCCGCTTCTCCCGTGCTGACCCCGCACCCCTCCTCCTGTGCTGACCCGGTGCTGCTTCTACGGACAACTGCTTGCTGCTCAGGGCTGCCCGTCGCTGCTGCTGTTCTCCCCGCTTCTGCCGCCCCTGCTCTTCTGCTTCGGACCGTCGGAGCCGCTTGCAACCGGACCGCCCCTGGGATCCTGGCTGGTGACTATCCCTGCTTTGTACAAGCCCTTGCTTCCTTCCTATCTTTCCTATCGCTCGCCTTCCCTTCCCCATCACCCTAACAGTGTCCGCCTTCCCCATCTCCCTGGTTTATAGTGGTAATAAACTGGTCGGACCAACATTTGAACCGTTGTTTCTTAATCTCACGCTGGGTATATACATAATCAAAGTACCTCGTCTCCCTCCTTTATATTGGAGCGTGACACCATTCACATACCTGGTCCGCCTGCGGAAGGTCCTTGTCAGCCCCTGCAGTGATTGGGCGAGGAGGGAAGTCCTTCTGAGAAGCCTCAGGGCACACCTAAGGCATCCCTCCCTCGGCCAGTCCTGCAACCAAGCAGAGCGGGTCCCATCTGGGGTGCCAAAATTGATTTGTAGAATCAAACTCTATAATCCAGAGTTACTTTATAAAGCAGGTATGTTTACTCGGCATATGCACAAGCGTCGGGTGCAAGGGGGATCGCTCCACCAAACTTGCACACCGACAGTACATATTTGTAAGTCAAGCTCAGGCATATTCAACAGGTTTTGTAACATTTGTTTACATATTCATTGTTTTCATCCCTCACACTGAAGCATGAGCTTTGGCTTACTTAGGTGGTCAGTGGATGAAGGCTCAATGTCTTCCTTCCCATCTGGTGGTTGTTCTTAAATGAAGTAAGCAGTCTTCCTCGCAGTGTCCTCTTGTAGCAATGCCTTTTTTCCTACTCCTGGTTCTGCTGCCTACAGCCCTGCTCCTTCTTCCTGAGAGTCCCTTGTCTTGCAGCCTTGGTAGATTAGAGCCTGTTTTTCTTGCTGTGATCAGCATTGAAAAACTGGGTAAAATTCAATCCCTTCTTTATCACTTTCTTTCGTTTCCTTTCCTCTTCCCTTCACTACAGATCTCAGTGTGCAGTGCAGATCCCCGTGCTGCTTTTCCCCATCTCAGTGTGCAGTGCAGATCCCCGTGCTGCTTTTCCCCATCTCAGTGTGCAGTGCAGATCCCCGTGCTGCTTTCCCCCATCTCCGTGTCCTGCCCAGATGCCGCTGTTTGGCTGTATCTTTCTGTGGATCTCGCAGCTCGCAGCCCCGCTCACCGCCGCCATCCCCGGAGCTCTGCCCTCCCCCGTATCCTCGCCCCCACCTCCCCAGTCTCCTTCAACCCGCACGCGTGACGCCATCTCCGTAGCAACAGCGCCTGAGTGCGCCTGCGCCCGCCATTGACGTAGCGCCGTGTCGTCCCGCGCCTGCGCCGTCGTGATGTCATCACGCCGCGCCCGAGGAGGGGGCGCCCACGCGGCTGTGGTGCCGGTCCCGCGCTGCCGCAGCGCCGCGGGGCGATCCCGGCGTTCCGAGCGCCGCCTCAGCTCCTGCACGTGGGTGTTCGGGGGGGCGCTGGGGAGGGGGCCGGGGTGAAGGGGGTGGCGTGCCGCCTTGTGTTGGCCCCGTGGGGTCTGTGTTCGGCGGGGTGATGTGCCCTGCCCTATCCCACACCCGTCCTCAAACTGGGTACCTCGCTGCCCACCTCATCCCCACCTCTGCCTACGTGTTGCCCACGGCCCCCTCCTAGTTCCTCTTTGTAATCTCCAGGGCCTCTTTTCCCCCAGTTCCCCCTCCCATCTGATCACTAGAGTCTCCCTCACCTCTCCAGTTCCCCCTTTCTGATCCCTAGAGTCCTCTTCCACACCCTACCTCAGTGCCTCCCCTCTTTCTCATTCTGACCCCAGGGTCCTTTGTCTCCCCTGACCTCAAGTGTCCCAACTCTGTTCCTTGTCTGTCCTCTCTCCATTCTGACTCCCAGGGTCCCCTGTCTCCCCTCCCCATCCCCCTCATTATGAACTTTTCCCCTATCCATCCCCTCCCCCAGTCCTGTTCCCACAACTCCCACCACCTCGCTATTGCTTATTCTTCAGACCCCCAGAATGCCCTATACCCTGTACCCCTGTCTCCAGTTCCCTCTTCAACTCCTTTTCTCTGCCCCCAGGTCCCCTTTCCACTCCATAGGTGCCCCTCAGAACCCCCCAGTTTTCCCCTGTCACCCCCTCTCCACCACCTGAATCCCTTTACTCCCAATAGAGACCCTACTCACCCCTTTTTTCCCCCCTCACAACTCCTCCCTTTACTCCCAGACCCCCTTTCCTCCCCACACATGCTTTATTTCCCCCTTTACTTCTCTCAGTGCCCTAAGTTCCCCCTTTCTACCCTCTCTCTCAGTCTCCATGCCTCCTTTCCACCCCATAGAGGCCCCCCAGAGCCCCTTAACTTCCCCCTTTACCCCTCCCTCTGCTCCCACACTCTCCTTCCCCTTCACAGAAGGCCCACTCAGCCCTTCCCTCCCTCCCCTAAATTCCCACAAACCTCTTCCACCTCCAAACTCACTTTCCACCCTCAGAAGCCCCCCTTACCTTTTTCTCCCACCCACAATCCCCACTGTTCACACCTGGAGCCATGCAGAAGGATCTGGAGATGTCCTGGGGTGATTTTGGGATATCCAAGGCATCGCCAGGTTGGCTCAGAGGGTCCCTGGAAGGATTTGAAAGCTCCCAGTATGGGTTCAGAGTCTGGAGTTGTCCCAGAAAGTTCCATAGACATGCTTTTTTCATTCCTTTCTCTATTCCCTTTTCACCATCCACTCTCCTGTTCCATTTCCCGCCCCCCCCCCACCCCCTTCTTTTTTCCCCGTTGGCATCCACCCCCCCCTCCCCTATTTTTTTTTTTCTTTATTTGTGTTTACAAAAATAAGTCTTTCTACTCCCAGTGCTCTTCTCTCTGCCAACTTAATATTGCAACACAACTTTCATACTCACGCTTTCTTTCCGTTTTGGAAACTAAATACACAATGTCAACTAAATCAGATGAGAATTTATTATTCACAACTGCTGTGAGCTTTGTCAGGGGAGTTACTTTCTCTACTCCACCTGTCAAGTACTTTCTCCCTCACTACCTCTTCACGTTACCTTGAACTCTTGTGCTATTTTCTCCTTTCATGTTACTTTACTTAAGGAGAGAGAGAGAGAGAGAGACCTGATATTTAGCACAAGTGTCACAGAGTAATTCATGCATCTTTTCCAGAACACAAAGGCACCAGGGAAGGAGCAGCAGCATTAAGAACATTTGATTTGAATGTCTGCAGACAGCTTCTATTTCTTTCCTCCAACAGGATGCCAGCCTGAAATCCTTCCGTGACCAAAAAGAAAACGTTGGATGAAGCACCAATTACCAGAAGAAAATTCTGATTGTTTTGGAAACTATCAAAAGGGACAAAAGTGTTCCTGAACCGACTGATCCTCTCTTCAGACGTTTCCATTGTGTGGACATTCAGCTGCAGAAGGACTGATCGAAGATCAGAATGAGGGGGGTTACATGTCAGTAGACATGCTTACACTTATGGTTTAACCTGGAAGATGGTTGAGCATGATGGCACACGGAACGGAATATCCCTTTGGCCGCTTTCAGTCAGCTCTCCTAATCCTTTTCCCTCCCAGCTCCTTGGACCCTTTGCTGAGAATGGCCTTGGCTCTGTACAACGTGCTTAGGGGAACTAAAAGTGTCAGTGTGTTAGCAACAGTGCTTTTCTCCTGGAACCAAAACGTGAAATGTTTTGACTCCTGCAGGTGACAGCTTTGATGCAAACGAATGGCTTTTTTGCACTGTCTTCTTTGTAAGATTGATAGTTTCCAAGTGGAGTTCATGCTTGTGTGAATTCTCTTCTTAGATTAAGTGTAACAGACGTGGGGCTTTGCTGGGAAAAAAATAAAAACAAATAAATAAGGAACAAAACAAAAAGAACATTGCTGTCTTCCTGTAACGGAAGCCTGGTGAGCTGTTGTACCAGAGATCAGAACGCAGCCTCTTGCTCTGAGCAAGAATTGCAATCATGACTTGTATTTCCATTAATTTTCTAGCTGCCAGTGTCCATTGAAACTGTAACAAAATGCTGAACGTGGTGCTCCAGGAACTTGGAGAACTTGAAGAGAATGAAGAGGAAAAATTTCTTTCCTCTGGAAGAACCTCTCAAGCTGCAGATTCAGAAGTAAAACATTTCATTCTATTCCCCACGAGTTCTTGTTCTCACCAACTGACAGCTGCAAGGTACGTTAGCCATATTATTTCAGGGAAGCGTAACGTTTGGATAACAACTCCAAGCTCAATGAGCTCTTTTTTTTTCCAGTTTTCTCCTAGAACTCTCCCTCAGTGGGAAAAAGATGCGCTGTCTTTACTTCCAGTGCCATGTCAGCAAGTTGGAGGCTTTAAAGGTAAGCAACTTTGTCCCTATATTCAACGCAGAGCAGTTGATCTCAGCTGATGCTTTTGTTACGCTTGGTACTCGATGATCTGAGCATTGGATTGACATTCTTCCCGGTGTGCTGCATAACTCAGTGAAAATATCTGCTCTGAACATCTGCTGAAATTGAGTGCAAGAGTAGAACTTGTTGCCTAAAAACCCTGATGGGGGACTCCGAGATGTGGAGGGAACCTTTCTAAGGACTGTGTGAGGCCTGCTTCCATCAGCTTGGCTGACATCACCTTGGTTATGGGCATATTCTGGCTTTAGAGAACAGTCACGGAGTTTTGTACAGCACGGGCAGACCTGGAATTACTCCAGTAGTTAACTCTTGATTTCTTCCTTTTCTCAGACCTTAAACACGCTTTGAAATAGCCAAAGAGTAGGGATCATTCCTTAGGTTTTCTTTGAAAACCTGTGTAATACATTTACATTCTCTTAATTGCAACACTGTCTCTAACAGAATGAAATTCAAGCAATGAAATGTAAGAACTCCAGTGTGAGTGTATCATCTCATCAGTGGCTGCTGAAAGCTGTGGAACAGAGAGCACAACATCTCCACGAAGATCCCTGAGCAGGGAAGTTGTTGCTGTTCCAAAGAAAGCAAATGCAGAGAGCTGTGCTTTGTGCCAAAGCCCAAATCCAGCTGCATGGGAAACACATGGCCCCCTGTTACCTGAATGTTCTGCAAGTTTCAAATCCAGCAGTAATACTGCACAAGACAAATCTGGATCTGCCTTTGCTAAAGAGGAAGGTCAGTGGGAATGTAACATCTGTTCAGTGAGAAACGAACCCACTGCCTCCTGACGTGCTGCCTGCCAGCATCCAAGCAAAACTGATCCAAAAGCAGCTCATGGACAATTTTCCTTTAAGCTTGAAGGAGTGGGTTCTCAGAATTCCTTGAGAACTGCTTTTCCTAGAGCTGTTCTGTATGTCTAGTCCAAAATGAAGCAAGTGATGAAAGCTGTTGCTCCTGCCAGAATCCTAACTTGCAAAGACAACCTCATGTACTGGCATCCGTGGTTCAGGCAGATTATTACATATATAATATATTTGTGTGATTATTATATTATATCTGTTAAATTTCAGAGGGCTGAGAGCAGTCTTTTGCATGTGTCAGCAGCATGGAACTAGAGGATGATTTCTTGATCAGTAAAAGTTTCAGTAACAGCTCCCATGGTAACAGGTTGAGATCAGTTAGTCAGAAGCAGGGTTTTCCCGTGAATAAGATGAAATGAGTCCTCTTCAGCTGCTGTTTAATGCCTTCTGGAACTTCAAATGCTCAAAGCTATTCAGTAGTACATGTTGCCGCAGACAGCTTTTCATTCCTGAATTTTGCTTCTCCACCTCTGTAGGTGACACCTGGATGGCTCTCCTCCATAACCCTACATTGCTGGATGTAAGGATGTAAATAACAATTGTGCAAGTATCAAGATGCAGGCTTGTTCCTGATCTCAGACTTGGTTTCAAAGGCAGTAGTGTAAGACGTAATTGGGCTCGGAGGTTGGAACTTGTTACGTTGCAGCATGCTCTGTAACTTGTCTGTCCCAGCATTCTGCAACTTGGTCTGTTTATGCTATGGGTGGAGAGAAAACATGTAGGCTCCAAATCTATTTCTAACTACTTCAGAATTAGTTCTGGTCAGTAATAAGGGAGTTGTGGGGTTAATGTTGCTGTTGTTCTGAAGTAATTTAATCTTCATGTTGTGTTCAGTTTCTGTCCAAAGATGAGAAGACAGCTGTGCCATCAGGAGATCCACCGTGTGATGATGTTATCATTATTGAGGAGCTATCACCTACCCCAGAGCAGAGAACTCTTGCTGGCTTTCTCAAGCTGCCTTCCACATCCTTCTGTTATAAGAATAAGCCTGGATACGTACCTGAAGAGGAAGTAAGGTAAGGAGGGCCCAAGTTGAATTTTGTGTTGCTACTTTAGTGGGGAAAGGGTATGGTACTACTGTAACCAGCAGACCTGATGGCTTCTGCAGACCTGATGACCTGTAGTTTGTCCTGATGGGCAGTAATGCTCCTGCCATCTTCCTTTTGGGCAAGGATCTCGTGTCTCCATTCCCACGTCTGTTTTGTGGTACTCTTAATAAAATTACCAAGGTGCTTCTTGTCTGAAAACAGGAAACCTGTGGCAGACATCCAGGCTGAAGAGCTGTCACTGGTGTAATAAAGCACCTGTATGCAGACAGGAATGGGACGCTGACTTGCTGATGTGTACAGCTCTTAAATCATATGCAGAAACATATGCTTGCTGGGCTTGAAATCTGAAGGGCTTAACAGCTCTGATATGAGCATCGATGAGAACTTCCACTCATTTCTATAGTTTAGATGAAGACTACAAAGACTATGAAACAATTGTTAAGAAATGTAATGGAAGGTGATCATAAAGGGAAAAGGAAATCGCAAGGTATGCCTGAAAACACAATACTTCTGAGATGCTGACATTTCAACTTTGAATCTAGAGGACATTTAGGCTGTAAGGTTGTCTGGGATAGTGAGTTAAGTGAGTTGGTTCCCTGAGATAGGTAGTTTTAGAAACACTGATGCTGAGGTCAGAAAAGCAGCACCTGTACAGACAGTTTTAGTATCAGTGACTGATATGTGAGCATTATGTGCAACCTGAATGAGAAATGGATGTTTCAGAGAGCATCTAAACAAGAGCATCAAAGTGCTTTCCTAGCTGGAGACCTTCTGCCATTCTTTTGGAGAGTTAAGCTTCAGAAAGATGAATGGAAGACCAGGGCAGGGAGGGAGATGGAAAAATGTTCTACAGCTGTGAACATTTGCTACTTCTGCAGATAGTTTACGTTCATGATGAGTTTATCAGTTAATCAGTAGTTCAAAAATAAAGTGCATTGTTTTAAAAGCCAGCTGTATGTTTTCTTTAGCTAAAACTACAAGCGCAGAGGACTGAATTTGTTTGCTTACTTGCTTGTGGTTTTTTTGACAGTGCCTCAAACCTGAGTGTTTTGTACCTGAATCTGGGAAGATAACAGGTGAGGTTTGACTTTGAGAAGATGAGTTTCTGAGTGCTAGGAAGAGATGGCATGTATTGAGCTATCCGATACAGAAGCAAATGTCACAGGGTGCTAGGAGTAGAGGCAGCTGCAGGCTGACATGTTCATCGCTGCATGGAAGTTCTCTAACAGCAGTAGGAAACCAAGCCTTACGAACGTGCAGTTCCTATGCCACTCTTTGGAATACTGGTGCTGTGTGAAAAGTTCCAGCCTTCCTTGAAGATGTTCAGGGTATCATGAGGTTAATTTATGATGTAGGTGCCAAAGACTTATCTCCATATTAAGCCTCCTTGTCATCTGTTTTCCACTGATTTTGGTTCTTTGCAGTAGGCATCCCAGGCAAGATTGAACTGGGACGTGAATGTGCTCCTACTTTGGCGAATCAACCAGCTCCTGGGGAGATGGGTGCAGGACAAACTCTGCAGGCTCCTTCTCCATCTGCCGGGGGAATCAGCAGCAGTGCTCAAGATGAGAGCCTGGAAGACTCTCGGATGGAAGTTAACATTCAAAACATGAAAGTATGAGCTATGTCTTTTCAGAAGTGTTTGTCACTAAATTTGTAGAATTATTCTCACACCTCTAAGACGTGACTGTCTTCACGTGGTGAGGAATAAAACATGCATCAGAGGAAATGCACTGACTGCTCTGACTGCACCTCAGGTCTTTTCTAACACAGTTTCCTAAATTACAACATCTTTGGTGAATACAATTCCTCCTGCCATGTATGTAAGAGTGAATTGATTTCAGAGAGATTTCAAAACAAAATAGTTATCACTGATATCATTGATACTACTTCAAAGGGACTTCGGGGACTTTAGTCAGCTGTTGTGTAACACCACGATTAGAAACAAAAGCTGATCTGCAGGACGGAATCGAGATGAAGTGAAAATTGAATGGGTTTTGGAGCCATTTCAGCATTCTTCTCTTGATTTTTCCAGCTCCAGGAACAAGAAGAAGCTGTGAAGGGATGAGAAGCATCCCTGGATAAACTAAAAGAGGTGTGGTAATTTAATGACACTTATTGCTTTACTTGCCACTGTCATGATTTTATGATTTTTTTCGTACTGGTATTCCACATCATAACATCATGTAGTGCATTAAGAGTTAAGGAGTTAATGCTCCAGCTCTGTGGATCATCGATAGTTCCAGGTGTACCTGTCTCAGAAGAGAAGAAGAACTCCATTCCCCAGAGGACTTTGCGATGCTTTGCGTTCTTACGTGTTTATGCTCTGAGGGAAAGATAAAAAACTGTCTGTGGTCACGGGACACTCTCTTTCCTTTGGGATCCACTCAGCAGTGGGTGCTTGCTGCCGTCCGCCTTCAGCGTTAGCATAAGGCCTTCGATTTATCGGACACTCTCTCTTGCTCATTTTATTTGATTTATTAGCTTTAATTCCAGTTATATTTTATTGGACTGTGTTATTTTGCTTTCCAATATCTATTTAGTAAATTAGCTTTCCTCCTCAGATCGTTGCTGCTGTTTTGTTCCTAGGCCCATCTCCCTTTTCCCTTTCCCTTCCCCTTTCCTGGGGCATGGGTCCGTGGGTCCCCCACACCAATCGTCACAGAACCGGGCCGAACCTGCCTGTAAACCGTTGACATTTTTGGCGCCCAACGTGGGGCAAAACCATCTGCCTTAGCTGGGCAGAAACATACTTTTAGAGTGAATCTCTGTCCCTCGTTAGCAGGCTTATCTGTACTGCGGGTGCTGTACGGCAAAACACGACCTTGAAGTCTGGGCGTACTGCCAGTTGTCCTGGGATATTTGCAAACTTTTTGGGTGCTGCCAGCTAGTTTTAGAAAAGAAAAAAAATGCTTTCTCTTTTTAAGCTGCTCTTAAAAGGACTGCATTTCACCATTTTTTCCCTTTTAATGCTCAGAATGTACTGGGACTTTTCCCCGAGCACCTGCAAGATCCTGAGAACTTAAGCAGATATTTGAGACAAGGATGTTGCGGCTCAAACAGATCTGAGGAGACCCAAATTATTTGGGGTTTGGCTTATGCCAATCAGATCTCATTCAGTACTATCCCAGAGAGGCACAGGGTTTCTTAAATAGAGCGAGAGAGTCTCTGAGCCGAAAGGGATAGTGTCCAGATCCAGAAAGAGCCTTTTAGCTGACAATCAGACTCTCCTGTCCAATTTAGACAGCCTCCAGTCTGATCGAGACGCTCTCCAGAGCAAGCAAGTTGCTTTTCGGTTCGAGAAAGATGCCCTCAAGCCTGTAAGAGATGCCCTCCAAACTGAGCGAGATGCCCTCCAGTCTGAACTCAACAACCCTCAGTCTCAGCAAGATGGTCTCCAATCTCAGCAAGGTGCCCTCCAACCTGAAAGAGGCATCCTCCTGTCTGAACAGTACTCCTTCAGAACTGAGCGAGGTACCTACCAGCCACAATAGCCCCTGCCCCCCAGCCAGGTAGGGGAAAGGGATAATAGAGTGTATTGGACTGTGTGGATTCGATGGCCTGGCACATCAGAACCACAAAAATATAAGGTGGACACTGGTGCACAGTGCAGTCTAATGCCTTCGAGTTATAAAGGGACAGAACTGATCTGTATCTCTGGAGTGACTGGAGGCTCCCAGGAGTTGTCTGTGTTGGAGGCAGAAATAAGCCTCACTGGTAAAGACTGGCAAAAACATACTATTGTGACTGGCCCAGGGGCTCCATGCATACTTGGTATTGATTACCTCAGAAGGGGATATCTCAAGGATCCCAAGGGATACCGATGGGCTTTTGGAATAGCTGCTGTGGACACAGACAACATTCAGCAGCTGTCTGTTTTACCTGGCCTGTCAGAAGATCTGTCTGTTGTGGGAGTACTGAAAGTAAAAGAGCAGCAGGTACCTATTGCTACAGAAACAGTCCACAGACAGCAGTACCGCACCAACAGGGATTCCTTGCTCCCCATTCATAACCTGATTCGTCAGCTAGAGAGCCAGGGAGTGATCAGCAAAACTCACTCACCGTTTAACAGCTCCATATGGCCGGTGCGTAAAGCCAGTGGAGAATGGAGGCTGACGGTAGATTACCATGGCCTGAATGAAGTCACACCCCCACTGAGTGCTGCTGTGCTGGACATGCTTCAACTCCAGTACGAACTGGAGTCAAAGGCAGCCAAGTGGTATGCCACCACTGAGATTGCCAATGCCTTCTTTTCAGTTCCTTTGGCCACAGAATGCAGGCCACAGTTTGCCTTCACGTGAAGGGGCGTTCAGTACACCTGGAACCGTTTGCTCCGGGGGTGGAAGCACAGCCCAACCATTTGCCATGGGTTGGTCCAAACTGCATTGGAACAGGGCGGTGCTCCTGAGCACTTACAATACATTGATGATATCATTGTGTGGGGCAATACAGCAGGGGAAGTTTTTGAGAAAGGAGAGAGAATAATCCAGATCCTTCTGCGAGCTGGCTTTGCTATCAAGCGAAGCAAAGTGAAAGGGCCTGCACAGGAAATTCAGTTCCTAGGTATAAAGTGGCAAGATGGACGTCGTCACATCCCTACAGATGTGGTTAACAAAATCACTGCCATGTCTCCACCCACAAGTAAGACAGAGACCCAAGCTTTTTTGGGTGTAGTGGGCTTTTGGAGAATGCATGTTCCAAACTACAGTCTCATTGTGAGCCCTCTCTATCGGGTGACACGGAAGAAGAATGATTTTGTGTGGGGCCCTGAGCAGCAGCAGGCTTTTGAGCAAATTAAGCAGGAGATAGCCCGTGCTGTGGCCCTGGGGCCAGTGCGGACGGGACAGGATGTAAAGAACATCCTCTACACTGCTGCTGGAAAGGAAGGTCCCACTTGGAGTTTGTGGCAAAGAGCTCCTGGAAAGACCCGAGGCCGACCCCTTGGATTCTGGAGTCGGGCGTACAGGGGGTCTGAGTAGCGCTACACTCCAACTGAGAAGGAGATCATGGTATGGTGTTACCACTAAGACGCAACTTAGCTTGTAATTGTTCCTAAAATATCCTGGTTAATCACATTTGAAATTTGGTATTTCTACAGCAAAGGGGCGCTGAACTGAAAAGGCTGGAAGCATTGCTGGGAGAAAGCAACAAACAGCAGCACAACCTCAAGTGATGAGTCTTTAAAAAAAGAGGTAAGATGAATTATTTCCTATGATCAGTAACTTTCCCAGTTAGTGGTCACAGTGTGAATTGTTTGAACAGGATGTTTGCAGAACTGCTGGTTTTGTTTTTCTAAGATGTTCTGGTTTTCTAAGACATTTTTCCTTGTCCTGCTGTTATCTACCCTTGCAAAGAGTTGACTCCCATCCTGATTATAGGCTCCCTTTAGGTACTGAAAGGCTGCAATGAGTTCACCCCGCAGCCGCCTTTTCTCCAGGCTGAACAAGCCCAGCTCCCTCAGCCTGTCTTTGTAGGGGGGTGCTCCAGCCCTCTGATCATCTTTGTGGCCCTCCTCTGGACCCTCTCCAGCAGCTCCCTGCCTTTCTTGTACTGGAGACTCCAGACCTGGACGCAGTACTCCACATGGGGCCTCACAAGAGCAGAGTAGAGAGGGACAATCACCTCCCTGTCCCTGCCGGCCACTCCTCTCCTTTTGGAGCCCAAGATCCCATTTGCTTTCTGAGCTGCAAGAGCACATTGCTGGCTCATGTTAAGTTTTTCACCCATCAGGACCTGTGGGTAATGGCAAGAGTGTGAGCCAGACAGAGCTGCTGGCTATGCAAAAATTTGACCACAAGCCCTGGATGCAGGCTGTGTAAAGATAAGCTGACAAGGTCAAGATAACCGCATTTGAGGAATGAAAAGAAACAGGACACTGTAACAGAAGGCGATAGGGAACTGCTCATTTAGACGACCAGGAGTGCTTTGTATTGTTATGATTGTTAACCTTAAGGAATGTAACCTTTGCCCAATCAGATCTTAACAGACATTGCCTTTCTGTGTATATAAGTTTTGAGTTGTTGCTTAATAAACGAACATTAGCTTTCATCAAGCTGGGTTCCCATCCCTTCATTGCAGCAAGGACTCCCAGCTCCTTCTCTACAGGGCTGCTCTCAAGGACTGCTCCTTCCAGTCTGTGTAGATGCCTGGGATTCCTCCAGCCCAATTGCAAAACCTTGCACTTTGCCATGTTGAACCTCATTAGGTTCACCCAGGCCCAACTTTCAAGTCTGTTGAGATCTCTCTGGATGGCATCCCTTCCTCCCACCGTGTCACCCGCACCGCTCAGCTTGGTGGCATCAGCAAACTTGCTGAGGGTGCACTCGATTCTGTCATCAATGTCATTCAGGCCTAGAAACAAAACAGTGGCAGTGATCTGAAGAGGAAATCTAATTTACTAAATAAGATATTGGAATGCAATAGCAGCTGCTGCCTTCTGCCGCTCCTCCCCTCAGTCCTTCAGTGGCAGCAGAATTGTGCATGGTCTCCCCCAGGCTGTTCACTGGGCAGGACTGGAAATAAACTCCGGCTCGTCGGGCGGCGAGGAGCGCAGGGTTACGGGTAGCCGTACTCGTCGGCTATGGCCATGTCTATCTCGCGCTGCACGAGGAACTGCACGGGGCCGATCTTCATCTGGTGGGCCGCCTGCTCCCGTCGGTCCCGGGCCAGCTTCTTCAAGCGCTCCCGCTCGGGCCGCTGCTTGGCTGTGATGGGCAGCGACTCCTGCAGTGGTGTGGGTGCCCCACGGCCACCCAGCCTGGGCCCCACGCGGGGCACAGAGTCCACGGAGCGCTGTGGCCGAGGCTGCTGCTGGTGCAGCTGTGAGGGTGGGTCCCTCGGCAGCGGTGCGCTCCTCAGCAGGCAGCTCGGCGCCGTCCTCTTGGCAGCGTCCTGCTCTCTGGCCTTGCAGCCTGCTGGTGCCGGCGCTGCCCCGTCTGTGCTGCCGCGTTGGGGCCGGGGGAAAGTAGGCCCAGCGCTGGGTGTGGGTTGGGGCTGCACGGAGGGTGGCTGGCGCACCGGCCCCACCGCAGTCCCCCTGTGCCCCAGCGGGTGCACAGCCTGGATGGAGTCCAGCAGGTGTCTGTGCAGCTCGCTGGCAGGGCCCGCTCGCCCACTGCTGCTGCCTCCTGCGCTGACCCCAGCCAGCTTCGTTTGGCACGGGTGTTTGTGGCCTTTTCTTTCTTCCCTTTCCTTGCACGGCGACAGCTTTCCTTTCTTGGCTGGGGTGCTGCTGGTGGGCTGCTCGTGCTGGGAGCTCTCCCCTTTCTGGGGGCTGCCAGCAGGTGCAGGGCACTTGGCCCACTTGGTGCTGCCCCTGTTTTCCTTTTCTGCCGCCTGGCAGGGGACAGAGCCCGGTGACAGCAGCGAGTGGGCCTGAACCCCCTGAGGCCGCCATTCCTGCACCTCCTCGATGGGCTGCGTTGGTTTGACTGAGGGAGGTATGGTGATAATGAGGGGGGTTGTCTGTGGGCTGAGCTGCGTACCCACTGGTGGCACGACGGGGTGCAGCAGCGACAACCCACAGTACAGCTCAGACAGGACCCTGGGGGATGGTGGAAGCTCCAAGAAGGGGTCAGTGGGGGTCACGATGGCCTCCAGTCCCTCCATACTGAGCTCTCTGTTGTCCGTGGGGATGTGAGGGAGCTCAAAGATGAAGCATTCAGGGGCAGGGCTGCTGGGGTTCTCCTGGGGGACCTCGACAGCTCTTGCCACATCTGAAAAGGCAAGCACATCCCCTAAAATGGCAATGATAGCCTTACCACGTTCAATCTGGGCAATCACACACCTGCGGGCTCTGCATCCCCCAAACTCACTTTTGATCCAAGAGAACAGACCGTGAATGTCCATGACATTGTCCGGCACATCCAAACTAGTCATCACTGCTGCAACAGCAAGAAAATCCCCAAAGGGTCAATGGCAGCTCTCCCCTACTGTGTTCCAGGTAAGGCATCTTAGGGTCTTGGGTGAAAATTGGGTTCACATTACAGATCAGAACTGGAAAGGTAACTGTAAATCCCAGGGATTCAGACCCCCAACAACACACAAGGACAACAGTCCCAGGAAAGGACAGGCAGAAAGCCTAACTAGGAGACCGTGCACCGAGCCCAGATGTCTGTTGTGTGTCTGTACCTCTCCTGGGTGCAGTGTCACACTCCGTGCTCCTCCCCTGGCTTTCTGCAAGGCTGCGCTTCCAAGGAAGGCCACTTGCATCAGCTTCTGACAGAAAGAAGACAAGAAATACATGGAGAGCATCTCTTTGGAGGACGATGTTAGCACAGCCAACCACAAACTTATCGTCTTCAAGTGTAGTTCATTCAATATGCCCTTCCACTGTTACAAAGATGTGCTATTTCTGCAGTCAGCACAGATCTGGAGCATACGTTCCGCTCTCCTCCATCGCACTCACCCCTTCATGCAGCCCCATTTAGAGGCAGGTACCCACACCACAGCTCACAAGAGGTTCTTACCTGCAGGAGCTTTCTGTTTCCCCCCATGCCCGGCACAATCCCACGGACGTGCAGGCTCCATCCCTACAACAACAGATCGTGTGTTGATTTCACAGACACCAGCAGCCAGCAGCAGCCATACAGAAGGGTGCTGCTGGAGCTGGAGCTCCTCCCCAGCCCAGCTTCTCTTCTGACACACCTCGCGGCGACCTCCCAGCACCAAGCCCAGCTCACCTGCTCGGCCTGCTCAGCCTCAGCTGTGCCCAGCTCACGCACACGCCGCAGCGCTGCTTCTGATGGGCTGTCCCAGGGTGATCACTTCCAAGAAGGCCCAGAGCTCGGTCTCGCTGTGCAGCACGCTCACCAGAGCACCAGCTCTGCTCACCTCCTGGGGAACAAATGCTCCCACCCCGGCAACGATTGTGACCTCACTGAGTTCTCCCATTGCTTCTGTGCCTTCATCTTAAGCAAAGGGCGTGGTCACCTCTCAGTTCCAAAGTTTAGGAAACCAACACCAGAGTCACCCAGTGGAGTTATCTGAAGTCAATCAACGGAGAAATTCAGATGAGTCTTGTGCAGCCAGCTCAGGTCATCTTCTTGCTCAGGCACTGCTCAACGGGACCCAGGAGACATTGGCCCCGAGCTGCCTCCAGCTTGGAGGCTGGAAGTTTGGGCTTCCAAGAAATCAGCAAGCATTTGGATGAACCAGCCCCCTGGTTTTGATGGGGACACACAAGTCTTTCTCGGGAAGCCAGCTCGGCTGAGGCAGCAGCGCTCCATGGCCAGGTGCTGCATTTCCTCCTAGGCACCCACACGTGCTCTGACTCTCGTGCAGGTTTCTGCAGGGTTTGTGGCTTCCTGCTGGGGAGCTCCTCACATTCTCTTGCAGCTGTACCCCAGCATCGTTCCTGCCTCCTCTAGCTACTGGGTTGTACTGCTGTGTACTGGTTTAGACTGGACGACACTGGTGAGGGTAGTGGTGAAGGAATGGGTTCTCCTGGTTCCTCCTGGTTCCCACTGGTGTCTAGTGGCCAACGTGGATCCATACTGATCTTTACTGTTCCATACTGGTGTGCACTCCTACTAGTTCCCAGTGGTTTCTATTGTCCACTGTTGGTCCATAATGGTGTCTACTGATGCATACTGGTTTGTAAAGGTCCATACTCGTTTAGAGTGGTGCACACTGGTCCAGTAAAAAGTGGTGAAGAAATGGGTTCTGATGGTCCCTTCTGGTTCCTACTGGTTCCTAGTGGTCCTTATGGATCTCCATTGGCCACTGTGGGTCCCTACTGCTTCATACTGGTCCATACTGATCCTGACATGTGTGGGAGAACACGTTGAAGAAATGTGTACTGTTGAGTCCTACTGGTTCCTACGGGGTTGTAGTGGTTCGTACTGCCATGTACTGGTTCCTATGGGTCTCTATTGACCACCATGGGTCCACACTGTTCCTTTCTGATCCGTACTGTTAATTAGTGGTCCATACTGTTGTGCTAAGAAAGGAAACAGTCTCCAAGGGAGATTTCTGAGTTTCACAGGGAAGCACTGATCACAACAGAGTGTTGTTTCCTCTGATACTGTCCCACTGAGTTCACAGAAAAGGAGTGTCCTGCTTTAATCTGGGCCAGATTTTTCCTTCCTAATGTCTGGCATGATGCAGTACTTTGGCTGCACGAAAAGAGCAGTGTCAGTAACACCAGGACGCTTCAGTTCCCCAGCTCCTCGTACTGCACATCCACCAAGGGGCTGGGGGTACAAGGAGCTGGGAGGGGACAGAACCAGGGTAGCTGCCAAAGGACTATTCCATACCAGGTGACATTATGCCATAAAGCTGGAAAACCAGTGGCTGGACAGAAGCAGCTGCAGTCTGGGGATGGACTGGGCTCAGTAGAGAGTGAGCAACTGCACTGCACACCCCTTGTTTTGTAGAATGTATGTGTATGTATATTATATTATATGCTGTCATTACCATTACATTATTTTTCTGTCTTAGTAAACAGTTGTTATGTCAGCTCATGCATGCTGCTGTTTATTTATTTATTTATTTTATTCAGTCCTGCTCCTCATCAGTGGGAAAGGAAAAGGAAAGTTTCCAGCAATTCCTCCTGCATTCGAAGAGGAATGCTTTCTGGACACTCAGTGCCCTTGCCCAGGTCATCAGCAAAGGTATTGGACAGGATGGGCCCCAGTACCAATCTCTGGGGAACACGACCTTGACTGGTCGCCAGCTGGGAGTGACTCCATTTGCCACCACTCTGTTTACCAGTACGAGCTCAGTCTTGTTTCCTACTGCTAAAGCTTGTTCCTTCCCTCTGACGGGGGCAGAAGGAATGGGACAGAAGAGGAAAGCAGAGTGCAGCTGCATTTTCCACATGGCTCTCACACCCTGCGTTATGCTGAGAAACGTGCTGAGCTACTGTGCCTATTGATGATGGTTAGCTCTGCACCTCTGCCATCGTCTTTATTCCCAGCTGTTCCTGTGTGTAATGCTCCACACTGGGTCCCTGCAGAGCCCAAAGTCCTCCTTGGCTGCTGTCGCTCACCTGGAGGATGCAGGGTGCTGTGTGTATGAGATGGTTCCTTCACTGGAAGAGATGAACTGGGATTTGCGTTTCTCTGCTTACAGAACATTACCTGTAAAGCTGTAATTCAGAGCGATGCTCTTCATGTTTGCTTTTAGCATCTCTGTGTGCTGGGGCCACAGCTGAAAGCTATTGTGTTTGAAAGTACACCCTGCACTTTGTGCTGAGGCACAATGACTTGGTTACATCTCCAAAATATGGCTGGGTTTTGTGTTGCCTTTGATTTTTCTTTTCCTTTACAACTGCAACAAGGTTTCTTCAAGTTTTTTTTCTTAAGAGTCATCTTGTTTCCTGTAAGTGTCATGGAAAAAAAGGATCTTCACCTTGTTTCTTCTCCTTCTGTGTGACCACAGACAAGGAAACCTGTGCAGAGGAGGCAGCATGTGGTGTGTGCATGTTTACAAACAAGAGCAAAGCAATTAACAGGGATGTGTTTGAGAAGCTGTCCTTGCTAGCTGGCTGTAAAGATGAGGTAACAACTGGGGGAAACAAGTAACAAAGGGAAAAGATACTGAAACGTGCAGTGGGTAACAAAAGTTGCTCTCCAGCAACTGGCAGCTGGACCCCAGCGTGTGCATCTCCTGGGGGAAGAAAGAGCTGTAGGGACAAGGAGGTAATCCTTGGTACTGCTTTGGGATCACAAACAAAACAGCACGGGGAGGGAAAAAATGAAAGCCACAGAGTGCTGGTGATGTGCTGGGTTTGGTTTGTCTGTGTGGCAGTGATCCAGTTGATCCTGGGCTCCTGGGGCTCCCTCCACTGAGGTGTTGCAGCATCAACCCATGCTGCTCTTCAGCTCTAGCAGCTGTGGTACCTTGAATAGTAAACGCTATAGTTGGACTAGATGATCTCTAGAGGTACCTTCCAACCCCTACAGTTCTGTGATTCTGTGATTCCTGGGTGGATGTGCGGGTAGGTTCCGAGGCAGGAACTGCTTTTGAAGGTTGTTAAACTCACAGCACTGTTACAGTTGGTCTCCTATGTGGATCATCTTATGTGGATGTTCCTGTGGAGCTGAGCTTAGAACTGCTTCTAAAGCCCTTCCCACACTCAGGGCACTTGTAGGGTCTCTCTCAAATGTGGATGTGCTGGTGCCAGTTGAGGTCAGGACTGCTTTTGAAGCCATTCTCACACTTGGAGGTCTAAAAGAGTCTCTCTCCTGTATGGATATGCTGGTGCTGGATGAGGGAGCATCTCCATTTGAAGCACTTTACAGTCAGGGCACTTGTGCACTCTCTCCTTCGAATGTATGCACTGGTGTTTCAAGCAGACAGAATGCCTGTCACAGCTTTACCCACACTCGACACATGGGTTCTGCCTTCTCTTCTGGCACACTTCCTTGCTCCTCGGGTCTCCATGCTGATTTTGACCCACGCTGGAGTCCCAAGGGTTCCTCGCTCTCTTTCGCACATGGTTTCCCAGTAGCTTCTTGAACTGCTCTCCCTGCTCCAGGCCCCCTTGGAAACCCCTTCTGGTTTCTCCCACTGAAGCACAACTGCTCTGCCTTTCATCTACACCACTCCTCTGCAGATTCTCCTTTACAGCTGTGCTCCCACCTCCTGCTGGATGACAGAGGAAATGCAGGAATATTACACACAACCCAAAATACTGCCCAGCCAGAGATGGCTTTTGCCAACCCCAACCTCGTCCTTCTGCCCCACCCCACCTGGGCTGAGCTCTCCTGCCATCTCCTCCTGCATACACACATCTGGGATCCGAGACTCTCCCCCTCCTTCAGGCATGGAAATCACCATGGGTTTGGCACCTGAAAGCAGGGCTTAGTTGATAGAAAGAGTGGAGATGAGAGCACTTCCATGATTTTGGTGCAGTTGCTTCAGTAGCCCCACTGTGTGTCCCTCTCCACTGTGAAGCCATTATTAGGGTCTGAGTGACACTGGCCAACACGTATCTTCTCCCTTTGGAGCTCAGAGTGCCTTAGTACATCTCAGAAAATAGTGCAGGGACAGCTTCTTTAACATTCCTTTCAGGATGTAGTGTTTAGTTTTTCCCAAACTATTCAGTGCCTGAGGCTTCAAAAAGGTGGATGGTAATGGAATAGGAAATCACGTCATGCTAAAGGAGTAACCTGGTGTCAACGTTTTACGGGATGGTTTGGCAGGTTTTGTGACAATTGGTGAGGGGAATCCATGGACCCACACCCCAGGAAGGGGGGAAGGGGAAAGGGGGGAAGGGAATGGGGAAGGGGGGAAAGGGGAAGGGAGGAAGGGGGAAAGTGGAAAGGGGGGAAAGGGGAAGGGGGGAAGGGGGAAAGTGGAAAGGGGGGAAAGGGAGGAAGGGGAAAGGGGAAGGGGGAGATGGGCCTAGAAACAGAACAGCAGCAACAATCCGAGGACGAAAGCTAATTTTCTAAATAAGTTATTGGAAACCAAAATAACACAGTATAATACAGTGTAATTAGAATTAAATCTAGAAATTCAAATAAAATGAGCACGAGAGAGTGTCCAATAAACTGAAGGCCTTACGCTCAACGATGATGGTGAGATGGCAGCGAGCACCCACTGCGGGGTCGATCCCAAAAGGAAGAGAGTGCCTCATGACACACAAACAGTTTTTATCTTTCCCTCTGAGCAGAAAAAACTTAAAAAAAACAAAGCAACGCAAAGTTCTCTGGAAAATGTAGTTCTTCTCTTCTGAGACATGTACACCCATAACTATTGATGATCCACAGAGCTGGAGCATTAACTCTTTCACTCCCAATGCACTACATGTACCACAAATCATAAAACCATGACACCAAAGCCCCAGGCACCAGCCAGGGACAACCTACCCATGCTGATCTGGGCATGGGGTGCCCAGGACAGACAGAGCTGTGAACAGGGCTAGGGTCAGAGCTAGGGTCAGAGGGGGCTAGATCCCATTTGCTTCCAGAGCTGCAGGAGCACACTGCTGCCTCATGTTAAGTTTTTCACCCATCAGGACCTCCAGGTCCTTCTCTACAGGGCTGCTCTTAAGGACTGCTCCTTCCAGTCTGTGTAGATGCCTGGGATTCCTCCAGCCCAAGTGCAAAACTTTGCACTTAGCTGTGTTGAATCCCATTATGTTCACTCAGGTTTCAAGTCAGTTGAGGTCCCTCTAGATGATATCCCTTCCTTCCACCGTGTCAGCCGCACCACTCAGCTTGGTGTCATCAGCAAATTTGCTGAGGGTGCACTCGATTGTGTCGTCAGTATCATTGATCAAGATGTGAAAGAGCACTGGTCCCAACACAGACTCCTGGGAAATGCTGCTGGTTACCTGCCCCCCCCTGGACACAGAATCAGGAATCACCGCTGTCTCATACCAGCTCCTGCTCTAGTGAGGCTGCAGCTAGGCTGGGCTCCAGCTCCACACAGTCCTGCCTGGCTATGGGGCCTGCCCACTGAGCTCACCCAGTGGACCACGTCCCAACTGGGCCTTTGTGGCTGCTCTGGTGCCCCTGGCTGCCCTGGTGCTGGCTAGGGTGATGGAACAGACCCTGGCCCTCCCCTTGTCCCCTAGAGAGCACTTATTGCTCCAGCTCCTCTTTCCACAGGCCTTCCAGCTGTACTTCAGCTTGTCTGCAAAGGTGTGCTGGTCTTCAAAAGCACTCAGACTCAACTCCAGAAGAATCAGCTTGAGGTGTAGACCAAGGGATGATGAACAATTCAGCTTGCCATTGTGAGCATTCACTGCTGGCATGTATTTGTTTTTGCTTTTTTTTTCTGTGCAGTAAACATTTATGAAAAAGCTGGTATTTCTTGTGTGGTATTATGTATTTTACATCGCTATGTGTATATAGGAGAGCACAATGATAAAGCATTGTTGGTCAGCAGCAGAGTGCACTGAGCTGTTGTGACACAACAGTTGTGTATTCTGGGATGTTCTGCATATGTATGCAGACAACATATACATCCTATATAGTATAACATGGGAAAAAAAAAAAGTGAAATTGTGAAATATTAGCCAAACCACATGCCTACAAAATAGGCACATGGAATCTCAACAGAGTAGCAGTTTCAACAAACAAGATGTTTGGACCATTGCATGGTTATCCTTTATTCACTGTTTTAAAATGGAATTGTTCTCTTAATATTTATAATACGTTCCTAGCACATTACATTTACTGTCGTCTCATAATTCAGTTTCTTTTCTTCATTTGGCAGAGGTAATGGTACATCAAACACAAAGAAATCAGAAATTGTAAAGGTTTTGGGATATCTGATCCAAGTGTGCCAAACCTGGCATTCCTGCAGAGCATTTTTCTGTCATCATTTTATGCCTAAGTAATAAATTGGTAATTCTTAAAAAGTGCTGAGTTTATAAATGTGACCTGAAGTGCTGCTACAGATTAAAAAAAAATAATAAAAAATTTTAAAAAATCCCAAAACATCAATCATAACTTGCTCCATTGTCATTTATTAGTTGAGGCTTGGGCAGAATCTTGCTGTCCAGGGCCTAACTACCAAGTACATCCTACCAGCTGAAAGAAAGTGGATACTTGCAATATTCCATTCTTTCATTCCCCTGGAGGAGTATAGAAATGTATTGGACAGAAGCATGGCTGAATATCCTGGTGCTCTGGTAATCAAGTGAGGCCCATGCAAGCGACAGAAACTGGAAAATCTCAGAAAATACAGGAAAAATCTCAGAAAATACAGGAATAGTTAATTGTTCTTTAAAATTGTTTAAAGCATTACTGTGCTTCTTGTGCACAAATTAGTAAATTCTGTCCTTCAAAAATGCTGGCATGATGTGCTCAGTGCTGTGCTCCTTCGTTCCCTCTAATTTCTGAGTTTGTGACACTAAGATAGGTGTTTTTCTCATTTGACAGTTTGGGCAACTGGAGAGCTGTGGAGTTGTTTAGAAAGGTTAGCAAATACCATGGAAAATCCGCTTAAGAAGTCCTGCTCCTTTTAAAGGTTGCGTAAGCTGAAAGGTGCCTGACCTTTCTGCTACTCACTATTTAGGTTTTGTATGCTGTTCCTGTGTTCTTGTAGACCTGACAGGCTTGGAGCATTCTCTTTGTGATCTGTGTGTGTCGGAAGGCTTTGCAATTGTAATGACCTACATCTTTATGTACAGATTAAGAAATGAGTATTTCATACAACCTGCTTCATGTGATGATATTTAGCCAATTCTTTCTCCATCTAAAATTCTGATAGAGGTTACTCTGATACCTCTCTGAACTAAAGCTGACCCTCTGTGAACCTTCTGGAGGATCTTACTGAAGACTTTATTTGTTTTACAGTTGTTGGTGGCTCTTGTCTCTACTTTACTCCCAAAATGTTGCATGAATTAATTGCTTCCTGCAGTCTCTGTGTGATGCTATATTCTATCAGTTGGATATTTGTAGTTGTAAGAATTATGTTGAGATTTTTATCTGTTATTGTTTGTTTACTTGTTTGTTTTCTGGCAGTATAACAAGTGAACAGGAAGGCAGCTGTTGTAATTATAGAATGGCTTGGGTTAAGAGGACCTTCAAGATCCTGTAGTTCCAACTCTTCTGCCACAGGCAAGGTTGCCAACCACTGTCCTATCTCGGAAAGGTCTAATGAATGGATTTGTGTTAGGTTTGTGTGTTGGTCAATTTGATGGAATGGCTGTGTCAGCTGAGGATCTTCAAACACTGCCCCAGCTTCTGCAGGTGAAGATGCATTTGCCTCCTCTGGTTGGACGCCAAATTGCAGGTTAAGGAAATGAGGCAACTGTCTGATGATACTGGTAATCAAGAGACTACTTCACCTCTGAAGGGAGTGGTGCTGGCTTTCCTTCCTCCAGTAAACTGCTACGTGGAACTAAGTCAGAAAAAAAATACTCTTGCGATCGTGATCAGTCCTATGCTGTTTTAGCTGCCTGATAAGACAGCCTTAGTAGAAGAACATGGAAGGAGTTCTGGGTAGACATCTGGTGGAGTGGGATTACCTCTTTTGACAAAGACAGCTTCTACAGCTCTTGCTTCTTGGTATGGGAAAGCAAAGGAATCAGGAGACAGGCTACTTTGGGCAGACAGAGTGATGGACAGTAAAGATGACTAGAAAAACTGAATTCCAGAGTAGAGAGCTAGGTCTCACCTGGAAGCAAGCTGATTTTCAGGGCAGAAAACATCTGTGAATGACAAGAAATCTTTGGTTTGCAGGAATAAGTGAGGTATATCACATAAGTATTTGTTTGACTTACGTCTACAGATTGGTGAAGAGAGTGAAGCAAAAAGTACATTCTTATTTTGCACGAAGCCTACTTTTATGTGTAATCTCAAATAGCATCAGCCTTTGAATTCTGTGTGCAGTGCATTTTTGGAATTTGGTCTTACTGTTGCCTTTGCTAGACCAAATCCCACAGGAAAAAAATCTTGGATTAGAGTGTTCCTAAACTATATGAAGAGGCTGATCCTCCTTCATTGTTTTCCTCCTGCATGAGGGCAATAACATCTGAAATGAAGCTGAAGTCTGAACACTGTATACTCAGTTGGACTGAAGGATTTCTGTTCATATTCTTAGTTCATATTTGTTCATTCTTAGTTCATTCTTGTTCATTCATGTTTATTCTTAGTTCATTCTTCTGTTCATATTCATATTCTGGCAGCAGCTGTTTAAATGAAGTTTTTCTTTGTTGCTAGGACCTATAGTTAACTGAAAAGCAAGATCAGGTATTTTAGGTAAGTAGTCTCTGGTAGCAGATGAATAGCAAACATGAATCATAAGGGGGGGAAAAAAATTCTTGGAGTGTTTCCAGGGTCATTTGTGCACAGTTGCTCACAGAAAAGACAGTGCTTGTGAACTGGTGTAATTCCATGGTTTAATTAGTCAGCAGTTCGACTTGTTGTGAACACAGAGGAAGTCAGAGCAGCTGGGGCACTGTGTGAGGCCTAGAAACACAGCAGTCTGGTAGATGTCCAGCAGAGGAGGCTTTGAAAATTCATGGCTACACCAGAAAAATAAATCAAATATACTGTTACCAAAGAAAAAAGTCATCTAACTCCAGTATATTTTTTATACTGAAAACTTCTTATTGCTTCACTTCCCGAAATGTTATGAATAATCTAATGGAAGGACATTTCCAAATCTGTCTTTTTAAAATTAATACTTTAGATCTGTCTGTCTACAGAACGTGCTAACATGTTCAGAAGCAGATCATAATGCAACTGCATGGAACAGATTTTCTTCTGTTGTTTTTTTAGCTCTGTCTGCCTCTAAGGAGATAATCTTTGCTTTTGACTTCTAATCTTCAAAATCACTTGTGCAACTGCAGGTTGCATAAGCAAAGATGAAATGTTTCTTTGCATAATTACCGTAAAACCCTTTTAGTAGCTGAAACTGTAGAGTCAGGATAATTCCAAGTTGGAATGTATCCATAAGGACCATCGAATCCAGCTCCTGACACCAAATAGGACCACTCAAAATTCAAGCTGTATTCCTGAGAGCATTGTCCAGACAGCCCCTGAACTCTATCCATGAGGAGCACAACCCCTTATTTGGTCTAAGAGAACATATAGCTTGAAGTGCATGAAAAATTCCTTTAAAAATGTCTATTCATATATTTGTTGCTATAATTGAAGAGGGGGCTAAAACAGTTGCTGTCAATGCCACCACATCACCACTGATGTTAAAGTTGAGGGTTAATTTCAGGTTCAGCTGTTGGCATCTGAATTCAGGCTAGCTCTGGTTTAAATTTTTAATATACACATAGCTTAGCTGTATCCCCTGTGAGAATGCTTGGTCATCTTTCTTTGCAACATCCTTGAGAGACTGGTTTGTATTGTTATCCTAATGTTTAAAATAAAGAAAAAGAGCCACGGTAGTTCTTATTTATTTACTTAATTATTCATTGTCTGGGTTAAATGCTAAGAACAAAACTCTGAACAAAGTTTTAAATAAAAATGTCAGTCATTAAGGGTTGTTGCATGTAATTTAAATGTCTTATAGTAATATATTGTTCTATCTGGCAATATATGCTAAAATACATGTTCATATCATTTGTTGTTATGCTGTCGTTAATCACTTTCATTGTAGAAATCTCTGCCAAAAAATCTCTTCCTTTCCCAAAATTGTTTCCCAAAATCTTAGCAATGTAGATGCGAAATTTGAGTAAAGATGGCTCCTCTCGCAGATTCTGGTGTCTGTCGAACCGGAAAGAATATTTTCCAACAAACTTCATCACCGGAGCATCGCAGATGAGCCCGGCTGTACGAAACAGAGCCAAATCGGCAACGAACGTCAAACTCCAATCGCTCCTCACCGCGGATACGGCTTGAAACGCATCAACCGCGGTTTCTGCCGCTTGAACATCTGAAGAAAGTCGCGACTCAGCCTGCTGCCGTGCACTGAAGAGCGGTTTCAAGCCGCAGCCTGCTGCGGTCTGACTCCAACATAACAGTGATTACTCGTATTAAAGACCACGTTCCTGGCGTTGTCGATAGAGATGGGGAGGACCTCGATGTTATTGTGGGGGAAAGATTCTGTTCCCTTTCTGCTCTGCTACCGTCGGCAATATATGTCAGCATCAGACGTTCATCTCCGTCCACGTATTCATACTCTTTTTTCAGAAGTTTCTTGATGTCTCTTTCTTTCAACACTGAATCATCGTCTGTCCTCGTTTATTTTTCCATCACAAGAACATTACTGATTCCTTTCCCAAAATTGTATGCTCTGCTTGTCTTAGCAGTGTACATGCGAAATTTGAGTGAAGCTGGCTAATTTCGAAAATTCTGGTGTCTGTCAAACCAGACCAAATGTTTTCAAACAAACTACATCACCGAAGCATCTCAAGATGAGCCCGTACGAAACAGAGCCGAGTCGGCAAAGAACGTCGAACTCCAACCGCACTTAACCACGGATTCCGCTTGAAGCGCATCAACCGCGGTTTCTGATGCTTCAGCCGCTGAAGAATGTTGGAAATCAGCCGTCTGCCGTATGCCGAAGAGCAGCTTTAAGCCGTAGACTGCAGCGGTAGATTACAACATAATGATTACCCGTATAACAGACTCCGCACCTGGCGTTGTCGATAGAGATGGAGAGGACCCCGATGTTACTGTGAGGGAAATATTCTGCTCCTTTTCTGCTCTGCTACCGTCGGCAACATATGTCTGCATCAGACGTTCATCTCCGTCTACGTTTTCATCCTTTATTTCAGAACTTTTTGATGTCTTTTTCACCGTGAAACTTCGACAATCCCGTTTCCTTACCGCACACAAGGACGTTACTGATTCATTCCCCAAAATAGTATGCTCTTCTGATCTTAGCAGTGTACATGCGAAATTTGAGTGAATCTGGCTCCTCTCGCAGATTCTGGTATCTGTCGAACGGGAGCAAATGTTTTCCAACAAACTTCATCACCGGAGCATCTGAGATTAACCCTTACGAAACTGAGCCGAATCGGCAACGAACGTCAAACTGCAATCGCTCGTAACAGCATATTCTGCTTGAAACGCGTCAACCGCGGTTTCTGCTGCTTGAGCCGCTGAAGAGAGACGCGACTCAGCCTGCTGCCGTGCACTGAAGAGCGTCTTTAAAACGCAGCCTGCTGCGGTCTGACTCCAACACAACAGTGATTTCCCTTATGACAGAATCCGTTCCTGGCGTTGTCGATAGAGATGGGGAGGACCTCGATGTTAGTGTGGGGGAAAGATTCTGTTCCCTTTATGCTCTACTACCGTCTGCACTATACGTCAGCATCAGACGTTCATATCCGTCCACGTATTCATACTTTTTTTCTGAAGTTTCTTGATGTCTTTTTCTTTCAACACTGAATCATCGTCTGTCCTCGTTTATTTTTCAATCACAAGAACATTACTGATTCCTTTCCAAAATTGTATGCTCTTCTGATCTTAACAATGTAAATGAGAAAATTGAGTGAATCTGGCTCCTCTCGCAGATTCTGGAGTTTGTCGAACCGTAACGAATATTTTCCAACAAACTTCATCACCGGAGAGTCTCAGATGAGCCCGTACAAACATGAGCCGAATCGGCAACAAACGTCACACTCCAATCGCTCCTAACCGCTGATACGGCTTGGAAGGCATCAACCGCGGTTTCTGCTGCTTGAGCCGCTGAAGAATGTTCGAAATCAGCCGGCTACCGTTCGCCGAAGAGCGGCTTTAAGCCGTAGACTGCAGCGGTAGATTACAACATAATGATTACCCGTATAACAGACTCCGCACCTGGCGTTGTCGACAGAGATGGAGAGGACCCCGATGATACTGTGGGGGAAAGATTCTGCTCCCTTTCTGCTCTGCTACCGTCGGCAAAATATGTATGCATCAGACGTTCATCTCCGTCTACGTTTTCATACTTCATTTCAGAACTTTTTGATGTGTTGTTCTTCGTGAAACTTCGACAATCCCGTTTCCTTACCGCGCACAAGGACGTTACTGATTCCTTCCCCAAAATTGTATGCTCTTCTGATCTTAGCATTGTAGAGGCGAAATTTGAGTGAAGCTGGCTCCTCTCGCAGATTCTGTTATCTGTCGAACCGGAGCAAATGTTTTCCAACAAACTTCATCAACGGAGCATCTGAGATTAGCCCTTACGAAACTGAGCCGAATCGGCAACGAACGTCAAACTCCAATCGCTCGTAATAGCATATTCTGCTTGAAACGCATCAAGCGCGGTTTCTGCTGCTTGAGGTGCTAAAGAAAGACGCGACTCAGCCTGCTGCCGCGCACATGAAGATCGGCTTTATGCGGCAGACTGCTGCGGTCTGACTCCAACATAACAGTGATTACTCGTATTACAGAACCCCGTTCCTGGAGTTGTCGATAGATATGGGGAGGACGTCGATGTTAGTGTTGGGGAAAGATTCTGTTCCCTTTCTGCTCTGCTACCGTCGGCAATATATGTCAGCATCAGACGTTCATCTCCGTATACGTATTCATACTTCATTTCAGAACTTTTTGATGTGTTTTTCTTCGAGAAACTACGCTAATTCCGTTTCGTTACCGCACACAAGGACGTAACTGATTCCTTTCCCAAAATTGTATGCTCTTCTGATCTTAACAATGTAAATGTGAAAATTGAGTGAATCTGGCTCCTCTCGCAGATTCTGGTGTTTGTCGAACCGTAACGAATATTTTCCAACAAACTTCATCACCGGAGAGTCTCAGATGATCCCGTACGAAACTGAGCCGAATCGGCAACAAACGTCAAACTCCAATCGCTCCTCACCGCGGATACGGCTTGAAACGCGTCAACCGCGGTTTCTTCTGCTTGAACATCTGAAGAAAGTCGCGACTCAGCCTGCTGCCGTGCACTGAAGAGCGGCTTCAAGCCGCAGCCTGATGCGGTCTGACACCAACACAACAGTGATTTCCCTTATGACAAAATCCGTTCCTGGAGTTGTCGATAGAGATGGGGAGGACCTCGATGTTATTGTGGGGGAAAGATTCTGTTCCCTTTATGCTCTGCTACCGTCGGCAATATATGTCAGCATCAGACGTTCATCTCCGTCCACGTATTCATACTCTTTTTTCAGAAGTTTCTTGATGTCTCTTTCTTTCAACACTGAATCATCGTCTGTCCTCGTTTATTTTTCCATCACAAGAACATTACTGATTCCTTTCCCAAAATTGTATGCTCTTCTGATCTTAACAATGTAAATGCGAAATTTGAGTGAAGCTGGCTAATTTCGAAAATTCTGGTGTCTGTCAAACCAGACCAAATGTTTTCAAACAAACTATATCACCGAAGCATCTCAAGATGAGCCCGTACGAAACAGAGCCGAGTCGGCAAAGAACGTCAAACTCCAACCGCACTTAACCACGGATTCCGCTTAAAGCGCATCAACCGCGGTTTCTGATGCTTCAGCCGCTGAAGAACGTTCGAAATCAGCCGTCTGCCGTATGCCGAAGAGCAGCTTTAAGCCGTAGACTGCAGCGGTAGATTACAACATAATGATTACCCGTATAACAGACTCCGCACCTGGCGTTGTCGACAGAGATGGAGAGGACCCCGATGATACTGTGGGGGAAATATTCTGCTCCCTTTCTGCTCTGCTACCGTCGGCAACATATGTCTGCATCAGACGTTCATCTCCGTCTACGTTTTCATCCTTTATTTCAGAACTTTTTGATGTCTTTTTCACCGTGAAACTTCGACAATCCCGTTTCCATACCGCACACAAGGACGTTACTGATTCATTCCCCAAAATAGTATGCTCTTCTGATCTTAGCAGTGTACATGCGAAATTTGAGTGAATCTGGCTCCTCTCGCAGATTCTGGTATCTGTCGAACGGAAGCAAATGTTTTCCAACAAACTTCATCACCGGAGCATCTGAGATTAGCCCTTACGAAACTGAGCCGAATCGGCAACGAACGTCAAACTGCAATCGCTCGTAACAGCATATTCTGCTTGAAACGCATCAACCGCGGTTTCTGCTGCTTGAGCCGCTGAAGAAAGACGCGACTCAGCCTGCTGCCGCGCACTGAAGAGCGGCTATAAGCGGCAGCCTGCTGCGGTCTGACTCCAACATAACAGTGATTACCCTTATGACAGACCCCGTTCCCGGCGTTGTCGATAGATATGGGGAGGACGTCGATGTTAGTGTTGGGGAAAGATTCTGTTCCCTTTCTGCTCTGCTACCGTCTGCAATATATGTCAGCATCAGACGTTCATCTCCGTATACGTATTCATACTTCATTTCAGAACTTTTTGATGTGTTTTTCTTCGAGAAACTACGCTAATTCCGTTTCGTTACCGCACACAAGGACGTAACTGATTCCTTTCCCAAAATTGTATGCTCTTCCGATCTTAGCAATGTAGAAGCGAAATTTGAGTTTAGCTGGCTCCTCTCGCAGATTCTGGTGTTTGTCGAACCGTAACGAATATTTTCCAACAAACTTCATCACCGGAGAGTCTCAGATGATCCCGTACGAAACTGAGCCGAATCGGCAACAAACGTCAAACTCCAATCGCTCCTCACCGCGGATACGGCTTGAAACGCGTCAACCGCGGTTTCTTCTGCTTGAACATCTGAAGAAAGTCGCGACTCAGCCTGCTGCCGTGCACTGAAGAGCGGTTTCAAGCCGCAGCCTGATGCGGTCTGACACCAACACAACAGTGATTTCCCTTATGACAAAATCCGTTCCTGGAGTTGTCGATAGAGATGGGGAGGACCTCGATGTTAGTGTGGGGGAAAGATTCTGTTCCCTTTATGCTCTGCTACCGTCTGCACTATACGTCAGCATCAGACGTTCATCTCCGTCCACGTATTCATTCTTTTTTTCTGAAGTTTCTTGATGTTTTTTTCTTTCAACACTGAATTATCGTCTCTCCCCGTTTAGTTTTCAATCTCACGAACATTACTGATTCCTTTTCAAAATTGTATGCTCTTCTGATCTTAGCAATGTAAATGTGAAATTTGAGTGAATCTGGCTCCTCTCGCAGATTCTGTTGTTTGTCGAACCGTAACGAATATTTTCCAACAAACTTAATTACTGGTGAATCGAAGGTGAGCCCGTACGAACATGAGCAGAATCGGCAACGAACGTCAAACTCCAATCGCTCGTACCAGCATATTCTGCTTGAAACGCGTCAACCGCGGTTTCTGCTGCTTGAGCCGCTGAAGAAAGTTCGAAATCAGCCGGTTGCCTTTCGCCGAAGAGCGGCTTTAAGCCTTAGACTGCAGTGGTTTACTACAACATAATGATTATGACAGATTATGACAGAACATAATGATTATTTATTACAACATTATGACTATGACAGACTCCGCTCCAGGAATTGTAGATAAAGATGGGGAGGACCCCGATGTTAGTGTTGGGGAACGATTCTGTTCCCTTTCTGCTCTGCTACCGTCTCCAATCTGTATCTGCATCAGACATTTTTTTTCATCCATGTTTTTAACGTTTTTTCGGACCGGTTTTTATATCTATGTCTTTTCTCCTTGGAACGTCTCTCCCCGTTTATTTTTCATACACACAGACATTACTGATTCCTTTTGTGATATTATATGCACTTGAGAGACCAGCAATCGAACTTTGAGTGAAATATCTTGCCGTACTCGCTGATTCTCCTGTCTAAACATAACCAGAGCTTCTCAGATGAGCCCGTATGAAACTGAGCCGATTCGGCAACTAAAGACACACTCGAATCGCTCTTAACCGCGGATTACGCTCTAAACGCTTCAACCGCCGTTTCTGTAAACTATAAACTTCATCTATAAACTTTCTGGAATAGTATTTGATTTAAATTTGATAAGTTTCTTAAGCTCAGAAACTCAATAAGCATCTATAAACTTATTTAATATTAATTTTTTTAATTTTGAACGTTTTAAAGTTTGTCAGTACAACTTTGTAATGTAGACTAAAGTTGAATAATTTTTGAAATTAGTTTCCAGGACCTTTTACATTCCAAGACAGGTTCAAGAAATATGTTTGAAATTCGTTGTCAGGATCTTTTTACATTCCAGATAGCATTTTTCTTTGACTGATCGTGTGCGATTTTTAAAACAAGAGAAAAGAGTGCAGCCACAGATTTCTTTTATGTTTAATGAACAACACTTATGCAGAACCTTATCGAAAGTGGAACAAAATGTCATGTTCTATAATGTGCCGATTTGAAGATCAGTATTTGCCCACACCCTAAATTGTTTTTAACAATAACAATAAATTCCAACTAATCCCAATCCAAAATCTATTCATAAAATGCAAACAAACCCTTAACCTAAATGCAATTTGTAATGCAAATACAAAAAAATGCAAACTTAACCTAAATCTAAGCCAAGCCCTAATGCTAATCCGACACCTAACCCCTACACCTAACCCTAATATTAACCCTGAACATAACACTAACCCTAAAAATAACACTAAGCCAAACCCTAACCCTGACCTAACCCAGACAGAAACACTAATGCTAAACCTAAACCAAACCCTAATCCAAACACTAACCCTAACCCTAAATAAAACCCTAACCCTAACCCAACACTAACCCTAACCCTAATCCTTACCCTAACCCTAACCCTAAGCCAAAATCTTACCCCAACACAAATCCAAATTCTAAACATAAAAATATTACTAAAACCACTTCTCACCGAAGCCGCTAAAATTACCTAAATCCTTCCCTAACACTTACTGTAAGACTAATTCTTTAACCCTTAGACTTACCCTAACACTAACGCTAACACTTACCCTAATCTTAACTCTAAATCCAATTGTACACCCAATCCTATACAATCACACAAAACTTACTTTAAAACTAAATCTGTAAAACTAACACAAACCCTAACAATAATATTAACACTAATCCTAAGCCCTAACCTAACCCTAACCCTACCCTATCCCAAAACACCTATTCTCAGAGATTCCTCCCACGTGGAGTCCCCTGGGAGCCTTATCATTTTGATGGTGAGCCAACTTCTCTTTCGTATTATTTGTATACTATCTATATAGAACAACAAAAAAAAAATACCATCATCTATACTATAACTTTGTGAAGTGCCATCCTTGGGAGTTTTTTACCCCACACTAACCCTAACCATAACTCAATTCCTAACCTAAACCTAACAATTGCTATAAATCTTAATCTAGAAACCTTACCTTAACGCTAAAAATAACACTAACCCGAACCTTAACCCTAAACGTAACCCTAACCGTAACGCTACCCTTACCCTAACAGTAAACCAAACCCTAAACCTAACCCTATCCCAAAACCAAACCGAACACAAAACTTAATCTTCACCCTAATTGTAACCCTAACTCAAGCCCTAAGCCTAACTCAAGCTCTAAACCTAACATAAAACCCAACCCTAACCGTGACTCTAAACCTAAACTTAATCCTAACACTACCCTAACCTTAAAATAAACCTAAACACTAACTGTAACCCTAATCCTAACCGCAACCCTAAACAAAACCTTAAACCTAAGCCAAAACCTTAACCTAAGACTATTCCAAAATCTAAACATAACCTTATTACTATAACCAATATTCGCCTAACCCTATGAAATAACCTAAATCCTTCCTTAACACTTACTGTAAGACTAATACTTTAACCTGAACCCTTACTCTAACCTAACACTAATTCTAAAGCTAACACAAACCCTAACCCTTAACCTAAATCCAATCATACACCTAACCCTATCCAATAACCTAAAACATACCCTAACACTTACTGTAAAACTAAATATTTAAACTTAACATTAAACCTAACCCTAAATCTTAGCCTAACTGTAGAACTATACCTTAACCCTAACCCTAACGCTAACCCCAACCCTAATCCTTACCCAAATCCTAAGCCAAAACTTTACCCTATCACTAATCCGAAATCTAAACATAACCCTATTACTAAAGCCAATCTTCACCTAACCCGCTGAAATTACCTAAATCCTTCTTTAACACTTACTGTAAGACTAAATCTTTAACCCTTACACTTACTCTAACACTAAGTGTCCTTACCGTAACACTAACACTTACCCTAACCCTTACCCTAAATCCAATCTTACACCTAACCCTTTCCAATAACCAAAACTTACCCTAAATCTTACTGTAATACTAAATCTTTAAACCTAACACTAATCCTAATACTAACCCTAACCACAAACCTAACCGTGACCCTACCCTAACCCTAACCTTAACCCTAACATAACCCTAACAGTAACCCCAACCCAAACCCCTAACCCCAAACCTAACCCTAAACATAACCCTAAGCCTTACAATAACAATAACCCTTACCCTACCCTAACTGTATGGCAACTGCTCAATCACGGCCTGAAACACAGGTCACCTGAGGTGAGCACCGAGTCAGCCATGGGGGCACAAGTGGAGGTCGATGTGAGTCACACATACCTGTGTGACTGGAAGGGGGGGAACCTGGCTCCACCTCTCCCAAACCCCATTTAAGGGCTGACCAGCGCCAGGAGAAGATCTCTTCTTGGATACCCCTCCCACGTGGAGTCCCCTGAGAGCCTTCATCATCCTTGTGATAAAAATGAGTGCTGTATTTGTTAATGAAACCGACTCGAGACAGAAGTGTCAGTGTTTTTCAGTGTTTTGCTTTCTGAAAACTATGTAGTTTGTAGAAGTCTCAAAATAGATGTAAAAATGTTTTGTCTAAGAACTTTGGAATTTGTGCAAATTGGAGCCACAGCGCTTAGTTCTAACAACTGGACAATGAACAGCAGACAGCAGTGACCTTCTAAGAAACTGAAAAAAGAAAAATAAGTGAAAATCTCCTCTTAAGTGCGCATGATCGAAGCTGAAGAGGCCTACGGCCCTTTTCATCTCAATCACCAGGTGGCAGAGAACGACCCCACATAACAGCCAGCGCAGCCCAGGAAGGGAAAGATAAACACGAATGCAGAGATAAGAGACAATAAAAAGTGGGATCGGGAGGGCCCCGTTGCATACCTCTGGTGGAGCAGAGACTCCCAGCTGCCCAGCGCTGTTTCTTGCTTGTTTATTGCTTGCTCAATAAATCTTTTCCTGTTGGTAACGATTGGTGTTTATTGTTCTTCACACCTATAACAATCTTGAAGGTGAACCATCTTCTCTTTTGTATTATTTGTATATTATCTATATAGAACTACTCAAAATAGACCATCCTCTATATTATTTCTTCGTGAAGAACCGTCAAGCCCTAACCCTAACCCTAACAACTACTGTAAATCTAAAACTATATACCAAACACTAACCCTAAACCTAACCTTAACGCTAACACAAACCCTAACCTTAACCCTAAACCTAACCCAAACCCTATCCCAAACCCAAACCGAACCCAAAACTTAACCCTCACCCTAACCCTAATCCTAACTCTAACCTATACCATAATACCTTTATAAACAACCCCAACACCAACACCACCCCCAACCCCAAACAACCGCCTAACACCTATCTCTAACCCTAACCTTAACCCATAACCTTACCCTTATCCTAACCGAAACCCTAACCCTTACCAAAACCCCAAACTAACCCCTAACCCTAAAACCAAACTCAAACCCTAACCCTAACCCTAACCTTAAAACTAAACCTAACCCTAAACCCTAGCCCTATACCCTAAACATAACCCTAAAACTAAACCTAAAAATAACCCCAACACTAACCCTAACCCTACCACTAACTAACCCAACCCTAATCTAAACAAAAACCCAAACCCTAATCAAAACAAACCTAACCCTAACACTAATCCTAGCACCAACTCCATCTACAACGGTAACCCCAAAACCCTAACCCAAACTCTAACCCTAACCCTAAACCTCAATCTAGCCCTAACCCTAACCATAACCTTAAAACAAAACCTAACCCTAACCCTAACCCCAACCTCAACACTAACCCCAAAGCCCTAACCATAAACCTAACCGTAACCCTACATTCTAACCCTAACTCTAACCCTAACCCAACACCAAACCCAAACCTAATCCCAACCCCAAACCTATAGCCTAACCCCTACAACTAACCCTAACCCTAAATCTAACCCTTAGATGTTACTTTAACCCTAACTCGAACCCTAATCCGAACCCTAAACCGAAACTAACCCTACTCCTACCACTACCCCTACTCCGAAACCAAACACAACCACAAGCCCTAACCCAAACTCCAACACCAACTCCAAACGCAACAACAAACACTACCCCAACCCTAAAACCTAACCCCAAACCTAATATTAACCCTAACACTAAAACTAAAACTAACCCTAATCTATGACCATAACCCTAACCCTAACCCTAATCTATGACCCTAAACCTGAAGCCTTACGCTAACCCTAAGCCTAACTCTAACCCTAGTCCTGACCCAAAACCAAACTCTAACCCAAATCCTAACCCTAACCCTAACACTAAACCTAACCCTATCCTTAACACAGATACCAATCCCAACCGCAACCCCAACCCAAACCCATATCTATAACCCCTAAACGTAACGCTAAACCTACCCCTACCCCAAAACCAACCACAAGGACTAACCCTAACCCGAACCCTAACATTAACCCTTACCCTAACCCTTCCCCAAAAGCAACCACAAGCACAAACCCTAACCCTAACTAATCCTAACCCTAAGCCTAACCCTAACCATACCCCTAAACCCTACCCTAATCCTAAACCCTCAAAATAACCCTAAATCTAACCCTAACCCTAATCCTAAACTTAATACTAACACTAAACCTAACCCTAACCCTAACCCTAATCTCTAACCCTGCACTATAACCCTAACCATGACCTAGAAATTTCTAGAAATTTTTATACTGGTTATAAAACCTTTCAAATCTTTTCAAATAATCAGGTCAATGGAGGGCGAAAGTCTGGCTGTAATCGCTCATAACCGTGGATTAAGCTTGAAAAAATTTGTGTCTTCTACAGTTCCGAAGGCAGAATGCTAATCAGCCGGCTGCCTCGCGCTGTAATGAGGCTTATCTCCACTGCCAAATGAGGTCTGATTCCAACATTACGCAGTTTACTCTTATAACAGACTCCGTTCATGGTGTTTTTTAGAAAAGATGGGCTGCCCCCCTTTGTTAGTGAGGGGGAATTTTCTGCTCTATGCCGGCTCAGCAAGCATTTGAAAAGAATGATAGCATCAGAACTTCATTTCAGTACACATTTCCACAGTTTTTCTTTAACATTGATGACATTCTAGATTCCTCAGAAACACAGTTTCTCTCAGTTTTTCCTTTTCATACACACGGACATTACTGATTCCTTCCCCAAAATTGTATGCTCTTCTGATCTTAGCAGTGTACATGCGTAATTGGAGTGAAGCTGGCTCCTCTACTAGATTCTGGTGTCTGTCCCACCGAATCGAAAATTTCCCCAGCAAACTACATCACCGGAGCATCGCAGATGAGCCCGGTTGTACGAAACTGAAAGGAATCGACAACGAACGTCACACTAGAATCGCTCGTAACAGCATATTCTGCTTGAAACGCATCAACCGCGGTTTCTGCTGCTTGAGCCGCTGAAGAAAGACGCGACTCAGCCTGCTGCCGCGCACAGAAGAGCGGCTTTAAGCGGCAGCCTGCTGCGGTCTGACTCCAACATAACAGTGATTACCCTTATGACAGAATCCGTATCTGACGTTGTCGACGGAGATGGGGAGGACCCCGATATTTATGTGGGGGAAAGATTCTGTTCCCTTTCTGCTCTGCTACTGTCGGCAATGTATGTCTGCATCAGGTGATACTTTCCGTCCACGTTTTTATGCTTCTTTTCAGAAACTTTTTTTTTTCTTATTTTCTTCGTGAAACTTCCTCAATCCCATCTCTTTTTTAGCACACAAGAACGTTACTGATGGCTTTCCCAAAATTGTATGCTTTTCTGATCTTAGTAATGTACATGCGAAATTTGAGTGAAACTGGCTCCTCTCGCAGATTCTGGTGTCTGTCGAAGCGGATCGAAAATTTTCCAATAAACTTCATCTCCGGAGCATCGCAGATGAGCCCGTACGAAACTGAGCCGAATCGGCAACGAACGTCACACTAGAATCGCTCGTAACAGCATATTCTGCTTGAAACGCATCAACCGCGGTTTCTGCTGCTTGAGCCGCTGAAGAAAGACGCGACTCAGCCTGCTGCCGCGCACTGAAGAGCGGCTTTAATCGGCAGCCTGCTGCGGTCTGACTCCAACATAACAGTGATTACCCTTATGACAGACCCCGTTCCCGGCGTTGTCGACGGATATGGGGAGGACCCCGATGTTACTGTGGGGGAAAGATTCTGTTCCCTTTCTGCTCTGCTACCGTCGGCAATGTATGTCTGCATCAAAAGATCCTTCACGTCCACGTATTCATACTCTTTTTTCAGAAGTTTCTTGATGTCTTTTTCTTTCTACACTGAATCATCGTCTCTCCCCGTTTAGTTTTCAATCACACGAACATTACTGATTTCTTTCCCAAAATTGTATGCTCTTCTGATCTTAGCAATGTAGACGCGAAATTTGATTGAAGCTGGCTCCTCTCGCAGATTCTGGTGTCTGTCGAAGCGGATCGAATATTTTCCAACAAACTTCATCACCGGAGCATCGCAGATGAGCCCGTACGAAACTGATCGGAATCGGCAACGAACGTCACACTAGAATCGCTCGTAACAGCAGATCCCGCTTGGAACGCATCAACCGCGGTTTCTGCTGCTTGAGCCGCTGAAGAAAGACGCGACTCAGCCTGCTGCCGCGCACTGAAGAGCGGCTATAAGCGGCAGCCTGCTGCGGTCTGACTCCATCATAAAAAGTGATTACCCTTATGACAGACCCCGTTCCCGGCGTTGTCGACGGAGATGGGGAGGACCCCGATGTTACTGTGGGGGAAAGATTCTGTTCCCTTTCTGCTCTGCTACCGTCGGCAATGTGTGTCTGCATCAGACGATCCTTTCCGTCCACGTACTCATACTCTTTTTTCAGAAGTTTCTTGATGTCTTTTTCTTTCTACACTGAATCATCGTCTCTCCCCGTTTAGTTTTCAATCACACAAACATTACTGATTCCTTCCCCAAAATTGTATGCTCTTCTGATCTTAGCAGTGTACATGCGTAATTTGAGTGAAGCTGGCTCCTCTCGCAGATTCTGGTGTCTCTCGCACGGGATCGAATATTTTCCAACAAACTTCATCTCCGGAGCATCGCAGATGAGCCCGGCTGTACGAAACTGAAAGGAATCTACAACGAACGTCACACTAGAATCGCTCGTAACAGCATATTCTGCTTGAAACGCATCAACCGCGGTTTCTGCTGCTTGAGCCGCTGAAGAAAGACGCGACTCAGCCTGCTGCCGCGCACTGAAGAGCGGCTTTAATCGGCAGCCTGCTGCGGTCTGACTCCAACATAACAGTGATTACCCTTATGACAGACCCCGTTCCCGGCGTTGTCGACGGATATGGGGAGGACCCCGATGTTACTGTGGGGGAAAGATTCTGTTCCCTTTCTGCTCTGCTACCGTCGGCAATGTATGTCTTCTTCAAAAGTTACTTTCCGTTCACGTTTTTATACTTTTTCTCTGAAGTTTCACATACACATACACATACATATACATTTGAACAGGGCATATCTCTTTTCATTGTCTGGTAGTTCATTATATGGTGGGGCCTCTTTGGCACGTGATACCTCCTCTGCTGGTGTTGTTCCAAACTTTTTACCTTCAGGCCAGTCCATGATCACTTCTAGGATTCCTGGATGACTGAGGTTCCCCATCCGAGCTCGCTGTGTAATCAGCGCAATCCACTTACTCCAAGGGGCATCAGTAGCATGATGGGTAGAGGGAACCTTTCCTTTGAACATCCAGTTCAGCACTGGCAGTCGAGGTGCCAGAAGGAGCTGCGTTTCAGTACCGATTACTTCGGAAGCAGCTCGAACCCCCTCGTACGTGGCTAAGATCTCCTTCTCAGTTGGAGTGTAGCGCTACTCAGACCCCCTGTACGCCCGACTCCAGAATCCAAGGGGTCGGCCTCGGGTCTCTCCAGGAGCTCTTTGCCACAAACTCCAAGTGGGACCTTCCTTTCCAGCAGCAGTGTAGAGGATGTTCTTTACATCCTGTCCCGTCCGCACTGGCCCCAGGGCCACAGCACGGGCTATCTCCTGCTTAATTTGCTCAAAAGCCTGCTGCTGCTCAGGGCCCCACACAAAATCATTCTTCTTCCGCGTCACCCGATAGAGAGGGCTCACAATGAGACTGTAGTTTGGAACATGCATTCTCCAAAAGCCCACTACACCCAAAAAAGCTTGGGTCTCTGTCTTACTGGTGGGTGGAGACATGGCAGTGTCAAACATGATTTTGTTAACCACATCTGTAGGGATGTGACGACGTCCATCTTGCCACTTTATACCTAGGAACTGAATTTCCTGTGCAGGCCCTTTCACTTTGCTTCCCTTGATAGCAAAGCCAGCTCTCAGAAGGATCTGGATTATTCTCTCTCCTTTCTCAAAAACTTCCCCTGCTGTATTGCCCCACACAATGATATCATCAATGTATTGTAAGTGCTCAGGAGCACCGCCCTGTTCCAATGCAGTTTGGACCAACCCATGGCAAATAGTTGGGCTGTGCTTCCACCCCTGGGGCAAACAGTTCCAGGTGTATTGAACGCCCCTCCAGGTGAAAGCAAACTGTGGCCTGCATTCTGTAGCCAGAGGAATTGAAAAGCAGGCATTAGCAATGTCAGTGGTGGCATACCACTTGGCTGCTTTTGACTCCAGTTCGTACTGGAGTTGTAGCATGTCCGGCACAGCAGCACTCAATGGGGGTGTGACTTCATTCAGGCCATGGTAATCTACCGTCAGCCTCCATTCTCCACTGGCTTTACGCACCGGCCATATGGAGCTGTTAAACGGTGAGTGAGTTTTGCTGATCACTCCCTGGCTCTCTAGCTGACGAATCAGGTTATGAATGGGGAGCAAGGAATCCCTGTTGGTGCGGTACTGCCGTCTGTGCACCGTTTTTGTAGCAATCGGTACCTGTTGCTCCTCCACTTGGAGCAACCCCACAACAGACGGATCTTCTGATAGGCCAGGCAAAGCAGACAGCTGCTTAACGTTGTCTGCGTCCACAGCAGCTATTCCAAAGGCCCATCGATACCCTTTGGGATCCTTAAAATATCCCCTTTTGAGGTAATCGATACCAAGTATACATGGAGCCCCTGGGCCAGTCACAATAGGATGTTTTTGCCAGTCTCCACGGTTAACTCTTGGGAACCCCCAGTCACCCCAGAAATATAGATTAAGTCTGTCCCTTGGTGACTCGAGGGCATTAGAGTGCACTGTGCACCAGTGTCCACCAGGGCCTTATATTTTTGTGGTTCTGATGTGCCAGGCCATCGAATCCACACAGTCCAATACACTCTATTATTCCTTTCCCCCACCTGGCTGGGGGGCAGGGACTATTGTGGCTGGTAGGTACCTCGCTCAGTTCTGAAGGAGTACCGTTCAGACAGGAGGGTGTCTCGCTCAAACTGGAGGGTGTCTCTTTCAGGTTGGAGGGCGCCTCTCTCGGTCTGGAGGGCATCTCTCTCGGATTGGAGGGCGTCTCTCTCGGATTGGAGGGCTTCTTGTTGAGACTGGAGGGCATCTTTCTCAGTCTGGAGGGTGTTTTTCTCGGTCTGGAGGGCATCTCGCTCGGATTGGAGGGCGTCTAGGTTGGACTGGAGAGTCTGATTGTCAGTTAAAAGACTCTCTTTCTCGATCAGGAGACTGTCCCTTTCGGCTCGGAGACTCTCTCGCTCTATTTCAAAAACTCTATGCCTCTCTGGGATAGTATTGAATAAGGCCTGGTAAGCATAAGCCAGACCCCAAATAATTTGGGCCTCCTCAGATCTGTTTGAGCCGCAACATGCCTGTATCAAATATCTGCTTAAGTTTTCAGGATCTTGCAGGTGTTCAGGAGAAAAGTTCCATGACACCGGTGATGCCCATTTCTCTAAAGTCTCTCCTAAGTCCCTCCAAACTCCCTGCCAGTCAATATTCTCTGGCTCTAGGGAGGGTTTTCTCAAAGTATTATAAATACAGATACTGATGAAGAGTACATTCAGGGAGACTGATACCACAGTCATAACAAGCATTGGATGGGCATTCAGAAAACGCATAATGAATTCAAAGGAGAGGCCAGGAGTCTGTTTAAAAATCACTAGTTCCATAGAGTTAGCAACTTCATCTGGAGTTACTCCCTCTGGAACTGAATGCCACATCGTATACAAAAGCCAGGTAGGTATGTCCGTCAGTGTTTTTAGTTTATCATATAGAGACCAAGCTCCGTGGATCAGACTGGCAAACTTAATTAAGTCCCAGTACGTTCTGAGCATTACAAGGGAAAAACCGATGAAATGCAGTCCCTTTAAGACCAGTTTAAAAAGATAAAGCATTTTTTTTCTTTTCTAAAACTAGCTGGCAGTACCCAAAAAGTTTACAAATATCCCAGGACAACTGGCAGTACGCCCAGACTTCAAGGTCGTGTTTTGCCGTACAGCACCTACAGTACAGATAAGCCTGCTAACGAGAGATAGAGATTCACTCTAAAAGTATGTCTCTGCCCGGCTAAGGCAGCTGGTTTTGCCCACCCAGGGACGCCAAAAATGTCAACGTTTTACGGGCAGGTTCGGCCCGGTTCCGTGACGATTGGTGCGGGGGACCCACGGACCCACGCCCCAGAAAAGGGAAAAGGGAGATGGGCCTAGGAACAAAACAGCTGCAACGATCTTTGGAGGAAAGCCAATTTACTAAATAAGATATCGGAAAGCAAAATAACACAATATAATACAATATAATTGGAATTAAAGCTAATAAATCAAATAAAATGAGCAAGAGAGAGTGTCCGATAAACCGAAGGCCTTACGCTAACGCTGAAGGCGGACGGCATCGAGCACCCACTGCTGAGTCGATCCCAAAGGAAAGAGAGTGTCCCGTGACCGCAGACAGTTTTTTATCTTTCCCTCAGAGCGTAAACACGTAAGAACGCAAAGCATCGCAAAGTCCTCTGGGGAATGGAGTTCTTCTTCTCTTCTGAGACAGGTATACCTGGAACTATCGATGATCCACGGAGCTGGAGCATGAACCCTTTAACTCTAAATGCACTACATGATGTTATGATGTGGAATACCAGTACCAAAAATCATAAAACCATGACATTCCATCCCTTATTCCACATCACTACATCATGTTTGATATATATGTATAGAAGAACAATGATTAACATGCATTAAATACACACAACATATATAAGTATATACATGGAATTAACGACTGCACTCGCCCAACATCAAATTCCCTTGTGGTACACATTGAACATCCCCATTCTTCTGCATCACCCACCAAGTGGACCCAGGTCCTTGAGCAAAAACAGTTACACGGAGAGGTTTACCCTTTCCAGAAGCTGGAAGGACCCAAACTGCTTTTCCCAACATGTTCTTTACATGTACTACAGGGACCTTATCTCCCTCTACAGTAGGTAGAGATCTGGATTGGGCAGGACCATCGCGATTGATGGATCCTCGAGGGTTGGCCAACCAGGTGGCTTCTGCCAAATGCTTAAGTGTTCCGCCACCCATTGCTTTCAACGTGGTTTTTAACAACCCATTGTACCTTTCAATTTTACCAGAAGCTGGTGCGTGATAGGGGATATGATAAATCCATTCAATGCCATGATCTTTGGCCCAAGTATTTACAAGAGAATTCTTGAAATGAGTTCCATTATCGGACTCAATTCTTTCTGGAGTGCCATGTCGCCACAGGACTTGTTTCTCAAGCCCTAAGATGGTGTTTCGGGCGGTAGCATGGGGTACTGCATATGTTTCAAGCCACCCAGTGGTTGCTTCCACCATGGTGAGCACATAACGCTTACCACTGCGAGATCGTGGCAAGGTGATATAATCAATCTGCCACGCCTCCCCATATTTATACTTTTGCCATCGCCCTTCCCCCCAAAGAGGTTTCATTCTCTTGGCTTGTTTAATTGTGGTGCATGTATCACAGTCATGGATAACCTGTGCAATAGCATCCATAGTTAAGTCCACCTCTCGGTCTCTAGCCCATTTATATGTTGCATCTCTTCCTTGATGGCCAGAGGTCTCATGGGCCCATCTAGCTAAAAATAATTCACTCTTGTGTTGCCAGTCCAAGCCCCTGGGCCAGTCACAATAGGATGTTTTTGCCAGTCTTTACCAGTGAGGCTTATTTCAGCCTCCAACACGGTTAACTCTTGGGAACCCCCAGTCACCCCAGAAATATAGATTAAGTCTGTCCCTTGGTGACTCGAGGGCATTAGAGTGCACTGTGCACCAGTGTCCACCAGGGCCTTATATTTTTGTGGTTCTGATGTGCCAGGCCATCGAATCCACACAGTCCAATACACTCTATTATCCCTTTCCCCCACCTGGCTGGGGGGCAGGGGCTATTGTGGCTGGTAGGTACCTCGCTCAGTTCTGAAGGAGTACCGTTCAGACAGGAGGGTGTCTCGCTCAAACTGGAGGGTGTCTCTTTCAGGTTGGAGGGCGCCTCTCTCGGTCTCGAGGGCTTCTTGTTGAGACTGGAGGGTGTCTTTCTCAGTCTGTAGGGCGTCTCTCTCGGATTGGAGGGCATCTCTCTCGGATTGGAGGGCGTCTTGTTGAGACTGGAGGGTGTCTCTCTCGGATTGGAGGGCGTCTCTCTCGGATTGGAGAGCTCCTTGTTGAGACTGGAGGGCATCTTTCTCAGTCTGGAGGGCAGTTTTCTCGGTCTGGAGGGCGTCTCTCTCAATCTGGAGCGCGTTTCTCTTGGCCTGGAGGGTGTCTCTCTCGGATTGGAGGACTTCTTGTTGAGACTGGAGGGTGTCTTTCTCGGTCTGGAGGGCGTCTCGCTCGGATTGGAGGGCGTCTAGATTGGACTGGAGAGTCTGATTGTCAGTTAAAAGACTCTCTTTCTGGATCAGGAGACTGTCCCTTTCGGCTCGGAGACTCTCTCGCTCTATTTCAAAAACTCTATGCCTCTCTGGGATAGTATTGAATAAGGCCCGGTAAGCATAAGCCAGACCCCAAATAATTTGGGCCTCCTCAGATCTGTTTGAGCCGCAACATGCCTGTATCAAATATCTGCTTAAGTTTTCAGGATCTTGCAGGTGTTCAGGAGAAAAGTTCCATGACACCGGTGATGCCCATTTCTCTAAAGTCTCTCCTAAGTCCCTCCAAACTCCCTGCCAGTCAGTATTCTCTGGCTCTGGGGAGGGTTTTCTCAAAATATTATAAATACAAATACTGAGTAAAAGTACATTCAGGGAGACTGACACCACAATCATAACAAGCATTGGATGGGCGTTCAGAAAACGCATAATGAATTCAAAGGAGTGGCCAGGAGTCTGTTTAAAAATCACAAGTTCCATAGAGTTAACAACTTCATCTGGAGTTACTCCCTCTGGAACTGAATGCCACATCATATACAAAAGCCAGGAAGGTATTTCCATCAGTGTTTTTAGTTTATCATACAGAGACCAAGCTCCATGGATCAGACTGGCAAACTTAATTAAGTCCCAGTACGTTCTGAGCATTACAAGGGAAAAACCGATGAAATGCAGTCCCTTTAAGACCAGTTTAAAAAGAGAAAGCATTTTTTTTTTCTTTTCTAAAACTAGCTGGCAGTACCCAAAAAGTTTACAAATATCCCAGGACAACTGGCAGTACGCCCAGACTTCAAGGTCGTGTTTTGCCGTACAGCACCTGCAGTACAGATAAGCCTGCTAACGAGAGACAGAGATTCACTCTAAAAGTATGTCTCTGCTCGGCTAAGGCAGCTGGTCGTGCCCCACGTTGGGCGCCAAAAATGTCAACGGTTTACGGGCAGGTTTGGCCCGGTTCCGTGACGATTGGTGCGGGGGACCCACGGACCCATGCCCCAGGAAAAGGGAAGGGGGAAAGGGAAAAGGGAAAAGGGAGATGGGCCTAGAAACAAAACAGCGTCAACGATCTGAGGAGGAAAGCTAATTTACTAAATAAGATATCAGAAAGCAAAATAACACAATATAATACAATATAATTGGAATTAAAGCTAATAAATCAAATAAAATGAGCAAGAGAGAGTGTCCGATAAACCGAAGGCCTTACGCTAACGCTGAAGGAGAGACGGCAGCGAGCACCCACTGCTGAGTCGATCCCAAAGGAAAGAGAGTGTCCCGTGACCGCAGACAGTTTTTATCTTTCCCTCAGAGCGTAAACACGTAAGAACGCAAAGCATCGCAAAGTCCTCTGGGGAATGGAGTTCTTCTTCTCTTCTGAGACAGGTATACCTGGAACTATCGATGATCCACGGAGCTGGAGCATTAACTCTTTAACTCTAAATGCACTACATGATGTTATGATGTGGAATACCAGTACCAAAAATCATAAAACCATGACATAACCCTAAACCTAACCCTAACCTTAAGCCAAAACTAACACTAACCCTATACCTAAACCCTAACCCTAACGCTAACCCCAACCCTAATCTGTACCCAAACACTAACCCTAAGCCAAAAACTTACCCTAGTACAAAATCTAAACAAAACACTATTATCAAAGCCAGTCTTCACCAAACCCGCTGAAATTAAATAAATCCTTCCCTAACACTTACTGTAAGACTAAATCTTTAACCTGAACCCTTACTCTAGCCTAACACTAATTCTAAAGCTAACACCAACCCTAAACCAAACCCTAAATCCAATCATACACCTAAACCTATACAATAACCTAAAACATACCCTAACAATTACTGTAAAACTAAATATTTAAACTTAAACCAAAACCTAAACCTAACCCTCACCCTCACTCTAACCCTAAATCTTAGCCTTACCCTAACCCTGTACCTTAACCTTAACACTAACGCTAACCCAAAAAGTAGTCTGCACCCTAACCTTTAATCCCTAAGCCTTACACTTACCCTAACCCTAAAACCTAACGCTAACCCATAACGCTAAACCTAACGCTAAACAAAACCCATACCCTGACCCTAATTCAAAAAGTAACCCAAACCCAAACACTGCCCTAAACCTAACCCAACTCCAACTGCAACCCCATCCCCAAACCCAACACCAACAACACCTAACCCCTAACCCCTAACCATAAACCTAACCCACACCCTAAACTTAACCCTCACCTATACCCTAAACCTAAACCTACCCCTATTCCTACCCTAACCCTACACCTAACCCTAAACCTAACCCTAACATTAACCCTGAACCTAACACTAACCCTAACCCTAACACTATCCCAAACCCAAACCGAACTCAAAATTAGCCCTCCCTCTCCCTCTCCCCCTCACCTAAACCCTAACTCTCTCCATAACCCTAAACCTAAACCTAATCCTAACCGTAAAGTAAACCTTAAAACTGACCGTAAGACTAACCCTAACCTTAAATCTAAGACAAAACGTTAACCTAAGACTAACCCAAAAATTTGAACATAATATTATTACTAAAGCCAATCTTCACCTAACCCTATGAAATAACCTAAATCCTTCCCTAACACTTACTGTAAGACTAAATCTTTAACCTGAACCCTTACTCTAACCTAACACTAATTCTAAAGCTAACACAAACCCTAACCCTTAACCTAAATCCAATCATACACCTAACCCTATCCAATAACCTAAAACATACCCTAACACTTACTGTAAAACTAAATATTTAAACTTAACATTAAACCTAACCCTAAATCTTAGCCTAACTGTAGAACTATACCTTAACCCTAATCCTAACGCTAACCCCAACCCTAATCCTTACCCAAATCCTAAGCCAAAACTTTACCCTATCACTAATCCGAAATCTAAACATAACCCTATTACTAAAGCCAATCTTCACCTAACCCGCTGAAATTACCTAAATCCTTCTTTAACACTTACTGTAAGACTAAATCTTTAACCCTTACACTTACTCTAACACTAAGTGTCCTTACCGTAACACTAACACTTACCAAACTAACCCCTAACCCTAAAACCAAACTCAAACCCTAACCCTAACCCTAACCCTAACCCTAAAACTAAACCTAACCCTAAACCCTAGCCCTATACCCTAAACATAACCCTAAAACTAAACCTAAAAATAACCCCAACACTAACCCTAAGTGTCCTTACCGTAACAGTAACACTTACCCAAACTAACCCCTAACCCTAAAACCAAACTCAAACCCTAACCCTAACCCTAACCCTAAAACTAAACCTAACCCTAAACCCTAGCCCTATACCCTAAACATAACCCTAAAACTAAACCTAAAAATAACCCCAACACTAACCCTAACCCTACCACTAACTAACCCAACCCTAATCTAAACAAAAACCCAAACCCTAATCAAAACAAACCTAACCCTAACACTAATCCTAGCACCAACTCCATCTACAACGGTAACCCCAAAACCCTAACCCAAACTCTAACCCTAACCCTAAACCTCAATCTAGCCCTAACCCTAACCATAACCTTAAAACAAAACCTAACCCTAACCCTAACCCCAACCTCAACACTAACCCCAAAGCCCTAACCATAAACCTAACCGTAACCCTACATTCTAACCCTAACTCTAACCCTAACCCAACACCAAACCCAAATCTAATCCCAACCCCAAACCTATAGCCTAACCCCTACAACTAACCCTAACCCTAAATCTAACCCTTAGATGTTACTTTAACCCTAACTCGAACCCTAATCCGAACCCTAAACCGAAACTAACCCTACTCCTACCACTACCCCTACTCCGAAACCAAACACAACCACAAGCCCTAACCCAAACTCCAACACCAACTCCAAACGCAACAACAAACACTACCCCAACCCTAAAACCTAACCCCAAACCTAATATTAACCCTAACACTAAAACTAAAACTAACCCTAATCTATGACCGTAACCCTAACCCTAACCCTAATCTATGACCCTAAACCTGAAGCCTTACGCTAACCCTAAGCCTAACTCTAACCCTAGTCCTGACCCAAAACCAAACTCTAACCCAAATCCTAACCCTAACCCTAACACTAAACCTAACCCTATCCTTAACACAGATACCAATCCCAACCGCAACCCCAACCCAAACCCATATCTATAACCCCTAAACGTAACGCTAAACCTACCCCTACCCCAAAACCAACCACAAGGACTAACCCTAACCCGAACCCTAACATTAACCCTTACCCTAACCCTTCCCCAAAAGCAACCACAAGCACAAACCCTAACCCTAACTAATCCTAACCCTAAGCCTAACCCTAACCATACCCCTAAACCCTACCCTAATCCTAAACCCTCAAAATAACCCTAAATCTAACCCTAACCCTAATCCTAAACTTAATACTAACACTAACCCTAACCCTAACCCTAACCCTAATCTCTAACCCTGCACTATAACCCTAACCATGACCTAGAAATTTCTAGAAATTTTTATACTGGTTATAAAACCTTTCAAATCTTTTCAAATAATCAGGTCAATGGAGGGCGAAAGTCTGGCTGTAATCGCTCATAACCGTGGATTAAGCTTGAAAAAATTTGTGTCTTCTACAGTTCCGAAGGCAGAATGCTAATCAGCCGGCTGCCTCGCGCTGTAATGAGGCTTATCTCCACTGCCAAATGAGGTCTGATTCCAACATTACGCAGTTTACTCTTATAACAGACTCCGTTCATGGTGTTTTTTAGAAAAGATGGGCTGCCCCCCTTTGTTAGTGAGGGGGAATTTTCTGCTCTATGCCGGCTCAGCAAGCATTTGAAAAGAATGATAGCATCAGAACTTCATTTCAGTACACATTTCCACAGTATTTCTTTAACATTGATGACATTCTAGATTCCTCAGAAACACAGTTTCTCTCAGTTTTTCCTTTTCATACACACGGACATTACTGATTCCTTCCCCAAAATTGTATGCTCTTCTGATCTTAGCAGTGTACATGCGTAATTGGAGTGAAGCTGGCTCCTCTACTAGATTCTGGTGTCTGTCCCACCGAATCGAAAATTTCCCCAGCAAACTACATCACCGGAGCATCGCAGATGAGCCCGGTTGTACGAAACTGAAAGGAATCGACAACGAACGTCACACTAGAATCACTCGTAACAGCATATTCTGCTTGAAACGCATCAACCGCGGTTTCTGCTGCTTGAGCCGCTGAAGAAAGACGCGACTCAGCCTGCTGCCGCGCACTGAAGAGCGGCTTTAATCGGCAGCCTGCTGCGGTCTGACTCCAACATAACAGTGATTACCCTTATGACAGACCCCGTTCCCGGCGTTGTCGACGGATATGGGGAGGACCCCGATGTTACTGTGGGGGAAAGATTCTGTTCCCTTTCTGCTCTGCTACCGTCGGCAATGTATGTCTTCTTCAAAAGTTACTTTCCGTTCACGTTTTTATACTTTTTCTCTGAAGTTTCATGATGTCTTTTTCTTTCTACACTGAATCATGTGGACTTCTACACTGGGTGGAAGCCACCCAGTGGTTGCTTCCACCATGGTGAGCACATAACGCTTACCACTGCGAGATCGTGGCAAGGTGATATAATCAATCTGCCACGCCTCCCCATATTTATACTTTTGCCATCGCCCTTCCCCCCAAAGAGGTTTCATTCTCTTGGCTTGTTTAATTGTGGTGCATGTATCACAGTCATGGATAACCTGTGCAATAGCATCCATAGTTAAGTCCACCTCTCGGTCTCTAGCCCATTTATATGTTGCATCTCTTCCTTGATGGCCAGAGGTCTCATGGGCCCATCTAGCTAAAAATAATTCACTCTTGTGTTGCCAGTCCAAGTCTGCTTGAGCCACCTTAACTTTGGCAGCTCGATCTACCTGATGGTTATTTTGTTGTTCCTCAGTTGCCCGGCTCTTAGGAACATGAGCATCTGCATGGCGCACCTTTACAACCATATTATTTATTCGGGCAGCAGTGTCTCTGCACAGTTCAGCAGCCCCAATAGGTTTACCCCTCCGTTGCCAACCATTTTGTTCCCATTGCTGTTACCACCCCCATAAAGCATTTGCCACCATCCATGAGTCAGTGTAAAGATAAAGCACTGGCCACCTCTCTCGTTCAGCAATATCTAAGGCCAACTGGACAGCCTTTACCTCTGCAAATTGACTTGAGTCTCCTTTTCCTTCAGTGGCCTCAGCAACTCGTCGTGTGGGGCTCCACACAGCAGATTTCCATCTGCGATGCTTACCCACAATGCGACACGATCCATCTGTGAACAGGGCATATCTCTTTTCATTGTCTGGTAGTTCATTATATGGTGGGGCCTCTTTGGCACGTGATACCTCCTCTGCTGGTGTTGTTCCAAACTTTTTACCTTCAGGCCAGTCCATGATCACTTCTAGGATTCCTGGATGACTGAGGTTCCCCATCCGAGCTCGCTGTGTAATCAGCGCAATCCACTTACTCCAAGTGGCATCAGTAGCATGATGGGTAGAGGGAACCTTTCCTTTGAACATCCAGTTCAGCACTGGCAGTCGAGGTGCCAGAAGGAGCTGCGTTTCAGTACCGATTACTTCGGAAGCAGCTCGAACCCCCTCGTACGTGGCTAAGATCTCCTTCTCAGTTGGAGTGTAGCGCTACTCAGACCCCCTGTACGCCCGACTCCAGAATCCAAGGGGTCGGCCTCGGGTCTTTCCAGGAGCTCTTTGCCACAAACTCCAAGTGGGACCTTCCTTTCCAGCAGCAGTGTAGAGGATGTTCTTTACATCCTGTCCCGTCCGCACTGGCCCCAGGGCCACAGCACGGGCTATCTCCTGCTTAATTTGCTCAAAAACCTGCTGCTGCTCAGGGCCCCACACAAAATCATTCTTCTTCCGCGTCACCCGATAGAGAGGGCTCACAATGAGACTGTAGTTTGGAACATGCATTCTCCAAAAGCCCACTACACCCAAAAAAGCTTGGGTCTCTGTCTTACTGGTGGGTGGAGACATGGCAGTGTCAAACATGATTTTGTTAACCACATCTGTAGGGATGTGACGACGTCCATCTTGCCACTTTATACCTAGGAACTGAATTTCCTGTGCAGGCCCTTTCACTTTGCTTCGCTTGATAGCAAAGCCAGCTCTCAGAAGGATCTGGATTATTCTCTCTCCTTTCTCAAAAACTTCCCCTGCTGTATTGCCCCACACAATGATATCATCAATGTATTGTAAGTGCTCAGGAGCACCGCCCTGTTCCAATGCAGTTTGGACCAACCCATGGCAAATAGTTGGGCTGTGCTTCCACCCCTGGGGCAAACGGTTCCAGGTGTATTGAACGCCCCTCCAGGTGAAAGCAAACTGTGGCCTGCATTCTGTAGCCAGAGGAATTGAAAAGAAGGCATTAGCAATGTCAGTGGTGGCATACCACTTGGCTGCTTTTGACTCCAGTTCGTACTGGAGTTGTAGCACGTCCGGCACAGCAGCACTCAATGGGGGTGTGACTTCATTCAGGCCATGGTAATCTACCGTCAGCCTCCATTCTCCACTGGCTTTACGCACCGGCCATATGGAGCTGTTAAACAGTGAGTGAGTTTTGCTGATCACTCCCTGGCTCTCTAGCTGACGAATCAGGTTATGAATGGGGAGCAAGGAATCCCTGTTGGTGCGGTACTGCCGTCTGTGCACCGTTTTTGTAGCAATCGGTACCTGTTGCTCCTCCACTTGGAGCAACCCCACAACAGACGGATCTTCTGATAGGCCAGGCAAAGCAGACAGCTGCTTAACGTTGTCTGCGTCCACAGCAGCTATTCCAAAGGCCCATCGATACCCTTTGGGATCCTTAAAATATCCCCTTTTGAGGTAATCGATACCAAGTATACATGGAGCCCCTGGGTCAGTCACAATAGGATGTTTTTGCCAGTCTTTACCAGTGAGGCTTATTTCAGCCTCCAACACGGTTAACTCTTGGGAACCCCGAGTCACCCCAGAAATATAGATTAAGTCTGTCCCTTGGTGACTCGAGGGCATTAGAGTGCACTGTGCACCAGTGTCCACCAGGGCCTTATATTTTTGTGGTTCTGATGTGCCAGGCCATCGAATCCACACAGTCCAATACACTCTATTATTCCTTTCCCCCACCTGGCTGGGGGGCAGGGACTATTGTGGCTGGTAGGTACCTCGCTCAGTTCTGAAGGAGTACCGTTCAGACAGGAGGGTGTCTCGCTCAAACTGGAGGGTGTCTCTTTCAGGTTGGAGGGCGCCTCTCTCGGTCTGGAGGGCATCTCTCTCGGATTGGAGGGCGTCTCTCTCGGATTGGAGGGCTTCTTGTTGAGACTGGAGGGCATCTTTCTCAGTCTGGAGGGTGTTTTTCTCGGTCTGGAGGGCATCTCGCTCGGATTGGAGGGCGTCTAGGTTGGACTGGAGAGTCTGATTGTCAGTTAAAAGACTCTCTTTCTCGATCAGGAGACTGTCCCTTTCGGCTCGGAGACTCTCTCGCTCTATTTCAAAAACTCTATGCCTCTCTGGGATAGTATTGAATAAGGCCTGGTAAGCATAAGCCAGACCCCAAATAATTTGGGCCTCCTCAGATCTGTTTGAGCCGCAACATGCCTGTATCAAATATCTGCTTAAGTTTTCAGGATCTTGCAGGTGTTCAGGAGAAAAGTTCCATGACACCGGTGATGCCCATTTCTCTAAAGTCTCTCCTAAGTCCCTCCAAACTCCCTGCCAGTCAATATTCTCTGGCTCTAGGGAGGGTTTTCTCAAAGTATTATAAATACAGATACTGATGAAGAGTACATTCAGGGAGACTGATACCACAGTCATAACAAGCATTGGATGGGCATTCAGAAAACGCATAATGAATTCAAAGGAGAGGCCAGGAGTCTGTTTAAAAATCACTAGTTCCATAGAGTTAGCAACTTCATCTGGAGTTACTCCCTCTGGAACTGAATGCCACATCGTATACAAAAGCCAGGTAGGTATGTCCGTCAGTGTTTTTAGTTTATCATATAGAGACCAAGCTCCGTGGATCAGACTGGCAAACTTAATTAAGTCCCAGTACGTTCTGAGCATTACAAGGGAAAAACCGATGAAATGCAGTCCCTTTAAGACCAGTTTAAAAAGATAAAGCATTTTTTTTCTTTTCTAAAACTAGCTGGCAGTACCCAAAAAGTTTACAAATATCCCAGGACAACTGGCAGTACGCCCAGACTTCAAGGTCGTGTTTTGCCGTACAGCACCTACAGTACAGATAAGCCTGCTAACGAGAGATAGAGATTCACTCTAAAAGTATGTCTCTGCCCGGCTAAGGCAGCTGGTTTTGCCCACCCAGGGACGCCAAAAATGTCAACGTTTTACGGGCAGGTTCGGCCCGGTTCCGTGACGATTGGTGCGGGGGACCCACGGACCCACGCCCCAGAAAAGGGAAAAGGGAGATGGGCCTAGGAACAAAACAGCTGCAACGATCTTTGGAGGAAAGCCAATTTACTAAATAAGATATCGGAAAGCAAAATAACACAATATAATACAATATAATTGGAATTAAAGCTAATAAATCAAATAAAATGAGCAAGAGAGAGTGTCCGATAAACCGAAGGCCTTACGCTAACGCTGAAGGCGGACGGCATCGAGCACCCACTGCTGAGTCGATCCCAAAGGAAAGAGAGTGTCCCGTGACCGCAGACAGTTTTTTATCTTTCCCTCAGAGCGTAAACACGTAAGAACGCAAAGCATCGCAAAGTCCTCTGGGGAATGGAGTTCTTCTTCTCTTCTGAGACAGGTATACCTGGAACTATCGATGATCCACGGAGCTGGAGCATGAACCCTTTAACTCTAAATGCACTACATGATGTTATGATGTGGAATACCAGTACCAAAAATCATAAAACCATGACATTCCATCCCTTATTCCACATCACTACATCATGTTTGATATATATGTATAGAAGAACAATGATTAACATGCATTAAATACACACAACATATATAAGTATATACATGGAATTAACGACTGCACTCGCCCAACATCAAATTCCCTTGTGGTACACATTGAACATCCCCATTCTTCTGCATCACCCACCAAGTGGACCCAGGTCCTTGAGCAAAAACAGTTACACGGAGAGGTTTACCCTTTCCAGAAGCTGGAAGGACCCAAACTGCTTTTCCCAACATGTTCTTTACATGTACTACAGGGACCTTATCTCCCTCTACAGTAGGTAGAGATCTGGATTGGGCAGGACCATCGCGATTGATGGATCCTCGAGGGTTGGCCAACCAGGTGGCTTCTGCCAAATGCTTAAGTGTTCCGCCACCCATTGCTTTCAACGTGGTTTTTAACAACCCATTGTACCTTTCAATTTTACCAGAAGCTGGTGCGTGATAGGGGATATGATAAATCCATTCAATGCCATGATCTTTGGCCCAAGTATTTACAAGAGAATTCTTGAAATGAGTTCCATTATCGGACTCAATTCTTTCTGGAGTGCCATGTCGCCACAGGACTTGTTTCTCAAGCCCTAAGATGGTGTTTCGGGCGGTAGCATGGGGTACTGCATATGTTTCAAGCCACCCAGTGGTTGCTTCCACCATGGTGAGCACATAACGCTTACCACTGCGAGATCGTGGCAAGGTGATATAATCAATCTGCCACGCCTCCCCATATTTATACTTTTGCCATCGCCCTTCCCCCCAAAGAGGTTTCATTCTCTTGGCTTGTTTAATTGTGGTGCATGTATCACAGTCATGGATAACCTGTGCAATAGCATCCATAGTTAAGTCCACCTCTCGGTCTCTAGCCCATTTATATGTTGCATCTCTTCCTTGATGGCCAGAGGTCTCATGGGCCCATCTAGCTAAAAATAATTCACTCTTGTGTTGCCAGTCCAAGCCCCTGGGCCAGTCACAATAGGATGTTTTTGCCAGTCTTTACCAGTGAGGCTTATTTCAGCCTCCAACACGGTTAACTCTTGGGAACCCCCAGTCACCCCAGAAATATAGATTAAGTCTGTCCCTTGGTGACTCGAGGGCATTAGAGTGCACTGTGCACCAGTGTCCACCAGGGCCTTATATTTTTGTGGTTCTGATGTGCCAGGCCATCGAATCCACACAGTCCAATACACTCTATTATCCCTTTCCCCCACCTGGCTGGGGGGCAGGGGCTATTGTGGCTGGTAGGTACCTCGCTCAGTTCTGAAGGAGTACCGTTCAGACAGGAGGGTGTCTCGCTCAAACTGGAGGGTGTCTCTTTCAGGTTGGAGGGCGCCTCTCTCGGTCTCGAGGGCTTCTTGTTGAGACTGGAGGGTGTCTTTCTCAGTCTGTAGGGCGTCTCTCTCGGATTGGAGGGCATCTCTCTCGGATTGGAGGGCGTCTTGTTGAGACTGGAGGGTGTCTCTCTCGGATTGGAGGGCGTCTCTCTCGGATTGGAGAGCTCCTTGTTGAGACTGGAGGGCATCTTTCTCAGTCTGGAGGGCAGTTTTCTCGGTCTGGAGGGCGTCTCTCTCAATCTGGAGCGCGTTTCTCTTGGCCTGGAGGGTGTCTCTCTCGGATTGGAGGACTTCTTGTTGAGACTGGAGGGTGTCTTTCTCGGTCTGGAGGGCGTCTCGCTCGGATTGGAGGGCGTCTAGATTGGACTGGAGAGTCTGATTGTCAGTTAAAAGACTCTCTTTCTGGATCAGGAGACTGTCCCTTTCGGCTCGGAGACTCTCTCGCTCTATTTCAAAAACTCTATGCCTCTCTGGGATAGTATTGAATAAGGCCCGGTAAGCATAAGCCAGACCCCAAATAATTTGGGCCTCCTCAGATCTGTTTGAGCCGCAACATGCCTGTATCAAATATCTGCTTAAGTTTTCAGGATCTTGCAGGTGTTCAGGAGAAAAGTTCCATGACACCGGTGATGCCCATTTCTCTAAAGTCTCTCCTAAGTCCCTCCAAACTCCCTGCCAGTCAGTATTCTCTGGCTCTGGGGAGGGTTTTCTCAAAATATTATAAATACAAATACTGAGTAAAAGTACATTCAGGGAGACTGACACCACAATCATAACAAGCATTGGATGGGCGTTCAGAAAACGCATAATGAATTCAAAGGAGTGGCCAGGAGTCTGTTTAAAAATCACAAGTTCCATAGAGTTAACAACTTCATCTGGAGTTACTCCCTCTGGAACTGAATGCCACATCATATACAAAAGCCAGGAAGGTATTTCCATCAGTGTTTTTAGTTTATCATACAGAGACCAAGCTCCATGGATCAGACTGGCAAACTTAATTAAGTCCCAGTACGTTCTGAGCATTACAAGGGAAAAACCGATGAAATGCAGTCCCTTTAAGACCAGTTTAAAAAGAGAAAGCATTTTTTTTTCTTTTCTAAAACTAGCTGGCAGTACCCAAAAAGTTTACAAATATCCCAGGACAACTGGCAGTACGCCCAGACTTCAAGGTCGTGTTTTGCCGTACAGCACCTGCAGTACAGATAAGCCTGCTAACGAGAGACAGAGATTCACTCTAAAAGTATGTCTCTGCTCGGCTAAGGCAGCTGGTCGTGCCCCACGTTGGGCGCCAAAAATGTCAACGGTTTACGGGCAGGTTTGGCCCGGTTCCGTGACGATTGGTGCGGGGGACCCACGGACCCATGCCCCAGGAAAAGGGAAGGGGGAAAGGGAAAAGGGAAAAGGGAGATGGGCCTAGAAACAAAACAGCGTCAACGATCTGAGGAGGAAAGCTAATTTACTAAATAAGATATCAGAAAGCAAAATAACACAATATAATACAATATAATTGGAATTAAAGCTAATAAATCAAATAAAATGAGCAAGAGAGAGTGTCCGATAAACCGAAGGCCTTACGCTAACGCTGAAGGAGAGACGGCAGCGAGCACCCACTGCTGAGTCGATCCCAAAGGAAAGAGAGTGTCCCGTGACCGCAGACAGTTTTTATCTTTCCCTCAGAGCGTAAACACGTAAGAACGCAAAGCATCGCAAAGTCCTCTGGGGAATGGAGTTCTTCTTCTCTTCTGAGACAGGTATACCTGGAACTATCGATGATCCACGGAGCTGGAGCATTAACTCTTTAACTCTAAATGCACTACATGATGTTATGATGTGGAATACCAGTACCAAAAATCATAAAACCATGACATAACCCTAAACCTAACCCTAACCTTAAGCCAAAACTAACACTAACCCTATACCTAAACCCTAACCCTAACGCTAACCCCAACCCTAATCTGTACCCAAACACTAACCCTAAGCCAAAAACTTACCCTAGTACAAAATCTAAACAAAACACTATTATCAAAGCCAGTCTTCACCAAACCCGCTGAAATTAAATAAATCCTTCCCTAACACTTACTGTAAGACTAAATCTTTAACCTGAACCCTTACTCTAGCCTAACACTAATTCTAAAGCTAACACCAACCCTAAACCAAACCCTAAATCCAATCATACACCTAAACCTATACAATAACCTAAAACATACCCTAACAATTACTGTAAAACTAAATATTTAAACTTAAACCAAAACCTAAACCTAACCCTCACCCTCACTCTAACCCTAAATCTTAGCCTTACCCTAACCCTGTACCTTAACCTTAACACTAACGCTAACCCAAAAAGTAGTCTGCACCCTAACCTTTAATCCCTAAGCCTTACACTTACCCTAACCCTAAAACCTAACGCTAACCCATAACGCTAAACCTAACGCTAAACAAAACCCATACCCTGACCCTAATTCAAAAAGTAACCCAAACCCAAACACTGCCCTAAACCTAACCCAACTCCAACTGCAACCCCATCCCCAAACCCAACACCAACAACACCTAACCCCTAACCCCTAACCATAAACCTAACCCACACCCTAAACTTAACCCTCACCTATACCCTAAACCTAAACCTACCCCTATTCCTACCCTAACCCTACACCTAACCCTAAACCTAACCCTAACATTAACCCTGAACCTAACACTAACCCTAACCCTAACACTATCCCAAACCCAAACCGAACTCAAAATTAGCCCTCCCTCTCCCTCTCCCCCTCACCTAAACCCTAACTCTCTCCATAACCCTAAACCTAAACCTAATCCTAACCGTAAAGTAAACCTTAAAACTGACCGTAAGACTAACCCTAACCTTAAATCTAAGACAAAACGTTAACCTAAGACTAACCCAAAAATTTGAACATAATATTATTACTAAAGCCAATCTTCACCTAACCCTATGAAATAACCTAAATCCTTCCCTAACACTTACTGTAAGACTAAATCTTTAACCTGAACCCTTACTCTAACCTAACACTAATTCTAAAGCTAACACAAACCCTAACCCTTAACCTAAATCCAATCATACACCTAACCCTATCCAATAACCTAAAACATACCCTAACACTTACTGTAAAACTAAATATTTAAACTTAACATTAAACCTAACCCTAAATCTTAGCCTAACTGTAGAACTATACCTTAACCCTAATCCTAACGCTAACCCCAACCCTAATCCTTACCCAAATCCTAAGCCAAAACTTTACCCTATCACTAATCCGAAATCTAAACATAACCCTATTACTAAAGCCAATCTTCACCTAACCCGCTGAAATTACCTAAATCCTTCTTTAACACTTACTGTAAGACTAAATCTTTAACCCTTACACTTACTCTAACACTAAGTGTCCTTACCGTAACACTAACACTTACCAAACTAACCCCTAACCCTAAAACCAAACTCAAACCCTAACCCTAACCCTAACCCTAACCCTAAAACTAAACCTAACCCTAAACCCTAGCCCTATACCCTAAACATAACCCTAAAACTAAACCTAAAAATAACCCCAACACTAACCCTAAGTGTCCTTACCGTAACAGTAACACTTACCCAAACTAACCCCTAACCCTAAAACCAAACTCAAACCCTAACCCTAACCCTAACCTTAAAACTAAACCTAACCCTAAACCCTAGCCCTATACCCTAAACATAACCCTAAAACTAAACCTAAAAATAACCCCAACACTAACCCTAACCCTACCACTAACTAACCCAACCCTAATCTAAACAAAAACCCAAACCCTAATCAAAACAAACCTAACCCTAACACTAATCCTAGCACCAACTCCATCTACAACGGTAACCCCAAAACCCTAACCCAAACTCTAACCCTAACCCTAAACCTCAATCTAGCCCTAACCCTAACCATAACCTTAAAACAAAACCTAACCCTAACCCTAACCCCAACCTCAACACTAACCCCAAAGCCCTAACCATAAACCTAACCGTAACCCTACATTCTAACCCTAACTCTAACCCTAACCCAACACCAAACCCAAACCTAATCCCAACCCCAAACCTATAGCCTAACCCCTACAACTAACCCTAACCCTAAATCTAACCCTTAGATGTTACTTTAACCCTAACTCGAACCCTAATCCGAACCCTAAACCGAAACTAACCCTACTCCTACCACTACCCCTACTCCGAAACCAAACACAACCACAAGCCCTAACCCAAACTCCAACACCAACTCCAAACGCAACAACAAACACTACCCCAACCCTAAAACCTAACCCCAAACCTAATATTAACCCTAACACTAAAACTAAAACTAACCCTAATCTATGACCGTAACCCTAACCCTAACCCTAATCTATGACCCTAAACCTGAAGCCTTACGCTAACCCTAAGCCTAACTCTAACCCTAGTCCTGACCCAAAACCAAACTCTAACCCAAATCCTAACCCTAACCCTAACACTAAACCTAACCCTATCCTTAACACAGATACCAATCCCAACCGCAACCCCAACCCAAACCCATATCTATAACCCCTAAACGTAACGCTAAACCTACCCCTACCCCAAAACCAACCACAAGGACTAACCCTAACCCGAACCCTAACATTAACCCTTACCCTAACCCTTCCCCAAAAGCAACCACAAGCACAAACCCTAACTAATCCTAACCCTAAGCCTAACCCTAACCATACCCCTAAACCCTACCCTAATCCTAAACCCTCAAAATAACCCTAAATCTAACCCTAACCCTAATCCTAAACTTAATACTAACACTAAACCTAACCCTAACCCTAACCCTAATCTCTAACCCTGCACTATAACCCTAACCATGACCTAGAAATTTCTAGAAATTTTTATACTGGTTATAAAACCTTTCAAATCTTTTCAAATAATCAGGTCAATGGAGGGCGAAAGTCTGGCTGTAATCGCTCATAACCGTGGATTAAGCTTGAAAAAATTTGTGTCTTCTACAGTTCCGAAGGCAGAATGCTAATCAGCCGGCTGCCTCGCGCTGTAATGAGGCTTATCTCCACTGCCAAATGAGGTCTGATTCCAACATTACGCAGTTTACTCTTATAACAGACTCCGTTCATGGTGTTTTTTAGAAAAGATGGGCTGCCCCCCTTTGTTAGTGAGGGGGAATTTTCTGCTCTATGCCGGCTCAGCAAGCATTTGAAAAGAATGATAGCATCAGAACTTCATTTCAGTACACATTTCCACAGTTTTTCTTTAACATTGATGACATTCTAGATTCCTCAGAAACACAGTTTCTCTCAGTTTTTCCTTTTCATACACACGGACATTACTGATTCCTTCCCCAAAATTGTATGCTCTTCTGATCTTAGCAGTGTACATGCGTAATTGGAGTGAAGCTGGCTCCTCTACTAGATTCTGGTGTCTGTCCCACCGAATCGAAAATTTCCCCAGCAAACTACATCACCGGAGCATCGCAGATGAGCCCGGTTGTACGAAACTGAAAGGAATCGACAACGAACGTCACACTAGAATCACTCGTAACAGCATATTCTGCTTGAAACGCATCAACCGCGGTTTCTGCTGCTTGAGCCGCTGAAGAAAGACGCGACTCAGCCTGCTGCCGCGCACAGAAGAGCGGCTTTAATCGGCAGCCTGCTGCGGTCTGACTCCAACATAACAGTGATTACCCTTATGACAGAATCCGTATCTGACGTTGTCGACGGAGATGGGGAGGACCCCGATATTTATGTGGGGGAAAGATTCTGTTCCCTTTCTGCTCTGCTACTGTCGGCAATGTATGTCTGCATCAGGTGATACTTTCCGTCCACGTTTTTATGCTTCTTTTCAGAAACTTTTTTTTTTCTTATTTTCTTCGTGAAACTTCCTCAATCCCATCTCTTTTTTAGCACACAAGAACGTTACTGATGGCTTTCCCAAAATTGTATGCTTTTCTGATCTTAGTAATGTACATGCGAAATTTGAGTGAAACTGGCTCCTCTCGCAGATTCTGGTGTCTGTCGAAGCGGATCGAAAATTTTCCAATAAACTTCATCTCCGGAGCATCGCAGATGAGCCCGTACGAAACTGAGCCGAATCGGCAACGAACGTCACACTAGAATCGCTCGTAACAGCATATTCTGCTTGAAACGCATCAACCGCGGTTTCTGCTGCTTGAGCCGCTGAAGAAAGACGCGACTCAGCCTGCTGCCGCGCACTGAAGAGCGGCTATAAGCGGCAGCCTGCTGCGGTCTGACTCCAACATAACAGTGATTACCCATATGACAGACCCCGTTCCTGGCGTTGTCGACGGAGATGGGGAGGACCCCGATGTTATTGTGGGGGAAAGATTCTGTTCCCTTTCTGCTCTGCTACCGTCGGCAATGTATGTCTGCATCAAAAGATCCTTCACGTCCACGTATTCATACTCTTTTTTCAGAAGTTTCTTGATGTCTTTTTCTTTCTACACTGAATCATCGTCTCTCCCCGTTTAGCTTTCAATCACACGAACATTACTGATTTCTTTCCCAAAATTGTATGCTCTTCTGATCTTAGCAATGTAGACGCGAAATTTGATTGAAGCTGGCTCCTCTCGCAGATTCTGGTGTCTGTCGAAGCGGATCGAATATTTTCCAACAAACTTCATCACCGGAGCATCGCAGATGAGCCCGTACGAAACTGATCGGAATCGGCAACGAACGTCACACTAGAATCGCTCGTAACAGCAGATCCCGCTTGGAACGCATCAACCGCGGTTTCTGCTGCTTGAGCCGCTGAAGAAAGACGCGACTCAGCCTGCTGCCGCGCACTGAAGAGCGGCTATAAGCGGCAGCCTGCTGCGGTCTGACTCCATCATAAAAAGTGATTACCCTTATGACAGACCCCGTTCCCGGCGTTGTCGACGGAGATGGGGAGGACCCCGATGTTACTGTGGGGGAAAGATTCTGTTCCCTTTCTGCTCTGCTACCGTCGGCAATGTGTGTCTGCATCAGACGATCCTTTCCGTCCACGTACTCATACTCTTTTTTCAGAAGTTTCTTGATGTCTTTTTCTTTCTACACTGAATCATCGTCTCTCCCCGTTTAGTTTTCAATCACACAAACATTACTGATTCCTTCCCCAAAATTGTATGCTCTTCTGATCTTAGCAGTGTACATGCGTAATTTGAGTGAAGCTGGCTCCTCTCGCAGATTCTGGTGTCTCTCGCACGGGATCGAATATTTTCCAACAAACTTCATCTCCGGAGCATCGCAGATGAGCCCGGCTGTACGAAACTGAAAGGAATCTACAACGAACGTCACACTAGAATCGCTCGTAACAGCATATTCTGCTTGAAACGCATCAACCGCGGTTTCTGCTGCTTGAGCCGCTGAAGAAAGAAGCGACTCAGCCTGCTGCCGCGCACTGAAGAGCGGCTTTAATCGGCAGCCTGCTGCGGTCTGACTCCAACATAACAGTGATTACCCTTATGACAGACCCCGTTCCCGGCGTTGTCGACGGATATGGGGAGGACCCCGATGTTACTGTGGGGGAAAGATTCTGTTCCCTTTCTGCTCTGCTACCGTCGGCAATGTATGTCTTCTTCAAAAGTTACTTTCCGTTCACGTTTTTATACTTTTTCTCTGAAGTTTCATGATGTCTTTTTCTTTCTACACTGAATCATGTGGACTTCTACACTGGGTGGAAGCCACCCAGTGGTTGCTTCCACCATGGTGAGCACATAACGCTTACCACTGCGAGATCGTGGCAAGGTGATATAATCAATCTGCCACGCCTCCCCATATTTATACTTTTGCCATCGCCCTTCCCCCCAAAGAGGTTTCATTCTCTTGGCTTGTTTAATTGTGGTGCATGTATCACAGTCATGGATAACCTGTGCAATAGCATCCATAGTTAAGTCCACCTCTCGGTCTCTAGCCCATTTATATGTTGCATCTCTTCCTTGATGGCCAGAGGTCTCATGGGCCCATCTAGCTAAAAATAATTCACTCTTGTGTTGCCAGTCCAAGTCTGCTTGAGCCACCTTAACTTTGGCAGCTCGATCTACCTGATGGTTATTTTGTTGTTCCTCAGTTGCCCGGCTCTTAGGAACATGAGCATCTGCATGGCGCACCTTTACAACCATATTATTTATTCGGGCAGCAGTGTCTCTGCACAGTTCAGCAGCCCCAATAGGTTTACCCCTCCGTTGCCAACCATTTTGTTCCCATTGCTGTTACCACCCCCATAAAGCATTTGCCACCATCCATGAGTCAGTGTAAAGATAAAGCACTGGCCACCTCTCTCGTTCAGCAATATCTAAGGCCAACTGGACAGCCTTTACCTCTGCAAATTGACTTGAGTCTCCTTTTCCTTCAGTGGCCTCAGCAACTCGTCGTGTGGGGCTCCACACAGCAGATTTCCATCTGCGATGCTTACCCACAATGCGACAGGATCCATCTGTGAACAGGGCATATCTCTTTTCATTGTCTGGTAGTTCATTATATGGTGGGGCCTCTTTGGCACGTGATACCTCCTCTGCTGGTGTTGTTCCAAACTTTTTACCTTCAGGCCAGTCCATGATCACTTCTAGGATTCCTGGATGACTGAGGTTCCCCATCCGAGCTCGCTGTGTAATCAGCGCAATCCACTTACTCCAAGTGGCATCAGTAGCATGATGGGTAGAGGGAACCTTTCCTTTGAACATCCAGTTCAGCACTGGCAGTCGAGGTGCCAGAAGGAGCTGCGTTTCAGTACCGATTACTTCGGAAGCAGCTCGAACCCCCTCGTACGTGGCTAAGATCTCCTTCTCAGTTGGAGTGTAGCGCTACTCAGACCCCCTGTACGCCCGACTCCAGAATCCAAGGGGTCGGCCTCGGGTCTTTCCAGGAGCTCTTTGCCACAAACTCCAAGTGGGACCTTCCTTTCCAGCAGCAGTGTAGAGGATGTTCTTTACATCCTGTCCCGTCCGCACTGGCCCCAGGGCCACAGCACGGGCTATCTCCTGCTTAATTTGCTCAAAAGCCTGCTGCTGCTCAGGGCCCCACACAAAATCATTCTTCTTCCGCGTCACCCGATAGAGAGGGCTCACAATGAGACTGTAGTTTGGAACATGCATTCTCCAAAAGCCCACTACACCCAAAAAAGCTTGGGTCTCTGTCTTACTGGTGGGTGGAGACATGGCAGTGTCAAACATGATTTTGTTAACCACATCTGTAGGGATGTGACGACGTCCATCTTGCCACTTTATACCTAGGAACTGAATTTCCTGTGCAGGCCCTTTCACTTTGCTTCGCTTGATAGCAAAGCCAGCTCTCAGAAGGATCTGGATTATTCTCTCTCTTTTCTCAAAAACTTCCCCTGCTGTATTGCCCCACACAATGATATCATCAATGTATTGTAAGTGCTCAGGAGCACCGCCCTGTTCCAATGCAGTTTGGACCAACCCATGGCAAATAGTTGGGCTGTGCTTCCACCCCTGGGGCAAACGGTTCCAGGTGTATTGAACGCCCCTCCAGGTGAAAGCAAACTGTGGCCTGCATTCTGTAGCCAGAGGAATTGAAAAGAAGGCATTAGCAATGTCAGTGGTGGCATACCACTTGGCTGCTTTTGACTCCAGTTCGTACTGGAGTTGTAGCACGTCCGGCACAGCAGCACTCAATGGGGGTGTGACTTCATTCAGGCCATGGTAATCTACCGTCAGCCTCCATTCTCCACTGGCTTTACGCACCGGCCATATGGAGCTGTTAAACGGTGAGTGAGTTTTGCTGATCACTCCCTGGCTCTCTAGCTGACGAATCAGGTTATGAATGGGGAGCAAGGAATCCCTGTTGGTGCGGTACTGCCGTCTGTGCACCGTTTTTGTAGCAATCGGTACCTGTTGCTCCTCCACTTGGAGCAACCCCACAACAGACGGATCTTCTGATAGGCCAGGCAAAGCAGACAGCTGCTTAACGTTGTCTGCGTCCACAGCAGCTATTCCAAAGGCCCATCGATACCCTTTGGGATCCTTAAAATATCCCCTTTTGAGGTAATCGATACCAAGTATACATGGAGCCCCTGGGCCAGTCACAATAGGATGTTTTTGCCAGTCTTTACCAGTGAGGCTTATTTCAGCCTCCAACACGGTTAACTCTTGGGAACCCCGAGTCACCCCAGAAATATAGATTAAGTCTGTCCCTTGGTGACTCGAGGGCATTAGAGTGCACTGTGCACCAGTGTCCACCAGGGCCTTATATTTTTGTGGTTCTGATGTGCCAGGCCATCGAATCCACACAGTCCAATACACTCTATTATTCCTTTCCCCCACCTGGCTGGGGGGCAGGGACTATTGTGGCTGGTAGGTACCTCGCTCAGTTCTGAAGGAGTACCGTTCAGACAGGAGGGTGTCTCGCTCAAACTGGAGGGTGTCTCTTTCAGGTTGGAGGGCGCCTCTCTCGGTCTGGAGGGCATCTCTCTCGGATTGGAGGGCGTCTCTCTCGGATTGGAGGGCTTCTTGTTGAGACTGGAGGGCATCTTTCTCAGTCTGGAGGGTGTTTTTCTCGGTCTGGAGGGCATCTCGCTCGGATTGGAGGGCGTCTAGGTTGGACTGGAGAGTCTGATTGTCAGTTAAAAGACTCTCTTTCTCGATCAGGAGACTGTCCCTTTCGGCTCGGAGACTCTCTCGCTCTATTTCAAAAACTCTATGCCTCTCTGGGATAGTATTGAATAAGGCCCGGTAAGCATAAGCCAGACCCCAAATAATTTGGGCCTCCTCAGATCTGTTTGAGCCGCAACATGCCTGTATCAAATATCTGCTTAAGTTTTCAGGATCTTGCAGGTGTTCAGGAGAAAAGTTCCATGACACCGGTGATGCCCATTTCTCTAAAGTCTCTCCTAAGTCCCTCCAAACTCCCTGCCAGTCAATATTCTCTGGCTCTAGGGAGGGTTTTCTCAAAGTATTATAAATACAGATACTGATGAAGAGTACATTCAGGGAGACTGATACCACAGTCATAACAAGCATTGGATGGGCATTCAGAAAACGCATAATGAATTCAAAGGAGAGGCCAGGAGTCTGTTTAAAAATCACTAGTTCCATAGAGTTAGCAACTTCATCTGGAGTTACTCCCTCTGGAACTGAATGCCACATCGTATACAAAAGCCAGGTAGGTATGTCCGTCAATGTTTTTAGTTTATCATATAGAGACCAAGCTCCGTGGATCAGACTGGCAAACTTAATTAAGTCCCAGTACGTTCTGAGCATTACAAGGGAAAAAACGATGAAATGCAGTCCCTTTAAGACCAGTTTAAAAAGATAAAGCATTTTTTTTCTTTTCTAAAACTAGCTGGCAGTACCCAAAAAGTTTACAAATATCCCAGGACAACTGGCAGTACGCCCAGACTTCAAGGTTGTGTTTTGCCGTACAGCACCTACAGTACAGATAAGCCTGCTAACGAGAGATAGAGATTCACTCTAAAAGTATGTCTCTGCCCGGCTAAGGCAGCTGGTCGTGCCCCACGTTGGGCGCCAAAAATGTCAACGTTTTACGGGCAGGTTCGGCCCGGTTCCGTGACGATTGGTGCGGGGGACCCACGGACCCACGCCCCAGAAAAGGGAAAAGGGAGATGGGCCTAGGAACAAAACAGCTGCAACGATCTTTGGAGGAAAGCCAATTTACTAAATAAGATATCGGAAAGCAAAATAACACAATATAATACAATATAATTGGAATTAAAGCTAATAAATCAAATAAAATGAGCAAGAGAGAGTGTCCGATAAACCGAAGGCCTTACGCTAACGCTGAAGGCGGACGGCAGCGAGCACCCACTGCTGAGTCGATCCCAAAGGAAAGAGAGTGTCCCGTGACCGCAGACAGTTTTTTATCTTTCCCTCAGAGCGTAAACACGTAAGAACGCAAAGCATCGCAAAGTCCTCTGGGGAATGGAGTTCTTCTTCTCTTCTGAGACAGGTATACCTGGAACTATCGATGATCCACGGAGCTGGAGCATGAACCCTTTAACTCTAAATGCACTACATGATGTTATGATGTGGAATACCAGTACCAAAAATCATAAAACCATGACATTCCATCCCTTATTCCACATCACTACATCATGTTTGATATATATGTATAGAAGAACAATGATTAACATGCATTAAATACACACAACATATATAAGTATATACATGGAATTAACGACTGCACTCGCCCAACATCAAATTCCCTTGTGGTACACATTGAACATCCCCATTCTTCTGCATCACCCACCAAGTGGACCCAGGTCCTTGAGCAAAAACAGTTACACGGAGAGGTTTACCCTTTCCAGAAGCTGGAAGGACCCAAACTGCTTTTCCCAACATGTTCTTTACATGTACTACAGGGACCTTATCTCCCTCTACAGTAGGTAGAGATCTGGATTGGGCAGGACCATCGCGATTGATGGATCCTCGAGGGTTGGCCAACCAGGTGGCTTCTGCCAAATGCTTAAGTGTTCCGCCACCCATTGCTTTCAACGTGGTTTTTAACAACCCATTGTACCTTTCAATTTTACCAGAAGCTGGTGCGTGATAGGGGATATGATAAATCCATTCAATGCCATGATCTTTGGCCCAAGTATTTACAAGAGAATTCTTGAAATGAGTTCCATTATCGGACTCAATTCTTTCTGGAGTGCCATGTCGCCACAGGACTTGTTTCTCAAGCCCTAAGATGGTGTTTCGGGCGGTAGCATGGGGTACTGCATATGTTTCAAGCCACCCAGTGGTTGCTTCCACCATGGTGAGCACATAACGCTTACCACTGCGAGATCGTGGCAAGGTGATATAATCAATCTGCCACGCCTCCCCATATTTATACTTTTGCCATCGCCCTTCCCCCCAAAGAGGTTTCATTCTCTTGGCTTGTTTAATTGTGGTGCATGTATCACAGTCATGGATAACCTGTGCAATAGCATCCATAGTTAAGTCCACCTCTCGGTCTCTAGCCCATTTATATGTTGCATCTCTTCCTTGATGGCCAGAGGTCTCATGGGCCCATCTAGCTAAAAATAATTCACTCTTGTGTTGCCAGTCCAAGCCCCTGGGCCAGTCACAATAGGATGTTTTTGCCAGTCTTTACCAGTGAGGCTTATTTCAGCCTCCAACACGGTTAACTCTTGGGAACCCCCAGTCACCCCAGAAATATAGATTAAGTCTGTCCCTTGGTGACTCGAGGGCATTAGAGTGCACTGTGCACCAGTGTCCACCAGGGCCTTATATTTTTGTGGTTCTGATGTGCCAGGCCATCGAATCCACACAGTCCAATACACTCTATTATCCCTTTCCCCCACCTGGCTGGGGGGCAGGGGCTATTGTGGCTGGTAGGTACCTCGCTCAGTTCTGAAGGAGTACCGTTCAGACAGGAGGGTGTCTCGCTCAAACTGGAGGGTGTCTCTTTCAGGTTGGAGGGCGCCTCTCTCGGTCTCGAGGGCTTCTTGTTGAGACTGGAGGGTGTCTTTCTCAGTCTGTAGGGCGTCTCTCTCGGATTGGAGGGCATCTCTCTCGGATTGGAGGGCGTCTTGTTGAGACTGGAGGGTGTCTCTCTCGGATTGGAGGGCGTCTCTCTCGGATTGGAGAGCTCCTTGTTGAGACTGGAGGGCATCTTTCTCAGTCTGGAGGGCAGTTTTCTCGGTCTGGAGGGCGTCTCTCTCAATCTGGAGCGCGTTTCTCTTGGCCTGGAGGGTGTCTCTCTCGGATTGGAGGACTTCTTGTTGAGACTGGAGGGTGTCTTTCTCGGTCTGGAGGGCGTCTCGCTCGGATTGGAGGGCGTCTAGATTGGACTGGAGAGTCTGATTGTCAGTTAAAAGACTCTCTTTCTGGATCAGGAGACTGTCCCTTTCGGCTCGGAGACTCTCTCGCTCTATTTCAAAAACTCTATGCCTCTCTGGGATAGTATTGAATAAGGCCCGGTAAGCATAAGCCAGACCCCAAATAATTTGGGCCTCCTCAGATCTGTTTGAGCCGCAACATGCCTGTATCAAATATCTGCTTAAGTTTTCAGGATCTTGCAGGTGTTCAGGAGAAAAGTTCCATGACACCGGTGATGCCCATTTCTCTAAAGTCTCTCCTAAGTCCCTCCAAACTCCCTGCCAGTCAGTATTCTCTGGCTCTGGGGAGGGTTTTCTCAAAATATTATAAATACAAATACTGAGTAAAAGTACATTCAGGGAGACTGACACCACAATCATAACAAGCATTGGATGGGCGTTCAGAAAACGCATAATGAATTCAAAGGAGTGGCCAGGAGTCTGTTTAAAAATCACAAGTTCCATAGAGTTAACAACTTCATCTGGAGTTACTCCCTCTGGAACTGAATGCCACATCATATACAAAAGCCAGGAAGGTATTTCCATCAGTGTTTTTAGTTTATCATACAGAGACCAAGCTCCATGGATCAGACTGGCAAACTTAATTAAGTCCCAGTACGTTCTGAGCATTACAAGGGAAAAACCGATGAAATGCAGTCCCTTTAAGACCAGTTTAAAAAGAGAAAGCATTTTTTTTTCTTTTCTAAAACTAGCTGGCAGTACCCAAAAAGTTTACAAATATCCCAGGACAACTGGCAGTACGCCCAGACTTCAAGGTCGTGTTTTGCCGTACAGCACCTGCAGTACAGATAAGCCTGCTAACGAGAGACAGAGATTCACTCTAAAAGTATGTCTCTGCTCGGCTAAGGCAGCTGGTCGTGCCCCACGTTGGGCGCCAAAAATGTCAACGGTTTACGGGCAGGTTTGGCCCGGTTCCGTGACGATTGGTGCGGGGGACCCACGGACCCATGCCCCAGGAAAAGGGAAGGGGGAAAGGGAAAAGGGAAAAGGGAGATGGGCCTAGAAACAAAACAGCGTCAACGATCTGAGGAGGAAAGCTAATTTACTAAATAAGATATCAGAAAGCAAAATAACACAATATAATACAATATAATTGGAATTAAAGCTAATAAATCAAATAAAATGAGCAAGAGAGAGTGTCCGATAAACCGAAGGCCTTACGCTAACGCTGAAGGAGAGACGGCAGCGAGCACCCACTGCTGAGTCGATCCCAAAGGAAAGAGAGTGTCCCGTGACCGCAGACAGTTTTTATCTTTCCCTCAGAGCGTAAACACGTAAGAACGCAAAGCATCGCAAAGTCCTCTGGGGAATGGAGTTCTTCTTCTCTTCTGAGACAGGTATACCTGGAACTATCGATGATCCACGGAGCTGGAGCATTAACTCTTTAACTCTAAATGCACTACATGATGTTATGATGTGGAATACCAGTACCAAAAATCATAAAACCATGACATAACCCTAAACCTAACCCTAACCTTAAGCCAAAACTAACACTAACCCTATACCTAAACCCTAACCCTAACGCTAACCCCAACCCTAATCTGTACCCAAACACTAACCCTAAGCCAAAAACTTACCCTAGTACAAAATCTAAACAAAACACTATTATCAAAGCCAGTCTTCACCAAACCCGCTGAAATTAAATAAATCCTTCCCTAACACTTACTGTAAGACTAAATCTTTAACCTGAACCCTTACTCTAGCCTAACACTAATTCTAAAGCTAACACCAACCCTAAACCAAACCCTAAATCCAATCATACACCTAAACCTATACAATAACCTAAAACATACCCTAACAATTACTGTAAAACTAAATATTTAAACTTAAACCAAAACCTAAACCTAACCCTCACCCTCACTCTAACCCTAAATCTTAGCCTTACCCTAACCCTGTACCTTAACCTTAACACTAACGCTAACCCAAAAAGTAGTCTGCACCCTAACCTTTAATCCCTAAGCCTTACACTTACCCTAACCCTAAAACCTAACGCTAACCCATAACGCTAAACCTAACGCTAAACAAAACCCATACCCTGACCCTAATTCAAAAAGTAACCCAAACCCAAACACTGCCCTAAACCTAACCCAACTCCAACTGCAACCCCATCCCCAAACCCAACACCAACAACACCTAACCCCTAACCCCTAACCATAAACCTAACCCACACCCTAAACTTAACCCTCACCTATACCCTAAACCTAAACCTACCCCTATTCCTACCCTAACCCTACACCTAACCCTAAACCTAACCCTAACATTAACCCTGAACCTAACACTAACCCTAACCCTAACACTATCCCAAACCCAAACCGAACTCAAAATTAGCCCTCCCTCTCCCTCTCCCCCTCACCTAAACCCTAACTCTCTCCATAACCCTAAACCTAAACCTAATCCTAACCGTAAAGTAAACCTTAAAACTGACCGTAAGACTAACCCTAACCTTAAATCTAAGACAAAACGTTAACCTAAGACTAACCCAAAAATTTGAACATAATATTATTACTAAAGCCAATCTTCACCTAACCCTATGAAATAACCTAAATCCTTCCCTAACACTTACTGTAAGACTAAATCTTTAACCTGAACCCTTACTCTAACCTAACACTAATTCTAAAGCTAACACAAACCCTAACCCTTAACCTAAATCCAATCATACACCTAACCCTATCCAATAACCTAAAACATACCCTAACACTTACTGTAAAACTAAATATTTAAACTTAACATTAAACCTAACCCTAAATCTTAGCCTAACTGTAGAACTATACCTTAACCCTAATCCTAACGCTAACCCCAACCCTAATCCTTACCCAAATCCTAAGCCAAAACTTTACCCTATCACTAATCCGAAATCTAAACATAACCCTATTACTAAAGCCAATCTTCACCTAACCCGCTGAAATTACCTAAATCCTTCTTTAACACTTACTGTAAGACTAAATCTTTAACCCTTACACTTACTCTAACACTAAGTGTCCTTACCGTAACACTAACACTTACCAAACTAACCCCTAACCCTAAAACCAAACTCAAACCCTAACCCTAACCCTAACCCTAACCCTAAAACTAAACCTAACCCTAAACCCTAGCCCTATACCCTAAACATAACCCTAAAACTAAACCTAAAAATAACCCCAACACTAACCCTAAGTGTCCTTACCGTAACAGTAACACTTACCCAAACTAACCCCTAACCCTAAAACCAAACTCAAACCCTAACCCTAACCCTAACCCTAAAACTAAACCTAACCCTAAACCCTAGCCCTATACCCTAAACATAACCCTAAAACTAAACCTAAAAATAACCCCAACACTAACCCTAACCCTACCACTAACTAACCCAACCCTAATCTAAACAAAAACCCAAACCCTAATCAAAACAAACCTAACCCTAACACTAATCCTAGCACCAACTCCATCTACAACGGTAACCCCAAAACCCTAACCCAAACTCTAACCCTAACCCTAAACCTCAATCTAGCCCTAACCCTAACCATAACCTTAAAACAAAACCTAACCCTAACCCTAACCCCAACCTCAACACTAACCCCAAAGCCCTAACCATAAACCTAACCGTAACCCTACATTCTAACCCTAACTCTAACCCTAACCCAACACCAAACCCAAATCTAATCCCAACCCCAAACCTATAGCCTAACCCCTACAACTAACCCTAACCCTAAATCTAACCCTTAGATGTTACTTTAACCCTAACTCGAACCCTAATCCGAACCCTAAACCGAAACTAACCCTACTCCTACCACTACCCCTACTCCGAAACCAAACACAACCACAAGCCCTAACCCAAACTCCAACACCAACTCCAAACGCAACAACAAACACTACCCCAACCCTAAAACCTAACCCCAAACCTAATATTAACCCTAACACTAAAACTAAAACTAACCCTAATCTATGACCGTAACCCTAACCCTAACCCTAATCTATGACCCTAAACCTGAAGCCTTACGCTAACCCTAAGCCTAACTCTAACCCTAGTCCTGACCCAAAACCAAACTCTAACCCAAATCCTAACCCTAACCCTAACACTAAACCTAACCCTATCCTTAACACAGATACCAATCCCAACCGCAACCCCAACCCAAACCCATATCTATAACCCCTAAACGTAACGCTAAACCTACCCCTACCCCAAAACCAACCACAAGGACTAACCCTAACCCGAACCCTAACATTAACCCTTACCCTAACCCTTCCCCAAAAGCAACCACAAGCACAAACCCTAACCCTAACTAATCCTAACCCTAAGCCTAACCCTAACCATACCCCTAAACCCTACCCTAATCCTAAACCCTCAAAATAACCCTAAATCTAACCCTAACCCTAATCCTAAACTTAATACTAACACTAACCCTAACCCTAACCCTAACCCTAATCTCTAACCCTGCACTATAACCCTAACCATGACCTAGAAATTTCTAGAAATTTTTATACTGGTTATAAAACCTTTCAAATCTTTTCAAATAATCAGGTCAATGGAGGGCGAAAGTCTGGCTGTAATCGCTCATAACCGTGGATTAAGCTTGAAAAAATTTGTGTCTTCTACAGTTCCGAAGGCAGAATGCTAATCAGCCGGCTGCCTCGCGCTGTAATGAGGCTTATCTCCACTGCCAAATGAGGTCTGATTCCAACATTACGCAGTTTACTCTTATAACAGACTCCGTTCATGGTGTTTTTTAGAAAAGATGGGCTGCCCCCCTTTGTTAGTGAGGGGGAATTTTCTGCTCTATGCCGGCTCAGCAAGCATTTGAAAAGAATGATAGCATCAGAACTTCATTTCAGTACACATTTCCACAGTATTTCTTTAACATTGATGACATTCTAGATTCCTCAGAAACACAGTTTCTCTCAGTTTTTCCTTTTCATACACACGGACATTACTGATTCCTTCCCCAAAATTGTATGCTCTTCTGATCTTAGCAGTGTACATGCGTAATTGGAGTGAAGCTGGCTCCTCTACTAGATTCTGGTGTCTGTCCCACCGAATCGAAAATTTCCCCAGCAAACTACATCACCGGAGCATCGCAGATGAGCCCGGTTGTACGAAACTGAAAGGAATCGACAACGAACGTCACACTAGAATCACTCGTAACAGCATATTCTGCTTGAAACGCATCAACCGCGGTTTCTGCTGCTTGAGCCGCTGAAGAAAGACGCGACTCAGCCTGCTGCCGCGCACTGAAGAGCGGCTTTAATCGGCAGCCTGCTGCGGTCTGACTCCAACATAACAGTGATTACCCTTATGACAGACCCCGTTCCCGGCGTTGTCGACGGATATGGGGAGGACCCCGATGTTACTGTGGGGGAAAGATTCTGTTCCCTTTCTGCTCTGCTACCGTCGGCAATGTATGTCTTCTTCAAAAGTTACTTTCCGTTCACGTTTTTATACTTTTTCTCTGAAGTTTCATGATGTCTTTTTCTTTCTACACTGAATCATGTGGACTTCTACACTGGGTGGAAGCCACCCAGTGGTTGCTTCCACCATGGTGAGCACATAACGCTTACCACTGCGAGATCGTGGCAAGGTGATATAATCAATCTGCCACGCCTCCCCATATTTATACTTTTGCCATCGCCCTTCCCCCCAAAGAGGTTTCATTCTCTTGGCTTGTTTAATTGTGGTGCATGTATCACAGTCATGGATAACCTGTGCAATAGCATCCATAGTTAAGTCCACCTCTCGGTCTCTAGCCCATTTATATGTTGCATCTCTTCCTTGATGGCCAGAGGTCTCATGGGCCCATCTAGCTAAAAATAATTCACTCTTGTGTTGCCAGTCCAAGTCTGCTTGAGCCACCTTAACTTTGGCAGCTCGATCTACCTGATGGTTATTTTGTTGTTCCTCAGTTGCCCGGCTCTTAGGAACATGAGCATCTGCATGGCGCACCTTTACAACCATATTATTTATTCGGGCAGCAGTGTCTCTGCACAGTTCAGCAGCCCCAATAGGTTTACCCCTCCGTTGCCAACCATTTTGTTCCCATTGCTGTTACCACCCCCATAAAGCATTTGCCACCATCCATGAGTCAGTGTAAAGATAAAGCACTGGCCACCTCTCTCGTTCAGCAATATCTAAGGCCAACTGGACAGCCTTTACCTCTGCAAATTGACTTGAGTCTCCTTTTCCTTCAGTGGCCTCAGCAACTCGTCGTGTGGGGCTCCACACAGCAGATTTCCATCTGCGATGCTTACCCACAATGCGACAGGATCCATCTGTGAACAGGGCATATCTCTTTTCATTGTCTGGTAGTTCATTATATGGTGGGGCCTCTTTGGCACGTGATACCTCCTCTGCTGGTGTTGTTCCAAACTTTTTACCTTCAGGCCAGTCCATGATCACTTCTAGGATTCCTGGATGACTGAGGTTCCCCATCCGAGCTCGCTGTGTAATCAGCGCAATCCACTTACTCCAAGTGGCATCAGTAGCATGATGGGTAGAGGGAACCTTTCCTTTGAACATCCAGTTCAGCACTGGCAGTCGAGGTGCCAGAAGGAGCTGCGTTTCAGTACCGATTACTTCGGAAGCAGCTCGAACCCCCTCGTACGTGGCTAAGATCTCCTTCTCAGTTGGAGTGTAGCGCTACTCAGACCCCCTGTACGCCCGACTCCAGAATCCAAGGGGTCGGCCTCGGGTCTTTCCAGGAGCTCTTTGCCACAAACTCCAAGTGGGACCTTCCTTTCCAGCAGCAGTGTAGAGGATGTTCTTTACATCCTGTCCCGTCCGCACTGGCCCCAGGGCCACAGCACGGGCTATCTCCTGCTTAATTTGCTCAAAAACCTGCTGCTGCTCAGGGCCCCACACAAAATCATTCTTCTTCCGCGTCACCCGATAGAGAGGGCTCACAATGAGACTGTAGTTTGGAACATGCATTCTCCAAAAGCCCACTACACCCAAAAAAGCTTGGGTCTCTGTCTTACTGGTGGGTGGAGACATGGCAGTGTCAAACATGATTTTGTTAACCACATCTGTAGGGATGTGACGACGTCCATCTTGCCACTTTATACCTAGGAACTGAATTTCCTGTGCAGGCCCTTTCACTTTGCTTCGCTTGATAGCAAAGCCAGCTCTCAGAAGGATCTGGATTATTCTCTCTCCTTTCTCAAAAACTTCCCCTGCTGTATTGCCCCACACAATGATATCATCAATGTATTGTAAGTGCTCAGGAGCACCGCCCTGTTCCAATGCAGTTTGGACCAACCCATGGCAAATAGTTGGGCTGTGCTTCCACCCCTGGGGCAAACGGTTCCAGGTGTATTGAACGCCCCTCCAGGTGAAAGCAAACTGTGGCCTGCATTCTGTAGCCAGAGGAATTGAAAAGAAGGCATTAGCAATGTCAGTGGTGGCATACCACTTGGCTGCTTTTGACTCCAGTTCGTACTGGAGTTGTAGCACGTCCGGCACAGCAGCACTCAATGGGGGTGTGACTTCATTCAGGCCATGGTAATCTACCGTCAGCCTCCATTCTCCACTGGCTTTACGCACCGGCCATATGGAGCTGTTAAACAGTGAGTGAGTTTTGCTGATCACTCCCTGGCTCTCTAGCTGACGAATCAGGTTATGAATGGGGAGCAAGGAATCCCTGTTGGTGCGGTACTGCCGTCTGTGCACCGTTTTTGTAGCAATCGGTACCTGTTGCTCCTCCACTTGGAGCAACCCCACAACAGACGGATCTTCTGATAGGCCAGGCAAAGCAGACAGCTGCTTAACGTTGTCTGCGTCCACAGCAGCTATTCCAAAGGCCCATCGATACCCTTTGGGATCCTTAAAATATCCCCTTTTGAGGTAATCGATACCAAGTATACATGGAGCCCCTGGGTCAGTCACAATAGGATGTTTTTGCCAGTCTTTACCAGTGAGGCTTATTTCAGCCTCCAACACGGTTAACTCTTGGGAACCCCGAGTCACCCCAGAAATATAGATTAAGTCTGTCCCTTGGTGACTCGAGGGCATTAGAGTGCACTGTGCACCAGTGTCCACCAGGGCCTTATATTTTTGTGGTTCTGATGTGCCAGGCCATCGAATCCACACAGTCCAATACACTCTATTATTCCTTTCCCCCACCTGGCTGGGGGGCAGGGACTATTGTGGCTGGTAGGTACCTCGCTCAGTTCTGAAGGAGTACCGTTCAGACAGGAGGGTGTCTCGCTCAAACTGGAGGGTGTCTCTTTCAGGTTGGAGGGCGCCTCTCTCGGTCTGGAGGGCATCTCTCTCGGATTGGAGGGCGTCTCTCTCGGATTGGAGGGCTTCTTGTTGAGACTGGAGGGCATCTTTCTCAGTCTGGAGGGTGTTTTTCTCGGTCTGGAGGGCATCTCGCTCGGATTGGAGGGCGTCTAGGTTGGACTGGAGAGTCTGATTGTCAGTTAAAAGACTCTCTTTCTCGATCAGGAGACTGTCCCTTTCGGCTCGGAGACTCTCTCGCTCTATTTCAAAAACTCTATGCCTCTCTGGGATAGTATTGAATAAGGCCCGGTAAGCATAAGCCAGACCCCAAATAATTTGGGCCTCCTCAGATCTGTTTGAGCCGCAACATGCCTGTATCAAATATCTGCTTAAGTTTTCAGGATCTTGCAGGTGTTCAGGAGAAAAGTTCCATGACACCGGTGATGCCCATTTCTCTAAAGTCTCTCCTAAGTCCCTCCAAACTCCCTGCCAGTCAATATTCTCTGGCTCTAGGGAGGGTTTTCTCAAAGTATTATAAATACAGATACTGATGAAGAGTACATTCAGGGAGACTGATACCACAGTCATAACAAGCATTGGATGGGCATTCAGAAAACGCATAATGAATTCAAAGGAGAGGCCAGGAGTCTGTTTAAAAATCACTAGTTCCATAGAGTTAGCAACTTCATCTGGAGTTACTCCCTCTGGAACTGAATGCCACATCGTATACAAAAGCCAGGTAGGTATGTCCGTCAATGTTTTTAGTTTATCATATAGAGACCAAGCTCCGTGGATCAGACTGGCAAACTTAATTAAGTCCCAGTACGTTCTGAGCATTACAAGGGAAAAACCGATGAAATGCAGTCCCTTTAAGACCAGTTTAAAAAGATAAAGCATTTTTTTTCTTTTCTAAAACTAGCTGGCAGTACCCAAAAAGTTTACAAATATCCCAGGACAACTGGCAGTACGCCCAGACTTCAAGGTTGTGTTTTGCCGTACAGCACCTACAGTACAGATAAGCCTGCTAACGAGAGATAGAGATTCACTCTAAAAGTATGTCTCTGCCCGGCTAAGGCAGCTGGTTTTGCCCACCCAGGGACGCCAAAAATGTCAACGTTTTACGGGCAGGTTCGGCCCGGTTCCGTGACGATTGGTGCGGGGGACCCACGGACCCACGCCCCAGAAAAGGGAAAAGGGAGATGGGCCTAGGAACAAAACAGCTGCAACGATCTTTGGAGGAAAGCCAATTTACTAAATAAGATATCGGAAAGCAAAATAACACAATATAATACAATATAATTGGAATTAAAGCTAATAAATCAAATAAAATGAGCAAGAGAGAGTGTCCGATAAACCGAAGGCCTTACGCTAACGCTGAAGGCGGACGGCAGCGAGCACCCACTGCTGAGTCGATCCCAAAGGAAAGAGAGTGTCCCGTGACCGCAGACAGTTTTTTATCTTTCCCTCAGAGCGTAAACACGTAAGAACGCAAAGCATCGCAAAGTCCTCTGGGGAATGGAGTTCTTCTTCTCTTCTGAGACAGGTATACCTGGAACTATCGATGATCCACGGAGCTGGAGCATGAACCCTTTAACTCTAAATGCACTACATGATGTTATGATGTGGAATACCAGTACCAAAAATCATAAAACCATGACATTCCATCCCTTATTCCACATCACTACATCATGTTTGATATATATGTATAGAAGAACAATGATTAACATGCATTAAATACACACAACATATATAAGTATATACATGGAATTAACGACTGCACTCGCCCAACATCAAATTCCCTTGTGGTACACATTGAACATCCCCATTCTTCTGCATCACCCACCAAGTGGACCCAGGTCCTTGAGCAAAAACAGTTACACGGAGAGGTTTACCCTTTCCAGAAGCTGGAAGGACCCAAACTGCTTTTCCCAACATGTTCTTTACATGTACTACAGGGACCTTATCTCCCTCTACAGTAGGTAGAGATCTGGATTGGGCAGGACCATCGCGATTGATGGATCCTCGAGGGTTGGCCAACCAGGTGGCTTCTGCCAAATGCTTAAGTGTTCCGCCACCCATTGCTTTCAACGTGGTTTTTAACAACCCATTGTACCTTTCAATTTTACCAGAAGCTGGTGCGTGATAGGGGATATGATAAATCCATTCAATGCCATGATCTTTGGCCCAAGTATTTACAAGAGAATTCTTGAAATGAGTTCCATTATCGGACTCAATTCTTTCTAGAGTGCCATGTCGCCACAGGACTTGTTTCTCAAGCCCTAAGATGGTGTTTCGGGCGGTAGCATGGGGTACTGCATATGTTTCAAGCCACCCAGTGGTTGCTTCCACCATGGTGAGCACATAACGCTTACCACTGCGAGATCGTGGCAAGGTGATATAATCAATCTGCCACGCCTCCCCATATTTATACTTTTGCCATCGCCCTTCCCCCCAAAGAGGTTTCATTCTCTTGGCTTGTTTAATTGTGGTGCATGTATCACAGTCATGGATAACCTGTGCAATAGCATCCATAGTTAAGTCCACCTCTCGGTCTCTAGCCCATTTATATGTTGCATCTCTTCCTTGATGGCCAGAGGTCTCATGGGCCCATCTAGCTAAAAATAATTCACTCTTGTGTTGCCAGTCCAAGCCCCTGGGCCAGTCACAATAGGATGTTTTTGCCAGTCTTTACCAGTGAGGCTTATTTCAGCCTCCAACACGGTTAACTCTTGGGAACCCCCAGTCACCCCAGAAATATAGATTAAGTCTGTCCCTTGGTGACTCGAGGGCATTAGAGTGCACTGTGCACCAGTGTCCACCAGGGCCTTATATTTTTGTGGTTCTGATGTGCCAGGCCATCGAATCCACACAGTCCAATACACTCTATTATCCCTTTCCCCCACCTGGCTGGGGGGCAGGGGCTATTGTGGCTGGTAGGTACCTCGCTCAGTTCTGAAGGAGTACCGTTCAGACAGGAGGGTGTCTCGCTCAAACTGGAGGGTGTCTCTTTCAGGTTGGAGGGCGCCTCTCTCGGTCTCGAGGGCTTCTTGTTGAGACTGGAGGGTGTCTTTCTCAGTCTGTAGGGCATCTCTCTCGGATTGGAGGGCATCTCTCTCGGATTGGAGGGCGTCTTGTTGAGACTGGAGGGTGTCTCTCTCGGATTGGAGGGCGTCTCTCTCGGATTGGAGAGCTCCTTGTTGAGACTGGAGGGCATCTTTCTCAGTCTGGAGGGCAGTTTTCTCGGTCTGGAGGGCGTCTCTCTCAATCTGGAGCGCGTCTCTCTTGGCCTGGAGGGTGTCTCTCTCGGATTGGAGGACTTCTTGTTGAGACTGGAGGGTGTCTTTCTCGGTCTGGAGGGCGTCTCGCTCGGATTGGAGGGCGTCTAGATTGGACTGGAGAGTCTGATTGTCAGTTAAAAGACTCTCTTTCTGGATCAGGAGACTGTCCCTTTCGGCTCGGAGACTCTCTCGCTCTATTTCAAAAACTCTATGCCTCTCTGGGATAGTATTGAATAAGGCCCGGTAAGCATAAGCCAGACCCCAAATAATTTGGGCCTCCTCAGATCTGTTTGAGCCGCAACATGCCTGTATCAAATATCTGCTTAAGTTTTCAGGATCTTGCAGGTGTTCAGGAGAAAAGTTCCATGACACCGGTGATGCCCATTTCTCTAAAGTCTCTCCTAAGTCCCTCCAAACTCCCTGCCAGTCAGTATTCTCTGGCTCTGGGGAGGGTTTTCTCAAAATATTATAAATACAAATACTGAGTAAAAGTACATTCAGGGAGACTGACACCACAATCATAACAAGCATTGGATGGGCGTTCAGAAAACGCATAATGAATTCAAAGGAGTGGCCAGGAGTCTGTTTAAAAATCACAAGTTCCATAGAGTTAACAACTTCATCTGGAGTTACTCCCTCTGGAACTGAATGCCACATCATATACAAAAGCCAGGAAGGTATTTCCATCAGTGTTTTTAGTTTATCATACAGAGACCAAGCTCCATGGATCAGACTGGCAAACTTAATTAAGTCCCAGTACGTTCTGAGCATTACAAGGGAAAAACCGATGAAATGCAGTCCCTTTAAGACCAGTTTAAAAAGAGAAAGCATTTTTTTTTCTTTTCTAAAACTAGCTGGCAGTACCCAAAAAGTTTACAAATATCCCAGGACAACTGGCAGTACGCCCAGACTTCAAGGTCGTGTTTTGCCGTACAGCACCTGCAGTACAGATAAGCCTGCTAACGAGAGACAGAGATTCACTCTAAAAGTATGTCTCTGCTCGGCTAAGGCAGCTGGTCGTGCCCCACGTTGGGCGCCAAAAATGTCAACGGTTTACGGGCAGGTTTGGCCCGGTTCCGTGACGATTGGTGCGGGGGACCCACGGACCCATGCCCCAGGAAAAGGGAAGGGGGAAAGGGAAAAGGGAAAAGGGAGATGGGCCTAGAAACAAAACAGCGTCAACGATCTGAGGAGTAAAGCTAATTTACTAAATAAGATATCAGAAAGCAAAATAACACAATATAATACAATATAATTGGAATTAAAGCTAATAAATCAAATAAAATGAGCAAGAGAGAGTGTCCGATAAACCGAAGGCCTTACGCTAACGCTGAAGGAGAGACGGCAGCGAGCACCCACTGCTGAGTCGATCCCAAAGGAAAGAGAGTGTCCCGTGACCGCAGACAGTTTTTATCTTTCCCTCAGAGCGTAAACACGTAAGAACGCAAAGCATCGCAAAGTCCTCTGGGGAATGGAGTTCTTCTTCTCTTCTGAGACAGGTATACCTGGAACTATCGATGATCCACGGAGCTGGAGCATTAACTCTTTAACTCTAAATGCACTACATGATGTTATGATGTGGAATACCAGTACCAAAAATCATAAAACCATGACATAACCCTAAACCTAACCCTAACCTTAAGCCAAAACTAACACTAACCCTATACCTAAACCCTAACCCTAACGCTAACCCCAACCCTAATCTGTACCCAAACACTAACCCTAAGCCAAAAACTTACCCTAGTACAAAATCTAAACAAAACACTATTATCAAAGCCAGTCTTCACCAAACCCGCTGAAATTAAATAAATCCTTCCCTAACACTTACTGTAAGACTAAATCTTTAACCTGAACCCTTACTCTAGCCTAACACTAATTCTAAAGCTAACACCAACCCTAAACCAAACCCTAAATCCAATCATACACCTAAACCTATACAATAACCTAAAACATACCCTAACAATTACTGTAAAACTAAATATTTAAACTTAAACCAAAACCTAAACCTAACCCTCACCCTCACTCTAACCCTAAATCTTAGCCTTACCCTAACCCTGTACCTTAACCTTAACACTAACGCTAACCCAAAAAGTAGTCTGCACCCTAACCTTTAATCCCTAAGCCTTACACTTACCCTAACCCTAAAACCTAACGCTAACCCATAACGCTAAACCTAACGCTAAACAAAACCCATACCCTGACCCTAATTCAAAAAGTAACCCAAACCCAAACACTGCCCTAAACCTAACCCAACTCCAACTGCAACCCCATCCCCAAACCCAACACCAACAACACCTAACCCCTAACCCCTAACCATAAACCTAACCCACACCCTAAACTTAACCCTCACCTATACCCTAAACCTAAACCTACCCCTATTCCTACCCTAACCCTACACCTAACCCTAAACCTAACCCTAACATTAACCCTGAACCTAACACTAACCCTAACCCTAACACTATCCCAAACCCAAACCGAACTCAAAATTAGCCCTCCCTCTCCCTCTCCCCCTCACCTAAACCCTAACTCTCTCCATAACCCTAAACCTAAACCTAATCCTAACCGTAAAGTAAACCTTAAAACTGACCGTAAGACTAACCCTAACCTTAAATCTAAGACAAAACGTTAACCTAAGACTAACCCAAAAATTTGAACATAATATTATTACTAAAGCCAATCTTCACCTAACCCTATGAAATAACCTAAATCCTTCCCTAACACTTACTGTAAGACTAAATCTTTAACCTGAACCCTTACTCTAACCTAACACTAATTCTAAAGCTAACACAAACCCTAACCCTTAACCTAAATCCAATCATACACCTAACCCTATCCAATAACCTAAAACATACCCTAACACTTACTGTAAAACTAAATATTTAAACTTAACATTAAACCTAACCCTAAATCTTAGCCTAACTGTAGAACTATACCTTAACCCTAATCCTAACGCTAACCCCAACCCTAATCCTTACCCAAATCCTAAGCCAAAACTTTACCCTATCACTAATCCGAAATCTAAACATAACCCTATTACTAAAGCCAATCTTCACCTAACCCGCTGAAATTACCTAAATCCTTCTTTAACACTTACTGTAAGACTAAATCTTTAACCCTTACACTTACTCTAACACTAAGTGTCCTTACCGTAACACTAACACTTACCAAACTAACCCCTAACCCTAAAACCAAACTCAAACCCTAACCCTAACCCTAACCCTAACCCTAAAACTAAACCTAACCCTAAACCCTAGCCCTATACCCTAAACATAACCCTAAAACTAAACCTAAAAATAACCCCAACACTAACCCTAAGTGTCCTTACCGTAACAGTAACACTTACCCAAACTAACCCCTAACCCTAAAACCAAACTCAAACCCTAACCCTAACCCTAACCTTAAAACTAAACCTAACCCTAAACCCTAGCCCTATACCCTAAACATAACCCTAAAACTAAACCTAAAAATAACCCCAACACTAACCCTAACCCTACCACTAACTAACCCAACCCTAATCTAAACAAAAACCCAAACCCTAATCAAAACAAACCTAACCCTAACACTAATCCTAGCACCAACTCCATCTACAACGGTAACCCCAAAACCCTAACCCAAACTCTAACCCTAACCCTAAACCTCAATCTAGCCCTAACCCTAACCATAACCTTAAAACAAAACCTAACCCTAACCCTAACCCCAACCTCAACACTAACCCCAAAGCCCTAACCATAAACCTAACCGTAACCCTACATTCTAACCCTAACTCTAACCCTAACCCAACACCAAACCCAAACCTAATCCCAACCCCAAACCTATAGCCTAACCCCTACAACTAACCCTAACCCTAAATCTAACCCTTAGATGTTACTTTAACCCTAACTCGAACCCTAATCCGAACCCTAAACCGAAACTAACCCTACTCCTACCACTACCCCTACTCCGAAACCAAACACAACCACAAGCCCTAACCCAAACTCCAACACCAACTCCAAACGCAACAACAAACACTACCCCAACCCTAAAACCTAACCCCAAACCTAATATTAACCCTAACACTAAAACTAAAACTAACCCTAATCTATGACCATAACCCTAACCCTAACCCTAATCTATGACCCTAAACCTGAAGCCTTACGCTAACCCTAAGCCTAACTCTAACCCTAGTCCTGACCCAAAACCAAACTCTAACCCAAATCCTAACCCTAACCCTAACACTAAACCTAACCCTATCCTTAACACAGATACCAATCCCAACCGCAACCCCAACCCAAACCCATATCTATAACCCCTAAACGTAACGCTAAACCTACCCCTACCCCAAAACCAACCACAAGGACTAACCCTAACCCGAACCCTAACATTAACCCTTACCCTAACCCTTCCCCAAAAGCAACCACAAGCACAAACCCTAACTAATCCTAACCCTAAGCCTAACCCTAACCATACCCCTAAACCCTACCCTAATCCTAAACCCTCAAAATAACCCTAAATCTAACCCTAACCCTAATCCTAAACTTAATACTAACACTAAACCTAACCCTAACCCTAACCCTAATCTCTAACCCTGCACTATAACCCTAACCATGACCTAGAAATTTCTAGAAATTTTTATACTGGTTATAAAACCTTTCAAATCTTTTCAAATAATCAGGTCAATGGAGGGCGAAAGTCTGGCTGTAATCGCTCATAACCGTGGATTAAGCTTGAAAAAATTTGTGTCTTCTACAGTTCCGAAGGCAGAATGCTAATCAGCCGGCTGCCTCGCGCTGTAATGAGGCTTATCTCCACTGCCAAATGAGGTCTGATTCCAACATTACGCAGTTTACTCTTATAACAGACTCCGTTCATGGTGTTTTTTAGAAAAGATGGGCTGCCCCCCTTTGTTAGTGAGGGGGAATTTTCTGCTCTATGCCGGCTCAGCAAGCATTTGAAAAGAATGATAGCATCAGAACTTCATTTCAGTACACATTTCCACAGTTTTTCTTTAACATTGATGACATTCTAGATTCCTCAGAAACACAGTTTCTCTCAGTTTTTCCTTTTCATACACACGGACATTACTGATTCCTTCCCCAAAATTGTATGCTCTTCTGATCTTAGCAGTGTACATGCGTAATTGGAGTGAAGCTGGCTCCTCTACTAGATTCTGGTGTCTGTCCCACCGAATCGAAAATTTCCCCAGCAAACTACATCACCGGAGCATCGCAGATGAGCCCGGTTGTACGAAACTGAAAGGAATCGACAACGAACGTCACACTAGAATCACTCGTAACAGCATATTCTGCTTGAAACGCATCAACCGCGGTTTCTGCTGCTTGAGCCGCTGAAGAAAGACGCGACTCAGCCTGCTGCCGCGCACAGAAGAGCGGCTTTAATCGGCAGCCTGCTGCGGTCTGACTCCAACATAACAGTGATTACCCTTATGACAGAATCCGTATCTGACGTTGTCGACGGAGATGGGGAGGACCCCGATATTTATGTGGGGGAAAGATTCTGTTCCCTTTCTGCTCTGCTACTGTCGGCAATGTATGTCTGCATCAGGTGATACTTTCCGTCCACGTTTTTATGCTTCTTTTCAGAAACTTTTTTTTTTCTTATTTTCTTCGTGAAACTTCCTCAATCCCATCTCTTTTTTAGCACACAAGAACGTTACTGATGGCTTTCCCAAAATTGTATGCTTTTCTGATCTTAGTAATGTACATGCGAAATTTGAGTGAAACTGGCTCCTCTCGCAGATTCTGGTGTCTGTCGAAGCGGATCGAAAATTTTCCAATAAACTTCATCTCCGGAGCATCGCAGATGAGCCCGTACGAAACTGAGCCGAATCGGCAACGAACGTCACACTAGAATCGCTCGTAACAGCATATTCTGCTTGAAACGCATCAACCGCGGTTTCTGCTGCTTGAGCCGCTGAAGAAAGACGCGACTCAGCCTGCTGCCGCGCACTGAAGAGCGGCTATAAGCGGCAGCCTGCTGCGGTCTGACTCCAACATAACAGTGATTACCCATATGACAGACCCCGTTCCTGGCGTTGTCGACGGAGATGGGGAGGACCCCGATGTTATTGTGGGGGAAAGATTCTGTTCCCTTTCTGCTCTGCTACCGTCGGCAATGTATGTCTGCATCAAAAGATCCTTCACGTCCACGTATTCATACTCTTTTTTCAGAAGTTTCTTGATGTCTTTTTCTTTCTACACTGAATCATCGTCTCTCCCCGTTTAGCTTTCAATCACACGAACATTACTGATTTCTTTCCCAAAATTGTATGCTCTTCTGATCTTAGCAATGTAGACGCGAAATTTGATTGAAGCTGGCTCCTCTCGCAGATTCTGGTGTCTGTCGAAGCGGATCGAATATTTTCCAACAAACTTCATCACCGGAGCATCGCAGATGAGCCCGTACGAAACTGATCGGAATCGGCAACGAACGTCACACTAGAATCGCTCGTAACAGCAGATCCCGCTTGGAACGCATCAACCGCGGTTTCTGCTGCTTGAGCCGCTGAAGAAAGACGCGACTCAGCCTGCTGCCGCGCACTGAAGAGCGGCTATAAGCGGCAGCCTGCTGCGGTCTGACTCCATCATAAAAAGTGATTACCCTTATGACAGACCCCGTTCCCGGCGTTGTCGACGGAGATGGGGAGGACCCCGATGTTACTGTGGGGGAAAGATTCTGTTCCCTTTCTGCTCTGCTACCGTCGGCAATGTGTGTCTGCATCAGACGATCCTTTCCGTCCACGTACTCATACTCTTTTTTCAGAAGTTTCTTGATGTCTTTTTCTTTCTACACTGAATCATCGTCTCTCCCCGTTTAGTTTTCAATCACACAAACATTACTGATTCCTTCCCCAAAATTGTATGCTCTTCTGATCTTAGCAGTGTACATGCGTAATTTGAGTGAAGCTGGCTCCTCTCGCAGATTCTGGTGTCTCTCGCACGGGATCGAATATTTTCCAACAAACTTCATCTCCGGAGCATCGCAGATGAGCCCGGCTGTACGAAACTGAAAGGAATCTACAACGAACGTCACACTAGAATCGCTCGTAACAGCATATTCTGCTTGAAACGCATCAACCGCGGTTTCTGCTGCTTGAGCCGCTGAAGAAAGAAGCGACTCAGCCTGCTGCCGCGCACTGAAGAGCGGCTTTAATCGGCAGCCTGCTGCGGTCTGACTCCAACATAACAGTGATTACCCTTATGACAGACCCCGTTCCCGGCGTTGTCGACGGATATGGGGAGGACCCCGATGTTACTGTGGGGGAAAGATTCTGTTCCCTTTCTGCTCTGCTACCGTCGGCAATGTATGTCTTCTTCAAAAGTTACTTTCCGTTCACGTTTTTATACTTTTTCTCTGAAGTTTCATGATGTCTTTTTCTTTCTACACTGAATCATGTGGACTTCTACACTGGGTGGAAGCCACCCAGTGGTTGCTTCCACCATGGTGAGCACATAACGCTTACCACTGCGAGATCGTGGCAAGGTGATATAATCAATCTGCCACGCCTCCCCATATTTATACTTTTGCCATCGCCCTTCCCCCCAAAGAGGTTTCATTCTCTTGGCTTGTTTAATTGTGGTGCATGTATCACAGTCATGGATAACCTGTGCAATAGCATCCATAGTTAAGTCCACCTCTCGGTCTCTAGCCCATTTATATGTTGCATCTCTTCCTTGATGGCCAGAGGTCTCATGGGCCCATCTAGCTAAAAATAATTCACTCTTGTGTTGCCAGTCCAAGTCTGCTTGAGCCACCTTAACTTTGGCAGCTCGATCTACCTGATGGTTATTTTGTTGTTCCTCAGTTGCCCGGCTCTTAGGAACATGAGCATCTGCATGGCGCACCTTTACAACCATATTATTTATTCGGGCAGCAGTGTCTCTGCACAGTTCAGCAGCCCCAATAGGTTTACCCCTCCGTTGCCAACCATTTTGTTCCCATTGCTGTTACCACCCCCATAAAGCATTTGCCACCATCCATGAGTCAGTGTAAAGATAAAGCACTGGCCACCTCTCTCGTTCAGCAATATCTAAGGCCAACTGGACAGCCTTTACCTCTGCAAATTGACTTGAGTCTCCTTTTCCTTCAGTGGCCTCAGCAACTCGTCGTGTGGGGCTCCACACAGCAGATTTCCATCTGCGATGCTTACCCACAATGCGACAGGATCCATCTGTGAACAGGGCATATCTCTTTTCATTGTCTGGTAGTTCATTATATGGTGGGGCCTCTTTGGCACGTGATACCTCCTCTGCTGGTGTTGTTCCAAACTTTTTACCTTCAGGCCAGTCCATGATCACTTCTAGGATTCCTGGATGACTGAGGTTCCCCATCCGAGCTCGCTGTGTAATCAGCGCAATCCACTTACTCCAAGTGGCATCAGTAGCATGATGGGTAGAGGGAACCTTTCCTTTGAACATCCAGTTCAGCACTGGCAGTCGAGGTGCCAGAAGGAGCTGCGTTTCAGTACCGATTACTTCGGAAGCAGCTCGAACCCCCTCGTACGTGGCTAAGATCTCCTTCTCAGTTGGAGTGTAGCGCTACTCAGACCCCCTGTACGCCCGACTCCAGAATCCAAGGGGTCGGCCTCGGGTCTTTCCAGGAGCTCTTTGCCACAAACTCCAAGTGGGACCTTCCTTTCCAGCAGCAGTGTAGAGGATGTTCTTTACATCCTGTCCCGTCCGCACTGGCCCCAGGGCCACAGCACGGGCTATCTCCTGCTTAATTTGCTCAAAAGCCTGCTGCTGCTCAGGGCCCCACACAAAATCATTCTTCTTCCGCGTCACCCGATAGAGAGGGCTCACAATGAGACTGTAGTTTGGAACATGCATTCTCCAAAAGCCCACTACACCCAAAAAAGCTTGGGTCTCTGTCTTACTGGTGGGTGGAGACATGGCAGTGTCAAACATGATTTTGTTAACCACATCTGTAGGGATGTGACGACGTCCATCTTGCCACTTTATACCTAGGAACTGAATTTCCTGTGCAGGCCCTTTCACTTTGCTTCGCTTGATAGCAAAGCCAGCTCTCAGAAGGATCTGGATTATTCTCTCTCTTTTCTCAAAAACTTCCCCTGCTGTATTGCCCCACACAATGATATCATCAATGTATTGTAAGTGCTCAGGAGCACCGCCCTGTTCCAATGCAGTTTGGACCAACCCATGGCAAATAGTTGGGCTGTGCTTCCACCCCTGGGGCAAACGGTTCCAGGTGTATTGAACGCCCCTCCAGGTGAAAGCAAACTGTGGCCTGCATTCTGTAGCCAGAGGAATTGAAAAGAAGGCATTAGCAATGTCAGTGGTGGCATACCACTTGGCTGCTTTTGACTCCAGTTCGTACTGGAGTTGTAGCACGTCCGGCACAGCAGCACTCAATGGGGGTGTGACTTCATTCAGGCCATGGTAATCTACCGTCAGCCTCCATTCTCCACTGGCTTTACGCACCGGCCATATGGAGCTGTTAAACGGTGAGTGAGTTTTGCTGATCACTCCCTGGCTCTCTAGCTGACGAATCAGGTTATGAATGGGGAGCAAGGAATCCCTGTTGGTGCGGTACTGCCGTCTGTGCACCGTTTTTGTAGCAATCGGTACCTGTTGCTCCTCCACTTGGAGCAACCCCACAACAGACGGATCTTCTGATAGGCCAGGCAAAGCAGACAGCTGCTTAACGTTGTCTGCGTCCACAGCAGCTATTCCAAAGGCCCATCGATACCCTTTGGGATCCTTAAAATATCCCCTTTTGAGGTAATCGATACCAAGTATACATGGAGCCCCTGGGCCAGTCACAATAGGATGTTTTTGCCAGTCTTTACCAGTGAGGCTTATTTCAGCCTCCAACACGGTTAACTCTTGGGAACCCCCAGTCACCCCAGAAATATAGATTAAGTCTGTCCCTTGGTGACTCGAGGGCATTAGAGTGCACTGTGCACCAGTGTCCACCAGGGCCTTATATTTTTGTGGTTCTGATGTGCCAGGCCATCGAATCCACACAGTCCAATACACTCTATTATTCCTTTCCCCCACCTGGCTGGGGGGCAGGGACTATTGTGGCTGGTAGGTACCTCGCTCAGTTCTGAAGGAGTACCGTTCAGACAGGAGGGTGTCTCGCTCAAACTGGAGGGTGTCTCTTTCAGGTTGGAGGGCGCCTCTCTCGGTCTGGAGGGCATCTCTCTCGGATTGGAGGGCGTCTCTCTCGGATTGGAGGGCTTCTTGTTGAGACTGGAGGGCATCTTTCTCAGTCTGGAGGGTGTTTTTCTCGGTCTGGAGGGCATCTCGCTCGGATTGGAGGGCGTCTAGGTTGGACTGGAGAGTCTGATTGTCAGTTAAAAGACTCTCTTTCTCGATCAGGAGACTGTCCCTTTCGGCTCGGAGACTCTCTCGCTCTATTTCAAAAACTCTATGCCTCTCTGGGATAGTATTGAATAAGGCCCGGTAAGCATAAGCCAGACCCCAAATAATTTGGGCCTCCTCAGATCTGTTTGAGCCGCAACATGCCTGTATCAAATATCTGCTTAAGTTTTCAGGATCTTGCAGGTGTTCAGGAGAAAAGTTCCATGACACCGGTGATGCCCATTTCTCTAAAGTCTCTCCTAAGTCCCTCCAAACTCCCTGCCAGTCAATATTCTCTGGCTCTAGGGAGGGTTTTCTCAAAGTATTATAAATACAGATACTGATGAAGAGTACATTCAGGGAGACTGATACCACAGTCATAACAAGCATTGGATGGGCATTCAGAAAACGCATAATGAATTCAAAGGAGAGGCCAGGAGTCTGTTTAAAAATCACTAGTTCCATAGAGTTAGCAACTTCATCTGGAGTTACTCCCTCTGGAACTGAATGCCACATCGTATACAAAAGCCAGGTAGGTATGTCCGTCAATGTTTTTAGTTTATCATATAGAGACCAAGCTCCGTGGATCAGACTGGCAAACTTAATTAAGTCCCAGTACGTTCTGAGCATTACAAGGGAAAAAACGATGAAATGCAGTCCCTTTAAGACCAGTTTAAAAAGATAAAGCATTTTTTTTCTTTTCTAAAACTAGCTGGCAGTACCCAAAAAGTTTACAAATATCCCAGGACAACTGGCAGTACGCCCAGACTTCAAGGTTGTGTTTTGCCGTACAGCACCTACAGTACAGATAAGCCTGCTAACGAGAGATAGAGATTCACTCTAAAAGTATGTCTCTGCCCGGCTAAGGCAGCTGGTTTTGCCCACCCAGGGACGCCAAAAATGTCAACGTTTTACGGGCAGGTTCGGCCCGGTTCCGTGACGATTGGTGCGGGGGACCCACGGACCCACGCCCCAGAAAAGGGAAAAGGGAGATGGGCCTAGGAACAAAACAGCTGCAACGATCTTTGGAGGAAAGCCAATTTACTAAATAAGATATCGGAAAGCAAAATAACACAATATAATACAATATAATTGGAATTAAAGCTAATAAATCAAATAAAATGAGCAAGAGAGAGTGTCCGATAAACCGAAGGCCTTACGCTAACGCTGAAGGCGGACGGCAGCGAGCACCCACTGCTGAGTCGATCCCAAAGGAAAGAGAGTGTCCCGTGACCGCAGACAGTTTTTTATCTTTCCCTCAGAGCGTAAACACGTAAGAACGCAAAGCATCGCAAAGTCCTCTGGGGAATGGAGTTCTTCTTCTCTTCTGAGACAGGTATACCTGGAACTATCGATGATCCACGGAGCTGGAGCATGAACCCTTTAACTCTAAATGCACTACATGATGTTATGATGTGGAATACCAGTACCAAAAATCATAAAACCATGACATTCCATCCCTTATTCCACATCACTACATCATGTTTGATATATATGTATAGAAGAACAATGATTAACATGCATTAAATACACACAACATATATAAGTATATACATGGAATTAACGACTGCACTCGCCCAACATCAAATTCCCTTGTGGTACACATTGAACATCCCCATTCTTCTGCATCACCCACCAAGTGGACCCAGGTCCTTGAGCAAAAACAGTTACACGGAGAGGTTTACCCTTTCCAGAAGCTGGAAGGACCCAAACTGCTTTTCCCAACATGTTCTTTACATGTACTACAGGGACCTTATCTCCCTCTACAGTAGGTAGAGATCTGGATTGGGCAGGACCATCGCGATTGATGGATCCTCGAGGGTTGGCCAACCAGGTGGCTTCTGCCAAATGCTTAAGTGTTCCGCCACCCATTGCTTTCAACGTGGTTTTTAACAACCCATTGTACCTTTCAATTTTACCAGAAGCTGGTGCGTGATAGGGGATATGATAAATCCATTCAATGCCATGATCTTTGGCCCAAGTATTTACAAGAGAATTCTTGAAATGAGTTCCATTATCGGACTCAATTCTTTCTGGAGTGCCATGTCGCCACAGGACTTGTTTCTCAAGCCCTAAGATGGTGTTTCGGGCGGTAGCATGGGGTACTGCATATGTTTCAAGCCACCCAGTGGTTGCTTCCACCATGGTGAGCACATAACGCTTACCACTGCGAGATCGTGGCAAGGTGATATAATCAATCTGCCACGCCTCCCCATATTTATACTTTTGCCATCGCCCTTCCCCCCAAAGAGGTTTCATTCTCTTGGCTTGTTTAATTGTGGTGCATGTATCACAGTCATGGATAACCTGTGCAATAGCATCCATAGTTAAGTCCACCTCTCGGTCTCTAGCCCATTTATATGTTGCATCTCTTCCTTGATGGCCAGAGGTCTCATGGGCCCATCTAGCTAAAAATAATTCACTCTTGTGTTGCCAGTCCAAGCCCCTGGGCCAGTCACAATAGGATGTTTTTGCCAGTCTTTACCAGTGAGGCTTATTTCAGCCTCCAACACGGTTAACTCTTGGGAACCCCCAGTCACCCCAGAAATATAGATTAAGTCTGTCCCTTGGTGACTCGAGGGCATTAGAGTGCACTGTGCACCAGTGTCCACCAGGGCCTTATATTTTTGTGGTTCTGATGTGCCAGGCCATCGAATCCACACAGTCCAATACACTCTATTATCCCTTTCCCCCACCTGGCTGGGGGGCAGGGGCTATTGTGGCTGGTAGGTACCTCGCTCAGTTCTGAAGGAGTACCGTTCAGACAGGAGGGTGTCTCGCTCAAACTGGAGGGTGTCTCTTTCAGGTTGGAGGGCGCCTCTCTCGGTCTCGAGGGCTTCTTGTTGAGACTGGAGGGTGTCTTTCTCAGTCTGTAGGGCGTCTCTCTCGGATTGGAGGGCATCTCTCTCGGATTGGAGGGCGTCTTGTTGAGACTGGAGGGTGTCTCTCTCGGATTGGAGGGCGTCTCTCTCGGATTGGAGAGCTCCTTGTTGAGACTGGAGGGCATCTTTCTCAGTCTGGAGGGCAGTTTTCTCGGTCTGGAGGGCGTCTCTCTCAATCTGGAGCGCGTTTCTCTTGGCCTGGAGGGTGTCTCTCTCGGATTGGAGGACTTCTTGTTGAGACTGGAGGGTGTCTTTCTCGGTCTGGAGGGCGTCTCGCTCGGATTGGAGGGCGTCTAGATTGGACTGGAGAGTCTGATTGTCAGTTAAAAGACTCTCTTTCTGGATCAGGAGACTGTCCCTTTCGGCTCGGAGACTCTCTCGCTCTATTTCAAAAACTCTATGCCTCTCTGGGATAGTATTGAATAAGGCCCGGTAAGCATAAGCCAGACCCCAAATAATTTGGGCCTCCTCAGATCTGTTTGAGCCGCAACATGCCTGTATCAAATATCTGCTTAAGTTTTCAGGATCTTGCAGGTGTTCAGGAGAAAAGTTCCATGACACCGGTGATGCCCATTTCTCTAAAGTCTCTCCTAAGTCCCTCCAAACTCCCTGCCAGTCAGTATTCTCTGGCTCTGGGGAGGGTTTTCTCAAAATATTATAAATACAAATACTGAGTAAAAGTACATTCAGGGAGACTGACACCACAATCATAACAAGCATTGGATGGGCGTTCAGAAAACGCATAATGAATTCAAAGGAGTGGCCAGGAGTCTGTTTAAAAATCACAAGTTCCATAGAGTTAACAACTTCATCTGGAGTTACTCCCTCTGGAACTGAATGCCACATCATATACAAAAGCCAGGAAGGTATTTCCATCAGTGTTTTTAGTTTATCATACAGAGACCAAGCTCCATGGATCAGACTGGCAAACTTAATTAAGTCCCAGTACGTTCTGAGCATTACAAGGGAAAAACCGATGAAATGCAGTCCCTTTAAGACCAGTTTAAAAAGAGAAAGCATTTTTTTTTCTTTTCTAAAACTAGCTGGCAGTACCCAAAAAGTTTACAAATATCCCAGGACAACTGGCAGTACGCCCAGACTTCAAGGTCGTGTTTTGCCGTACAGCACCTGCAGTACAGATAAGCCTGCTAACGAGAGACAGAGATTCACTCTAAAAGTATGTCTCTGCTCGGCTAAGGCAGCTGGTCGTGCCCCACGTTGGGCGCCAAAAATGTCAACGGTTTACGGGCAGGTTTGGCCCGGTTCCGTGACGATTGGTGCGGGGGACCCACGGACCCATGCCCCAGGAAAAGGGAAGGGGGAAAGGGAAAAGGGAAAAGGGAGATGGGCCTAGAAACAAAACAGCGTCAACGATCTGAGGAGGAAAGCTAATTTACTAAATAAGATATCAGAAAGCAAAATAACACAATATAATACAATATAATTGGAATTAAAGCTAATAAATCAAATAAAATGAGCAAGAGAGAGTGTCCGATAAACCGAAGGCCTTACGCTAACGCTGAAGGAGAGACGGCAGCGAGCACCCACTGCTGAGTCGATCCCAAAGGAAAGAGAGTGTCCCGTGACCGCAGACAGTTTTTATCTTTCCCTCAGAGCGTAAACACGTAAGAACGCAAAGCATCGCAAAGTCCTCTGGGGAATGGAGTTCTTCTTCTCTTCTGAGACAGGTATACCTGGAACTATCGATGATCCACGGAGCTGGAGCATTAACTCTTTAACTCTAAATGCACTACATGATGTTATGATGTGGAATACCAGTACCAAAAATCATAAAACCATGACATAACCCTAAACCTAACCCTAACCTTAAGCCAAAACTAACACTAACCCTATACCTAAACCCTAACCCTAACGCTAACCCCAACCCTAATCTGTACCCAAACACTAACCCTAAGCCAAAAACTTACCCTAGTACAAAATCTAAACAAAACACTATTATCAAAGCCAGTCTTCACCAAACCCGCTGAAATTAAATAAATCCTTCCCTAACACTTACTGTAAGACTAAATCTTTAACCTGAACCCTTACTCTAGCCTAACACTAATTCTAAAGCTAACACCAACCCTAAACCAAACCCTAAATCCAATCATACACCTAAACCTATACAATAACCTAAAACATACCCTAACAATTACTGTAAAACTAAATATTTAAACTTAAACCAAAACCTAAACCTAACCCTCACCCTCACTCTAACCCTAAATCTTAGCCTTACCCTAACCCTGTACCTTAACCTTAACACTAACGCTAACCCAAAAAGTAGTCTGCACCCTAACCTTTAATCCCTAAGCCTTACACTTACCCTAACCCTAAAACCTAACGCTAACCCATAACGCTAAACCTAACGCTAAACAAAACCCATACCCTGACCCTAATTCAAAAAGTAACCCAAACCCAAACACTGCCCTAAACCTAACCCAACTCCAACTGCAACCCCATCCCCAAACCCAACACCAACAACACCTAACCCCTAACCCCTAACCATAAACCTAACCCACACCCTAAACTTAACCCTCACCTATACCCTAAACCTAAACCTACCCCTATTCCTACCCTAACCCTACACCTAACCCTAAACCTAACCCTAACATTAACCCTGAACCTAACACTAACCCTAACCCTAACACTATCCCAAACCCAAACCGAACTCAAAATTAGCCCTCCCTCTCCCTCTCCCCCTCACCTAAACCCTAACTCTCTCCATAACCCTAAACCTAAACCTAATCCTAACCGTAAAGTAAACCTTAAAACTGACCGTAAGACTAACCCTAACCTTAAATCTAAGACAAAACGTTAACCTAAGACTAACCCAAAAATTTGAACATAATATTATTACTAAAGCCAATCTTCACCTAACCCTATGAAATAACCTAAATCCTTCCCTAACACTTACTGTAAGACTAAATCTTTAACCTGAACCCTTACTCTAACCTAACACTAATTCTAAAGCTAACACAAACCCTAACCCTTAACCTAAATCCAATCATACACCTAACCCTATCCAATAACCTAAAACATACCCTAACACTTACTGTAAAACTAAATATTTAAACTTAACATTAAACCTAACCCTAAATCTTAGCCTAACTGTAGAACTATACCTTAACCCTAATCCTAACGCTAACCCCAACCCTAATCCTTACCCAAATCCTAAGCCAAAACTTTACCCTATCACTAATCCGAAATCTAAACATAACCCTATTACTAAAGCCAATCTTCACCTAACCCGCTGAAATTACCTAAATCCTTCTTTAACACTTACTGTAAGACTAAATCTTTAACCCTTACACTTACTCTAACACTAAGTGTCCTTACCGTAACACTAACACTTACCAAACTAACCCCTAACCCTAAAACCAAACTCAAACCCTAACCCTAACCCTAACCCTAACCCTAAAACTAAACCTAACCCTAAACCCTAGCCCTATACCCTAAACATAACCCTAAAACTAAACCTAAAAATAACCCCAACACTAACCCTAAGTGTCCTTACCGTAACAGTAACACTTACCCAAACTAACCCCTAACCCTAAAACCAAACTCAAACCCTAACCCTAACCCTAACCCTAAAACTAAACCTAACCCTAAACCCTAGCCCTATACCCTAAACATAACCCTAAAACTAAACCTAAAAATAACCCCAACACTAACCCTAACCCTACCACTAACTAACCCAACCCTAATCTAAACAAAAACCCAAACCCTAATCAAAACAAACCTAACCCTAACACTAATCCTAGCACCAACTCCATCTACAACGGTAACCCCAAAACCCTAACCCAAACTCTAACCCTAACCCTAAACCTCAATCTAGCCCTAACCCTAACCATAACCTTAAAACAAAACCTAACCCTAACCCTAACCCCAACCTCAACACTAACCCCAAAGCCCTAACCATAAACCTAACCGTAACCCTACATTCTAACCCTAACTCTAACCCTAACCCAACACCAAACCCAAATCTAATCCCAACCCCAAACCTATAGCCTAACCCCTACAACTAACCCTAACCCTAAATCTAACCCTTAGATGTTACTTTAACCCTAACTCGAACCCTAATCCGAACCCTAAACCGAAACTAACCCTACTCCTACCACTACCCCTACTCCGAAACCAAACACAACCACAAGCCCTAACCCAAACTCCAACACCAACTCCAAACGCAACAACAAACACTACCCCAACCCTAAAACCTAACCCCAAACCTAATATTAACCCTAACACTAAAACTAAAACTAACCCTAATCTATGACCGTAACCCTAACCCTAACCCTAATCTATGACCCTAAACCTGAAGCCTTACGCTAACCCTAAGCCTAACTCTAACCCTAGTCCTGACCCAAAACCAAACTCTAACCCAAATCCTAACCCTAACCCTAACACTAAACCTAACCCTATCCTTAACACAGATACCAATCCCAACCGCAACCCCAACCCAAACCCATATCTATAACCCCTAAACGTAACGCTAAACCTACCCCTACCCCAAAACCAACCACAAGGACTAACCCTAACCCGAACCCTAACATTAACCCTTACCCTAACCCTTCCCCAAAAGCAACCACAAGCACAAACCCTAACCCTAACTAATCCTAACCCTAAGCCTAACCCTAACCATACCCCTAAACCCTACCCTAATCCTAAACCCTCAAAATAACCCTAAATCTAACCCTAACCCTAATCCTAAACTTAATACTAACACTAACCCTAACCCTAACCCTAACCCTAATCTCTAACCCTGCACTATAACCCTAACCATGACCTAGAAATTTCTAGAAATTTTTATACTGGTTATAAAACCTTTCAAATCTTTTCAAATAATCAGGTCAATGGAGGGCGAAAGTCTGGCTGTAATCGCTCATAACCGTGGATTAAGCTTGAAAAAATTTGTGTCTTCTACAGTTCCGAAGGCAGAATGCTAATCAGCCGGCTGCCTCGCGCTGTAATGAGGCTTATCTCCACTGCCAAATGAGGTCTGATTCCAACATTACGCAGTTTACTCTTATAACAGACTCCGTTCATGGTGTTTTTTAGAAAAGATGGGCTGCCCCCCTTTGTTAGTGAGGGGGAATTTTCTGCTCTATGCCGGCTCAGCAAGCATTTGAAAAGAATGATAGCATCAGAACTTCATTTCAGTACACATTTCCACAGTATTTCTTTAACATTGATGACATTCTAGATTCCTCAGAAACACAGTTTCTCTCAGTTTTTCCTTTTCATACACACGGACATTACTGATTCCTTCCCCAAAATTGTATGCTCTTCTGATCTTAGCAGTGTACATGCGTAATTGGAGTGAAGCTGGCTCCTCTACTAGATTCTGGTGTCTGTCCCACCGAATCGAAAATTTCCCCAGCAAACTACATCACCGGAGCATCGCAGATGAGCCCGGTTGTACGAAACTGAAAGGAATCGACAACGAACGTCACACTAGAATCACTCGTAACAGCATATTCTGCTTGAAACGCATCAACCGCGGTTTCTGCTGCTTGAGCCGCTGAAGAAAGACGCGACTCAGCCTGCTGCCGCGCACTGAAGAGCGGCTTTAATCGGCAGCCTGCTGCGGTCTGACTCCAACATAACAGTGATTACCCTTATGACAGACCCCGTTCCCGGCGTTGTCGACGGATATGGGGAGGACCCCGATGTTACTGTGGGGGAAAGATTCTGTTCCCTTTCTGCTCTGCTACCGTCGGCAATGTATGTCTTCTTCAAAAGTTACTTTCCGTTCACGTTTTTATACTTTTTCTCTGAAGTTTCATGATGTCTTTTTCTTTCTACACTGAATCATGTGGACTTCTACACTGGGTGGAAGCCACCCAGTGGTTGCTTCCACCATGGTGAGCACATAACGCTTACCACTGCGAGATCGTGGCAAGGTGATATAATCAATCTGCCACGCCTCCCCATATTTATACTTTTGCCATCGCCCTTCCCCCCAAAGAGGTTTCATTCTCTTGGCTTGTTTAATTGTGGTGCATGTATCACAGTCATGGATAACCTGTGCAATAGCATCCATAGTTAAGTCCACCTCTCGGTCTCTAGCCCATTTATATGTTGCATCTCTTCCTTGATGGCCAGAGGTCTCATGGGCCCATCTAGCTAAAAATAATTCACTCTTGTGTTGCCAGTCCAAGTCTGCTTGAGCCACCTTAACTTTGGCAGCTCGATCTACCTGATGGTTATTTTGTTGTTCCTCAGTTGCCCGGCTCTTAGGAACATGAGCATCTGCATGGCGCACCTTTACAACCATATTATTTATTCGGGCAGCAGTGTCTCTGCACAGTTCAGCAGCCCCAATAGGTTTACCCCTCCGTTGCCAACCATTTTGTTCCCATTGCTGTTACCACCCCCATAAAGCATTTGCCACCATCCATGAGTCAGTGTAAAGATAAAGCACTGGCCACCTCTCTCGTTCAGCAATATCTAAGGCCAACTGGACAGCCTTTACCTCTGCAAATTGACTTGAGTCTCCTTTTCCTTCAGTGGCCTCAGCAACTCGTCGTGTGGGGCTCCACACAGCAGATTTCCATCTGCGATGCTTACCCACAATGCGACAGGATCCATCTGTGAACAGGGCATATCTCTTTTCATTGTCTGGTAGTTCATTATATGGTGGGGCCTCTTTGGCACGTGATACCTCCTCTGCTGGTGTTGTTCCAAACTTTTTACCTTCAGGCCAGTCCATGATCACTTCTAGGATTCCTGGATGACTGAGGTTCCCCATCCGAGCTCGCTGTGTAATCAGCGCAATCCACTTACTCCAAGTGGCATCAGTAGCATGATGGGTAGAGGGAACCTTTCCTTTGAACATCCAGTTCAGCACTGGCAGTCGAGGTGCCAGAAGGAGCTGCGTTTCAGTACCGATTACTTCGGAAGCAGCTCGAACCCCCTCGTACGTGGCTAAGATCTCCTTCTCAGTTGGAGTGTAGCGCTACTCAGACCCCCTGTACGCCCGACTCCAGAATCCAAGGGGTCGGCCTCGGGTCTTTCCAGGAGCTCTTTGCCACAAACTCCAAGTGGGACCTTCCTTTCCAGCAGCAGTGTAGAGGATGTTCTTTACATCCTGTCCCGTCCGCACTGGCCCCAGGGCCACAGCACGGGCTATCTCCTGCTTAATTTGCTCAAAAACCTGCTGCTGCTCAGGGCCCCACACAAAATCATTCTTCTTCCGCGTCACCCGATAGAGAGGGCTCACAATGAGACTGTAGTTTGGAACATGCATTCTCCAAAAGCCCACTACACCCAAAAAAGCTTGGGTCTCTGTCTTACTGGTGGGTGGAGACATGGCAGTGTCAAACATGATTTTGTTAACCACATCTGTAGGGATGTGACGACGTCCATCTTGCCACTTTATACCTAGGAACTGAATTTCCTGTGCAGGCCCTTTCACTTTGCTTCGCTTGATAGCAAAGCCAGCTCTCAGAAGGATCTGGATTATTCTCTCTCCTTTCTCAAAAACTTCCCCTGCTGTATTGCCCCACACAATGATATCATCAATGTATTGTAAGTGCTCAGGAGCACCGCCCTGTTCCAATGCAGTTTGGACCAACCCATGGCAAATAGTTGGGCTGTGCTTCCACCCCTGGGGCAAACGGTTCCAGGTGTATTGAACGCCCCTCCAGGTGAAAGCAAACTGTGGCCTGCATTCTGTAGCCAGAGGAATTGAAAAGAAGGCATTAGCAATGTCAGTGGTGGCATACCACTTGGCTGCTTTTGACTCCAGTTCGTACTGGAGTTGTAGCACGTCCGGCACAGCAGCACTCAATGGGGGTGTGACTTCATTCAGGCCATGGTAATCTACCGTCAGCCTCCATTCTCCACTGGCTTTACGCACCGGCCATATGGAGCTGTTAAACAGTGAGTGAGTTTTGCTGATCACTCCCTGGCTCTCTAGCTGACGAATCAGGTTATGAATGGGGAGCAAGGAATCCCTGTTGGTGCGGTACTGCCGTCTGTGCACCGTTTTTGTAGCAATCGGTACCTGTTGCTCCTCCACTTGGAGCAACCCCACAACAGACGGATCTTCTGATAGGCCAGGCAAAGCAGACAGCTGCTTAACGTTGTCTGCGTCCACAGCAGCTATTCCAAAGGCCCATCGATACCCTTTGGGATCCTTAAAATATCCCCTTTTGAGGTAATCGATACCAAGTATACATGGAGCCCCTGGGTCAGTCACAATAGGATGTTTTTGCCAGTCTTTACCAGTGAGGCTTATTTCAGCCTCCAACACGGTTAACTCTTGGGAACCCCGAGTCACCCCAGAAATATAGATTAAGTCTGTCCCTTGGTGACTCGAGGGCATTAGAGTGCACTGTGCACCAGTGTCCACCAGGGCCTTATATTTTTGTGGTTCTGATGTGCCAGGCCATCGAATCCACACAGTCCAATACACTCTATTATTCCTTTCCCCCACCTGGCTGGGGGGCAGGGACTATTGTGGCTGGTAGGTACCTCGCTCAGTTCTGAAGGAGTACCGTTCAGACAGGAGGGTGTCTCGCTCAAACTGGAGGGTGTCTCTTTCAGGTTGGAGGGCGCCTCTCTCGGTCTGGAGGGCATCTCTCTCGGATTGGAGGGCGTCTCTCTCGGATTGGAGGGCTTCTTGTTGAGACTGGAGGGCATCTTTCTCAGTCTGGAGGGTGTTTTTCTCGGTCTGGAGGGCATCTCGCTCGGATTGGAGGGCGTCTAGGTTGGACTGGAGAGTCTGATTGTCAGTTAAAAGACTCTCTTTCTCGATCAGGAGACTGTCCCTTTCGGCTCGGAGACTCTCTCGCTCTATTTCAAAAACTCTATGCCTCTCTGGGATAGTATTGAATAAGGCCCGGTAAGCATAAGCCAGACCCCAAATAATTTGGGCCTCCTCAGATCTGTTTGAGCCGCAACATGCCTGTATCAAATATCTGCTTAAGTTTTCAGGATCTTGCAGGTGTTCAGGAGAAAAGTTCCATGACACCGGTGATGCCCATTTCTCTAAAGTCTCTCCTAAGTCCCTCCAAACTCCCTGCCAGTCAATATTCTCTGGCTCTAGGGAGGGTTTTCTCAAAGTATTATAAATACAGATACTGATGAAGAGTACATTCAGGGAGACTGATACCACAGTCATAACAAGCATTGGATGGGCATTCAGAAAACGCATAATGAATTCAAAGGAGAGGCCAGGAGTCTGTTTAAAAATCACTAGTTCCATAGAGTTAGCAACTTCATCTGGAGTTACTCCCTCTGGAACTGAATGCCACATCGTATACAAAAGCCAGGTAGGTATGTCCGTCAATGTTTTTAGTTTATCATATAGAGACCAAGCTCCGTGGATCAGACTGGCAAACTTAATTAAGTCCCAGTACGTTCTGAGCATTACAAGGGAAAAACCGATGAAATGCAGTCCCTTTAAGACCAGTTTAAAAAGATAAAGCATTTTTTTTCTTTTCTAAAACTAGCTGGCAGTACCCAAAAAGTTTACAAATATCCCAGGACAACTGGCAGTACGCCCAGACTTCAAGGTTGTGTTTTGCCGTACAGCACCTACAGTACAGATAAGCCTGCTAACGAGAGATAGAGATTCACTCTAAAAGTATGTCTCTGCCCGGCTAAGGCAGCTGGTTTTGCCCACCCAGGGACGCCAAAAATGTCAACGTTTTACGGGCAGGTTCGGCCCGGTTCCGTGACGATTGGTGCGGGGGACCCACGGACCCACGCCCCAGAAAAGGGAAAAGGGAGATGGGCCTAGGAACAAAACAGCTGCAACGATCTTTGGAGGAAAGCCAATTTACTAAATAAGATATCGGAAAGCAAAATAACACAATATAATACAATATAATTGGAATTAAAGCTAATAAATCAAATAAAATGAGCAAGAGAGAGTGTCCGATAAACCGAAGGCCTTACGCTAACGCTGAAGGCGGACGGCAGCGAGCACCCACTGCTGAGTCGATCCCAAAGGAAAGAGAGTGTCCCGTGACCGCAGACAGTTTTTTATCTTTCCCTCAGAGCGTAAACACGTAAGAACGCAAAGCATCGCAAAGTCCTCTGGGGAATGGAGTTCTTCTTCTCTTCTGAGACAGGTATACCTGGAACTATCGATGATCCACGGAGCTGGAGCATGAACCCTTTAACTCTAAATGCACTACATGATGTTATGATGTGGAATACCAGTACCAAAAATCATAAAACCATGACATTCCATCCCTTATTCCACATCACTACATCATGTTTGATATATATGTATAGAAGAACAATGATTAACATGCATTAAATACACACAACATATATAAGTATATACATGGAATTAACGACTGCACTCGCCCAACATCAAATTCCCTTGTGGTACACATTGAACATCCCCATTCTTCTGCATCACCCACCAAGTGGACCCAGGTCCTTGAGCAAAAACAGTTACACGGAGAGGTTTACCCTTTCCAGAAGCTGGAAGGACCCAAACTGCTTTTCCCAACATGTTCTTTACATGTACTACAGGGACCTTATCTCCCTCTACAGTAGGTAGAGATCTGGATTGGGCAGGACCATCGCGATTGATGGATCCTCGAGGGTTGGCCAACCAGGTGGCTTCTGCCAAATGCTTAAGTGTTCCGCCACCCATTGCTTTCAACGTGGTTTTTAACAACCCATTGTACCTTTCAATTTTACCAGAAGCTGGTGCGTGATAGGGGATATGATAAATCCATTCAATGCCATGATCTTTGGCCCAAGTATTTACAAGAGAATTCTTGAAATGAGTTCCATTATCGGACTCAATTCTTTCTAGAGTGCCATGTCGCCACAGGACTTGTTTCTCAAGCCCTAAGATGGTGTTTCGGGCGGTAGCATGGGGTACTGCATATGTTTCAAGCCACCCAGTGGTTGCTTCCACCATGGTGAGCACATAACGCTTACCACTGCGAGATCGTGGCAAGGTGATATAATCAATCTGCCACGCCTCCCCATATTTATACTTTTGCCATCGCCCTTCCCCCCAAAGAGGTTTCATTCTCTTGGCTTGTTTAATTGTGGTGCATGTATCACAGTCATGGATAACCTGTGCAATAGCATCCATAGTTAAGTCCACCTCTCGGTCTCTAGCCCATTTATATGTTGCATCTCTTCCTTGATGGCCAGAGGTCTCATGGGCCCATCTAGCTAAAAATAATTCACTCTTGTGTTGCCAGTCCAAGCCCCTGGGCCAGTCACAATAGGATGTTTTTGCCAGTCTTTACCAGTGAGGCTTATTTCAGCCTCCAACACGGTTAACTCTTGGGAACCCCCAGTCACCCCAGAAATATAGATTAAGTCTGTCCCTTGGTGACTCGAGGGCATTAGAGTGCACTGTGCACCAGTGTCCACCAGGGCCTTATATTTTTGTGGTTCTGATGTGCCAGGCCATCGAATCCACACAGTCCAATACACTCTATTATCCCTTTCCCCCACCTGGCTGGGGGGCAGGGGCTATTGTGGCTGGTAGGTACCTCGCTCAGTTCTGAAGGAGTACCGTTCAGACAGGAGGGTGTCTCGCTCAAACTGGAGGGTGTCTCTTTCAGGTTGGAGGGCGCCTCTCTCGGTCTCGAGGGCTTCTTGTTGAGACTGGAGGGTGTCTTTCTCAGTCTGTAGGGCATCTCTCTCGGATTGGAGGGCATCTCTCTCGGATTGGAGGGCGTCTTGTTGAGACTGGAGGGTGTCTCTCTCGGATTGGAGGGCGTCTCTCTCGGATTGGAGAGCTCCTTGTTGAGACTGGAGGGCATCTTTCTCAGTCTGGAGGGCAGTTTTCTCGGTCTGGAGGGCGTCTCTCTCAATCTGGAGCGCGTCTCTCTTGGCCTGGAGGGTGTCTCTCTCGGATTGGAGGACTTCTTGTTGAGACTGGAGGGTGTCTTTCTCGGTCTGGAGGGCGTCTCGCTCGGATTGGAGGGCGTCTAGATTGGACTGGAGAGTCTGATTGTCAGTTAAAAGACTCTCTTTCTGGATCAGGAGACTGTCCCTTTCGGCTCGGAGACTCTCTCGCTCTATTTCAAAAACTCTATGCCTCTCTGGGATAGTATTGAATAAGGCCCGGTAAGCATAAGCCAGACCCCAAATAATTTGGGCCTCCTCAGATCTGTTTGAGCCGCAACATGCCTGTATCAAATATCTGCTTAAGTTTTCAGGATCTTGCAGGTGTTCAGGAGAAAAGTTCCATGACACCGGTGATGCCCATTTCTCTAAAGTCTCTCCTAAGTCCCTCCAAACTCCCTGCCAGTCAGTATTCTCTGGCTCTGGGGAGGGTTTTCTCAAAATATTATAAATACAAATACTGAGTAAAAGTACATTCAGGGAGACTGACACCACAATCATAACAAGCATTGGATGGGCGTTCAGAAAACGCATAATGAATTCAAAGGAGTGGCCAGGAGTCTGTTTAAAAATCACAAGTTCCATAGAGTTAACAACTTCATCTGGAGTTACTCCCTCTGGAACTGAATGCCACATCATATACAAAAGCCAGGAAGGTATTTCCATCAGTGTTTTTAGTTTATCATACAGAGACCAAGCTCCATGGATCAGACTGGCAAACTTAATTAAGTCCCAGTACGTTCTGAGCATTACAAGGGAAAAACCGATGAAATGCAGTCCCTTTAAGACCAGTTTAAAAAGAGAAAGCATTTTTTTTTCTTTTCTAAAACTAGCTGGCAGTACCCAAAAAGTTTACAAATATCCCAGGACAACTGGCAGTACGCCCAGACTTCAAGGTCGTGTTTTGCCGTACAGCACCTGCAGTACAGATAAGCCTGCTAACGAGAGACAGAGATTCACTCTAAAAGTATGTCTCTGCTCGGCTAAGGCAGCTGGTCGTGCCCCACGTTGGGCGCCAAAAATGTCAACGGTTTACGGGCAGGTTTGGCCCGGTTCCGTGACGATTGGTGCGGGGGACCCACGGACCCATGCCCCAGGAAAAGGGAAGGGGGAAAGGGAAAAGGGAAAAGGGAGATGGGCCTAGAAACAAAACAGCGTCAACGATCTGAGGAGTAAAGCTAATTTACTAAATAAGATATCAGAAAGCAAAATAACACAATATAATACAATATAATTGGAATTAAAGCTAATAAATCAAATAAAATGAGCAAGAGAGAGTGTCCGATAAACCGAAGGCCTTACGCTAACGCTGAAGGAGAGACGGCAGCGAGCACCCACTGCTGAGTCGATCCCAAAGGAAAGAGAGTGTCCCGTGACCGCAGACAGTTTTTATCTTTCCCTCAGAGCGTAAACACGTAAGAACGCAAAGCATCGCAAAGTCCTCTGGGGAATGGAGTTCTTCTTCTCTTCTGAGACAGGTATACCTGGAACTATCGATGATCCACGGAGCTGGAGCATTAACTCTTTAACTCTAAATGCACTACATGATGTTATGATGTGGAATACCAGTACCAAAAATCATAAAACCATGACATAACCCTAAACCTAACCCTAACCTTAAGCCAAAACTAACACTAACCCTATACCTAAACCCTAACCCTAACGCTAACCCCAACCCTAATCTGTACCCAAACACTAACCCTAAGCCAAAAACTTACCCTAGTACAAAATCTAAACAAAACACTATTATCAAAGCCAGTCTTCACCAAACCCGCTGAAATTAAATAAATCCTTCCCTAACACTTACTGTAAGACTAAATCTTTAACCTGAACCCTTACTCTAGCCTAACACTAATTCTAAAGCTAACACCAACCCTAAACCAAACCCTAAATCCAATCATACACCTAAACCTATACAATAACCTAAAACATACCCTAACAATTACTGTAAAACTAAATATTTAAACTTAAACCAAAACCTAAACCTAACCCTCACCCTCACTCTAACCCTAAATCTTAGCCTTACCCTAACCCTGTACCTTAACCTTAACACTAACGCTAACCCAAAAAGTAGTCTGCACCCTAACCTTTAATCCCTAAGCCTTACACTTACCCTAACCCTAAAACCTAACGCTAACCCATAACGCTAAACCTAACGCTAAACAAAACCCATACCCTGACCCTAATTCAAAAAGTAACCCAAACCCAAACACTGCCCTAAACCTAACCCAACTCCAACTGCAACCCCATCCCCAAACCCAACACCAACAACACCTAACCCCTAACCCCTAACCATAAACCTAACCCACACCCTAAACTTAACCCTCACCTATACCCTAAACCTAAACCTACCCCTATTCCTACCCTAACCCTACACCTAACCCTAAACCTAACCCTAACATTAACCCTGAACCTAACACTAACCCTAACCCTAACACTATCCCAAACCCAAACCGAACTCAAAATTAGCCCTCCCTCTCCCTCTCCCCCTCACCTAAACCCTAACTCTCTCCATAACCCTAAACCTAAACCTAATCCTAACCGTAAAGTAAACCTTAAAACTGACCGTAAGACTAACCCTAACCTTAAATCTAAGACAAAACGTTAACCTAAGACTAACCCAAAAATTTGAACATAATATTATTACTAAAGCCAATCTTCACCTAACCCTATGAAATAACCTAAATCCTTCCCTAACACTTACTGTAAGACTAAATCTTTAACCTGAACCCTTACTCTAACCTAACACTAATTCTAAAGCTAACACAAACCCTAACCCTTAACCTAAATCCAATCATACACCTAACCCTATCCAATAACCTAAAACATACCCTAACACTTACTGTAAAACTAAATATTTAAACTTAACATTAAACCTAACCCTAAATCTTAGCCTAACTGTAGAACTATACCTTAACCCTAATCCTAACGCTAACCCCAACCCTAATCCTTACCCAAATCCTAAGCCAAAACTTTACCCTATCACTAATCCGAAATCTAAACATAACCCTATTACTAAAGCCAATCTTCACCTAACCCGCTGAAATTACCTAAATCCTTCTTTAACACTTACTGTAAGACTAAATCTTTAACCCTTACACTTACTCTAACACTAAGTGTCCTTACCGTAACACTAACACTTACCAAACTAACCCCTAACCCTAAAACCAAACTCAAACCCTAACCCTAACCCTAACCCTAACCCTAAAACTAAACCTAACCCTAAACCCTAGCCCTATACCCTAAACATAACCCTAAAACTAAACCTAAAAATAACCCCAACACTAACCCTAAGTGTCCTTACCGTAACAGTAACACTTACCCAAACTAACCCCTAACCCTAAAACCAAACTCAAACCCTAACCCTAACCCTAACCCTAAAACTAAACCTAACCCTAAACCCTAGCCCTATACCCTAAACATAACCCTAAAACTAAACCTAAAAATAACCCCAACACTAACCCTAACCCTACCACTAACTAACCCAACCCTAATCTAAACAAAAACCCAAACCCTAATCAAAACAAACCTAACCCTAACACTAATCCTAGCACCAACTCCATCTACAACGGTAACCCCAAAACCCTAACCCAAACTCTAACCCTAACCCTAAACCTCAATCTAGCCCTAACCCTAACCATAACCTTAAAACAAAACCTAACCCTAACCCTAACCCCAACCTCAACACTAACCCCAAAGCCCTAACCATAAACCTAACCGTAACCCTACATTCTAACCCTAACTCTAACCCTAACCCAACACCAAACCCAAACCTAATCCCAACCCCAAACCTATAGCCTAACCCCTACAACTAACCCTAACCCTAAATCTAACCCTTAGATGTTACTTTAACCCTAACTCGAACCCTAATCCGAACCCTAAACCGAAACTAACCCTACTCCTACCACTACCCCTACTCCGAAACCAAACACAACCACAAGCCCTAACCCAAACTCCAACACCAACTCCAAACGCAACAACAAACACTACCCCAACCCTAAAACCTAACCCCAAACCTAATATTAACCCTAACACTAAAACTAAAACTAACCCTAATCTATGACCGTAACCCTAACCCTAACCCTAATCTATGACCCTAAACCTGAAGCCTTACGCTAACCCTAAGCCTAACTCTAACCCTAGTCCTGACCCAAAACCAAACTCTAACCCAAATCCTAACCCTAACCCTAACACTAAACCTAACCCTATCCTTAACACAGATACCAATCCCAACCGCAACCCCAACCCAAACCCATATCTATAACCCCTAAACGTAACGCTAAACCTACCCCTACCCCAAAAACAACCACAAGGACTAACCCTAACCCGAACCCTAACATTAACCCTTACCCTAACCCTTCCCCAAAAGCAACCACAAGCACAAACCCTAACCCTAACTAATCCTAACCCTAAGCCTAACCCTAACCATACCCCTAAACCCTACCCTAATCCTAAACCCTCAAAATAACCCTAAATCTAACCCTAACCCTAATCCTAAACTTAATACTAACACTAACCCTAACCCTAACCCTAACCCTAATCTCTAACCCTGCACTATAACCCTAACCATGACCTAGAAATTTCTAGAAATTTTTATACTGGTTATAAAACCTTTCAAATCTTTTCAAATAATCAGGTCAATGGAGGGCGAAAGTCTGGCTGTAATCGCTCATAACCGTGGATTAAGCTTGAAAAAATTTGTGTCTTCTACAGTTCCGAAGGCAGAATGCTAATCAGCCGGCTGCCTCGCGCTGTAATGAGGCTTATCTCCACTGCCAAATGAGGTCTGATTCCAACATTACGCAGTTTACTCTTATAACAGACTCCGTTCATGGTGTTTTTTAGAAAAGATGGGCTGCCCCCCTTTGTTAGTGAGGGGGAATTTTCTGCTCTATGCCGGCTCAGCAAGCATTTGAAAAGAATGATAGCATCAGAACTTCATTTCAGTACACATTTCCACAGTATTTCTTTAACATTGATGACATTCTAGATTCCTCAGAAACACAGTTTCTCTCAGTTTTTCCTTTTCATACACACGGACATTACTGATTCCTTCCCCAAAATTGTATGCTCTTCTGATCTTAGCAGTGTACATGCGTAATTGGAGTGAAGCTGGCTCCTCTACTAGATTCTGGTGTCTGTCCCACCGAATCGAAAATTTCCCCAGCAAACTACATCACCGGAGCATCGCAGATGAGCCCGGTTGTACGAAACTGAAAGGAATCGACAACGAACGTCACACTAGAATCACTCGTAACAGCATATTCTGCTTGAAACGCATCAACCGCGGTTTCTGCTGCTTGAGCCGCTGAAGAAAGACGCGACTCAGCCTGCTGCCGCGCACAGAAGAGCGGCTTTAAGTGGCAGCCTGCTGCGGTCTGACTCCAACATAACAGTGATTACCCTTATGACAGAATCCGTATCTGACGTTGTCGACGGAGATGGGGAGGACCCCGATATTTATGTGGGGGAAAGATTCTGTTCCCTTTCTGCTCTGCTACTGTCGGCAATGTATGTCTGCATCAGGTGATACTTTCCGTCCACGTTTTTATGCTTCTTTTCAGAAACTTTTTTTTTTCTTATTTTCTTCGTGAAACTTCCTCAATCCCATCTCTTTTTTAGCACACAAGAACGTTACTGATGGCTTTCTCAAAATTGTATGCTTTTCTGATCTTAGTAATGTACATGCGAAATTTGAATGAAACTGGCTCCTCTCGCAGATTCTGGTGTCTGTCGAAGCGGATCGAAAATTTTCCAATAAACTTCATCTCCGGAGCATCGCAGATGAGCCCGTACGAAACTGAGCCGAATCGGCAACGAACGTCACACTAGAATCGCTCGTAACAGCATATTCTGCTTGAAACGCATCAACCGCGGTTTCTGCTGCTTGAGCCGCTGAAGAAAGACGCGACTCAGCCTGCTGCCGCGCACTGAAGAGCGGCTTTAAGCGGCAGCCTGCTGCGGTCTGACTCCAACATAACAGTGATTACCCTTATGACAGACCCCGTTCCCGGCGTTGTCGACGGATATGGGGAGGACCCCGATGTTACTGTGGGGGAAAGATTAAGTTCCCTTTCTGCTCTGCTACCGTCGGCAATGTATGTCTGCATCAGACGATCCTTTCCGTCCACGTACTCATACTCTTTTTTCAGAAGTTTCTTGATGTCTTTTTCTTTCTACACTGAATCATCGTCTCTCCCCGTTTAGTTTTCAATCACACGAACATTACTGATTCCTTCCCCAAAATTGTATGCTCTTCTGATCTTAGCAGTGTACATGCGTAATTGGAGTGAAGCTGGCTCCTCTCGCAGATTCTGGTGTCTCTCGCACGGGATCGAATATTTTCCAATAAACTTCATCACCGGAGCATCGCAGATGAGCCCGTACGAAACTGAGCCGAATCGGCAACGAACGTCACACTCAAATCGCTCGAAACAGCATATTCTGCTTGAAACGCATCAACCGCGGTTTCTGCTGCTTGAGCAGCTGAAGAAAGACGCGACTCAGCCTGCTGCCGCGCACTGAAGAGCGGCTATAAGCGGCAGCCTGCTGCGGTCTGACTCCATCATAAAAAGTGATTACCCTTATGACAGAATCCGTTCCCGGCGTTGTCGACGGATATGGGGAGGACCCCGATGTTATTGTGGGGGAAAGATTCTGTTCCCTTTCTGCTCTTCTACTGTCGGAAATGTATGTCTGCATTAAAAGATTCTTTCCGTCCACCTTTTTATGCTTCATTTCAGAAACGTTCTTTTTGTTATTTTTTTCGTGAAACTTCCTCAATTCTGTTTCCTTCTCGCACACAAGAACGTTACTGATTTCTTTCCCAAAATTGTATGCTCTTTTGATCTTAGCAATGTAGATGCGTAATTTGAGTGAAGCTGGCTCCTCTCGCAGATTGTGGTGTCTGTAGAAGCTGATCGAAAATTTTCCAACAAACTACATCACAAGAGAATCGCAGATGAGCCCGTACGAAACTGATCGTAATCGACAACGAACGTCACACTGAAATCGCTCGTAACAGCATATTCTGCTTGGAACGCATCAACCGCGGTTTCTGCTGCTTGAGCCGCTGAAGAAAGACGCGACTCAGCCTGCTGCCGCGCACTGAAGAGAGGCTTTAAACGGCAGCTTGCTGCGGTCTGACTCCAACATAACAGTGATTACCCTTAAGACAGAATCCGTTCCTGGCGTTGTCGACGGAGATAAGGAGGACCCCGATGTTATTGTGGGGGAAAGATTCTGTTCCCTTTCAGCTCTTCTACTGTCAGAAATGTATGTCTGCATTAAAAGATTCCTTCCGTCCACCTTTTTATGATTCATTTCAGAAACGTTCTTTTTGTTATTTTTTTCGTGAAACTTCCTCAATCCTGTTTCCTTCTCGCACACAAGAACGTTACTGATTTCTTTCCCAAAATTGTATGCTCTTTTGATCTTAGCAATGTAGATGCGTAATTTGAGTGAAGCTGTCTTCTCTCGCACATTGTGGTGTCTGTAGAAGCAGGTCGAAAACTTTCCAACAAACTACATCACAAGAGAATCGCAGATGAGCGCCTACGAAACTGATTGGAATCGGCAACGAACGTCACACTAGAATCGCTCGTAACACCATATTCCGCTTGAAACGCATCAACCGCGGTTTCTGCTGCTTGAGCCGCTGAAGCAAGACGCGGTTCAGTCTGCTGCCGCGCACTGAAGAGCGGCTTTAAAAACCGGCTTTCTACTGTCGTAAATGTATGTCTACCGTCGGCAATGTATGTCTGCTTCAAAAGTTCCTTTCCGTTCACGTTTTTATACATTTTTTCAGAAGTTTCATGATGTCTTTTTCTTTCTACACTGAATCATCGTCTCTCCCCGTTTAGTTTTCAATCACACGAACATTACTGATTTCTTTCCCAAAATTGTATGCTCTTCTGATCTTAGCAATGTAGACGCGAAATTTGATTGAAGCTGGCTCTTCTCGCAGATTCTGGTGTCTGTCGAAGCGGATCGAATATTTTCCAACCAACTTCATCACCGGAGCATCGCAGATGAGCCCGTACGAAACTGATCGGAATCGGCAACGAACGTCACACTAGAATCGCTCGTAACAGCAGATCCCGCTTGGAACGCATCAACCGCGGTTTCTGCTGCTTGAGCCGCTGAAGAAAGACGCGACTCAGCCTGCTGCCGCGCACAGAAGAGCGGCTTTAAGCGGCAGCCTGCTGCGGTCTGACTCCAACATAACAGTGATTACCCTTATGACAGAATCCGTATCTGACGTTGTCGACGGAGACGGGGAGGACCCCGATGTTTATGTGGGGGAAAGATTCTGTTCCCTTTCTGCTCTGCTACTGTCGGCAATGTATGTCTGCATCAGGCGATACTTTCCGTCCACGTTTTTATGCTTCTTTTCAGAAACTTTTTTTTTGTTATTTTCTTCGTGAAACTTCCTCAATCCCATCTCTTTTTTAGCACACAAGAACGTTACTGATGGCTTTCCCAAAATTGTATGCTTTTCTGATCTTAGTAATGTACATGCGAAATTTGAGTGAAACTGGCTCCTCTCGCAGATTCTGGTGTCTGTCGAAGCGGATCGAAAATTTTCCAATAAACTTCATCTCCGGAGCATCGCAGATGAGCCCGTACGAAACTGAGCCGAATCGGCAACGAACGTCACACTAGAATCGCTCGTAACAGCAGATCCCGCTTGGAACGCATCAACCGCGGTTTCTGCTGCTTGATCCGCTGAAGAAAGACGCGACTCAGCCTGCTGCCGCGCACTGAAGAGCGGCTTTAAGCGGCAGCCTGCTGCGGTCTGACTCCAACATAACAGTGATTACCCTTATGACAGAATCCGTATCTGACGTTGTCGACGGAGATGGGGAGGACCCCGATATTTATGTGGGGGAAAGATTATGTTCCCTTTCTGCTCTGCTACCGTCGGCAATGTATGTCTGCATCAAAAGATCCTTCACGTCCACGTATTCATACTCTTTTTTCAGAAGTTTCTTGATGTCTTTTTCTTTCTACACTGAATCATCGTCTCTCCCCGTTTAGCTTTCAATCACACGAACATTACTGATTTCTTTCCCAAAATTGTATGCTCTTCTGATCTTAGCAATGTAGACGCGAAATTTGATTGAAGCTGGCTCCTCTCGCAGATTCTGGTGTCTGTCGAAGCGGATCGAATATTTTCCAACAAACTTCATCACCGGAGCATCGCAGATGAGCCCGTACGAAACTGATCGGAATCGGCAACGAACGTCACACTAGAATCGCTCGTAACAGCAGATCCCGCTTGGAACGCATCAACCGCGGTTTCTGCTGCTTGAGCCGCTGAAGAAAGACGCGACTCAGCCTGCTGCCGCGCACTGAAGAGCGGCTATAAGCGGCAGACTGCTGCGGTCTGACTCCAACATAACAGTGATTACCCTTATGACAGACCCCGTTCCCGGCGTTGTCGACGGAGAAGGGGAGGACCCCGATGTTATTGTGGGGGAAAGATTCTGTTCCCTTTCTGCTCTGCTACCGTCGGCAATTTATGTCTGCATCAAAAGATCCTTTACGTCCACGTATTCATTCTCTTTTTTCAGAAGTTTCTTGATGTCTTTTTCTTTCTACACTGAATCATCGTCTCTCCCCGTTTAGTTTTCAATCACACGAACATTACTGATTTCTTTCCCAAAATGGTATGCTCTTCTGATCTTAGCAATGTAGACGCGAAATTTGATTGAAACTAGCTCCTCTACTAGATTCTGGTGTCTGTCCCACCGAATCGAAAATTTCCCTAGCTAACTACATCACCGGAGCATCGCAGATGAGCCCGGTTGTACGTAAATGAAAGGAATCGACAACGAACGCCAAATTAATTCGCTCGAAAAAGCATATTCTGCTTGAAACGCATCAACCGCGGTTTCTGCTGCTTGAGCCGCTGAAGAAAGACGCGACTCAGCCTGCTGCCGCGCACTGAAGAGCGGTTATAAGCGGCAGCCTGCTGCGGTCTGACTCCAACATAACAGTGATTACCCTTATGACAGACCCCGTTCCCGGCGTTGTCGACGGAGAAGGGGAGGACCCCGATGTTATTGTGGGGGAAAGATTCAGTTCCCTTTCTGCTCTTCTACTGTCGGCAATGTATGTCTGCATTAAAAGATTCTTTCCGTCCACCTTTTTATGCTTCATTTCAGAAACGTTCTTTTTGTTATTTTTTTCGTGAAACTTCCTCAATTCTGTTTCCTTCTCGCACACAAGAACGTTACTGATTCCTTTCCCAAAATTGTATGCTCTTTTGATCTTAGCAATGTAGATGCGTAATTTGAGTGAAGCTGGCTCCTCTCGCAGATTGTGGTGTCTGTAGAAGCTGATCGAAAATTTTCCAACAAACTACATCACAAGAGAATCGCAGATGAGCCCGTACGAAACTGATCGTAATCGACAACGAACGTCACACTGAAATCGCTCGTAACAGCATATTCTGCTTGGAACGCATCAACGGCGGTTTCTGCTGCTTGAGCCGCTGAAGAAAGACGCGACTCAGCCTGCTGCCGCGCACTGAAGAGAGGCTTTAAACGGCAGCTTGCTGCGGTCTGACTCCAACATAACAGTGATTACCCTTAAGACAGAATCCGTTCCTGGCGTTGTCGACGGAGATAAGGGGGACCCCGATGTTATTGTGGGGGAAAGATTCTGTTCCCTTTCAGCTCTTCTACTGTCAGAAATGTATGTCTGCATTAAAAGATTCCTTCCGTCCACCTTTTTATGATTCATTTCAGAAACGTTCTTTTTGTTATTTTTTTCGTGAAACTTCCTCAATCCTGTTTCCTTCTCGCACACAAGAACATTACTGATTCCTTTCCCAAAATTGTATGCTCTTTTGATCTTCGCAATGTAGATGCGTAATTTGAGTGAAGCTGGCTCCTCTCGCAGATTGTGGTGTCTGTAGAAGCAGGTCGAAAACTTTCCAACAAACTACATCACAAGAGAATCGCAGATGAGCGCCTACGAAACTGATTGGAATCGGCAACGAACGTCACACTAGAATCGCTCGTAACACCATATTCCGCTTGAAACGCATCAACCGCGGTTTCTGCTGCTTGATCCGCTGAAGCAAGACGCGGCTCAGTCTGCTGCCGCGCACTGAAGAGCGGCTTTAAAAACCGGCTTTCTACTGTCGGAAATGTATGTCTACCGTCGGCAATGTATGTCTGCTTCAAAAGTTCCTTTCCGTTCACGTTTTTATACATTTTTTCAGAAGTTTCATGATGTCTTTTTTTTTCTACACTGAATCATCGTCTCTCCCCGTTTAGTTTTCAATCACACGAACATTACTGATTTCTTTCCCAAAATTGTATGCTCTTCTGATCTTAGCAATGTAGACGCGAAATTTGATTGAAGCTGGCTCCTCTCGCAGATTCTGGTGTCTGTCGAAGCGGATCGAATATTTTCCAACCAACTTCATCACCGGAGCATCGCAGATGAGCCCGTACGAAACTGATCGGAATCGGCAACGAACGTCACACTAGAATCGCTCGTAACAGCAGATCCCGCTTGGAACGCATCAACCGCGGTTTCTGCTGCTTGAGCCGCTGAAGAAAGACGCGACTCAGCCTGCTGCCGCGCACAGAAGAGCGGCTTTAAGCGGCAGCCTGCTGCGGTCTGACTCCAACATAACAGTGATTACCCTTATGACAGAATCCGTATCTGACGTTGTCGACGGAGACGGGGAGGACCCCGATGTTTATGTGGGGGAAAGATTCTGTTCCCTTTCTGCTCTGCTACCGTCGGCAATGTATGTCTGCATCAGGCGATACTTTCCGTCCACGTTTTTATGCTTCTTTTCAGAAACTTTTTTTTTGTTATTTTCTTCGTGAAACTTCCTCAATCCCATCTCTTTTTTAGCACACAAGAACGTTACTGATGGCTTTCCCAAAATTGTATGCTTTTCTGATCTTAGTAATGTACATGCGAAATTTGAGTGAAACTGGCTCCTCTCGCAGATTCTGGTGTCTGTCGAAGCGGATCGAAAATTTTCCAATAAACTTCATCTCCGGAGCATCGCAGATGAGCCCGTACGAAACTGAGCCGAATCGGCAACGAACGTCACACTAGAATCGCTCGTAACAGCAGATCCCGCTTGGAACGCATCAACCGCGGTTTCTGCTGCTTGATCCGCTGAAGAAAGACGCGACTCAGCCTGCTGCCGCGCACTGAAGAGCGGCTATAAGCGGCAGCCTGCTGCGGTCTGACTCCATCATAAAAAGTGATTACCCTTATGACAGAATCCGTTCCCGGCGTTGTCGACGGATATGGGGAGGACCCCGATGTTATTGTGGGGGAAAGATTCTGTTCCCTTTCAGCTCTTCTACTGTCGGAAATGTATGTCTGCATTAAAAGATTCTTTCCGTCCACGTTTTTATGCTTCATTTCAGAAACGTTCTTTTTGTTATTTTTTTCGTGAAACTTCCTCAATTCTGTTTCCTTCTCGCACACAAGAACGTTACTGATTTCTTTCCCAAAATTGTATGCTCTTTTGATCTTAGCAATGTAGATGCGTAATTTGAGTGAAGCTGGCTCCTCTCGCAGATTGTGGTGTCTGTAGAAGCTGATCGAAAATTTTCCAACAAACTACATCACAAGAGAATCGCAGATGAGCCCGTACGAAACTGATCGTAATCGACAACGAACGTCACACTGAAATCGCTCGTAACAGCATATTCTGCTTGGAACGCATCAACGGCGGTTTCTGCTGCTTGAGCCGCTGAAGAAAGACGCGACTCAGCCTGCTGCCGCGCACTGAAGAGAGGCTTTAAACGGCAGCTTGCTGCGGTCTGACTCCAACATAACAGTGATTACCCTTAAGACAGACCCCGTTCCTGGCGTTGTCGACGGAGATAAGGAGGACCCCGATGTTATTGTGGGGGAAAGATTCTGTTCCCTTTCAGCTCTTCTACTGTCAGAAATGTATGTCTGCATTAAAAGATTCCTTCCGTCCACCTTTTTATGATTCATTTCAGAAACGTTCTTTTTGTTATTTTTTTCGTGAAACTTCCTCAATCCTGTTTCCTTCTCGCACACAAGAACATTACTGATTCCTTTCCCAAAATTGTATGCTCTTTTGATCTTCGCAATGTAGATGCGTAATTTGAGTGAAGCTGGCTCCTCTCGCAGATTGTGGTGTCTGTAGAAGCAGGTCGAAAACTTTCCAACAAACTACATCACAAGAGAATCGCAGATGAGCGCCTACGAAACTGATTGGAATCGGCAACGAACGTCACACTAGAATCGCTAGTAACACCATATTCTGCTTGAAACGCATCAACCGCGTTTTCTGCTGCTTGATCCGCTGAAGCAAGACGCGGCTCAGTCTGCTGCCGCGCACTGAAGAGCGGCTTTAAAAACCGGCTTTCTACTGTAGGAAATGTATGTCTACCGTCGGCAATGTATGTCTGCTTCAAAAGTTCCTTTCCGTTCACGTTTTTATACATTTTTTCAGAAGTTTCATGATGTCTTTTTCTTTCTACACTGAATCATCGTCTCTCCCCGTTTAGTTTTCAATCACACGAACATTGCTGATTTCTTTCCCAAAATTGTATGCTCTTCTGATCTTAGCAGTGTACATGCGTAATTGGAGTGAAGCTGGCTCCTCTACTAGATTCTGGTGTCTGTCCCACCGAATCGAAAATTTCCCCAGCAAACTACATCACCGGAGCATCGCAGATGAGCCCGTACGAAACTGATCGGAATCGGCAACGAACGTCACACTAGAATCGCTCGTAACAGCAGATCCCGCTTGGAACGCATCAACCGCGGTTTCTGCTGCTTGAGCCGCTGAAGAAAGACGCGACTCAGCCTGCTGCCGCGCACAGAAGAGCGGCTTTAAGCGGCAGCCTGCTGCGGTCTGACTCCAACATAACAGTGATTACCCTTATGACAGACCCCGTTCCCGGCGTTGTCGACGGATATGGGGAGGACCCCGATGTTACTGTGGGGGAAAGATTCTGTTCCCTTTCTGCTCTGCTACCGTCGGCAATGTATGTCTTCTTCAAAAGTTACTTTCCGTTCACGTTTTTATACTTTTTCTCTGAAGTTTCATGATGTCTTTTTCTTTCTACACTGAATCATGTGGACTTCTACACTGGGTGGAAGCCACCCAGTGGTTGCTTCCACCATGGTGAGCACATAACGCTTACCACTGCGAGATCGTGGCAAGGTGATATAATCAATCTGCCACGCCTCCCCATATTTATACTTTTGCCATCGCCCTTCCCCCCAAAGAGGTTTCATTCTCTTGGCTTGTTTAATTGTGGTGCATGTATCACAGTCATGGATAACCTGTGCAATAGCATCCATAGTTAAGTCCACCTCTCGGTCTCTAGCCCATTTATATGTTGCATCTCTTCCTTGATGGCCAGAGGTCTCATGGGCCCATCTAGCTAAAAATAATTCACTCTTGTGTTGCCAGTCCAAGTCTGCTTGAGCCACCTTAACTTTGGCAGCTCGATCTACCTGATGGTTATTTTGTTGTTCCTCAGTTGCCCGGCTCTTAGGAACATGAGCATCTGCATGGCGCACCTTTACAACCATATTCTTTATTCGGGCAGCAGTGTCTCTGCACAGTTCAGCAGCCCCAATAGGTTTACCCCTCCGTTGCCAACCATTTTGTTCCCATTGCTGTTACCACCCCCATAAAGCATTTGCCACCATCCATGAGTCAGTGTAAAGATAAAGCACTGGCCACCTCTCTCGTTCAGCAATATCTAAGGCCAACTGGACAGCCTTTACCTCTGCAAATTGACTTGAGTCTCCTTTTCCTTCAGTGGCCTCAGCAACTCGTCGTGTGGGGCTCCACACAGCAGATTTCCATCTGCGATGCTTACCCACAATGCGACACGATCCATCTGTGAACAGGGCATATCTCTTTTCATTGTCTGGTAGTTCATTATATGGTGGGGCCTCTTTGGCACGTGATACCTCCTCTGCTGGTGTTGTTCCAAACTTTTTACCTTCAGGCCAGTCCATGATCACTTCTAGGATTCCTGGATGACTGAGGTTCCCCATCCGAGCTCGCTGTGTAATCAGCGCAATCCACTTACTCCAAGGGGCATCAGTAGCATGATGGGTAGAGGGAACCTTTCCTTTGAACATCCAGTTCAGCACTGGCAGTCGAGGTGCCAGAAGGAGCTGCGTTTCAGTACCGATTACTTCGGAAGCAGCTCGAACCCCCTCGTACGTGGCTAAGATCTCCTTCTCAGTTGGAGTGTAGCGCTACTCAGACCCCCTGTACGCCCGACTCCAGAATCCAAGGGGTCGGCCTCGGGTCTCTCCAGGAGCTCTTTGCCACAAACTCCAAGTGGGACCTTCCTTTCCAGCAGCAGTGTAGAGGATGTTCTTTACATCCTGTCCCGTCCGCACTGGCCCCAGGGCCACAGCACGGGCTATCTCCTGCTTAATTTGCTCAAAAGCCTGCTGCTGCTCAGGGCCCCACACAAAATCATTCTTCTTTCGCGTCACCCGATAGAGAGGGCTCACAATGAGACTGTAGTTTGGAACATGCATTCTCCAAAAGCCCACTACACCCAAAAAAGCTTGGGTCTCTGTCTTACTGGTGGGTGGAGACATGGCAGTGATTTTGTTAACCACATCTGTAGGGATGTGACGACGTCCATCTTGCCACTTTATACCTAGGAACTGAATTTCCTGTGCAGGCCCTTTCACTTTGCTTCGCTTGATAGCAAAGCCAGCTCTCAGAAGGATCTGGATTATTCTCTCTCCTTTCTCAAAAACTTCCCCTGCTGTATTGCCCCACACAATGATATCATCAATGTATTGTAAGTGCTCAGGAGCACCGCCCTGTTCCAATGCAGTTTGGACCAACCCATGGCAAATAGTTGGGCTGTGCTTCCACCCCTGGGGCAAACGGTTCCAGGTGTATTGAACGCCCCTCCAGGTGAAAGCAAACTGTGGCCTGCATTCTGTAGCCAGAGGAATTGAAAAGAAGGCATTAGCAATGTCAGTGGTGGCATACCACTTGGCTGCTTTTGACTCCAGTTCGTACTGGAGTTGTAGCATGTCCGGCACAGCAGCACTCAATGGGGGTGTGACTTCATTCAGGCCATGGTAATCTACCGTCAGCCTCCATTCTCCACTGGCTTTACGCACCGGCCATATGGAGCTGTTAAACGGTGAGTGAGTTTTGCTGATCACTCCCTGGCTCTCTAGCTGACGAATCAGGTTATGAATGGGGAGCAAGGAATCCCTGTTGGTGCGGTACTGCCGTCTGTGCACCGTTTTTGTAGCAATCGGTACCTGTTGCTCCTCCACTTGGAGCAACCCCACAACAGACGGATCTTCTGATAGGCCAGGCAAAGCAGACAGCTGCTTAACGTTGTCTGCGTCCACAGCAGCTATTCCAAAGGCCCATCGATACCCTTTGGGATCCTTAAAATATCCCCTTTTGAGGTAATCGATACCAAGTATACATGGAGCCCCTGGGCCAGTCACAATAGGATGTTTTTGCCAGTCTTTACCAGTGAGGCTTATTTCAGCCTCCAACACGGTTAACTCTTGGGAACCCCCAGTCACCCCAGAAATATAGATTAAGTCTGTCCCTTGGTGACTCGAGGGCATTAGAGTGCACTGTGCACCAGTGTCCACCAGGGCCTTATATTTTTGTGGTTCTGATGTGCCAGGCCATCGAATCCACACAGTCCAATACACTCTATTATTCCTTTCCCCCACCTGGCTGGGGGGCAGGGACTATTGTGGCTGGTAGGTACCTCGCTCAGTTCTGAAGGAGTACCTTTCAGACAGGAGGGTGTCTCGCTCAAACTGGAGGGTGTCTCTTTCAGGTTGGAGGGCGCCTCTCTCGGTCTGGAGGGCATCTCTCTCGGATTGGAGGGCGTCTCTCTCGGATTGGAGGGCTTCTTGTTGAGACTGGAGGGCATCTTTCTCAGTCTGGACGGTGTTTTTCTCGGTCTGGAGGGCATCTCGCTCGGATTGGAGGGCGTCTAGGTTGGACTGGAGAGTCTGATTGTCAGTTAAAAGACTCTCTTTCTCGATCAGGAGACTGTCCCTTTCGGCTCGGAGACTCTCTCGCTCTATTTCAAAAACTCTATGCCTCTCTGGGATAGTATTGAATAAGGCCAGGTAAGCATAAGCCAGACCCCAAATAATTTGGGCCTCCTCAGATCTGTTTGAGCCGCAACATGCCTGTATCAAATATCTGCTTAAGTTTTCAGGATCTTGCAGGTGTTCAGGAGAAAAGTTCCATGACACCGGTGATGCCCATTTCTCTAAAGTCTCTCCTAAGTCCCTCCAAACTCCCTGCCAGTCAATATTCTCTGGCTCTAGGGAGGGTTTTCTCAAAGTATTATAAATACAGATACTGATGAAGAGTACATTCAGGGAGACTGATACCACAGTCATAACAAGCATTGGATGGGCGTTCAGAAAACGCATAATGAATTCAAAGGAGTGGCCAGGAGTCTGTTTAAAAATCACTAGTTCCATAGAGTTAGCAACTTCATCTGGAGTTACTCCCTCTGGAACTGAATGCCACATCGTATACAAAAGCCAGGTAGGTATGTCCGTCAGTGTTTTTAGTTTATCATATAGAGACCAAGCTCCGTGGATCAGACTGGCAAACTTAATTAAGTCCCAGTACGTTCTGAGCATTACAAGGGAAAAACCGATGAAATGCAGTCCCTTTAAGACCAGTTTAAAAAGAGAAAGCATTTTTTTTTCTTTTCTAAAACTAGCTGGCAGTACCCAAAAAGTTTACAAATATCCCAGGACAACTGGCAGTACGCCCAGACTTCAAGGTCGTGTTTTGCCGTACAGCACCTGCAGTACAGATAAGCCTGCTAACGAGAGACAGAGATTCACTCTAAAAGTATGTCTCTGCTCGGCTAAGGCAGCTGGTCGTGCCCCACGTTGGGCGCCAAAAATGTCAACGGTTTACGGGCAGGTTTGGCCCGGTTCCGTGACGATTGGTGCGGGGGACCCACGGACCCATGCCCCAGGAAAAGGGAAGGGGGAAAGGGAAAAGGGAAAAGGGAGATGGGCCTAGAAACAAAACAGCGTCAACGATCTGAGGAGGAAAGCTAATTTACTAAATAAGATATCAGAAAGCAAAATAACACAATATAATACAATATAATTGGAATTAAAGCTAATAAATCAAATAAAATGAGCAAGAGAGAGTGTCCGATAAACCGAAGGCCTTACGCTAACGCTGAAGGAGAGACGGCAGCGAGCACCCACTGCTGAGTCGATCCCAAAGGAGAGTGTCCCGTGACCGCAGACAGTTTTTATCTTTCCCTCAGAGCGTAAACACGTAAGAACGCAAAGCATCGCAAAGTCCTCTGGGGAATGGAGTTCTTCTTCTCTTCTGAGACAGGTATACCTGGAACTATCGATGATCCACGGAGCTGGAGCATTAACTCTTTAACTCTAAATGCACTACATGATGTTATGATGTGGAATACCAGTACCAAAAATCATAAAACCATGACATAACCCTAAACCTAACCCTAACCTTAAGCCAAAACTAACACTAACCCTATACCTAAACCCTAACCCTAACGCTAACCCCAACCCTAATCTGTACCCAAACACTAACCCTAAGCCAAAAACTTACCCTAGTACAAAATCTAAACAAAACACTATTATCAAAGCCAGTCTTCACCAAACCCGCGGAAATTAAATAAATCCTTCCCTAACACTTACTGTAAGACTAAATCTTTAACCTGAACCCTTACTCTAGCCTAACACTAATTCTAAAGCTAACACCAACCCTAAACCAAACCCTAAATCCAATCATACACCTAAACCTATACAATAACCTAAAACATACCCTAACAATTACTGTAAAACTAAATATTTAAACTTAAACCAAAACCTAAACCTAACCCTCACCCTCACTCTAACCCTAAATCTTAGCCTTACCCTAACCCTGTACCTTAACCTTAACACTAACGCTAACCCAAAAAGTAGTCTGCACCCTAACCTTTAATCCCTAAGCCTTACACTTACCCTAACCCTAAAACCTAACGCTAACCCATAACGCTAAACCTAACGCTAAACAAAACCCATACCCTGACCCTAATTCAAAAAGTAACCCAAACCCAAACACTGCCCTAAACCTAACCCAACTCCAACTGCAACCCCATCCCCAAACCCAACACCAACAACACCTAACCCCTAACCCCTAACCATAAACCTAACCCACACCCTAAACTTAACCCTCACCTATACCCTAAACCTAAACCTACCCCTATTCCTACCCTAACCCTACACCTAACCCTAAACCTAACCCTAACATTAACCCTGAACCTAACACTAACCCTAACCCTAACACTATCCCAAACCCAAACCGAACTCAAAATTAGCCCTCCCTCTCCCTCTCCCCCTCACCTAAACCCTAACTCTCTCCATAACCCTAAACCTAAACCTAATCCTAACCGTAAAGTAAACCTTAAAACTGACCGTAAGACTAACCCTAACCTTAAATCTAAGACAAAACGTTAACCTAAGACTAACCCAAAAATTTGAACATAATATTATTACTAAAGCCAATCTTCACCTAACCCTATGAAATAACCTAAATCCTTCCCTAACACTTACTGTAAGACTAAATCTTTAACCTGAACCCTTACTCTAACCTAACACTAATTCTAAAGCTAACACAAACCCTAACCCTTAACCTAAATCCAATCATACACCTAACCCTATCCAATAACCTAAAACATACCCTAACACTTACTGTAAAACTAAATATTTAAACTTAACATTAAACCTAACCCTAAATCTTAGCCTAACTGTAGAACTATACCTTAACCCTAATCCTAACGCTAACCCCAACCCTAATCCTTACCCAAATCCTAAGCCAAAACTTTACCCTATCACTAATCCGAAATCTAAACATAACCCTATTACTAAAGCCAATCTTCACCTAACCCGCTGAAATTACCTAAATCCTTCTTTAACACTTACTGTAAGACTAAATCTTTAACCCTTACACTTACTCTAACACTAAGTGTCCTTACCGTAACACTAACACTTACCAAACTAACCCCTAACCCTAAAACCAAACTCAAACCCTAACCCTAACCCTAACCCTAACCCTAAAACTAAACCTAACCCTAAACCCTAGCCCTATACCCTAAACATAACCCTAAAACTAAACCTAAAAATAACCCCAACACTAACCCTAAGTGTCCTTACCGTAACAGTAACACTTACCCAAACTAACCCCTAACCCTAAAACCAAACTCAAACCCTAACCCTAACCCTAACCCTAAAACTAAACCTAACCCTAAACCCTAGCCCTATACCCTAAACATAACCCTAAAACTAAACCTAAAAATAACCCCAACACTAACCCTAACCCTACCACTAACTAACCCAACCCTAATCTAAACAAAAACCCAAACCCTAATCAAAACAAACCTAACCCTAACACTAATCCTAGCACCAACTCCATCTACAACGGTAACCCCAAAACCCTAACCCAAACTCTAACCCTAACCCTAAACCTCAATCTAGCCCTAACCCTAACCATAACCTTAAAACAAAACCTAACCCTAACCCTAACCCCAACCTCAACACTAACCCCAAAGCCCTAACCATAAACCTAACCGTAACCCTACATTCTAACCCTAACTCTAACCCTAACCCAACACCAAACCCAAACCTAATCCCAACCCCAAACCTATAGCCTAACCCCTACAACTAACCCTAACCCTAAATCTAACCCTTAGATGTTACTTTAACCCTAACTCGAACCCTAATCCGAACCCTAAACCGAAACTAACCCTACTCCTACCACTACCCCTACTCCGAAACCAAACACAACCACAAGCCCTAACCCAAACTCCAACACCAACACCAAACGCAACAACAAACACTACCCCAACCCTAAAACCTAACCCCAAACCTAATATTAACCCTAACACTAAAACTAAAACTAACCCTAATCTATGACCGTAACCCTAACCCTAACCCTAATCTATGACCCTAAACCTGAAGCCTTACGCTAACCCTAAGCCTAACTCTAACCCTAGTCCTGACCCAAAACCAAACTCTAACCCAAATCCTAACCCTAACCCTAACACTAAACCTAACCCTATCCTTAACACAGATACCAATCCCAACCGCAACCCCAACCCAAACCCATATCTGTAACCCCTAAACGTAACGCTAAACCTACCCCTACCCCAAAACCAACCACAAGGACTAACCCTAACCCGAACCCTAACATTAACCCTTACCCTAACCCTTCCCCAAAAGCAACCACAAGCACAAACCCTAACCCTAACTAATCCTAACCCTAAGCCTAACCCTAACCATACCCCTAAACCCTACCCTAATCCTAAACCCTCAAAATAACCCTAAATCTAACCCTAACCCTAATCCTAAACTTAATACTAACACTAAACCTAACCCTAACCCTAACCCTAATCTCTAACCCTGCACTATAACCCTAACCATGACCTAGAAATTTCTAGAAATTTTTATACTGGTTATAAAACCTTTCAAATCTTTTCAAATAATCAGGTCAATGGAGGGCGAAAGTCTGGCTGTAATCGCTCATAACCGTGGATTAAGCTTGAAAAAATTTGTGTCTTCTACAGTTCCGAAGGCAGAATGCTAATCAGCCGGCTGCCTCGCGCTGTAATGAGGCTTATCTCCACTGCCAAATGAGGTCTGATTCCAACATTACGCAGTTTACTCTTATAACAGACTCCGTTCATGGTGTTTTTTAGAAAAGATGGGCTGCCCCCCTTTGTTAGTGAGGGGGAATTTTCTGCTCTATGCAGGCTCAGCAAGCATTTGAAAAGAATGATAGCATCAGAACTTCATTTCAGTACACATTTCCACAGTTTTTCTTTAACATTGATGACATTCTAGATTCCTCAGAAACACAGTTTCTCTCAGTTTTTCCTTTTCATACACACGGACATTACTGATTCCTTCCCCAAAATTGTATGCTCTTCTGATCTTAGCAGTGTACATGCGTAATTGGAGTGAAGCTGGCTCCTCTACTAGATTCTGGTGTCTGTCCCACCGAATCGAAAATTTCCCCAGCAAACTACATCACCGGAGCATCGCAGATGAGCCCGGTTGTACGAAACTGAAAGGAATCGACAACGAACGTCACACTAGAATCGCTCGTAACAGCATATTCTGCTTGAAACGCATCAACCGCGGTTTCTGCTGCTTGAGCCGCTGAAGAAAGACGCGACTCAGCCTGCTGCCGCGCACTGAAGAGAGGCTTTATACGGCAGCTTGCTGCGGTCTGACTCCAACATAACAGTGATTACCCTTAAGACAGAATCCGTTCCTGGCGTTGTCGACGGAGATAAGGAGGACCCCGATGTTATTGTTGGGGATTCTGTTCCCTTTCAGCTCTTCTACTGTCAGAAATGTATGTCTGCATTAAAAGATTCCTTCCGTCCACCTTTTTATGATTCATTTCAGAAACGTTCTTTTTGTTATTTTTTTCGTGAAACTTCCTCAATCCTGTTTCCTTCTCGCACACAAGAACATTACTGATTCCTTTCCCAAAATTGTATGCTCTTTTGATCTTAGCAATGTAGATGCGTAATTTGATTGAAGCTGGCTCCTCTCGCAGATTGTGGTGTCTGTAGAAGCAGATCGAAAACTTTCCAACAAACTACATCACAAGAGAATCGCAGATGAGCGCCTACGAAACTGATTGGAATCGGCAACGAACGTCACACTAGAATCGCTCGTAACACCATATTCCGCTTGAAACGCATCAACCGCGGTTTCTGCTGCTTGAGCCGCTGAAGCAAGACGCGGCTCAGTCTGCTGATGCGCACTGAAGAGCGGCTTTAAAAACCGGCTTTCTACTGTCGGAAATGTATGTCTACCATCGGCAATGTATGTCTGCCTCAAAAGTTCCTTTCCGTTCACGTTTTTATACATTTTTTCAGAAGTTTCTTGATGTCTTTTTCTTTCTACACTGAATCATCGTCTCTCCCCGTTTAGCTTTCAATCACACGAACATTACTGATTTCTTTCCCAAAATTGTATGCTCTTCTGATCTTAGCAATGTAGACGCGAAATTTGATTGAAGCTGGCTCCTCTCGCAGATTCTGGTGTCTGTCGAAGCGGATCGAATATTTTCCAACAAACTTCATCACCGGAGCATCGCAGATGAGCCCGTACGAAACTGATCGGAATCGGCAACGAACGTCACACTAGAATCGCTCGTAACAGCAGATCCCGCTTGGAACGCATCAACCGCGGTTTCTGCTGCTTGAGCCGCTGAAGAAAGACGCGACTCAGCCTGCTGCCGCGCACTGAAGAGCGGCTTTAAGCGGCAGCCTGCTGCGGTCTGACTCCAACATAACAGTGATTACCCTTATGACAGAATCCGTATCTGACGTTGTCGACGGAGACGGGGAGGACCCCGATGTTTATGTGGGGGAAAGATTCTGTTCCCTTTCTGCTCTGCTACTGTCGGCAATGTATGTCTGCATCAGGCGATACTTTCCGTCCACGTTTTTATGCTTTTTTTCAGAAACTTTTTTTTTGTTATTTTCTTCGTGAAACTTCCTCAATCCCATATCTTTTTTAGCACACAAAACGTTACTGATGGCTTTCCCAAAATTGTATGCTTTTCTGATCTTAGTAATGTACATGCGAAATTTGAGTGAAACTGGCTCCTCTCGCAGATTCTGGTGTCTGTCGAAGCGGATCGAAAATTTTCCAATAAACTTCATCTCCGGAGCATCGCAGATGAGCCCGTACGAAACTGAGCCGAATCGGCAACGAACGTCACACTAGAATCGCTCGTAACAGCATATTCTGCTTGAAACGCATCAACCGCGGTTTCTGCTGCTTGAGCCGCTGAAGAAAGACGCGACTCAGCCTGCTGCCGCGCACTGAAGAGCGGCTATAAGCGGCAGCCTGCTGCGGTCTGACTCCAACATAACAGTGATTACCCATATGACAGACCCCGTTCTTGGCGTTGTCGACGGAGATGGGGAGGACCCTGATGTTATTGTGTGGGAAAGATTCTGTTCCCTTTCTGCTCTGCTACCGTCGGCAATGTATGTCTGCATCAAAAGATCCTTCACGTCCAAGTATTCATACTCTTTTTTCAGAAGTTTCTTGATGTCTTTTTCTTTCTACACTGAATCATCGTCTCTCCCCGTTTAGCTTTCAATCACACGAACATTACTGATTTCTTTCCCAAAATTGTATGCTCTTCTGATCTTAGCAATGTAGACGCGAAATTTGATTGAAGCTGGCTCCTCTCGCAGATTCTGGTGTCTGTCGAAGCGGATCGAATATTTTCCAACAAACTTCATCACCGGAGCATCGCAGATGAGCCCGTACGAAACTGATCGGAATCGGCAACGAACGTCACACTAGAATCGCTCGTAACAGCAGATCCCGCTTGGAACGCATCAACCGCGGTTTCTGCTGCTTGAGCCGCTGAAGAAAGACGCGACTCAGCCTGCTGCCGCGCACTGAAGAGCGGCTATAAGCGGCAGCCTGCTGCGGTCTGACTCCATCATAAAAAGTGATTACCCTTATGACAGACCCCGTTCCCGGCGTTGTCGACGGAGATGGGGAGGACCCCGATGTTATTGTGGGGGAAAGATTCTGTTCCCTTTCTGCTCTGCTACCGTCGGCAATGTATGTCTGCATCAAAAGATCCTTCACGTCCACGTATTCATACTCTTTTTTCAGAAGTTTCTTGATGTCTTTTTCTTTCTACACTGAATCATCATCTCTCCCCGTTTAGTTTTCAATCACGCAAACATTACTGATTCCTTCCCCAAAATTGTATGCTCTTCTGATCTTAGCAGTGTACATGCGTAATTTGATTGAAGCTGGCTCCTCTCGCAGATTCTGGTGTCTCTCGCACGGGATCGAATATTTTCCAACAAACTTCATCTCCGTAGCATCGCAGATGAGCCCGGTTGTACGAAACTGAAAGGAATCTACAACGAACGTCACACTAGAATCGCTCGTAACAGCATATTCTGCTTGAAACGCATCAACCGCGGTTTCTGCTGCTTGAGCCGCTGAAGAAAGACGCGACTCAGCCTGCTACCGCGCATGAGGAGCGGCTTTAATCGGCAGCCTGCTGCGGTCTGACTCCAACATAACAGTGATTACCCATATGACAGACCCCGTTCCCGGCGTTGTCGACGGAGAAGGGGAGGACCCCGATGTTACTGTGGGGGAAAGATTCTGTTCCCTTTCTACTCTGCTACCGTCGGCAATGTATGTCTTTTTCAAAAGTTACTTTCCGTTCACGTTTTTATACTTTTTCTCTGAAGTTTCATGATGTCTTTTTCTTTCTACACTGAATCATGTGGACTTCTACACTGGGTGGAAGCCACCCAGTGGTTGCTTCCACCATGGTGAGCACATAACGCTTACCACTGCGAGATCGTGGCAAGGTGATATAATCAATCTGCCACGCCTCCCCATATTTATACTTTTGCCATCGCCCTTCCCCCCAAAGAGGTTTCATTCTCTTGGCTTGTTTAATTGTGGTGCATGTATCACAGTCATGGATAACCTGTGCAATAGCATCCATAGTTAAGTCCACCCCTCGGTCTCTAGCCCATTTATATGTTGCATCTCTTCCTTGATGGCCAGAGGTCTCATGGGCCCATCTAGCTAAAAATAATTCACTCTTGTGTTGCCAGTCCAAGTCTGCTTGAGCCACCTTAACTTTGGCAGCTCGATCTACCTGATGGTTATTTTGTTGTTCCTCAGTTGCCCGGCTCTTAGGAACATGAGCATCTGCATGGCGCACCTTTACAACCATATTCTTTATTCGGGCAGCAGTGTCTCTGCACAGTTCAGCAGCCCCAATAGGTTTACCCCTCCGTTGCCAACCATTTTGTTCCCATTGCTGTTACCACCCCCATAAAGCATTTGCCACCATCCATGAGTCAGTGTAAAGATAAAGCACTGGCCACCTCTCTCGTTCAGCAATATCTAAGGCCAACTGGACAGCCTTTACCTCTGCAAATTGACTTGAGTCTCCTTTTCCTTCAGTGGCCTCAGCAACTCGTCGTGTGGGGCTCCACACAGCAGATTTCCATCTGCGATGCTTACCCACAATGCGACACGATCCATCTGTGAACAGGGCATATCTCTTTTCATTGTCTGGTAGTTCATTATATGGTGGGGCCTCTTTGGCACGTGATACCTCCTCTGCTGGTGTTGTTCCAAACTTTTTACCTTCAGGCCAGTCCATGATCACTTCTAGGATTCCTGGATGACTGAGGTTCCCCATCCGAGCTCGCTGTGTAATCAGCGCAATCCACTTACTCCAAGGGGCATCAGTAGCATGATGGGTAGAGGGAACCTTTCCTTTGAACATCCAGTTCAGCACTGGCAGTCGAGGTGCCAGAAGGAGCTGCGTTTCAGTACCGATTACTTCGGAAGCAGCTCGAACCCCCTCGTACGTGGCTAAGATCTCCTTCTCAGTTGGAGTGTAGCGCTACTCAGACCCCCTGTACGCCCGACTCCAGAATCCAAGGGGTCGGCCTCGGGTCTCTCCAGGAGCTCTTTGCCACAAACTCCAAGTGGGACCTTCCTTTCCAGCAGCAGTGTAGAGGATGTTCTTTACATCCTGTCCCGTCCGCACTGGCCCCAGGGCCACAGCACGGGCTATCTCCTGCTTAATTTGCTCAAAAGCCTGCTGCTGCTCAGGGCCCCACACAAAATCATTCTTCTTTCGCGTCACCCGATAGAGAGGGCTCACAATGAGACTGTAGTTTGGAACATGCATTCTCCAAAAGCCCACTACACCCAAAAAAGCTTGGGTCTCTGTCTTACTGGTGGGTGGAGACATGGCAGTGATTTTGTTAACCACATCTGTAGGGATGTGACGACGTCCATCTTGCCACTTTATACCTAGGAACTGAATTTCCTGTGCAGGCCCTTTCACTTTGCTTCGCTTGATAGCAAAGCCAGCTCTCAGAAGGATCTGGATTATTCTCTCTCCTTTCTCAAAAACTTCCCCTGCTGTATTGCCCCACACAATGATATCATCAATGTATTGTAAGTGCTCAGGAGCACCGCCCTGTTCCAATGCAGTTTGGACCAACCCATGGCAAATAGTTGGGCTGTGCTTCCACCCCTGGGGCAAACGGTTCCAGGTGTATTGAACGCCCCTCCAGGTGAAAGCAAACTGTGGCCTGCATTCTGTAGCCAGAGGAATTGAAAAGAAGGCATTAGCAATGTCAGTGGTGGCATACCACTTGGCTGCTTTTGACTCCAGTTCGTACTGGAGTTGTAGCATGTCCGGCACAGCAGCACTCAATGGGGGTGTGACTTCATTCAGGCCATGGTAATCTACCGTCAGCCTCCATTCTCCACTGGCTTTACGCACCGGCCATATGGAGCTGTTAAACGGTGAGTGAGTTTTGCTGATCACTCCCTGGCTCTCTAGCTGACGAATCAGGTTATGAATGGGGAGCAAGGAATCCCTGTTGGTGCGGTACTGCCGTCTGTGCACCGTTTTTGTAGCAATCGGTACCTGTTGCTCCTCCACTTGGAGCAACCCCACAACAGACGGATCTTCTGATAGGCCAGGCAAAGCAGACAGCTGCTTAACGTTGTCTGCGTCCACAGCAGCTATTCCAAAGGCCCATCGATACCCTTTGGGATCCTTAAAATATCCCCTTTTGAGGTAATCGATACCAAGTATACATGGAGCCCCTGGGCCAGTCACAATAGGATGTTTTTGCCAGTCTTTACCAGTGAGGCTTATTTCAGCCTCCAACACGGTTAACTCTTGGGAACCCCCAGTCACCCCAGAAATATAGATTAAGTCTGTCCCTTGGTGACTCGAGGGCATTAGAGTGCACTGTGCACCAGTGTCCACCAGGGCCTTATATTTTTGTGGTTCTGATGTGCCAGGCCATCGAATCCACACAGTCCAATACACTCTATTATTCCTTTCCCCCACCTGGCTGGGGGGCAGGGACTATTGTGGCTGGTAGGTACCTCGCTCAGTTCTGAAGGAGTACCTTTCAGACAGGAGGGTGTCTCGCTCAAACTGGAGGGTGTCTCTTTCAGGTTGGAGGGCGCCTCTCTCGGTCTGGAGGGCATCTCTCTCGGATTGGAGGGCGTCTCTCTCGGATTGGAGGGCTTCTTGTTGAGACTGGAGGGCATCTTTCTCAGTCTGGACGGTGTTTTTCTCGGTCTGGAGGGCATCTCGCTCGGATTGGAGGGCGTCTAGGTTGGACTGGAGAGTCTGATTGTCAGTTAAAAGACTCTCTTTCTCGATCAGGAGACTGTCCCTTTCGGCTCGGAGACTCTCTCGCTCTATTTCAAAAACTCTATGCCTCTCTGGGATAGTATTGAATAAGGCCAGGTAAGCATAAGCCAGACCCCAAATAATTTGGGCCTCCTCAGATCTGTTTGAGCCGCAACATGCCTGTATCAAATATCTGCTTAAGTTTTCAGGATCTTGCAGGTGTTCAGGAGAAAAGTTCCATGACACCGGTGATGCCCATTTCTCTAAAGTCTCTCCTAAGTCCCTCCAAACTCCCTGCCAGTCAATATTCTCTGGCTCTAGGGAGGGTTTTCTCAAAGTATTATAAATACAGATACTGATGAAGAGTACATTCAGGGAGACTGATACCACAGTCATAACAAGCATTGGATGGGCGTTCAGAAAACGCATAATGAATTCAAAGGAGAGGCCAGGAGTCTGTTTAAAAATCACTAGTTCCATAGAGTTAGCAACTTCATCTGGAGTTACTCCCTCTGGAACTGAATGCCACATCGTATACAAAAGCCAGGTAGGTATGTCCGTCAGTGATTTTAGTTTATCATATAGAGACCAAGCTCCGTGGATCAGACTGGCAAACTTAATTAAGTCCCAGTACGTTCTGAGCATTACAAGGGAAAAACCGATGAAATGCAGTCCCTTTAAGACCAGTTTAAAAAGAGAAAGCATTTTTTTTTCTTTTCTAAAACTAGCTGGCAGTACCCAAAAAGTTTACAAATATCCCAGGACAACTGGCAGTACGCCCAGACTTCAAGGTCGTGTTTTGCCGTACAGCACCTGCAGTACAGATAAGCCTGCTAACGAGAGACAGAGATTCACTCTAAAAGTATGTCTCTGCTCGGCTAAGGCAGCTGGTCGTGCCCCACGTTGGGCGCCAAAAATGTCAACGGTTTACGGGCAGGTTTGGCCCGGTTCCGTGACGATTGGTGCGGGGGACCCACGGACCCATGCCCCAGGAAAAGGGAAGGGGGAAAGGGAAAAGGGAAAAGGGAGATGGGCCTAGAAACAAAACAGCGTCAACGATCTGAGGAGGAAAGCTAATTTACTAAATAAGATATCAGAAAGCAAAATAACACAATATAATACAATATAATTGGAATTAAAGCTAATAAATCAAATAAAATGAGCAAGAGAGAGTGTCCGATAAACCGAAGGCCTTACGCTAACGCTGAAGGAGAGACGGCAGCGAGCACCCACTGCTGAGTCGATCCCAAAGGAGAGTGTCCCGTGACCGCAGACAGTTTTTATCTTTCCCTCAGAGCGTAAACACGTAAGAACGCAAAGCATCGCAAAGTCCTCTGGGGAATGGAGTTCTTCTTCTCTTCTGAGACAGGTATACCTGGAACTATCGATGATCCACGGAGCTGGAGCATTAACTCTTTAACTCTAAATGCACTACATGATGTTATGATGTGGAATACCAGTACCAAAAATCATAAAACCATGACATAACCCTAAACCTAACCCTAACCTTAAGCCAAAACTAACACTAACCCTATACCTAAACCCTAACCCTAACGCTAACCCCAACCCTAATCTGTACCCAAACACTAACCCTAAGCCAAAAACTTACCCTAGTACAAAATCTAAACAAAACACTATTATCAAAGCCAGTCTTCACCAAACCCGCGGAAATTAAATAAATCCTTCCCTAACACTTACTGTAAGACTAAATCTTTAACCTGAACCCTTACTCTAGCCTAACACTAATTCTAAAGCTAACACCAACCCTAAACCAAACCCTAAATCCAATCATACACCTAAACCTATACAATAACCTAAAACATACCCTAACAATTACTGTAAAACTAAATATTTAAACTTAAACCAAAACCTTAACCTAACCCTCACCCTCACTCTAACCCTAAATCTTAGCCTTACCCTAACCCTGTACCTTAACCTTAACACTAACGCTAACCCAAAAAGTAGTCTGCACCCTAACCTTTAATCCCTAAGCCTTACACTTACCCTAACCCTAAAACCTAACGCTAACCCATAACGCTAAACCTAACGCTAAACAAAACCCATACCCTGACCCTAATTCAAAAAGTAACCCAAACCCAAACACTGCCCCAAACCTAACCCAACTCCAACTGCAACCCCATCCCCAAACCCAACACCAACAACACCTAACCCCTAACCCCTAACCATAAACCTAACCCACACCCTAAACTTAACCCTCACCTATACCCTAAACCTAAACCTACCCCTATTCCTACCCTAACCCTACACCTAACCCTAAACCTAACCCTAACATTAACCCTGAACCTAACACTAACCCTAACCCTAACACTATCCCAAACCCAAACCGAACTCAAAATTAGCCCTCCCTCTACCTCTCCCCCTCACCTAAACCCTAACTCTCTCCATAACCCTAAACCTAAACCTAATCCTAACCGTAAAGTAAACCTTAAAACTGACCGTAAGACTAACCCTAACCTTAAATCTAAGACAAAACGTTAACCTAAGACTAACCCAAAAATTTGAACATAATATTATTACTAAAGCCAATCTTCACCTAACCCTATGAAATAACCTAAATCCTTCCCTAACACTTACTGTAAGACTAAATCTTTAACCTGAACCCTTACTCTAACCTAACACTAATTCTAAAGCTAACACAAACCCTAACCCTTAACCTAAATCCAATCATACACCTAACCCTATCCAATAACCTAAAACATACCCTAACACTTACTGTAAAACTAAATATTTAAACTTAACATTAAACCTAACCCTAAATCTTAGCCTAACTGTAGAACTATACCTTAACCCTAATCCTAACGCTAACCCCAACCCTAATCCTTACCCAAATCCTAAGCCAAAACTTTACCCTATCACTAATCCGAAATCTAAACATAACCCTATTACTAAAGCCAATCTTCACCTAACCCGCTGAAATTACCTAAATCCTTCTTTAACACTTACTGTAAGACTAAATCTTTAACCCTTACACTTACTCTAACACTAAGTGTCCTTACCGTAACACTAACACTTACCAAACTAACCCCTAACCCTAAAACCAAACTCAAACCCTAACCCTAACCCTAACCCTAACCCTAAAACTAAACCTAACCCTAAACCCTAGCCCTATACCCTAAACATAACCCTAAAACTAAACCTAAAAATAACCCCAACACTAACCCTAAGTGTCCTTACCGTAACAGTAACACTTACCCAAACTAACCCCTAACCCTAAAACCAAACTCAAACCCTAACCCTAACCCTAACCCTAAAACTAAACCTAACCCTAAACCCTAGCCCTATACCCTAAACATAACCCTAAAACTAAACCTAAAAATAACCCCAACACTAACCCTAACCCTACCACTAACTAACCCAACCCTAATCTAAACAAAAACCCAAACCCTAATCAAAACAAACCTAACCCTAACACTAATCCTAGCACCAACTCCATCTACAACGGTAACCCCAAAACCCTAACCCAAACTCTAACCCTAACCCTAAACCTCAATCTAGCCCTAACCCTAACCATAACCTTAAAACAAAACCTAACCCTAACCCTAACCCCAACCTCAACACTAACCCCAAAGCCCTAACCATAAACCTAACCGTAACCCTACATTCTAACCCTAACTCTAACCCTAACCCAACACCAAACCCAAACCTAATCCCAACCCCAAACCTATAGCCTAACCCCTACAACTAACCCTAACCCTAAATCTAACCCTTAGATGTTACTTTAACCCTAACTCGAACCCTAATCCGAACCCTAAACCGAAACTAACCCTACTCCTACCACTACCCCTACTCCGAAACCAAACACAACCACAAGCCCTAACCCAAACTCCAACACCAACACCAAACGCAACAACAAACACTACCCCAACCCTAAAACCTAACCCCAAACCTAATATTAACCCTAACACTAAAACTAAAACTAACCCTAATCTATGACCGTAACCCTAACCCTAACCCTAATCTATGACCCTAAACCTGAAGCCTTACGCTAACCCTAAGCCTAACTCTAACCCTAGTCCTGACCCAAAACCAAACTCTAACCCAAATCCTAACCCTAACCCTAACACTAAACCTAACCCTATCCTTAACACAGATACCAATCCCAACCGCAACCCCAACCCAAACCCATATCTGTAACCCCTAAACGTAACGCTAAACCTACCCCTACCCCAAAACCAACCACAAGGACTAACCCTAACCCGAACCCTAACATTAACCCTTACCCTAACCCTTCCCCAAAAGCAACCACAAGCACAAACCCTAACCCTAACTAATCCTAACCCTAAGCCTAACCCTAACCATACCCCTAAACCCTACCCTAATCCTAAACCCTCAAAATAACCCTAAATCTAACCCTAACCCTAATCCTAAACTTAATACTAACACTAAACCTAACCCTAACCCTAACCCTAATCTCTAACCCTGCACTATAACCCTAACCATGACCTAGAAATTTCTAGAAATTTTTATACTGGTTATAAAACCTTTCAAATCTTTTCAAATAATCAGGTCAATGGAGGGCGAAAGTCTGGCTGTAATCGCTCATAACCGTGGATTAAGCTTGAAAAAATTTGTGTCTTCTACAGTTCCGAAGGCAGAATGCTAATCAGCCGGCTGCCTCGCGCTGTAATGAGGCTTATCTCCACTGCCAAATGAGGTCTGATTCCAACATTACGCAGTTTACTCTTATAACAGACTCCGTTCATGGTGTTTTTTAGAAAAGATGGGCTGCCCCCCTTTGTTAGTGAGGGGGAATTTTCTGCTCTATGCCGGCTCAGCAAGCATTTGAAAAGAATGATAGCATCAGAACTTCATTTCAGTACACATTTCCACAGTTTTTCTTTAACATTGATGACATTCTAGATTCCTCAGAAACACAGTTTCTCTCAGTTTTTCCTTTTCATACACACGGACATTACTGATTCCTTCCCCAAAATTGTATGCTCTTCTGATCTTAGCAGTGTACATGCGTAATTGGAGTGAAGCTGGCTCCTCTACTAGATTCTGGTGTCTGTCCCACCGAATCGAAAATTTCCCCAGCAAACTACATCACCGGAGCATCGCAGATGAGCCCGTACGAAACTGATCGGAATCGGCAACGAACGTCACACTAGAATCGCTCGTAACAGCAGATCCCGCTTGGAACGCATCAACCGCGGTTTCTGCTGCTTGAGCCGCTGAAGAAAGACGCGACTCAGCCTGCTGCCGCGCACAGAAGAGCGGCTTTAAGCGGCAGCCTGCTGCGGTCTGACTCCAACATAACAGTGATTACCCTTATGACAGACCCCGTTCCCGGCGTTGTCGACGGATATGGGGAGGACCCCGATGTTACTGTGGGGGAAAGATTCTGTTCCCTTTCTGCTCTGCTACCGTCGGCAATGTATGTCTTCTTCAAAAGTTACTTTCCGTTCACGTTTTTATACTTTTTCTCTGAAGTTTCATGATGTCTTTTTCTTTCTACACTGAATCATGTGGACTTCTACACTGGGTGGAAGCCACCCAGTGGTTGCTTCCACCATGGTGAGCACATAACGCTTACCACTGCGAGATCGTGGCAAGGTGATATAATCAATCTGCCACGCCTCCCCATATTTATACTTTTGCCATCGCCCTTCCCCCCAAAGAGGTTTCATTCTCTTGGCTTGTTTAATTGTGGTGCATGTATCACAGTCATGGATAACCTGTGCAATAGCATCCATAGTTAAGTCCACCTCTCGGTCTCTAGCCCATTTATATGTTGCATCTCTTCCTTGATGGCCAGAGGTCTCATGGGCCCATCTAGCTAAAAATAATTCACTCTTGTGTTGCCAGTCCAAGTCTGCTTGAGCCACCTTAACTTTGGCAGCTCGATCTACCTGATGGTTATTTTGTTGTTCCTCAGTTGCCCGGCTCTTAGGAACATGAGCATCTGCATGGCGCACCTTTACAACCATATTCTTTATTCGGGCAGCAGTGTCTCTGCACAGTTCAGCAGCCCCAATAGGTTTACCCCTCCGTTGCCAACCATTTTGTTCCCATTGCTGTTACCACCCCCATAAAGCATTTGCCACCATCCATGAGTCAGTGTAAAGATAAAGCACTGGCCACCTCTCTCGTTCAGCAATATCTAAGGCCAACTGGACAGCCTTTACCTCTGCAAATTGACTTGAGTCTCCTTTTCCTTCAGTGGCCTCAGCAACTCGTCGTGTGGGGCTCCACACAGCAGATTTCCATCTGCGATGCTTACCCACAATGCGACACGATCCATCTGTGAACAGGGCATATCTCTTTTCATTGTCTGGTAGTTCATTATATGGTGGGGCCTCTTTGGCACGTGATACCTCCTCTGCTGGTGTTGTTCCAAACTTTTTACCTTCAGGCCAGTCCATGATCACTTCTAGGATTCCTGGATGACTGAGGTTCCCCATCCGAGCTCGCTGTGTAATCAGCGCAATCCACTTACTCCAAGGGGCATCAGTAGCATGATGGGTAGAGGGAACCTTTCCTTTGAACATCCAGTTCAGCACTGGCAGTCGAGGTGCCAGAAGGAGCTGCGTTTCAGTACCGATTACTTCGGAAGCAGCTCGAACCCCCTCGTACGTGGCTAAGATCTCCTTCTCAGTTGGAGTGTAGCGCTACTCAGACCCCCTGTACGCCCGACTCCAGAATCCAAGGGGTCGGCCTCGGGTCTCTCCAGGAGCTCTTTGCCACAAACTCCAAGTGGGACCTTCCTTTCCAGCAGCAGTGTAGAGGATGTTCTTTACATCCTGTCCCGTCCGCACTGGCCCCAGGGCCACAGCACGGGCTATCTCCTGCTTAATTTGCTCAAAAGCCTGCTGCTGCTCAGGGCCCCACACAAAATCATTCTTCTTTCGCGTCACCCGATAGAGAGGGCTCACAATGAGACTGTAGTTTGGAACATGCATTCTCCAAAAGCCCACTACACCCAAAAAAGCTTGGGTCTCTGTCTTACTGGTGGGTGGAGACATGGCAGTGATTTTGTTAACCACATCTGTAGGGATGTGACGACGTCCATCTTGCCACTTTATACCTAGGAACTGAATTTCCTGTGCAGGCCCTTTCACTTTGCTTCGCTTGATAGCAAAGCCAGCTCTCAGAAGGATCTGGATTATTCTCTCTCCTTTCTCAAAAACTTCCCCTGCTGTATTGCCCCACACAATGATATCATCAATGTATTGTAAGTGCTCAGGAGCACCGCCCTGTTCCAATGCAGTTTGGACCAACCCATGGCAAATAGTTGGGCTGTGCTTCCACCCCTGGGGCAAACGGTTCCAGGTGTATTGAACGCCCCTCCAGGTGAAAGCAAACTGTGGCCTGCATTCTGTAGCCAGAGGAATTGAAAAGAAGGCATTAGCAATGTCAGTGGTGGCATACCACTTGGCTGCTTTTGACTCCAGTTCGTACTGGAGTTGTAGCATGTCCGGCACAGCAGCACTCAATGGGGGTGTGACTTCATTCAGGCCATGGTAATCTACCGTCAGCCTCCATTCTCCACTGGCTTTACGCACCGGCCATATGGAGCTGTTAAACGGTGAGTGAGTTTTGCTGATCACTCCCTGGCTCTCTAGCTGACGAATCAGGTTATGAATGGGGAGCAAGGAATCCCTGTTGGTGCGGTACTGCCGTCTGTGCACCGTTTTTGTAGCAATCGGTACCTGTTGCTCCTCCACTTGGAGCAACCCCACAACAGACGGATCTTCTGATAGGCCAGGCAAAGCAGACAGCTGCTTAACGTTGTCTGCGTCCACAGCAGCTATTCCAAAGGCCCATCGATACCCTTTGGGATCCTTAAAATATCCCCTTTTGAGGTAATCGATACCAAGTATACATGGAGCCCCTGGGCCAGTCACAATAGGATGTTTTTGCCAGTCTTTACCAGTGAGGCTTATTTCAGCCTCCAACACGGTTAACTCTTGGGAACCCCCAGTCACCCCAGAAATATAGATTAAGTCTGTCCCTTGGTGACTCGAGGGCATTAGAGTGCACTGTGCACCAGTGTCCACCAGGGCCTTATATTTTTGTGGTTCTGATGTGCCAGGCCATCGAATCCACACAGTCCAATACACTCTATTATTCCTTTCCCCCACCTGGCTGGGGGGCAGGGACTATTGTGGCTGGTAGGTACCTCGCTCAGTTCTGAAGGAGTACCTTTCAGACAGGAGGGTGTCTCGCTCAAACTGGAGGGTGTCTCTTTCAGGTTGGAGGGCGCCTCTCTCGGTCTGGAGGGCATCTCTCTCGGATTGGAGGGCGTCTCTCTCGGATTGGAGGGCTTCTTGTTGAGACTGGAGGGCATCTTTCTCAGTCTGGACGGTGTTTTTCTCGGTCTGGAGGGCATCTCGCTCGGATTGGAGGGCGTCTAGGTTGGACTGGAGAGTCTGATTGTCAGTTAAAAGACTCTCTTTCTCGATCAGGAGACTGTCCCTTTCGGCTCGGAGACTCTCTCGCTCTATTTCAAAAACTCTATGCCTCTCTGGGATAGTATTGAATAAGGCCAGGTAAGCATAAGCCAGACCCCAAATAATTTGGGCCTCCTCAGATCTGTTTGAGCCGCAACATGCCTGTATCAAATATCTGCTTAAGTTTTCAGGATCTTGCAGGTGTTCAGGAGAAAAGTTCCATGACACCGGTGATGCCCATTTCTCTAAAGTCTCTCCTAAGTCCCTCCAAACTCCCTGCCAGTCAATATTCTCTGGCTCTAGGGAGGGTTTTCTCAAAGTATTATAAATACAGATACTGATGAAGAGTACATTCAGGGAGACTGATACCACAGTCATAACAAGCATTGGATGGGCGTTCAGAAAACGCATAATGAATTCAAAGGAGTGGCCAGGAGTCTGTTTAAAAATCACTAGTTCCATAGAGTTAGCAACTTCATCTGGAGTTACTCCCTCTGGAACTGAATGCCACATCGTATACAAAAGCCAGGTAGGTATGTCCGTCAGTGTTTTTAGTTTATCATATAGAGACCAAGCTCCGTGGATCAGACTGGCAAACTTAATTAAGTCCCAGTACGTTCTGAGCATTACAAGGGAAAAACCGATGAAATGCAGTCCCTTTAAGACCAGTTTAAAAAGAGAAAGCATTTTTTTTTCTTTTCTAAAACTAGCTGGCAGTACCCAAAAAGTTTACAAATATCCCAGGACAACTGGCAGTACGCCCAGACTTCAAGGTCGTGTTTTGCCGTACAGCACCTGCAGTACAGATAAGCCTGCTAACGAGAGACAGAGATTCACTCTAAAAGTATGTCTCTGCTCGGCTAAGGCAGCTGGTCGTGCCCCACGTTGGGCGCCAAAAATGTCAACGGTTTACGGGCAGGTTTGGCCCGGTTCCGTGACGATTGGTGCGGGGGACCCACGGACCCATGCCCCAGGAAAAGGGAAGGGGGAAAGGGAAAAGGGAAAAGGGAGATGGGCCTAGAAACAAAACAGCGTCAACGATCTGAGGAGGAAAGCTAATTTACTAAATAAGATATCAGAAAGCAAAATAACACAATATAATACAATATAATTGGAATTAAAGCTAATAAATCAAATAAAATGAGCAAGAGAGAGTGTCCGATAAACCGAAGGCCTTACGCTAACGCTGAAGGAGAGACGGCAGCGAGCACCCACTGCTGAGTCGATCCCAAAGGAGAGTGTCCCGTGACCGCAGACAGTTTTTATCTTTCCCTCAGAGCGTAAACACGTAAGAACGCAAAGCATCGCAAAGTCCTCTGGGGAATGGAGTTCTTCTTCTCTTCTGAGACAGGTATACCTGGAACTATCGATGATCCACGGAGCTGGAGCATTAACTCTTTAACTCTAAATGCACTACATGATGTTATGATGTGGAATACCAGTACCAAAAATCATAAAACCATGACATAACCCTAAACCTAACCCTAACCTTAAGCCAAAACTAACACTAACCCTATACCTAAACCCTAACCCTAACGCTAACCCCAACCCTAATCTGTACCCAAACACTAACCCTAAGCCAAAAACTTACCCTAGTACAAAATCTAAACAAAACACTATTATCAAAGCCAGTCTTCACCAAACCCGCGGAAATTAAATAAATCCTTCCCTAACACTTACTGTAAGACTAAATCTTTAACCTGAACCCTTACTCTAGCCTAACACTAATTCTAAAGCTAACACCAACCCTAAACCAAACCCTAAATCCAATCATACACCTAAACCTATACAATAACCTAAAACATACCCTAACAATTACTGTAAAACTAAATATTTAAACTTAAACCAAAACCTAAACCTAACCCTCACCCTCACTCTAACCCTAAATCTTAGCCTTACCCTAACCCTGTACCTTAACCTTAACACTAACGCTAACCCAAAAAGTAGTCTGCACCCTAACCTTTAATCCCTAAGCCTTACACTTACCCTAACCCTAAAACCTAACGCTAACCCATAACGCTAAACCTAACGCTAAACAAAACCCATACCCTGACCCTAATTCAAAAAGTAACCCAAACCCAAACACTGCCCTAAACCTAACCCAACTCCAACTGCAACCCCATCCCCAAACCCAACACCAACAACACCTAACCCCTAACCCCTAACCATAAACCTAACCCACACCCTAAACTTAACCCTCACCTATACCCTAAACCTAAACCTACCCCTATTCCTACCCTAACCCTACACCTAACCCTAAACCTAACCCTAACATTAACCCTGAACCTAACACTAACCCTAACCCTAACACTATCCCAAACCCAAACCGAACTCAAAATTAGCCCTCCCTCTCCCTCTCCCCCTCACCTAAACCCTAACTCTCTCCATAACCCTAAACCTAAACCTAATCCTAACCGTAAAGTAAACCTTAAAACTGACCGTAAGACTAACCCTAACCTTAAATCTAAGACAAAACGTTAACCTAAGACTAACCCAAAAATTTGAACATAATATTATTACTAAAGCCAATCTTCACCTAACCCTATGAAATAACCTAAATCCTTCCCTAACACTTACTGTAAGACTAAATCTTTAACCTGAACCCTTACTCTAACCTAACACTAATTCTAAAGCTAACACAAACCCTAACCCTTAACCTAAATCCAATCATACACCTAACCCTATCCAATAACCTAAAACATACCCTAACACTTACTGTAAAACTAAATATTTAAACTTAACATTAAACCTAACCCTAAATCTTAGCCTAACTGTAGAACTATACCTTAACCCTAATCCTAACGCTAACCCCAACCCTAATCCTTACCCAAATCCTAAGCCAAAACTTTACCCTATCACTAATCCGAAATCTAAACATAACCCTATTACTAAAGCCAATCTTCACCTAACCCGCTGAAATTACCTAAATCCTTCTTTAACACTTACTGTAAGACTAAATCTTTAACCCTTACACTTACTCTAACACTAAGTGTCCTTACCGTAACACTAACACTTACCAAACTAACCCCTAACCCTAAAACCAAACTCAAACCCTAACCCTAACCCTAACCCTAACCCTAAAACTAAACCTAACCCTAAACCCTAGCCCTATACCCTAAACATAACCCTAAAACTAAACCTAAAAATAACCCCAACACTAACCCTAAGTGTCCTTACCGTAACAGTAACACTTACCCAAACTAACCCCTAACCCTAAAACCAAACTCAAACCCTAACCCTAACCCTAACCCTAAAACTAAACCTAACCCTAAACCCTAGCCCTATACCCTAAACATAACCCTAAAACTAAACCTAAAAATAACCCCAACACTAACCCTAACCCTACCACTAACTAACCCAACCCTAATCTAAACAAAAACCCAAACCCTAATCAAAACAAACCTAACCCTAACACTAATCCTAGCACCAACTCCATCTACAACGGTAACCCCAAAACCCTAACCCAAACTCTAACCCTAACCCTAAACCTCAATCTAGCCCTAACCCTAACCATAACCTTAAAACAAAACCTAACCCTAACCCTAACCCCAACCTCAACACTAACCCCAAAGCCCTAACCATAAACCTAACCGTAACCCTACATTCTAACCCTAACTCTAACCCTAACCCAACACCAAACCCAAACCTAATCCCAACCCCAAACCTATAGCCTAACCCCTACAACTAACCCTAACCCTAAATCTAACCCTTAGATGTTACTTTAACCCTAACTCGAACCCTAATCCGAACCCTAAACCGAAACTAACCCTACTCCTACCACTACCCCTACTCCGAAACCAAACACAACCACAAGCCCTAACCCAAACTCCAACACCAACACCAAACGCAACAACAAACACTACCCCAACCCTAAAACCTAACCCCAAACCTAATATTAACCCTAACACTAAAACTAAAACTAACCCTAATCTATGACCGTAACCCTAACCCTAACCCTAATCTATGACCCTAAACCTGAAGCCTTACGCTAACCCTAAGCCTAACTCTAACCCTAGTCCTGACCCAAAACCAAACTCTAACCCAAATCCTAACCCTAACCCTAACACTAAACCTAACCCTATCCTTAACACAGATACCAATCCCAACCGCAACCCCAACCCAAACCCATATCTGTAACCCCTAAACGTAACGCTAAACCTACCCCTACCCCAAAACCAACCACAAGGACTAACCCTAACCCGAACCCTAACATTAACCCTTACCCTAACCCTTCCCCAAAAGCAACCACAAGCACAAACCCTAACCCTAACTAATCCTAACCCTAAGCCTAACCCTAACCATACCCCTAAACCCTACCCTAATCCTAAACCCTCAAAATAACCCTAAATCTAACCCTAACCCTAATCCTAAACTTAATACTAACACTAAACCTAACCCTAACCCTAACCCTAATCTCTAACCCTGCACTATAACCCTAACCATGACCTAGAAATTTCTAGAAATTTTTATACTGGTTATAAAACCTTTCAAATCTTTTCAAATAATCAGGTCAATGGAGGGCGAAAGTCTGGCTGTAATCGCTCATAACCGTGGATTAAGCTTGAAAAAATTTGTGTCTTCTACAGTTCCGAAGGCAGAATGCTAATCAGCCGGCTGCCTCGCGCTGTAATGAGGCTTATCTCCACTGCCAAATGAGGTCTGATTCCAACATTACGCAGTTTACTCTTATAACAGACTCCGTTCATGGTGTTTTTTAGAAAAGATGGGCTGCCCCCCTTTGTTAGTGAGGGGGAATTTTCTGCTCTATGCCGGCTCAGCAAGCATTTGAAAAGAATGATAGCATCAGAACTTCATTTCAGTACACATTTCCACAGTTTTTCTTTAACATTGATGACATTCTAGATTCCTCAGAAACACAGTTTCTCTCAGTTTTTCCTTTTCATACACACGGACATTACTGATTCCTTCCCCAAAATTGTATGCTCTTCTGATCTTAGCAGTGTACATGCGTAATTGGAGTGAAGCTGGCTCCTCTACTAGATTCTGGTGTCTGTCCCACCGAATCGAAAATTTCCCCAGCAAACTACATCACCGGAGCATCGCAGATGAGCCCGGTTGAACGAAACTGAAAGGAATCGACAACGAACGTCACACTAGAATCGCTCGTAACAGCATATTCTGCTTGAAACGCATCAACCGCGGTTTCTGCTGCTTGAGCCGCTGAAGAAAGACGCGACTCAGCCTGCTGCCGCGCACTGAAGAGAGGCTTTATACGGCAGCTTGCTGCGGTCTGACTCCAACATAACAGTGATTACCCTTAAGACAGAATCCGTTCCTGGCGTTGTCGACGGAGATAAGGAGGACCCCGATGTTATTGTTGGGGATTCTGTTCCCTTTCAGCTCTTCTACTGTCAGAAATGTATGTCTGCATTAAAAGATTCCTTCCGTCCACCTTTTTATGATTCATTTCAGAAACGTTCTTTTTGTTATTTTTTTCGTGAAACTTCCTCAATCCTGTTTCCTTCTCGCACACAAGAACATTACTGATTCCTTTCCCAAAATTGTATGCTCTTTTGATCTTAGCAATGTAGATGCGTAATTTGATTGAAGCTGGCTCCTCTCGCAGATTGTGGTGTCTGTAGAAGCAGATCGAAAACTTTCCAACAAACTACATCACAAGAGAATCGCAGATGAGCGCCTACGAAACTGATTGGAATCGGCAACGAACGTCACACTAGAATCGCTCGTAACACCATATTCCGCTTGAAACGCATCAACCGCGGTTTCTGCTGCTTGAGCCGCTGAAGCAAGACGCGGCTCAGTCTGCTGATGCGCACTGAAGAGCGGCTTTAAAAACCGGCTTTCTACTGTCGGAAATGTATGTCTACCATCGGCAATGTATGTCTGCCTCAAAAGTTCCTTTCCGTTCACGTTTTTATACATTTTTTCAGAAGTTTCTTGATGTCTTTTTCTTTCTACACTGAATCATCGTCTCTCCCCGTTTAGCTTTCAATCACACGAACATTACTGATTTCTTTCCCAAAATTGTATGCTCTTCTGATCTTAGCAATGTAGACGCGAAATTTGATTGAAGCTGGCTCCTCTCGCAGATTCTGGTGTCTGTCGAAGCGGATCGAATATTTTCCAACAAACTTCATCACCGGAGCATCGCAGATGAGCCCGTACGAAACTGATCGGAATCGGCAACGAACGTCACACTAGAATCGCTCGTAACAGCAGATCCCGCTTGGAACGCATCAACCGCGGTTTCTGCTGCTTGAGCCGCTGAAGAAAGACGCGACTCAGCCTGCTGCCGCGCACTGAAGAGCGGCTTTAAGCGGCAGCCTGCTGCGGTCTGACTCCAACATAACAGTGATTACCCTTATGACAGAATCCGTATCTGACGTTGTCGACGGAGACGGGGAGGACCCCGATGTTTATGTGGGGGAAAGATTCTGTTCCCTTTCTGCTCTGCTACTGTCGGCAATGTATGTCTGCATCAGGCGATACTTTCCGTCCACGTTTTTATGCTTTTTTTCAGAAACTTTTTTTTTGTTATTTTCTTCGTGAAACTTCCTCAATCCCATATCTTTTTTAGCACACAAAACGTTACTGATGGCTTTCCCAAAATTGTATGCTTTTCTGATCTTAGTAATGTACATGCGAAATTTGAGTGAAACTGGCTCCTCTCGCAGATTCTGGTGTCTGTCGAAGCGGATCGAATATTTTCCAATAAACTTCATCTCCGGAGCATCGCAGATGAGCCCGTACGAAACTGAGCCGAATCGGCAACGAACGTCACACTAGAATCGCTCGTAACAGCATATTCTGCTTGAAACGCATCAACCGCGGTTTCTGCTGCTTGAGCCGCTGAAGAAAGACGCGACTCAGCCTGCTGCCGCGCACTGAAGAGCGGCTATAAGCGGCAGCCTGCTGCGGTCTGACTCCAACATAACAGTGATTACCCATATGACAGACCCCGTTCTTGGCGTTGTTGACGGAGATGGGGAGGACCCTGATGTTATTGTGTGGGAAAGATTCTGTTCCCTTTCTGCTCTGCTACCGTCGGCAATGTATGTCTGCATCAAAAGATCCTTCACGTCCAAGTATTCATACTCTTTTTTCAGAAGTTTCTTGATGTCTTTTTCTTTCTACACTGAATCATCGTCTCTCCCCGTTTAGCTTTCAATCACACGAACATTACTGATTTCTTTCCCAAAATTGTATGCTCTTCTGATCTTAGCAATGTAGACGCGAAATTTGATTGAAGCTGGCTCCTCTCGCAGATTCTGGTGTCTGTCGAAGCGGATCGAATATTTTCCAACAAACTTCATCACCGGAGCATCGCAGATGAGCCCGTACGAAACTGATCGGAATCGGCAACGAACGTCACACTAGAATCGCTCGTAACAGCAGATCCCGCTTGGAACGCATCAACCGCGGTTTCTGCTGCTTGAGCCGCTGAAGAAAGACGCGACTCAGCCTGCTGCCGCGCACTGAAGAGCGGCTATAAGCGGCAGCCTGCTGCGGTCTGACTCCATCATAAAAAGTGATTACCCTTATGACAGACCCCGTTCCCGGCGTTGTCGACGGAGATGGGGAGGACCCCGATGTTATTGTGGGGGAAAGATTCTGTTCCCTTTCTGCTCTGCTACCGTCGGCAATGTATGTCTGCATCAAAAGATCCTTCACGTCCACGTATTCATACTCTTTTTTCAGAAGTTTCTTGATGTCTTTTTCTTTCTACACTGAATCATCATCTCTCCCTGTTTAGTTTTCAATCACACAAACATTACTGATTCCTTCCCCAAAATTGTATGCTCTTCTGATCTTAGCAGTGTACATGCGTAATTTGATTGAAGCTGGCTCCTCTCGCAGATTCTGGTGTCTCTCGCACGGGATCGAATATTTTCCAACAAACTTCATCTCCGTAGCATCGCAGATGAGCCCGGTTGTACGAAACTGAAAGGAATCTACAACGAACGTCACACTAGAATCGCTCGTAACAGCATATTCTGCTTGAAACGCATCAACCGCGGTTTCTGCTGCTTGAGCCGCTGAAGAAAGACGCGACTCAGCCTGCTACCGCGCATGAGGAGCGGCTTTAATCGGCAGCCTGCTGCGGTCTGACTCCAACATAACAGTGATTACCCATATGACAGACCCCGTTCCCGGCGTTGTCGACGGAGAAGGGGAGGACCCCGATGTTACTGTGGGGGAAAGATTCTGTTCCCTTTCTACTCTGCTACCGTCGGCAATGTATGTCTTTTTCAAAAGTTACTTTCCGTTCACGTTTTTATACTTTTTCTCTGAAGTTTCATGATGTCTTTTTCTTTCTACACTGAATCATGTGGACTTCTACACTGGGTGGAAGCCACCCAGTGGTTGCTTCCACCATGGTGAGCACATAACGCTTACCACTGCGAGATCGTGGCAAGGTGATATAATCAATCTGCCACGCCTCCCCATATTTATACTTTTGCCATCGCCCTTCCCCCCAAAGAGGTTTCATTCTCTTGGCTTGTTTAATTGTGGTGCATGTATCACAGTCATGGATAACCTGTGCAATAGCATCCATAGTTAAGTCCACCCCTCGGTCTCTAGCCCATTTATATGTTGCATCTCTTCCTTGATGGCCAGAGGTCTCATGGGCCCATCTAGCTAAAAATAATTCACTCTTGTGTTGCCAGTCCAAGTCTGCTTGAGCCACCTTAACTTTGGCAGCTCGATCTACCTGATGGTTATTTTGTTGTTCCTCAGTTGCCCGGCTCTTAGGAACATGAGCATCTGCATGGCGCACCTTTACAACCATATTCTTTATTCGGGCAGCAGTGTCTCTGCACAGTTCAGCAGCCCCAATAGGTTTACCCCTCCGTTGCCAACCATTTTGTTCCCATTGCTGTTACCACCCCCATAAAGCATTTGCCACCATCCATGAGTCAGTGTAAAGATAAAGCACTGGCCACCTCTCTCGTTCAGCAATATCTAAGGCCAACTGGACAGCCTTTACCTCTGCAAATTGACTTGAGTCTCCTTTTCCTTCAGTGGCCTCAGCAACTCGTCGTGTGGGGCTCCACACAGCAGATTTCCATCTGCGATGCTTACCCACAATGCGACACGATCCATCTGTGAACAGGGCATATCTCTTTTCATTGTCTGGTAGTTCATTATATGGTGGGGCCTCTTTGGCACGTGATACCTCCTCTGCTGGTGTTGTTCCAAACTTTTTACCTTCAGGCCAGTCCATGATCACTTCTAGGATTCCTGGATGACTGAGGTTCCCCATCCGAGCTCGCTGTGTAATCAGCGCAATCCACTTACTCCAAGGGGCATCAGTAGCATGATGGGTAGAGGGAACCTTTCCTTTGAACATCCAGTTCAGCACTGGCAGTCGAGGTGCCAGAAGGAGCTGCGTTTCAGTACCGATTACTTCGGAAGCAGCTCGAACCCCCTCGTACGTGGCTAAGATCTCCTTCTCAGTTGGAGTGTAGCGCTACTCAGACCCCCTGTACGCCCGACTCCAGAATCCAAGGGGTCGGCCTCGGGTCTCTCCAGGAGCTCTTTGCCACAAACTCCAAGTGGGACCTTCCTTTCCAGCAGCAGTGTAGAGGATGTTCTTTACATCCTGTCCCGTCCGCACTGGCCCCAGGGCCACAGCACGGGCTATCTCCTGCTTAATTTGCTCAAAAGCCTGCTGCTGCTCAGGGCCCCACACAAAATCATTCTTCTTTCGCGTCACCCGATAGAGAGGGCTCACAATGAGACTGTAGTTTGGAACATGCATTCTCCAAAAGCCCACTACACCCAAAAAAGCTTGGGTCTCTGTCTTACTGGTGGGTGGAGACATGGCAGTGATTTTGTTAACCACATCTGTAGGGATGTGACGACGTCCATCTTGCCACTTTATACCTAGGAACTGAATTTCCTGTGCAGGCCCTTTCACTTTGCTTCGCTTGATAGCAAAGCCAGCTCTCAGAAGGATCTGGATTATTCTCTCTCCTTTCTCAAAAACTTCCCCTGCTGTATTGCCCCACACAATGATATCATCAATGTATTGTAAGTGCTCAGGAGCACCGCCCTGTTCCAATGCAGTTTGGACCAACCCATGGCAAATAGTTGGGCTGTGCTTCCACCCCTGGGGCAAACGGTTCCAGGTGTATTGAACGCCCCTCCAGGTGAAAGCAAACTGTGGCCTGCATTCTGTAGCCAGAGGAATTGAAAAGAAGGCATTAGCAATGTCAGTGGTGGCATACCACTTGGCTGCTTTTGACTCCAGTTCGTACTGGAGTTGTAGCATGTCCGGCACAGCAGCACTCAATGGGGGTGTGACTTCATTCAGGCCATGGTAATCTACCGTCAGCCTCCATTCTCCACTGGCTTTACGCACCGGCCATATGGAGCTGTTAAACGGTGAGTGAGTTTTGCTGATCACTCCCTGGCTCTCTAGCTGACGAATCAGGTTATGAATGGGGAGCAAGGAATCCCTGTTGGTGCGGTACTGCCGTCTGTGCACCGTTTTTGTAGCAATCGGTACCTGTTGCTCCTCCACTTGGAGCAACCCCACAACAGACGGATCTTCTTATAGGCCAGGCAAAGCAGACAGCTGCTTAACGTTGTCTGCGTCCACAGCAGCTATTCCAAAGGCCCATCGATACCCTTTGGGATCCTTAAAATATCCCCTTTTGAGGTAATCGATACCAAGTATACATGGAGCCCCTGGGCCAGTCACAATAGGATGTTTTTGCCAGTCTTTACCAGTGAGGCTTATTTCAGCCTCCAACACGGTTAACTCTTGGGAACCCCCAGTCACCCCAGAAATATAGATTAAGTCTGTCCCTTGGTGACTTGAGGGCATTAGAGTGCACTGTGCACCAGTGTCCACCAGGGCCTTATATTTTTGTGGTTCTGATGTGCCAGGCCATCGAATCCACACAGTCCAATACACTCTATTATTCCTTTCCCCCACCTGGCTGGGGGGCAGGGACTATTGTGGCTGGTAGGTACCTCGCTCAGTTCTGAAGGAGTACCTTTCAGACAGGAGGGTGTCTCGCTCAAACTGGAGGGTGTCTCTTTCAGGTTGGAGGGCGCCTCTCTCGGTCTGGAGGGCATCTCTCTCGGATTGGAGGGCGTCTCTCTCGGATTGGAGGGCTTCTTGTTGAGACTGGAGGGCATCTTTCTCAGTCTGGACGGTGTTTTTCTCGGTCTGGAGGGCATCTCGCTCGGATTGGAGGGCGTCTAGGTTGGACTGGAGAGTCTGATTGTCAGTTAAAAGACTCTCTTTCTCGATCAGGAGACTGTCCCTTTCGGCTCGGAGACTCTCTCGCTCTATTTCAAAAACTCTATGCCTCTCTGGGATAGTATTGAATAAGGCCAGGTAAGCATAAGCCAGACCCCAAATAATTTGGGCCTCCTCAGATCTGTTTGAGCCGCAACATGCCTGTATCAAATATCTGCTTAAGTTTTCAGGATCTTGCAGGTGTTCAGGAGAAAAGTTCCATGACACCGGTGATGCCCATTTCTCTAAAGTCTCTCCTAAGTCCCTCCAAACTCCCTGCCAGTCAATATTCTCTGGCTCTAGGGAGGGTTTTCTCAAAGTATTATAAATACAGATACTGATGAAGAGTACATTCAGGGAGACTGATACCACAGTCATAACAAGCATTGGATGGGCGTTCAGAAAACGCATAATGAATTCAAAGGAGTGGCCAGGAGTCTGTTTAAAAATCACTAGTTCCATAGAGTTAGCAACTTCATCTGGAGTTACTCCCTCTGGAACTGAATGCCACATCGTATACAAAAGCCAGGTAGGTATGTCCGTCAGTGTTTTTAGTTTATCATATAGAGACCAAGCTCCGTGGATCAGACTGGCAAACTTAATTAAGTCCCAGTACGTTCTGAGCATTACAAGGGAAAAACCGATGAAATGCAGTCCCTTTAAGACCAGTTTAAAAAGATAAAGCATTTTTTTTCTTTTCTAAAACTAGCTGGCAGTACCCAAAAAGTTTACAAATATCCCAGGACAACTGGCAGTACGCCCAGACTTCAAGGTTGTGTTTTGCCGTACAGCACCTACAGTACAGATAAGCCTGCTAACGAGAGATAGAGATTCACTCTAAAAGTATGTCTCTGCCCGGCTAAGGCAGCTGGTTTTGCCCACCCAGGGACGCCAAAAATGTCAACGTTTTACGGGCAGGTTCGGCCCGGTTCCGTGACGATTGGTGCGGGGGACCCACGGACCCACGCCCCAGAAAAGGAAAAAGGGAGATGGGCCTAGGAACAAAACAGCTGCAACGATCTTTGGAGGAAAGCCAATTTACTAAATAAGATATCGGAAAGCAAAATAACACAATATAATACAATATAATTGGAATTAAAGCTAATAAATCAAATAAAATGAGCAAGAGAGAGTGTCCGATAAACCGAAGGCCTTACGCTAACGCTGAAGGAGAGACGGCAGCGAGCACCCACTGCTGAGTCGATCCCAAAGGAAAGAGAGTGTCCCGTGACCGCAGACAGTTTTTATCTTTCCCTCAGAGCGTAAACACGTAAGAACGCAAAGCATCGCAAAGTCCTCTGGGGAATGGAGTTCTTCTTCTCTTCTGAGACAGGTATACCTGGAACTATCGATGATCCACGGAGCTGGAGCATTAACTCTTTAACTCTAAATGCACTACATGATGTTATGATGTGGAATACCAGTACCAAAAATCATAAAACCATGACATAACCCTAAACCTAACCCTAACCTTAAGCCAAAACTAACACTAACCCTATACCTAAACCCTAACCCTAACGCTAACCCCAACCCTAATCTGTACCCAAACACTAACCCTAAGCCAAAAACTTACCCTAGTACAAAATCTAAACAAAACACTATTATCAAAGCCAGTCTTCACCAAACCCGCTGAAATTAAATAAATCCTTCCCTAACACTTACTGTAAGACTAAATCTTTAATCTGAACCCTTACTCTAGCCTAACACTAATTCTAAAGCTAACACCAACCCTAAACCAAACCCTAAATCCAATCATACACCTAAACCTATACAATAACCTAAAACATACCCTAACAATTACTGTAAAACTAAATATTTAAACTTAAACCAAAACCTAAACCTAACCCTCACCCTCACTCTAACCCTAAATCTTAGCCTTACCCTAACCCTGTACCTTAACCTTAACACTAACGCTAACCCAAAAAGTAGTCTGCACCCTAACCTTTAATCCCTAAGCCTTACACTTACCCTAACCCTAAAACCTAACGCTAACCCATAACGCTAAACCTAACGCTAAACAAAACCCATACCCTGACCCTAATTCAAAAAGTAACCCAAACCCAAACACTGCCCTAAACCTAACCCAACTCCAACTGCAACCCCATCCCCAAACCCAACACCAACAACACCTAACCCCTAACCCCTAACCATAAACCTAACTCACACCCTAAACTTAATCCTCACCTATACCCTAAACCTAAACCTACCCCTATTCCTACCCTAACCCTACACCTAACCCTAAACCTAACCCTAACATTAACCCTGAACCTAACACTAACCCTAAACCTAACACTAAGCCAAACCCTTACCCTGACCCTAACCCAGACACAAACACTAATGCTTAACCTAAACCAAACCCTAATTCAAACAACACTAACCCTAACGCTAACCCCAACCCTAACCCTAACCCAACACTAACCCTAACACTATACCTTAACCCTAACCCTAACGCTAACCCCAACCCTAATCCTTACCCTAACCCTAACCCTAACACTATCCCAAACCCAAACCGAACTCAAAATTAGCCCTCCCTCTCCCTCTCCCCCTCACCTAAACCCTAACTCTCTCCATAACCCTAAACCTAAACCTAATCCTAACCGTAAAGTAAACCTTAAAACTGACCGTAAGACTAACCCTAACCTTAAATCTAAGACAAAACGTTAACCTAAGACTAACCCAAAAATTTGAACATAATATTATTACTAAAGCCAATCTTCACCTAACCCTATGAAATAACCTAAATCCTTCCCTAACACTTACTGTAAGACTAAATCTTTAACCTGAACCCTTACTCTAACCTAATACTAATTCTAAAGCTAACACAAACCCTAACCCTTAACCTAAATCCAATCATACACCTAACCCTATCCAATAACCTAAAACATACCCTAACACTTACTGTAAAACTAAATATTTAAACTTAACATTAAACCTAACCCTAAATCTTAGCCTAACTGTAGAACTATACCTTAACCCTAACCCTAACGCTAACCCCAACCCTAATCCTTACCCAAATCCTAAGCCAAAACTTTACCCTATCACTAATCCGAAATCTAAACATAACCCTATTACTAAAGCCAATCTTCACCTAACCCGCTGAAATTACCTAAATCCTTCTTTAACACTTACTGTAAGACTAAATCTTTAACCCTTACACTTACTCTAACACTAAGTGTCCTTACCGTAACACTAACACTTACCCTAACCCTTACCCTAAATCCAATCTTACACCTAACCCTTTCCAATAACCAAAACTTACCCTAAATCTTACTGTAAAACTAAATCTTTAAACCTAACACTAATCCTAATACTAACCCTAACCACAAACCTAACCGTGACCCTACCCTAACCCTAACCTTAACCCTAACATAACCCTAACAGTAACCCCAACCCAAACCCCTAACCCCAAACCTAACCCTAAACATAACCCTAAGCCTTACAATAACAATAACCCTTACCCTACCCTAACTGTATGGGAACTGCTCAATCACGGCCTGAAACACAGGTCACCTGAGGTGAGCACCGAGTCAGCCATGGGGGCACAAGTGGAGGTCGATGTGAGTCACACATACCTGTGTGACTGGAAGGGGGGGAGCCTGGCTCCACCTCTCCCAAACCCCATTTAAGGGCTGACCAGCGCCAGGAGAGGATCTCTTCTTGGATACCCCTCCCACGTGGAGTCCCCTGAGAGCCTTCATCATCCTTGTGATAAAAATGAGTGCTGTATTTGTTAATGAAACCGACTCGAGACAGAAGTGTCAGTGTTTTTCAGTGTTTTGCTTTCTGAAAACTATGTAGTTTGTAGAAGTCTCAAAATAGATGTAAAAATGTTTTGTCTAAGAACTTTGGAATTTGTGCAAATTGGAGCCACAGCGCTTAGTTCTAACAACTGGACAATGAACAGCAGACAGCAGTGACCTTCTAAGAAACTGAAAAAAGAAAAATAAGTGAAAATCTCCCCTTAAGTGCGCATGATCGAAGCTGAAGAGGCCTACGGCCCTTTTCATCTCAATCACCAGGTGGCAGAGAACGACCCCACATAACAGCCAGCGCAGCCCAGGAAGGGAAAGATAAACACGAATGCAGAGATAAGAGACAATAAAAAGTGGGATCGGGAGGGCCCCGTTGCATACCTCTGGTGGAGCAGAGACTCCCAGCTGCCCAGCGCTGTTTCTTGCTTGTTTATTGCTTGCTCAATAAATCTTTTCCTGTTGGTAACGATTGGTGTTTATTGTTCTTCACACCTATAACAATCTTGAAGGTGAACCATCTTCTCTTTTGTATTATTTGTATATTATCTATATAGAACTACTCAAAATAGACCATCCTCTATATTATTTCTTCGTGAAGAACCGTCAAGCCCTAACCCTAACCCTAACAACTACTGTAAATCTAAAACTATATACCAAACACTAACCCTAAACCTAACCTTAACGCTAACACAAACCCTAACCTTAACCCTAAACCTAACCCAAACCCTATCCCAAACCCAAACCGAACCCAAAACTTAACCCTCACCCTAACCCTAATCCTAACTCTAACCTATACCATAATACCTTTATAAACAACCCCAACACCAACACCACCCCCAACCCCAAACAACCGCCTAACACCTATCTCTAACCCTAACCTTAACCCATAACCTTACCCTTATCCTAACCGAAACCCTAACCCTTACCAAAACCCCAAACTAACCCCTAACCCTAAAACCAAACTCAAACCCTAACCCTAACCCTAACCTTAAAACTAAACCTAACCCTAAACCCTAGCCCTATACCCTAAACATAACCCTAAAACTAAACCTAAAAATAACCCCAACACTAACCCTAACCCTACCACTAACTAACCCAACCCTAATCTAAACAAAAACCCAAACCCTAATCAAAACAAACCTAACCCTAACACTAATCCTAGCACCAACTCCATCTACAACGGTAACCCCAAAACCCTAACCCAAACTCTAACCCTAACCCTAAACCTCAATCTAGCCCTAACCCTAACCATAACCTTAAAACAAAACCTAACCCTAACCCTAACCCCAACCTCAACACTAACCCCAAAGCCCTAACCATAAACCTAACCGTAACCCTACATTCTAACCCTAACTCTAACCCTAACCCAACACCAAACCCAAACCTAATCCCAACCCCAAACCTATAGCCTAACCCCTACAACTAACCCTAACCCTAAATCTAACCCTTAGATGTTACTTTAACCCTAACTCGAACCCTAATCCGAACCCTAAACCGAAACTAACCCTACTCCTACCACTACCCCTACTCCGAAACCAAACACAACCACAAGCCCTAACCCAAACTCCAACACCAACTCCAAACGCAACAACAAACACTACCCCAACCCTAAAACCTAACCCCAAACCTAATATTAACCCTAACACTAAAACTAAAACTAACCCTAATCTATGACCGTAACCCTAACCCTAACCCTAATCTATGACCCTAAACCTGAAGCCTTACGCTAACCCTAAGCCTAACTCTAATCCTAGTCCTGACCCAAAACCAAACTCTAACCCAAATCCTAACCCTAACCCTAACACTAAACCTAACCCTATCCTTAACACAGATACCAATCCCAACCGCAACCCCAACCCAAACCCATATCTGTAACCCCTAAACGTAACGCTAAACCTACCCCTACCCCAAAACCAACCACAAGGACTAACCCTAACCCGAACCCTAACATTAACCCTTACCCTAACCCTTCCCCAAAAGCAACCACAAGCACAAACCCTAACTAATCCTAACCCTAAGCCTAACCCTAACCATACCCCTAAACCTTACCCTAATCCTAAACCCTCAAGGTAACCCTAAATCTAACCCTAACCCTAATCCTAAACTTAATACTAACACTAACCCTAACCCTAACCCTAACCCTAATCTCTAACCCTGCACTATAACCCTAACCATGACCTAGAAATTTCTAGAAATTTTTATACTGGTTATAAAACCTTTCAAATCTTTTCAAATAATCAGGTCAATGGAGGGCGAAAGTCTGGCTGTAATCGCTCATAACCGTGGATTAAGCTTGAAAAAATTTGTGTCTTCTACAGTTCCGAAGGCAGAATGCTAATCAGCCGGCTGCCTCGCGCTGTAATGAGGCTTATCTCCACTGCCAGATGAGGTCTGATTCCAACATTACGCAGTTTACTCTTATAACAGACTCCGTTCATGGTGTTTTTAGAAAAGATGGGCTGCCCCCCTTTGTTAGTGAGGGGGAATTTTCTGCTCTATGCCGGCTCAGCAAGCATTTGAAAAGAATGATAGCATCAGAACTTCATTTCAGTACACATTTCCACAGTTTTTCTTTAACATTGATGACATTCTAGATTCCTCAGAAACACAGTTTCTCTCAGTTTTTCCTTTTCATACACACGGACATTACTGATTCCTTCCCCAAAATTGTATGCTCTTCTGATCTTAGCAGTGTAGATGCGTAATTTGAGTGAAGCTGGCTCCTCTACAAGATTCTGGTGTCTGTCCCACCGAATCGAAAATTTCCCCAGCAAACTACATCACCGGAGCATCGCAGATGAGCCCGGTTGTACGAAACTGAAAGGAATCGACAACGAACGTCACACTAGAATCGCTCGTAACAGCATATTCTGCTTGAAACGCATCAACCGCGGTTTCTGCTGCTTGAGCCGCTGAAGAAAGACGCGACTCAGCCTGCTGCCGCGCACTGAAGAGCGGCTTTAAGCGGCAGCCTGCTGCGGTCTGACTCCAACATAACAGTGATTACCCTTATGACAGAATCTGTATCTGACGTTGTCGACGAAGATGGGGAGGACCCCGATGTTATTGTGGGGGAAAGATTCTGTTCCCTTTCTGCTCTTCTACTGTCGGAAATGTATGTCTGCATTAAAAGATTCTTTCCGTCCACCTTTTTATGCTTCATTTCAGAAACGTTCTTTTTGTTATTTTTTTCGTGAAACTTCCTCAATTCTGTTTCCTTCTCGCACACAAGAACTGATTCCTTTCCCAAAATTGTATGCTCTTTTGATCTTAGCAATGTTGATGCGTAATTTGAGTGAAGCTGGCTCCTCTCGCACATTGTGGTGTCTGTAGAAGCTGATCGAAAACTTTCCAACAAACTACATCACAAGAGAATCGCAGATGAGCCAGTACGAAACTGATTGGAATCGGCAACGAACGTCACACTAGAATCGCTCGTAACACCATATTCCGCTTGAAACGCATCAACCGCGGTTTCTGCTGCTTGAGCCGCTGAAGCAAGACGCGGCTCAGTCTGCTGCCGCGCACTGAAGAGCGGCTTTAAAAAGCGGCTTTCTACTGTCGGAAATGTATGTCTACCGTCGGCAATGTATGTCTGCTTCAAAAGTTCCTTTCCTTTCACGTTTTTATATATTTTTTCAGAAGTTTCATGATGTCTTTTTCTTTCTACAATGAATCATCGTCTCTCCCCGTTTAGTTTTCAATCACACGAACATTACTGATTTCTTTCCCAAAATTGTATGCTCTTCTGATCTTAGCAATGTAGACGCGAAATTTGATTGAAGCTGGCTCCTCTCGCAGATTCTGGTGTCTGTCGAAGCGGATCGAATATTTTCCAACAAACTTCATCACCGGAGCATCGCAGATGAGCCCGTACGAAACTGATCGTAATTGACAACGAACGTCACACTAGAATCGCTCGTAACAGCAGATCCCGCTTGGAACGCAACAACCGCGTTTTCTGCTGCTTGAGCCGCTGAAGAAAGACGCGACTCAGCCTGCTGCCGCGCACTGAAGAGCGGCTTTAAGCGGCAGCCTGCTGCGGTCTGACTCCAACATAACAGTGATTACCCTTATGACAGAATCCGTATCTGACGTTGTCGACGGAGACGGGGAGGACCCCGATGTTTATGTGGGGGAAAGATTCTGTTCCCTTTCTGCTCTGCTACTGTCGGCAATGTATGTCTGCATCTAAAGATCCTTTCCGTTTACGTATTCATACTCTTTTTTCAGAAGTTTCATGATGTCTTTTTCTTTCTACACTGAATCATCGTCTCTCCCCGTTTAGTTTTCAATCACCCGAACATTACCGATTCATTTCCCAAAATTGTATGCTCTTTTGATCTTAGCAATGTAGATGCGTAATTTGATTGAAGCTGGCTCCTCTCGCAGATTCTGGTGTCTGTCGAAGCAGCAGAAACCGCGGTTGATGCGTTTCAAGCAGAATATACTGTTACGAGCGATTCTAGTGTGACGTTCGTTGTCAATTACGATCAGTTTCGTACGGGCTCATCTGCGATGCTCCGGTGATTTAGTTTATTGGAAAATTTTCGATCCGGTGGGACGGACACCACAATCTGCGAGAGTAGCCAGCTTCACTCAAATCTAGCATCTACAATGCTAAGATCATATGACCATAAAATTTTGGGAAAGGAATCGGTAATGTTCGGGTGATTGAAAACTAAAAGGGGAGAGACGATGATTCAGTGTAGAAAGAAAAAGACATCATGAAACTTCTGAAAAAAGAGAATGAATACGTGAACGGAAAGGATCTTTAGATGCAGACATACATTGCCGACAGTAGCAGAGCAGAAAGGGAACAGAATCTTTCCCCCACTATAATATCGGGGTCCTCCCCGTCTCCGTCGACAACGTCAGATACGGATCCTGTCATAAGGGTAATCAGTGTTATGTTGGAGTCAGACCGCAGCAGGCTGCCGCTTAAAGCCGCTCTTCAGTGCGCGGCAGCAGGCTGAGTCGCGTCTTTCTTCAGCGGCTCAAGCAGCAGAAACCGCGGTTGATGCGTTTCAAGCAGAATATGCTGTTACGAGCGATTCTAGTGTGACGTTCGTTGTCGATTCCTTTCAGTTTCGTACAACCGGGCTCATCTGCGATGCTCCGGTGATGTAGTTTGCTAGGGAAATTTTCGATCCGGTGGGACAGACACCAGAATCTGGAAGAGGAGCCAGCTTCACTCTAAATTCGCATCTACATTGCTAAGATTAGAACAGCGTACAATTTTAGGAAAGGAATCGGTAATGTTCGGGTGATTGAAAACTAAACGGGGAGAGACGATGATTCAGTATAGAAAGAAAAAGACATCATGAAACTTCTGAAAAAATGTATAAAAACATGAACGGAAAGGAACTTTTGAAGCAGACATACATTGCCGACGGTAGACATACATTTCCGACAGTAGAAAGCCGCTTTTTAAAGCCGCTCTTCAGTGCGCGGCAGCAGGCTGAGCCGCGTCTTGCTTCAGCGGCTCAAGCAGCAGAAACCGCGGTTGATGCGTTCCAAGCGGAATATGCTGTTACGAGCGATTCGAGTGTGACGTTCGTTGCCGATTCCAATCAGTTTCGTACTGGCTCATCTGCGATTCTCTTGTGATGTAGTTTGTTGGAAAGTTTTCGATGAGCTTCTACAGACACCACAATCTGCGAGAGGAGCCAGCTTCACTCAACTTACGCATCTACATTGCTAAGATCAAAAGTGCTTACAATTTTGGGAAAGGAATCAGTAATGTTCTTGTGTGCGAGAAGGAAACAGGACTGAGGAAGTTTCACGAAAAAAATAACAAAAAGAACGTTTCTGAAATGAAGCATAAAAAGGTGGACGGAAAGAATCTTTTAATGCAGACATGCATTTCCGACAGTAGAAGAGCTGAAAGGGAACAGAATCTTTCCCCCACAATAACATCGGGGTCCTCCTTATCTCCGTCGACAACGCCAGGAACGGGGTCTGTCATATGGGTAATCACTGTTATGTTGGAGTCAGACCGCAGCAGGCTGACGCTTAAAGCCTCTCTTCAGTGCGCGGCAGCAGGCTGAGTCGCGTCTTTCTTCAGCGGCTCAAGCAGCAGAAACCGCGGTAGATGCGTTTCAAGCAGAATATGCTGTTACGAGCGATTTGAGTGTGACGTTCGTTGCCGATTCGGCTCAGTTTCGTACGGGCTCATCTGCGATTCTCTTGTGATGTAGTTTGTTGGAAAATTTTCGATCAGCTTCTACAGACACCACAATCTGCGAGAGGAGCCAGCTTCAATCAAATTACGCATCTACATTGCTAAGATCAAAAGAGCATACAATTTTGGGAAAGGAATCAGTAACGTTCTTGTGTGCGAGAAGGAAACACAATTGAGGAAGTTTCAGGAAAAAAATAACAAAAAGGATAGTTTCTGAAATGAAGCATAAAAAAATGGACGGAAAGAATCTTTTAAGGCAGACATACATTTCCGACAGTAGAAGAGCTGAAAGGGAACAGAATCTTTCCCCCACAATAACATCGGGGTCCTCCCCATCTTCGTCGACAACGTCAGATACGGATTCTGTCATAAGGGTAATCACTGTTATGTTGGAGTCAGACCGCAGCAGGCTGCCGCTTAAAGCCGCTCTTCAGTGCGTGGCAGCAGGCTGAGTCGCGTCTTTCTTCAGCGGCTCAAGCAGCAGAAACCGCGGTAGATGCGTTTCAAGCAGAATATGCTGTTACGAGCGATTCTAGTGTGACGTTCGTTGTCTTTTCCTTTAAGTTTCGTAAAACCGGGCTCATCTGCGATTCTCCGGTGATGTAGTTTGCTGGGGAAATTTTCGATTCGGTGGGACAGACACCAGAATCTAGTAGAGGAGCAAGCTTCACTAAAATTTCGCATCTACACTGCTTAGATCAGAAGAGCATACAATTTTGGGGAAGGAATCAGTAATGTCCGTGTGTATGAAAAGGAAAAACTGAGAGAAACTGTGTTTCTGAGGAATCTAGAATGTCATCAATGTTAAAGAAAAACTGTGGAAATGTGTACTGAAATGAAGTTCTGATGCTATCATTCTTTTCAAATGCTTGCTGAGCCGGCATAGAGCAGAAAATTCCCCCTCACTAACAAAGGGGGGCAGCCCATCTTTTCTAAAAACACCATGAACGGAGTCTGTTATAAGAGTAAACTGCGTAATGTTGGAATCAGACCTCATCTGGCAGTGGAGATAAGCCTCATTACAGCGCGAGGCAGCCGGCTGATTAGCATTCTGCCTTCGGAACTGTAGAAGACACAAATTTTTTCAAGCTTAATCCACGGTTATGAGCGATTACAGCCAGACTTTCGCCCTCCATTGACCTGATTATTTGAAAAGATTTGAAAGGTTTTATAACCAGTACAAAAATTTCTAGAAATTTCTAGGTCATGGTTAGGGTTATAGTGCAGGGTTAGAGATTAGGGTTAGGGTTAGGGTTAGGTTTAGTGTTAGTATTAAGTTTAGGATTAGGGTTAGGGTTAGATTTAGGGTTACCTTGAGGGTTTAGGATTAGGGTAGGGTTTAGGGGTATGGTTAGGGTTAGGCTTAGGGTTAGGATTAGTTAGGGTTTGTGCTTGTGGTTGCTTTTGGGGAAGGGTTAGGGTAAGGGTTAATGTTAGGGTTCGGGTTAGGGTTAGTCCTTGTGGTTGGTTTTGGGGTAGGGGTAGGGTTAGCGTTACGTTTAGGGGTTACAGATATGGGTTTGGGTTGGGGTTGCGGTTGGGATTGGTATCTGTGTTAAGGATAGGGTTAGGTTTAGTGTTAGGGTTAGGGTTAGGATTTGGGTTAGAGTTTGGTTTTGGGTCAGGACTAGGGTTAGAGTTAGGCTTAGGGTTAGCGTAAGGCTTCAGGTTTAGGGTCATAGATTAGGGTTAGTTTTAGTTTTAGTGTTAGGGTTAATATTAGGTTTGGGGTTAGGTTTTAGGGTTGGGGTAGTGTTTGTTGTTGCGTTTGGAGTTGGTGTTGGAGTTTGGGTTAGGGCTTGTGATTGTGTTTGGTTTCGGAGTAGGGGTAGTGGTAGGAGTAGAGTTAGTTTCGGTTTAGGGTTCGGATTAGGGTTCGAGTTAGGGTTAAAGTAACATCTAAGGGTTAGATTTAGGGTTAGGGTTAGTTGTAGGGGTTAGGCTATAGGTTTGGGGTTGGGATTAGGTTTGGGTTTGGTGTTGGGTTAGGGTTAGAGTTAGGGTTAGAATGTAGGGTTACGGTTAGGTTTATGGTTAGGGCTTTGGGGTTAGTGTTGAGGTTGGGGTTAGGGTTAGGGTTAGGTTTTGTTTTAAGGTTATGGTTAGGGTTAGGGCTAGATTGAGGTTTAGGGTTAGGGTTAGAGTTTGGGTTAGGGTTTTGGGGTTACCGTTGTAGATGGAGTTGGTGCTAGGATTAGTGTTAGGGTTAGGTTTGTTTTGATTAGGGTTTGGGTTTTTGTTTAGATTAGGGTTGGGTTAGTTAGTGGTAGGGTTAGGGTTAGTGTTGGGGTTATTTTTAGGTTTAGTTTTAGGGTTATGTTTAGGGTATAGGGCTAGGGTTTAGGGTTAGGTTTAGTTTTAGGGTTAGGGTTAGGGTTAGGGTTTGAGTTTGGTTTTAGGGTTAGGGGTTAGTTTGGGGTTTTGGTAAGGGTTAGGGTTTCGGTTAGGATAAGGGTAAGGTTATGGGTTAAGGTTAGGGTTAGAGATAGGTGTTAGGCGGTTGTTTGGGGTTGGGGGTGGTGTTGGTGTTGGGGTTGTTTATAAAGGTATTATGGTATAGGTTAGAGTTAGGATTAGGGTTAGGGTGAGGGTTAAGTTTTGGGTTCGGTTTGGGTTTGGGATAGGGTTTGGGTTAGGTTTAGGGTTAAGGTTAGGGTTTGTGTTAGCGTTAAGGTTAGGTTTAGGGTTAGTGTTTGGTATATAGTTTTAGATTTACAGTAGTTGTTAGGGTTAGGGTTAGGGCTTGACGGTTCTTCACGAAGAAATAATATAGAGGATGGTCTATTTTGAGTAGTTCTATATAGATAATATACAAATAATACAAAAGAGAAGATGGTTCACCTTCAAGATTGTTATAGGTGTGAAGAACAATAAACACCAATCGTTACCAACAGGAAAAGATTTATTGAGCAAGCAATAAACAAGCAAGAAACAGCGCTGGGCAGCTGGGAGTCTCTGCTCCACCAGAGGTATGCAACGGGGCCCTCCCGATCCCACTTTTTATTGTCTCTTATCTCTGCATTCGTGTTTATCTTTCCCTTCCTGGGCTGCGCTGGCTGTTATGTGGGGTCGTTCTCTGCCACCTGGTGATTGAGATGAAAAGGGCCGTAGGCCTCTTCAGCTTCGATCATGCGCACTTAAGGGGAGATTTTCACTTATTTTTCTTTTTTCAGTTTCTTAGAAGGTCACTGCTGTCTGCTGTTCATTGTCCAGTTGTTAGAACTAAGCGCTGTGGCTCCAATTTGCACAAATTCCAAAGTTCTTAGACAAAACATTTTTACATCTATTTTGAGACTTCTACAAACTACATAGTTTTCAGAAAGCAAAACACTGAAAAACACTGACACTTCTGTCTCGAGTCGGTTTCATTAACAAATACAGCACTCATTTTTATCACAAGGATGATGAAGGCTCTCAGGGGACTCCACGTGGGAGGGGTATCCAAGAAGAGATCCTCTCCTGGCGCTGGTCAGCCCTTAAATGGGGTTTGGGAGAGGTGGAGCCAGGCTCCCCCCCTTCCAGTCACACAGGTATGTGTGACTCACATCGACCTCCACTTGTGCCCCCATGGCTGACTCGGTGCTCACCTCAGGTGACCTGTGTTTCAGGCCGTGATTGAGCAGTTCCCATACAGTTAGGGTAGGGTAAGGGTTATTGTTATTGTAAGGCTTAGGGTTATGTTTAGGGTTAGGTTTGGGGTTAGGGGTTTGGGTTGGGGTTACTGTTAGGGTTATGTTAGGGTTAAGGTTAGGGTTAGGGTAGGGTCACGGTTAGGTTTGTGGTTAGGGTTAGTATTAGGATAAGTGTTAGGTTTAAAGATTTAGTTTTACAGTAAGATTTAGGGTAAGTTTTGGTTATTGGAAAGGGTTAGGTGTAAGATTGGATTTAGGGTAAGGGTTAGGGTAAGTGTTAGTGTTACGGTAAGGACACTTAGTGTTAGAGTAAGTGTAAGGGTTAAAGATTTAGTCTTACAGTAAGTGTTAAAGAAGGATTTAGGTAATTTCAGCGGGTTAGGTGAAGATTGGCTTTAGTAATAGGGTTATGTTTAGATTTCGGATTAGTGATAGGGTAAAGTTTTGGCTTAGGATTTGGGTAAGGATTAGGGTTGGGGTTAGCGTTAGGGTTAGGGTTAAGGTATAGTTCTACAGTTAGGCTAAGATTTAGGGTTAGGTTTAATGTTAAGTTTAAATATTTAGTTTTACAGTAAGTGTTAGGGTATGTTTTAGGTTATTGGATAGGGTTAGGTGTATGATTGGATTTAGGTTAAGGGTTAGGGTTTGTGTTAGCTTTAGAATTAGTGTTAGGTTAGAGTAAGGGTTCAGGTTAAAGATTTAGTCTTACAGTAAGTGTTAGGGAAGGATTTAGGTTATTTCATAGGGTTAGGTGAAGATTGGCTTTAGTAATAATATTATGTTCAAATTTTTGGGTTAGTCTTAGGTTAACGTTTTGTCTTAGATTTAAGGTTAGGGTTAGTCTTACGGTCAGTTTTAAGGTTTACTTTACGGTTAGGATTAGGTTTAGGTTTAGGGTTATGGAGAGAGTTAGGGTTTAGGTGAGGGGGAGAGGGAGAGGGAGGGCTAATTTTGAGTTCGGTTTGGGTTTGGGATAGTGTTAGGGTTAGGGTTAGTGTTAGGTTCAGGGTTAATGTTAGGGTTAGGTTTAGGGTTAGGTGTAGGGTTAGGGTAGGAATAGGGGTAGGTTTAGGTTTAGGGTATAGGTGAGGGTTAAGTTTAGGGTGTGGGTTAGGTTTATGGTTAGGGGTTAGGGGTTAGGTGTTGTTGGTGTTGGGTTTGGGGATGGGGTTGCAGTTGGAGTTGGGTTAGGTTTAGGGCAGTGTTTGGGTTTGGGTTACTTTTTGAATTAGGGTCAGGGTATGGGTTTTGTTTAGCGTTAGGTTTAGCGTTATGGGTTAGCGTTAGGTTTTAGGGTTAGGGTAAGTGTAAGGCTTAGGGATTAAAGGTTAGGGTGCAGACTACTTTTTGGGTTAGCGTTAGTGTTAAGGTTAAGGTACAGGGTTAGGGTAAGGCTAAGATTTAGGGTTAGAGTGAGGGTGAGGGTTAGGTTTAGGTTTTGGTTTAAGTTTAAATATTTAGTTTTACAGTAATTGTTAGGGTATGTTTTAGGTTATTGTATAGGTTTAGGTGTATGATTGGATTTAGGGTTTGGTTTAGGGTTGGTGTTAGCTTTAGAATTAGTGTTAGGCTAGAGTAAGGGTTCAGGTTAAAGATTTAGTCTTACAGTAAGTGTTAGGGAAGGATTTATTTAATTTCAGCGGGTTTGGTGAAGACTGGCTTTGATAATAGTGTTTTGTTTAGATTTTGTACTAGGGTAAGTTTTTGGCTTAGGGTTAGTGTTTGGGTACAGATTAGGGTTGGGGTTAGCGTTAGGGTTAGGGTTTAGGTATAGGGTTAGTGTTAGTTTTGGCTTAAGGTTAGGGTTAGGTTTAGGGTTATGTCATGGTTTTATGATTTTTGGTACTGGTATTCCACATCATAACATCATGTAGTGCATTTAGAGTTAAAGAGTTAATGCTCCAGCTCCGTGGATCATCGATAGTTCCAGGTATACCTGTCTCAGAAGAGAAGAAGAACTCCATTCCCCAGAGGACTTTGCGATGCTTTGCGTTCTTACGTGTTTACGCTCTGAGGGAAAGATAAAAACTGTCTGCGGTCACGGGACACTCTCTTTCCTTTGGGATCGACTCAGCAGTGGGTGCTCGCTGCCGTCTCTCCTTCAGCGTTAGCGTAAGGCCTTCGGTTTATCGGACACTCTCTCTTGCTCATTTTATTTGATTTATTAGCTTTAATTCCAATTATATTGTATTATATTGTGTTATTTTGCTTTCTGATATCTTATTTAGTAAATTAGCTTTCCTCCTCAGATCGTTGCTGCTGTTTTGTTTCTAGGCCCATCTCCCTTTTCCCTTTTCCCTTTCCCCCTTCCCTTTTCCTGGGGCATGGGTCCGTGGGTCCCCCGCACCAATCGTCACGGAACCGGGCCAAACCTGCCCGTAAACCGTTGACATTTTTGGCGCCCAACGTGGGGCACGACCAGCTGCCTTAGCCGAGCAGAGACATACTTTTAGAGTGAATCTCTGTCTCTCGTTAGCAGGCTTATCTGTACTGCAGGTGCTGTACGGCAAAACACGACCTTGAAGTCTGGGCGTACTGCCAGTTGTCCTGGGATATTTGTAAACTTTTTGGGTACTGCCAGCTAGTTTTAGAAAAGAAAAAAAAATGCTTTCTCTTTTTAAACTGGTCTTAAAGGGACTGCATTTCATCGGTTTTTCCCTTGTAATGCTCAGAACGTACTGGGACTTAATTAAGTTTGCCAGTCTGATCCACGGAGCTTGGTCTCTATATGATAAACTAAAATCACTGACGGACATACCTACCTGGCTTTTGTATACGATGTGGCATTCAGTTCCAGAGGGAGTAACTCCAGATGAAGTTGCTAACTCTATGGAACTAGTGATTTTTAAACAGACTCCTGGCCTCTCCTTTGAATTCATTATGCGTTTTCTGAATGCCCATCCAATGCTTGTTATGACTGTGGTATCAGTCTCCCTGAATGTACTCTTCATCAGTATTTATAATACTTCATCAGTATTTATAATACTTTGAGAAAACCCTCCCTAGAGCCAGAGAATATTGACTGGCAGGGAGTTTGGAGGGACTTAGGAGAGAGTTTAGAGAAATGGGCATCACCAGTGTCATGGAACTTTTCTCCTGAACACCTGCAAGATCCTGAAAACTTAAGCAGATATTTGATACAGGCATGTTGCAGCTCAAACAGATCTGAGGAGGCCCAAATTATTTGGGGTCTGGCTTATGCTTACCGGGCCTTATTCAATACTATCCCAGAGAGGCATAGAGATTTTGAAATAGAGCGAGAGAGTCTCCGAGCCGAAAGGGACAGTCTCCTGATCCAGAAAGAGAGTCTTTTAACTGACAATCAGACTCTCCAGTCCAACCTAGACGCCCTCCAATCCGAGCGAGATGCCCTCCAGACCGAGAAAAACACCGTCCAGACTGAGAAAGATGCCCTCCAGTCTCAACAAGAAGCCCTCCAATCCGAGAGAGACGCCCTCCAATCCGAGAGAGATGCCCTCCAGACCGAGAGAGGCGCCCTCCAACCTGAAAGAGACACCCTCCAGTTTGAGCGAGACACCCTCCTGTTTGAACGGTACTCCTTCAGAACTGAGCGAGGTACCTACCAGCCACAATAGTCCCTGCCCCCCAGCCAGGTGGGGGAAAGGAATAATAGAGTGTATTGGACTGTGTGGATTCGATGGCCTGGCACATCAGAACCACAAAAATATAAGGCCCTGGTGGACACTGGTGCACAGTGCACTCTAATGCCCTCGAGTCACCAAGGGACAGACTTAATCTATATTTCTGGGGTGACTGGGGGTTCCCAAGAGTTAACCGTGTTGGAGGCTGAAATAAGCCTCACTGGTAAAGACTGGCAAAAACATCCTATTGTGACTGGCCCAGGGGCTCCATGTATACTTGGTATCGATTACCTCAAAAGGGGATATTTTAAGGATCCCAAAGGGTATCGATGGGCCTTTGGAATAGCTGCTGTGGACGCAGACAACGTTAAGCAGCTGTCTGCTTTGCCTGGCCTATCAGAAGATCCGTCTGTTGTGGGGTTGCTCCAAGTGGAGGAGCAACAGGTACCGATTGCTACAAAAACGGTGCACAGACGGCAGTACCGCACCAACAGGGATTCCTTGCTCCCCATTCATAACCTGATTCGTCAGCTAGAGAGCCAGGGAGTGATCAGCAAAACTCACTCACCGTTTAACAGCTCCATATGGCCGGTGCGTAAAGCCAGTGGAGAATGGAGGCTGACGGTAGATTACCATGGCCTGAATGAAGTCACACCCCCATTGAGTGCTGCTGTGCCGGACATGCTACAACTCCAGTACGAACTGGAGTCAAAAGCAGCCAAGTGGTATGCCACCACTGACATTGCTAATGCCTTCTTTTCAATTCCTCTGGCTACAGAATGCAGGCCACAGTTTGCTTTCACCTGGAGGGGCGTTCAATACACCTGGAACCGTTTGCCCCAGGGGTGGAAGCACAGCCCAACTATTTGCCATGGGTTGGTCCAAACTGCATTGGAACAGGGCGGTGCTCCTGAGCACTTACAATACATTGATGATATCATTGTGTGGGGCAATACAGCAGGGGAAGTTTTTGAGAAAGGAGAGAGAATAATCCAGATCCTTCTGAGAGCTGGCTTTGCTATCAAGCGAAGCAAAGTGAAAGGGCCTGCACAGGAAATTCAGTTCCTAGGTATAAAGTGGCAAGATGGACGTCGTCACATCCCTACAGATGTGGTTAACAAAATCACTGCCATGTCTCCACCCACCAGTAAGACAGAGACCCAAGCTTTTTTGGGTGTAGTGGGCTTTTGGAGAATGCATGTTCCAAACTACAGTCTCATTGTGAGCCCTCTCTATCGGGTGACGCGGAAGAAGAATGATTTTGTGTGGGGCCCTGAGCAGCAGCAGGCTTTTGAGCAAATTAAGCAGGAGATAGCCCGTGCTGTGGCCCTGGGGCCAGTGCGGACGGGACAGGATGTAAAGAACATCCTCTACACTGCTGCTGGAAAGGAAGGTCCCACTTGGAGTTTGTGGCAAAGAGCTCCTGGAGAGACCCGAGGCCGACCCCTTGGATTCTGGAGTCGGGCGTACAGGGGGTCTGAGTAGCGCTACACTCCAACTGAGAAGGAGATCTTAGCCACGTACGAGGGGGTTCGAGCTGCTTCCGAAGTAATCGGTACTGAAACGCAGCTCCTTCTGGCACCTCGACTGCCAGTGCTGAACTGGATGTTCAAAGGAAAGGTTCCCTCTACCCATCATGCTACTGATGCCCCTTGGAGTAAGTGGATTGCGCTGATTACACAGCGAGCTCGGATGGGGAACCTCAGTCATCCAGGAATCCTAGAAGTGATCATGGACTGGCCTGAAGGTAAAAAGTTTGGAACAACACCAGCAGAGGAGGTATCACGTGCCAAAGAGGCCCCACCATATAATGAACTACCAGACAATGAAAAGAGATATGCCCTGTTCACAGATGGATCGTGTCGCATTGTGGGTAAGCATCGCAGATGGAAATCTGCTGTGTGGAGCCCCACACGACGAGTTGCTGAGGCCACTGAAGGAAAAGGAGACTCAAGTCAATTTGCAGAGGTAAAGGCTGTCCAGTTGGCCTTAGATATTGCTGAACGAGAGAGGTGGCCAGTGCTTTATCTTTACACTGACTCATGGATGGTGGCAAATGCTTTATGGGGGTGGTAACAGCAATGGGAACAAAATGGTTGGCAACGGAGGGGTAAACCTATTGGGGCTGCTGAACTGTGCAGAGACACTGCTGCCCGAATAAAGAATATGGTTGTAAAGGTGCGCCATGCAGATGCTCATGTTCCTAAGAGCCGGGCAACTGAGGAACAACAAAATAACCATCAGGTAGATCGAGCTGCCAAAGTTAAGGTGGCTCAAGCAGACTTGGACTGGCAACACAAGAGTGAATTATTTTTAGCTAGATGGGCCCATGAGACCTCTGGCCATCAAGGAAGAGATGCAACATATAAATGGGCTAGAGACCGAGGGGTGGACTTAACTATGGATGCTATTGCACAGGTTATCCATGACTGTGATACATGCACCACAATTAAACAAGCCAAGAGAATGAAACCTCTTTGGGGGGAAGGGCGATGGCAAAAGTATAAATATGGGGAGGCGTGGCAGATTGATTATATCACCTTGCCACGATCTCGCAGTGGTAAGCGTTATGTGCTCACCATGGTGGAAGCAACCACTGGGTGGCTTCCACCCAGTGTAGAAGTCCACATGATTCAGTGTAGAAAGAAAAAGACATCATGAAACTTCAGAGAAAAAGTATAAAAACGTGAACGGAAAGTAACTTTTGAAAAAGACATACATTGCCGACGGTAGCAGAGTAGAAAGGGAACAGAATCTTTCCCCCACAGTAACATCGGGGTCCTCCCCTTCTCCGTCGACAACGCCAGGAACGGGGTCTGTCATATGGGTAATCACTGTTATGTTGGAGTCAGACCGCAGCAGGCTGCCGATTAAAGCCGCTCCTCATGCGCGGTAGCAGGCTGAGTCGCGTCTTTCTTCAGCGGCTCAAGCAGCAGAAACCGCGGTTGATGCGTTTCAAGCAGAATATGCTGTTACGAGCGATTCTAGTGTGACGTTCGTTGTAGATTCCTTTCAGTTTCGTACAGCCGGGCTCATCTGCGATGCTCCGGAGATGAAGTTTGTTGGAAAATATTCGATCCCGTGCGAGAGACACCAGAATCTGCGAGAGGAGCCAGCTTCAATCAAATTACGCATGTACACTGCTAAGATCAGAAGAGCATACAATTTTGGGGAAGGAATCAGTAATGTTTGTGTGATTGAAAACTAAACGGGGAGAGATGATGATTCAGTGTAGAAAGAAAAAGACATCAAGAAACTTCTGAAAAAAGAGTATGAATACGTGGACGTGAAGGATCTTTTGATGCAGACATACATTGCCGACGGTAGCAGAGCAGAAAGGGAACAGAATCTTTCCCCCACAATAACATCGGGGTCCTCCCCATCTCCGTCGACAACGCCAGGAACGGGGTCTGTCATATGGGTAATCACTGTTATGTTGGAGTCAGACCGCAGCAGGCTGCCGCTTATAGCCGCTCTTCAGTGCGCGGCAGCAGGCTGAGTCGCGTCTTTCTTCAGCGGCTCAAGCAGCAGAAACCGCGGTTGATGCGTTCCAAGCGGGATCTGCTGTTACGAGCGATTTGAGTGTGACGTTCGTTGCCGATTCCGATCAGTTTCGTACGGGCTCATCTGCGATGCTCCGGTGATGAAGTTTGTTGGAAAATATTCGATCCGCTTCGACAGACACCAGAATCTGCGAGAGGAGCCAGCTTCAATCAAATTTCGCGTCTACATTGCTAAGATCAGAAGAGCATACAATTTTGGGAAAGAAATCAGTAATGTTCGTGTGATTGAAAACTAAACGGGGAGAGACGATGATTCAGTGTAGAAAGAAAAAGACATCAAGAAACTTCTGAAAAAAGAGTATGAATACGTGGACGTGAAGGATCTTTTGATGCAGACATACATTGCCGACGGTAGCAGAGCAGAAAGGGAACAGAATCTTTCCCCCACAATAACATCAGGGTCCTCCCCATCTCCGTCGACAATGCCAGGAACGGGGTCTGTCATATGGGTAATCACTGTTATGTTGGAGTCAGACCGCAGCAGGCTGCCGCTTATAGCCGCTCTTCAGTGCGCGGCAGCAGGCTGAGTCGCGTCTTTCTTCAGCGGCTCAAGCAGCAGAAACCGCGGTTGATGCGTTTCAAGCAGAATATGCTGTTACGAGCGATTCTAGTGTGACGTTCGTTGCCGATTCGGCTCAGTTTCGTACGGGCTCATCTGCGATGCTCCGGAGATGAAGTTTATTGGAAAATTTTCGATCCGCTTCGACAGACACCAGAATCTGCGAGAGGAGCCAGTTTCACTCAAATTTCGCATGTACATTACTAAGATCAGAAAAGCATACAATTTTGGGAAAGCCATCAGTAACGTTCTTGTGTGCTAAAAAAGAGATGGGATTGAGGAAGTTTCACGAAGAAAATAACAAAAAAAAAGTTTCTGAAAAGAAGCATAAAAACGTGGACGGAAAGTATCGCCTGATGCAGACATACATTGCCGACAGTAGCAGAGCAGAAAGGGAACAGAATCTTTCCCCCACATAAATATCGGGGTCCTCCCCATCTCCGTCGACAACGTCAGATACGGATTCTGTCATATGGGTAATCACTGTTATGTTGGAGTCAGACCGCAGCAGGCTGCCGCTTAAAGCCGCTCTTCAGTGCGCGGCAGCAGGCTGAGTCGCGTCTTTCTTCAGCGTCTCAAGCAGCAGAAACCGCGGTAGATGCGTTTCAAGCAGAATATGCTGTTACGAGCGATTCTAGTGTGACGTTCGTTGTCGATTCCTTTCAGTTTCGTACGGGCTCATCTGCGATGCTCCGGTGATGTAGTTTGCTGGGGAAATTTTCGATTCGGTGGGACAGACACCAGAATCTGCGAGAGGAGCCAGCTTCACTCAAATTACGCATGTACACTGCTAAGATCAGAAGAGCATACAATTTTGGGGAAGGAATCAGTAATGTCCATGTGTATGAAAAGGAAAAACTGAGAGAAACTGTGTTTCTGAGGAATCTAGAATGTCATCAATGTTAAAGAAAAACTGTGGAAATGTGTACTGAAATGAAGTTCTGATGCTATCATTCTTTTCAAATGCTTGCTGAGCCGGCATAGAGCAGAAAATTCCCCCTCACTAACAAAGGGGGGCAGCCCATCTTTTCTAAAAACACCATGAACGGTGTCTGTTATAAGAGTAAACTGCGTAATGTTGGAATCAGACCTCATCTGGCAGTGGAGATAAGCCTCATTACAGCGCGAGGCAGCCGGCTGATTAGCATTCTGCCTTCGGAACTGTAGAAGACACAAATTTTTTCAAGCTTAATCCACGGTTATGAGCGATTACAGCCAGACTTTCGCCCTCCATTGACCTGATTATTTGAAAAGATTTGAAAGGTTTTATAACCAGTATAAAAATTTCTAGAAATTTCTAGGTCATGGTTAGGGTTATAGTGCAGGGTTAGAGATTAGGGTTAGGGTTAGGGTTAGGTTTAGTGTTAGTATTAAGTTTAGGATTAGGGTTAGGGTTAGATTTAGGGTTACCTTGAGGGTTTAGGATTAGGGTAGGGTTTAGGGGTATGGTTAGGGTTAGGCTTAGGGTTAGGATTAGTTAGGGTTTGTGCTTGTGGTTGCTTTTGGGGAAGGGTTAGGGTAAGGGTTAATGTTAGGGTTCGGGTTAGGGTTAGTCCTTGTGGTTGGTTTTGGGGTAGGGGTAGGGTTAGCGTTACGTTTAGGGGTTACAGATATGGGTTTGGGTTGGGGTTGCGGTTGGGATTGGTATCTGTGTTAAGGATAGGGTTAGGTTTAGTGTTAGGGTTAGGGTTAGGATTTGGGTTAGAGTTTGGTTTTGGGTCAGGACTAGGGTTAGAGTTAGGCTTAGGGTTAGCGTAAGGCTTCAGGTTTAGGGTCATAGATTAGGGTTAGGGTTAGGGTTACGGTCATAGATTAGGGTTAGTTTTAGTTTTAGTGTTAGGGTTAATATTAGGTTTGGGGTTAGGTTTTAGGGTTGGGGTAGTGTTTGTTGTTGCGTTTGGAGTTGGTGTTGGAGTTTGGGTTAGGGCTTGTGGTTGTGTTTGGTTTCAGAGTAGGGGTAGTGGTAGGAGTAGGGTTAGTTTCGGTTTAGGGTTCGGATTAGGGTTCGAGTTAGGGTTAAAGTAACATCTAAGGGTTAGATTTAGGGTTAGGGTTAGTTGTAGGGGTTAGGCTATAGGTTTGGGGTTGGGATTAGGTTTGGGTTTGGTGTTGGGTTAGGGTTAGAGTTAGGGTTAGAATGTAGGGTTACGGTTAGGTTTATGGTTAGGGCTTTGGGGTTAGTGTTGAGGTTGGGGTTAGGGTTAGGGTTAGGTTTTGTTTTAAGGTTATGGTTAGGGTTAGGGCTAGATTGAGGTTTAGGGTTAGGGTTAGAGTTTGGGTTAGGGTTTTGGGATTACCGTTGTAGATGGAGTTGGTGCTAGGATTAGTGTTAGGGTTAGGTTTGTTTTGATTAGGGTTTGGGTTTTTGTTTAGATTAGGGTTGGGTTAGTTAGTGGTAGGGTTAGGGTTAGTGTTGGGGTTATTTTTAGGTTTAGCTTTAGGGTTATGTTTAGGGTATAGGGCTAGGGTTTAGGGTTAGGTTTAGTTTTAGGGTTAGGGTTAGGGTTAGGGTTTGAGTTTGGTTTTAGGGTTAGGGGTTAGTTTGGGTAAGTGTTACTGTTACGGTAAGGACACTTAGGGTTAGTGTTGGGGTTATTTTTAGGTTTAGTTTTAGGGTTATGTTTAGGGTATAGGGCTAGGGTTTAGGGTTAGGTTTAGTTTTAGGGTTAGGGTTAGGGTTAGGGTTTGAGTTTGGTTTTAGGGTTAGGGGTTAGTTTGGTAAGTGTTAGTGTTACGGTAAGGACACTTAGTGTTAGAGTAAGTGTAAGGGTTAAAGATTTAGTCTTACAGTAAGTGTTAAAGAAGGATTTAGGTAATTTCAGCGGGTTAGGTGAAGATTGGCTTTAGTAATAGGGTTATGTTTAGATTTCAGATTAGTGATAGGGTAAAGTTTTGGCTTAGGATTTGGGTAAGGATTAGGGTTGGGGTTAGCGTTAGGGTTAGGGTTAAGGTATAGTTCTACAGTTAGGCTAAGATTTAGGGTTAGGTTTAATGTTAAGTTTAAATATTTAGTTTTACAGTAAGTGTTAGGGTATGTTTTAGGTTATTGGATAGGGTTAGGTGTATGATTGGATTTAGGTTAAGGGTTAGGGTTTGTGTTAGCTTTAGAATTAGTGTTAGGTTAGAGTAAGGGTTCAGGTTAAAGATTTAGTCTTACAGTAAGTGTTAGGGAAGGATTTAGGTTATTTCATAGGGTTAGGTGAAGATTGGCTTTAGTAATAATATTATGTTCAAATTTTTGGGTTAGTCTTAGGTTAACGTTTTGTCTTAGATTTAAGGTTAGGGTTAGTCTTACGGTCAGTTTTAAGGTTTACTTTACGGTTAGGATTAGGTTTAGGTTTAGGGTTATGGAGAGAGTTAGGGTTTAGGTGAGGGGGAGAGGGAGAGGGAGGGCTAATTTTGAGTTCGGTTTGGGTTTGGGATAGTGTTAGGGTTAGGGTTAGTGTTAGGTTCAGGGTTAATGTTAGGGTTAGGTTTAGGGTTAGGTGTAGGGTTAGGGTAGGAATAGGGGTAGGTTTAGGTTTAGGGTATAGGTGAGGGTTAAGTTTAGGGTGTGGGTTAGGTTTATGGTTAGGGGTTAGGGGTTAGGTGTTGTTGGTGTTGGGTTTGGGGATGGGGTTGCAGTTGGAGTTGGGTTAGGTTTAGGGCAGTGTTTGGGTTTGGGTTACTTTTTGAATTAGGGTCAGGGTATGGGTTTTGTTTAGCGTTAGGTTTAGCGTTATGGGTTAGCGTTAGGTTTTAGGGTTAGGGTAAGTGTAAGGCTTAGGGATTAAAGGTTAGGGTGCAGACTACTTTTTGGGTTAGCGTTAGTGTTAAGGTTAAGGTACAGGGTTAGGGTAAGGCTAAGATTTAGGGTTAGAGTGAGGGTGAGGGTTAGGTTTAGGTTTTGGTTTAAGTTTAAATATTTAGTTTTACAGTAATTGTTAGGGTATGTTTTAGGTTATTGTATAGGTTTAGGTGTATGATTGGATTTAGGGTTTGGTTTAGGGTTGGTGTTAGCTTTAGAATTAGTGTTAGGCTAGAGTAAGGGTTCAGGTTAAAGATTTAGTCTTACAGTAAGTGTTAGGGAAGGATTTATTTAATTTCAGCGGGTTTGGTGAAGACTGGCTTTGATAATAGTGTTTTGTTTAGATTTTGTACTAGGGTAAGTTTTTGGCTTAGGGTTAGTGTTTGGGTACAGATTAGGGTTGGGGTTAGCGTTAGGGTTAGGGTTTAGGTATAGGGTTAGTGTTAGTTTTGGCTTAAGGTTAGGGTTAGGTTTAGGGTTATGTCATGGTTTTATGATTTTTGGTACTGGTATTCCACATCATAACATCATGTAGTGCATTTAGAGTTAAAGAGTTAATGCTCCAGCTCCGTGGATCATCGATAGTTCCAGGTATACCTGTCTCAGAAGAGAAGAAGAACTCCATTCCCCAGAGGACTTTGCGATGCTTTGCGTTCTTACGTGTTTACGCTCTGAGGGAAAGATAAAAACTGTCTGCGGTCACGGGACACTCTCTTTCCTTTGGGATCGACTCAGCAGTGGGTGCTCGCTGCCGTCTCTCCTTCAGCGTTAGCGTAAGGCCTTCGGTTTATCGGACACTCTCTCTTGCTCATTTTATTTGATTTATTAGCTTTAATTCCAATTATATTGTATTATATTGTGTTATTTTGCTTTCTGATATCTTATTTAGTAAATTAGCTTTCCTCCTCAGATCGTTGACGCTGTTTTGTTTCTAGGCCCATCTCCCTTTTCCCTTTTCCCTTTCCCCCTTCCCTTTTCCTGGGGCATGGGTCCGTGGGTCCCCCGCACCAATCGTCACGGAACCGGGCCAAACCTGCCCGTAAACCGTTGACATTTTTGGCGCCCAACGTGGGGCACGACCAGCTGCCTTAGCCGAGCAGAGACATACTTTTAGAGTGAATCTCTGTCTCTCGTTAGCAGGCTTATCTGTACTGCAGGTGCTGTACGGCAAAACACGACCTTGAAGTCTGGGCGTACTGCCAGTTGTCCTGGGATATTTGTAAACTTTTTGGGTACTGCCAGCTAGTTTTAGAAAAGAAAAAAAAATGCTTTCTCTTTTTAAACTGGTCTTAAAGGGACTGCATTTCATCGGTTTTTCCCTTGTAATGCTCAGAACGTACTGGGACTTAATTAAGTTTGCCAGTCTGATCCACGGAGCTTGGTCTCTATATGATAAACTAAAATCACTGACGGACATACCTACCTGGCTTTTGTATACGATGTGGCATTCAGTTCCAGAGGGAGTAACTCCAGATGAAGTTGCTAACTCTATGGAACTAGTGATTTTTAAACAGACTCCTGGCCTCTCCTTTGAATTCATTATGCGTTTTCTGAATGCCCATCCAATGCTTGTTATGACTGTGGTATCAGTCTCCCTGAATGTACTCTTCATCAGTATTTATAATACTTCATCAGTATTTATAATACTTTGAGAAAACCCTCCCTAGAGCCAGAGAATATTGACTGGCAGGGAGTTTGGAGGGACTTAGGAGAGAGTTTAGAGAAATGGGCATCACCAGTGTCATGGAACTTTTCTCCTGAACACCTGCAAGATCCTGAAAACTTAAGCAGATATTTGATACAGGCATGTTGCAGCTCAAACAGATCTGAGGAGGCCCAAATTATTTGGGGTCTGGCTTATGCTTACCGGGCCTTATTCAATACTATCCCAGAGAGGCATAGAGATTTTGAAATAGAGCGAGAGAGTCTCCGAGCCGAAAGGGACAGTCTCCTGATCCAGAAAGAGAGTCTTTTAACTGACAATCAGACTCTCCAGTCCAACCTAGACGCCCTCCAATCCGAGCGAGATGCCCTCCAGACCGAGAAAAACACCGTCCAGACTGAGAAAGATGCCCTCCAGTCTCAACAAGAAGCCCTCCAATCCGAGAGAGACGCCCTCCAATCCGAGAGAGATGCCCTCCAGACCAAGAGAGGCGCCCTCCAACCTGGAAGAGACACCCTCCAGTTTGAGCGAGACACCCTCCTGTCTGAACGGTACTCCTTCAGAACTGAGCGAGGTACCTACCAGCCACAATAGTCCCTGCCCCCCAGCCAGGTGGGGGAAAGGAATAATAGAGTGTATTGGACTGTGTGGATTCGATGGCCTGGCACATCAGAACCACAAAAATATAAGGCCCTGGTGGACACTGGTGCACAGTGCACTCTAATGCCCTCGAGTCACCAAGGGACAGACTTAATCTATATTTCTGGGGTGACTGGGGGTTCCCAAGAGTTAACCGTGTTGGAGGCTGAAATAAGCCTCACTGGTAAAGACTGGCAAAAACATCCTATTGTGACTGGCCCAGGGGCTCCATGTATACTTGGTATCGATTACCTCAAAAGGGGATATTTTAAGGATCCCAAAGGGTATCGATGGGCCTTTGGAATAGCTGCTGTGGACGCAGACAACGTTAAGCAGCTGTCTGCTTTGCCTGGCCTATCAGAAGATCCGTCTGTTGTGGGGTTGCTCCAAGTGGAGGAGCAACAGGTACCGATTGCTACAAAAACGGTGCACAGACGGCAGTACCGCACCAACAGGGATTCCTTGCTCCCCATTCATAACCTGATTCGTCAGCTAGAGAGCCAGGGAGTGATCAGCAAAACTCACTCACCGTTTAACAGCTCCATATGGCCGGTGCGTAAAGCCAGTGGAGAATGGAGGCTGACGGTAGATTACCATGGCCTGAATGAAGTCACACCCCCATTGAGTGCTGCTGTGCCGGACATGCTACAACTCCAGTACGAACTGGAGTCAAAAGCAGCCAAGTGGTATGCCACCACTGACATTGCTAATGCCTTCTTTTCAATTCCTCTGGCTACAGAATGCAGGCCACAGTTTGCTTTCACCTGGAGGGGCGTTCAATACACCTGGAACCGTTTGCCCCAGGGGTGGAAGCACAGCCCAACTATTTGCCATGGGTTGGTCCAAACTGCATTGGAACAGGGCGGTGCTCCTGAGCACTTACAATACATTGATGATATCATTGTGTGGGGCAATACAGCAGGGGAAGTTTTTGAGAAAGGAGAGAGAATAATCCAGATCCTTCTGAGAGCTGGCTTTGCTATCAAGCGAAGCAAAGTGAAAGGGCCTGCACAGGAAATTCAGTTCCTAGGTATAAAGTGGCAAGATGGACGTCGTCACATCCCTACAGATGTGGTTAACAAAATCACTGCCATGTCTCCACCCACCAGTAAGACAGAGACCCAAGCTTTTTTGGGTGTAGTGGGCTTTTGGAGAATGCATGTTCCAAACTACAGTCTCATTGTGAGCCCTCTCTATCGGGTGACGCGGAAGAAGAATGATTTTGTGTGGGGCCCTGAGCAGCAGCAGGCTTTTGAGCAAATTAAGCAGGAGATAGCCCGTGCTGTGGCCCTGGGGCCAGTGCGGACGGGACAGGATGTAAAGAACATCCTCTACACTGCTGCTGGAAAGGAAGGTCCCACTTGGAGTTTGTGGCAAAGAGCTCCTGGAGAGACCCGAGGCCGACCCCTTGGATTCTGGAGTCGGGCGTACAGGGGGTCTGAGTAGCGCTACACTCCAACTGAGAAGGAGATCTTAGCCACGTACGAGGGGGTTCGAGCTGCTTCCGAAGTAATCGGTACTGAAACGCAGCTCCTTCTGGCACCTCGACTGCCAGTGCTGAACTGGATGTTCAAAGGAAAGGTTCCCTCTACCCATCATGCTACTGATGCCCCTTGGAGTAAGTGGATTGCGCTGATTACACAGCGAGCTCGGATGGGGAACCTCAGTCATCCAGGAATCCTAGAAGTGATCATGGACTGGCCTGAAGGTAAAAAGTTTGGAACAACACCAGCAGAGGAGGTATCACGTGCCAAAGAGGCCCCACCATATAATGAACTACCAGACAATGAAAAGAGATATGCCCTGTTCACAGATGGATCGTGTCGCATTGTGGGTAAGCATCGCAGATGGAAATCTGCTGTGTGGAGCCCCACACGACGAGTTGCTGAGGCCACTGAAGGAAAAGGAGACTCAAGTCAATTTGCAGAGGTAAAGGCTGTCCAGTTGGCCTTAGATATTGCTGAACGAGAGAGGTGGCCAGTGCTTTATCTTTACACTGACTCATGGATGGTGGCAAATGCTTTATGGGGGTGGTAACAGCAATGGGAACAAAATGGTTGGCAACGGAGGGGTAAACCTATTGGGGCTGCTGAACTGTGCAGAGACACTGCTGCCCGAATAAAGAATATGGTTGTAAAGGTGCGCCATGCAGATGCTCATGTTCCTAAGAGCCGGGCAACTGAGGAACAACAAAATAACCATCAGGTAGATCGAGCTGCCAAAGTTAAGGTGGCTCAAGCAGACTTGGACTGGCAACACAAGAGTGAATTATTTTTAGCTAGATGGGCCCATGAGACCTCTGGCCATCAAGGAAGAGATGCAACATATAAATGGGATAGAGACCGAGGGGTGGACTAAACTATGGATGCTATTGCACAGGTTATCCATGACTGTGATACATGCACCACAATTAAACAAGCCAAGAGAATGAAACCTCTTTGGGGGGAAGGGCGATGGCAAAAGTATAAATATGGGGAGGCGTGGCAGATTGATTATATCACCTTGCCACGATCTCGCAGTGGTAAGCGTTATGTGCTCACCATGGTGGAAGCAACCACTGGGTGGCTTCCACCCAGTGTAGAAGTCCACATGATTCAGTGTAGAAAGAAAAAGACATCATGAAACTTCAGAGAAAAAGTATAAAAACGTGAACGGAAAGTAACTTTTGAAAAAGACATACATTGCCGACGGTAGCAGAGTAGAAAGGGAACAGAATCTTTCCCCCACAGTAACATCGGGGTCCTCCCCTTCTCCGTCGACAACGCCGGGAACGGGGTCTGTCATAAGGGTAATCACTGTTATGTTGGAGTCAGACCGCAGCAGGCTGCCGATTAAAGCCGCTCCTCATGCGCGGTAGCAGGCTGAGTCGCGTCTTTCTTCAGCGGCTCAAGCAGCAGAAACCGCGGTTGATGCGTTTCAAGCAGAATATGCTGTTACGAGCGATTCTAGTGTGACGTTCGTTGTAGATTCCTTTCAGTTTCGTACAGCCAGGCTCATCTGCGATGCTCCGGAGATGAAGTTTGTTGGAAAATATTCGATCCCGTGCGAGAGACACCAGAATCTGCGAGAGGAGCCAGCTTCAATCAAATTACGCATGTACACTGCTAAGATCAGAAGAGCATACAATTTTGGGGAAGGAATCAGTAATGTTTGTGTGATTGAAAACTAAACGGGGAGAGATGATGATTCAGTGTAGAAAGAAAAAGACATCAAGAAACTTCTGAAAAAAGAGTATGAATACGTGGACGTGAAGGATCTTTTGATGCAGACATACATTGCCGACGGTAGCAGAGCAGAAAGGGAACAGAATCTTTCCCCCACAATAACATCGGGGTCCTCCCCATCTCCGTCGACAACGCCAGGAACGGGGTCTGTCATATGGGTAATCACTGTTATGTTGGAGTCAGACCGCAGAAGGCTGCCGCTTATAGCCGCTCTTCAGTGCGCGGCAGCAGGCTGAGTCGCGTCTTTCTTCAGCGGCTCAAGCAGCAGAAACCGCGGTTGATGCGTTCCAAGCGGGATCTGCTGTTACGAGCGATTTGAGTGTGACGTTCGTTGCCGATTCCGATCAGTTTCGTACGGGCTCATCTGCGATGCTCCGGTGATGAAGTTTGTTGGAAAATATTCGATCCGCTTCGACAGACACCAGAATCTGCGAGAGGAGCCAGCTTCAATCAAATTTCGCGTCTACATTGCTAAGATCAGAAGAGCATACAATTTTGGGAAAGAAATCAGTAATGTTCGTGTGATTGAAAACTAAACGGGGAGAGACGATGATTCAGTGTAGAAAGAAAAAGACATCAAGAAACTTCTGAAAAAAGAGTATGAATACGTGGACGTGAAGGATCTTTTGATGCAGACATACATTGCCGACGGTAGCAGAGCAGAAAGGGAACAGAATCTTTCCCCCACAATAACATCAGGGTCCTCCCCATCTCCGTCGACAATGCCAGGAACGGGGTCTGTCATATGGGTAATCACTGTTATGTTGGAGTCAGACCGCAGCAGGCTGCCGCTTATAGCCGCTCTTCAGTGCGCGGCAGCAGGCTGAGTCGCGTCTTTCTTCAGCGGCTCAAGCAGCAGAAACCGCGGTTGATGCGTTTCAAGCAGAATATGCTGTTACGAGCGATTCTAGTGTGACGTTCGTTGCCGATTCGGCTCAGTTTCGTACGGGCTCATCTGCGATGCTCCGGAGATGAAGTTTATTGGAAAATTTTCGATCCGCTTCGACAGACACCAGAATCTGCGAGAGGAGCCAGTTTCACTCAAATTTCGCATGTACATTACTAAGATCAGAAAAGCATACAATTTTGGGAAAGCCATCAGTAACGTTCTTGTGTGCTAAAAAAGAGATGGGATTGAGGAAGTTTCACGAAGAAAATAACAAAAAAAAAGTTTCTGAAAAGAAGCATAAAAACGTGGACGGAAAGTATCGCCTGATGCAGACATACATTGCCGACAGTAGCAGAGCAGAAAGGGAACAGAATCTTTCCCCCACATAAATATCGGGGTCCTCCCCATCTCCGTCGACAACGTCAGATACGGATTCTGTCATATGGGTAATCACTGTTATGTTGGAGTCAGACCGCAGCAGGCTGCCGCTTAAAGCCGCTCTTCAGTGCGCGGCAGCAGGCTGAGTCGCGTCTTTCTTCAGCGTCTCAAGCAGCAGAAACCGCGGTAGATGCGTTTCAAGCAGAATATGCTGTTACGAGCGATTCTAGTGTGACGTTCGTTGTCGATTCCTTTCAGTTTCGTACGGGCTCATCTGCGATGCTCCGGTGATGTAGTTTGCTGGGGAAATTTTCGATTCGGTGGGACAGACACCAGAATCTGCGAGAGGAGCCAGCTTCACTCAAATTACGCATGTACACTGCTAAGATCAGAAGAGCATACAATTTTGGGGAAGGAATCAGTAATGTCCATGTGTATGAAAAGGAAAAACTGAGAGAAACTGTGTTTCTGAGGAATCTAGAATGTCATCAATGTTAAAGAAAAACTGTGGAAATGTGTACTGAAATGAAGTTCTGATGCTATCATTCTTTTCAAATGCTTGCTGAGCCGGCATAGAGCAGAAAATTCCCCCTCACTAACAAAGGGGGGCAGCCCATCTTTTCTAAAAACACCATGAACGGTGTCTGTTATAAGAGTAAACTGCGTAATGTTGGAATCAGACCTCATCTGGCAGTGGAGATAAGCCTCATTACAGCGCGAGGCAGCCGGCTGATTAGCATTCTGCCTTCGGAACTGTAGAAGACACAAATTTTTTCAAGCTTAATCCACGGTTATGAGCGATTACAGCCAGACTTTCGCCCTCCATTGACCTGATTATTTGAAAAGATTTGAAAGGTTTTATAACCAGTATAAAAATTTCTAGAAATTTCTAGGTCATGGTTAGGGTTATAGTGCAGGGTTAGAGATTAGGGTTAGGGTTAGGGTTAGGTTTAGTGTTAGTATTAAGTTTAGGATTAGGGTTAGGGTTAGATTTAGGGTTACCTTGAGGGTTTAGGATTAGGGTAGGGTTTAGGGGTATGGTTAGGGTTAGGCTTAGGGTTAGGATTAGTTAGGGTTTGTGCTTGTGGTTGCTTTTGGGGAAGGGTTAGGGTAAGGGTTAATGTTAGGGTTCGGGTTAGGGTTAGTCCTTGTGGTTGGTTTTGGGGTAGGGGTAGGGTTAGCGTTACGTTTAGGGGTTACAGATATGGGTTTGGGTTGGGGTTGCGGTTGGGATTGGTATCTGTGTTAAGGATAGGGTTAGGTTTAGTGTTAGGGTTAGGGTTAGGATTTGGGTTAGAGTTTGGTTTTGGGTCAGGACTAGGGTTAGAGTTAGGCTTAGGGTTAGCGTAAGGCTTCAGGTTTAGGGTCATAGATTAGGGTTAGGGTTAGGGTTACGGTCATAGATTAGGGTTAGTTTTAGTTTTAGTGTTAGGGTTAATATTAGGTTTGGGGTTAGGTTTTAGGGTTGGGGTAGTGTTTGTTGTTGCGTTTGGAGTTGGTGTTGGAGTTTGGGTTAGGGCTTGTGGTTGTGTTTGGTTTCAGAGTAGGGGTAGTGGTAGGAGTAGGGTTAGTTTCGGTTTAGGGTTCGGATTAGGGTTCGAGTTAGGGTTAAAGTAACATCTAAGGGTTAGATTTAGGGTTAGGGTTAGTTGTAGGGGTTAGGCTATAGGTTTGGGGTTGGGATTAGGTTTGGGTTTGGTGTTGGGTTAGGGTTAGAGTTAGGGTTAGAATGTAGGGTTACGGTTAGGTTTATGGTTAGGGCTTTGGGGTTAGTGTTGAGGTTGGGGTTAGGGTTAGGGTTAGGTTTTGTTTTAAGGTTATGGTTAGGGTTAGGGCTAGATTGAGGTTTAGGGTTAGGGTTAGAGTTTGGGTTAGGGTTTTGGGATTACCGTTGTAGATGGAGTTGGTGCTAGGATTAGTGTTAGGGTTAGGTTTGTTTTGATTAGGGTTTGGGTTTTTGTTTAGATTAGGGTTGGGTTAGTTAGTGGTAGGGTTAGGGTTAGTGTTGGGGTTATTTTTAGGTTTAGCTTTAGGGTTATGTTTAGGGTATAGGGCTAGGGTTTAGGGTTAGGTTTAGTTTTAGGGTTAGGGTTAGGGTTAGGGTTTGAGTTTGGTTTTAGGGTTAGGGGTTAGTTTGGGTAAGTGTTACTGTTACGGTAAGGACACTTAGGGTTAGTGTTGGGGTTATTTTTAGGTTTAGTTTTAGGGTTATGTTTAGGGTATAGGGCTAGGGTTTAGGGTTAGGTTTAGTTTTAGGGTTAGGGTTAGGGTTAGGGTTTGAGTTTGGTTTTAGGGTTAGGGGTTAGTTTGGTAAGTGTTAGTGTTACGGTAAGGACACTTAGTGTTAGAGTAAGTGTAAGGGTTAAAGATTTAGTCTTACAGTAAGTGTTAAAGAAGGATTTAGGTAATTTCAGCGGGTTAGGTGAAGATTGGCTTTAGTAATAGGGTTATGTTTAGATTTCGGATTAGTGATAGGGTAAAGTTTTGGCTTAGGATTTGGGTAAGGATTAGGGTTGGGGTTAGCGTTAGGATTAGGGTTAAGGTATAGTTCTACAGTTAGGCTAAGATTTAGGGTTAGGTTTAATGTTAAGTTTAAATATTTAGTTTTACAGTAAGTGTTAGGGTATGTTTTAGGTTATTGGATAGGGTTAGGTGTATGATTGGATTTAGGTTAAGGGTTAGGGTTTGTGTTAGCTTTAGAATTAGTGTTAGGTTAGAGTAAGGGTTCAGGTTAAAGATTTAGTCTTACAGTAAGTGTTAGGGAAGGATTTAGGTTATTTCATAGGGTTAGGTGAAGATTGGCTTTAGTAATAATATTATGTTCAAATTTTTGGGTTAGTCTTAGGTTAACGTTTTGTCTTAGATTTAAGGTTAGGGTTAGTCTTACGGTCAGTTTTAAGGTTTACTTTACGGTTAGGATTAGGTTTAGGTTTAGGGTTATGGAGAGAGTTAGGGTTTAGGTGAGGGGGAGAGGGAGAGGGAGGGCTAATTTTGAGTTCGGTTTGGGTTTGGGATAGTGTTAGGGTTAGGGTTAGTGTTAGGTTCAGGGTTAATGTTAGGGTTAGGTTTAGGGTTAGGTGTAGGGTTAGGGTAGGAATAGGGGTAGGTTTAGGTTTAGGGTATAGGTGAGGGTTAAGTTTAGGGTGTGGGTTAGGTTTATGGTTAGGGGTTAGGGGTTAGGTGTTGTTGGTGTTGGGTTTGGGGATGGGGTTGCAGTTGGAGTTGGGTTAGGTTTAGGGCAGTGTTTGGGTTTGGGTTACTTTTTGAATTAGGGTCAGGGTATGGGTTTTGTTTAGCGTTAGGTTTAGCGTTATGGGTTAGCGTTAGGTTTTAGGGTTAGGGTAAGTGTAAGGCTTAGGGATTAAAGGTTAGGGTGCAGACTACTTTTTGGGTTAGCGTTAGTGTTAAGGTTAAGGTACAGGGTTAGGGTAAGGCTAAGATTTAGGGTTAGAGTGAGGGTGAGGGTTAGGTTTAGGTTTTGGTTTAAGTTTAAATATTTAGTTTTACAGTAATTGTTAGGGTATGTTTTAGGTTATTGTATAGGTTTAGGTGTATGATTGGATTTAGGGTTTGGTTTAGGGTTGGTGTTAGCTTTAGAATTAGTGTTAGGCTAGAGTAAGGGTTCAGGTTAAAGATTTAGTCTTACAGTAAGTGTTAGGGAAGGATTTATTTAATTTCAGCGGGTTTGGTGAAGACTGGCTTTGATAATAGTGTTTTGTTTAGATTTTGTACTAGGGTAAGTTTTTGGCTTAGGGTTAGTGTTTGGGTACAGATTAGGGTTGGGGTTAGCGTTAGGGTTAGGGTTTAGGTATAGGGTTAGTGTTAGTTTTGGCTTAAGGTTAGGGTTAGGTTTAGGGTTATGTCATGGTTTTATGATTTTTGGTACTGGTATTCCACATCATAACATCATGTAGTGCATTTAGAGTTAAAGAGTTAATGCTCCAGCTCCGTGGATCATCGATAGTTCCAGGTATACCTGTCTCAGAAGAGAAGAAGAACTCCATTCCCCAGAGGACTTTGCGATGCTTTGCGTTCTTACGTGTTTACGCTCTGAGGGAAAGATAAAAACTGTCTGCGGTCACGGGACACTCTCTTTCCTTTGGGATCGACTCAGCAGTGGGTGCTCGCTGCCGTCTCTCCTTCAGCGTTAGCGTAAGGCCTTCGGTTTATCGGACACTCTCTCTTGCTCATTTTATTTGATTTATTAGCTTTAATTCCAATTATATTGTATTATATTGTGTTATTTTGCTTTCTGATATCTTATTTAGTAAATTAGCTTTCCTCCTCAGATCGTTGACGCTGTTTTGTTTCTAGGCCCATCTCCCTTTTCCCTTTTCCCTTTCCCCCTTCCCTTTTCCTGGGGCATGGGTCCGTGGGTCCCCCGCACCAATCGTCACGGAACCGGGCCAAACCTGCCCGTAAACCGTTGACATTTTTGGCGCCCAACGTGGGGCACGACCAGCTGCCTTAGCCGAGCAGAGACATACTTTTAGAGTGAATCTCTGTCTCTCGTTAGCAGGCTTATCTGTACTGCAGGTGCTGTACGGCAAAACACGACCTTGAAGTCTGGGCGTACTGCCAGTTGTCCTGGGATATTTGTAAACTTTTTGGGTACTGCCAGCTAGTTTTAGAAAAGAAAAAAAAATGCTTTCTCTTTTTAAACTGGTCTTAAAGGGACTGCATTTCATCGGTTTTTCCCTTGTAATGCTCAGAACGTACTGGGACTTAATTAAGTTTGCCAGTCTGATCCACGGAGCTTGGTCTCTATATGATAAACTAAAATCACTGACGGACATACCTACCTGGCTTTTGTATACGATGTGGCATTCAGTTCCAGAGGGAGTAACTCCAGATGAAGTTGCTAACTCTATGGAACTAGTGATTTTTAAACAGACTCCTGGCCTCTCCTTTGAATTCATTATGCGTTTTCTGAATGCCCATCCAATGCTTGTTATGACTGTGGTATCAGTCTCCCTGAATGTACTCTTCATCAGTATTTATAATACTTCATCAGTATTTATAATACTTTGAGAAAACCCTCCCTAGAGCCAGAGAATATTGACTGGCAGGGAGTTTGGAGGGACTTAGGAGAGAGTTTAGAGAAATGGGCATCACCAGTGTCATGGAACTTTTCTCCTGAACACCTGCAAGATCCTGAAAACTTAAGCAGATATTTGATACAGGCATGTTGCAGCTCAAACAGATCTGAGGAGGCCCAAATTATTTGGGGTCTGGCTTATGCTTACCGGGCCTTATTCAATACTATCCCAGAGAGGCATAGAGATTTTGAAATAGAGCGAGAGAGTCTCCGAGCCGAAAGGGACAGTCTCCTGATCCAGAAAGAGAGTCTTTTAACTGACAATCAGACTCTCCAGTCCAACCTAGACGCCCTCCAATCCGAGCGAGATGCCCTCCAGACCGAGAAAAACACCGTCCAGACTGAGAAAGATGCCCTCCAGTCTCAACAAGAAGCCCTCCAATCCGAGAGAGACGCCCTCCAATCCGAGAGAGATGCCCTCCAGACCAAGAGAGGCGCCCTCCAACCTGGAAGAGACACCCTCCAGTTTGAGCGAGACACCCTCCTGTCTGAACGGTACTCCTTCAGAACTGAGCGAGGTACCTACCAGCCACAATAGTCCCTGCCCCCCAGCCAGGTGGGGGAAAGGAATAATAGAGTGTATTGGACTGTGTGGATTCGATGGCCTGGCACATCAGAACCACAAAAATATAAGGCCCTGGTGGACACTGGTGCACAGTGCACTCTAATGCCCTCGAGTCACCAAGGGACAGACTTAATCTATATTTCTGGGGTGACTGGGGGTTCCCAAGAGTTAACCGTGTTGGAGGCTGAAATAAGCCTCACTGGTAAAGACTGGCAAAAACATCCTATTGTGACTGGCCCAGGGGCTCCATGTATACTTGGTATCGATTACCTCAAAAGGGGATATTTTAAGGATCCCAAAGGGTATCGATGGGCCTTTGGAATAGCTGCTGTGGACGCAGACAACGTTAAGCAGCTGTCTGCTTTGCCTGGCCTATCAGAAGATCCGTCTGTTGTGGGGTTGCTCCAAGTGGAGGAGCAACAGGTACCGATTGCTACAAAAACGGTGCACAGACGGCAGTACCGCACCAACAGGGATTCCTTGCTCCCCATTCATAACCTGATTCGTCAGCTAGAGAGCCAGGGAGTGATCAGCAAAACTCACTCACCGTTTAACAGCTCCATATGGCCGGTGCGTAAAGCCAGTGGAGAATGGAGGCTGACGGTAGATTACCATGGCCTGAATGAAGTCACACCCCCATTGAGTGCTGCTGTGCCGGACATGCTACAACTCCAGTACGAACTGGAGTCAAAAGCAGCCAAGTGGTATGCCACCACTGACATTGCTAATGCCTTCTTTTCAATTCCTCTGGCTACAGAATGCAGGCCACAGTTTGCTTTCACCTGGAGGGGCGTTCAATACACCTGGAACCGTTTGCCCCAGGGGTGGAAGCACAGCCCAACTATTTGCCATGGGTTGGTCCAAACTGCATTGGAACAGGGCGGTGCTCCTGAGCACTTACAATACATTGATGATATCATTGTGTGGGGCAATACAGCAGGGGAAGTTTTTGAGAAAGGAGAGAGAATAATCCAGATCCTTCTGAGAGCTGGCTTTGCTATCAAGCGAAGCAAAGTGAAAGGGCCTGCACAGGAAATTCAGTTCCTAGGTATAAAGTGGCAAGATGGACGTCGTCACATCCCTACAGATGTGGTTAACAAAATCACTGCCATGTCTCCACCCACCAGTAAGACAGAGACCCAAGCTTTTTTGGGTGTAGTGGGCTTTTGGAGAATGCATGTTCCAAACTACAGTCTCATTGTGAGCCCTCTCTATCGGGTGACGCGGAAGAAGAATGATTTTGTGTGGGGCCCTGAGCAGCAGCAGGCTTTTGAGCAAATTAAGCAGGAGATAGCCCGTGCTGTGGCCCTGGGGCCAGTGCGGACGGGACAGGATGTAAAGAACATCCTCTACACTGCTGCTGGAAAGGAAGGTCCCACTTGGAGTTTGTGGCAAAGAGCTCCTGGAGAGACCCGAGGCCGACCCCTTGGATTCTGGAGTCGGGCGTACAGGGGGTCTGAGTAGCGCTACACTCCAACTGAGAAGGAGATCTTAGCCACGTACGAGGGGGTTCGAGCTGCTTCCGAAGTAATCGGTACTGAAACGCAGCTCCTTCTGGCACCTCGACTGCCAGTGCTGAACTGGATGTTCAAAGGAAAGGTTCCCTCTACCCATCATGCTACTGATGCCCCTTGGAGTAAGTGGATTGCGCTGATTACACAGCGAGCTCGGATGGGGAACCTCAGTCATCCAGGAATCCTAGAAGTGATCATGGACTGGCCTGAAGGTAAAAAGTTTGGAACAACACCAGCAGAGGAGGTATCACGTGCCAAAGAGGCCCCACCATATAATGAACTACCAGACAATGAAAAGAGATATGCCCTGTTCACAGATGGATCGTGTCGCATTGTGGGTAAGCATCGCAGATGGAAATCTGCTGTGTGGAGCCCCACACGACGAGTTGCTGAGGCCACTGAAGGAAAAGGAGACTCAAGTCAATTTGCAGAGGTAAAGGCTGTCCAGTTGGCCTTAGATATTGCTGAACGAGAGAGGTGGCCAGTGCTTTATCTTTACACTGACTCATGGATGGTGGCAAATGCTTTATGGGGGTGGTAACAGCAATGGGAACAAAATGGTTGGCAACGGAGGGGTAAACCTATTGGGGCTGCTGAACTGTGCAGAGACACTGCTGCCCGAATAAAGAATATGGTTGTAAAGGTGCGCCATGCAGATGCTCATGTTCCTAAGAGCCGGGCAACTGAGGAACAACAAAATAACCATCAGGTAGATCGAGCTGCCAAAGTTAAGGTGGCTCAAGCAGACTTGGACTGGCAACACAAGAGTGAATTATTTTTAGCTAGATGGGCCCATGAGACCTCTGGCCATCAAGGAAGAGATGCAACATATAAATGGGATAGAGACCGAGGGGTGGACTAAACTATGGATGCTATTGCACAGGTTATCCATGACTGTGATACATGCACCACAATTAAACAAGCCAAGAGAATGAAACCTCTTTGGGGGGAAGGGCGATGGCAAAAGTATAAATATGGGGAGGCGTGGCAGATTGATTATATCACCTTGCCACGATCTCGCAGTGGTAAGCGTTATGTGCTCACCATGGTGGAAGCAACCACTGGGTGGCTTCCACCCAGTGTAGAAGTCCACATGATTCAGTGTAGAAAGAAAAAGACATCATGAAACTTCAGAGAAAAAGTATAAAAACGTGAACGGAAAGTAACTTTTGAAAAAGACATACATTGCCGACGGTAGCAGAGTAGAAAGGGAACAGAATCTTTCCCCCACAGTAACATCGGGGTCCTCCCCTTCTCCGTCGACAACGCCGGGAACGGGGTCTGTCATAAGGGTAATCACTGTTATGTTGGAGTCAGACCGCAGCAGGCTGCCGATTAAAGCCGCTCCTCATGCGCGGTAGCAGGCTGAGTCGCGTCTTTCTTCAGCGGCTCAAGCAGCAGAAACCGCGGTTGATGCGTTTCAAGCAGAATATGCTGTTACGAGCGATTCTAGTGTGACGTTCGTTGTAGATTCCTTTCAGTTTCGTACAGCCAGGCTCATCTGCGATGCTCCGGAGATGAAGTTTGTTGGAAAATATTCGATCCCGTGCGAGAGACACCAGAATCTGCGAGAGGAGCCAGCTTCAATCAAATTACGCATGTACACTGCTAAGATCAGAAGAGCATACAATTTTGGGGAAGGAATCAGTAATGTTTGTGTGATTGAAAACTAAACGGGGAGAGATGATGATTCAGTGTAGAAAGAAAAAGACATCAAGAAACTTCTGAAAAAAGAGTATGAATACGTGGACGTGAAGGATCTTTTGATGCAGACATACATTGCCGACGGTAGCAGAGCAGAAAGGGAACAGAATCTTTCCCCCACAATAACATCGGGGTCCTCCCCATCTCCGTCGACAACGCCAGGAACGGGGTCTGTCATATGGGTAATCACTGTTATGTTGGAGTCAGACCGCAGAAGGCTGCCGCTTATAGCCGCTCTTCAGTGCGCGGCAGCAGGCTGAGTCGCGTCTTTCTTCAGCGGCTCAAGCAGCAGAAACCGCGGTTGATGCGTTCCAAGCGGGATCTGCTGTTACGAGCGATTTGAGTGTGACGTTCGTTGCCGATTCCGATCAGTTTCGTACGGGCTCATCTGCGATGCTCCGGTGATGAAGTTTGTTGGAAAATATTCGATCCGCTTCGACAGACACCAGAATCTGCGAGAGGAGCCAGCTTCAATCAAATTTCGCGTCTACATTGCTAAGATCAGAAGAGCATACAATTTTGGGAAAGAAATCAGTAATGTTCGTGTGATTGAAAACTAAACGGGGAGAGACGATGATTCAGTGTAGAAAGAAAAAGACATCAAGAAACTTCTGAAAAAAGAGTATGAATACGTGGACGTGAAGGATCTTTTGATGCAGACATACATTGCCGACGGTAGCAGAGCAGAAAGGGAACAGAATCTTTCCCCCACAATAACATCAGGGTCCTCCCCATCTCCGTCGACAATGCCAGGAACGGGGTCTGTCATATGGGTAATCACTGTTATGTTGGAGTCAGACCGCAGCAGGCTGCCGCTTATAGCCGCTCTTCAGTGCGCGGCAGCAGGCTGAGTCGCGTCTTTCTTCAGCGGCTCAAGCAGCAGAAACCGCGGTTGATGCGTTTCAAGCAGAATATGCTGTTACGAGCGATTCTAGTGTGACGTTCGTTGCCGATTCGGCTCAGTTTCGTACGGGCTCATCTGCGATGCTCCGGAGATGAAGTTTATTGGAAAATTTTCGATCCGCTTCGACAGACACCAGAATCTGCGAGAGGAGCCAGTTTCACTCAAATTTCGCATGTACATTACTAAGATCAGAAAAGCATACAATTTTGGGAAAGCCATCAGTAACGTTCTTGTGTGCTAAAAAAGAGATGGGATTGAGGAAGTTTCACGAAGAAAATAACAAAAAATGTTTCTGAAAAGAAGCATAAAAACGTGGACGGAAAGTATCGCCTGATGCAGACATACATTGCCGACAGTAGCAGAGCAGAAAGGGAACAGAATCTTTCCCCCACATAAATATCGGGGTCCTCCCCATCTCCGTCGACAACGTCAGATACGGATTCTGTCATATGGGTAATCACTGTTATGTTGGAGTCAGACCGCAGCAGGCTGCCGCTTAAAGCCGCTCTTCAGTGCGCGGCAGCAGGCTGAGTCGCGTCTTTCTTCAGCGTCTCAAGCAGCAGAAACCGCGGTAGATGCGTTTCAAGCAGAATATGCTGTTACGAGCGATTCTAGTGTGACGTTCGTTGTCGATTCCTTTCAGTTTCGTACGGGCTCATCTGCGATGCTCCGGTGATGTAGTTTGCTGGGGAAATTTTCGATTCGGTGGGACAGACACCAGAATCTGCGAGAGGAGCCAGCTTCACTCAAATTACGCATGTACACTGCTAAGATCAGAAGAGCATACAATTTTGGGGAAGGAATCAGTAATGTCCATGTGTATGAAAAGGAAAAACTGAGAGAAACTGTGTTTCTGAGGAATCTAGAATGTCATCAATGTTAAAGAAAAACTGTGGAAATGTGTACTGAAATGAAGTTCTGATGCTATCATTCTTTTCAAATGCTTGCTGAGCCGGCATAGAGCAGAAAATTCCCCCTCACTAACAAAGGGGGGCAGCCCATCTTTTCTAAAAACACCATGAACGGTGTCTGTTATAAGAGTAAACTGCGTAATGTTGGAATCAGACCTCATCTGGCAGTGGAGATAAGCCTCATTACAGCGCGAGGCAGCCGGCTGATTAGCATTCTGCCTTCGGAACTGTAGAAGACACAAATTTTTTCAAGCTTAATCCACGGTTATGAGCGATTACAGCCAGACTTTCGCCCTCCATTGACCTGATTATTTGAAAAGATTTGAAAGGTTTTATAACCAGTATAAAAATTTCTAGAAATTTCTAGGTCATGGTTAGGGTTATAGTGCAGGGTTAGAGATTAGGGTTAGGGTTAGGGTTAGGTTTAGTGTTAGTATTAAGTTTAGGATTAGGGTTAGGGTTAGATTTAGGGTTACCTTGAGGGTTTAGGATTAGGGTAGGGTTTAGGGGTATGGTTAGGGTTAGGCTTAGGGTTAGGATTAGTTAGGGTTTGTGCTTGTGGTTGCTTTTGGGGAAGGGTTAGGGTAAGGGTTAATGTTAGGGTTCGGGTTAGGGTTAGTCCTTGTGGTTGGTTTTGGGGTAGGGGTAGGGTTAGCGTTACGTTTAGGGGTTACAGATATGGGTTTGGGTTGGGGTTGCGGTTGGGATTGGTATCTGTGTTAAGGATAGGGTTAGGTTTAGTGTTAGGGTTAGGGTTAGGATTTGGGTTAGAGTTTGGTTTTGGGTCAGGACTAGGGTTAGAGTTAGGCTTAGGGTTAGCGTAAGGCTTCAGGTTTAGGGTCATAGATTAGGGTTAGGGTTAGGGTTACGGTCATAGATTAGGGTTAGTTTTAGTTTTAGTGTTAGGGTTAATATTAGGTTTGGGGTTAGGTTTTAGGGTTGGGGTAGTGTTTGTTGTTGCGTTTGGAGTTGGTGTTGGAGTTTGGGTTAGGGCTTGTGGTTGTGTTTGGTTTCAGAGTAGGGGTAGTGGTAGGAGTAGGGTTAGTTTCGGTTTAGGGTTCGGATTAGGGTTCGAGTTAGGGTTAAAGTAACATCTAAGGGTTAGATTTAGGGTTAGGGTTAGTTGTAGGGGTTAGGCTATAGGTTTGGGGTTGGGATTAGGTTTGGGTTTGGTGTTGGGTTAGGGTTAGAGTTAGGGTTAGAATGTAGGGTTACGGTTAGGTTTATGGTTAGGGCTTTGGGGTTAGTGTTGAGGTTGGGGTTAGGGTTAGGGTTAGGTTTTGTTTTAAGGTTATGGTTAGGGTTAGGGCTAGATTGAGGTTTAGGGTTAGGGTTAGAGTTTGGGTTAGGGTTTTGGGATTACCGTTGTAGATGGAGTTGGTGCTAGGATTAGTGTTAGGGTTAGGTTTGTTTTGATTAGGGTTTGGGTTTTTGTTTAGATTAGGGTTGGGTTAGTTAGTGGTAGGGTTAGGGTTAGTGTTGGGGTTATTTTTAGGTTTAGCTTTAGGGTTATGTTTAGGGTATAGGGCTAGGGTTTAGGGTTAGGTTTAGTTTTAGGGTTAGGGTTAGGGTTAGGGTTTGAGTTTGGTTTTAGGGTTAGGGGTTAGTTTGGGTAAGTGTTACTGTTACGGTAAGGACACTTAGGGTTAGTGTTGGGGTTATTTTTAGGTTTAGTTTTAGGGTTATGTTTAGGGTATAGGGCTAGGGTTTAGGGTTAGGTTTAGTTTTAGGGTTAGGGTTAGGGTTAGGGTTTGAGTTTGGTTTTAGGGTTAGGGGTTAGTTTGGTAAGTGTTAGTGTTACGGTAAGGACACTTAGTGTTAGAGTAAGTGTAAGGGTTAAAGATTTAGTCTTACAGTAAGTGTTAAAGAAGGATTTAGGTAATTTCAGCGGGTTAGGTGAAGATTGGCTTTAGTAATAGGGTTATGTTTAGATTTCGGATTAGTGATAGGGTAAAGTTTTGGCTTAGGATTTGGGTAAGGATTAGGGTTGGGGTTAGCGTTAGGATTAGGGTTAAGGTATAGTTCTACAGTTAGGCTAAGATTTAGGGTTAGGTTTAATGTTAAGTTTAAATATTTAGTTTTACAGTAAGTGTTAGGGTATGTTTTAGGTTATTGGATAGGGTTAGGTGTATGATTGGATTTAGGTTAAGGGTTAGGGTTTGTGTTAGCTTTAGAATTAGTGTTAGGTTAGAGTAAGGGTTCAGGTTAAAGATTTAGTCTTACAGTAAGTGTTAGGGAAGGATTTAGGTTATTTCATAGGGTTAGGTGAAGATTGGCTTTAGTAATAATATTATGTTCAAATTTTTGGGTTAGTCTTAGGTTAACGTTTTGTCTTAGATTTAAGGTTAGGGTTAGTCTTACGGTCAGTTTTAAGGTTTACTTTACGGTTAGGATTAGGTTTAGGTTTAGGGTTATGGAGAGAGTTAGGGTTTAGGTGAGGGGGAGAGGGAGAGGGAGGGCTAATTTTGAGTTCGGTTTGGGTTTGGGATAGTGTTAGGGTTAGGGTTAGTGTTAGGTTCAGGGTTAATGTTAGGGTTAGGTTTAGGGTTAGGTGTAGGGTTAGGGTAGGAATAGGGGTAGGTTTAGGTTTAGGGTATAGGTGAGGGTTAAGTTTAGGGTGTGGGTTAGGTTTATGGTTAGGGGTTAGGGGTTAGGTGTTGTTGGTGTTGGGTTTGGGGATGGGGTTGCAGTTGGAGTTGGGTTAGGTTTAGGGCAGTGTTTGGGTTTGGGTTACTTTTTGAATTAGGGTCAGGGTATGGGTTTTGTTTAGCGTTAGGTTTAGCGTTATGGGTTAGCGTTAGGTTTTAGGGTTAGGGTAAGTGTAAGGCTTAGGGATTAAAGGTTAGGGTGCAGACTACTTTTTGGGTTAGCGTTAGTGTTAAGGTTAAGGTACAGGGTTAGGGTAAGGCTAAGATTTAGGGTTAGAGTGAGGGTGAGGGTTAGGTTTAGGTTTTGGTTTAAGTTTAAATATTTAGTTTTACAGTAATTGTTAGGGTATGTTTTAGGTTATTGTATAGGTTTAGGTGTATGATTGGATTTAGGGTTTGGTTTAGGGTTGGTGTTAGCTTTAGAATTAGTGTTAGGCTAGAGTAAGGGTTCAGGTTAAAGATTTAGTCTTACAGTAAGTGTTAGGGAAGGATTTATTTAATTTCAGCGGGTTTGGTGAAGACTGGCTTTGATAATAGTGTTTTGTTTAGATTTTGTACTAGGGTAAGTTTTTGGCTTAGGGTTAGTGTTTGGGTACAGATTAGGGTTGGGGTTAGCGTTAGGGTTAGGGTTTAGGTATAGGGTTAGTGTTAGTTTTGGCTTAAGGTTAGGGTTAGGTTTAGGGTTATGTCATGGTTTTATGATTTTTGGTACTGGTATTCCACATCATAACATCATGTAGTGCATTTAGAGTTAAAGAGTTAATGCTCCAGCTCCGTGGATCATCGATAGTTCCAGGTATACCTGTCTCAGAAGAGAAGAAGAACTCCATTCCCCAGAGGACTTTGCGATGCTTTGCGTTCTTACGTGTTTACGCTCTGAGGGAAAGATAAAAACTGTCTGCGGTCACGGGACACTCTCTTTCCTTTGGGATCGACTCAGCAGTGGGTGCTCGCTGCCGTCTCTCCTTCAGTAAATACGTCTCCGTCTCTCCTTCAGCAAATACCTTCCTGGCTTTTGTATATGATGTGGCATTCAGTTCCAGAGGGAGTAACTCCAGATGAAGTTGTTAACTCTATGGAACTTGTGATTTTTAAACAGACTCCTGGCCACTCCTTTGAATTCATTATGCGTTTTCTGAATGCCCATCCAATGCTTGTTATGATTGTGGTGTCAGTCTCCCTGAATGTACTTTTACTCAGTATTTGTATTTATAATATTTTGAGAAAACCCTCCCCAGAGCCAGAGAATGCTGACTGGCAGGGAGTTTGGAGGGACTTAGGAGAGACTTTAGAGAAATGGGCATCACCGGTGTCATGGAACTTTTCTCCTGAACACCTGCAAGATCCTGAAAACTTAAGCAGATATTTGATACAGGCATGTTGCAGCTCAAACAGATCTGAGGAGGCCCAAATTATTTGGGGTCTGGCTTATGCTTACCAAGCCTTATTCAATACTATCCCAGAGAGGCATAGAGTTTTTGAAATAGAGCGAGAGAGTCTCCGAGCCGAAAGGGACAGTCTCCTGATCCAGAAAGAGAGTCTTTTAACTGACAATCAGACTCTCCAGTCCAATCTAGACGCCCTCCAATCCGAGCGAGATGCCCTCCAGACCGAGAAAGACACCCTCCAGTCTCAACAAGAAGTCCTCCAATCCGAGAGAGACACCCTCCAGGCCAAGAGAGATGCGCTCCAGATTGAGAGAGACGCCCTCCAGACCGAGAAAACTGCCCTCCAGACTGAGAAAGATGCCGTCCAGTCTCAACAAGGAGCTCTCCAATCCGAGAGAGACGCCCTACAGACTGAGAAAGACACCCTCCAGTCTCAACAAGAAGCCCTTGAGACCGAGAGAGGCGCCCTCCAACCTGAAAGAGACACCCTCCAGTTTGAGCGAGACACCCTCCTGTCTGAACGGTACTCCTTCAGAACTGAGCGAGGTACCTACCAGCCACAATAGTCCCTGCCCCCCAGCCAGGTGGGGGAAAGGAATAATAGAGTGTATTGGACTGTGTGGATTCGATGGCCTGGCACATCAGAACCACAAAAATATAAGGCCCTGGTGGACACTGGTGCACAGTGCACTCTAATGCCCTCGAGTCACCAAGGGACAGACTTAATCTATATTTCTGGGGTGACTGGGGGTTCCCAAGAGTTAACCGTGTTGGAGGCTGAAATAAGCCTCACTGGTAAAACTGGCAAAAACATCCTATTGTGACTGGCCCAGGGGCTCCATGTATACTTGGTATTGATTACCTCAAAAGGGGATATTTTAAGGATCCCAAAGGGTATCGATGGGCCTTTGGAATAGCTGCTGTGGACGCAGACAACGTTAAGCAGCTGTCTGCTTTGCCTGGCCTATCAGAAGATCCGTCTGTTGTGGGGTTGCTCCAAGTGGAGGAGCAACAGGTACCGATTGCTACAAAAACGGTGCACAGACGGCAGTACCGCACCAACAGGGATTCCTTGCTCCCCATTCATAACCTGATTCGTCAGCTAGAGAGCCAGGGAGTGATCAGCAAAACTTACTCACCTTTTAACAGCCCCATATGGCCGGTGCGTAAAGCCAGTGGAGAATGGAGGCTGACGGTAGATTACCATGGCCTGAATGAAGTCACACCCCCATTGAGTGCTGCTGTGCCGGACATGCTACAACTCCAGTACGAACTGGAGTCAAAAGCAGCCAAGTGGTATGCCACCATTAACATTGCTAATGCCTTCTTCTCAATTCCTCTGGCTACAGAATGCAGGCCACAGTTTGCTTTCACCTGGAGGGGCGTTCAATACACCTGGAACCGTTTGCCCCAGGGGTTGAAGCACAGCCCAACTATTTGCCATGGGTTGGTCCAAACTGCATTGGAACAGGGCGGTGCTCCTGAGCACTTACAATACATTGATGATATCATTGTGTGGGGCAATACAGCAGGAAAAGTTTTTGAGAAAGGAGAGAGAATAATCCAGATCCTTCTGCAAGCTGGCTTTGCTATCAAGCGAAGCAAAGTGAAAGGGCCTGCACAGGAAATTCAGTTCCTAGGTATAAAGTGGCAAGATGGACGTCATCACATCCCTACAGATGTGATTAACAAAATCACTGCCATGTCTCCACCCACTAGTAAGACGGAGACCCAAGCTTTTTTGGGTGTAGTGGGCTTTTGGAGAATGCATGTTCCAAACTACAGTCTCATTGTGAGCCCTCTCTATCGGGTGACGCGGAAGAAGAATGATTTTGTGTGGGGCCCTGAGCAGCAGCAGGCTTTTGAGCAAATTAAGCAGGAGATAGCCCGTGCTGTGGCCCTGGGGCCAGTGCGGACGGGACAGGATGTAAAGAACATCCTCTACACTGCTGCTGGAAAGGAAGGTCCCACTTGGAGTTTGTGGCAAAGAGCTCCTGGAAAGACCCGAGGCCGACCCCTTGGATTCTGGAGTCGGGCGTACAGGGGGTCTGAGTAGTGCTACACTCCAACTGAGAAGGAGATCTTAGCCGCATACGAGGGGGTTCGAGCTGCTTCCGAAGTAATCGGTACTGAAACGCAGCTCCTCCTGGCACCTCGACTGCCAGTGCTGAACTGGATGTTCAAGGGAAAGGTTCCCTCTACCCATCATGCTATTGATGCCACTTGGACTAAATGGATTGCGCTGATTACACAGCGAGCTCGGATGGGGAACCTCAGTCATCCAGGAATCCTAGAAGTGATCATGGACTGGCCTGAAGGTAAAAAGTTTGGAACAACACCAGCAGAGGAGGTATCACGTGCCAAAGAGGCCCCACCATATAATGCACTACCAGACAATGAAAAGAGATATGCCCTGTTCACAGATGGATCCTGTCGCATTGTGGGTAAGCACCGCAGATGGAAATCTGCTGTGTGGAGCCCCACACGACGAGTTGCTGAGGCCACTGAAGGAAAAGGAGACTCAAGTCAATTTGCAGAGGTAAAGGCTGTCCAGTTGGCCTTAGATATTGCTGAACGAGAGAGGTGGCCAGTGCTTTATCTTTACACTGACTCATGGATGGTGGCAAATGCTTTATGGGGGTGGTTACAGCAATGGGAACAAAATGGTTGGCAACGGAGGGGTAAACCTATTGGGGCTGCTGAACTGTGCAGAGACATTGCTGCCCGAATAAAGAATATGGTTGTAAAGGTGCGCCATGTAGATGCTCATGTTCCTAAGAGCCGGGCAACTGAGGAACAACAAAATAACCATCAGGTAGATCGAGCTGCCAAAGTTAAGGTGGCTCAAGCAGACTTGGACTGGCAACGCAAGAGTGAATTATTTTTAGCTAGATGGGCCCATGAGACCTCTGGCCATCAAGGAAGAGATGCAACATATAAATGGGCTAGAGACCGAGGGGTGGACTTAACTATGGATGCTATTGCACAGGTTATTCATGACTGTGATACGTGCGCCACAATTAAACAAGCCAAGAGGATGAAACCTCTTTGGGAGGAAGGGCGATGGCAAAAGTATAAATATGGGGAGGCGTGGCAGATTGATTATATCACCTTGCCACGATCTCGCAGTGGTAAGCGTTATGTGCTCACCATGGTGGAAGCAACCACTGGGTGGCTTGAAACATATGCAGTACCCCATGCTACCGCCCGAAACACCATCTTAGGGCTTGAGAAACAAGTCCTATGGCGACATGGCACTCCAGAAAGAATTGAGTCCGATAATGGAACTCATTTCAAAAATTCTCTTGTAAATACTTGGGCCAAAGATCATGGTATTGAATGGATTTATCATATCCCCTATCACGCACCAGCTTCTGGTAAAATTGAAAGGTACAATGGGTTGTTAAAAACCACATTGAAAGCAATGGGTGGCGGAACATTTAAGCACTGGGAGAAGCATATGGCAGAAGCCACCTGGTTGGTCAACACTCGAGGATCCATCAATCGTGATGGTCCTGCCCAATCCAGATCTCTACCTACTGTAGAGTGAGATAAGGTCCCTGTAATACATGTAAAGAACATGTTGGGAAAAGCAGTTTGGGTCCTTCCAGCTTCTGGAAAGGGCAAACCTCTCCGTGTAACTGTTTTTGCTCAGGGACCTGGGTCCACTTGGTGGGTGATGCAGAAGAATGGGGATGTTCAGTGTGTACCACAAGGGAATTTGATGTTGGGCGAGTGCAGTCGTTAATTCCATGTATATACTTATATATGTTGTGTGTGTGTGTATTTAATGCATGTTAATCACTGTTCTTCTATACATATATACCAAACATGATGTAGTGATGTGGAATAAGGGATGGAATGTCATGGTTTTATGATTTTTGGTACTGGTATTCCACATCATAACATCATGTAGTGCATTTAGAGTTAAAGGGTTCATGCTCCAGCTCCGTGGATCATCGATAGTTCCAGGTATACCTGTCTCAGAAGAGAAGAAGAACTCCATTCCCCAGAGGACTTTGCGATGCTTTGCGTTCTTACGTGTTTACGCTCTGAGGGAAAGATAAAAAACTGTCTGCGGTCACGGGACACTCTCTTTCCTTTGGGATCGACTCAGCAGTGGGTGCTCGATGCCGTCCGCCTTCAGCGTTAGCGTAAGGCCTTCGGTTTATCGGACACTCTCTCTTGCTCATTTTATTTGATTTATTAGCTTTAATTCCAATTATATTGTATTATATTGTGTTATTTTGCTTTCCGATATCTTATTTAGTAAATTGGCTTTCCTCCAAAGATCGTTGCCGCTGTTTTGTTACTAGGCCCATCTCCCTTTTCCCTTCTCCCTTTCCCCCTTCCCCTTTCCTGGGGCGTGGGTCCGTGGGTCCCCCGCACCAATCGTCACGGAACCGGGCCGAACCTGCCCGTAAACCGTTGACATTTTTGGCGTCCCTGGGTGGGCAAAACCAGCTGCCTTAGCCGGGCAGAGACATACTTTTAGAGTGAATCTCTATCTCTTGTTAGCAGGCTTATCTGTACTGCAGGTGCTGTACGGCAAAACACAACCTTGAAGTCTGGGCGTACTGCCAGTTGTCCTGGGATATTTGTAAACTTTTTGGGTACTGCCAGCTAGTTTTAGAAAAGAAAAAAAATGCTTTATCTTTTTAAACTGGTCTTAAAGGGACTGCATTTCATCGGTTTTTCCCTTGTAATGCTCAGAACGTACTGGGACTTAATTAAGTTTGCCAGTCTGATCCACGGAGCTTGGTCTCTATATGATAAACTAAAAACACTGACGGACATACCTACCTGGCTTTTGTATACGATGTGGCATTCAGTTCCAGAGGGAGTAACTCCAGATGAAGTTGCTAACTCTATGGAACTAGTGATTTTTAAACAGACTCCTGGCCTCTCCTTTGAATTCATTATGCGTTTTCTGAATGCCCATCCAATGCTTGTTATGACTGTGGTATCAGTCTCCCTGAATGTACTCTTCATCAGTATCTGTATTTATAATACTTTGAGAAAACCCTCCCTAGAGCCAGAGAATATTGACTGGCAGGGAGTTTGGAGGGACTTAGGAGAGACTTTAGAGAAATGGGCATCACCAGTGTCATGAAACTTTTCTCCTGAACACCTGCAAGATCCTGAAAACTTAAGCAGATATTTGATACAGGCATGTTGCGGCTCAAACAGATCTGAGGAGGCCCAAATTATTTGGGGTCTGGCTTATGCTTACCTGGCCTTATTCAATACTATCCCAGAGAGGCATAGAGTTTTTGAAATAGAGCGAGAGAGTCTCCGAGCCGAAAGGGACAGTCTCCTGATCCAGAAAGAGAGTCTTTTAACTGACAATCAGACTCTCCAGTCCAACCTAGACGCCCTCCAATCCGAGTGAGATGCCCTCCAGACCGAGAAAAACACCGTCCAGACTGAGAAAGATGCCCTCCAGTCTCAACAAGAAGCCCTCCAATCCGAGAGAGACGCCCTCCAATCCGAGAGAGATGCCCTCCAGACCAAGAGAGGCGCCCTCCAACCTGGAAGAGACACCCTCCAGTTTGAGCGAGACACCCTCCTGTCTGAACGGTACTCCTTCAGAACTGAGCGAGGTACCTACCAGCCACAATAGTCCCTGCCCCCCAGCCAGGTGGGGGAAAGGAATAATAGAGTGTATTGGACTGTGTGGATTCGATGGCCTGGCACATCAGAACCACAAAAATATATGGCCCTGGTGGACACTGGTGCACAGTGCACTCTAATGCCCTCGAGTCACCAAGGGACAGACTTAATCTATATTTCTGGGGTGACTGGGGGTTCCCAAGAGTTAACCGTGTTGGAGGCTGAAATAAGCCTCACTGGTAAAGACTGGCAAAAACATCCTATTGTGACTGGCCCAGGGGCTCCATGTATACTTGGTATCGATTACCTCAAAAGGGGATATTTTAAGGATCCCAAAGGGTATCGATGGGCCTTTGGAATAGCTGCTGTGGACGCAGACAACGTTAAGCAGCTGTCTGCTTTGCCTGGCCTATCAGAAGATCCGTCTGTTGTGGGGTTGCTCCAAGTGGAGGAGCAACAGGTACCGATTGCTACAAAAACGGTGCACAGACGGCAGTACCGCACCAACAGGGATTCCTTGCTCCCCATTCATAACCTGATTCGTCAGCTAGAGAGCCAGGGAGTGATCAGCAAAACTCACTCACCGTTTAACAGCTCCATATGGCCGGTGCGTAAAGCCAGTGGAGAATGGAGGCTGACGGTAGATTACCATGGCCTGAATGAAGTCACACCCCCATTGAGTGCTGCTGTGCCGGACGTGCTACAACTCCAGTACGAACTGGAGTCAAAAGCAGCCAAGTGGTATGCCACCACTGACATTGCTAATGCCTTCTTTTCAATTCCTCTGGCTACAGAATGCAGGCCACAGTTTGCTTTCACCTGGAGGGGCGTTCAATACACCTGGAACCGTTTGCCCCAGGGGTGGAAGCACAGCCCAACTATTTGCCATGGGTTGGTCCAAACTGCATTGGAACAGGGCGGTGCTCCTGAGCACTTACAATACATTGATGATATCATTGTGTGGGGCAATACAGCAGGGGAAGTTTTTGAGAAAGGAGAGAGAATAATCTAGATCCTTCTGCGAGCTGGCTTTGCTATCAAGCGAAGCAAAGTGAAAGGGCCTGCACAGGAAATTCAGTTCCTAGGTATAAAGTGGCAAGATGGACGTCGTCACATCCCTACAGATGTGGTTAACAAAATCACTGCCATGTCTCCACCCACAAGTAAGACAGAGACCCAAGCTTTTTTGGGTGTAGTGGGCTTTTGGAGAATGCATGTTCCAAACTACAGTCTCATTGTGAGCCCTCTCTATCGGGTGACGCGGAAGAAGAATGATTTTGTGTGGGGCCCTGAGCAGCAGCAGGCTTTTGAGCAAATTAAGCAGGAGATAGCCCGTGCTGTGGCCCTGGGGCCAGTGCGGACGGGACAGGATGTAAAGAACATCCTCTACACTGCTGCTGGAAAGGAAGGTCCCACTTGGAGTTTGTGGCAAAGAGCTCCTGGAAAGACCCGAGGCCGACGCCTTGGATTTCTGGAGTCGGGCGTACAGGGGGTCTGAGTAGCGCTACACTCCAACTGAGAAGGAGATCTTAGCCACGTACGAGGGGGTTCGAGCTGCTTCCGAAGTAATCGGTACTGAAACGCAGCTCCTTCTGGCACCTCGACTGCCAGTGCTGAACTGGATGTTCAAAGGAAAGGTTCCCTCTACCCATCATGCTACTGATGCCACTTGGAGTAAGTGGATTGCGCTGATTACACAGCGAGCTCGGATGGGGAACCTCAGTCATCCAGGAATCCTAGAAGTGATCATGGACTGGCCTGAAGGTAAAAAGTTTGGAACAACACCAGCAGAGGAGGTATCACGTGCCAAAGAGGCCCCACCATATAATGAACTACCAGACAATGAAAAGAGATATGCCCTGTTCACAGATGGATCCTGTCGCATTGTGGGTAAGCATCGCAGATGGAAATCTGCTGTGTGGAGCCCCACACGACGAGTTGCTGAGGCCACTGAAGGAAAAGGAGACTCAAGTCAATTTGCAGAGGTAAAGGCTGTCCAGTTGGCCTTAGATATTGCTGAACGAGAGAGGTGGCCAGTGCTTTATCTTTACACTGACTCATGGATGGTGGCAAATGCTTTATGGGGGTGGTTACAGCAATGGGAACAAAATGGTTGGCAACGGAGGGGTAAACCTATTGGGGCTGCTGAACTGTGCAGAGACACTGCTGCCCGAATAAAGAATATGGTTGTAAAGGTGCGCCATGCAGATGCTCATGTTCCTAAGAGCCGGGCAACTGAGGAACAACAAAATAACCATCAGGTAGATCGAGCTGCCAAAGTTAAGGTGGCTCAAGCAGACTTGGACTGGCAACACAAGAGTGAATTATTTTTAGCTAGATGGGCCCATGAGACCTCTGGCCATCAAGGAAGAGATGCAACATATAAATGGGCTAGAGACCGAGAGGTGGACTTAACTATGGATGCTATTGCACAGGTTATCCATGACTGTGATACATTCACCACAATTAAACAAGCCAAGAGAATGAAACCTCTTTGGGAGGAAGGGCGATGGCAAAAGTATAAATATGGGGAGGCGTGGCAGATTGATTATATCACCTTGCCACGATCTCGCAGTGGTAAGCGTTATGTGCTCACCATGGTGGAAGCAACCACTGGGTGGCTTGAAACATATGCAGTACCCCATGCTACCGCCCGAAACACCATCTTAGGGCTTGAGAAACAAGTCCTGTGGCGACATGGCACTCCAGAAAGAATTGAGTCCGATAATGGAACTCATTTCAAGAATTCTCTTGTAAATACTTGGGCCAAAGATCATGGCATTGAATGGATTTATCATATCCCCTATCACGCACCAGCTTCTGGTAAAATTGAAAGGTACAATGGGTTGTTAAAAACCACGTTGAAAGCAATGGGTGGCGGAACACTTAAGCATTTGGCAGAAGCCACCTGGTTGGCCAACACTCGAGGATCCATCAATCGCGATGGTCCTGCCCAATCCAGATCTCTACCTACTGTAGAGGGAGATAAGGTCCCTGTAGTACATGTAAAGAACATGTTGGGAAAAGCAGTTTGGGTCCTTCCAGCTTCTGGAAAGGGTAAACCTCTCCGTGTAACTGTTTTTGCTCAGGGACCTGGGTCCACTTGGTGGGTGATGCAGAAGAATGGGGATGTTCAATGTGTACCACAAGGGAATTTGATGTTGGGCGAGTGCAGTCGTTAATTCCATGTATATACATATATATGTTGTGTGTATTTAATGCATGTTAATCATTGTTCTTCTATACATATATATCAAACATGATGTAGTGATGTGGAATAAGGGATGGAATGTCATGGTTTTATGATTTTTGGTACTGGTATTCCACATCATAACATCATGTAGTGCATTTAGAGTTAAAGGGTTCATGCTCCAGCTCCGTGGATCATCGATAGTTCCAGGTATACCTGTCTCAGAAGAGAAGAAGAACTCCATTCCCCAGAGGACTTTGCGATGCTTTGCGTTCTTACGTGTTTACGCTCTGAGGGAAAGATAAAAAACTGTCTGCGGTCACGGGACACTCTCTTTCCTTTGGGATCGACTCAGCAGTGGGTGCTCGATGCCGTCCGCCTTCAGCGTAAGCGTAAGGCCTTCGGTTTATCGGACACTCTCTCTTGCTCATTTTATTTGATTTATTAGCTTTAATTCCAATTATATTGTATTATATTGTGTTATTTTGCTTTCCGATATCTTATTTAGTAAATTGGCTTTCCTCCAAAGATCGTTGCCGCTGTTTTGTTCCTAGGCCCATCTCCCTTTTCCCTTCTCCCTTTCCCCCTTCCCCTTTCCTGGGGCGTGGGTCCGTGGGTCCCCCGCACCAATCGTCACGGAACTGGGCCGAACCTGCTTGTAAACATTTGTAGGTATAGTGTTAGTGCTAGGTTTCAAGCATAGTTTTAGTGTTAAATTTCTTGTGTAGTGTAGGGTAAGTTTGAGCCATATTGTGAAAGAAGTGTTAAGCCCTGGATTTGTTTTGTGATTGGTTATGGTTCAAAAATAGGAATAGGAATAGTGTTTTGGACACGTTTAGTGCTTGTATTTGGCATAGGGAGAGACTTTAGTTTAGTTTTGGTTTATTGTAGAGTTTGGGTTAGGGTGTTAGTGTTATGGTTAAAGCTAGAGTTACGTTTACGGTAAGGGTTAGTGTTTGGGATGGATTTTATGTTAGGGTTAAGGTTTGATTTCATATTTGCGAAAGGGACAGGGTTTGTCTGAATTTTATGAATAGATTTTGGACTGGGATAAGTTGGAATGTTATTGTTATTGTTAAAAACAATTTTGGGTGAGGGCAAATACTGAGCTTGAAATCGGCATATTATAGAACACGACATTTTGTTCCTCTTGAAATAAAGCTCTGCATAAGTGTTGTTCATTACACACACAAGATATCTGTGCCTGTACTCATTTCTCTTGTTTTAAAAATCGCACACGCTCAGTCAAAGAAATGCAGCTATCATGGAATGTAAAAGATCCTGACAAGTAATTTCAAACACATTTCAAATTTAGTCTACATTACAAAGTAGTACTGACAAACTTTAAAACGTTCAAAATTAAAAAAAATTATATTAAATAAGTTTATAGATGCTTATTGAGTTTCTGAGCTGAAGAAACTTATCAAATTTCTTCAGCTAAGCAAGTCAGAATCGGCTACAGAGCACGGCAGCGGGCTGAGTCGCGTCTTTCTTCAGCGGCTCAAGCAGCAGAAACCGCGGTTGATGCGTTCCAAGCGGAATATGCTGTTACGAGCGATTTGAGTGTGACGTTCGTTGCCGATTCGGCTCAGTTTCGTACGGGCTCATCTGCGCTGCTCCGGTGATGTAGTTTGTTGGAAAATATTCGATCCGCTTCGACTGACACCAGAATCTGCGAGAGGAGCCAGCTACACTCTAATTTTGCATCTACATTGCTAAGATCAAAAGAGCATACAATTTTGGGAAGGAATCAGTAATGTTCATGTGATTGAAAACTAAACGGGGAGAGACGATGATTCAGTGTAGAAAGAAAAAGACATCAAGAAACTTCTGAAAAAAGAGTATGAGTACGTGGAAGGAAAGGATCGTCTGATGCAGACATACATTGCCGACGGTAGCAGAGCAGAAAGGGAACAGAATCTTTCCCCCACAGTAACATCGGGGTCCTCCCCATCTCCGTCGACAACGCCGGGAACGGGGTCTGTCATAAGGGTAATCACTTTTTATGATGGAGTCAGACCGCAGCAGGCTGCCGCTTATAGCCGTTCTTCAGTGCACGGCAGCAGGCTGAGTCGCGTCTTTCTTCAGCGGCTCAAGCAGCAGAAACCGCGGTTGATGCGTTCCAAGCAGAATATGCTGTTACGAGCGATTTGAGTGTGACGTTCGTTGCCGATTCGGCTCAGTTTCGTACGGGCTCATCTGCGATGCTCCGGTGATGTAGTTTGTTGGAAAATATTCGATCCGCTTCGACAGACACCAGAATCTGCGAGAGGAGCCAGCTTCAATCAAATTTCGCTTCTACATTGCTAAGATCAGAAGAGCATACAATTTTGGGAAAGAAATCAGTAATGTTCGTGTGATTGAAAACTAAACGGGGAGAGACGATGATTCAGTGTAGAAAGAAAAAGACATCAAGAAACTTCTGAAAAAAGAGTATGAATACGTGGACGTGAAGGATCTTTTGATGCAGACATACATTGCCGACGGTAGCAGAGCAGAAAGGGAACAGAATCTTTCCCCCACAGTAACATCGGGGTCCTCCCCATCTCCGTCGACAACGCCGGGAACGGGGTCTGTCATATGGGTAATCACTGTTATGTTGGAGTCAGACCGCAGCAGGCTGCCGCTTGAAGCCGCTCTTCAGTGCGCGGCAGCAGGCTGAGTCGCGTCTTTCTTCAGCGGCTCAAGCAGCAGAAACCGCGGTTGATGCGTTTCAAGCAGAATATGCTGTTACGAGCGATTCTAGTGTGACGTTCATTGCCGATTCGGCTCAGTTCTGTACGGGCTCATCTGCGATGCTCTGGAGATGAAGTTTATTGGAAAATATTCGATCCGCTTCAACAGACACCAGAATCTGCGAGAGGAGCCAGTTTCACTCAAATTTCGCATGTACATTACTAAGATATGAAAAGCATACAATTTTGGGAAAGCCATCAGTAACGTTCTTGTGTGCTAAAAAAGAGATGGGATTGAGGAAGTTTCACGAAGAAAATAACAAAAAAAAAGTTTCTGAAAAGAAGCATAAAAACGTGGACGGAAAGTATCGCCTGATGCAGTCATACATTGCCGACAGTAGCAGAGCAGAAAGGGAACAGAATCTTTCCCCCACAGTAACATCGGGGTCCTCCCCATCTCCGTCGACAACGCCAGGAATGGGGTCTGTCATATGGGTAATCACTGTTATGTTGGAGTCAGACCGCAGCAGGCTGCCGCTTAAAGCCGCTCTTCAGTGCGCGGCAGCAGGCTGAGTCGCGTCTTTCTTCAGCGGCTCAAGCAGCAGAAACCGCGGTAGATGCGTTTCAAGCAGAATATGCTGTTACGAGCGATTCTAGTGTGACGTTCGTTGCCGATTCGGCTCAGTTTCGTACGGGCTCATCTGCGATGCTCCGGAGATGAAGTTTATTGGAAAATATTCGATCCGCTTCGACAGACACCAGAATCTGCGAGAGGAGCCAGTTTCACTCAAATTTCGCATGTACATTACTAAGATCAGAAAAGCATACAATTTTGGGAAAGCCATCAGTAACGTTCTTGTGTGCTAAAAAAGAGATGGGATTGAGGAAGTTTCACGAAGAAAATAACAAAAAAAAAGTTTCTGAAAAGAAGCATAAAAACGTGGACGGAAAGTATCGCCTGATGCAGACATACATTGCCGACAGTAGCAGAGCAGAAAGGGAACAGAATCTTTCCCCCACATAAATATCGGTGTCCTCCCCATCTCCATCGACAATGTCAGATACGGATTCTGTCATAAGGGTAATCACTGTTATGTTGGAGTCAGACCGCAGCAGGCTGCTGCTTAAAGCCGCTCTTCAGTGCGCGGCAGCAGGCTGAGTCGCGTCTTTCTTCAGCGGCTCAAGCAGCAGAAACCGCGGTAGATGCGTTTCAAGCAGAATATGCTGTTACGAGCGATTCTAGTGTGACGTTCGTTGTCGATTCCTTTCAGTTTCGTACAACCGGGCTCATCTGCGATGCTCCGGTGATGTAGTTTGCTGGGGAAATTTTCGATTCGGTGGGACAGACACCAGAATCTAGTAGAGGAGCCAGCTTCACTCCAATTACGCATGTACACTGCTAAGATCAGAAGAGCATACAATTTTGGGGAAGGAATCAGTAATGTCCATGTGTATGAAAAGGAAAAACTGAGAGAAACTGTGTTTCTGAGGAATCTAGAATGTCATCAATGTTAAAGAAAAACTGTGGAAATGTGTACTGAAATGAAGTTCTGATGCTATCATTCTTTTCAAATGCTTGCTGAGCCGGCATAGAGCAGAAAATTCCCCCTCACTAACAAAGGGGGGCAGCCCATCTTTTCTAAAAACACCATGAACGGAGTCTGTTATAAGAGTAAACTGCGTAATGTTGGAATCAGACCTCATCTGGCAGTGGAGATAAGCCTCATTACAGCGCGAGGCAGCCGGCTGATTAGCATTCTGCCTTTGGAACTGTAGAAGACACAAATTTTTTCAAGCTTAATCCACGGTTATGAGCGATTACAGCCAGACTTTCGCCCTCCATTGACCTGATTATTTGAAAAGATTTGAAAGGTTTTATAACCAGTACAAAAATTTCTAGAAATTTCTAGGTCATGGTTAGGGTTATAGTGCAGGGTTAGAGATTAGGGTTAGGGTTAGGGTTAGGTTTAGTGTTAGTATTAAGTTTAGGATTAGGGTTAGGGTTAGATTTAGGGTTACCTTGAGGGTTTAGGATTAGGGTAGGGTTTAGGGGTATGGTTAGGGTTAGGCTTAGGGTTAGGATTAGTTAGGGTTTGTGCTTGTGGTTGCTTTTGGGGAAGGGTTAGGGTAAGGGTTAATGTTAGGGTTCGGGTTAGGGTTAGTCCTTGTGGTTGGTTTTGGGGTAGGGGTAGGGTTAGCGTTACGTTTAGGGGTTACAGATATGGGTTTGGGTTGGGGTTGCGGTTGGGATTGGTATCTGTGTTAAGGATAGGGTTAGGTTTAGTGTTAGGGTTAGGGTTAGGATTTGGGTTAGAGTTTGGTTTTGGGTCAGGACTAGGGTTAGAGTTAGGCTTAGGGTTAGCGTAAGGCTTCAGGTTTAGGGTCATAGATTAGGGTTAGTTTTAGTTTTAGTGTTAGGGTTAATATTAGGTTTGGGGTTAGGTTTTAGGGTTGGGGTAGTGTTTGTTGTTGCGTTTGGAGTTGGTGTTGGAGTTTGGGTTAGGGCTTGTGGTTGTGTTTGGTTTCGGAGTAGGGGTAGTGGTAGGAGTAGGGTTAGTTTCGGTTTAGGGTTCGGATTAGGGTTCGAGTTAGGGTTAAAGTAACATCTAAGGGTTAGATTTAGGGTTAGGGTTAGTTGTAGGGGTTAGGCTATAGGTTTGGGGTTGGGATTAGGTTTGGGTTTGGTGTTGGGTTAGGGTTAGAGTTAGGGTTAGAATGTAGGGTTACGGTTAGGTTTATGGTTAGGGCTTTGGGGTTAGTGTTGAGGTTGGGGTTAGGGTTAGGGTTAGGTTTTGTTTTAAGGTTATGGTTAGGGTTAGGGCTAGATTGAGGTTTAGGGTTAGGGTTAGAGTTTGGGTTAGGGTTTTGGGGTTACCGTTGTAGATGGAGTTGGTGCTAGGATTAGTGTTAGGGTTAGGTTTGTTTTGATTAGGGTTTGGGTTTTTGTTTAGATTAGGGTTGGGTTAGTTAGTGGTAGGGTTAGGGTTAGTGTTGGGGTCATTTTTAGGTTTAGTTTTAGGGTTATGTTTAGGGTATAGGGCTAGGGTTTAGGGTTAGGTTTAGTTTTAGGGTTAGGGTTAGGATTAGGGTTAGGGTTAGGGTTAGGGTTTGAGTTTGGTTTTAGGGTTAGGGGTTAGTTTGGGGTTTTGGTAAGGGTTAGGGTTTCGGTTAGGATAAGGGTAAGGTTATGGGTTAAGGTTAGGGTTAGAGATAGGTGTTAGGCGGTTTTTTGGGGTTGGGGGTGGTGTTGGTGTTGGGGTTGTTTATAAATGTATTATGGTATAGGTTAGAGTTAGGATTAGGGTTAGGGTGAGGGTTAAGTTTTGGGTTCGGTTTGGGTTTGGGATAGGGTTTGGGTTAGGTTTAGGGTTAAGGTTAGGGTTTGTGTTAGCGTTAAGGTTAGGTTTAGGGTTAGTGTTTGGTATATAGTTTTAGATTTACAGTAGTTGTTAGGGTTAGGGTTAGGGCTTGACGGTTCTTCACGAAGAAATAATATAGAGGATGGTCTATTTTGAGTAGTTCTATATAGATAATATACAAATAATACAAAAGAGAAGATGGTTCACCTTCAAGATTGTTATAGGTGTGAAGAACAATAAACACCAATCGTTACCAACAGGAAAAGATTTATTGAGCAAGCAATAAACAAGCAAGAAACAGTGCTGGGCAGCTGGGAGTCTCTGCTCCACCAGAGGTATGCAACGGGGCCCTCCCGATCCCACTTTTTATTGTCTCTTATCTCTGCATTCGTGTTTATCTTTCCCTTCCTGGGCTGTGCTGGCTGTTATGTGGGGTCGTTCTCTGCCACCTGGTGATTGAGATGAAAAGGGCCGTAGGCCTCTTCAGCTTCGATCATGCGCACTTAAGAGGAGATTTTCACTTATTTTTCTTTTTTCAGTTTCTTAGAAGGTCACTGCTGTCTGCTGTTCATTGTCCAGTTGTTAGAACTAAGCGCTGTGGCTCCAATTTGCACAAATTCCAAAGTTCTTAGACAAAACATTTTTACATCTATTTTGAGACTTCTACAAACTACATAGTTTTCAGAAAGCAAAACACTGAAAAACACTGACACTTCTGTCTCGAGTCGGTTTCATTAACAAATACAGCACTCATTTTTATCACAAGGATGATGAAGGCTCTCAGGGGACTCCACGTGGGAGGGGTATCCAAGAAGAGATCCTCTCCTGGCGCTGGTCAGCCCTTAAATGGGGTTTGGGAGAGGTGGAGCCAGGCTCCCCCCCTTCCAGTCACACAGGTATGTGTGACTCACATCGACCTCCACTTGTGCCCCCATGGCTGACTCGGTGATCACCTCAGGTGACCTGTGTTTCAGGCCGTGATTGAGCAGTTACCATACAGTTAGGGTAGGGTAAGGGTTATTGTTATTGTAAGGCTTAGGGTTATGTTTAGGGTTAGGTTTGGGGTTAGGGGTTTGGGTTGGGGTTACTGTTAGGGTTATGTTAGGGTTAAGGTTAGGGTTAGGGTAGGGTCACGGTTAGGTTTGTGGTTAGGGTTAGTATTAGGATTAGTGTTAGGTTTAAAGATTTAGTTTTACAGTAAGATTTAGGGTAAGTTTTGGTTATTGGAAAGGGTTAGGTGTAAGATTGGATTTAGGGTAAGGGTTAGGGTAAGTGTTAGTGTTACGGTAAGGACACTTAGTGTTAGAGTAAGTGTAAGGGTTAAAGATTTAGTCTTACAGTAAGTGTTAAAGAAGGATTTAGGTAATTTCAGCGGGTTAGGTGAAGATTGGCTTTAGTAATAGGGTTATGTTTAGATTTCGGATTAGTGATAGGGTAAAGTTTTGGCTTAGGATTTGGGTAAGGATTAGGGTTGGGGTTAGCGTTAGGGTTAGGGTTAAAGTATAGTTCTACAGTTAGGCTAAGATTTAGGGTTAGGTTTAATGTTAAGTTTAAATATTTAGTTTTACAGTAAGTGTTAGGGTATGTTTTAGGTTATTGGATAGGGTTAGGTGTATGATTGGATTTAGGTTAAGGGTTAGGGTTTGTGTTAGCTTTAGAATTAGTGTTAGGTTAGAGTAAGGGTTCAGGTTAAAGATTTAGTCTTACAGTAAGTGTTAGGGAAGGATTTAGGTTATTTCATAGGGTTAGGTGAAGATTGGCTTTAGTAATAATATTATGTTCAAATTTTTGGGTTAGTCTTAGGTTAACGTTTTGTCTTAGATTTAAGGTTAGGGTTAGTCTTACGGTCAGTTTTAAGGTTTACTTTACGGTTAGGATTAGGTTTAGGTTTAGGGTTATGGAGAGAGTTAGGGTTTAGGTGAGGGGGAGAGGGAGAGGGAGGGCTAATTTTGAGTTCGGTTTGGGTTTGGGATAGTGTTAGGGTTAGGGTTAGTGTTAGGTTCAGGGTTAATGTTAGGGTTAGGTTTAGGGTTAGGTTTAGGGTTAGGGTATAGGTGAGGGTTAAGTTTAGGGTGTGGGTTAGGTTTATGGTTAGGGGTTAGGGGTTAGGTGTTGTTGGTGTTGGGTTTGGGGATGGGGTTGCAGTTGGAGTTGGGTTAGGTTTAGGGCAGTGTTTGGGTTTGGGTTACTTTTTGAATTAGGGTCAGGGTATGGGTTTTGTTTAGCGTTAGGTTTAGCGTTATGGGTTAGCGTTGGGGTTTAGGGTTAGGGTAAGTGTAAGGCTTAGGGATTAAAGGTTAGGGTGCAGACTACTTTTTGGGTTAGCGTTAGTGTTAAGGTTAAGGTACAGGGTTAGGGTAAGGCTAAGATTTAGGGTTAGAGTGAGGGTGAGGGTTAGGTTTAGGTTTTGGTTTAAGTTTAAATATTTAGTTTTACAGTAATTGTTAGGGTATGTTTTAGGTTACTGTATAGGTTTAGGTGTATGATTGGATTTAGGGTTTGGTTTAGGGTTGGTGTTAGCTTTAGAATTAGTGTTAGGCTAGAGTAAGGGTTCAGGTTAAAGATTTAGTCTTACAGTAAGTGTTAGGGAAGGATTTATTTAATTTCAGCGGGTTTGGTGAAGACTGGCTTTGATAATAGTGTTCTGTTTAGATTTTGTACTAGGGTAAGTTTTTGGCTTAGGGTTAGTGTTTGGGTACAGATTAGGGTTGGGGTTAGCGTTAGGGTTAGGGTTTAGGTATAGGGTTAGTGTTAGTTTTGGCTTAAGGTTAGGGTTAGGTTTAGGGTTATGTCATGGTTTTATGATTTTTGGTACTGGTATTCCACATCATAACATCATGTAGTGCATTTAGAGTTAAAGAGTTAATGCTCCAGCTCCGTGGATCATCGATAGTTCCAGGTATACCTGTCTCAGAAGAGAAGAAGAACTCCATTCCCCAGAGGACTTTGCGATGCTTTGCGTTCTTACGTGTTTACGCTCTGAGGGAAAGATAAAAACTGTCTGCGGTCACGGGACACTCTCTTTCCTTTGGGATCGACTCAGCAGTGGGTGCTCGCTGCCGTCTCTCCTTCAGCGTTAGCGTAAGGCCTTCGGTTTATCGGACACTCTCTCTTGCTCATTTTATTTGATTTATTAGCTTTAATTCCAATTATATTGTATTATATTGTGTTATTTTGCTTTCTGATATCTTATTTTGTAAATTAGCTTTCCTCCTCAGATCGTTGCCGCTGTTTTGTTTCTAGGCCCATCTCCCTTTTCCCTTTTCCCTTTCCCCCTTCCCTTTTCCTGGGGCGTGTGTCCGTGGGTCCCCCGCACCAATCGTCACGGAACCGGGCCAAACCTGCCCGTAAACCGTTGACATTTTTGGCGCCCAACGTGGGGCACGACCAGCTGCCTTAGCCGAGCAGAGACATACTTTTAGAGTGAATCTCTGTCTCTCGTTAGCAGGCTTATCTGTACTGCAGGTGCTGTACGGCAAAACACGACCTTGAAGTCTGGGCGTACTGCCAGTTGTCCTGGGATATTTGTAAACTTTTTGGGTACTGCCAGCTAGTTTTAGAAAAGAAAAAAAAATGCTTTCTCTTTTTAAACTGGTCTTAAAGGGACTGCATTTCATCGGTTTTTCCCTTGTAATGCTCAGAACGTACTGGGACTTAATTAAGTTTGCCAGTCTGATCCATGGAGCTTGGTCTCTGTATGATAAACTAAAAACACTGATGGAAATACCTTCCTGGCTTTTGTATATGATGTGGCATTCAGTTCCAGAGGGAGTAACTCCAGATGAAGTTGTTAACTCTATGGAACTTGTGATTTTTAACAGACTCCTGGCCACTCCTTTGAATTCATTATGCGTTTTCTGAACTTTTCTGAACAATGCTTGTTATGATTGTGGTGTCAGTCTCCCTGAATGTCCTTTTACTCAGTATTTGTATTTATAATATTTTGAGAAAACCCTCTTAGGAGAGACTTAGGAGAGACTTTATTGAAATGGGCATCACCGGTGTCATGGAACTTTTCTCCTGAACACCTGCAAGATCCTGAAAACTTAAGCAGATATTTGATACAGGCATGTTGCGGCTCAAACAGATCTGAGGAGGCCCAAATTATTTGGGGTCTGGCTTATGCTTACCTGGCCTTATTCAATACTATCCCAGAGAGGCATAGAGTTTCTGAAATAGAGCGAGAGAGTCTCCGAGCCGAAAGGGACAGTCTCCTGATCCAGAAAGAGAGTCTTTTAACTGACAATCAGACTCTCCAGTCCAATCTAGACGCCCTCCAATCCGAGCGAGACGCCCTCCAGACCGAGAAAGACACCCTCCAGTCTCAACAAGAAGTCCTCCAATCCGAGAGAGACACCCTCCAGGCCAAGAGAGACGCGCTCCAGATTGAGAGAGACGCCCTCCAGACCGAGAAAACTGCCCTCCAGACTGAGAAAGATGCCGTCCAGTCTCAACAAGGAGCTCTCCAATCCGAGAGAGACGCCCTCCAATCCGAGAGAGACACCCTCCAGTCTCAACAAGACGCCCTCCAATCCGAGAGAGATGCCCTCCAATCCGAGAGAGACGCCCTACAGACTGAGAAAGACACCCTCCAGTCTCAAAAAGAAGCCCTCCAGACCGAGAGAGGCGCCCTCCAACCTGAAAGAGACACCCTCCAGTTTGAGCGAGACACCCTCCTGTCTGAACGGTACTCCTTCAGAACTGAGCAAGGTACCTACCAGCCACAATAGTCCCTGCCCCCCAGCCAGGTGGGGGAAAGGAATAATAGAGTGTATTGGACTGTGCGGATTCGATGGCCTGGCACATCAGAACCACAAAAATATAAGGCCCTGGTGGACACTGGTGCACAGTGCACTCTAATGCCCTCGAGTCACCAAGGGACAGACTTAATCTATATTTCTGGGGTGACTGGGGGTTCCCAAGAGTTAACCGTGTTGGAGGCTGAAATAAGCCTCACTGGTAAAGACTGGCAAAAACATCCTATTGTGACTGGCCCAGGGGCTCCATGTATACTTGGTATCGATTACCTCAAAAGGGGATATTTTAAGGATCCCAAAGGGTATCGATGGGCCTTTGGAATAGCTGCTGTGGACGCAGACAACGTTAAGCAGCTGTCTGCTTTGCCTGGCCTATCAGAAGATCCGTCTGTTGTGGGGTTGCTCCAAGTGGAGGAGCAACAGGTACCGATTGCTACAAAAACGGTGCACAGACGGCAGTACCGCACCAACAGGGATTCCTTGCTCCCCATTCATAACCTGATTCGTCAGCTAGAGAGCCAGGGAGTGATCAGCAAAACTCACTCACCTTTTAACAGCCCCATATGGCCGGTGCGTAAAGCCAGTGGAGAATGGAGGCTGACGGTAGATTACCATGGCCTGAATGAAGTCACACCCCCACTGAGTGCTGCTGTGCCGGACATGCTACAACTCCAGTACGAACTGGAGTCAAAAGCAGCCAAGTGGTATGCCACCATTAACATTGCTAATGCCTTCTTCTCAATTCCATTGGCCACAGAATGCAGGCCACAGTTTGCTTTCACCTGGAGGGGCGTTCAATACACCTGGAACCGTTTGCCCCAGGGGTGGAAGCACAGCCCAACTATTTGCCATGGGTTGGTCCAAACTGCATTGGAACAGGACGGTGCTCCTGAGCACTTACAATACATTGATGATATCATTGTGTGGGGCAATACAGCAGGGGAAGTTTTTGAGAAAGGAGAGAGAATAATCTAGATCCTTCTGCGAGCTGGCTTTGCTATCAAGCGAAGAAAAGTGAAAGGGCCTGCACAGGAAATTCAGTTCCTAGGTATAAAGTGGCAAGATGGACGTCGTCACATCCCTACAGATGTGGTTAACAAAATCACTGCCATGTCTCCACCCACAAGTAAGACAGAGACCCAAGCTTTTTTGGGTGTAGTGGGCTTTTGGAGAATGCATGTTCCAAACTACAGTCTCATTGTGAGCCCTCTCTATCGGGTGACGCGGAAGAAGAATGATTTTGTGTGGGGCCCTGAGCAGCAGCAGGCTTTTGAGCAAATTAAGCAGGAGATAGCCCGTGCTGTGGCCCTGGGGCCAGTGCGGACGGGACAGGATGTAAAGAACATCCTCTACACTGCTGCTGGAAAGGAAGGTCCCACTTGGAGTTTGTGGCAAAGAGCTCCTGGAAAGACCCGAGGCCGACCCCTTGGATTCTGGAGTCGGGCGTACAGGGGGTCTGAGTAGTGCTACACTCCAACTGAGAAGGAGATCTTAGCCGCATACGAGGGGGTTCGAGCTGCTTCCGAAGTAATCGGTACTGAAACGCAGCTCCTCCTGGCACCTCGACTGCCAGTGCTGAACTGGATGTTCAAGGGAAAGGTTCCCTCTACCCATCATGCTATTGATGCCACTTGGACTAAATGGATTGCGCTGATTACACAGCGAGCTCGGATGGGGAACCTCAGTCATCCAGGAATCCTAGAAGTGATCATGGACTGGCCTGAAGGTAAAAAGTTTGGAACAACACCAGCAGAGGAGGTATCACGTGCCAAAGAGGCCCCACCATATAATGCACTACCAGACAATGAAAAGAGATATGCCCTGTTCACAGATGGATCCTGTCGCATTGTGGGTAAGCACCGCAGATGGAAATCTGCTGTGTGGAGCCCCACACGACGAGTTGCTGAGGCCACTGAAGGAAAAGGAGACTCAAGTCAATTTGCAGAGGTAAAGGCTGTCCAGTTGGCCTTAGATATTGCTGAACGAGAGAGGTGGCCAGTGCTTTATCTTTACACTGACTCATGGATGGTGGCAAATGCTTTATGGGGGTGGTTACAGCAATGGGAACAAAATGGTTGGCAACGGAGGGGTAAACCTATTGGGGCTGCTGAACTGTGCAGAGACATTGCTGCCCGAATAAAGAATATGGTTGTAAAGGTGCGCCATGTAGATGCTCATGTTCCTAAGAGCCGGGCAACTGAGGAACAACAAAATAACCATCAGGTAGATCGAGCTGCCAAAGTTAAGGTGGCTCAAGCAGACTTGGACTGGCAACGCAAGAGTGAATTATTTTTAGCTAGATGGGCCCATGAGACCTCTGGCCATCAAGGAAGAGATGCAACATATAAATGGGCTAGAGACCGAGGGGTGGACTTAACTATGGATGCTATTGCACAGGTTATTCATGACTGTGATACGTGCGCCACAATTAAACAAGCCAAGAGGATGAAACCTCTTTGGGAGGAAGGGCGATGGCAAAAGTATAAATATGGGGAGGCGTGGCAGATTGATTATATCACCTTGCCACGATCTCGCAGTGGTAAGCGTTATGTGCTCACCATGGTGGAAGCAACCACTGGGTGGCTTGAAACATATGCAGTACCCCATGCTACCGCCCGAAACACCATCTTAGGGCTTGAGAAACAAGTCCTATGGCGACATGGCACTCCAGAAAGAATTGAGTCCGATAATGGAACTCATTTCAAAAATTCTCTTGTAAATACTTGGGCCAAAGATCATGGTATTGAATGGATTTATCATATCCCCTATCACGCACCAGCTTCTGGTAAAATTGAAAGGTACAATGGGTTGTTAAAAACCACATTGAAAGCAATGGGTGGCGGAACATTTAAGCACTGGGAGAAGCATTTGGCAGAAGCCACCTGGTTGGTCAACACTCGAGGATCCATCAATCGTGATGGTCCTGCCCAATCCAGATCTCTACCTACTGTAGAGTGAGATAAGGTCCCTGTAGTACATGTAAAGAACATGTTGGGAAAAGCAGTTTGGGTCCTTCCAGCTTCTGGAAAGGGCAAACCTCTCCGTGTAACTGTTTTTGCTCAGAGACCTGGGTCCACTTGGTGGGTGATGCAGAAGAATGGGGATGTTCAGTGTGTACCACAAGGGAATTTGATGTTGGGCGAGTGCAGTCGTTAATTCCATGTATATACTTATATATGTTGTGTGTGTGTGTATTTAATGCATGTTAATCACTGTTCTTCTATACATATATACCAAACATGATGTAGTGATGTGGAATAAGGGGTGGAATGTCATGGTTTTATGATTTTTGGTACTGGTATTCCACATCATAACATCATGTAGTGCATTTAGAGTTAAAGGGTTCATGCTCCAGCTCCGTGGATCATCGATAGTTCCAGGTATACCTGTCTCAGAAGAGAAGAAGAACTCCATTCCCCAGAGGACTTTGCGATGCTTTGCGTTCTTACGTGTTTACGCTCTGAGGGAAAGATAAAAAACTGTCTGCGGTCACGGGACACTCTCTTTCCTTTGGGATCGACTCAGCAGTGGGTGCTCGATGCCGTCCGCCTTCAGCGTTAGCGTAAGGCCTTCGGTTTATCGGACACTCTCTCTTGCTCATTTTATTTGATTTATTAGCTTTAATTCCAATTATATTGTATTATATTGTGTTATTTTGCTTTCCGATATCTTATTTAGTAAATTGGCTTTCCTCCAAAGATCGTTGCCGCTGTTTTGTTCCTAGGCCCATCTCCCTTTTCCCTTCTCCCTTACCCCCTTCCCCTTTCCTGGGGCGTGGGTCCGTGGGTCCCCCGCACCAATCGTCACGGAACCGGGCCGAACCTGCCCGTAAACCGTTGACATTTTTGGCGTCCCTGGGTGGGCAAAACCAGCTGCCTTAGCCGGGCAGAGACATACTTTTAGAGTGAATCTCTATCTCTTGTTAGCAGGCTTATCTGTACTGTAGGTGCTGTACGGCAAAACACAACCTTGAAGTCTGGGCGTACTGCCAGTTGTCCTGGGATATTTGTAAACTTTTTGGGTACTGCCAGCTAGTTTTAGAAAAGAAAAAAAATGCTTTATCTTTTTAAACTGGTCTTAAAGGGACTGCATTTCATCGGTTTTTCCCTTGTAATGCTCAGAACGTACTGGGACTTAATTAAGTTTGCCAGTCTGATCCACGGAGCTTGGTCTCTATATGATAAACTAAAAACACTGACGGACATACCTACCTGGCTTTTGTATACGATGTGGCATTCAGTTCCAGAGGGAGTAACTCCAGATGAAGTTGCTAACTCTATGGAACTAGTGATTTTTAAACAGACTCCTGGCCTCTCCTTTGAATTCATTATGCGTTTTCTGAATGCCCATCCAATGCTTGTTATGACTGTGGTATCAGTCTCCCTGAATGTACTCTTCATCAGTATCTGTATTTATAATACTTTGAGAAAACCCTCCCTAGAGCCAGAGAATATTGACTGGCAGGGAGTTTGGAGGGACTTAGGAGAGACTTTAGAGAAATGGGCATCACCAGTGTCATGAAACTTTTCTCCTGAACACCTGCAAGATCCTGAAAACTTAAGCAGATATTTGATACAGGCATGTTGCGGCTCAAACAGATCTGAGGAGGCCCAAATTATTTGGGGTCTGGCTTATGCTTACCTGGCCTTATTCAATACTATCCCAGAGAGGCATAGAGTTTTTGAAATAGAGCGAGAGAGTCTCCGAGCCGAAAGGGACAGTCTCCTGATCCAGAAAGAGAGTCTTTTAACTGACAATCAGACTCTCCAGTCCAACCTAGACGCCCTCCAATCCGAGCGAGATGCCCTCCAGACCGAGAAAAACACCCTCCAGACTGAGAAAGATGCCCTCCAGTCTCAACAAGAAGCCCTCCAATCCGAGAGAGACGCCCTCCAATCCGAGAGAGATGCCCTCCAGACCGAGAGAGGTGCCCTCCAACCTGGAAGAGACACCCTCCAGTTTGAGCGAGACACCCTCCTGTCTGAACGGTACTCCTTCAGAACTGAGCGAGGTACCTACCAGCCACAATAGTCCCTGCCCCCCAGCCAGGTGGGGGAAAGGAATAATAGAGTGTATTGGACTGTGTGGATTCGATGGCCTGGCACATCAGAACCACAAAAATATAAGGCCCTGGTGGACACTGGTGCACAGTGCACTCTAATGCCCTCGAGTCACCAAGGGACAGACTTAATCTATATTTCTGGGGTGACTGGGGGTTCCCAAGAGTTAAACGTGTTGGAGGCTGAAATAAGCCTCACTGGTAAAGACTGGCAAAAACATCCTATTGTGACTGGCCCAGGGGCTCCATGTATACTTGGTATCGATTACCTCAAAAGGGGATATTTTAAGGATCCCAAAGGGTATCGATGGGCCTTTGGAATAGCTGCTGTGGATGCAGACAACGTTAAGCAGCTGTCTGCTTTGCCTGGCCTATCAGAAGATCCGTCTGTTGTGGGGTTGCTCCAAGTGGAGGAGCAACAGGTACCGATTGCTACAAAAACGGTGCACAGACGGCAGTACCGCACCAACAGGGATTCCTTGCTCCCCATTCATAACCTGATTCGTCAGCTAGAGAGCCAGGGAGTGATCAGCAAAACTCACTCACCGTTTAACAGCTCCATATGGCCGGTGCGTAAAGCCAGTGGAGAATGGAGGCTGACGGTAGATTACCATGGCCTGAATGAAGTCACACCCCCATTGAGTGCTGCTGTGCCGGACATGCTACAACTCCAGTACGAACTGGAGTCAAAAGCAGCCAAGTGGTATGCCACCACTGACATTGCTAATGCCTTCTTTTCAATTCCTCTGGCTACAGAATGCAGGCCACAGTTTGCTTTCACCTGGAGGGGCGTTCAATACACCTGGAACCGTTTGCCCCAGGGGTGGAAGCACAGCCCAACCATTTGCCATGGGTTGGTCCAAACTGCATTGGAACAGGGCGGTGCTCCTGAGCACTTACAATACATTGATGATATCATTGTGTGGGGCAATACAGCAGGGGAAGTTTTTGAGAAAGGAGAGAGAATAATCTAGATCCTTCTGCGAGCTGGCTTTGCTATCAAGCGAAGCAAAGTGAAAGGGCCTGCACAGGAAATTCAGTTCCTAGGTATAAAGTGGCAAGATGGACGTCGTCACATCCCTACAGATGTGGTTAACAAAATCACTGCCATGTCTCCACCCACAAGTAAGACAGAGACCCAAGCTTTTTTGGGTGTAGTGGGCTTTTGGAGAATGCATGTTCCAAACTACAGTCTCATTGTGAGCCCTCTCTATCGGGTGACGCGGAAGAAGAATGATTTTGTGTGGGGCCCTGAGCAGCAGCAGGCTTTTGAGCAAATTAAGCAGGAGATAGCCCGTGCTGTGGCCCTGGGGCCAGTGCGGACGGGACAGGATGTAAAGAACATCCTCTACACTGCTGCTGGAAAGGAAGGTCCCACTTGGAGTTTGTGGCAAAGAGCTCCTGGAAAGACCCGAGGCCGACGCCTTGGATTCTGGAGTCGGGCGTACAGGGGGTCTGAGTAGCGCTACACTCCAACTGAGAAGGAGATCTTAGCCACGTACGAGGGGGTTCGAGCTGCTTCCGAAGTAATCGGTACTGAAACGCAGGTCCTTCTGGCACCTCGACTGCCAGTGCTGAACTGGATGTTCAAAGGAAAGGTTCCCTCTACCCATCATGCTACTGATGCCACTTGGAGTAAGTGGATTGCGCTGATTACACAGCGAGCTCGGATGGGGAACCTCAGTCATCCAGGAATCCTAGAAGTGATCATGGACTGGCCTGAAGGTAAAAAGTTTGGAACAACACCAGCAGAGGAGGTATCACGTGCCAAAGAGGCCCCACCATATAATGAACTACCAGACAATGAAAAGAGATATGCCCTGTTCACAGATGGATCCTGTCGCATTGTGGGTAAGCATCGCAGATGGAAATCTGCTGTGTGGAGCCCCACACAACGAGTTGCTGAGGCCACTGAAGGAAAAGGAGACTCAAGTCAATTTGCAGAGGTAAAGGCTGTCCAGTTGGCCTTAGATGTGGCTGAACGAGAGAGGTGGCCAGTGCTTTATCTTTACACTGACTCATGGATGGTGGCAAATGCTTTATGGGGGTGGTTACAGCAATGGGAACAAAATGGTTGGCAACGGAGGGGTAAACCTATTGGGGCTGCTGAACTGTGCAGAGACACTGCTGCCCGAATAAAGAATATGGTTGTAAAGGTGCGCCATGTAGATGCTCATGTTCCTAAGAGCCGGGCAACTGAGGAACAACAAAATAACCATCAGGTAGATCGAGCTGCCAAAGTTAAGGTGGCTCAAGCAGACTTGGACTGGCAACACAAGAGTGAATTATTTTTAGCTAGATGGGCCCATGAGACCTCTGGCCATCAAGGAAGAGATGCAACATATAAATGGGCTAGAGACCGAGAGGTGGACTTAACTATGGATGCTATTGCACAGGTTATCCATGACTGTGATACATGCACCACAATTAAACAAGCCAAGAGAATGAAACCTCTTTGGGAGGAAGGGCGATGGCAAAAGTATAAATATGGGGAGGCGTGGCAGATTGATTATATCACCTTGCCACGATCTCGCAGTGGTAAGCGTTATGTGCTCACCATGGTGGAAGCAACCACTGGGTGGCTTGAAACATATGCAGTACCCCATGCTACCGCCCGAAACACCATCTTAGGGCTTGAGAAACAAGTCCTGTGGCGACATGGCACTCCAGAAAGAATTGAGTCCGATAATGGAACTCATTTCAAGAATTCTCTTGTAAATACTTGGGCCAAAGATCATGGCATTGAATGGATTTATCATATCCCCTATCACGCACCAGCTTCTGGTAAAATTGAAAGGTACAATGGGTTGTTAAAAACCACGTTGAAAGCAATGGGTGGCGGAACACTTAAGCATTTGGCAGAAGCCACCTGGTTGGCCAACACTCGAGGATCCATCAATCGCGATGGTCCTGCCCAATCCAGATCTCTACCTACTGTAGAGGGAGATAAGGTCCCTGTAGTACATGTAAAGAACATGTTGGGAAAAGCAGTTTGGGTCCTTCCAGCTTCTGGAAAGGGTAAACCTCTCCGTGTAACTGTTTTTGCTCAGGGACCTGGGTCCACTTGGTGGGTGATGCAGAAGAATGGGGATGTTCAGTGTGTACCACAAGGGAATTTGATGTTGGGCGAGTGCAGTCGTTAATTCCATGTATATACATATATATGTTGTGTGTATTTAATGCATGTTAATCATTGTTCTTCTATACATATATATCAAACATGATGTAGTGATGTGGAATAAGGGATGGAATGTCATGGTTTTATGATTTTTGGTACTGGTATTCCACATCATAACATCATGTAGTGCATTTAGAGTTAAAGGGTTCATGCTCCAGCTCCGTGGATCATCGATAGTTCCAGGTATACCTGTCTCAGAAGAGAAGAAGAACTCCATTCCCCAGAGGACTTTGCGATGCTTTGCGTTCTTACGTGTTTACGCTCTGAGGGAAAGATAAAAAACTGTCTGCGGTCACGGGACACTCTCTTTCCTTTGGGATCGACTCAGCAGTGGGTGCTCGATGCCGTCCGCCTTCAGCGTAAGCGTAAGGCCTTCGGTTTATCGGACACTCTCTCTTGCTCATTTTATTTGATTTATTAGCTTTAATTCCAATTATATTGTATTATATTGTGTTATTTTGCTTTCCGATATCTTATTTAGTAAATTGGCTTTCCTCCAAAGATCGTTGCCGCTGTTTTGTTCCTAGGCCCATCTCCCTTTTCCCTTCTCCCTTTCCCCCTTCCCCTTTCCTGGGGCGTGGGTCCGTGGGTCCCCCGCACCAATCGTCACGGAACTGGGCCGAACCTGCTTGTAAACATTTGTAGGTATAGTGTTAGTGCTAGGTTTCAAGCATAGTTTTAGTGTTAAATTTCTTGTGTAGTGTAGGGTAAGTTTGAGCCATATTGTGAAAGAAGTGTTAAGCCCTGGATTTGTTTTGTGATTGGTTATGGTTCAAAAATAGGAATAGGAATAGTGTTTTGGACACGTTTAGTGCTTGTATTTGGCATAGGGAGAGACTTTAGTTTAGTTTTGGTTTATTGTAGAGTTTGGGTTAGGGTGTTAGTGTTATGGTTAAAGCTAGAGTTACGTTTACGGTAAGGGTTAGTGTTTGGGATGGATTTTATGTTAGGGTTAGGATTTGATTTCATATTTGCGAAAGGGACAGGGTTTGTCTGAATTTTATGAATAGATTTTGGACTGGGATAAGTTGGAATGTTATTGTTATTGTTAAAAACAATTTTGGGTGAGGGCAAATACTGAGCTTGAAATCGGCATATTATAGAACACGACATTTTGTTCCTCTTGAAATAAAGCTCTGCATAAGTGTTGTTCATTACACACACAAGATATCTGTGCCTGTACTCATTTCTCTTGTTTTAAAAATCGCACACGCTCAGTCAAAGAAATGCAGCTATCATGGAATGTAAAAGATCCTGACAAGTAATTTCAAACACATTTCAAATTTAGTCTACATTACAAAGTAGTACTGACAAACTTTAAAACGTTCAAAATTAAAAAAAATTATATTAAATAAGTTTATAGATGCTTATTGAGTTTCTGAGCTGAAGAAACTTATCAAATTTCTTCAGCTAAGCAAGTCAGAATCGGCTACAGAGCACGGCAGCGGGCTGAGTCGCGTCTTTCTTCAGCGGCTCAAGCAGCAGAAACCGCGGTTGATGCGTTCCAAGCGGAATATGCTGTTACGAGCGATTTGAGTGTGACGTTCGTTGCCGATTCGGCTCAGTTTCGTACGGGCTCATCTGCGCTGCTCCGGTGATGTAGTTTGTTGGAAAATATTCGATCCGCTTCGACTGACACCAGAATCTGCGAGAGGAGCCAGCTACACTCTAATTTTGCATCTACATTGCTAAGATCAAAAGAGCATACAATTTTGGGAAGGAATCAGTAATGTTCATGTGATTGAAAACTAAACGGGGAGAGACGATGATTCAGTGTAGAAAGAAAAAGACATCAAGAAACTTCTGAAAAAAGAGTATGAGTACGTGGAAGGAAAGGATCGTCTGATGCAGACATACATTGCCGACGGTAGCAGAGCAGAAAGGGAACAGAATCTTTCCCCCACAGTAACATCGGGGTCCTCCCCATCTCCGTCGACAACGCCGGGAACGGGGTCTGTCATAAGGGTAATCACTTTTTATGATGGAGTCAGACCGCAGCAGGCTGCCGCTTATAGCCGTTCTTCAGTGCACGGCAGCAGGCTGAGTCGCGTCTTTCTTCAGCGGCTCAAGCAGCAGAAACCGCGGTTGATGCGTTCCAAGCAGAATATGCTGTTACGAGCGATTTGAGTGTGACGTTCGTTGCCGATTCGGCTCAGTTTCGTACGGGCTCATCTGCGATGCTCCGGTGATGTAGTTTGTTGGAAAATATTCGATCCGCTTCGACAGACACCAGAATCTGCGAGAGGAGCCAGCTTCAATCAAATTTCGCTTCTACATTGCTAAGATCAGAAGAGCATACAATTTTGGGAAAGAAATCAGTAATGTTCGTGTGATTGAAAACTAAACGGGGAGAGACGATGATTCAGTGTAGAAAGAAAAAGACATCAAGAAACTTCTGAAAAAAGAGTATGAATACGTGGACGTGAAGGATCTTTTGATGCAGACATACATTGCCGACGGTAGCAGAGCAGAAAGGGAACAGAATCTTTCCCCCACAGTAACATCGGGGTCCTCCCCATCTCCGTCGACAACGCCGGGAACGGGGTCTGTCATATGGGTAATCACTGTTATGTTGGAGTCAGACCGCAGCAGGCTGCCGCTTGAAGCCGCTCTTCAGTGCGCGGCAGCAGGCTGAGTCGCGTCTTTCTTCAGCGGCTCAAGCAGCAGAAACCGCGGTTGATGCGTTTCAAGCAGAATATGCTGTTACGAGCGATTCTAGTGTGACGTTCATTGCCGATTCGGCTCAGTTCTGTACGGGCTCATCTGCGATGCTCTGGAGATGAAGTTTATTGGAAAATATTCGATCCGCTTCAACAGACACCAGAATCTGCGAGAGGAGCCAGTTTCACTCAAATTTCGCATGTACATTACTAAGATATGAAAAGCATACAATTTTGGGAAAGCCATCAGTAACGTTCTTGTGTGCTAAAAAAGAGATGGGATTGAGGAAGTTTCACGAAGAAAATAACAAAAAAAAAGTTTCTGAAAAGAAGCATAAAAACGTGGACGGAAAGTATCGCCTGATGCAGTCATACATTGCCGACAGTAGCAGAGCAGAAAGGGAACAGAATCTTTCCCCCACAGTAACATCGGGGTCCTCCCCATCTCCGTCGACAACGCCAGGAATGGGGTCTGTCATATGGGTAATCACTGTTATGTTGGAGTCAGACCGCAGCAGGCTGCCGCTTAAAGCCGCTCTTCAGTGCGCGGCAGCAGGCTGAGTCGCGTCTTTCTTCAGCGGCTCAAGCAGCAGAAACCGCGGTAGATGCGTTTCAAGCAGAATATGCTGTTACGAGCGATTCTAGTGTGACGTTCGTTGCCGATTCGGCTCAGTTTCGTACAGGCTCATCTGCGATGCTCCGGAGATGAAGTTTATTGGAAAATATTCGATCCGCTTCGACAGACACCAGAATCTGCGAGAGGAGCCAGTTTCACTCAAATTTCGCATGTACATTACTAAGATCAGAAAAGCATACAATTTTGGGAAAGCCATCAGTAACGTTCTTGTGTGCTAAAAAAGAGATGGGATTGAGGAAGTTTCACGAAGAAAATAACAAAAAAAAAGTTTCTGAAAAGAAGCATAAAAACGTGGACGGAAAGTATCGCCTGATGCAGACATACATTGCCGACAGTAGCAGAGCAGAAAGGGAACAGAATCTTTCCCCCACATAAATATCGGTGTCCTCCCCATCTCCATCGACAATGTCAGATACGGATTCTGTCATAAGGGTAATCACTGTTATGTTGGAGTCAGACCGCAGCAGGCTGCTGCTTAAAGCCGCTCTTCAGTGCGCGGCAGCAGGCTGAGTCGCGTCTTTCTTCAGCGGCTCAAGCAGCAGAAACCGCGGTAGATGCGTTTCAAGCAGAATATGCTGTTACGAGCGATTCTAGTGTGACGTTCGTTGTCGATTCCTTTCAGTTTCGTACAACCGGGCTCATCTGCGATGCTCCGGTGATGTAGTTTGCTGGGGAAATTTTCGATTCGGTGGGACAGACACCAGAATCTAGTAGAGGAGCCAGCTTCACTCCAATTACGCATGTACACTGCTAAGATCAGAAGAGCATACAATTTTGGGGAAGGAATCAGTAATGTCCATGTGTATGAAAAGGAAAAACTGAGAGAAACTGTGTTTCTGAGGAATCTAGAATGTCATCAATGTTAAAGAAAAACTGTGGAAATGTGTACTGAAATGAAGTTCTGATGCTATCATTCTTTTCAAATGCTTGCTGAGCCGGCATAGAGCAGAAAATTCCCCCTCACTAACAAAGGGGGGCAGCCCATCTTTTCTAAAAACACCATGAACGGAGTCTGTTATAAGAGTAAACTGCGTAATGTTGGAATCAGACCTCATCTGGCAGTGGAGATAAGCCTCATTACAGCGCGAGGCAGCCGGCTGATTAGCATTCTGCCTTTGGAACTGTAGAAGACACAAATTTTTTCAAGCTTAATCCACGGTTATGAGCGATTACAGCCAGACTTTCGCCCTCCATTGACCTGATTATTTGAAAAGATTTGAAAGGTTTTATAACCAGTACAAAAATTTCTAGAAATTTCTAGGTCATGGTTAGGGTTATAGTGCAGGGTTAGAGATTAGGGTTAGGGTTAGGGTTAGGTTTAGTGTTAGTATTAAGTTTAGGATTAGGGTTAGGGTTAGATTTAGGGTTACCTTGAGGGTTTAGGATTAGGGTAGGGTTTAGGGGTATGGTTAGGGTTAGGCTTAGGGTTAGGATTAGTTAGGGTTTGTGCTTGTGGTTGCTTTTGGGGAAGGGTTAGGGTAAGGGTTAATGTTAGGGTTCGGGTTAGGGTTAGTCCTTGTGGTTGGTTTTGGGGTAGGGGTAGGGTTAGCGTTACGTTTAGGGGTTACAGATATGGGTTTGGGTTGGGGTTGCGGTTGGGATTGGTATCTGTGTTAAGGATAGGGTTAGGTTTAGTGTTAGGGTTAGGGTTAGGATTTGGGTTAGAGTTTGGTTTTGGGTCAGGACTAGGGTTAGAGTTAGGCTTAGGGTTAGCGTAAGGCTTCAGGTTTAGGGTCATAGATTAGGGTTAGTTTTAGTTTTAGTGTTAGGGTTAATATTAGGTTTGGGGTTAGGTTTTAGGGTTGGGGTAGTGTTTGTTGTTGCGTTTGGAGTTGGTGTTGGAGTTTGGGTTAGGGCTTGTGATTGTGTTTGGTTTCGGAGTAGGGGTAGTGGTAGGAGTAGAGTTAGTTTCGGTTTAGGGTTCGGATTAGGGTTCGAGTTAGGGTTAAAGTAACATCTAAGGGTTAGATTTAGGGTTAGGGTTAGTTGTAGGGGTTAGGCTATAGGTTTGGGGTTGGGATTAGGTTTGGGTTTGGTGTTGGGTTAGGGTTAGAGTTAGGGTTAGAATGTAGGGTTACGGTTAGGTTTATGGTTAGGGCTTTGGGGTTAGTGTTGAGGTTGGGGTTAGGGTTAGGGTTAGGTTTTGTTTTAAGGTTATGGTTAGGGTTAGGGCTAGATTGAGGTTTAGGGTTAGGGTTAGAGTTTGGGTTAGGGTTTTGGGGTTACCGTTGTAGATGGAGTTGGTGCTAGGATTAGTGTTAGGGTTAGGTTTGTTTTGATTAGGGTTTGGGTTTTTGTTTAGATTAGGGTTGGGTTAGTTAGTGGTAGGGTTAGGGTTAGTGTTGGGGTTATTTTTAGGTTTAGTTTTAGGGTTATGTTTAGGGTATAGGGCTAGGGTTTAGGGTTAGGTTTAGTTTTAGGGTTAGGGTTAGGATTAGGGTTAGGGTTAGGGTTAGGGTTTGAGTTTGGTTTTAGGGTTAGGGGTTAGTTTGGGGTTTTGGTAAGGGTTAGGGTTTCGGTTAGGATAAGGGTAAGGTTATGGGTTAAGGTTAGGGTTAGAGATAGGTGTTAGGTGGTTGTTTGGGGTTGGGGGTGGTGTTGGTGTTGGGGTTGTTTATAAAGGTATTATGGTATAGGTTAGAGTTAGGATTAGGGTTAGGGTGAGGGTTAAGTTTTGGGTTCGGTTTGGGTTTGGGATAGGGTTTGGGTTAGGTTTAGGGTTAAGGTTAGGGTTTGTGTTAGCGTTAAGGTTAGGTTTAGGGTTAGTGTTTGGTATATAGTTTTAGATTTACAGTAGTTGTTAGGGTTAGGGTTAGGGCTTGAGGGTTCTTCACGAAGAAATAATATAGAGGATGGTCTATTTTGAGTAGTTCTATATAGATAATATACAAATAATACAAAAGAGAAGATGGTTCACCTTCAAGATTGTTATAGGTGTGAAGAACAATAAACACCAATCGTTACCAACAGGAAAAGATTTATTGAGCAAGCAATAAACAAGCAAGAAACAGTGCTGGGCAGCTGGGAGTCTCTGCTCCACCAGAGGTATGCAACGGGGCCCTCCCGATCCCACTTTTTATTGTCTCTTATCTCTGCATTCGTGTTTATCTTTCCCTTCCTGGGCTGTGCTGGCTGTTATGTGGGGTCGTTCTCTGCCACCTGGTGATTGAGATGAAAAGGGCCGTAGGCCTCTTCAGCTTCGATCATGCGCACTTAAGAGGAGATTTTCACTTATTTTTCTTTTTTCAGTTTCTTAGAAGGTCACTGCTGTCTGCTGTTCATTGTCCAGTTGTTAGAACTAAGCGCTGTGGCTCCAATTTGCACAAATTCCAAAGTTCTTAGACAAAACATTTTTACATCTATTTTGAGACTTCTACAAACTACATAGTTTTCAGAAAGCAAAACACTGAAAAACACTGACACTTCTGTCTCGAGTCGGTTTCATTAACAAATACAGCACTCATTTTTATCACAAGGATGATGAAGGCTCTCAGGGGACTCCACGTGGGAGGGGTATCCAAGAAGAGATCCTCTCCTGGCGCTGGTCAGCCCTTAAATGGGGTTTGGGAGAGGTGGAGCCAGGCTCCCCCCCTTCCAGTCACACAGGTATGTGTGACTCACATCGACCTCCACTTGTGCCCCCATGGCTGACTCGGTGATCACCTCAGGTGACCTGTGTTTCAGGCCGTGATTGAGCAGTTACCATACAGTTAGGGTAGGGTAAGGGTTATTGTTATTGTAAGGCTTAGGGTTATGTTTAGGGTTAGGTTTGGGGTTAGGGGTTTGGGTTGGGGTTACTGTTAGGGTTATGTTAGGGTTAAGGTTAGGGTTAGGGTAGGGTCACGGTTAGGTTTGTGGTTAGGGTTAGTATTAGGATTAGTGTTAGGTTTAAAGATTTAGTTTTACAGTAAGATTTAGGGTAAGTTTTGGTTATTGGAAAGGGTTAGGTGTAAGATTGGATTTAGGGTAAGGGTTAGGGTAAGTGTTAGTGTTACGGTAAGGACACTTAGTGTTAGAGTAAGTGTAAGGGTTAAAGATTTAGTCTTACAGTAAGTGTTAAAGAAGGATTTAGGTAATTTCAGCGGGTTAGGTGAAGATTGGCTTTAGTAATAGGGTTATGTTTAGATTTCGGATTAGTGATAGGGTAAAGTTTTGGCTTAGGATTTGGGTAAGGATTAGGGTTGGGGTTAGCGTTAGGGTTAGGGTTAAAGTATAGTTCTACAGTTAGGCTAAGATTTAGGGTTAGGTTTAATGTTAAGTTTAAATATTTAGTTTTACAGTAAGTGTTAGGGTATGTTTTAGGTTATTGGATAGGGTTAGGTGTATGATTGGATTTAGGTTAAGGGTTAGGGTTTGTGTTAGCTTTAGAATTAGTGTTAGGTTAGAGTAAGGGTTCAGGTTAAAGATTTAGTCTTACAGTAAGTGTTAGGGAAGGATTTAGGTTATTTCATAGGGTTAGGTGAAGATTGGCTTTAGTAATAATATTATGTTCAAATTTTTGGGTTAGTCTTAGGTTAACGTTTTGTCTTAGATTTAAGGTTAGGGTTAGTCTTACGGTCAGTTTTAAGGTTTACTTTACGGTTAGGATTAGGTTTAGGTTTAGGGTTATGGAGAGAGTTAGGGTTTAGGTGAGGGGGAGAGGGAGAGGGAGGGCTAATTTTGAGTTCGGTTTGGGTTTGGGATAGTGTTAGGGTTAGGGTTAGTGTTAGGTTCAGGGTTAATGTTAGGGTTAGGTTTAGGGTTAGGTTTAGGGTTAGGGTATAGGTGAGGGTTAAGTTTAGGGTGTGGGTTAGGTTTATGGTTAGGGGTTAGGGGTTAGGTGTTGTTGGTGTTGGGTTTGGGGATGGGGTTGCAGTTGGAGTTGGGTTAGGTTTAGGGCAGTGTTTGGGTTTGGGTTACTTTTTGAATTAGGGTCAGGGTATGGGTTTTGTTTAGCGTTAGGTTTAGCGTTATGGGTTAGCGTTAGGGTTTAGGGTTAGGGTAAGTGTAAGGCTTAGGGATTAAAGGTTAGGGTGCAGACTACTTTTTGGGTTAGCGTTAGTGTTAAGGTTAAGGTACAGGGTTAGGGTAAGGCTAAGATTTAGGGTTAGAGTGAGGGTGAGGGTTAGGTTTAGGTTTTGGTTTAAGTTTAAATATTTAGTTTTACAGTAATTGTTAGGGTATGTTTTAGGTTATTGTATAGGTTTAGGTGTATGATTGGATTTAGGGTTTGGTTTAGGGTTGGTGTTAGCTTTAGAATTAGTGTTAGGCTAGAGTAAGGGTTCAGGTTAAAGATTTAGTCTTACAGTAAGTGTTAGGGAAGGATTTATTTAATTTCAGCGGGTTTGGTGAAGACTGGCTTTGATAATAGTGTTCTGTTTAGATTTTGTACTAGGGTAAGTTTTTGGCTTAGGGTTAGTGTTTGGGTACAGATTAGGGTTGGGGTTAGCGTTAGGGTTAGGGTTTAGGTATAGGGTTAGTGTTAGTTTTGGCTTAAGGTTAGGGTTAGGTTTAGGGTTATGTCATGGTTTTATGATTTTTGGTACTGGCATTCCACATCATAACATCATGTAGTGCATTTAGAGTTAAAGAGTTCATGCTCCAGCTCCGTGGATCATCGATAGTTCCAGGTATACCTGTCTCAGAAGAGAAGAAGAACTCCATTCCCCAGAGGACTTTGCGATGCTTTGCGTTCTTACGTGTTTACGCTCTGAGGGAAAGATAAAAACTGTCTGCGGTCACGGGACACTCTCTTTCCTTTGGGATCGACTCAGCAGTGGGTGCTCGCTGCCGTCTCTCCTTCAGCGTTAGCGTAAGGCCTTCGGTTTATCGGACACTCTCTCTTGCTCATTTTATTTGATTTATTAGCTTTAATTCCAATTATATTGTATTATATTGTGTTATTTTGCTTTCTGATATCTTATTTAGTAAATTAGCTTTCCTCCTCAGATCGTTGCTGCTGTTTTGTTTCTAGGCCCATCTCCCTTTTCCCTTTTCCCTTTCCCCCTTCCCTTTTCCTGGGGCGTGGGTCCGTGGGTCCCCCGCACCAATCGTCACGGAACCGGGCCAAACCTGCCCGTAAACCGTTGACATTTTTGGCGCCCAACGTGGGGCACGACCAGCTGCCTTAGCCGAGCAGAGACATACTTTTAGAGTGAATCTCTGTCTCTCGTTAGCAGGCTTATCTGTACTGCAGGTGCTGTACGGCAAAACACGACCTTGAAGTCTGGGCGTACTGCCAGTTGTCCTGGGATATTTGTAAACTTTTTGGGTACTGCCAGCTAGTTTTAGAAAAGAAAAAAAAATGCTTTCTCTTTTTAAACTGGTCTTAAAGGGACTGCATTTCATCGGTTTTTCCCTTGTAATGCTCAGAACGTACTGGGACTTAATTAAGTTTGCCAGTCTGATCCATGGAGCTTGGTCTCTGTATGATAAACTAAAAACACTGATGGAAATACCTTCCTGGCTTTTGTATATGATGTGGCATTCAGTTCCAGAGGGAGTAACTCCAGATGAAGTTGTTAACTCTATGGAACTTGTGATTTTTAACAGACTCCTGGCCACTCCTTTGAATTCATTATGCGTTTTCTGAACTTTTCTGAACAATGCTTGTTATGATTGTGGTGTCAGTCTCCCTGAATGTCCTTTTACTCAGTATTTGTATTTATAATATTTTGAGAAAACCCTCTTAGGAGAGACTTAGGAGAGACTTTATTGAAATGGGCATCACCGGTGTCATGGAACTTTTCTCCTGAACACCTGCAAGATCCTGAAAACTTAAGCAGATATTTGATACAGGCATGTTGCGGCTCAAACAGATCTGAGGAGGCCCAAATTATTTGGGGTCTGGCTTATGCTTACCTGGCCTTATTCAATACTATCCCAGAGAGGCATAGAGTTTCTGAAATAGAGCGAGAGAGTCTCCGAGCCGAAAGGGACAGTCTCCTGATCCAGAAAGAGAGTCTTTTAACTGACAATCAGACTCTCCAGTCCAATCTAGACGCCCTCCAATCCGAGCGAGACGCCCTCCAGACCGAGAAAGACACCCTCCAGTCTCAACAAGAAGTCCTCCAATCCGAGAGAGACACCCTCCAGGCCAAGAGAGACGCGCTCCAGATTGAGAGAGACGCCCTCCAGACCGAGAAAACTGCCCTCCAGACTGAGAAAGATGCCCTCCAGTCTCAACAAGGAGCTCTCCAATCCGAGAGAGACGCCCTCCAATCCGAGAGAGACACCCTCCAGTCTCAACAAGACGCCCTCCAATCCGAGAGAGATGCCCTCCAATCCGAGAGAGACGCCCTACAGACTGAGAAAGACACCCTCCAGTCTCAACAAGAAGCCCTCCAGACCAAGAGAGGCGCCCTCCAACCTGAAAGAGACACCCTCCAGTTTGAGCGAGACACCCTCCTGTCTGAACGGTACTCCTTCAGAACTGAGCAAGGTACCTACCAGCCACAATAGTCCCTGCCCCCCAGCCAGGTGGGGGAAAGGAATAATAGAGTGTATTGGACTGTGCGGATTCGATGGCCTGGCACATCAGAACCACAAAAATATAAGGCCCTGGTGGACACTGGTGCACAGTGCACTCTAATGCCCTCGAGTCACCAAGGGACAGACTTAATCTATATTTCTGGGGTGACTGGGGGTTCCCAAGAGTTAACCGTGTTGGAGGCTGAAATAAGCCTCACTGGTAAAGACTGGCAAAAACATCCTATTGTGACTGGCCCAGGGGCTCCATGTATACTTGGTATCGATTACCTCAAAAGGGGATATTTTAAGGATCCCAAAGGGTATCGATGGGCCTTTGGAATAGCTGCTGTGGACGCAGACAACGTTAAGCAGCTGTCTGCTTTGCCTGGCCTATCAGAAGATCCGTCTGTTGTGGGGTTGCTCCAAGTGGAGGAGCAACAGGTACCGATTGCTACAAAAACGGTGCACAGACGGCAGTACCGCACCAACAGGGATTCCTTGCTCCCCATTCATAACCTGATTCGTCAGCTAGAGAGCCAGGGAGTGATCAGCAAAACTTACTCACCTTTTAACAGCCCCATATGGCCGGTGCGTAAAGCCAGTGGAGAATGGAGGCTGACGGTAGATTACCATGGCCTGAATGAAGTCACACCCCCACTGAGTGCTGCTGTGCCGGACATGCTACAACTCCAGTACGAACTGGAGTCAAAAGCAGCCAAGTGGTATGCCACCATTAACATTGCTAATGCCTTCTTCTCAATTCCATTGGCCACAGAATGCAGGCCACAGTTTGCTTTCACCTGGAGGGGCGTTCAATACACCTGGAACCGTTTGCCCCAGGGGTGGAAGCACAGCCCAACTATTTGCCATGGGTTGGTCCAAACTGCATTGGAACAGGGCGGTGCTCCTGAGCACTTACAATACATTGATGATATCATTGTGTGGGGCAATACAGCAGGGGAAGTTTTTGAGAAAGGAGAGAGAATAATCTAGATCCTTCTGCGAGCTGGCTTTGCTATCAAGCGAAGCAAAGTGAAAGGGCCTGCACAGGAAATTCAGTTCCTAGGTATAAAGTGGCAAGATGGACGTCGTCACATCCCTACAGATGTGGTTAACAAAATCACTGCCATGTCTCCACCCACAAGTAAGACAGAGACCCAAGCTTTTTTGGGTGTAGTGGGCTTTTGGAGAATGCATGTTCCAAACTACAGTCTCATTGTGAGCCCTCTCTATCGGGTGACGCGGAAGAAGAATGATTTTGTGTGGGGCCCTGAGCAGCAGCAGGCTTTTGAGCAAATTAAGCAGGAGATAGCCCGTGCTGTGGCCCTGGGGCCAGTGCGGACGGGACAGGATGTAAAGAACATCCTCTACACTGCTGCTGGAAAGGAAGGTCCCACTTGGAGTTTGTGGCAAAGAGCTCCTGGAGAGACCCGAGGCTGACCCCTTGGATTCTGGAGCCGGGCGTACAGGGGGTCTGAGTAGTGCTACACTCCAACTGAGAAGGAGATCTTAGCCGCGTACGAGGGGGTTCGAGCTGCTTCCGAAGTAATCGGTACTGAAACGCAGCTCCTCCTGGCACCTCGACTGCCAGTGCTGAACTGGATGTTCAAAGGAAAGGTTCCCTCTACCCATCATGCTACTGATGCCACTTGGAGTAAGTGGATTGCGCTGATTACACAGCGAGCTCGGATGGGGAACCTCAGTCATCCAGGAATCCTAGAAGTGATCATGGACTGGCCTGAAGGTAAAAAGTTTGGAACAACACCAGCAGAGGAGGTATCACGTGCCAAAGAGGCCCCACCACATAATGAACTACCAGACAATGAAAAGAGATATGCCCTGTTCACAGATGGATCCTGTCGCATTGTGGGTAAGCACCGCAGATGGAAATCTGCTGTGTGGAGCCCCACACGACGAGTTGCTGAGGCCACTGAAGGAAAAGGAGAATCAAGTCAATTTGCAGAGGTAAAGGCTGTCCAGTTGGCCTTAGATATTGCTGAACGAGAGAGGTGGCCAGTGCTTTATCTTTACACTGACTCATGGATGGTGGCAAATGCTTTATGGGGGTGGTTACAGCAATGGGAACAAAATGGTTGGCAACGGAGGGGTAAACCTATTGGGGCTGCTGAACTGTGGAGAGACATTGCTGCCCGAATAAAGAATATGGTTGTAAAGGTGCGCCATGCAGATGCTCATGTTCCTAAGAGCCGGGCAACTGAGGAACAACAAAATAACCATCAGGTAGATCGAGCTGCCAAAGTTAAGGTGGCTCAAGCAGACTTGGACTGGCAACGCAAGAGTGAATTATTTTTAGCTCGATGGGCCCATGAAACCTCTGGCCATCAAGGAAGAGATGCAACATATAAATGGGCCAGAGACCGAGGGGTGGACTTAACTATGGATGCTATTGCACAGGTTATCCATGACTGTGATACGTGCGCCACAATTAAACAAGCCAAGAGGATGAAACCTCTTTGGGAGGAAGGGCGATGGCAAAAGTATAAATATGGGGAGGCGTGGCAGATTGATTATATCACCTTGCCACGATCTCGCAGTGGTAAGCGTTATGTGCTCACCATGGTGGAAGCAACCACTGGGTGGCTTGAAACATATGCAGTACCCCATGCTACCGCCCGAAACACCATCTTAGGGCTTGAGAAACAAGTCCTGTGGCGACATGGCACTCCAGAAAGAATTGAGTCCGATAATGGAACTCATTTCAAAAATTCTCTTGTAAATACTTGGGCCAAAGATCATGGTATTGAATGGATTTATCATATCCCCTATCACGCACCAGCTTCTGGTAAAATTGAAAGGTACAATGGGTTGTTAAAAACCACGTTGAAAGCAATGGGTGGCGGAACACTTAAGCATTTGGCAGAAGCCACCTGGTTGGCCAACACTCGAGGATCCATCAATCGCGATGGTCCTGCCCAATCCAGATCTCTACCTACTGTAGAGGGAGATAAGGTCCCTGTAGTACATGTAAAGAACATGTTGGGAAAAGCAGTTTGGGTCCTTCCAGCTTCTGGAAAGGGTAAACCTCTCCGTGGAACTGTTTTTGCTCAAGGACCTGGGTCCACTTGGTGGGTGATGCAGAAGAATGGGGATGTTCAATGTGTACCACAAGGGAATTTGATGCTGGGCGAGTGCAGTCGTTAATTCCATGTATATACATATATATGTTGTGTGTATTTAATGCATGTTAATCATTGTTCTTCTATACATATATATCAAACATGATGTAGTGATGTGGAATAAGGGATGGAATGTCATGGTTTTATGATTTTTGGTACTGGTATTCCACATCATAACATCATGTAGTGCATTTAGAGTTAAAGGGTTCATGCTCCAGCTCCGTGGATCATCGATAGTTCCAGGTATACCTGTCTCAGAAGAGAAGAAGAACTCCATTCCCCAGAGGACTTTGCGATGCTTTGCGTTCTTACGTGTTTACGCTCTGAGGGAAAGATAAAAAACTGTCTGCGGTCACGGGACACTCTCTTTCCTTTGGGATCGACTCAGCAGTGGGTGCTCGATGCCGTCCGCCTTCAGCGTTAGCGTAAGGCCTTCGGTTTATCGGACACTCTCTCTTGCTCATTTTATTTGATTTATTAGCTTTAATTCCAATTATATTGTATTATATTGTGTTATTTTGCTTTCCGATATCTTATTTAGTAAATTGGCTTTCCTCCAAAGATCGTTGCCGCTGTTTTGTTCCTAGGCCCATCTCCCTTTTCCCTTCTCCCTTTCCCCCTTCCCCTTTCCTGGGGCGTGGGTCCGTGGGTCCCCCGCACCAATCGTCACGGAACTGGGCCGAACCTGCTTGTAAACATTTGTAGGTATAGTGTTAGTGCTAGGTTTCAAGCATAGTTTTAGTGTTAAATTTCTTGTGTAGTGTAGGGTAAGTTTGAGCCCTATTGTGAAAGAAGTGTTAAGCCCTGGATTTGTTTTGTGATTGGTTATGGTTCAAAAATAGGAATAGGAATAGTGTTTTGGACACGTTTAGTGCTTGTATTTGGCATAGGGAGAGACTTTAGTTTAGTTTTTGTTTATTGTAGAGTTTGGGTTAGGGTGTTAGTGTTATGGTTAAAGCTAGAGTTACGTTTACGGTAAGGGTTAGTGTTTGGGATGGATTTTATGTTAGGTTGATTTCATATTTGCGAAAGGGACAGGGTTTGTCTGAATTTTATGAATAGATTTTGGACTGGGATAAGTTGGAATGTTATTGTTATTGTTAAAAACAATTTTGGGTGAGGGCAAATACTGAGCTTGAAATCGGCATATTATAGAACACGACATTTTGTTCCTCTTGAAATAAAGCTCTGCATAAGTGTTGTTCATTACACACACAAGATATCTGTGCCTGTACTCATTTCTCTTGTTTTAAAAATCGCACACGATCAGTCAAAGAAATGCAGCTATCATGGAATGTAAAAGATCCTGACAAGTAATTTCAAACACATTTCAAATTTAGTCTACATTACAAAGTAGTACTGACAAACTTTAAAACGTTCAAAATTAAAAAAAATTATATTAAATAAGTTTATAGATGCTTATTGAGTTTCTGAGCTGAAGAAACTTATCAAATTTCTTCAGCTAAGCAAGTCAGAATCGGCTACAGAGCACGGCAGCGGGCTGAGTCGCGTCTTTCTTCAGCGGCTCAAGCAGCAGAAACTGCGGTTGATGCGTTCCAAGCGGAATATGCTGTTACGAGCGATTTGAGTGTGACGTTCGTTGCCGATTCGGCTCAGTTTCGTACGGGCTCATCTGCGATGCTCCGGTGATGTAGTTTGTTGGAAAATATTCGATCCGCTTCGACTGACACCAGAATCTGCGAGAGGAGCCAGCTACACTCTAATTTTGCATCTACATTGCTAAGATCAAAAGAGCATACAATTTTGGGAAGGAATCAGTAATGTTCATGTGATTGAAAACTAAACGGGGAGAGACGATGATTCAGTGTAGAAAGAAAAAGACATCAAGAAACTTCTGAAAAAAGAGTATGAGTACGTGGAAGGAAAGGATCGTCTGATGCAGACATACATTGCCGACGGTAGCAGAGCAGAAAGGGAACAGAATCTTTCCCCCACAGTAACATCGGGGTCCTCCCCATCTCCGTCGACAACGCCGGGAACGGGGTCTGTCATAAGGGTAATCACTTTTTATGATGGAGTCAGACCGCAGCAGGCTGCCGCTTATAGCCGTTCTTCAGTGCGCGGCAGCAGGCTGAGTCGCGTCTTTCTTCAGCGGCTCAAGCAGCAGAAACCGCGGTTGATGCGTTCCAAGCAGAATATGCTGTTACGAGCGATTTGAGTGTGACGTTCGTTGCCGATTCGGCTCAGTTTCGTACGGGCTCATCTGCGATGCTCCGGTGATGTAGTTTGTTGGAAAATATTCGATCCGCTTCGACAGACACCAGAATCTGCGAGAGGAGCCAGCTTCAATCAAATTTCGCTTCTACATTGCTAAGATCAGAAGAGCATACAATTTTGGGAAAGAAATCAGTAATGTTCGTGTGATTGAAAACTAAACGGGGAGAGACGATGATTCAGTGTAGAAAGAATAAGACATCAATAAACTTCTGAAAAAAGAGTATGAATACGTGGACGTGAAGGATCTTTTGATGCAGACATACATTGCCGACGGTAGCAGAGCAGAAAGGGAACAGAATCTTTCCCCCACAGTAACATCGGGGTCCTCCCCATCTCCGTCGACAACGCCGGGAACAGGGTCTGTCATAAGGGTAATCACTTTTTATGATGGAGTCAGACCGCAGCAGGCTGCCGCTTATAGCCGCTCTTCAGTGCGCGGCAGCAGGCTGAGTCGCGTCTTTCTTCAGCGGCTCAAGCAGCAGAAACCGCGGTTGATGCGTTCCAAGCAGAATATGCTGTTACGAGCGATTTGAGTGTGACGTTCGTTGCCGATTCGGCTCAGTTTCGTACGGGCTCATCTGCGATGCTCTGGAGATGAAGTTTATTGGAAAATATTCGATCCGCTTCGACAGACACCAGAATCTGCGAGAGGAGCCAGTTTCACTCAAATTTCGCATGTACATTACTAAGATCAGAAAAGCATACAATTTTGGGAAAGCCATCAGTAACGTTCTTGTGTGCTAAAAAAGAGATGGGATTGAGGAAGTTTCACGAAGAAAATAACAAAAAAAAGTTTCTGAAAAGAAGCATAAAAACGTGGACGGAAAGTATCGCCTGATGCAGACATACATTGCCGACAGTAGCAGAGCAGAAAGGGAACAGAATCTTTCCCCCACATAAATATCGGTGTCCTCCCCATCTCCGTCGACAATGTCAGATACGGATTCTGTCATAAGGGTAATCACTGTTATGTTGGAGTCAGACCGCAGCAGGCTGCCGCTTAAAGCCGCTCTTCTGTGCGCGGCAGCAGGCTGAGTCGCGTCTTTCTTCAGCGGCTCAAGCAGCAGAAACCGCGGTTGATGCGTTTCAAGCAGAATATGCTGTTACGAGCGATTCTAGTGTGACGTTCGTTGTCGATTCCTTTCAGTTTTGTACAACCGGGCTCATCTGCGATGCTCCGGTGATGTAGTTTGCTGGGGAAATTTTCGATTCGGTGGGACAGACACCAGAATCTAGTAGAGGAGCCAGCTTCACTCAAATTACGCATGTACACTGCTAAGATCAGAAGAGCATACAATTTTGGGGAAGGAATCAGTAATGTGCGTGTATATGAAAAGGAAAAATTTAGAGAAACTGTGTTTCTGAGGAATCTAGAATGTCATCAAGAAATGTTAAAGAAAAACTGTGGAAATGTGTACTGAAATGAAGTTCTGATGCTATCATTCTTTTCAAATGCTTGCTGAGCCGGCATAGAGCAGAAAATTCCCCCTCTCTAACAAAGGGGGGCAGCCCATCTTTTCTAAAAACACCATGAACGGAGTCTGTTATAAGAGTAAACTGCGTAATGTTGGAATCAGACCTCATTTGGCAGTGGAGATAAGCCTCATTACAGCGCGAGGCAGCCGGCTGATTAGCATTCTGCCTTCGGAACTGTAGAAGACACAAATTTTTTCAAGCTTAATCCACGGTTATGAGCGATTACAGCCAGACTTTCGCCCTCCATTGACCTGATTATTTGAAAAGATTTGAAAGGTTTTATAACCAGTATAAAAATTTCTAGAAATTTCTAGGTCATGGTTAGGGTTATAGTGCAGGGTTAGAGATTAGGGTTAGGGTTAGGGTTAGGTTTAGTGTTAGTATTAGGGTTAGGGTTAGATTTAGGGTTACCTTGAGGGTTTAGGATTAGGGTAGGGTTTAGGGGTATGGTTAGGGTTAGGCTTAGGGTTAGGATTAGTTAGGGTTTGTGCTTGTGGTTGCTTTTGGGGAAGGGTTAGGGTAAGGGTTAATGTTAGGGTTCGGGTTAGGGTTAGTCCTTGTGGTTGGTTTTGGGGTAGGGGTAGGGTTAGCGTTACGTTTAGGGGTTACAGATATGGGTTTGGGTTGGGGTTGTGGTTGGGATTGGTATCTGTGTTAAGGATAGGGTTAGGTTTAGTGTTAGGGTTAGGGTTAGGATTTGGGTTAGAGTTTGGTTTTGGGTCAGGACTAGGGTTAGAGTTAGGCTTAGGGTTAGCGTAAGGCTTCAGGTTTAGGGTCATAGATTAGGGTTAGGGTTAGGGTTACGGTCATAGATTAGGGTTAGTTTTAGTTTTAGTGTTAGGGTTAATATTAGGTTTGGGGTTAGGTTTTAGGGTTGGGGTAGTGTTTGTTGTTGCGTTTGGAGTTGGTGTTGGAGTTTGGGTTAGGGCTTGTGGTTGTGTTTGGTTTCGGAGTAGGGGTAGTGGTAGGAGTAGGGTTAGTTTCGGTTTAGGGTTCGGATTAGGGTTCGAGTTAGGGTTAAAGTAACATCTAAGGGTTAGATTTAGGGTTAGGGTTAGTTGTAGGGGTTAGGCTATAGGTAACCTCCGTGGATAAGACTGGCAAACTTAATTAAGTCCCAGTACGTTCTGAGCATTACAAGGGAAAAACCGATGAAATGCAGTCCCTTTAAGACCAGTTTAAAAGATAAAGCATTTTTTTTCTTTTCTAAAACTAGCTGGCAGTACCCAAAATGTTTACAAATATCCCAGGACAACTAGCAGTACGCCCAGACTTCAAGGTTGTGTTTTGCTGTACAGCACCTACAGTACAGATAAGCCTGCTAACGAGAGATAGAGATTCACTCTAAAAGTATGTCTCTGCCCGGCTAAGGCAGCTGGTTTTGCCCACCCAGGGACGCCAAAAATGTCAACGGTTTACGGGCAGGTTCTGCCCGGTTCCGTGACGATTGGTGCGGGGGACCCACGGACCCACGCCCCAGGAAAAGGGAAGGGGGAAAGGGAGAAGGGAAAAGGGAGATGGGCCTAGGAACAAAACAGCGGCAACGATCTTTGGAGGAAAGCAATTTACTAAATAAGATATCGGAAAGCAAAATAACACAATATAATACAATATAATTGGAATTAAAGCTAATAAATCAAATAAAATGAGCAAGAGAGAGTGTCCGATAAACCGAAGGCCTTACGCTAACGCTGAAGGCGGACGGCATCCCTTAAACATAAACTTAACATTAAACCTAACCCTAAATCTTAGCCTAACTGTAGA